>NC_090933.1:189429037-190679037 GCF_040938575.1 Ambystoma mexicanum | reverse complement strand
CCGTGCGATTTGCCTACATCAACAAAATGAAGGAACACCTGTGTCAGGATTTTAAGTAAACAAAGCGTCCCCAGTCCTGTGTCCAAAACCCTAAACCGACCCGTACATGCTAAACGTAATACAAGCTGAAAAGGGGGATTTCTCAGAGCTATCAACTTATAGATTATTCAAACATAACGTTTTAAAGTGCAGAAACAGAAAAAGGAATAATGTTCCACCAGGAAAGGGGTTTCCCGTTCCCCTAGCTTTCTAGTGGCTTCAAATATTGTTGTAACACAGTTCCAATGTATTCAAGGGGGGAGACTCTTTCCTTGAAACATCTCCACCATATACAGTTCCACGATTCCAAAAAAGCGTTCTGTCCCCTGAGCATTTCCTATGTCTTCTTCTCACCCTGGTATACTCTCCTGTCAGGGTATTGCCGTTTCTCCTATAAAAGGAGTATGGAATTGCTCTTAGATCAATATTCCATAGTTCCAAGGTGGGATTCTTAACCCCTTTGTTTCTTCTGACTTCTTCTTTCAATTCTCTTATTATTTCTCCTTCCACCCCTAGTTTACTCGCCTGCTAGGGAGTCCCACTTTCCTTATTTCGGTGTTAGTCCGAGACACTATCCTGTCAGGGCTTCTTCCCTTTCTTTTCAGTCTTTCTTGTGTCCAAGAAATAACACTTCTCCAGTACTGGGTCACTGACCCTTCTGTTACAAGCGTCGTATCAACTGTATTCTTTTCAGTTGGACTTTCAACACTGTTCGCTTCTATATTAGTTCAGCAGCCTTTATTTAGGCTTTGCGCAATGTTCGCCTTTGTATTAATCATATTTTATGCTATGTTCGTTTCAATTCTTTTACCTTCACCTAGGCACTTTACAATGTTCATGTCTGTATCAATTTGTCTGCTTTCTCTGTTTGGGCTTTCTCCCATTGGGACCGTCATGCAACTGTGCCCTGAAGCACTCCGGTAACCTGCATGCTTCCCCTGTACTTACCAGCCTTTCTCTGCATCTTCGTTGTTCGTCGTGCTTCTCCATCCTCTCTGTGTCTCACCCGCTGACCAGTGATGCCTTCTGTGAGCCGCTTCATTCCCGCTTCACTTCCCTCTGTGTCTGGCAACTCCAACTGCCTGTGACAGGGACGCAACACACCTCTTCTGACTTGTCCGCACTGCTCACCATCTCCTTCAGCTTCTGAGCTAAACTCTGCACTCTGCTTGTCTCCAGTGTCCCGAACAGCATTAGAACAATTTGTATGTACTTGCCAGCTCTGTCTCTCTCTGGTTTTTCAGCTCTATATCTTTTGAATGTCCCAGTCTCACTTAGTAGTTTCCAATTACTAGAATTCAGCATTGGTTTGCTGTGTCTAGTCATCCTCATTACTCCATCCCTTTTCCTTGTCTCAGCATTAGAAAAGGGGGGGAAAGGTGCATAATATTGTTGGATAGGAAAGTCTGGGAATTCAGCATCAACATTACAATAAGCCATAAAGGAGTGTGGTATAGGCCCTTGGGTGTCACTAGCATTTACCACTGAAGGGTTGTTTGAATCTAATATTGTCTTGCCTCCCTGGAGTTTGTCGTCCCCTATGTGGTCCTCCTGCAGATAACCACCCCCAGGGTCAGCATCAGGTAGCTTCTGCTTTTCCCTGTCCATGTAAGAGAAGCTTCTCTCCAGTGAATTAATGACGATGTCGCTAGACTCGTCAAACCCACAATATGTTCAGTCTTTCCCTTCCATTGAGCGAGAGTAGCTCCACTGCCAAATGACCTGGCATCCACTGTGACACTTGTTTACAGGTTGACGTCAAAGGGTTTAATGAATGGGGCATTGGTTAATTCATGAATGATCCGATCAAATAAATTCGGACACTCGCCAGTCTACTTGGATGGCACCCATTTTTTTCTCATAGGCTTAGTTTTGCTGGAACTGTTTTTGACAAACTTTGAGTAATATTGAGATAGCAACATAAATGACTTGAACTGCTCCATGTCACTGGAGTCTGGTGCCTTTCTGATCATCAAGATAAGATCCTCTTTCGGTCCAATGCCACCACTGAATATGGTGTACCTTATATATTCTACCATTGACACTCCAAATCAGCTTTCCCCTCAAAGCAGTCTCAAAGCAGCCATGTTGAATCTGCGCAAAACTATATCCATCTTATTTGGCTCAGCCATGTGTCAGTCCCAAACAGTATCATCCTGTATGTATATTCCATTGTTGACTTTATTGAGAAGATGGTCCATGAGATGCCGAACTACTGATGCTACTGAGGATAGAGACAAAAGGCATTCTTGTGAAGTGAAAGGCCCTGACAGGTGATGTGAATGATGTAAGATCTTTCGAGTCCTTGTGCAAAGGAACTTGATGTATGTTCAGCTTGGCGAATATGGTAGCATTTCCAGTCAGATGCACACGTTCGGAATTGGAAATAGTTGGGAGAGGGTTGCCGTTGGTCACAATATTCTTATTAAGACTCTGCAAGTCAATGTATGGGCACAATGTCCCTGTTTCTTTTTTTAAGTACCACAGAAATAAGCCAGTGTGTGGCTTAGATTTTTTTTATTGTTTGCTCTCCATGTCTTCCAGTAGTGCCTAAAAGCTCTTTCTTTGCTGTCACTGAACCTGGGTGCGCTTTCTGTTTGACAGGCACTGCATCTTTCTTCAAAACTATTTTGTGAGCATATTGTTTTACAAATCCCAGCTTTTTGTCAAATATTACTTTTTGACTATTGAGGATGTCCTTCATAGATTTTACCATAACAGAGTGCACCTATTTGTCGCGCCTTGAAACACTTGTTTATAGACGCATTATAAATGCCATATCATATCATATCATATTCTCTTTTTCATGGATCTAGTTTAACCTGAAGGCTTCTTTTCTCATGCCAACCTAGGGTTGCCTAATTCTGTTGGATATACTCTCCTTCGGTTTTGTCTGCCTTTGAAGTTCAGATTGCACTCGGCATAGCCTGTAAGGGTAATTTTGTTTCCCTCATACACTTTGGATTCAACGTCTGAGGGTCTGAGGAGTAGTTCCTTTGTGCCCATGCTTGTCTTTAGAATTTCTTCTGGAAGTATGGTGAGAGTGAAACATGAGTCGCTAAATATAGATACATTTGTCTCATTGGATCTGGGATTTCTAGCTCTGTTGCGTACTACTAGGGAAGTGGGACACTCTGAGACAATGGTTTCCAAATCACTCGAAGAGGTCACAAATATGGTGACTTCCCGCCTTGTCTTAAAGGTGCAGCTTCCTATAAAATGACTTAATTCTTTACAGTTCGGGCATTGTTCATTGCTTGCAGGGCATTTTGCGATCATTGGTGAGATGTGTATCACCACATCTGTAGCATTTGGTGCAGTTGCTTAGTTTTGGTAATTATGAAGTATTTCTCTTAGTACTTCTATGGTCCTTGTAGTGGGCCCAGTTGACTTGTTTCATTACCACTTTGGCCTCTACCTGTTCACTGTCTTTCAAGTGATTTTCCCTTACTGCTGCCCCCTCAGTAATCCGCAGACAAAAATTGTGATTTAGGGTATTTTATTAATGTTTTAAAGACCTGGTCTGGGAAGACTGAGACAGTAGAAATTAGGGGGACGCTACTTCACTCTCAACCGCCTCATGGACTCCTCCCACCATAGCCCTGGGGTCCATAACTCCAGAATCTTCCCCATATATTGTAGAGCAAAGAAACGCCTATTATTTAAGTCTTTTCTATCTTGACGGGGGATCCTAAAGGGGTGTCCTTTTCTATGTGAATAGAATAGTCCCTACAGGACTTTCTAAGGGCTACCTCTGGTCTGTTGGACTACCCGATGTCAACAGGGTTTTCTCTCAATCTATATCTCCCTCTATCTGTAACATAGTATTGCATCAGGGTTAGAATTATTTTAGGCAGAAGTAATGGACCAGCATATTTTTGGCTATATACTTTTATTATTATGAAAGGAAAAGGGAAAACCTGTCTATCCCTACTGCTAAAACAGGTTTCCCTGCCTCAACTAATAAAATGAGGATGTTAGAATGTCCAACAAATAATAAAAGTCCACCATCGTGTCAAACCTACTTCTGTCCCTAGCACTTATATTCAACTAAGGATAATGTATCTATGAGATCCGGAAGAATGCCTCCCTCCCCCTGGACAGAGGATCTTGCCAGATCATTGTAAGGTTTGCCAGGAAAAAGTGGGCTCCTTTTTTCCTGGCTTTCTTTCACTTGAAATAACCAGAGGGGAGGACTCCCTCCCCTCGTTGTTTTTTTTTCTTCTTCTTCTTCTTCTTCTTCTTCTTCTTCTTCTTCTTCTTCTTCTTCTTCTTCTTCTTCCCTCGGTTTCTTCTTCTCTTCCACAACTGTGTTGAAGAAGAGGTATTTGCCTTCTCTTTTTTCTTTGCTTTCTTTGTTGATTGGATACCCAGGTGGCCTCTCTACCAGGTTTTGCAATGATGACTAACTATTTCTCTGCTTCTTTCACCTGGTATACTCTCCTGCCCGGTACTGTGACTATGATGAACAGTGTTGATGCCTTGGTACTGTTTTATAGGTGTGAGTCCCAGACTCTCATATCCTGCTGTTTCTGGTGGTCTACATGGTGTGCTTTCCTACCAGGTACTGTGACTATAATGAGCACCCTTGATACCCCTTCATTGCCATGTCACTCTTTCCCTGGTGTCCCAGACCCTGTATGTAGAGCCTTTCTGTATTTACCCACTTTTTCCCCACTTGCTTGGGCCCTCTGCATCTCCTCTGCCGCCCGTGTACCTTTTACTCTGGTCTGCGGCAGTGTCGGGGCTCTTCGACTGTTTACTTTCTCCAGCTTCCTTGAACATTGTGGTTTCTCGAGGGAGGGTGGTTCGTAAAAAATAGTTCATCCTTTTCTTTTAAAGAATTGATTGCAATACATTTTCCACATTGACTAGACTGCATCTGTTGGTTCTTTGGAGTATTATTTATCACTTTGTGCATCTTTCTTGTTGCAGCATCCTCACTGGTATGATTTACTGAGGTACTGAGGTTCTTCCTCGACTCAGTTTTTCTTAATGATTCACATGGGTAGTCCAACTCTTCCTCATCCCAGTACTTGGTAAGGAGGTGGAAGTCTTTACCATACACAGGTACATGGAAGTGTAGGGGACTACTGGATCCTCTATAGGGTAAGAAGGTGAGGGAGGTTGTGAAGGGGTGGATAAATACCATATTCTCCCTAGTGTGTTGTCCCTTGTCCCATAAGGGGGGGATCCCTCCCCATGTGATCCTCCCACAGTGCACCACCCCCATGGAGATTATTGCACTGTGGCTGCCCAGGCCCCATGAGAACGATATCCCCTTATGGGAGAAGGGATTACATCCAAGGATTAGTCACATACCCTTCCTTTAATGCCGCTGGTTTCTCCTTCTTCCACAGAAAAACCAGATAGAAAAGCTACGTTTCTCTGTTCCTTGCCCTTTCTATGTTGAACAGAGAGACAGAAAGATTGAAGATCAAAAAAACAGCGCATTATCCTGGAGTTTGTGTCCTTTCAGAGGCTAAGTCAGGTAAGGACTGAATGATCTGTTATGAGCCTGAATCATCTACCAGTAAGAGAGTATTTAAGATGTCTGACAGCACATTTTACAGCTAGATCCTCCAAACCGATAATCATTTAATTTCTTTCCCAAGGAAAGAGCTTCCGACTAACATAGAGCATGGGATGCTCAACTACCTCATATTTTTGGGATAGGACTTCCTTTAAGCCTACTTATGAGGCATCGGTTTGGAGTAAAAATTCCTTGG
Organism: Ambystoma mexicanum; assembly: GCF_040938575.1. Lineage (NCBI taxonomy): Eukaryota > Metazoa > Chordata > Amphibia > Caudata > Ambystomatidae > Ambystoma > Ambystoma mexicanum. The sequence continues at coordinate 190,673,269 of NC_090933.1, read as the reverse complement.
TGAATTTGCGTGTCTTTAGAACTTGTTCATTACACAAGATATCCAAACAGGTTTGGTATTTTCTCTCACACCGTATTTTCTGTGGGCCGCATTCTTTAATTTGTTAAACAAGCAGCAATAGTGGAGTAGTTTGGTGTAGAATAGCCCTTAAATCGCTCTTGGTCTTTGATATTGGGGTTTCTTGTAGTGCTTTCACCTTATCAGATTGCGGTTGAACTTACCCGTTCTCCACAAAGAAACCCAGATACTTTACAGCTGACTGGGGTAGGTGACATTTCTTAGTGGTAGCCATAAGACCTGCTTGTTCTAGGGCCTTTGTGATTTTATATAGATGCAACACAGGATCTTCCCAGGTCGTACTATGTATGATTATATCATTTTCTTTTTTTATTATTAAATGTTTGTTGGTTTCACCAGATAAAAACCTTTTACATTAACATCAACTCTTCCAAGAGCTGCTTCCATTCATCATTTTAACATCCTAAACATTCATTCATCACATAAATTTAGTTCCTATTACATACAAACATAGACATGTATTCCTTTATACAGTAAAATGAGTTACATGCTCCTTTCCTCGTTTGACACTTCACTTTACCTCACTATCTTGATCTTTGTGTTTTAGCACATATTCCACTAACTTCAACACTGCTAATACAAGGCTAGTTCTTTCCCCCAGTAGAACACATTCCCACCATTGTTCAGCCGACTGAGTTGAAATTTGCCTAGCATGTCCCTCCAGAAATCTTGATCGTACTCCCACCAGCGATTTACATGATGTTATTAGGTGGGGTAGTGTTTCCAACCTCTCCCCATCCCACAATATCTACAATATGAGCTGCTGGTTCAATTTCTTTCCTTGCCATTTGGATTCTCTTTGGAAGATCTCTATAATGGGGCGATGGAAACCTTTGAAGGTAGGATGGCAGTTGATTCAGGCCCTTCTGCTCCCCACTCAGAATTGGTCTCAGTTTGTAAGTTCCCCTGCCCTCTGTGGTTTCAATCCAATCTAATCCTGCAGATTTCTTTTCACTTTTGTTGGATTTGTAATCAATTCCTCAACCTCGATATTCAACTCCCTCAGAATGACCTCTACCTTTAGTTTCCATCTTGTCAAACCCTTTTCTTGTGTTTTTTTGGCAAAAGGGCTTCAACATTTTCTCGGAATCCTTTTGCATTCTTAAAGCCCTTGACAGTATTTTTGTTTTCGGGCATGAATGTTACCAATTTTGTGCAGGCCTCTTTCCCTCTGTAGTCTTCTTACATCAGCTCTCAGTTTTCTTCTAGCCATCACAAGCGTGTAGTCATAAGCATGCTTTGGACATACCACCGGGTTTCCTCTTTTGTTACTAGTTTCACTATAGTCTTTCAGTATCCATAGGTATATTTCATCCTTCCGGGTTTTGTATTAAAGACGTCTGGAAATGTATTTAACAAGGCCTGGGTGTCTTGTTTTGGGGTACTGGTAAGTCAGATGGTATGAGATTCAGCCCATCCATTTCTTCTGAGAGCAGACTAGCCATTAGCACTGAGGAGGATTCAGCTGGATCTTCCACTCTTGTAGTAAATTCACGTGATATATTTGGCTATTTATTCTTCTATTGGGTTGTGACACTCGATAATTAGAAGGGCGAGTTTGCTCTAGAAACTCATATGGTCTGTACCATAGGGACAACATCTTGTGCTCAGAGTTGGGCAGTAACACTACTACTTTTTGTCTGATGGAGAATTGTCATGACGGCTTTTCTGATATTTCTGGGTTTTATTTAGATGTTCGGATCCTATACCCTCATAGGTTCATATGCTCTTTGATTCATTGGGCTGCCTGAGAAAGTGGCAAGACGGCTTCTTCCCTCTCTTTCCATGTCTCATGCAACCTGTCTAAGACATTGTGGGAATCCCTACCATACAGGAGTTTGACAGGGGAAAATCTGATGGAAGCTTGGGGGGCTTTCCTAAGGGCAAACACGGCCTAGGGAACCATCACATCCCAGTTCCTGCCATCTGCATCAACTTGTTTTCTCAACACACTTTTCAAGGTTTTATTGAAGCATTCCACTAGTCTGTTCATTTGAGGGTAATATAAAGACATTCCTAGAGTCTAAATTTGCAATATTTGTTTGACTGTACCAATGAATTTGCTGATAGGGATGCTACCCTGATCCATCAGAATTTCCTTCAGGAATCCCACCTGTGATAGAAAAGGTATGAGATATTTAAGAATTTGCTATGAGGTGTTGTTACACATGGGGAAGACTTCAGGGTAGCAGGTAGCATCTTCTATGTTGACCAATATGTATTTCCCCCATCTTTGATGTTTCCAGGGGCCCTACGATGTCCATTGCAATACAGGAGATCAGTGGTGTTGCTAGGTCTGGAAAAGACCCGGGGCTACGCTAATGTTTGAACTGTCAGGACTGGGGGCTGGCTAGCCTTTTGGTTGTAGCTCCTGAGATTCTATCTGGGGCTACAACCAAAAGACCAGGGGCTATAGCCCCATTAGCACCCCCCAGCAACGCCTCTGCAGGAGATTGAATGATGTATTATCAGAAAGGGTTGTAGTAGTGCTGGGGGAATATTAGGCAAAGCAGTCTTTTGACATAAGGCACACATTTATGTACAATTATTTACATCAGCATATACCCCAAGCCAGCATAATCTGCTCACTAACTGTCCCTGCGTTTTGGCGGTGCCTAGGTGCCCTGATGTGAGGTGGGCAAGAGCTATCTCCAATACTAGTCTTCAATGGCTCTGTGGGACTACTATTTGGAACCTAGCTGGGTCTTCAGTACTAGAATCCCCCTTTATATTATTCTGTTTTTGATAAAGAAAAACGGTCTCTTTTTCACGCTGCCTTCTTGTTCCAGTACAACTTCAAGAAAGGCTTTGGTAAGGATCGGATCATTGCGTTGGACAAACGCTAGGCCCAGGAGCATCTCTGAAGTCTCCTCTCCATTAGGCTTTATGGGTTTCTCAGGGATGGTTTTGGGCTCCATGCCTGCCTCCCTAAAGCCTTGTATCAGCTCTGTGCGTGGTCTCAGTCTCCGCTGGAATTTAGGGAATAATGAGATTTCTCAGATTCCCTAAGTGATTTTCTCTCCTGCTTTTTTTTTGCATTGGGGAACTGGCTATTGTTTTGTATTGTTATCATCACATCCCCTCAGTAGTCGGTGTCAATTACTCCGGCCAGGACATCTATCCCGTATTTCCAAGCTAGACCATACTCAGATGCAAGTGATGTAGGTTCTTTTTGGGCCAACCAATACTACGTTAGTGGGTATTCATGCTCTCTTCCCTGATTCTACAAGTATGTCACGGCTGCTGGTGAGGTCACACCCTATTGACTCTGAGGTGGCTGCGCAGGTGTTAGTGGCTCTTTCACTTAACTTGGTAAATTCAGGGGTCCCCCAGTTTGTGTCAACCAGGCAGTATTCCCTCTGGACACCGTTTGTAAGAGTGCAGAAGTAATGAACCGACACAAAGGTGGCATATTTTTGGCTATAGGCTTTTATTATCATAAAAAGAAAAGCGAAAATCTATCTATCCCTACTGCTAAGAGGGATTTTCTGGCCTCAACTAATAAAATAAGAGGATGTCGGAATTTTCAGCAAATCATAAATGTCCAGCATTGTGTCAAACCAACTTCTGTCCCTTACACTTATATTCAACTAAGGATAATGTTTCTAGGAGATCCAGAACGATACCTCCCTCCTTCTGGACAGAGAATCTTGTCAGTTCCTCGCATGGTTTGTCAGGGAAAAGGGGGCTCCTCTTTTCCTGGCTTTCTTTCATTGTTCGTAACAACCCGAGGTGATGACTGCCTCCCCTTGGTTTCTTCTTCTTCCTCCTTCACACAAGTCTTTCAGTGTTTGCAATTACCAGTGGGGATGATCCCCACCACCCCGGATCTTCTTCTTGTTCTTCTTCTTCTTGTTCTTCTTCTTCTTCTAGACAAATACCAGAGGAAATGCTTCCCTTCCCGTGGTTTCTTCTTCTCTTCCACAACACTGCATCAAAGAAGAGGTATTTGTCTTCTGTTACGTCTTCACTTTTTGTTGTTGATTGATTACCTGGGTGGCCTCACTACCAGGTATTGTAATGATGAATAACTATTTTGCTGCTTGTTTCACCTTGCATACTATCCTGACATGTACTCTGACTATGATGAGCACACTGTATGCCTTTGTGCTGTTTTGTGGGTGCAAGGCCCAGACTCACACCTCTTTCTGTTTTGGGTGGTCTACCTGGTGTACTCTGCTGCCAGATACTCAGAATATGTGGATACTCTTCATGCCTTGGGAATTTTTTATGGGTGTGAGTCCCAGACCCACATATCCTGCTGTTTCCAGTGGTCTACCTGGTGTACTCTCCCTCCTGCCAGGAACTGTGACTATAATGAGCACCCTCAATGCCTCTGCAGTCCAATATCCTTCTTGTCTTGGGTTCTCAGACTCTGTATGTGGAGCCTTTCTGTATTTGCCCACTTTTATCCCACTGGCTTGGACCCTCTGTGTCACCTGTGCTGCCCACACATCTTTTTCTCTGGCCTGAGGCAGTGTCGCGACTCTTCGGACGCCAGGTGTCAGTCATGTTTTTCCTCGCTGTTGTCCGCTTGCCTTCAGTCTAAGGTGGCTCCCCAGGGGCAGCGTTTCTCCTGGTCGCTGGATATCTGCTCCCTGCACTCTCTGATCTCCCAGTTCATTGGAAGTTTCTTCCTCAGCTTGTCCTTTGTGTCTGTTTGACACCAGACTGTCTCTGGACTTGCTTTCCCTTCCGCCAACGTCCCACCCTGTTCTCCTTCTCTAGCTTAAGTGAACTTCGTGGTTCCACCAGGCAGGGCAGTTCGTAAAAGCTAGTCCATCCTTTACTTTTACAGAACCCATTGCAATTAATCATCCACATTGACTAGACTGCGTATTGTGGTTCTTTGGAGTATTCTTCATCACTCCGTGCATCTTCCTCCTCGCAGTATCCTCAGTTCTATGATATACTAAGGTACTGATGTTCTTCCTCTTCTCTGTTTTTCTGCATGATTCACATGGATGGTCCCTACTGTTACTCGTCCCAGCACTTGTTAAGGAGGTGGAAGTGTCTACCTTACACAGGTACATGAAAGGGTTATGTGCTATTGAATCCTCTAAAGGGTAAGAGGGTAAGAGGGTGAGGGAGGTTGTGAATGGGTGGGTAACTACCACATTCTCCCTATTGTGTCATCCCTCATCCCATAAGGGGTTTTCCTCCCCATTTGATCCTCCCACGGTGCACTACCCCCACGGGGATTATTGGACTGTGGCTGCTCAGCACCATGAGAACGGTCTTTCCTTATGGGAGAAGGGACGACATCCAAGGATTTGTCACAGCAGGAAAAAGTGAGAAATAATGAGTGTGTTGGAATTGTGAGGGAAAGTCTGGGAATCGAACATTTCCTGTACTCTGCTTGCATTACAGCATTACAATGTTGAGTAGGTGCTTCCAACTGCCGTGTTTAAACAACCTTTTATTGCTTGTGCGAGGTGAGACTGTAGATAGTTTTCTGCATGGCTTTGCAATGAAGGCCCTTCATCTAGCGTGTAGGAATGCTTGCCTTCCCATCTCTCGCTTGTGATGTATTTCCATTTGGCATATGTAAGCGTGTTTAGGCTCCCACTTTCTTAGGAAAAGCAGCATTAGTAGGCGGAAGTCATATAGCAAGAGCTCTCGCCTGCCTCCGAACGTGTGTCAATATTTAAGGAGTATACTCACCTTGTCTAAATGTATGGTATGATGTCCTCCCTGATAACACTAAGTAGCATGACTGAATGCAGCTGGCATGAAAGGCTTATATAATGAGGTTTTGTTCTCTGCCAGCAACAATGTTTCAAGATGAGACCTTGTCCTGTTAGGACTACCCTTTCCATTGAAACCATGTGTTCCTTTGGGAATAGGGGAACGGTGCACTAGTGGTTCACTTGCGCTGAAGTCTCGTGCTGCGGTTGGTTCTGTTTTGTTATTGCTTTTTACTAATAAATTGATCACCAATTCACAGAAATCAGGAGTGTTCTTTTTTCCACAACAAGCTTGGTGCCATAAGATGTTAGATTCCTGATGCTAAATGGCCAGGTCCGAGGGCCGCCGGTTGCACATCCCTTTGATCCCCATGGCCCCAGGATAGACTATCACATCATAGGGGGGAGCTGTCTGGAGCGCCGAGAGACTCGAGAAAGGTGGGCAGAGCAGCCACGGAGGAAAGCTTGGATCATTTATTGGTGAGCACAGGTAATTGTGGCAATGCATTGTTATGTCGTATATTGTGTTGTATGGAACGGGTTGGGGTAACTGTTTGGGCCTCATTACGACCCAGGCGGAGGACCATGGTGCTATTAGCACCATGGTCCATGCCGGTGTCTGCCATGGCGGAATGGGGAATTACCACCCCATTCCGAGGTTGGCGGGGCGGTAATTCCCCATACCGCCATGGCCCTTCCCCATTCCCATTTTTTCCCCATAGGGCTCAATGGGAATGGGGAAGGCGCTAATTACGGTACCGCTACTAGCGGTACCGTAATTATCGCCAAGGTCCCTTTGCGGCACCCTACCAGCCGTTAAGGTCGGGTCCTGCAAAGGGACCTCGTAATTAGGCGCTAATAGGTTAACGGCGCCGCAGCCTTTTACGGCGCCGTTAACCCATTAGCGCCTGGGTCGTAATGAGGCCCTTTATCTTTGAAATCTGAAAACTGAAAACTGAAACTGGAACCTGAAGTCTAAAATCTGTTGGGAATATTTCATAAAACAAGAGGGAAAGTACCCTGCCTAAAATGTTTTGTATCTGAATGAGGGAAAAGTAAAGGCGGCTGCCCAATGACTTAAGAGAACATGAGACTGCTACACCTGTCAGAGTAGTGTAGTACAGATCAGGGACCAGGGTGAAAGTGTTCTGTATGAGTGCAAAGAAAATTTTGAATGAGAGCCCCATGATTGTCTTTTCTTAACCAGTACCTTGTTATTTTAAACTCAAAATGTGCAACTCAGTGGCAACACCGCTTTATACTTCACACTCTTCTCTATCCTAGTACGGGTGCTGTAATAGGGTTTGTTTCGACCGATTATGTGTTTTAACTTTGACCCTTACCTACCCATGTCTCTGAAAAATCTGAATACCGCTCTGCATTGTGGGTAGCATAATGAGTGATATAGGCAGTGAACCAGCAGTCATCTGAATCTGACCAACAAATGCGGGTGTTCCTTAAATTTCTGTCTGTGTGGTGGAACAGAGCTTAGAGGGTGTTTCCTGAGCCTCTGGATAGATATGGCAGAGCGCTTCAGCTAATGAGCTGTAGCCATGCCACCAGCCACGGCACTCAACAGCATACTGATGCAGACGGAGTTAGGAACGGATACGGGTCCGTAATAAGCCATACCTTGTCTTACCCCAATGAGAATGGGTTCAGGGCAGTCGAGACAAGTACCACTTCCTCCTAAAAAAATTCTAGCAGACTTCATGTTTACTCATTTCTGGCCAAAAGCATGGAAATACCTGGAAAATGGCTCGAATATCTACAACATGAGTCACCGAAACATTTTTCTCTGGAAGGTACATTCGGCTTAGACAAGATAATGAATGTACGTAAGGCATTAGAGAAGAAAGGCGCACATGTACACCAACGACAGTGGGACAGTTGTCTCGACTGGTATATTGAAGCCACCAAGAGACATACTTAATCTAAGACTCGGGCACTGAAAGACTCTCAAGACAATGGGCCTCATTACACAGAAGGCGGTAATGGTTAACGGCCACCGTTAATGGTAACGGTGACCGTTAACCATTACCGCCTTACTACGAGGTCCCTTAGCGGGTTGGTGCTTTAACGCCTGCTTTTTGCAGGCGTTAAAAACCAACCCGCTAAGGGACCTCGGAGCTAATTACGGCACCGCAAAATTGCGGTGCCGTAATTAGCGCCTTCCCCATTCCCAAAGAGCCCTATGGGGCAGAAATGGGAATGGGGAAGGGCAATGGCGGAAGGGGGATTTACCGCCCCACCAACCTTGGAATGGGGCGGTAAATCCCCTTTCCGCCAAGGCGGTGCCGGTAATTTACCGGCATGGTCCAGGGTGCTAATAGCACCCTGGATCACTGCCTTCCGTGTAATGAGGCCCAATCTCTAGGAACAAGTAAAATCCATGAAAATCGAGTTCTCTAACCTGTAGGTACCAGCCCATAAAGCCGGTTACAAACAATTATATCCTGTACTCCAAGAGGAGCCTCCATCAAAGGAAAATGCTGAAGCTTGTTTGGACACTTACAACCCTGCATTTTTAAATTGTTATACCCGATCAACGACCGGCCAGCCCAGACTCTACTAAACCTCCAACTTTCTAAATTGTTATACCCGATCAACGACCGGCTAGCCCAGACTCTACTAAACCTCCAACTTTCTATCAGCCGACTCCAATAAATCCTATAGTCAGTCTGTCCACTCCTGAAATATGAGCTCAGATTTCTAAACTCTTTTCACCAGCCTCAGACACATTTTGAAGGGCTCTCGAATACAACTCTTAATACCAGAATTGGTGCATTTCTTATCTGACAGCTCCCGGGCGGCGGCTAAACTTTAGTTACTGTACATGCCCCATGGAGCGCCATGAATTTGTTTAATATTGTTCAGAGATTCCCAAAGATTCGAGGAGATCCTGTTAAGTTCCAGGAGGAACTTCAGGTCATCATTGACTGCTATCCTCCCACTTGTATTGATTTGAATCAATTGTTACAAGCAATACTGCCTACTGATACATTTACTTTGCTTAAGGTGTGCAGAAATTGACCAGCTGAAGAAGCTGCTACTGCTAGGGATTTAATAGTGACAACTATTATCGAAATTTGTACTCAAAAGATGGATTGGTCTAAGATTAATGCATGAAAACAAGCTAAGGGAGAAAATCCTGGGGAATATGTCGAATGCTTGAACGATGTATCGAAAAGTATTCTGGGATTATCGAAGCTGTGGTGGCACAATTTGTTATGGGTTTACAACCAAAGGTATCCAATGGAATCAAGGCAGTTCTGATAGGATTGGAAGGAAAGAGTTTGGTTGCAGTATTGTTAGCTGCACAGCACTTTCTTGAGAAAGTCAAGAGACAAAAAGAAATCACTGAAGCCAAGCTTATGGCATTACAAATACATCGTTTACAACCTCCCCAGTGAAGGAAAAGGTTTGGTGGGCGGATAAGGGTGGGGACGTAGATGCGGGAGAGGAGCACCCCAGTCATTTCAGCAAGGGCAAATCAAATTGCTGAAAGGTATTACATGAACACGTACAGTGATCAGTGTAACCACTGTAAAGAGTTTGGCAGCCGGAAAGCTGAGTGCCCACAGCGGCCTCAGTATGGCAGTGGAGGCAGAAAGCAAACTGTGCCAAGCAGAATGGTGAGGTCTCCACCCCCATGCCACTACTACGGACCGATGTATAAGATTGACAAGGGGTCTCTAAGCTTGTTGCACCACTCGTATCAATTGATCCTACTGCCCCGTATGTTGGATGTATTGTTGCAGGTCAAAAGATTTAATGTCTGGTTGAGACAGGAGCATCACGCTCCACACTAAAAGCTTCAGAGTTTCCTGTGATAAAGCATTCTGATGATGTAGTAAGCACTCTGGGTATAGTGGGTACTCAAATACCTCATCCTGTGTCCACTTATGGTTATGGTAGGTCCAATGTCTGACCAAAATGCATTTTTGCTGAGTCCTTGTTTGCCTGTAAATCTGTTTGGACTAGATTTATTGTGCAAACTAAGCTGATCTATTTACTGTTTCCCTGATGGTGTATATCTTGATATCCCTGCTCACAGAGAGCACAAGGTTGTGGCAGTATTACATAAATAACCCATTTGAACCATGGGAACCGGGCTGACACCTCCTGTCTAAGCCAGGGGTTGTTAGACCGACTCCCAGTAAAATGATGGTCAACTCATACAAATGCCCCAGAATATATGGTTAATGCTGAGCCCGTTAAAATCATGTTAAATCCTGAAAAGCCCTTGTCATGTGTACCTCAGTATCCTATTTCCTGACATACTGAAGAAGGTCTCCATCCTGTGATAGAATCCCTCTTCCACCAAGGCATCTTTGTATGAAACTGTAGTGCCTGCAATACTCCGATTTTGCCTATAAAGAAGCCAAATAAAGATTTATATATAATTTAATTCAGGATTTGTGTGCAGTTAATGCAACCTTGTTACCGGCTTTTCCAGTGGTACCCAATCCAGCTACCATATTGTCATGTATTCCCTAGACAGCCAAGTATTTCACTGTTGTAGATTTGTGTTCAGCCTTTTTATCCATACTCATACATTCTGATAGGCAATATCTTTTCGCATTTACCAAAAAATCAACAGAACATACATTCACTAGACTTCCGATGGGGCATGTAGAAAGCCCTACCATTTTTTCATACATTTTAAAGAAAGATCTTTATTCGGTACAGTTTCTAGGAGAGTTGACACTGGTGCAGCATGTAGATGACCTGATCCTAGCCTCCCCATTCCTGGAAGCGTGTGATTATGACTCAATTGTCCTGTTGAAAGCACTTGCTGAAAAGGATGACAAGGCATCTAAAGACAAATTACAGATATGTCTGCCCTGTGTGTGATACCTGGGTCATGAGATTTCTGTAGGGGAAAGACATTTTTTCCAAGGATCGGATTACAGCAATCCAGAAGTCATTAAATCTCAGACCAATAAGCAAATGAAAGGGTTAATTAGGATGGTCAGTTACTGCAGGCAATGGGTCCCGGGATATGTATCCATAGTTATGACTCCTCAGACCCTTACGCACAATTCGACCCCCAAACCCCTGCCATGGACTCAGGAAGCAGAAGATGCCTTTGTCACTTGTGGCAGGTCAGAAGAAGTATATATAACAAAAAAAGGGTGTAAACACCGTACAATATACCACAGAGGTGACAAACGCCAGGGATCGTATATTCCTGAATATACTTGTTCATACATTAATTTATTTAATAATAACTCTCTTAAAATGATCACATTACATAAAATTCATAGTTAAACACATAATATATAAAACATCAAAAGACTGTACTTCACAAAACACATACAAATCCCGAATATGGGTTACTGAGCAAGGACCAATAAAACCTAGTTAAAAGAGAAATTTCTCCAGTGTGGAGTTCCACACGGAGTCAATTTACAGACCAGCAGAATCAACCCATATTCGGGATTTGTATGTGTTTTGTGAAGTACAGTCTTTTGATGTTTTATATATTATGTGTTTAACTATGAATTTTATGTAATGTGATCATTTTAAGAGAGTTATTATTAAATAAATTAATGTATGAACAAGTATATTCGGGAATATACGATCCCTGGCGTTTGTCACCTCTGTGGTATATTGTACGGTGTTTACACCCTTTTTTGTTATATATACTATTAGGTTTATCCATGTGGTAAAGAGTGTAATTTGATCCATTAAAACATGGTTTTTGCCGTTTGAGAAAAACAGGTCAGAAGAAGGACACAGACACTCTGACAACATTTTTACCATATCTTTTTTAAAGAATAAGAATAAGGCCTATCTTACCCTATAGCTACAGGGTGTTCCCTTCCTACTTTACTAAGGTGCTCGTCAGTCATAAGTGAATGTCCAAAAGGAACACGTCCACTTTCCAAAACTAATCATACTGACCCTACCACTAGTTCAATCAACTAAGGTTAGGAGAATGACTCACTTTTCCTGATGGTTATGTTTTTTCACTTGTCATCCCTTCTTTTATAGTTCTTGTTAATATGCAAGTTTTAAATAGTCTCTCGTTATCCTTTGTATCAGTTCCTGTAACTATCATAGAAGTTAGCGAGCACTGACCTGATTTCAAGCAACAGCGGATGCAAATGGCTGTAGCCCAAAGAAGATCTGAAGTTCTGAATTGACACAGAGCCTTGGGTAATCTCTGGCATGCGGACAAGGGAAAAAAACACAAGGCAAAATAATTTATTTGGCAGCCTATGAGAGAAGCGCAGATAATAGCTACTATACAGCTGAACTTTCAGGAGAAGGATCTCAGGATCGGGAACTGCAGTAACAGAAAGACGGTTAAAATATATAAGCAGGAAAGGGGGAGACGAAATGAGTGGGGGGAACAAGGAAGGAGGCAAGGAGAAAAGAATTACAAGGAGCGTCATTTCCTGCAAGTAAGAAGTGACGCATCAGTGGTACCATGAATTCGGGTTATGTCCAGTATTTTGGGAGCTGGTGTGCTTGTATTCCGGCAATGTTTCATGAGTGCCATCTTGGGAGAGCAGTAGAAATCATTCAGGAGTTTGAGACCAAAGGAGTTGCTAAACGCCATCTTGGAAATGTTGTGAATCTATTGGAGTGATGTTTCTTCCACTGGTGCCATAGAGACCACACAGCTATCTGTTTCCTGACAGTATGACTTACAGTTGTTCTCTCCTCTTTAGTATGGAGTTTCCTTGCCCTTGTCTGAATCCTGTGCTCTGTTTTAGAGAATGCTTAATATTCTTGTACAGTATCTTCTTTTCTGGGGTTTTGGCTTTCTAAATAATGATACTTCACTTGTTCCTGGTATGGACTTTATTGTACAATATTTATCCAGGGACCTCTCTGGTCTTTAGTTTACAGTTATCTCTCTCTTTTATGTTCCACTTTTTGTTTCTTGGATAATGGGTTATTTCCCCCTCTTCCCAAGGTAGTCATACTCCAATTATATTTCTCTCACTCTTTGGGGTTTCTATGCTTCTCTTTATCACATTGCTGCAGTTCCAGTTCATCAACTTGTTTTTCACGCTTTCATCATTTCTTTCTGTTATGTTCCACTGTTTGTTTCTTGGATAATGGGTTATTTCCCCCTCTTCCCAAGACAGTGATACCCCAATTCTATTTCTCTCCCTCTCTCGGGTTTCTATGCTTCTCATTATCACATTACTGCAGTTCCAGTTCATCAACTTGTTTTTTACGCTTTCGCCATTTGTACTGGGATGAGTTTCTCTGATTCTATAATGAGCCCCTTCTGTCTTCCCAGTATTCCCATTCTCCCTGTTACCTTCAGTATTTCAGGGGGACATTTCCAGTGCCTTTGGATGCTGGGGACTATCTCCTTCCTTCTGTTTGCTTCTTGGTTCGCTGTCTGTGTCCTCCCTTTCTAACAAGCTTCTCTCTCCTTCTCAATATCGGTTTGAGTAACCGGTCCGTTTGTGGCTTACTCCATGGGGTGGTGTTGGCGTCGTTGAACGGGCAATCTGCCCACCATGATTGCTTTGTGATCACGCTACCACTGAGCTTTCCACTTCGGCCAGCTCAGCTTCTGGCTTCTCGTACATGCCAGGGTTCAAGCGCTTTCTTCTCCTGCTCACAACAGTTCTGAACTTCACAGGCGTCACAGTCTGCTTCAGCTCTGTCTCTTTTGTGCTTTATGCACAGGCAACCTCCCCGGTTGGCATCTGCCTTCCTCGCTCTCTTGTTCTCTCTCCTCTTCCCTTGTCATGACCCCCCTCTTCAACACACTCATCACAGTTAATTGGAGATCTTGATTTAAAGGGACACATTCTCTTTCTTTCTGGTAACAGCATAAGTTCACTTTCTCTTCATCCCAGTCTTGGAACTTGTAATTATTTTGCGCATTAGATATTTCCAAATGTGCCATTGTGTGAAGGGCATCAGGGAATTCCTCACGGGAAAGGGAGTCCTTGTCCCCAAAGGGGGAGTGTCTCCTGGTGAGGTTCCACTTTCCTCGGCCCTTAGGGAGGGTGTTGCAGAGCAGCCTCAGAGGGGCGGATTCCCCTTAGGGAGAAGGGACAAATTACCTTGATGTATCACACACCATTAAGCAAGCACTCGTAATGGCTCTGGATTTAGGTCTTCTGGATTATAGTTAGCCCGTTGTCTTGTTTTGCGACAAGCACAATGGGCTTGCTAAAGTTTTGTTGACTCAGTTACTAGGTGATAGACATCTGCCTGTATCATACTATAGCGTAGATTTAAACCCAGTAGCTGCAGGACTCCCTGCGTGTCTGTGAGCTGTCGCCGTTGCTGTCCTGCTGCTAGAAAATACTGTCTCCCTGGTTTGAGGGCATCCTGTCACGATTGCGGCTCCCCATGCTGTATTAATAAACAAAGAGGGTGGAGGGGTGGGATGGGCACCACTATGTTTGGAAAATTACATTTCTTTGATGAAGATACCTGTAAGGTGAATGACGGTCCTCAGAGACCTGATGTACACCATATCGGTTTGTGAAACCTAAAGCAAATGAGTGTCTGGTGAAACCAGACCTAAAGTCGCCAAATATTGTGGTGAAGAATACTGCATATCGTACTTAGATGCTCAGTTTATCCTGGATGAGTTTGTTCATCTCAAAAAATTATGAAACCAAATGTTTTAAAAAATGCAAAAGTCTCTTATTTTATTCAAGTTTGTTTTCCATGTGGCTTAAGCAGAAGCATCTACCGCTGATGCATTTCGGACTGTGGTCCTTCTTCGGGGCGGGTTCTACAATTACAATATCAAATAAACAATGCTTAGAAAGGGACTCACAATTTCAACAGGAAATTATACTTCTCAACTAAGATCTATTGTCACATGATCATGCGTGTTGAATTGAAAAGAGGAGGGAATCTCATTGTACCTGCAATCTTGCGAAGACAAGAAAACATTTGCATCCTAATGATTAAAGCGTTCTTCCTTCCTGTAAAGTAAATGTATTTGTTTAAGTCTGCGGGGTCATTGAATGGAAATTAAACATCATGAATTTGAATGCTTGAAGCTAACGACCTGTGAAATGTTCCTTACCCCATTAATTTGATGCATGCAAAGATGCTATCACTAGACATTAGCTCAGGGGTACTTGAACGATGGATCACATAGCAGATGTGCCTGAAAGCGTGCCTTTCTGAAACAGACACATTCATGAATAAGTGATCTAGCATTCCGTATCCTTTCCTGTCACTCTCTGCCGGCCTCTCTTGGCCCTCTTCCTGCTCCCACCTGTGACCCTAAAAACCTCTGGGTCATCTTCGACTCCACACTTTCCTTCTCTGCTGACATCTCTGACGTCTCTATGAAGTCACACTACCAGATGCACCTCCACAGAGGTATTCTTCCTTTCCTCTCCTTCCCCCAAAAGCTCACTGTCTCCAGAGCTCTGGTTCTCTCTAGGCTGGACTACTGCAACAGCCTCTTTCTAAATCTGCCTGCCTCTACTCTCTGCAACACATCCAAAACAGGACTATGAGACTTGTCCTTGGCCTCAAGCCCAGGGATCGTTCTCTCCAGGACTGAAATCTCTGCACTGGCTCCTAGTGGTGGCGAGGATTAAGTTAAAAACCCTCTACATTGTCCACAAGGCCTTCTGGGGCCTGGGACCTCAATACCTTCAACTCTCTCTTCGTAAATATCTTCCTTCTCGAGCACTTCGCTCATCCCCCTTAAACTCCCTCAGGGTTAGTCGCTTCTCCAAGCAGCGAGTTGGTGGTAGACCTCTTTCCTCTGCTGGGGCCTCCCTCTGGAACAGCCTCCCTGCCTCTCTGAAACTTGAGGAGAACCATCTCCGTTTCTGGAAGCACCTCAAGACCTTCCTCTTTGCTTCTGCTTTCTCTCCTCCTCTCAAGCGAATGGTTAGGTCGAATACACCTCCTCTCCCCTGCTGATCTGCTGGCTGAATTTGAAACTGCACTTGTTACCTGGCTACCCTCTGATCTTGGGCACAGGTCCCCTCCCTACCAGTTGCACACTTGCACTGCCCCCCTTGCACTCAGGGACTGTTTCTGAATCCCTACAGCCCCTACCAGCACTTGACACCTGATGTCTGCACTTACCCTTGCCACCAGCTGGCCACACTTTTATTTATTATTTATTGTTTTTATTTATTTTACTGTTATCCTATGTGCTGCAATGACCCCTCCCCTTTCCCTGCACTTTTCCTCTTCCCCCATCCCCTGCACTTTGTGATCTCAATGTCACCTGGCCTAGTAGGATCGTTGGCTCTGTCTTCCCTCTGTTTCCCCTCCCTTGCCTCGTTGCACCTTGAAACACTTGTGTATAGGCGCATTATAAATGTCATATCATATCATAACATATTGTGTTTCTATCAAAATTCAATTGTCCGCAATGTGGTTCGTCAGAATGCTTACCTCTGAAAGGGGGTCTTATGTCGCGTATCAGTCATGGTGGCGAGGAGCGCTGCTGTATCTTTAAGGAGGGATACCGCTGTATGCTCCGTAAACTATACTGGGAGGTTGCTATGGGAAACTACACAGAAGCGCTTGATGCCATATTGGGACAGAGGAGTTTATGGCATGTATAGTTGCTGGGGGAAAGTGTATACAAAGTTAAGAAATTACTAAGTTTGGTTCGGTGTGTGATGTATGATAAGTATATGCACCAGCACGAATGTCTGGAATGTGTGTGTAACTAATGATAAGTCTGAAAAGGAGCGTGTGAGCGCACTAGCTAAACACTTCCCTACGTGTATGAAGCAACAGGTACCGACTTATGATAATGTAGGTATAGGATTTAAGGACACCGGCAGATTTATGATACTCGTCTGCCAATCCTAATATTATGGTTCGAACAGCCGTGCATAGGTTAACATTCCTGGCAAGGGGTGGTACATGCATTGTAATATGCAGGTGTAGTGTCCAACTTGTCAATGCTGAATGCTGGCATAAAGATTCTGAAAAGCATTTACCTTTACAAATTAGGTTTAGAGAAGCATTGTTGCCACCGCTTATGTTCTGATACCTAACATGCGGCCTCTAAAAAATAGGGTGGTGAAAGTCATGGAGAGGCATGTGCCTTACAAAGTGTTGTCTTTAAATAGTTACAAACAGCAATACCAAAAATTGGTGCAGAGGTGAGAACATATTCAACTTGTCATACAATACAGTAGGCAATCATGTCTCTGATTCATCCCTGGTTATGAGTGAAATAATCTCCAAGGGATAGGATGGCGTGCATAATCACATTTTATGCACAGTTATAGATAACAATACAAATCTAGTTCCTCATTCAATCCATTGGGGGAAACAGTGTCCAGTTTTTCAGTTCAATAAGCTTCTCTTTGTTCGAGTTTTTTACTGAGACTCATTCTTTAGTGAGAGGAGTCGATGACTCCAAAATCTGAAATCTAATTTGTGACAATTGGTTCTTTGCTTGCTCAAAATGTTGTGAGACCGGTGAGTGTTGGTTTTTCGTTCTAATGTTTGATTTATGTTTATTCCATCTCAGCCTAGCTTTTCTGCTTGTCTATATACACAAGTCCACAGAGAAATCTAATCGAATATTTTACACCTTTAGATTTGCATGTTGAATAGTCTCTAAATGGTCATTTGTTTTGCCTGTCCTAAGGTGTGTTACCAAGTCTCCTTTAATGATACAGTTACAGTTACCACATGACATACAAGGAAAGGTTCCTTTATTCTTGATCTTCGTTTTTGCCGTTTGCTTAGGATGTGTTTTCACAAGAAGATCTCTTAAATTGCTGCTGCGTTGGAATGCAACAATCGGTTTATCTTTAAATAATTCTTGGCGCTTATTGTCACATGACAATAAATGTTAATGTTTAGTATAGTTTTTTGGATCCTTGATGTTTGTACACTATACGTATAAATACTAGTGGATTACTAGGTCCAGTAGTACTGTTTGTTGGATTCCAAAGAGATGATCGTTCTTTAGTTGTGGCTTTATTGGTAGCTATTGTGAGTTCATCTTCTTTATAACCCCTTTCTTTAAATTTTGCCATAATTTTGTTTTTTTCATATTCATACACTGTCTCTGTACTGATGATTCTTTATACACGTAGTAGCTGGCTGTACGGTAAACTCCTGATAGTTCCTGGAGGGTGGAAACTCATCCTGTGTAAGAGATGTTTTTGATCTGTAAGATTGTGGTACACATTGGTGTCAAAACTGGGTGCGTTGGGAGTGATTTGCACATCCAGAAAATGAATTAGTGGGTTACCAATCTCGTATGTAAACTGTATTCTCCGGTCTATCATGGTAAGAGAAATGAGAAATGCATCTAGTGTTTCTCTTGTGTCACTCCAGATCAAAAACAAATGTCATTGATGTATCTTCCGCAATATCGGATGAATCTGTGCCAAATCGGATGTCTGATGATATGATCTTCGAATTTCAGCATTCATTAATTTGCATAAGCTGCGGCCATATAGGCACCCATGGCGTGCCCCTTGTTTGTAAATTGTATGTACTTTTATATTGAAAGTAGGCATTTTGTGAGATAAATTCTAATAGCACCATGATCCATTCTTTGGAAGCTCCAACTTTTTCTTCTTATAATAGAAGCCATTCCACTGCCTGTTGACCAGGGTCATGCGGAATTGACTTATATAGACTGTTGACGTCGATGGTGACCAGGATGTCTTCTTTCTTAATCTGCATGTTGTTGAGTCTATTCAAAATGTCTGTGGTGTCCTTGATGTACATTGGATATCTCTGAATGATTGGTTGCAGTATGGTGCCAATGTATATATCTAGAGGTTGAAGCACACTTTTAGTGGCTGCTACTAATGTTCATGCAGCAGGCCCGGCTCCAGCAGGGGGGTAGGGTGGCTGCCCCCCCCCATAGCCAGCCTCTGGCCCCCCCTAGAAAGGAGGCCATGTCAGTGGTGTTATACACCACTGGTAACCAAGGGAGTCGGGGTGGATGTCACTCTAAACATTCAGCAACTTCAGAGGCATCATTCTGAGAGGCTGAATTGTAGGAGGCCTGGCCAGGGTTTGTTTTCTTTCTCTAGACAATGATCTATGGCCCACCACCATAAAATTACAAATGACAAGGGAGATGGAGGACCATTCACACCTCTAAGTGAGGTAGCACACTTATTTAAGCAGGCTGCCTACAGCTATACTCTCAAACCTAAAATCACAATTTTGGTTTCTGTAATTTGAAGTATGTTTATTTTTTGTAGGAATATAGTGGTTTTTCACATCATGCTTAATAAAATGGTTAACTATATCAAACAATAAATGACAGGTAAACTTGCTTGAACACAGATTTCTGCAGAAGGTGAGTCAACTGACTGGGGGCCCTTACAAATTACGTTCAAAGTATATATTCTGCTGCATTAACTACTTGAGTATAAGTGAAAAGATAAGGTTGGGAGTAAAAAAAATGTAATTCTAGAGGGGAGAGTGTGATAAAATCAAAAAGTGATAAATGCAAGGCTTTGAATTAAACATTACCACTACCGTTGCTCTGCTCAACATTCCATGCCATAATTCTGTAGTATGTCTCTGCGATAGGGGATAAGCAATTAGCAAATGACTTTTGGTGCTGCCACCAAAAGGTGCAGTTCAATCTCAATTGCTAGGCCATGTTCCATCTGCACTGGAACACAAGCAACCATATGAATTTTTAGGCCCTGTAGTCTAGCAGTTTTGGATGGGCTTCTGACATTAGTGACAGGGCCAACGCTGATATGCAAACAATGTTATGGAAGGCTGGCCAGAGCAATGATGTTGGTTTTAAATGATTCAGAGACTTTTTACCTATTAGGTACAACCAGAACGCATGCTGTGGAACACAGATAGGATAGCAATACAATGTGAGGAGAAACACACATCTTATGGGTGCGTCTGGTCATTTACACACCTAATGATTAGCCATTGCTATGTCAATGCCTCACCATCAAAACCTAACCTTTCTAAAACTCTTTGAGCAAGCTCTATCACAAAGTAACACCAAACGTGTTGCTGTATAGGGCCTGCCAGTGTTATATCTAAGCATTCTTTTGTGTGTTTAATTACTTAATTGCCTCTGTAAATGATCTCCTGGTGTAGTACAATTCTCTTAATGTGTGTCTTCAGCCAGTTCATTTTATAAGCAATATATTTGTCAATGCCTCAGTCCTGTCTTAAACAAGCAATCACAAAGCCAGCAGTTTTGGCTTGCGTATAGGTATATGTCCAGTTACTGGTGCCATTTTCCAGCTGTTCCCATTTTATGGCTAGGTGGTACCCTTATGGTAGTGTTGGCAAATGCCTATCCATGCCTAATCAAAAGCCCACGCTGTTGGCTTTGCTAATGCATGTTGGCTTCCGTTTGTCTCCCTAAGTAAATGTGTATATGCCAAGATGTGAGTGTCTTGCTTGCTATGCCTAGGGAATCAAGCTGTACCTCACTGAGCTGGTCCAACAAGGCCCTACCTGAAAATGATAAGGCTAGGTTGGCAAATATTGACCAGTTTCAGATCTTTTCATGCATACTTACCAGTGGGGCTCTGAGCCTAAATAGAATGTATCTTTGTTTGGAAGCCTAGTCTGCTCTGACAGAATATTTCATGATTCAAACTGATACATTTTTTTTCATTTTATTTTTTATTGGTTAACACATTTTAAACCTTTAACGTTTCATCATCTCGCACTCAAAAGTACATTTCATCACATAGTCTCCTGTCTATTTCCAAAGCACTGTTCATCAATGTACCTAATCCAGAAGTGATTTCTCCAGTAACTTAAGCATCACAATTGTTAGGCCAATTTTTCTGCCGATAATATCCCCTCCCACCACATTTCTTTAGAATTGGAGTCATACAGAGAGGAGTAGTCGCCTAGAAGTTGTGATCGTCGGTCCATCAGTGCAGGACATGCCAATATTATATGTTGCAATTTTTCCATATTCTCCTACTTTTTACAGAACCGTTCAATCTGTTTTCTCTTATACATAACTTCCCTCGGAAGTAGGATGTTCATTCTACACCTCAAAAGTAAGTGTCGGTAGTGGGCTGAGGGGAACCTTTGCAGATATTTCGGGGGCTGATTTAACTGCTTCAGTTGCCACGTTAGATAAGTGCAGAATTTATTATTGTACCTCATCTCCAGAGTGTTTATCCAGTCTTTTTTCTGGAGTGATTTCTTGACTTTCTCAGGGTTTATTTTTAAGATCTCTGTTTCGATGTTATTTGCCTCTAAGAATTCCTTGCAATTATGTTTCCAATCTGTGAGGTATTTATCTTGTTTCTCCCTTTGATTATTCAAAACCTTAAATGGTATTGGCGGAGAGTCTATTACACATTTCCAGTACAAAGAGATGGTTTTCCACATGGTTATCAATATCCAGGGTTGAAGTCTGAGTTCATGTCTAATCATATATCCTGGAAGATATTTTGGTAACCTTAGAACCTTTCTCCAGATAAATCCCTCACAGATTTCCCACGTCTTCCAAGATAAGTTAAGTAGGGCCCTGGCTCCATATGTCAGCATGGCCAGCACCTTTTGTTTGTAGAACGTTATGATGGGCATCATGGAGAAGGATCCATATCGGTTATGAATCGCTCTCCCTTGATTGGTCAGCTTTGTTAGTTTGTCTTTAATCAGCTGATATTGACCGAGCTCATTTATATTCTTATTGATTCTGACTCCAAGTTAGATGATGGAATTCACCTTTTTCCAGATTTTCATTATTTATGGACCAGTTAAAGAATTTCTCGTTTTTCCTGTCGCCATGCACTGAACTCATTATCAATACCTTTAATTTGTTTACATTAATCTTCATGTTATTAGTATCAAGGTAGTCTTTAAATGCATTGAAACATCTTTGCAGACCAATCGCCGTCTGGTCTATAAAGACCAGATTGTCTGCATATAAGATCCACGGGATCACTTCTTTGTTTATTTTCAGGGGGAAAGCTCTAATCTTCCTTTGACAAATTTCCATATCCGCCATATAGAGAACAAACAGCAATGGAGCCAATGCACATCCTTGTTTTATTCCCTTATATGTGGATAAGTACTGACTTGATAATCTCATTCTGTTTGAGTAACTTTTCAGAGTTTGCATGCAAACAGAATATGTCATGTGTGTTGTGGGATTTGTTTGGAAAGTATGATGTAAACCCTGGGTGCTGGGTGTTTAGGCTGTGCTGGAAATGAAACATGAACACCCGTAAAATAACTTAAAAAAACGAGCGTTTTCTATAATGTTGCGGGCAAAGTATAAAAGGTGTGCATCTTTTATAACTAAAAAGCAGTATTTAAATATTTTCTAAAGAGTGCAATCAGAGGTGGATTTAACATTTGGACAAGGGACAAATGCCAATGACCCCCTGCTCTACTCACTCCCCTAAAATACAAAAAGCAGGGCTGATCAGGCCCCATCAGTGAGATCTTATCTTTTTAACGTGTCTCAGAGGCAGACTATTTACAACAGGAAGTGATTAGAGATGAGAAAGGGTAAAAAGGCAGTGACCATTGCTGTGGCACTTTAAAAGAAAATGATATAGGGTTTTAAAAAGCTATTTAAGTGTGGTTGTTGTGTTACAATACTACAAACAATACATTTAAGATTGCAACAATACAATACACTAATTAAAAATGTACTAAATAAAAAGGCAAAACAGTACAATGACACATGCACAACATTATCATTACATCTGATTTGCTTAATGTCTCTCAAACCTAAAATACAACCCAAACCTAAAATACAATCCTATGAAAAGAATTGCTCTAATGTAGCACAATATCTACAAAGTTTATCAGAAAGGGGTCCAAGATATTCACATATTCAATGTCAATGTTACTCTAACAGCCTCTCTTCAACATGAGCAAACTATAATACATTATCACACTAAAATGTCAACAATCTCGGTATTAGTCACTTTATCTCATGCCCCCAGATGGTTTTCAATAATTTTCATAAAGTTGAATAGGGCCAAAGTAATTGATTTTCTATGTCCACTCATACATTGAGACCACAAAGTGTCAAACAAGAAAGCAGAGTCGTTTTTGTCGTATGCCCCAAGAAATGTGGATCTTGATTTTTCAAAAAAAGCACAATGAATCATCAAATGCTTTAGTGATTCATGTTCGCTTTCTACATTGCAAAATCTACATTTCAAGTTGTTTATTTCACCATGTTTGTTACTCCATTTCATCATGCGTTCTTTATTCGGAAAAAGATTGAATCTAAATCGCATGACCATTGTGTGAACCTGATGACATGGTACCTGGCTTTTGTTTATGTCTAAATTTGGCATATTCAAGCTAAGACTTGTACGTACCTATCAAATCACAGGTCATTGCCCAATGCCTTTGGTAGAGTTTGTTTCACAATCTGGGGGCATGTTACCAAATCACCAGGATACATTGCAATAGCATCAAGAGACTCTTTCAATTGATTGAAAAATAGTATCAAAGATTTCGGGTTGCCACTAGCTATCATAGCCACAAGATCTTCATATATATAATTCTGCAGAGGCTTTAACATTTTTGCCAGATTGGTCATTCTCCTCCATACAAGGCTTTAGGCCAATGAGGTTAGATCAAGCTCGTGTATGAGGATAGCATTAGGAAGTGATTTTGGCAGCTGCAATACTTCCTTACAAATCCTGCCTTGAATAATGTTAAGTACCGGCCCAATCTGTAATAGACAAAGATTAAGGCCATATAAAATAACTGCTTCAACCTTCATAAAGGTAGAATTCTACTAACTGTAACAAAGAAAACTTAAAAAAGCTTATGCAGTGTTATCTTCATCTCACTTATGAGAGGAAGAATTTTGATGGAGATAGACATTTGCCATTTCACAATGGAATTGGAGTTGGTCAAAGATTATCCAAGATATGTCATACCCAAGGAGCGTGGGATAGAAACGCTGTCCAGGGTCCATTTATATGAAATAAGTTTTCTTTTGTTCGTAAACACCACGATGTTAGACTTTGCAGGATTAGGGCTAAGATTATGTTGTTCACAAAATCAAGCAAAGTGAAACCATTTTTTTTGTTAACCAAACTGAGTACGAACAAGTAAAATCACGTTGTCGGCAAAAGCAAATTTATTTGCAAGCCACCTAGTATGACTGGAGAATTATCAGAGTATGCCCAACGAGTATCGATATCTGCTAGGTACAAGTTAAATAGAATGGCAGCTAGATTGCATCCCTTGTTTACTCCTATGTATGTTTGGATCAGATCAGTTAACAAACCAGTGTGGTCAATTCGCACTGTATAGTTTGTATTGTTATGTATGAGTGCAATCATAGCTATAATATGGGGGGATCTGAAAATGTTGCATTTTTTCCCAAAGTGTTTCCCTAATGACACTATCAAAAGCGGATGATAGATCAAGTAATGCCATAAAAATGGGTCAGTTTTCAGATTGCCTGGAAGACAACAGGATGTGTGATAAGATAGTTACATTTAGCTGTGTTCCCATTGACTTCCTAAAGCCAGTTTGGAATCGCGCAAGAGTTTGTCTAGATGATATAACTTGATTTAGCTCCTTAGGGACCAGGGATGCAAATACTTTCACGGCCACATCCAATAAGGCGGTAGGTCCAAAGTTCGCCAGGTTGCCGATCGGGCCCTTTTTATGGAGAGGGACGATGATGGCTGTGGCCCATGAAGTGGGCATCGTCTTTGAAAGAAAGATGTGGTCAAAACGACGCTTCAGGAAGATGGCCTAAAATTTCAAATCACCCTTAAGAATACACTGCAGAATGCCATCGGACCCGGCTGCCTTTGAAAATTTCAATTTCTTGATAACTGCAACTATGTCCTCCACCGCCCACGGGCAGGACACAGGCGTGGATGTAGAAAAAAGTTGTGTCACAATAGAGTTAAATCTTGGAGGCAATGCATATTTTGATTTAAAGAAGTCCGTCCAGATCTGGCCACTGACTGCAGATTGACATTTAGCAGGGCTTTTCCCAGATGGATCTCTCAAAAGGGCCCAGATCTCACAGGTTTTTTTTGTGCTAAAAAAGGGTAATCGTATTTTGTTTTTTTTAGGTAGCTGTTAAACTTAAGATATTTAACATCATTTTATACCTTGATACGATTTGATTTTTTTTGCCTTTTGACACTCAGCAAAGTTAGTCACTGTTAACTGCACTTTTACGAATTGCCACATTTTTTGTTGTTTGGCTCTTGCAATTTCACTGTTAAAGGTATCAGAGTTATAAGTATATAAGTAGGTTGGTCGTGCATTTGCTGGCTAGCTAATGAAAACAAATGTTTGCGAATCATATCCTCATTCCATGCATCAAATGCACCACAGTCCATTTCCAACTCCTGATTCTCATCAATGATCATAACGATTCACCAAGTATGTTAAATTCCTACACAAGGCAGGAGCCCATCTTAGTGATAGCATATGTCTATCTAATTCTGGTAGGACCAATGAGGACGCATTTCATTTAACTTTGTGTCTGTATGAGATTTTTTGTAAATTCTTATTAATTGCTATGCTGGAGCTTGTAGGCTTCCATTCAGGATGGGGAAAATAAAGCAACAGTTATAGGGGATATTTTTCCAGGTCAAGCATGGTGGAAGAAGTGGTGCTAAATGCATGTAGCACCACTTTTTATGAGCTCAATGATTTTGTATGATTTGACAGGTGAAGTTGGAGAGCAGATCAAACTGACTGACCTTTACACCTGGAAAAAGCAGGCAGATTCCAAAGGAATCCATTGTGGATGGCTCCCACAATCGTTAATTGTGGAAGTGATTTACACTTTTCCAGACACATGGTCGTAAAGTAAACAACAAAGGTGATTTTCACCTGTGTTTTACTCTTTACTTTTCCACTACTTGGTGGAAACAATTAAAATTAATGAATGGCCCCTTTTGCAAAAAAGTGCAATTAGGAGAATTCCAATCCGTGAAATTTAGGATTCAAAACAAAATGCCCCCTTTAATCTTTTCATAAACATGTTTCTACAATGATTAATACATTGTCAGGTTAGTTTATCATGTGACTTGTGCATTTTTTAAGTAATCGCTATACAATTTAGTATTATTTTAGGTATTCAAAGCCAAACTTCAACACATATTTGCACTAACTTGAGCTCAGAAGATTTGTGGTCAAGTATCTAAATTTCAGGCTAGCTCAAATTATGGCTTTACCACTTGACCAAAGTGTGTGATCCTGGGCATATTGTTTAATTTCACTATGCCTTACCTATTAAAATTAAGTGCCCCTAGAAGAGAATCAGTTTGCATTATAAGCTATTCCAAAAAGCCTCACTCATGGTTTAATAGATGGGCAGCACAGGAATGGGACACACACACACACACACACACATCTAACTTTGAAAATATCCAGGCCGTATTTATTAAACACAATTATGTCATTCAACAGCAAATCAAAGTAAACACATCAAACAAAGATTCTTCATGGACAAATGCATGTTATAACCAGTATGTACCAGACAATAATGTACAGGGGCACGCCCCACCCGGAACGATACCAGGAGGCTGCAAACCCCACAACCAGCACTGTCTGCCTCCTGATGCAGCCTTTACAGCCCTAGCACTCCCTTGCACTCTCAACTCAATTAAAATGTTCTGCAAAAATGCAACACAAAATAACATTTTTTGTTTAAAATGTAATTTTGGACATGAACCATTGATCAGAATGGGACTACTGTAGGGGTTCAGTTGGAAAGGAGGGGGGGGGGGTTGTGGAATGGGTGGGTGAAGGGAGGATTGTATACATGTGTATGTTTTTGGAGGATATGTTGCGCTCAAAATATTGTTAAGATCAACAAGACTACATGCATTGATTGGACATGGTATGTTCTGTTGTTTTAATTTAAAGAAGTGTGAAATGAAAGAAAAGTAATTTTGTAAGAAACAAAATCTCATATTCCTTGCTTCAGTATTCTGGGTGTGGGGTCTATCTTTCACAACAAGATGGGGTGACCACAAGCAGGTCCTCCGGGACCTGCTGGGAGTAGCCACAGTGCTCTGGAAGGTATTGTTGGGTGGACACCATCTGAGATGCTACAAAGACCGGGGGGCTCACTGCTCATCCCTCTCAGAGGAGGAGGAGGGGAGGCATCACCATCAATTCTCCCAAGCCAGACCAGTAAAGGCATGCAGGGTGCTGGTGTAAATAGGTGGGAGGAAAGGTACATGGGAATGGTGGCTACGGAAGCTGAAGGTGAAAGGTACAGGAGGATCAGATATAACAGAAAGCGGAAAGCAGATTGGAAGGGAAGATAGGTAGATTGATGTTGTAACACTATTTTCCTCACTTCTCTTTTGTTGTGTACAATGTTTTTATAGAGGGGTGCAAATGTATTTTTGCAGATGTAGGAAAATATATTTTTTGCTGGATCACGGATCTGGGATATCTGGATCAATGTCAGCACAATGTTTAGGGTACTCCTAGACACACAACTATAAGAGACTAGAGGATGGAGACATATATTTTTGTCTTGGACCTCTTTGCAACAGCCCTCTTCAATACACAGCCCACACAATATGATATTAAATGTGCAAAAGGTCCCTTGTTTTTCACTACTCATCCAGTTTTTGACCCTAGACACATGTCTTTTCCAATTAAATTTAGACATACCACAGCTAAGTTTTGTATAAAAAAATATCACAATTTTATTTTCATATAAAAATATCTAACATCTTATTGTCATTTTTACAAAAACACATATTTCATTCAATACAAAAAAGTCAATTTTTTCTTTTATATTTCTTACTAGTTTTACATATATAAAATTAGTCTTCTAGACTAACAACCATTCTCTATGATACATCTCTAAGAAACAATTCATTTTAAGTCTAATGTGCTGTTGCTTTTAGTCACACAGTAAGATATTCTATTTCGGTGTTAATTGCTGTGTAGTACCGACTAATAGCCTCCTTGTTATTTTGTATAGATGGCCTTTCATTCATCCATTCTTTCATTCCACAAACAAACATACCCGACATGTTTCATTCCTCATCTCAACTATCACACTAATTTACAGGAAATTCTTCAGGGGAAGAAAAACACACTAGGTCAAAACAATTTCTGTTTTCAAATTGTTCCTTATTCTTAGTTTTCGCCTGGTTTCTAGATTTCTTTTCTTGTCCCTTTTAGTTATAGCTCTAGGTCAACTTCTGGATGATGTTCTGTGAAAAAACAAGGTATAAAGATGCCTCTATTATTCACCAATCTTTTAATGTAGTCCAAATCATATATCTTATAAAAATCTTAATTACATATTTGATGGGTACATTATTCCCCATCATCTTTCTTTTTTTCACTACTACATCCCTTATAAACTTGTTTGCAAACACTGTCACGAACTTGACATTAGTACATTTGTCTCAGAAATCCTCTTCATATTGCATATAGATGATTTCATTTTATTCCCAAATAGTTATTTCTAGATAAAGCGAACTCCAAGATTACCTGTTGGATGTTTAAATGGAGTGATCTTCCAGTTCAAGTAGCTGTCAGGTCTTAAATACCATGTTTATTCCTAATATTCTGAGATTGTTTTAGGCATGTTCCACATTTTCCATTGCCTGAGTGTTAAATTAAAGGAAATCGGATATCGTTTAAGATTCTAACATCATAATCATACGCTAAAAATCTATGTCCTATTCCCTCAGTAATTCCTGTTACCTTATTTTGCGTGTATCCTTTTTCCCAGCATTCACTTCTGTTGTTGTAAGGTTAGTTCTCTGTTCTTCTTCTAGAGTATAACGATCCGGGATTATGACATTACTGGGGCGGTTTATTGATGGCTCAACCAGAATGTGTCAGCGGCTCAATTTTCGATTCCCTATGGTGGCGACACATGAGTTTTTTTTTGTTAGGAATATTACGAGGTATTTCTCCCACTATATACATTAACAGCCATCCAAAAGTATTGGCTGCCTTGGGTCGAGTAAGTGTGACTGTCTTACCTTCACTAGTTTGCTAGTTTGCGTCCTCTTCCTGCGGTACGTCCCGCGGTTATGAATTTCCACTCCTGCGTACTTTTCTTTGGATTCCAATACGTCCTCTTCTTTGTAGCGAGCGCTGCATCCTCACTATCCTGTTGTCCTGCTGCTGTTTCTGTACGGGAAACCGTCTCGGTGGAGCCGCGTCTTCTTCTTTGTGTAGAGCTTCCTTCCGTCTTCACATCAGCTGGCCGTAAATATCCGTCTGGCCCGCCTCGCATCTATTCTATTTGAATCTCATGTGTGTTATATTTGTGGTGACGTCATTTCGTCTCATTGGCGCGTTTAGGTCCTCTTTTTCAAAAATTACGTGCCATCTCAATCCCCTATTCCTCAGGTATTTACGCAGAGGTGACAACATTTAAATACCTACCCTTCATTTTCATATTTTTTCTGATACAATGTAATGGACAAACCTTTTCATGTTACTTTCATATCCTGTGGGTACATTAACCATATTTACTCGGAAAAGGTTCAAAGGCTTGACGTTACCCTTACATGTATATTCATTGATGGTGACACACACTTTGAGAAATAGTTGCCATGTGTATCTTCAAGTTACATGAACTCTAAATGATAGCCCAAGGCTTCCACGGCAATTGATATGTCACATGTATAATTAGAAGACTCCTAGATTAGTCTGATCTCTCATTTAGGCCTGTTTCCACACATTTTGTAAGAAAGATAAATTATTTTTCTTTTTTGAGGATTCTCTTGCGGTCTATGTTGATGTCATTACTTAATTTCAATTTTAAAATGACTGACCACGTCAGGTCCTCTGTTCTGTGGATTCTTTGTACAAAATGTCCTACTAAAGGTGACGTATGGACACGGTTCTTGATTCAGCTCTTGTGTTCTGTTATCCTTAATTTTACTTTTCTTTCTGTTTTACCCACATTAGAGTTTCTTACTTGGGCACCAGATGCCATAGACAACAAATGTCGAATTGCAATTTGCAGACTACCTTGTTTCCATTTTGTTTCCAATCCTATATCTATTTCTGATGTTTTTCTAGTCTGTTGGCAACAAGTGCAATTACCACATGGGAAATGGCCTATTGGGGCTTTTAAACCCAATTTTTCTGTCAGTGTTAATTGCTTTTTCTTTTGTGTTGTGATGTCGTTCCTCATCACCTGATCTTTGATGGTTTTACTTCTACGGAGCTCAAACAAAGGTTTCTCTATTGGAGTACTACTTTTTTCTAGAATCTTCCAATTGCGGTAGATGATCTTACAAATTCTATTCGATAGATTACTGTATGTGTTTGGCAAACACTATACCACCTTTTTTGTTTCTTATGGGTTTTTGTTGGTATTCAAGGAGGGCCTCCCAGTTGTTCTTATCTGCCCTCTTCATTGCTTTCTTTGTTAGACTTACCGGATATCCTCGGCTATGCAGGTTTTTTCTCAATTTTCTTGCTCCATCTCTATAGTCTTCTCTGTTAGTACTGTTTCGCTGAAAGCCTCAAAAATTGACCAAAAGGCAAGTTATCTCGAATGTGGACTGGATGGAATCTTTGGTAATGTAGAATTGAGTTGTGAATAGGTTGGAGGGGAGGTACATGGGAATGGTGGCTAGGGAAGCTGAAGGTGAAAGGTACAGGAGGATCAGATATAACAGAAAGGGGAGAGCAGATGGGAAGGGAAGATAGGTAGATTGATGTTGCAACACTATTTTCCTTGCTTCTCTTTTGTTGTGTACAGTGTTTTTATAGAGGGGTGCAAATGTTTTTTTGCAGATGTAGGAAAATACATTTTTTGCTGGATCACGGATCTGGGATATCTGGATCAATGCCAGCACAATGTTTAAGGTACTCCTAGACCCACACACAATGGAATGTACCCCCCCTCCTCCCCTGATCACAACTCTGGCTCCCCCAGATGAGAATTCCTGGAGCCAGGCCTGTCGTGCAGGAGGTTGAGTCATGGATTTATGAATCTTTGTCAAAAAATAGAAGTGTGGTGTTTTAGGATAACTTCGTGTGAGAAATATTCTTGTCTTGTCATTGATCCATTCATTGTTCTCTGCCATTTCCAATATGGATTTCAAGTTGCTTGCAATATCACTGGCTGGGTCATTAGGTAGTGCATTGTATACATCCAGGCCGCTCAGATGTCTCGTACATTCTACTTCATAGTCTTCTGCATTCAATAAGTATAACCAATGCGCCCCCTTTATCTGCTGGCTGGATACCAATCGTGTCATCTTCATACAGATTCCTGATGGTGGTTAACTTTTTCTTGCTCAGGTTTCTATATTTCGGTGTGTTATAGGATATCTTTATTAGGTCTTTTAGTACAGATTCATAAAAGACATCTATGGTTCTGTGAGGTAATGGTGGCACGAAGGTGCTTTTAGGTTTGAGTTCCAGATACTCTGTTGTAGATGATTCATCCTCTTTTTCAATGTCTGCAAAATAAGCTCTCAATTTCATTTTGTGAACGAACTTGAAAGTTTCAATCTTCGTGTTAAAGAAACTTGTCCAAAAGGTTGGCACAAAGTTCAATCCTTTTTCAAGATATCTCAATCGGCAATTAGGTATGTTGATTACTAGATTCTCTTGTTCGGGTATCTGCTTTCCAATTTCTGTGTTCCTTCTCTTCCTTCGGCACCTCGTGGTTCTTTTATTCTTCTGTCCTGACCTAAAAAAGGTTGTCTTGGTGGTGTTGTTGGTCTTTCGTCGATTTGGTCTATTTGGGACAGTACCTGATACTGATGGTTGTTCCTCTTCAACAGTACGTGGTGTCAATAGCCTGGAGAACCCTGGTCTGTGAATCTGAGTCTGAGCTAGATAAATCTGATGAATTCTTTTGTTGATGTGGTTGATTAGGATTTCTATATTTATCCATCCAAGAGTATACTTTGTCATTGTAATAATCGTACGTGTCCCGTTTAAATGTGCTGAATCTTTTTATTCTCTGGTTCAGATTTGTATTCCTCTAATCTATTGTTGATGTCTTCAGGGGTTTTGTTCATATCCTCTGCTCTCAGCATTAAGCCCAGTTCAATTTTAATCTCCTCTATGTCTAATGTGATTGATTTGAGTTTGTTAGATTACTTCTGTATGGTTAACAGGATCAAGTCAAGGGAGCATTTGTTCAAGATGTTTTCCCATTTGCGTACACATTCCTTGTTCTCCTTGCAAAGTGTGGGGCATAGTGGCATTCAGAGACCTCTTGGTTTCCTTTGTGCACAATAGTATTTAGTGAGCGTTGTTGCATGCAGTTTCCTGTTGATTTCCTTTCTAAAAAGATATTCTAATTGTTTGATCCATTTGGCTGGATCCAAGGTGTTACAGCTTGTCTTTTTGATGAGATTTAGAATGGAGTCTGCTTCCTCGGATGAAAACCAGAGAGTTAGTTCATGTTTATTTGTGATTTTCGAAATATCCTCATATGACATTGTGGATTGTGTGCCACCACCCTGATTCAGTGTAAAGAATTGAAAAGTATGAAACAAAGGGAGGGTAGCATGGGCACCAGTACGTTCGTGAAATTATGTTTCTTTGATGAAGGTACCTGTAAGGTGAATGGCGAACCTCAGAGACCTGATGTACACCACATCGGTATAGGAAACCTAAAGCAAAAGAGTGTCTGGTGAAAGCTTCACCAGACCTAAGGTCGCCAAATATTGTAGTGAAGACTGCATATCGTACTTAGATGCTCAGTTTATCCTGGATGAGTTTGTTCATCTCAACAAATGATGAAACCAAATGTTTGTAAAATGCAAAAGTCTCTTATTTTATTCAAGTTTGTTTTCCATATGGTTTAAGCAGAAGCCTCTACCGCCAATGCATTTCAGACTGTGGTCCTTCTTCAGGGCAGGTTCTACAATAACAATATCAAATAAACAATGTTTAGAAATGCTGTATCGTCATTATTGCTAAGAGGGAGGACACAACACTTGTCAAACCCTCGCCTTACCGGACATGAACAGTTGCTCATTTCTGATGCCAATGTAACCCTGAGTCGCTGTTCAGTTCTGAATCCTACCTCTTTGTTACCAACCCCTGAAACACTTTTTTTGAAACCTTACCAGATTCTCTTTGTTGCCAGATCCTGTATTCGTGTCCCAGAAACAGGGCGATTGGTTTCTGGATATTCTGTATGTACTCCCCATGCTGTCCTAAAAGCATATTGATTACATATGGCAAAATCAGCTTAGGTCTCTCAGCTCATGGCCCTCACTTGTGCGCGTGCTCTGTCTCAGCTACAATCTATACCAACTCCAGGTAGGCCTATGGTCCAAGGAAATGCTTTATCTGATGTCGCAGCTCGCACAGCGGCCTTGAAAGGGCCCCTGTCTCCTAGTGAAGTTCTTGTTTGTGGTTCATTTCCAAGGTCACCTATCTCGTCCCTTTCTAGTGTTGCAATCATTCACTATCAATCCCCAGAAGCTCAAAAGGTCACCTGGACTCAACATAAGGGGAGACTGGTAGTTGACTCTGTGAGGAATCCTGCAGATCCCTCACTAAAACCCTGCCTAAAGTCTCCTCTCAGGTGGCCAGGGGAGGGCAAATGCTTCCTGATCCCAATCCTGGGGATGGTGTACTGCGGCTGGAGGATCAGGGCACAGGATAGTGAGGAGATTCTGTGGGACGAGACACAGTATTTTTCCTCCAAGGGGAATCGTTTTACCACTATGCAGAGGAGGTGAGCGATTATTGCCATTCTACTATCTCTCAACCCCCTTTTAAATCTAAGGTGATAAAACCCAGGGTGATAAGATATAACCGTATTGTATGAAAAGAAGGAATCATTTTGGGTCCTAACATCATATGTCCTCCTCAATATCAAACGTACACTGTAAGGAATAGCGAAATGGGTTTCTCCTCTAAACCAACTACCTCGAATAGAGTTAAAACCTATGGCCCCTCTATTACAAGTACAAAGGGAAATACATTTGCCCCTAAAAAGTTACAAGAAGTAAGAAATCCTATTTTTGGGAAAATTAACTACATGTCCCAGAATCCCATATGGACTGAGACAAAGAAGAGGGCTGAAGAGGCATGTACAAGTAGAGCACAGGCAATTAGGTTTGACAGTCTTTGCCTGTGTAAGGCAATTTACACTAATAGCCTGCACCTGAAATAAACTGCCCGACCTAAGAGTCATACCAGGCTGCAGCAGAGTGGGGAAGGGAGAAGGAGCTGGGAGAGAAGCTGGAGCAGGAGCTGGGAGGTTGACAGTAGTAGTAGAAGGAGAAGAGCATGAGGCTGGCAGTTCACGAGGAAGTGTACACACTTAAGGGACTCCGGGACAAATAGAGAGCAGATTATACATCCAGGTTGTGAGGGAGTCCTGTGTCCACAAACCCTGCTTTGCTGTGGCTGCACTGGGAGACATGCCATCTTCCAAGGTGTGCCTACTGACAGTGATCGCAGAGCTGTACAGAAGCCTGTGGCCCTCAGCAAGAAGCAGGTTGAGGGACAGAGGAGTGCTGTATACACCAATTTGGCGTTGCAGAACCGAAGACACCAGGGTTGCAAAGGGGTGTGGGTTTCCAGAGTGCCTAAATCCGTACAGAACAAGAAGCAGAAGTCGGGAAGTTGAAGCGATCCGCAAACGTAGTATTTCTGAAGCCGGTGAGTGGAGCTTGGCATTCAGATTCACTTTTAAGATCTTGCTGGTAACTGTTACCTGCTTTCAAGTGGCTCGCGTAAGAAGGGAAGCGAGTAGAATTTGTTTGTCACTGTGGGAGTTGTTCTGCACAATGAAAATATATCAAGCGCTCTTTGATTAAAAGCTACAGTGGTCACGAATGAAGAAAAGCCTTTCTTTCCATTGTTGAATGCTTTGTCACATGTCTCAAATTAAAAGGGAGAACATTTTCGAAAGTCTCCAAAAACTCTGAAGCTAACTTCCACAAGTGTTACTATACTTAAAGGCCTCAAAGGAAGGTTGCGTTTGACCAATTAAGATTGCCTGACAGGAGTACAAAATATCTCTGTTTAATACATAGAAATACAAACTCTTACAGACAGTTGAAGTTGAAGATCTGCCTAAAAGAGTTGTCGCATATACCTAAAAGCAATTCTCCTTTGAAAACGGAGCTGTGTAACTTTAAGAACGAACATTCTTTAACAATAGAAGTTGTTGCATGCCCAAAGAAAACAAACAATGCCCACACAAAAAGGCGAACCCTTTCCAGACTGAAGAAAACCCTGTTTGAAAGCAATCCAACTAACGGGGGGAAATTATTAAGGTCCAGTATCTTCTGATACAAGTGAGATATTGTTAGTTGAAGCTGGCAATACAGCTTCAAGGTAACAGCTGGAACCAAGAAGTTGCATGAAAAGCTGGGGAAGGGAATTGGCTGCTTGTAAGAAGATTAACCTAAAGTGGCAGTAAAGCAGACGGAAGAGGTAAAGCGGCAAAATGGCTGCACTTTGCATAGAATATAGAAACAAAGAGTACCTTGCTTACTTGGAGAGGTCGGAATGTCTTGTCTTTAACCTGCCGGACTATTCTTATATTTAAAGTTGAAATACTAGAGGGCGCTTGAGAGCCATCCAAGATGGCTGCTCACTAGAGAGCTTTGCACCGATCCCGAGAAAGATCCTGATAAAATAGCTTCATTCTCCCCCAAATCCCCCCCATCGGTCTCGATATCTTACCCCAAGTCTCTAACATCTGGCGGATACCAATTTCATCGCCGTCCGCCATTATCCTGGTCAACGCAACAGTGGCAGGGGCGAGGCCGCGGTGGCGCGGCGCTTCGGAGGCGGGGTGTTCGACCCTCCAGCGTCATCCTCACCCGAGCGACCACCCCCGGATTCAATCAGGGAGCGGGCTGCCGGGCGGGGTGAGCGGCGCCCGGGCCCCCTGGAGTTGGTGCCCGCGGCAGGCCAGAAATCCACAGCCCGAGAACTGCGCCATCGGCCTTCCAGTCGGTCGGGGCGCTGCCGCTCGCCTCCAGCCTACAGAGCCCTCCAGACCCAGCCGGAGAGAGAGGGAACGTATCTGAACACAACGCCCGCCCCAGGTCTCATCCCCGGCCTACAGATCCCTGCACTGCTGCCCGACCCCACGGGAGAGACGTTCTACAGGCCTCCGACTCCTTGAAATACTAACGGCCCCAACCACAGCCCCATCTCCAGCGACCGATCAGGCGAGAGGCCTAAGCGGCTACCCCATCCAGGCCTTTCGAGCCCGGCCGTGGAAGTACTTTAAAACTCACAAACTCTCCAGCCTCCTAAATCCACACGGCCCGGGCCCCACCATCTCCAAAACGCCCTGCCGGCGGGGGCCCCGAGCGCGGTCAAGCGAACAAAGAACATAGCGGGAAAACTCATTGCTGGGGCCCACACCACGCTGCGACAACTCCTCGGCAGCGGTGACCTCGTGGAAGGCTTCTGCTGTTATTCTGAAACCCGACAACGGGACACGATGACCACAGCGCCACACAACTGTCACCCAAGCCAGACGAGCGGGCCCTTTGCCGCTGCACCCAACAAAGTCCGGAATCCATACCAGCATGGGCAAAACGGACAAATTGCAGCAAAAATTGATGTTTGAAACCGGGGCCATAGCTAAAACTCCCAAGCAGTCGAATCGAGAGATAGCACCATCACCAAGCATGGAACAGCAAACCGAGTCGATACCCCCCCAATCTCTCGACATACGAGATATACTGCTCAAACTCAAAACAGGTATAGGCAACCTCGATGCCAAAATTGACACACTCTCATCCAAAGTCGACCAAATACAACACTGCCTTGATAAACACGGCGAGAGGCTCGACACCGTTGAACAGAGGGTCTCCGATCTGGAAGACAACACCAAAGTGTCATCATTAGAGCGCCAAGTAAAATAAATTGTCGCCAAAAACGAAGACTTAGAAGGGCGCAGCCGCCGCAACAACATTAGACTGGTGGGGATCAGAGAGCAACAAAATCCTGCAAAAATGGAAGACTTCGTGGAACGACTATGCAAAGAAATCTTTGGAACAACCACCTTCTCGCCACTATTTGTGGTTGAAAGAGCTCACAGGATCCCAACCAAACGTCCAATTCCAGGAACGGCACCTCGCCCCATTATCGCCAAACTGCTGAATTTCAGAGACTGCGATCTAATACTCAGGTTGGCCAGGGACAAAGGCGACATTCAATTCGATAGTGACAAAATCCAAATCTTGCCAGATTTTCCCCAGCGGTGCAAACGTCCCGAAGAGCCTTTCGTGGAGTTAAACGTCGCCTCCGAGAGGAGCAAATTCAATATTCAATGCTTTTCCCAGCCAAATTATGCATCCTCCATGCTGAAAAAACGCAATTCTTCACGTCACCAGAAGAAGCCAACATCTTTCTTGATAATATTGGATGTCGCCCATTACGTGAAATGCCTAGACCACAAGGGAGAGTGAGGAATGGGAGCGATCGCCCTGAAAAGCACCCCACATTCAGCTCGACTTAGGAGATCAGGAAATGAGCAAAAGTCAGTTATATACACCTCGGGATGAGTGTTCTTGGAGGACACCAGCGCCCCGTGCACAGCACTGTTCACAATGTTACTTGGGGTGGGGTCACATTCGGGTGGGTTGGGGGTTGCCCGACAGGGAGGGAAAAAGGGGAGATGGGACACAAGTTGGGGAAAGTGTTCCCAGAAGAAATAAGCCAAGAGTTTTAGACGTGCACCGACTGGGGCCAAAACCAGTCCCACCCGAACCCGACCGAGACCAATGTCTCCACCTCGGACATACGAATATCCTTGTCGGTTCAACATGCACTCCAAAAAAGCAGCCTTAAACACTCAAAACCACCAAACATTGACAGAGCAGCAGAAACAACGCAGCAACTCTAAGCAAATTTAAACTAGCTACATGGAACATTAAAGGAGGCAACCAGCCCTCTAAAACCAGGAAGTTGCTACACTACCTCCGACGTCAAAACGTTGATGTGGCTCTCATACAAGAGACGCATCTACGACCGAACTCAGAAAAACACTGGGCGAAAACGTGGGGATGCCACAGATACTTTGCCTCATTTTCATCATACGCAAGGGGAGTCGCCATGCTCATCAGCAAATCAACAAACTTCAGACTAATTCGGACACAGAGCGACTCCGAAGGGGAACACTGCTCGTCCACGGAACCATAGACGGGGAAGAAATAATCATGATCAACTCCTACGGCCCCAACATCAATGGTTCCAACAATTTCGACTGGGTCCAGACCCACATTGCAGCAAACAGGGAAGCCACAATAATATGGGGTGGCGATCTATACACCCCGCTCGATCCTCGTACAGACAACACACACAAAACAACCGCCCCTCGCTCCAAGGCGAGTATGCAAATATCCGAAATATGCAAAGCACACAATCTCATTGACATATGGAGAAGCAAACACTGTGACTCTCAAGAGTTCACCTTTTACTCCTGGGTACACAAATCCAGCTTGCGACTTGATTACATCTTAGTGTCGACACATAGCAGACTCCAATGGGGCGAATGCCAAATCCTACCCAGGTCCATCTCAGAGCACTCAGCGGTCACCTTAGTGTGCACGACATCTCGGAGCGACTTCACCAGGTCCCAATGGAGATTCAAGCCCAGAGCCCTCCAAGATCAACTCTTTGCCGAAGAACTACGTTCCGAACTGAGCGCACTTCTTGAGACAAACCAAGGCACGGTAGCTTCGCCGGGAACACTCTGGGAGACACTGAAATGTTTTATCAGAGGAGTGTGCCTAGCAAAAGAAAATGGAATCCTAAAGATGTTAAGGGAAGAACTAAACACATGTGAAAATTGCCTCAAAACACTTGAGCAATCAGCTACAGTCACAAATACTCCCGGCTCGCTGGCCGCTCTCAAGGCAGAATTGGAATCCTTCAGATCACTAGCAGATAGAGAAGCCAAATTCCTGGCAAGTCACTACAAAATCCGCCAGTATGGCGAGGGGCAACGACCCGGTGAGCTACTTGCAAGACTAATCACCGCAGAACGAAAACCCACGACAGTCGAGGCAGTGCGGGACACGTCGGGAACCCTCGTATACTCTGAAGACGACATACTGGAAACATTCCGCAAATTTTACCAAAACTTATATAACTCCAATTATTCCAGGGAGCCCGCCGAAATAACAGAATACCTAAATACAACCGAACTATATTGGACGAGTGCCGAGCTACGCGAGCCGTTGAACGCACCCAACACCTCAGCGGAGATCCTAGAAGTCATTAAAGAATTACCGAGCACCAAAGCCCCAGGACCGGACGGCCTAACAGGTGAATTTTACAAATTTTTCGCAGATATTCTTGCCCTGGTACTGCTCTAAGTCTTCGAAGAAGCCATAGCCAAAGACCGACTTCCACCAACTCTTTACACGGTGAAAATCATTATCCTACACAAAACTGGTAAACCCAAGGACGATTGCGCCTCCTACAGGCCCATATCATTAATTAATCTGGATAACAACATTTTTGCAAAGATCCTGACTAGGAGGTTGATGCCACTCATGCCCGCAATGGTTCTGGCGGATCAAGCCGGATTTGTTCCAGGTAGAAATACATCATTCGGCCTCAGAAGAATGTTTGGAGCGATGGAGGCCCTCAACCCAGAAAACTAAGCGGTAGCAGTACTTCTCGATGCCGAGAAGGCGTTTGATTCTGTGGAATGGCCCTTTCTATTTGCAATATTAGAACGAATGGGCCTCGGCAAACGATTCATCCAAATGATAGGCCTTCTCTACAAATACCCAACATCTAAAATCAAACTCGGAAACAAAAGCTCCTCTGAAATCCTCTTACGCAGAGGGACCAGACAGAGCTGCCCACTGTCAGCATTGCTCTTCGCCCTGGTCATGGAACCCCTTGCGTCCGACCTAGGGCTTTATCATCTGCACAGAGGTCTCGCCTTCGGCCCACACAAAATGGTGGTTTCACTTTACGCTGACGACATAGCACTCTTCCTTCGCGACCCACATGACAACCTGAATCTGGTGATGCAAGCAGTCCTTAAATTCGGCAACTTTTCAGGACTAAAAATCAATAATGCAAAATCGATAATTTTCCCTCTCACAGAATCACCCAAAGAATTTCAGGACGACTTTGGCTTCCACTGGCAATACTTGAAGGTCCGATATCTGGGGATCCTCATGTCCAGAACCAGCACCAACATCATGCAAGACAACTACGAGAAGACACTCGACACTATCCAAACAAAAGTGAACAGATGGAAAATGCTTCCCCTCACACTTTGGGGCAGAGTGTCCCTAGCGAAAATGGTGATCCTCCCTAAATTACTCTATCTCTTTACAAACATCCCCCTACTACTCACGCAAAAATTCTTACGGCGAATCAAGTCCATCCTTCTTGACCTTATCTGGGCTGGTAAGGTTGCCCGAATAGCACACAGCACTATGATCCGGCCCATAACGCAAGGCGGACTGTCTTTACCCGACATAGAAAGTTACTACTGGGCAGCGCAAGCACAGTTCCTGAGCCATTGGTATGCAACACACTTCATCCGGCCACATGTGCAAACCGAAAGAGCTCTGGCAACACCCTATCTTCTCCGCGCAGTCATACTTAACGAACCACCGACACCCTCAACGCCGATGAACACAATGGTCACAACGCACACGATTTGGAAAACAATCGCCCAAAGAAATGGAATCCAAACCAGATATTCTCCCTCCTTCCGGTGAGAAGTATTCCAGGGATACCCATAACATCTGAAAAGGTTTTCCAGCTCTGGACCAAGAAACTGCAAATCCACTCATTGGGCGACCTGTTTCCCAACGGCTCGTTCCTCTCGATTCAGGAAGCTTGAGACAAAGGTGGAAACAACGCCCTTGACGTTTTCATGTACTACCGAACTCGACACGCCATGCAGTCCAGCTTTGCCACGTTCCCGCTCCAACCACCGACCTGGCCACTGCTCCACGGAGGGATTCAAGCCCAAGGTGATGGCTGCCTGGTGTCAAATATCTACAAAGCCTTGCTAACAGAAAAACTCACTTGCTGCTTAAAAGCTCGAACAAGGTGGGAAAAAGCTCTGAAAACTACGATACTTGATGAAGACTGGTCATACATACTATGACTCACAAAGAAAGTGGCAATAAACATAAGGTACAAACAAATTCACTTCAACTTTGTCCATCAGGTCTACCACACTCCAGCAAGACTTCACACCCAGAGGACGACAATATCCGCCTCCTGCTCTCGCTGTGGGCACTCGGAAGACGACTTTGTCCACCTGGCATGGTCGTGCCCCGAAATAGGAGCTTTCTGGACAGCAGTCCCAGAGAAAATCTCAGCTATAATTGGAGTGCAACTAGATCCTGACCCAACACTGACCATGCTGGGTCTAACCAACCAACTACCAGAACATGCCAGAAAACTGGCGAACCTACTTTTAGTCCTGGCACGCAGACGAATAGCTTGCAACTGGGGCAGAGGACCGCCACCAAAACTAAAGCAATGGCTCCAAGATGTCACCTACTGTCAAGATACTGAAACTAACTACTTATGAACTCTGCCCCTCCACACACGTCCCCCTGATATCTGGGGCCTCTACATTGCATACCTGTTAAATGCAGATGATGACTCGATTTCGCAGTCCTCACCTCCAATACAAAACTGGTACGAGCAACCGGACACTTCAATAGCAGCCATGGGTGGCGAACAACAACAACACTAGAACTGATATGAAACTGAACCCGACATCAAGCAGGGATCGTTCCGAGGGAGGGAGGGGGGATAAAGGGTCTCGTGACCGGTGCACGGTCTTGTAATGTCTTACTATTTCATTGTTGTAAAATTAATAAAGAAAGTTACAAAAAAATATATATATATATTTAAAGTTGAAGTAGAAGTAACAGAACTGTCGTTGGGAATAAGACTGTCAGCAGATGTCATATTGAAGTTGAGGGTGGTAGTAGCACACTTTGGAACCAGTAGTCGATATTCATAGTAACAGTAGTAGAAAAGAGGGTTGTTAACAACCCAAGAAGAAGCATCCTGACAATCATACCAGCTATACTGAAAAGGTTATGAACAATTGTAGATTTTCTGAACTGTAACAAAGCTGTCCTGAAAGGCTGACGTCCAGGATTACCATTGGTGCTGTTTCCTTGGCTGAATTGGGAAAGGGATCTTTTTCAACTGGAAGCTGAAAGACTGTTACCTGTGGATTTTTGTTTGGTGAACTTTAGGTTTGTTCTGAACTTACAAGAAGTGCTTCAAGACTTTATTCATTTGTCTGAACATTTGAGAAGATTGACTTTGAACAATCCTGGGCAAGGGATTTACCCAGGACAGGTGATGGTCATTCAAATTGCTGGTTGTTTATCATTCATTCTTTTATGTTGTTGTTTATGTATTTTATATGTTTTGGTGTTTACTGTGAGGGCCAGTTCCTTTCTGTTAGGAGTGATTCCCTTACTACTTAGAATAGGTAGGGATCTCCATGACAGAGTAGGCTTAGCAAGGATTTATTTTGCATGTCAGAGTAGGCTTAGCAAGGATTTATTTAGCATCTTTTCTTTGAAAACATGCTTAATATTCAGAACCATACAACCAGTTGTCCACCTCGCATTACTGACCCCTCACAACTCTTTGTGTCATTCCCCAGACGGCCGCCTGGTGGCACCCAAGGTACTTCTCCCCTTTCCGGTCCGTGAAGCTCAAGATGTGGCTCATTCAGGTAAAAATGTCATGCTCACTTTCTTACATCGGGATTGGATGGCTCCTAGTTTAGCCTCTGACTTTGAAATTGTGTGATACGTTTAACGTATAGCATTGGGAAAGCGTTGCCCATGAAGATGTCTGCACATACTGTACCAGAAGGTCAATTTTTACACGTGCAGGCAGTTTTCATACAGTTCCCTGCATGCATGACTTGTGTGGACTGCTTTGTCCCTGTAGATTTGTTTTCTGGGTGGGTGGAGGCCTATCCCTGTAGAAAAGCAATGCTGTCACAGTGGCCAATAAGTTGAGTTTATACCTCGGCTTGGATTGCCTCTCAGTATAGATTTGAACAAATGTACCTATTTTACTGGTCAGGTTATTAGAGAAGTCTGTAAAGCGGAACAATACAAAAATGTCACCCTGAAAATGTCAACCCTTTCATTAGGGCGCATTTGCGCGGTGATAAAATGCTGACCACCACTACACCAACTAATGGGAGCAGGGGTTCCCAGGGCGTTCCCCGCTCCCTTTTGTAGGTGTAGTGGGGTTCAGGGGTTTCGGGTGTCTCCCGCTTTCATTCGATAACAATAACAGAAAAAAAAGAAAGAAAAAAGGACCCTCCGACTCCAGTTCAGACCCACGTTAATTGGCGAGAACTGACGCCGCAGGGTCTGGGAAGAGACAGTGGCACAATACACGGTGTGCCACAAAAAAGGTAAGCGGGTAGAGGGGAGACGGTTGCGGGGGATACAGGGCACAGTGATCTATGGGATCACTGCGCTGTGCCATAATGGGGGTCGGCAATGTAATTGTCGACATTATGGCTGGCGCAGTGATCACATAGATTCAGTAAAGCTCTAGGAATAGCTCAACAGTTCCATTGTGCTTACCACCTGTGCTCAAACGCACAAGTAGAACGCTGGAGCGGCGACCTTAAGTTGAGGCTGTCCAAAGTGTGTAAAGAAACCGGGTTGAGGTGGCCCCAAGGCCTGTCTCTCATTTTGTTTGTGACGCGTAATAACCGCCAGCATAAACACAAACTGTCTGCCCATGATATCCTCACTGGTAGCCCCATGACAATGGGAACCGCACCCCTGGCAGTTCCCCATGTTCAAAGTCTATCATTGGAGGATGACATTGAATATTGATTAAATACTGTCGCATGTTGATTAAAACTGATCTCTTCATGCCCAGGTACATGAAGCTCTGTCTGAGCCGGCTACTGAACCTTGCCATCCTCTACAGCCAGGACACTGGGTCCTGGTGAAGGTCCAAAAGCGGATGTCTGTGTTCCAGCCGAGGTAGCGTGGTCCCTTCCAGGTCTGGCTAACTACTAACTGGCCATCAAGGTTACCGGTATCCCGGCCTAGATCCATGCAGCGCATTGTTGCAAAGTCGCTGTCCCAGTCGATGACATCACCTCTGCATCCACTGATCGTCCTTGGGTTGGAAGCAATTCCACCAGGACCACCGCCACCACCAGTGATGTCCGTGATTGTTTTCCGATGTCAGACTCCTCCAGAGTTCGGGGAATAGAGCAACCAATATCAGCAAGTGAGGGAACGACCCCCGATCAGTCACGTGCTGAATCACTATCTGCAGTTTTTGAATCTCTTCCACACAGTGAAGTCTTTGCAGGAGCTACTGCTAAGGCTCCTTCATCAGGTGGTCGAAGTTCTGGATGGAGCAACCACAATTCAGGCTTTACTGTTGGCGCACCATCTTCAGAGTCTGATCCATCTGGACTTCTCAAAGATGATGAATCCCGCTGAGGTGGAGGTGCACTGGCAAAGAGTAGATGCCACTTCTGCTGATTCACCTGCATCTGCAGGTTATGGCGCCTCCTGCTATCATTTCTTTGTCATGTTTTTTGT
Source organism: Ambystoma mexicanum (assembly GCF_040938575.1). Taxonomy (NCBI): domain Eukaryota; kingdom Metazoa; phylum Chordata; class Amphibia; order Caudata; family Ambystomatidae; genus Ambystoma; species Ambystoma mexicanum. Next base: position 190,629,078 of record NC_090933.1, on the reverse strand, counting down.
TACAATGACCCTTATATTCTTTTGGCTCTGATACCTCAGATACTTGCAGTTTGGACTCTAAGGTGGAACTCTCTGTCAAAAAATGTGAGCTTTGGGTTTCGTTGTCCAGTACCTGATAGTTGGTGGAACTTTGGAACAGTGATATGCACTGTGTTGCATCTTCACAGAGCCAAAAACCTTGAATTGGAAGCTTGGTCTAGCAAATATACGTTGCCTGGGATCTATGTGATTATTGCAACGGTCAAAAATGCTGATTTTTTTCTAACCATTTACACCAAATATATATGCGGGGGGAGAGATCGCCGCATCCCCCCATATTAATATTATACTCTAAACCCCCCCACATATTAAAAAAGGTCTGCGTTTTCGGCCGGCGCAATTCCCAGGTCGACATTTTTGTACGATTCCGTTGCCTGTGTCCTGTATTCTTCCAGCTCTGATGAACTAAAGTGAACTTTGTTTACAAGCCACGTAATGTTGGGTACGACTCGATTTCAGGACCTGGATGTTCGAGGAGTTGACCTGATGTGCACAATGTTAGTGTCAGGATTAGGGGCTGGAGCAGACGAGGGATTGTTCAGCAGGGAGATGACTGGTTGGGAAGGGAAAGGCTGTGCACAACTAGGTCAGCCTTGGAACTGCATTTGGTAGTTCAGCGCGTTTGCGCATTGTGGAAGCTGACAGTAATTGCAGCCGTCTTATTAGCTGTCAACCACCCATGCCAGGTGCAGATGATTTTGTATGCACGTACGGTGATGGCGGGTAAGCAGAGGATCCAGGGAACTGCAGCGTAACGCAGAAGGACTGGGAAGGAGAAAGAGAACTCCGGCCATGCAGTAGTGAATAGGAGGGGGCCTGCTCCCAACACTCAACGTCTTTGAGTCCGGGTAGTCCCATGGGGCTTCCGGACAAAAAGCTAAGTGCAGTGTGCTCGTTTTGAATCATGATGTTTGTGTTGTGGTGGGTGTTTCCGGCTGCATGGAGCAGTTACGCTACCACGCCTCAAATGAGGGATATGCTTATTTCTTTTTACAAATACGTATCGCTATGAAAGTGTGACATGGTGTTTGTGAACTCATTTCATTCCAAGGAGGAGCGTGCTATTTATTTTGGCAAACCATGATATGAATTTGTGTGGGTTGAAACCATTACACTCCAGGTGAGAAAGGAGCACGAATTCGCAATAGGTTGTTTTGTTTGGAGGGAGCGGGGGAATTGAGTCACGGCTCGGATGCCTGTGCTCTGATAACATGTGTCGGATACAAATGGAGTAATTCAAGCACAATCATATTAAGACTAAGAAGCGGATTTAAGTGCATGCCATGTTTGCTTTTTGCCTGCCCCTGCGGCCATGTGTTTGCATATTTGTGGTGGAAACATCTCCCAGTCTGTCTCATTTTGCTTGCTAAGTGTTGTCATGTTTTCATGCTCATCTTGTTTCATGTTACATGTTGCATTTCCAGTAAAATGTGCACAATCAATAGGAAAGTAAGGAACAGGTTATGATAGGAGCTTAGGATACAGGAGAGGATGGTTCTGTAGGGGTCAGGATAGCAGGAGTGTGTCAGGTTATTCGAATGTGTATGCATTTTTTTCCCGGTGTTTCCCCTTACCTATCTCAACAAGTTTTTCCTACACCTCTTTCCGGTTTTCCTAATCTCCCCCTCTCTATCCACAACCTCTCCCTAATCCCTCTTCCCCCCATTGGCTGCCATGTGGCTACCTGCGGTCTTGACAGTCAGGCGCCCATGCCAACCACGGTGGGATTGTCAAATCCATTCGGCTTCTGTGGTTCGGGGGGGGGGGGGGGGTATCGATACTCTTCCCTTGTGTATTATTGACAGTAAGGCTATATTTCAGTCTTTGTTGTTGTTGTTAGAATCTTGATATACTAGTGTTTTACTGTGACAGACACCTTCTGCATCACTTGTCATGAGAGTGACCACATCAATTAGTGGAGGATGTCTCAAATTCCACTGCATCCTCCTTGACCTTGTTGCGCGAAAAAGTAGCCATACGAACTATGGTGCTCCAGAACCGTATGGCTCTAGATATCATTCTAGCCTCACAAAGGGGCATCTGTGCAGTCGCAAAAAGGGAGTGCTCTACTTTCATACCACATTACGCAAGTAATATCACTGACCTCGTCAGCCACATTCATCATACTGTTAGTCTCCTGCACACTAGTCCAGAGTCTTCTGTGACAAATCTAGCAATATCGTCACTGGTTCTCTGGAGGGGGAGGCTTCCCATGTGTGGCAAAGAAAAGGCACAAGCTACCTGACTCTGAGTGTGGGGGTGGCTATCTGTGGGACGACCACATAGGGGAGGGCAGACTCCAGGTAGACAGAAAAACGTTAGATCAGAATAATCCTTCAGCTGTAATTCTTAGTGACACTCAGGTGCCGTTGCGACATTCCTGTAATGCTTATTTTAATGTAGATAGATAATTCCCCGATTTTTCTAGCCAAATACCTTTTTTTACCTTTCCCATCCATTTACAATACTGAGAGGGGGAAGAAGGATGGAGTACAGTGGATGACCAGAAGCTGTAAACTAACACTGAATTGCAGTCATTGGAAAATTCCAACCAAGACAAGGACATTTAAATTTGCCACAGCTGAGCAGAACGAAAGGGAGAGATGGAGACTGCAGCTGCATCCGACTTGATCTGATGCTGGTTGGGTGTCATGCCTCCACGTACCTCCCGGTCTCTTGGACATGTCCGGGGTATGTGGTGGCTAAATCAATCATGACTCTTATCCTCAGTTGTGCGTGCAGGGTCGGTCCATGGCTCCTCGGCTACGTGGCTCCCCAGGCTCCAGTGTCACTGCAGTGGTGCTCTCTAACCCTGTTCCGACACAATAGCAGGCACGGTCCTGGTGACTCTGTGCGGCAGGGCGCTGCCATGTTCTTCCTAGCAATGCCAACGTCAGATACACTATATGCGTCCCCATGCAGATGCTCGGCTGCACGCACAGGGTTGCCAGGCAACCTGAGGCTAACAACCTCATTCTCACACATAAGTACAAAAGCTGTAAACTTTAGTTGCTGAGTGCGTCGCAACTTGCTTGTGCCTCGATATACTCTGTTCTTCCCTTTTCTGCGTGCATCCGCTTTGGGGATTTCTTTGCAGCCTCTGGTCTCTGCCTTGTTGCTCCCAGTCCCTTCCTGTTACCTTGCTGCTTGACCTTGCTGGCTCCTTGACTTCCTGATCCTTGCTCTTGTGCCTTTCCAGTGTGGTACCCCAGTTCAGTACCCGGCACTGTCTCTGAACCACATTAATCCTGGGCTACCCCTATTGTCATGTAGAGAGAATCATCCTGCCTTTTACCTCCAAGAGTTAGTACACTGGGTTGGTGAGTGTATTGTGGTACTTCAGCCTCACATTTACCCAGACCTGGTTCGGTGTTGATCATGGCATTTCCTGCACCTCGGAAAACTAAACCAAGTACGTGCCAGCACTCAGTCTTGCTTGTTAGATTGAGATGCCCTTCTCCTGACGATATGGAGGCTATACAAGAGCTAAGGGGCGAAATGAGAGCACTACATCAAGAAGTAATAAAGAAAAAAGAATGGTATTGGAGAGTTGCGCTTTGCCTTCTCAAGATTAGTTTTACACAATGAAACTCTCTCCGATACCATTCTATTTTCTTTATTACTTTTTTAAGGTCCATATGGGTGGACTTTTTGGAACTGGAGACGGAGCTTGCCGCTACATAAATTGATAGTGATCATAGCGCACTCTCAAGGGTCTAGACCCATACACACCTTTACATTATACATCAAGACGTAGCCTTTCTAAAACAAGAGAATCAGCTATTAAAGGATACCATAGCCCAGAACACAGTGGCACCATTGGCTGAAAGCACTTTGAGTCACACAGGGTCAGTAAGATACGATGGGGACCCTCACACTCTCACAGAATTATGTAATTATTGTCAAGTGCAATTTCAGTTTTGTCCTACACACGTTGCTAGTGATAGGGCTAGGATTGGGTACACTTTAAACAATCTCACTGGGAATGCCTTGGGATGGGGCCCCCATTATGGTTCTGCCTGGTGTCCAATTCTTGATTCCTTTAAGGAGTTCGAGAAAACCTTCCTGGAGGCCTTTCAGTCCCCTAATATATCGACTATTGCACAGAATCGTCTATTGGACATAAAACAAGGAACCCAGAATGTGATCCTGTACATAAGCCGATTTTGTCAGTTGGCCAATGAATTCCAGTGGCCTGAAGACACACAGAAAACGTTGCTTCGACGATGATTGAGAGAGGGCTACAAAGGTGAATTAGTCCATGCTCCTGAACCAGCCACCATTCAAGCCATAATTGATCAAGTGATCAAGATTGACCAAAGACTTTCAGAAAGACACTCAGAACAGCAGAGACAAGGTACCTGTTGGCCGGAATTCACCCCCTCACAAACCAGAAGGAATCCTCCACCTCAGAAGGATCTTGGTTGTGAACCCATGTAGTTAGGGGCAGTGCATTGCCCACTATATGAGGCCAAAAAGTGCAGACGTAGGGCGAACAGATTGTGCCTATGCTGTTGTGATGCAAACCATTTCTTGAGCTCTTGTCCCATTCGACCCACAAAGCCAGGGGGAAAATAGTAGGCTTGTTGTCAGTCAGGAAGGAATCAACAAGCTCAAAAAACGTATCACGCCTTCCGATGTAGTCCGTCCATGCAATGTCACCCCGAGCCTTGTTTGGACTCCAAGTCTCCATTCAATGGGACACCGACCTTAAACCATTTGAAACATGGCCCTGGTTGAATCTGATGCCTTCGGCAACAATATGGATTTATACTTTGGAAAAATAAATTTCATATCAATGCGACAAAAGGTTCGCACAGCACTGGTGGAAGGGATCGATGGAAACCCATTGGCCTCTGGTCCCATAAATCAAGAATCCGAACCCCTTCAATTGAATATCAATCAACATCAAGGAGTATTGGCATTTGACCGTATCCAGTCCCCCTCGTACTCATTGATGTTAGGGTTACTGTGTTTGGTTTTTCATAATCCCTATATCAACTGGGCTACGCACACAATATTTGGGTCTGATCATTGTACCAGGATATGCTGTTCAGTTTTCAGGCATCCGGCTGTTCGATTCGCTCTTTCCCACTTCAGTACGAAACACATCTGTTGTGCTCTCGGAAGCAACCCTTGGAATATGCTTCCTTTGACAAAGTGTTCTCCCCTCCTGAAGCCATACCATTACCAGCTACATGACCTTATGATTGTGAAATCCATCTGATTCCCGGTCAACCAATTCCACACGGATGAATGTATTGGGACTCAGGTGAGCGCCTGATGCACGTTGGACCCCCCTGGTCCTCCTGATTGTGTGCCATATTTTTCCATCTGCGCTCCTCTGGCCCTGTGTGCAGCGTTGCTGCTTCCCTTCCATCCCCTCCCTCTTCCCGCCTCCCTCTTCCCATGATTGGTGCTTGACTTTGTGTGTTTTCCTAGCCTAGTTGCTGGCACTTGCTGTGTGCGGCTCTTTCACCGCGGACCCAGATGAGCACCTGATGCATGTTGAACCCTCCTAGTCCTCCTGATTGTGTGCCATATTTTTCCATCTGCGCCCCCCTTTCACCCTGGCACTGTGTGCAGCGTTGCTGCTTCCCTTCTGTCCCCTCCCTCTTCCCGCCTCCCTCCTCCTGTGATTGGTGGGTCCATTGTTCTCAACTGACTCCCCCCCCAGGGCATCACTCTGCCCGGCAGGCCCTGAGGCTAAGGGCCCTAAGGCAAAGGGCGGCTCCAACTGAGGCGGCTCCAGTCGGTGTCTGCAAGTGTCAGCAGGGGAAGCCAGTGGCCAGCAGCTACTAGGGAAGTTAGGAGTGGCCCGGGGTAGTTATAGAACCTCATTTTACCCTGCAAACCTGTCCATATGGCAGACTCTCATACTTAGGTGTGTTCTTCTCTTGTTTTAAAATTACATTGTGGAACTATTTAAAATTGCACTGTGAAAGTATTTCAAATTGCATTGTGAAACCTAGGCCTTTTCCCCACTATTCAGGACTCCCAAACTTAGGTGTCTTTTCTCCCGTTTTAAAATTGCATGTAAAAGTCTTTAAAAATCAGAGCGCTGGTCATTTTATGATATGATATGATATGATATGGTATTTGTAACGCGCCTATACACAGGTGTTTCAAGGCGCGACGAGGCAGGGAGGGGAGGGACAAGGGGAGACAGACAACGATCCTACTAGGCCAGGTGTCATTCAGATCGCGCAAGTGCAGGGGTGGGGGAGGGGGAAAAGTGCAAGGGGAAGGGGAGGGGGGGAAGTGCAGTACAAGGTAAGTGGCGTAAAGTAATAAATAAATAAATAGGGCCAGCTGGTGGCAAGTGCGAGGTAAGTGCAGAGCAAGTGCTGGGGGAGGGGGGGGGCTGTAGGGATACAGAGACAGTCCCGCAGTGCAAAGGGGTTCCAGGGCATCAGTGCAAGTGGAGAGTGGCTGGGCCCAGGACCAAGGCCGTTTAGAGTGGTCCAGTTGCAGGATCAGTGCAGTTTCAGTGAAGAATTAATTAGCTGTTCAGCAGGGGAGAGGGAGAGAGAAAGCAGAAGCAAAGAGGAAGGTTTTGAGGTGCTTCCGGAACCGGAGATGGTTCTCCTCAAGTTTCAGGGAGGCAGGAAGGCTGCTCCAGAGGGAGGCCCCTGCCGCGGAGAGAGATCTACCCCCAGCTCGTTGCTTCGAGAAGCGGCTAACCCTGAGGGAATTGGAGGCGGATGAGCGAAGTGCTCGGGAAGGAAGATATTTGGGAAGAGAGAGTTGAAGGTATTTAGGACCCAGGCCCCAGAAGGCCTTGTGGACAATGCAGAGGGTTTTGAACTTTATCCTCGCAGCCACTGGGAGCCAGTGTAGAGATTTCAGTCCTGGAGAGATACGGTCCCTGGGCTTGAGGCCAAGGACAAGTCTCGCAGTTCTGTTCTGGATGAGTTGCAGAGGGCGGAGAGTGGAGGCAGGCAGATTAAGATAGAGGCTGTTACAGTAGTCCAGCTTCGAGAGAACCAGGGCTCGGGAGACAGTGAGCTTCTGGGGGAAGGAGAGGAAGGGAAGAATACCTCTGAGGAGGTGCAGCTGGTAGTGTGACCTCTTGGCGACGTCAGAAATATGAGGAGAGAAGGAGAGTGTGGAGTCGAAGATGACCCCAAGGTTTTTTGCCTTGCAGGTAGGAGCAGGGAGGGGGCCAAGGGAGGCAGGCCAGAGAGCTGCAGGGAAGGAGGGAGTGGGAGTACCGATGAGTAGAATCTCAGTCTCCGTAGAATCTTGTCCAACTGTCAACCTGTCTCGTCTCTCTCTGTCTCGTCTGCTTGCGCCCCTCCCTGTGTCCTTCCCTAGTGTTCTCCCCCTGCTCACTTCCACACCCTATCTCTTCTCTCTTCTCCCTACCTACTAATGATGCTCTCTGTCGCTCCTATCTTTTCTAACTGCTTCTCTATTGACTATCCTGCTCTTCTCACTAAATCTGGTAGGAAGAAGTTTAAAAAGGACATCCTGGTCTCCAACCCAGACCTCCCTTTAGCGGACACCTATACCAGCGCCTCCTCCAGGCAAACTTTCACTGACATCCGCTTTGTTGTTCCCTTGCCAGACCTATGGACTCTTCCTATGGTCTCTGTGCTTTCTCCTTTCTCATCTTTTCCCATTAATGGTGGCACCCGGTGGGAGGCCCTCCTGGCCTTCTTCCACTCCTCGAAGGTCATCATTAATGTTTACTTGAACGGTACCATCCTGGTCCAAGGCCCTCAAGCCAATCTTCTCCTCTTTGATAGACGCTTCCTGCGCCTCATCAATTTCCTTTCCTCTCCTGCTGTCCCCTCTCTCCCTCCACAGCTTCCTCGCCTCTCCTCGCTGTCTCCTCCTTAGCTACCTTTCCCTCTCCTCCTTCCTCTTTTGCACCCCCTCGGGCTTCTTCTACACCTCTGCAGGGCGTACCTCTGATTTGCACCCCTCCCCGGAAGTCTTTCAAGGACGGCAATCTTCTCCATATTGCCACGCAAAACTCTTGCTCAGCTGTCAAACACTCCTCTGACATCTGCTGCCTCCTGGAGGAACTTGACCTCGATGTCCTCGGTCTCCCCGAGACATGGTTCACGGCCACCTCTGTCATGAGCTTTGACACTCTCCACCCTGATGGCTACAAGATCCTCTCCTCTCCCAGATCGAAACATTCCAGTGGGGGTGTAGACTGACTCTTCCCTGAGTAGATTCTCGCCTCTGTCATTCCTACGCAGGCCTACTCCTCTTTCGAATCTCTCGTCTGCAGACTCTCTCTCTCCTGGCCATTCCCTTACTATGGCTACTATCTATCGGCCACCTGGTCAGATCTCTGCCTTCCTCTCTGAGTGGGCAGACCTCTCCTCTTCCCTCCTGGTCTCTATCACTCAACTCATCCTTCTTGGAGACTTTAACATCCACCTGGATGCTTCCTGTCCTTCCACTGGCCTCTTTCTAGACCTCTTCAACTCTCTCTCACTCTCTATTCTCCCCTCTGGCCCGACTCACTCTTCAGGGCACACTCTGGATGTACTGATCTCTTCAGACCTTCCCTTTTCGATCCCTCTCACCACTCCTCTCTCCTAGAGTGATCACTTTCTCCTTTCCTCCCATCTCACCCTCTCTAATCCTCAGGCCAAGCCAAGCCCAGACCTGCCACCTACCTTTTCGGTTATCTGGCCCATGAAGCTTGTGTCAGATGAGGCTTTTCGCCGCCACTTTCTGACTCTCACCCTGACACAGCCCTTTCCATGCTCCACTCTGCTATATGTGATACTCTTGATATTCTTGCCCCTGTTATGAGGATCCACCTGAAGCCCAAAGCCAAGTGCAACTCTTGGTACGACTCTGACCTCATCACCCTTAAACGAAAATGTAGGGTGGCTGAGAGGAAATGGCGTGCTTCCGGTACATCCTTTGACCAACTGGCCTGTCGCCTGCTCCAAAGGCAATACCGGCTCTCTGTTCGCACCAAGAAGAGAGCCCACATCCAAGCCTGCGTCTCTGCGGCATCTAGCAACTCACCTGAACTCTTTAAAATCTGCAATGAGCTGGCCAATCCTGTTACAGTCTCTACCTCACCTGTCCCCTCCAAGGCCTTCTGCACAGCCCTGGCTTCTCATTTCATCTCTAAAACTCAGGACATCCTGTCCTCTCTCACTTCCTCTCTCCCTCCCTCCTCTACTCTCTGCTCTTCTACTGGCCCATCTGCAGCCACCTCTCGTCCCTCCTTCTCTGCCTTTCCCCTGTTCTCCCCAGACAAGCTATCTAGACAAGTCCGATCTATGAAAGTCTTGTCAAAACAGGTTCACCCCTGTTCCTCCAAACCCATCAAGGACCACATCGACACCCTTGCTCCTGCTCTTTTCTGTAGCCACTCCTTCACCACTTGAGTCTTCCTTTCCCACTGAAGCACTCTTTTGTGGACACTCTTCTTAAGAAAGCCTCTGCCGACCCTTCCTGCCCGGCCAACTATCGTCCAATCTCCATCACCCCTTTCCTGGGCAAACTCCTGGAAAAACTGTCCATTTCCCAGCTTAACCTTCACACCGAATCTGTTGGTTTTCTCCATGATCATCAGTCTGGCTTCAGAGCTTCCAGAAGCACGGAAACTGCTCTCCTGAACATCCGTGAAGACCTGCTCGCCAACCTCGATTCCAACACCCCCTCTGTCATCATCTTACTTGATCTCTCTTCTGGCTTATACATGGTCAACCATGCCATCCTGCTGAACCATCTCTGTGATAACCTGGGTATCACCGATCGGGCCCTAGCTTGGCTGTCTTCTTTCCTCTCCAATTGGCCCTCCCAGGTCCAACTTGAGTCCTTCCTTTCCTCTATCTTTATCTCTACCTGTGGTGTTCCCCAGGGGTCTAACCTCTCTCCCTGACTGTTCAACCAATACCTGGCACTTCTTGCCCACCGCATTGCTGCTCTCTACCCCAACTTTCAGTACAATGCAGATGACACTCTACTCATTTTCAGGCTCCCTTCAGCCACCTCTTCTCCTTCTCTGATCTCTGACTGTCTGTCTGCTATCCAAGAGCGGTGCACCGCCAATGATCTCTGCCTAAATGCCAGTAATACCGAGATTCTCCTCATCGGCCCACCTGCTCCCACCTTTCATGTCACTCTCTGGCCGACCTCTCTTGGCCCTCTTCTTGCTCCCACCTGTGAGGCTAAAAACCTCAGGGTCATCTTCGACTCCACACTCTCCTTCTCTCCTCACATTTCTGATGTCTCCAAGAAGTCAAACTACCAGCTGCACCTCCTCAGAGGTATTCTGCCTTTCCTCACCATGCCCCAGAAGCTCACTGTCTCCAGAGCTCTGGTTCTCTCTAGGCTGGACTACTGCAATAGCCTCTTTCTGAACCTGCCTGCATTTACACTCCGCCCTCTGCAACTCATCCAAAACAGGACTGCAAGACTTGTCCTTGGCCTCAAGCCAATGGATCGTATCTCTCCTGGACTCAAATCTCTGCACTGGCTCCCAGTAGTGGCTAGGATTAAGTTCAAAACTCTGCATTGTCCACAAGGCATTCTGGGGTGTGGGGCCTCAATACCTTCAACTCTCTCTACCTAAATATCTTCCCTCTTGAGCTCTTTGCTCATCCACCTCCAACTCCATCAGGGTCATTCACTTCTCCAAACAGCGAGTTGGTGGTAGATCTCTTTCTTCTGCTGGGGCCTCCCTATGGAACAGCCTCCCTGCTTCTCTGAAACTTGAGGAGAACCACCTCTGGTTCCGGAAGCACCTCAAGACCTTCCTCTTTGCTTCTCCTTTCTCTCCTCCTCTCCCCTACTGATCTCCTTGCTGAATCTGAAACTGCACTGGTTACCTGGCTACCCTCTGATCTCGGGCCCAGGTCCCCTCCCCACCAGTTGCACACCTGCACTGCCCCCCTGGCAACCCTTGCATTCAGGGACTGTTCTGTATCCCTAAAGCGCCTACCAGCATTTGACACCTGATGTCTGCACTTACCCTGCACTTGCCACCAGCTGGCAGCACTTTTATTTATTGTCCTTAATTATCTAGCTGTTATCCTATTTACTGCACTGTCCCCTTCCCTTACCCCCCCACTTTTCCCGTCCCACCCTCCCCTGCACTTGCGCAATCTCAATGCCACCTCGTCTAGTAGGATTGTTGTCTTTGTCATCCCTCTGTTTCCCCTCCCTTGCCTCGTTGCGCCTTGAAACACTTGTATATAGGCGCGTTATAAATGCCATATCATATCATATCATATATCATTCCTTAACAACACAGGAATGTCTTGATAAGGGCCCAAGGATATGTACCCATTGCCCCTTATCTGGGACATTTTGGAATCCCTGCAAGGTGCCCAGGTGTTTACCAAGAACGATTTACGCGGGGCCTAGCATCTGGTGCGTATCAAACCTTGTGACAAGGGGAAAACAGCATTTAAGTCAACCTTGGGGCATTATGAACATGTGGTTATGCCCTATGGCCTTTGTAATGCCCCAGCTGTTTCCCAGCACTTCATGGATTTGATTTTTGCAGATCTACTCGGGCTTAACACTTGGATATATCTCGATGATATTCTGATATTTTCTGCCTCTTTAAACTACCACGTGACTCATGTCTCTGAAGTTCTTAGCAGATTATCAAAGAACCATCTCTACGTCAAAGAAGACAAATGTGAATTCCGTACTACCCGAATCGAATTCCTGGGCTATGTTATTAGCCCCAAGGCATCCACATGGATCCAGGGAAGATTAAGGCCATTGAAGACTGGTCCAGTCCTCAGGACGTAAAATCTGTTCAACGTTTCTTGGGCTCTGCCAACTACTACCGCCAGTTTATTCCCAATTTTGCCCAATGCATTACTGATCTCACAAGCCTTATATGTAATGGTTACATCTTTTTGTGGGATGACCTTGCTGAACACGTTTTTCAAGATATTAAAGAGGAGTTTGTGAAAGTGCCTATTATGCTACATCCCAACGATGAGGTTCCTTTTATCATTGAGGCGGATACCTCTGCCAAGGCAATTGGTTCAGTCCAACTGCAATGGGACCCTATAGCTAACCACAAACATCCCATAGCCTATTTCTCCCGCCAGTTGACATCCAGTGAAGGGAATTATGCCATTACTGAAAAGGAATAGCTTGCCATCAAAGACAGTTTCATAGAATGGAGACATCATCTAATGGGAGGTCGGTATCCAGTAGACGTATGGACTGATCACAGAAACCTCCTGACAGGAGGGGCCTGAGGGTAGAGGTGTGCCCACTAAGCCAAAGGGAGAAAGGCACGCAAGAAGTTGGATTACAAGGAGTCCTGAAGACTCAAGGAAGTCAAGGACAGGAATCATGAACAGAGGGCTGCAGGCAAGGACGAGAGCAAGGGAGCAGTAGCCAGGGAACAGAGGGCTTCAAACAAGAAAGAGAGCAAGGGGGATGTAACCAGGGAACAGAGGGCTGCAAACAGGGAAGAGAGCAAGGGGGCTGTAGCCAGTGAACAGAGGGCTGGAAACAAGGAAGCAGGGCTGCAGAATGGGAAGCACAGAGTTGCAGGCAAAAGCCAGGGGAGAGAAGGCTGAGAAGCCGGGCTGCAAGGCAGGAAGCACAGGGCTCTGGAACAAGAGCAGGAACTGGAACCACAAGACACAGCAAATATCCAAGGAATAAGGCGACAAAGGGCTGCTAGAAAGCTCAATGCAAGAGACCTGTGCTCCTGCATGCAGCTTTTTAAATACTGACCTGCCCTGTGCTGAAGTAGGCTAATTAACAGCACCTGGAGCAGCACACCTGAATGTAATTGGCCTCCGCCCTCTCTAGTCCTGGGAAAGCGAAAGCTGCACTGTAAGGCTTCTGGGGATTGTAGTGCTAGAACTGCTGCATAGGAATAGCCAGGAAATGGGAACTGCCACAAGGTACATTATGGGACATGTTGTTTGTAAAAGTAATTAAGAAAGTTCGAAAGCCTTGCAAACAGAAAGTAAAGACAATAATATGAATAGGTGTTGTCCAGGGAGTATTACGGAAACAAATGAGTCTCAAATAGATGGGTGCCAATTGATACGCCAGTGGCGAAAGCGTGACACCTGCAGTATCGGCAATCCTTGTCATGTGTCAACAGTCATGCACGTTGGGCTTAATTTTTCTCTCAGTTTGATTGTACCATAACATTCATCCCACGTACGCAAAACATCAAAGCTGATGCGCTTTCACGAAATTGGCACATAGATGTTTCTCCTCCCATGAAACCTTCCTTCACAGATCTTGCCCACCAAACATTTTCGATGGCCGTTCAATCCTTTTTGGATTTGGTGTTAAGGATACAAACCTCAGACCTGTACTTCCGTACTTTACAAAGATCTGCACATTTCAGTACACATGACAATTTGGGTTTCTATCACAGCAAGTTATATCTATCCAATGCTTTGTTACAGGACATGGTTTTATGTGGATATCATGAAGCTAGAGCCGCTGGGCATCACAGTCAATCTTCTACCTTGGAATTTGTCACTTACCGTACTTGTGCTATGCATAAAACGTCCATTCCATAGTCAGAGCTGTAAACATCGGATTCCTGCTCCCTCTTACCTTGTCAGAGACAAAGTGTGGTTGGCAACAAAGGATCTCCCCTTATGCAACTGCCCCCAGAAATTTGCATTGCGGTTCATGGGCCCATTTAGGATTGTGAAGAAGGTCTCCGATGTGGCTTTCCGTCTTCTCCTTTCTCCTACTTGGCCCATCCATCCGTTTTTTCATGTTTCACTGTTCAAACCCTATGTTTCGTATTCCTTTCATCGTCCTGGCTTATGCCCGGGCACCATCTTGGGTGATGGTGAACCGGAAAATGAGGTTCAGGCAGTTTTGACTCTCGGCTCTATAGGGGTCATCTCCAATCGCTTTTGGGAACCGGCTTCTGAGGTTTTTGCTCTATGTTTGGTTGACAAATTCTATCATTGCTTTCCTTGGAAACCGGGCACCCTGGGTGCTCCTGTGGGAGGGCAGAGTGTCATGCCTCCACATACTTCCTGGTTCCTCCGACATTGCCGGGGTACGTGGCGGCTGTAACAATCATAGCACTTCCCTTGGTTGGGTGTGCAGGGTCGGTTCGTGGCTCCTCAGCCACAAGAATCCCCCAGCTCCAGTGTCACCACAGTGGTGCTCTCTAACCCTGTACCGGCACAACGGCAGGAACGGTCCCAGTGGCTCTGTGCTGCAGGGCACCAGCATGTTCTTCCTAGCAACGCTGACGTCAGCTATACTACGGGCGTTTCGGATGTAGACGCTTGGCTGCTCGCACAGGGTTGCCTGGCAACCTGAGGCTAACAACCTCGTCCTTGCACACAAGTACAAAAGCAGGATGATTTAGTTACTTAGTGCGTCTCAACTTCCTTGTTGCCTCTCTACACTCCATTCTTCCCTTCTCTCTTTACTCTAGGTGTTTCTTTACAGCCTCTGGTCTCTGCTTTTTTGCTCCCAGTTCTTATCTCTTCTTTAACCTCTGATCTCCTTCCTGTTACCTTGCTGCCTGACCTTACCGGCTCCTTGCCTTCCTGATCCTTGCTCTTTTGCCTTTCAGCGTGGTACCCCAGTCCAGTGCCTGGCACTCTCTCGGCACCACATAAATCCTGAGGTACCCCTATTGTGGTGTTTAGAGAACCATCCTGCCTTTTACCTGCAAGGGTTTGTATACTTGGTTGGTAAGTGTAAGATGGCAATTCAACCGCACATTTACACGTACCCAGTTCAGTGTTCGTCATGGTGTTTCCTGCTCCTCGGAAAACTAAACCAGGTCCATGCCAGTGCTCAGCCTCGATTGATATTGGGACACCGGAGACGAACAGACTGCAGGAAGCACCACAGAGGCTGAAAAAATTGGCGTGCATAGGGAGACCGAGCCGTGAGAAGTTTACTGCATTATTGACGCAGGCAGCTGGAGCCACCATGGGCAGAGGAAGGCAAAGCGGGAACCAAGTGGCTGATCGAACGCACTTCTTGTCAGCGGGGTGAAAGAGAAGAAGACAGTGAGATGCAAGGAACGCCAAAGCCACCAGTGAAGACCGGTAATCCCAGTGAGAGCAGGATGCCGGGGCACTTCAGGACAAATTCTGCGTTATGTCCACAGCACAAGAAAGCCCAATAAAGGAAAGTGGAATATTTGAGACAGATGCAGACATTGGGCCTCATTAAATTGTTGCCGGTCTGGAAACAAGGGTGCCGGTAAGCCCACCAGCACCCTTGTTTCCGACCGGCAAACTACATATTTGCCTGCCGGAGTCTCTGTGCTCGACAGGTCTAACCCTGCTGGGCGCAGCAGTCATGGTAGGCAAACCCTTCACAGAAGCACCGGCACCATTAGCAATGGTGCCGATGCTTCCATGTGCCCACTCCAATAGAGTCCTGTGCAACTCTACGGGAATGGGGTTTAACAAATATCCCAGCGCCTGACGTCCCGGCCATCAGACTTGTAATGAGCCGGTGGCACCAGGAAGTCAGGCGTCAGTAAATTCATACGGTCGGCGGCAACCTGCCGGTAAAACTGGCAGGGTTACCGCCGGACCCGTAATGAGGCCCATTGTTAAGAAATGGTTGGCGACCCAATAAGTATTATTTCCTGAATGCAAGAGAGAGTGATTGGAGAACGGAAAAGGCCTTGCAGGATAGCAAACCAGACAGTGTGCGAGTCTGAGACCTCCAGCCAAGTAATAAAGTTGCAATACGCTGTCAGGAGAGTAAACCAGGGGTAGGGAGAGAAATGAGGAAAGACAGGGGTAAAACCACACCCTGAAATTGTGAAAAATTGGTTACCAATAGAAGAGGGACGAGCCATACCCCTTTGAAAGATGAGTGATAAAGTTGCGATACCCTAGCAGGAGAGTACACCAGGGGTAGCAAAAGGATTGAGAAAGCTCAGGGGTCAAAATCCCTCTGTGAAATTGTGAAGCAGTACCAATTGATGCAAAAGGGGAAAACCATACCCCTTTGAAGGATAAAAGAAACCCAGAGAACGAGAGAAGTACCAAAACTGCACAATCCTGGCAGAAGAGTAAACAAGGGGTTAGAAAAGAACTGAAAAATATCAGGGATAAAATACTTTGCCTTGAAGTTGTGGAACTGTGGTGGAATAGTGACAATTAATGCTGAAAGGGAAGATCAATACCCCTTAAAAGGATAAAGGAAATCCAGAGAGTGAGGAATTAAATAGTCAAAAGAACTAAAGAACTGAAGGAAAACCAGGGACGAGCAAACCACCTCCTTTTATTTGAGTTGCAAAAACATTGAATGGTGAAAACTCAAGGAACAAAGGGAAATAGTTATTTCTTTTCTTAAAATTGTAAAACACTGGAAGTATTTGAGTGGAGAAATTCAAGGGAGGAACTGTCCCCCTTGAAACTGTGAAAAACATTTTATGAAAGAAGGAACTCAGTGGAGTCCTACCCCTTTGAAATCATGAAATAATATTAACTGAAGTACCGGACAGACAGTGGAAGACCAGAAGAAACATAGGGGGAGGGAAGACCCATTTTTCTGGTGGAACTGTATTTCCTTTTCTTTTCTGCACCTTAGTCTATATAGCTTACAGAAATCACCATTTGCACATGATATTGAGTTTAGCGTGTAAGGGTCAGTTTAGGGTTTGGACACCGGATGGAAGACACTTTATTGGTTTAAAATCCTGACACAGACATTCATTCCTTTTTTCGAGGCAGGGAAATCCTTCATTGACTTAGGGACAGTTAGGTTCTTCCCAACCCCTTTTATTATTTTGATAATATTTTGACAATAAAAGCCCTATTTCAAGCAGAAACCTGTTACTGTGTCCGAGTCTTTACTTTTGATCCCTTACACTTTGTTTGTTGGGCATTGATTGTAGGTCTGTTGGGACCCCTGGGTGCATCCATTGGTCAGATATTGCTTATAGCATAGTTATAATTCTAATTCTGTCCGGTCCGTCGATGGTTGGCAAGCGTCTCTATTATTGATTATGCAATACCTGTTCCAAAGTTTCACAAACTTTACTGTTCTGTTACTGAAGATAACATTTGTTTTGATATTCCGGGACATGCTGTTTGTTCCCTTAGAGTTGTTTGTATCGAGACTGGAGTGAAGGTCTCATAGGAGGGGACAGTGGGTGAAAGTCTGGGAATTGAAAATATCAGGTACTCCCCTTACATATTATTGCATTATAATGTTGAGTAGGTGCTGAAAACTGCCATGTTTAAACAACTGTTTCTTGCTTGTGCGAGGTGAGACTGTAGATTGTACTGCACATGTCTTTGCAATGAAGGCCCCTTGTCTAGCATGTAGGATTGCTCGCTTCTGACGCGATTCCCTTTTGGCATATGTAAGCATCTTTTATGCTCTCACTTTCTTAGGAAAAGTGGCATTAGCAGGCGGAAGTCATCATACTGCAAGTGTTTTCGCCTGCCTCAGAGCGTGTGTGTAAACTTTAACGAGTATTTTCATCTTGACTAAATGTATTACAAAATGCTGTTCTCCCTGATAAAACTAGCATGACTCAATACAGATGGCATCAACCGCTTGTATAAAGGTTTTGTTCTCTGGAATAATAGAGCGTGCGCATAGGTATGGCAATTCACTTGCGTCGAAGTCTCGTGCTGCTGTTGGTTCTTTTTTGTTAATATTTTTTTACTAATAAATTGTTCACCATTCCACCGAAATTGTGAGTGGTCTTTTCTCCACCAAATCCTGTATGTCACTCTCACACCCTCTCTAAATCCCCTACACTTATCCCACTCTCTACTCCCTTTCACCCTTCATTCACTCACCTTTTACACACCCCACCACACTCAACTAGTACCGCACGCTCCTACACAAATTACCTTGCCTTTACTATTTCAAAACACTGCCACCGTCTCATCAGCAGTCTGCTCCACTGTCTGCCCTCCTTGTGGTCTGTCGATCCACCACCACTCCACCTGATCTCACTAAGACAAGGTTCAATCTCTTCTGTGCTAGCTGGGCTTTTATAGCCAAGCCCCCACCCCTTCCAATACTCCTTTCGGCTGCCATTGATTTCCCTGGTCACTTGCTCCCCTTGGCCAATCCCTGGATAAGCTATCCCTGGAAGGATTCATAAAGGCTATTAGTGCTGCCCCCCCTTTTCAATCTCCATTTGCAGGGGGACATCCCTATTCTCAGGCTGCTCATTTTCCTTGTGGATTTCTTCATTTATTTTTTTTAACTTCTTTTTATTGCATTTATGCAACCAGACAATAGACATTCACCAACATTGGAACACACCACTAGTACAGAAGAAAGCGAATAATAGACATATGCGTCCCTGTGCGCTCAATGATGTCCAATTCCTGTGTATTTGCAATGCTCAGATAACACTCATTGCCCCAGCCTTCCAGTCGTTCCCACCACCGCATCCCCACTCCTGCTGCTCCACAGCCTGGTGGCTCTTAGCAGTGTCTCGTTTTCAGTTAATTCTTCATAACTATACACAACCCCAACTTCGCATGCTACCCTTTCCGCCCCTTACGCCTCACCCATCCACTTCCCACATATCTCTTCCTGTCCGCCACATAAGTCTTTCTCTGCTGCTGTC
This sequence comes from Ambystoma mexicanum, assembly GCF_040938575.1. NCBI lineage: Eukaryota > Metazoa > Chordata > Amphibia > Caudata > Ambystomatidae > Ambystoma > Ambystoma mexicanum. The sequence continues at coordinate 190,610,513 of NC_090933.1, read as the reverse complement.
CCGTTATTCTCAGGGAGGCATGTCGTCTGGGTGTCAAACATCATCTGCACCATTTTGTTCCACAATGTCACGTCACTACTGACCTCCCGTTGTTCCCTATACACCATACTATGCCGCACCACCGTCTCGGCTTCTGCCCATTTCTTTAAGTCTGCCTACAATGTCTCTATGTGAGGACCCTTCACTGACTTCCATGCTAGCAAAATTTGTCTTTTAGCCAAGACACATATGAGGTCTTTCATCTTTGTCAGATGCGTTTCCTCTTTTCCGCCATGGGAACAGTCCCAACAGGCATGCCCCAGGTGACCACTCGCGCATATCAATCCCCCCTCTCCTGACTCTTCTCGTTATCTTCTGCCAGAAGACCCTGATCACCGGGCATGACCAAAACATGTGTATTATCCCTGCCGAGTCACTTGCGCATCTGGGATATCTATGCAGCTACGCTTCCGGGAACTGCGTAATTTCCTGTGTTGTCATGCATGCACTGTGTGTGACTTGTAGTTGTACCTGCTTAAACCTGGTGTTCCTAGACACTTTCCTCATGTATACCAGCACTCTGGCCCATTCCCCATCTGTGAAAGCCCTCTTCAGATCACTCTCCCCATTGGCTCTCACCTTGAGCTCCACCTGACCGAGTGCCTCCAGTACCACCTCATAGAGCCTCAAAATCACATGTCCCCCTCTGCCAAATCATAGAGCAGATTCAGCATGGCATCCACTTCCTCTAACCTTTTTAAACGCCGGCCAACTGTCTTCAGCAATCTTTAACAGCCTATGGTATGCCAAAAAGTGTCCTTTAGGGATATCGTATTTCTCCATCTGATCAGGGAAGCCCACCCCCCCCTTCTTATATAAGTCCCCATATGATTATCCCATTTGATTCCCAGTAAAGCCGGTGGTTGTGAACCTCACCCAGGTTCCTCCCACAAATGGCTGTCAACGAAATGTTAGCTGAGTATGGGTCTCGCTTCCCAACCATCCTCCACAATCTGCGTCAATTTCTCTGTCCCAAGTGTTATAAGCGCCGTTGTTGCCTGTAGACTGGCGTCTCCCACCCTTAGTACCTCCTTCAAAAAGTATGGTGTAGCCTAGCTACGCAGCAACCTTGTGTCCAGTGAGCCCTCATCCGCTAGCCAAGTCTCGGCGAACTGCAGTTGACCAGCCAGCTAGAACGTCTCAAAATTAGGCAGTTTGATCCCCCCATCCCTGTAATCCCTGGTCAGTGTGCCCAGCGAAATATTGCACCTCCCATCACCCCAGATGATTCCGCTCGCCATTGAGTTCAGTTTGCAGAAAGAACTGCCCTGAGATGTCATACAGTAAATTGACAAAGTGGTACAAGAAACGCGGCAGTAGCACCATCTTCAGTATCGCAGCTCGACCCATCATAGACAACGGTATCTACCACCAGAATTCCATAGATCTTTCGACCCCTGTCTTGCTTTTCAAAAAAGTGCACAGACAAACCTATATCTTTTTCGCACCAGTAAACTGAATGAAAAACCTTGAACGCAGGTAAGCAATGATTCTCACACACACACACACACACACACACACACACACACACACACACACACACACACACACACACACACACACACACACACACACACACACACACACACACACACACACACACACACACACACACACACACACACACACACACACACACACACACACACACACACACACACACACACACACACACACACACACACACACACACACACACACACACACACACACACACACACACACACACACACACACACACGGCATACATAAATGAATAAACTGCAACAAAAATATATCACACAAAAGACAGCAATCTAAAGAAAATACATCACCGTTGGTGCAACTTCAGCAAACAAACTCATCTTGCCAGAAGCGGCTGGAAAACCCGAAAACAGCCAGGCATAGAGATCACTGCAGCCTACAGGCCCGGAGCGAGGCGTCCCCCCGCCGACTGAGGCTTTGTGTCTGACGTTTCCAGAGTACCACATTTTAAGCCCTTTGGGTGACATTTTCTCAAAACCTCTGGCCTGAGTCTCTGCTCATTGGTGGTTCATGCCTGCCCCAGGCCGGAATGTCCTACGGTAACCTCAAGCAGCAGAGCTCTTCCCTGTCAAAAAACAGCAAAGAAAACAACTCTGTAACTCATCCTCAACTTTGACAGTGTGCATGGCAACCTTATCAGGTACCAGCCAGCACCTGTATATATCAGTATTTTCACATACCGTGTCCTTGGATGAGGCATGCAAACCAATATACGCAACGAATAACGTTGAAAACATGTTTTCCAGACAAACAATGCTACTGATGCTGAAAATCGGTGTACAGTTCACGGCAAGTGCAGCTATCACAGAGGCCTGCAGCAAATGTCCATTATGGCTCTGAGTGCACCAAAATGCACTGCTTACCATATTTTCGTTCAAAGCATTACAACCCCCATAGGGCCTTTAGTGTGCTCTGCTCATGTTCCTATCCAGGGTCACTTTAAACCTCCACGCCCAGAGACCTAAAGGTTTCAACTGCCTACTTCAGCTCCAAGTTTGGTAAGTGCTCTTGTTCCAGGCCTGCCTGGCCCACTAACGGGAATAGACACTGATTCAAATGCTTCAATCACATCTAGCTAAGCCACCACATACTCTTCCTTCGCACTCCTGGTTTTGTCTATTATATGATGTAGTCTGAACAAATTCCAAGACATACTTCTTCTTGTGACATACCCCGTCTGATCAGGATGTACCAGAGCATTAATCACCCCACAGAGCCTGTTTGCTAAAAGAACAGCGGCCAGAACTTTGCAATCCTGATTGATCATAGACAGTGGTCTTTAGGAGCCAGAGTCAAGTAATGATTTGCTAAGATTGAGTATCGGCACAATAGTTTACTCTTGTAGTCGTAAGAAATGTAGAGTCAGCTTGCTTACTTATTCCTTATAAAATTCTAGCTGGAAGCCATCGGCCCCCAGCATTTTGCCAGTTGGCAGTAAGAGTATAGTTGTCCTCAGTTCCTCCTCTGACAGCGGTGCATCTAGCATCTCTGCTTGCTCCATGCATGGCAACTCTATGTCTATCTGGGTCTCCTCTATCTTTGCGGCATCGCCTCCTCTGCATGCACTGTACAGTTGCCCATAGTATCTGCCAAAGATCGCATTCATCTCACTCTGGGACCGCCACTCCTCTGCGCACTCATCCCTCATCTTTACTTCTGTACGGCACAGCCAGACCAATACCCTCCCAGGTATATCCTCGCTTTCATGTAGCATCTCCAGATATCTGGCGTAATCATGTTTACCCAACCGCTCCCAGTGCGATATGGAAGTCTGTCGGAGCTTGGTGAGTTCCTCTTTGCACCCACCTGGGTGTTCCCTCCCCCTCCACCAAGGCCTCCATCTGTGCCTTGATGCCGGCAATACCGTGCAGCAGTTCCCTGCGGATGCCCCCATTTTACAGATCGCCTCCCCTCGCATCACAGTTTAAAGGCCTTCTACAGGGTCCCTATGATGTCCATGCTCCCTGGATTTTGGGCAAAGAACTCCGCTATCGTCTTCCCCATGTGGGCCCTGAACTGCTCATCCAGTACCACTTCCACTCTCAGCCGCCACGTCGGGATTGGAGGCTTAATCACAGCCCTTTTCCATGTCACTACCAGTGGAGCATGGTCCGAGAGGACCCGTGCTTTGTACTCTGCTGCAGCAAATTCTCCCAGCGTTTCATCTCCCGTAAGCATGTAGTCTATGCGTGTAAGGACCCCACGTGGGCTCGAATAATAGGAGTAGCCGATCCCCATGCATCTCCCTCCACATATATATCTGAGGCCATGGCTCAACATGGCTCTCAATGCTTTAGGCGGTGGTGCGTGTTTCTTGTGGCTGTCATCTGACCTATCCAAGGTAGGATCTAGAGTACAATTGAAGCCCCCCATATCCACATGGCACCCCTATACTGGCCCTTTCTGGGGTCCAGTGCCCTGAAAAAAGCTGTGGCATCGTGATTGGGAGCATACTTATTAATAATGCAGATCTCTCGCTGCTCCAGGAACCCATGCAATACCACCATCCTGTCCTCATTGTCGCACTTGCGACAATCAGTCTGAAGGGTACTTAGGGAGCAACCCATATGAGTGCGCCCTGGGCATACGCGAATAAGTCGAACCGTACATCTGCCCTCCCTACTTCTTGGCTATCGTTGCTTGTCTAACCGCTGTGAGGTGTGTCTCCTGCAAAAGGGCTATTTGCACCCCTTTCCCCTTCAGGGATGTGGGCACTCTGTTTCTTTTCACAGAATTGTTCAGTCTCCTAAAATTCCAGGTGACGACCGTGACAGTACTCATTCCTGGCAGCAGCACCCCCTTTCCTCAGGTGTCCCACTCGCCTTGCCCCTCCTGCTGCATCTCCCATCTCTATTCAAGCTTCAACACCCTTTCTCCCCTATGTTCTTCCCTCTCCCTTGTGCGTCCTATGTGGCAGCATGGCCATGCGAGCCCTGCGCCGAGTTAGCATGCGTCATAATTCAATGTGTAACTGAACTTTGAACACCCCCAACCCTCAAATATCATAACAATTGCCCAACGGCACAAGGCTCATTCTGGCTTGACCCTGTCTCAATCCCCACCGGTTTCACTGCCCCCTCACCGATCTCACGTGCAGCGGCTGGACGCCTCCAACTGACACTCAAAAGTACTCAAAGTTAAAGTGTGGAAATGTGATGATTACTGCATGGGCACTCTTGCCCCCCCCCGCGCTTCCCCTTCCGCAGTGTCAGTCTATCACTGTTGTGACCTCCCCACTTAACATCTGCTCTCCCCCTCCCGCCATTCATGGAACTCATACTTACCTATGTAAGGATCTCAAGGTGGTCTTGTAAAATAAAAGGGCCTATATTAAAAAAACTATTGCCAATCCTTACAACTAAATACAAAAAGAGTGAGGGATAGTGTTCATAAGAAAGAAAGAAGTGTTCACAAATGATGAGTCAGGATGTGTTAGCCAGGGGTCTCCCTTCTCCATGTATTGAGCATGGGACAAGACAGGACTCCTAAGCACATCACACTCTCAAGCTTTCCCTAGCACGAGACTACAGTTCCGTTGTTAGGTATCAGGACCTTTGGTGGTTAAGTCTCTTTTCTACAAAAAGTCTCATGCTTTCAAGGATGTGTTAAAAAATAACAAACAAAAAGTTCCTTTCCAATGTACGTTGGTTGATGACTTCACCCCTGGGTCCCCCTCTTCCGGGCTCAGAACCTTCTCATATGTTTTCCTTCCTCTGTCTAGTCCACTACGGCATTCATGTGTCATTGGGGGATGGCTTTTCACCCCTGCATCCCCCTCTCCTGGGCTTAGACCCCTCTCGAAAGTTAGCCTCCCTTCATCGGGTTCACAGTGGCTTTTTCCAAATGATTTCAACTGTGGCATTCACAAGTTTTTATGTCTTTTTAAACAATGCAATGTGGACCTCCCTCTGTCGGGTTAACTCGTGTCAACACATAGTTCCTTTTGCTTTCTCACTTTTGGGATTCATCTCCCTTAGCTTTCCAATTGTTTGTCAGTCGAAGATTTTCGACTGTACAGAGGATTTTGCTAGACCTTTGTATGACCACTTTGGGCTTTTCCTTGCGGCTCTCCTAAGGCCTTCTGGTATCGGTAGTTTCAATAAAAGGGAGATCAACCAGAGTCTTTTGTGTAAGCACCCACATGGTGCTGGACCCCTCTGAAACTGCTTTTCCCTTAATGTTAAAAGTTCTTTGAGCTTCCCTTATTTTGCAATTTGCGACCTTTGTTCAACACAGTGCTGTTTCTTATTGGCTCTCCCCTCCACTCACCGGCTGTGATGAACCGCTTGGCTTTTCTTCTCTCTGGAGTCAAGGCCGGTAACATGGTAACAAGCATCTCTCCCTGTTCTGATTTTCAGTGTAAGCGTGCTCCGTGTACTGTTGACTTCTGTTGCAACACACAATGGCTATTGTTCGCGGTTTTACGATTCCTTCCATGGAGGCTTCACAGGTCTGGGTCAGAAAGGGCAAGGTCACTTCTCTCCTTGTCATCTTTTCGGTTCTAGCCACCTTTCTCCTCCTCTTGAACTGCCGTACTTGGATAGCTGTCTCGTCGTGCAGTTTGCCTTGCTCGCCGTGTGCTCTTGTGCTCCACCTTTTATCCCTGTGGGGAAGGGAAAGGGCCATCAGGTGTGTGTGTCTGGTCAATTGCCTGACTTTTCCTGATCCTTCTTTTGGCACAGGTCAGCTAAACGGCTCTGGTGTTAGTCCGTTGTCTTGCTTTTTATAAGAACGTGTTTGTGTTGGAAAGGGGGGGGCGGTAGAGTGTTTGAGTATCCTACATGGTACGATGGGGAAAAGGTATTTTAAGAAGGGGATACCGTGTCTCACCCGTCAGTGTCCCACTTCTACTTCCCGAGGACCTCCCATCCAGGTGATCCTCCCTCACTGGTCCCCCCCAGGAACTGGATCCAATAGCGATAGCAATATCATGGCCACCTGTATGACAGATCCCCGGGGACTGGTCAGGGAGAAACATTCAGGTTTCTCACACCTACCACAAGTCTCTTCGAGGCCAGAATCTTTGTTTTTTCAATCGTCTCTCAAGTCTCTGAGCTGCGTCTTCCCGGGAGAGGTGCCACCCCCAGAGTGTCTATCCAAGCGTGCACTCTTCCTGTGTTGTTGAAAAAATGAGAAGCACTGTTGTGTATGATCTTGAGCTTTTCAGGGTAAATCAACATAGATTTGAGGCTGGCTTTCTGCAGCCTGTTCTTGGTGGGGCCAAACTCTGCTCTTTGCCTCTGCACTTTCAGTGTGTAGTCCCGGTATACTGCTATCTTGGCTGACCCCCTTTCGATGACTCCTCCTCATCTGGAAAATGCAAGGATTGTCTCTTTATCTTGGTAATTCAGGATTTTCGCTATCACCAGTCTTGTTGGTGCCCCTGGCAGTGGTTTCCTGGTGAGGGACCGGTGGGCCCTTTCCACAGTGAATCCCTACGATAGTTTGCCCAGTCCCACCTCCTGCAGCAGCATATTTGACACGAATGTCGTGGGGTCTCTGCCCTCTTTGCCCACAATCCTTATATTGTTTTTGCACACCCCCCCATGGCATCTTCCACCCTGCTTTTCAGCACTGCCACTTTCAGTTTAAGGTGTTTCCCCTCTGTCATGGTTTCCGCTATGTGCTTCTTGTTCTTCTCTTCTTGGTTCTCCACTGTTCACCCTTTCTCAGCCAGCGTTCTTACGTCCTGCCTCAGCAGGCCCACATCTCTTATAACCTCATCTATCTTATTCTCCATAGAGGTTTGGAGCGCTGCTATGGCCTTCAAGATCTGATGTTCTTCTGTTCTAGTCTCTGTCTACTCATTTCCGCCCTCTTGCAATGTTCCGAGGCTGCTCTCTCCCTACCGTACAGGATGGTGTCGTAGGAAATGATATGATGTGACATTTATGACTTGCCTATGCACAAGTGTTTCTAGGCATGAAGCACTTGCTTCTCCGTTCCTCCTCTTGCCCACATTCGCTCTGTGGTGCTCCAGGGATCCTATGGGCTTCCCAGTGGGGCTCTGCTATCTTTTGCTGCACCGCGCTCACCACCACTGCCATCTTCGCCCACAATCCTTATATTGTTTTGGCACACCCCCCCATGGCATCTTCCACCCTGCTTTTCAGCACTGCCACTTTCAGTTTAAGGTGTTTCCCCTCTGTCATGGTTTCCGCTATGTGCTTCTTGTTCTTCTCTGCTTCGTTCTCCACTGTTCACCCTTTCTCAGCCAGCGTTCTTACGTCCTGCCTCAGCAGGCCCACATCTCTTATAACCTCATCTATCTTATTCTCCATAGAGGTTTGGAGCGCTGCTATGGCCTTCAAGATCTGATGTTCTTCTGTTCTAGTCTCTGTCTACTCATTTCCGCCCTCTTGCAATGTTCCGAGGCTGCTCTCTCCCTACCGTACAGGATGGTGTCGTAGGAAATGATATGATGTGACATTTATGACTTGCCTATGCACAAGTGTTTCTAGGCATGAAGCACTTGCTTCTCCGTTCCTCCTCTTGCCCACATTCGCTCTGTGGTGCTCCAGGGATCCTATGGGCTTCCCAGTGGGGCTCTGCTATCTTTTGCTGCACCGCGCTCACCACCACTGCCCAGGGGCTTTCTATCCTCCTCCTTGCCACGCAGCTATCATCCGCTGCTCTATCACTCACTGCTGCTGCCAGAGGCTATATGTACTCCTTCTCGCTGTACGCCACTAGGGCCGGCTCTTCCCTTGCTCCTTCTCTCTGCAACAGTCCTGGCAGCTGGGCTGCTCTCTGCCTGGATATGCTCTGTAGGCCACATTCTCGCCCACTTCTCCTAGCAGGCAGCTTCCTGCTGGGCGGTCCCTTGCTCTGCTCCACTGCCCCTCACCAGAGGCTGTCATACTCCGGCGATGTTAGTCCCCGGCACTCTCACCTGGCTCCTGCTTCACCTCCACACGCTCCCGGCCTCTGCTGCTAGTAGCATGCCGCCTCCCTCTTTTCACCAATGGGTGCCCAGTCACTCAGGCAGCTCCCTCAGCGCTCAATTTACCACCAAGCGGCAGGCGCCATTTTCTCGCCGCCAGCTCTGCGCTCTTCTTGCCTTGCTTTCTCAGCGCCCCTACTGCCTTGTGATTTCCCTCTTCCCCTTTGCACCCTTCAGCAGTTGGGGAAGGTAATTCAGTGTTTTCTGCTGCAAACAGTTGTTTCTTCCACTGCAGGGCTTATGTGTATTAACGGATCCAGCGGGAGCTCTCTGGGCTCAAGTCTTTACAGCATGGCTGCTGGACACACCCCCTGTGGTGCCTTCTCAATCTCAACTCTTTTTCTGTTTCCCCACCATTCATCTGTAGTAGGTTGGGTGTTGGGTTTCTCAACTCTGTTTGGCAAGAAACATCCCAGTCCATTCTATTCCTGTTCTAGACTTCATTCCCTTGGTTCTGGTGCAGGTTTTCTTGGTTGCACCCATGTCCATTCTGGGACTTGCTGCCCTGAAAAAGACAAAAGAGAACTCTGCCTGAAAATATGCTCACAGGCATTATGGCAGGGACAGCGGTACCAGCAGAGATACACAATGCATACTCTGGGTGGAGGGGGCAGGGACTGAGGCCCCCACAACTCCCTCCACCCCACCTCCAGTATAGGATTGGCTCTGGCACACACTCTGGTAGGCCGCCCACCCCAGGTACGGAGGGATCCCGGTTCCTCCCTGACAAGGTCATGACCCTGTCCCTGTCACAGCTGTCACAATGGCTTCTTCAAGCATAGAGTTTCTGGCAATGATAATTTTTTCTTGAGGTTTCTGGTCTCTGCAGTTAGTCACCAGCATGTCTTTAATCCTATCTTCATCAATGCTTCCAAAATTACGCAAAATTGCAAATCCACTAATAACAAACGCAAAGTCATTGATGATCTCTCAGACACTCTGCCTCTTGCTATAGAATCATGTGTTATGCAGCATAATGTTCTGGGCATCTACAAACCTGTTTTGCATGTGCAGCCTGACCTTTGTGAACATGTTGAGTACAGCATCAGCTGCCATAGGCGGGTGTGCTGGTAAACAATCAAATATGGGGTGGCCTTCTACCCCCAAGTTGTTTAGTAGCATGCCTCAGCATACTCTGACCCACACCATCACCTCTATGTATGTATCGAACAGCTTGATCCACCTCTTCCTGAGTATTGGAGGTGCCCCTGGACATCTCAGGAACACTGGAGGGAGTTGGGTTCCTTGCACTGTGGTACCTTATATGTATGCTGGTAGGATCTTGCGTTCTGAGCTCTGATTGGTTGCTGTAATCCCTTCCTTCATCGCCAGTGTTGTATTCTTGACCCCAGTGCCAGTACCTCAATCATTTTATTATTTACATAGCTTATTGAGATGGCAGAAGTGCTGCAGGGATGAGACCAGATGTCTTTTGCTAGAGTGGTGTTGCGGGGTGTCCTGTCTCGCCTTTTTCTGTGCCTTATGTAAGTATGCAGAAGAAGGGAAATGACAAACAGGTGGAATTTGTGTGGTTTACAAGCTTTTTATTCAAAATAAAAGGGGGTTGTGGAAAGTCCTAACTATCCCAAACTACTTAGAGGGGTTGCCCAGCCTCAAAAAAAGAATACTATGAACTCTGTCAGGATGTCTGTCAAAATAGAAAATGTCCACCATCCTGTGTCTAATCCTATTTCCGTCCCTTACACTTTCTTTCTAAATAAGAGAAAAATTGGTGTCTTCTTGTTTCCCGAAGGAGGCCTCTCCCACCCTGTTCCTTTGGCTTGGCAGGATCCCTGTCCCTTCATTACCTAGTGTCATCTTGGACAGACCTGGTGTACTCTCCTGCCAGGTACTCTTCCACCTAGGTGTACTTCCATTATTCTTATCTGACTATATGCCTTGGTTTCTATTCTCTTGTGTCATGCTTGTCCCCTTCACACAGTTCATAATGTATTGCAAGTTCTCTTACTCACCCCATTGTGCTCTTTGGGATGTTCCCACTGGGCTTATAACATTTGCAACTATTTGCATTTTTCCATTTTAATCCCCTTGTAAACTTCAGAGTATTTTCATAAAGTTTGCCAAGTTCATATTATATTGCACAAGGTCCCTTTCCCCCCCTTGCGCTCTTTGGGATATTGTCATTAGCTTCCTTAGCTCCCTTAATGCCGCCCTGACCAGCCCGGCCCTTTCCCTACCTTGGGGAACTCTCTGGGCCATCTCCGGTCTCCTTGGGAGTTGGAGCGAAGCTTCTTCACTCCTGCTGTGCGCAGCATTCTTCTCTCCACAGCTGCAACGTCTCTCTCTTGTCTTCAGCTGTCCGTGTCACTGTTCCTGGTCGTGCTTTATTGGTCTCGCTTTCCACGTCTCTGTACCGATTAGGTCCGCCTCATGAAGACCTGGTCTCCAGTTCTTTGGTATGGATCAGCGTCTCCTTCCCAGCTCCTCCAGGGCTGCCTGTTCAATGACGCCGATGACGTGAGCCATTCTTCCCTTTTAACCATAAATCCTGCGTTTTGGCAGCTGCAACGCATGTGTTGGTTCTGCATTAGGCCTTTGCTTCCTTGCTTCCTCTTCCTTATTGCAGTGATCTTTTGAATCACGTTTGTATGAGTCTCCCTCTTCCTCATCTCAGTCCTTTTAAGGATGTCCTCTGCTAAACCGTAACAAATAGTGGTGTGGGGGACCAGAGGGACTTGAGTGGGGGTTAAGGGAGGTGTGGACACCAAAGTGTGAAGCAATACTGTGCTCTCCCAGGGCCATTGTCACCAATCCCATGAAGGATATCCCCTACCACGAGATCCTCCCACTGAGTACCACCCCCTGGGGGGTTATCGGATAGCAGCCTCGCCACGCTGGCCTCATGGAAAAGGGCTTCACCCGTGGAAGCAGTGACGATACTACAGATTTGTCACATAACCTTCCCCCCGGAGAAAGGCTTCTCCATCTAGTATTGAGGGTGTATTTTTCTGGGATTTCTCACTGGATGTTATACTTAGCATCATCCCTTAACTACCTAGCATTTCCGTTCTCATTTCGAGTTTATTTATTAGAGCCATTCAGCGATTGAATTGGGGTACTGTGCTACCTATGATCAATTGGGTCAGTAAATTGGGAATTACTGTTACCTTGATCCATAGTTTCTTCCCCAAGATGTTGATGGGGATTCGGGCCTGCGGATATCTCACCACATCACCATAGATATATCCGACTGTCTCTTTGCTTGTCTTTCTCCATCCTTGGGGAAGTAATTCTGATTTTGTGGCACACACCCTACTCCCACTATTTAGTTGGGCCCAGATATTCTTTGCTTGAAAGGTGTTGGGTACCCTGTACTTAATTTTGCTTCCAGTAAACAAAAAGATGTTGGGTTCTTTCCTACTTTTATTTTTCCTCCTCTTAGATTTAGGCCCTCACCAGGGGTCTGGTGGTATCCTGGGGATACTGCCAGCGCAAATAGTGTTACTGCTACTCGATCTGGTGCTAGTAGTGCCAGATCACAAGTGGCAGTACAGTGGTAAGTTCCCATTACCCATTGCCAGTGGGGTTGGGGGCGCTATTACTGGCGGCGGCAATAGCACCGAAAAAATCTGGATGTAAAACTCCCACTTACCGCCCAACTCATGATTACCGCATTACTGCTGCATTTAAGGGCTAAGGCCCAACTCATGATGTGGCCCTTAGAGTTCTCTGGATTTCTTTCACAGGGTGCTATTATCTCATGGGGTTGGGCATAGATGATATTAGCGAAGGGTAGTTTCGTAACCAACTTTTTAACTTCCTCGCCCTTACTGTGCTCTATAAAGGGGCAGGCCACAACACCAATGAAGAAGGGCAGGGGCATCGAAGGAGGCAACAGGCCCACCACATCAAGGGGCTCTGGCAAACCAGGACTGCTGATGAAGCCCAAAGCCACTCAGGATGCTATGTCACCAAGGTGTGAAAGGGGCACTGAAACCACAATGGAACCCACACCAGCCACTACCACCACACAGGAGCCAGTGGCAGAAGGCTCACTATCCGCTGCCAACAGTTCGGTTGAGGAAGCAGCTGCCACGGCACCCCTGTCGGATGAAGAAGGCCAATGCCAAACACCCGTAGGACAGGGCACACCCAGCCCGCAGCTGTCAACCCACCTCACCCCATGCCCCACAACCAATGCCAGCAGCCATGAGATGTCTGGTGCTGAGTCATTGCCAGGGAGATGGAGCCCCAGGGAGAATTCACCTGATGGCGGACCCATGCCGCACGCTGCGTCAACATCCACCGGTGTCAGGGAAAGAGACCAGGGAATCAGCCTCATCCAACAGCGCCAGGAGGAGCTCACTGCGCTGGTTGGCCAGCACGTGAACGAAGGTGTGCTGGCGAGGGAGGAGTGCCGTGAATACGCTACGGCCATTAAACTCGCAATAGAAGCGAGTACCACAAGCATCTGTGATGAGTTGGCAGGTGTGAGGCAGGTCCTCAGCCGCATCGCGGATGCCATTTTGAGCCAGCGTCCCGCACAGGCACTGGAGCAACCAGGCACCTCTTCCTCTGCCAGCTCCAGGCAGACCAGCCCCCTGCGCAGGTCCGCGCGGACCTTGCATTGGCCAGACATGCAGCCACCCAATGCTGGTAGAGGACATGGGAAGTAGGGGCAGCCTGTTATTGGTGACTCCTACGGACTAATGCTGCACTGAAGTGAACACCTTGTGTGGGGGAGTTGTGGGGGGAGGGGGAGGGGAGAGAGGGTGTTGGGGGAGTTGTGGGGGGAGAGGGAGGGGGAGAGGGTGTTTGGGGGAGTTGTGGGGGGGAAGGGGAGGGGGGAGAGGGTATTTGGGGGAGTTGTAGGGGGAAGGGGAGGGGGAGAGGGTGTTTGGGGTGGAGGGTTTAATCACTTTCTATTCACTTTATGGTTAATACACCCGTTGTGTCAAGAACAAACACATGACTGGACATTGGTAAAACTCCCACTTACCGCTCAACTCATGTTTGGGCCAACACTTAAATGTGGCGATAATAGCATTACCGCTGCATTTAAGGGCTAAGGCCCAACTCATGATGTGGCCCTTAGAGTTCTAGAGGATGGTATTGCTCCATCTTGTCCTCCTAGTATGAGGGTATGTGTATACTTTTCATCATCGCTAGGTTCCTCTGGGTTCTTTCTAATGGTCCCTACTGATCTTAGAATATTTATTTATTTATTTCTAAATTTGTAACGCACACTAACTCCAGGGGTATCAAGGCGCAGGTTGCGAAAAGTATTACATGGAAGTCATCAACGTATGAGTTCAGTAGCATTTCTAAGTTGTTCTGAACCTCATGGCTATTGTTATTGAGTGGAGAGATGGGAACAAAAACATACGTTAGGGAGTGGTTTTCTCCAACCCGTTTAGGTTCTCCACATGTGGTGTCCATAGCTCTCTCCAGAGATATTACCATTGGAGAGAGAGAGAGAGAGAGAGAGAGACCTGACCCCCGTATATCTCTTCAAACTGTGTCACCAAAATTGTACCGCTGCCGATAAGTTTGGGTTTGCTAGGGTTTTCAGGATGGGAGATATAGTTCCTGACCTGTTCATGTTCCTATTCAGGGAGGATGAACTTTTCCAAGAGATTAGGGAATTACGACTGTTGATATTTTCCCACAAGGTCTTACCTTTGGCATGGAATTTTTTAGACTCTAACTTAGTACCCCCTTTCGAGTGATGGAAAAGTGTCTCTTGGGTCCTATTCTCCCTAGTGCGATAGCATCATAGAGTAAGACACAGGGGGTCATTACAAGGTTGGAGGTAATGGAAAAACGATGCCGGTAAACGTTTACCGGCATCGCATACCGCTCTGGGCTATTCCGACCTAAGACCCTGGTATTAGAGGCACCGCTAATAACGGTGCCTTTAGTAGCGGCAAGGGCGCAGTCACGCGGCCTTTCAGGCCGGCAATACCCGTATGCCGCTAATGGGAGGACATCACAAGTCAGGTGGACATGCACATACCGGCATCATGAAGGCGCTAATAGCAGATACGGGCATACCGGTAATACTGACATCTGGAACCAACCGTAAAATGCTATGTGCAGTGTTCCCAACTGCCACAGGTGCACACAATCAGCACAGGTGGAGGCAATGGAGTCTGGGCCAGCACAAAAGGAGCACACCCACACACCACACCCCTTCCCACACCAAAATGATTCCACTACTAATAGCTAAATATGCTTGCCGACACACTTGCTGAAAATGCGGACGTCGTGTTTGTGCAAGACATGCGGCCTGCCGCCCAGATAAGAAAGAAGGAGATCTGGGAGGAGGTGGCACACAAAGTCAGTGTGGTTGGCACCACCCCGTGCACTTTAAAGGACATTAGCAAGCACTGGGATGACCTGCGCCTCCATGTCAGGAGCATTCTTGCAGCCAATCGGAGCCAGGGCATGGGAACAGGTGGCGGAGGAGGCTCCCCGATCAAGATGATACACTGGGAGGAGACATATGCAAGCACAATTGGCATAGAGACAATTGAGGGAGTGGGGGAAATGGAGCGTGGAGCGCCGTCATCGGCTGATGGAGGTGAGTGTCCACACAAACCACTGTAATGCAAAGCATGATGATGTCCCCCAAATGTGACAGAGCAATGAGGCAATGCATGGGCCATCACACACACATGTACACAACCCTGCCTATAGGCTGTCCACAGCACCATCACATCCCCATGCATGCAGCACCTCATACATGTGTCACCCAGACTTATGCCTGCATGACACACCTATATGGCAACCAACCTGTATGTCACAACTCAAAGTCCAAATAGCTTCAAATGTAGAGAACTGCAACAATACCAATATATGCATGATGCACGTAGAACCATCACCGATGCTGTCCCTCTCTTGGTCGCCCACAGGCTCACAATCTGACAGTGAGGATCAGGACTCCGCGGCACAGGCCACAACACCAATGAAGAAGGGCAGGGGCATCGAAGGAGGCAGCAGGCCCACCACATCAAGGGGCTCTGGCAAACCAGGACTGCTGATGAAGCCCAAAGCCACTCAGGATGCTATGTCACCAAGGCGTGAAAGGGGCACTGAAACCACAATAGCACCCACACCAGCCAATACCACCACACAGGAGCCAGTGGCAGAAGGCTCACTGTACGCTGCCAACTGTTCGGTTGGAGAAGCAGCTGCCACGGCACCCCTGTCAGATGAAGAGGGCCAATGCCAAACACCCGTAGGACAGGGCACACCCAGCCCGCAGCTGTCAACCCAGCTCACCCCACGCCCCACATCCAATGCCAGCAGCCATGAGATGTCTGGTGTTGAGTCATTGCCAGGGAGATGGAGCCCAGGGAGAGTTCACCTGATGGCGGACCCATGCCGCACGCTACGTTAACATCCACCGGTGTCAGGGAAAGAGACCAGGGAATCAGCCTCATCCAAAAACACCAGGAGGATCTCACTGCGCTGGTTGGCCAGCACGTGAACGAATGTGCGCTGGCGAGGGAATAGTGCCGTGAATACGCTATGTACATTAAACTCGCAATAGAAGCGAGTACTACACGCATCTGTGATGAGTTAGCAGGTGTGAGGCAGGTCCTCAGCCACATCGCGGATGCCATTGAGAGCCAGCGTCCCGCACAGGCACTGGAGCAACCAGGCACCTCTTCCTCTGCCAGCTCCAGGCAGACAAGCCCCCTGCGCAGGTCCGCTTGGACCTTGCATCGGCCAGATATGCAGCCACCCAATGCTGGTAGAGGACATGGGAAGTAGGGGCAGCCTGTTATTGGTGACTCCTGCGGACTAATGCTGCACTGAAGTGTACACTTTGTGTGGGGGAGTTGTGGGGGAGGGGGAGGGAAGAGAGGATGTTGGGGGGAGTTGTGGGGGGAGGCAGAGGGGGGAGAGGGTGTTTGGGGGAGTTGTAGGGGGAAGGGGAGGGAGGGAGAGGGTGTTTGGGGTGGGGGGTTTATGCACTTTCTATTCACTTTATGGTTAATACGTCTTTTGTGTCAAGAACAAACACATGACTGGACATTGGTTATTGTGTATGTGTCCTTTATTGGTGAACAGTGCACAGTGTCCATTTCCCCTAAACACCGAGTGCCCTGAGTCCCACATCCATTGCACCCTCTGCATCCATGTGTATTAGAAATATTGGTCTATCAGATTCTGGCGCACAGCACGTCCCTCCTGTGCATCGCCACCTGCCTGACGTGCAACCCCATCTTCTTCCTCCTCCTCAGCATCACCAGGCAGTTGCAGTTCAATGTCAGGGGGCAGAGGCACACTCCGTCTGATGCACATGTTGTGCAGCATGACACATGCCATGATGATCTTGGCCACCTTCTCATGCCCGTACAGGAGTGCCCCACCCGACCTGCTGAGGCAGCAAAACCGTGCCTTCAAAAGGCCAAAGGTCTGCTCGATCACCACACGGGTACGGGTATGTGCACGATTGTAGTCCTCTTCGTGCCTGTTCTGTGGGTTCCGGACATGGGTAAGGAGCCACCTCTTCAAGGGATAGCCAGCATCACCTGCATGGGTGCAACATTAGTTATGTGTAAGTGATTTCATCAAATTGAACCTGTACCTATCACACACAAGCCTGCAGTGAATCTTTGCTCACATCCACATACCCCTGCATGAATGGAGATGTTCAAAGTAACCACAATGTGTGAAGTCACATGATCCACAAGTGTGCGTAGCATTGTCTAGTTGATGCAGGGGTGTCATATTGCTTGCTGGTGTTCATGCACTGTGGTTGCCTACAGCTTTTGTTGCCATGATCTAGGTGATGTTTAGTTAATCGTATGCTTTGATCAGCCATTCCATGCTTGATGTCCTCATGCTGGCATGCTGCACTTTTGTGTTGGTGTGCCAGTGACATTCTGTATGTTGGCTTTGTGTCATTCCTTAGTACGCACTCATGGACGCATGTCCGGTGTGATGCTGTTCAGCGGTCATTTGCATTGGGCATACTTACAGCATGTTGCTGCATTGTGTTGCAGAGGGTACGGTCTGATGATGTGCAGTGTACATGTTGATGGATATGGTATGGTTGCAGTACTGGCTTGTTGTCATTGTTGTGCTGCTTACGTGTTGCATATCGGTTTCAGGTGTCGGGTTCAGTCTGGCCTGCTTTGGGGCACAGTGTATTACAGGCATTGTTCATTCTCTCAACTACTACCACCCAGGTGAAGTATGCATCTCTCCCCTCCCCAATCTCATCCAGGTGAAGTATGCATCTCCCCCCATCTCACCCAGGTGAACTATGCATCTCCCCCCCCCAATCTCACCCAGGTGAAGTATACATCTCTCCCCCCCAATCTCACCCAGGTGAAATATGCATCTTCCCCCCATCACACTGCCATGTGCTTGCCATGCAACTCACCAAGTAGCCAGGAACGTTGTCCGGCATGTCGCTCCATGTAGCGTGGTATTGTGGAGTTCCGCAGGACCACTGAATCATGTGTTGATCCGGGAAACTGGGCACAACAATGTGTGATGATCTTGTTTGAGTCACATACCATTTGCATGTTGATGGAGTGGTATAGCTTACGGTTGCGGTACACTACCTCCATGGCATGTGGGACCACCAATTCCACATGGGTGCAGTCGAGGGCACCGATGCAATTTGGGATGCCTGCCAGTGCATGGAGGCCAATTTTGGTGTTGGAGATCTCCTGGGCAGTCCGTGGTAGGGATATGTGGTCGCTTGTGTGCTCCTGGTGGGCTTTGAGCACTTGGTTCAGCGTGCATGAGAATAATGGTTGTGTTATGCCATGCATCTGCCCTACCGTGTGCTGGTAGGTGCCTGTGGCCAGGAAGTGGAGCACAGACATCACCTTCAGTAGAGGGGGGATGGTGGTTTGGATGTCTATGAGGCTGGTGATGTCGTTGTGTATCATGTCCACAATGGTGGTGATGGTGTCCCGGTCCAGACGGTACAGGGTGTGGATCTGTTCTGGGGTTAGGTTGAATGGACTGGCTCTGATGCGAGGGATTGGGGGCTGCCTGTGTGGTACAACTGCCTGCACTGGTGGGGCATGATGTGCCTGTCTCACCCTCCTTCTCCTGCTGCGTCTCCTCTGTGCAGCCTGTTGTTGTTGTTGTTGTTGCTGGTGTAGCAATGCAAGCATGTCCTCCAGCCCCAGTATTGCTACTAGTATTGGAATCATTTTGGTGTGGGAAGGGGTGTGGGAAGGGGTGTGGTGTGCTCCTTTTGTGCTGGCTCAGTCTACATTGCCTCCACCTGTGCTGATAGTGTGCACCTGTGGCAGTTGAGAACACTGCACATGGCATTGTACGGGTGGTTCGCGATGCTGGTATTGCTGGCATGCCGATATCCACTTTTAACGCCTTCATGCCTGTATTTGCATGTCCGCCTGACTTGTGTTCTCCTCCTGTTTACGGGAATGCGGTATTGCCGTCATGAAGGGTCGCATGCCCACGCCCATGCCCCTATTAGAGGCACCGTTATTTACGGTGCTGCTAATAGCGGGTTGGCAGGTCGGAATAGCCCAGAGCGGTAAGCGATACCGGTAATCCTTTACCGGCATTGTTTTTCCCTTACCTCCAACCTCGTAATGAGGCCCAATGTGTAGGGATGTCAGCAACCAAAGAAACTGTGTTCAAAGCAAAGTTCAGAGCTTTTCCCAGCTTCTGGTATGTTTTCAGATTCTTCTTCCTTAGACTCAAAACAGTTCCACAAAAAGGTCTTGGAGCTCCCTTCCACAGGTTCTCTCGGGAGGATAACTCAGGGGCAATGTGCCTGCCTTGGAAGCAAGATGACACGGAGCAACACAGGTTCGACCCCCGCGTCCGCGCTTAGAAACCTCTGCATATTAAGTGCGTTATAAATAACCCATCATATATCAAATCAAAGTTCCAAACAACCTTGGGGTTCCCTTCCCCAAGTTCAACACAGTTCCAAACAATCTTGGGGTTCCCTTCCACAAGTTCAACACAGTTCATAGTTATTTCATCTTTATCCGTTTTTAGTATGAATGCTATCCTTTTAGGCTTCCTCACCATTCACTTGGCTCTTCTTTCTCTTTTAGTCACTTCCAGACTGATGAAACAAAACAAAACAATTCAATCTCCTTGCTTTCCTTGGCTCACTCCAAGTATGGGCTACTCGGTTTAGGTGCAGTTGTCGGACCACACGGTCCACCCATCACAAGTCACGCAATCGATAACCCTTGGCCCTTTATAATGTTCACTGATTTTCATTAGACTACTTTGCCACCAAAATGTTTCCTTTCTGTACTTGTGACATTAGTCCGTATGCCTTCTGGTTTCTTTTTGGCAGTCTCTTGACTCTGGCAACACAGGCCTTTCATACACTTCACTTTTGTTGTGTTTAACCCTTGTTATGGCCTTGCTTTCACACTAACCAATAGTACTTCATGGTTGCCTTTCACGTCCTTCAACAATTCTCATTACTGGTTTTCACTTGGCTTTTCGCTTTCCCATTAGGCATGGATGCCTTTTTCTTACTTTCACTCTGTTTGTAAATATACATCACTTTATCTCCATTCGTGCAATATTTTCATTTCACCTATGCATAACTTTTCTTTAGTTTGATATTCAATACTTTGTAATTCTCATGACACTTAGCAATGCCCGTCAGGTCTCCAGACTCCTTCATCATATGCATTCATTTGTTCAGCCCCTTCTGTGTCCCAGCTTAAGCCCCTGGAGCCCCCCGGTATGAGTGCTCTCTCCCAGTCACTCACTGGTATGTGGCAGCTCCTCTGAGTGCTTGCGTGATCCTCTTCTGCTTTCGCTCGCTCCCTTCTTTCCCAGAGGGATCACTGGCGAGCCATGCTCACCTCTTCCTGACATTCATGCTGCCTCCTACAGTGAAGTAGAAGCTTCTGTATCCCCCAGCTCCATTGGGGACACACAGCTCAGAGATCTGTAGGGCTCTAGACTCTCTCAAGACTCTCTCCATTCTCAGCATCCTTCCCGCTCTCCTGCAGCCGCCGGCGTCCTTTTCACTGGCTTCTCCTCTCCAGTCTGCTCCACACTTTTATATGCACTTGTAGCCTCTTAAGTTGTTGCAGGTACAGGTCCTTTGCCTGGTTTCAGTTAACTCTATCACTGGGACATGCCTGACTTTCAGAATGGTGTTCTACAGTCCTCTTCCTCGTCCTAGTACCAAAGCGCTGTGTATAGGTGGAAATGTGCATTAGTCCTAGTCACCTTTTCCTCCTCCCAGTCTTAGAGGGACCTTAATTGGTTATAGTTGGAATGTGTGACAGAGGGGAGGAGTGGTAATAACCTATGAACGTTGGGGGAGGGCAGGATGTATTTTGATAAGGGAAAGGGTGATACCATTCCTCACATAAAGGCACCTTCTCATCACTATACAAGGTCCCTCTACCCAGGTGATCCTCCCTTGCATATCCACTTCCAAGGTCAGGATCCAAAAAAATCAATGGCCCATCCCTGGAAGACCCATGGGGAGTAGATGGCAGGATGCTCTCCGGTTCCTCACACTAGGTATATTGCTGAGTTTCTCCGTTCTTTCATGTTTCACCAGGTCCTTACCGTGCAGTAATGATGGAGAGACATTAGTTTCGGGAGCATCACAATCTTCTATTCCTAATGGGGAAGGAACCTCCTGTGACATTGGGGTATTTGGAGGTTTCAAGCCTCCCCATGAACCTCTTGACTTTAACTGATCGTAACTAGAGTCAGCGTTTAACACTGCCTCCAGCTTGTAGTTACACAAAAAAATGTTGTGGTCCCAACTCCCACTGGGTTGTTTCTCTTCATCTCCCTTCCTGAAGTTTGGTTGGGACAGAGGCTCCCACAGGGTTTCATTCACCAAAAGGCCTGTCAACTCACCCCTTTTAATCTGTATCAGACTGTAGGATAAATTTAAGAGCAACATTTTGATCTTCTCTATGCTGGATAGGAGAGCCAGAACTCTAAATCCCTTATTCCGCCTATGTTCACCGAGCGGCATGAGATAGATGACTGAGTTGGTTGGATTCTCTACCCTAAGTTCTAGGGAGATGATGATTTTATCCCTAATGGGAATTTGGTGCTCGTGGGGAAAGAAAAGATTATAAGTATTAGACTCCACCTTTTCCCTAGTGGGTAAGATGGTTTGGGACATCAAGGGGGAAAAGCTGACTCCTACTCTTTGACCCAGATTGTAAGTGGGCACTTTAACTCTCTCTATAAGACCCAGCCCACTGGTAGAATATATGATCCAGACATATCTCCCCCAGAAGTTGTGGGACTAGAATTATTTTTAGTGAATTTGTAAAAATCTTGCGGTCCCAAGTTTGTGTCAACTAGGACACATTCCACCGCTGACACCATATATAAGGTTTCCTAACAAGGGGAACAACACACAGGTGTTACTCTTGTGGTTTACAAGCTTTTTTTTTCAAAGTAAAAGGGGCTTGGGGAAGGGCCTAACTATCCTTAACCACTAATACAGGTTGCCGTGCCCCAACAAAGGAATACTATGGACTCTGTAAGGATGTCCATCAAAATAAAAATGTCCATCGCCCTGTGCCTAATCCGATTTCCATCCCTTACACTTTCTTTCTAAATAAAGGAAACATGGATGTCTTATTGTTTCCAAAAGGAGGTCTCTGCCATTTGGAATGTTGACACCCATGTGCAGTACTTCTGCCGGCAGTATATAGAGTTCAAATGTTCACAGTTCTCAAGTTCAGTTAGCTTAATGTAACCCAGTTAGCCGCTCTCCTGGGGGAACCTCTTCCTGGGTTCCTGGTTCCTTCAATTTAAAAAACAACTTTGCTTAAAGATCCTCTGGGGAATGGTTCTTCCCCCAGTGTGTAGCACAAAGATAATCCTTCCCAGTGTCTTGTCAGGTCCGGTTCATTAACCTGCCAGACCTCACCATAGACTTTTCCAATGAGGTATCAAGCCCGGTTTACTTGCCTGCCAGACTTGACTTTCAAAGTTTCACTTTCCTTGATAATCGTGTTTAGGGCTTCAGGCTCTGGTTATAATTCTTCTGCTATTGATGTGGGTCCTCTACCCATGTGTACTCCACAGTTGGGCTTTGCCCACTTTCGCCTAAGTCCCAGATCCTGTTCCTTTGGCTGGGCGGATCCCTGTCCCTTCAATACCTAGGCCCTCATTCCGAGTATGGAGGTAGTCATGGCGCTATTTGCACCATGATTGCCTCCCATACCGGTACCTACTCCGGTTTGGTGAAAGGGGGACTTACCGGTCCAGTCCGACCTTGGCGGGACCGGTAAGTCCCCATTCACCAAACCATTCCCCATTCCCATTGAGCCCCCATAGGGCTCAATGGGAATGGGGAAGTAGCTAATAATGGTACCGCAAATTGCGGTACCGTTATTAGCTCTAAAGTCCCTTAACGGGTCCCGTCCTTAACACCTGGTCAGACCAGGCGTTAAGGAAGGGACCTGCTAAGGGAACTCGGAATAGGGCGCAAAGGGATTACCGGCACCGGTGTCCATAACGGTGCCGGTAATCCCTTTGCGCCCAACTCGGAATGAGGCCCCTAGTGTCTTCTTGGACAGACCTGGTGTACTCTTCTGCCAGGTACTGTCCCACCTAGGTGTACTTCCAATGTTTTTATCTGACTGTATGCCTTGGTGTCTATTCTCTTGTGTCCCTTGGGA
Organism: Ambystoma mexicanum; assembly: GCF_040938575.1. Lineage (NCBI taxonomy): Eukaryota > Metazoa > Chordata > Amphibia > Caudata > Ambystomatidae > Ambystoma > Ambystoma mexicanum. Next base: position 190,587,395 of record NC_090933.1, on the reverse strand, counting down.
CGTGTTTGTCTGCTTCACACAGTTTGTAATGTATTTCAAGTTCTCTTTCTCACGTACTTTTGCTCTTAGGGATGTTCTCATTGGGCTTATAACATTTGAACCATTTGTATATTTCCTTTTTCATCCCATTGTAATCTTTCGGGCGGTTTTCATAAAGTCTGCCAAGTACATATTATATTGCAAGAGGTCCCTTTCACCCCCTTGTGCTCTTCAGGATATTATTATTAGCTTCCTTAGCACCATTAATGCCCCGCTGACCTGCCCAGGCCCTTTCCCTACCCTTGAAAACTCTCAGTGCGGGCTCCAGTCTCCTCAGGAATTTGGAGCAAAGCTTCTCCACTGCTGCCGTGCCTGCTGTTCTTCTCTCCGTGGCTCCACAGCTGCAGCGTCTCTCTCTCTCTCGCCTTCAGCTGTACCTACCACTGTTCCAGGTTGCACTCTGCTGGTCTGGATTACCATGTCTATGCCACCGATCAGGTCGCGAAGACCTCCAAGGCATCTGTGGCAGTCTGCGTCCCGTTCTCCAGTTCTCAGGCTCTTTGGTACAAGATCAGCGTCTCCTTCCCAGCTCCTCCAGTGCTGGCTGATCGACCACAATAACAATGTGGGTCCTTCTTCCCTTTTACCATCAATCCTGCCTTTGGGCTGCTGTACTGCTTGTGTTGGTTCCACTGTGGGCCTTTGCCTTCTTGCTTCCTCTTCCTAGTCGCAGTGACCTTTTGAATTAGGTTTGGATGAGTCTCCCTCTTCCTCATCTCAGTCTTTTTAAGGATGTCCTCTGCTAAACCATAACAAATAGTGGTGTAGGGTACCAGAGGGACTTGAGTCGGGGTTAAGGGAGGTGGGGACACCAAAGGAGTGAGGGAAAACTGCATTCTCACAGTTCCATTGTCACCAATCCCATGAAGGATTTCCCCTCCCATGAGATCCTCCTGCTGACTTCCACCCCCAGGGGGACTATCGGGTAGAGTCCCTACCACTCTGGCCTCATGGAAAGGGTCTTTCCCCATGCAAGCAGTGATGATACCCCAGGATTCGTCACACTTATCTCACCACACTGTGTGTGCTTTCGCACTGGGCCCGCAATCACACCCCATGTGAAGGATGCAGCCAACTGAGGCCCCAGCGAGAGAGGACTGTGCACCACAATGTCAACAAAAGAACCAAACATTGACCAAGAGAATAGCAATAGCTTTTTATATTATACAGGTTATATGCACACCCAGGTATATATATGCACACACAGGCATAGAAATAGGCAGATGAAGGAGAAATGGAGGAGGGGCTAAACAGAGGAAGGGGAGAGTACAGACCAGTATGGTTGAAAGATTGGGCAGCAGTTGTATGTCTGGTAGGACTGTCTCAGCCAGTTTGTTATGGAAATAGTAAAATGAGAAAGATTGATGTGGGTATTGGGTAATATTGTATGGGATTACTTATAATACAAGCTGCTATCTTAAAGACTCTGGTAGAGCGCTGGGTGAGAAGGAGTCACATTTGATATATGCATTTCTCAACCTTTTATACCTATGTGAGAGGGGGTGATCAAATTAGTATTTTTGACTGGATATTGTTAAAACGGGTATGTTCATGCCATATGTCATCCTTTTCAGAATGATAAAGGGTACCACAAAACTGGGTAATATTCAACAGCGTGGTATTATGACATGCTCTAAAGACGTCTAAAGACCATTCAGGATAGGGAAGAGTCGGTGACATAGCAGATGTTCCTGGCTCTGCCATGCATTGCTTTTAATGTGATGCATTTAAGGATTGATAACATTGAGAGACAGGATATTCTTGGACAGACTAGTAAGTCATGTTATACAGCTCAGACAACCACTTTTTGATATCTAACAAAAACAAAGAATGCTTTATTGTCTTGTAAGACAATCAACAGAGCCACATGTTTACTCTACCAGAACAATCCTGCAACAACTCGACCCTCCCACCAGACCTCCTCCTTTATAGGTCGTGCCCTCGTGACATAAGCAACACTGCCGAGGATTCTTCTAGAAACAAAAGAAACCATTAGAATTAGGGTGGAAGCCTCACTTCTCTCTTAGGGATATATAAGAATGGAGACCAGTTATTCATCGACAGAAATGTCTCTTACTCATTTATCAGCATTACATAAAAGACCTTCCTACCACCAGGGCAACGGATCACTCCACCTTCCTTATTCTAAAACTCCAAAATGCCCCATAATCACACATTAAAAGAAAATTACATTTTTTTTTAAACGGGATCCTTTGGAAAGCTCCCACCGAATAATGACTAGGATTACCATCTTCCTCATAAAATGTACCAGTAACATTGCATGATGTCATACGACAATCTTAGCCGGTTCACATCACATGACCCCCGAGCAGTCCTTTGCAGAAATCTTTGATCAGCGGCTCTTAAGTTCCGGTTACACAATACGAACAGATAAGGAAACACATTGACCGGTCACAGATAAACACAATGGGCCTCATTACAGGTCGGGCGGTCCGGAAATAACAGTGGCGGTAAACCCGCCGCCACTGTTAATTCCAGACCGCCTGATCTCGAATCCTGCAGGCGGGAGGTGGCGTTCCCGCCAGGTCTCACCTGGCGGGTTTACCATCACCTGCCTGCAGGCAGACGTGGAAACACAGGCACCATCACGAGATGGTGCCGGTGTTTCCATGGTTCCCATTGAGTCCTATGGGACTCAATGGGAATGGGGATTTACACCATTCCGCCTCCGGAATTCCCGGGTCACCGGCATTGTAATGCCCCGGTAATTCCGGGAATCACAGAGGCGGAATGGTAATACGAGTCCGGCGGTAACCAGGCGGTTTTACCGCCTCGGTTACCGCCGGACTCGTAATGAGGCCCAATATATGTCAGTCACATAATATGATTCAGTTCATGTATATTAACTGAAAGGGAAAGGCTATCAAATCAGTTTATGAAGAAAATGTTATACTTACTTTGATACTAAAAATAATCACGTGATAAGGGTTTGATCTCCATAAAAAATATATCTGCTCCCAGAGTCATGAGTAGAATCAGTGGCAAGTCACACATGACTCAGCATTTCCTCCTTCTGAGGGTTAGAAAACAAATATCACTGAAGGCAGATTATAAAATGGGAAGACATCTTTAAAGGTTGACTGGGCTTTAGTACAGTAAGTCCAATGCCGGGCGGGCGCCACTCCAACGTTCATCATTTTGAGAGTGATACAATAAGTGCAAGCACATTGAGTGGGGCAATATCAAGTCAGACACATACTCCTAAGCAGTGGCGGCTGGTGACTTTGAAAAGTGGTGGGGTGTACATTTTGGAGGCCAAATCTGTGAGCAGCCAGGAAGTGCAGTGAGCGAGCTTGACCCCTGGAAAGACTGTTCTGTGGATTTCCTCACCAAGAAAGCATACTTTCCACCCCTTCTCAGGCGGGAGACTACTGCTTTCTAAGCAGTCCTATGGCCTACAGATTTAGGTGTCAAAACCTACTGATTTATGGCTCCATGCCTGGTTGCCTGAGGCCCAGCCAGCCCAGTGAGCAATGAGAAGCGTCGGCCATGTGCAGGGGTGGACTGGCCTATAGGGAACTCTGGAGATTTCCCGGTGGGCCTCTGCATCCTGGGCCTCTTTTCTGTGGTATTTCCACATTTTCTCATAGGAAAAGCATTGGGCTTGCTGAAAATGTGTCATATGGGGCCACTTTGAACTTTATTTCCAGGGCCTCTTTTGCTCCCCAGTAATTATTTCCAGGGCCTCTTTTAGTTCCCAGTCCAGCCCTGTCCATGTGTATTGGAAGGTGGACGTGTTAATGGCTCATTCATTTGATTGATGGTGGCAGATTTAACACTCGCCAGGCAGAAAAACGGCAAAATCAGGCCAAATCCGACCCCCCGCCACCGTAACCCCCATTCCCAGTCTCTCCATGCACTCTGAAAGAAAACAAATGAAGTGTGGAACTCTGTCTGAGCGAGACAGCTGCCACGTGGAAACCACATCTTTACCTGGTGCCCCAGCAGAGCAGACGACCCCTGCTACCGTGTGAGGGATCCAGTGTGCACAGCAGGAGCTGAGACCCCAGCTCCCCCACGGGGTGCAGCATAATGCCGCCTCTGTGGAGGGCGCAGCATCCCTGTTGCACGGCAGCTTCCACCTTGAATGGCGCGCTGTGTCACAAGGAGACGAGGCTCAGGGCTGAGTGTGTGCAGCAGCATCAAAAATGCACACAGCACATTCTCCACTGCTTCAACACCATATCAAAAACGGGGGAAACCTGCATCAGCAAACAAGCGGCACCACAATCACAAAGTCACACAAAGCCCACCAAAAGTATAAACAGCTGCCGAAAGCACCGAGGATGAGGGCGGCTTTCTCACACACAGATAGGTCTCAGGTGGTCTTATAATCAGCAATCAAGGAGCGATATAACCAACTGAAAAGTGTATATGTAGTGCCTTCCGTTAGCATTAACATGTCAGCTGTATATGAAATGGTGGTGCACGCGGGCGACAGCAATATTCCAAAGTCAGTCCTGCGGTTAGCAGAGCGCCTGCATGTTACTCCTAGAGAATGTACGCCTTAGAGTCCTGCATATGCGCCTTAAAGCCCTGCTTTTGCTGTCATTCACTCACCTGTTCAAGCGTTCAGCCGCACGCAGCAGCAGAACACACCCGGGAATATCAGCAAGAACAGATTTCAGGTCCAACACATTCAGCAAAAGAGCTCCAGAGTCTACACTAGAGCGTAAGAGTCTGCAGCCTGCCAGTCTTAACAAGCATTGGCAAAGCAGTTTTTTCTGGCTTTTTTGCACTCATGGAAAAGGCATTTGCCAGGCACTGCTGTAGTGGTATTGACACATTTCACCAAAATGCCAGGGGTACTGGACGTGACATGACACGACCCTTGACCCCCTGATAACATCACAGGAAGTGATGTCATTTGACCCCACCCCGAAGTAATATCGCATGAAGCACTGGAACACGACCTTTCACCCTTTGACAAAACAGGAAGTGGCATCACATAGCATAGTACATTACGACAAATATGGTTACCACATCACTATAATGTGATGTACATTTCATACAAGAATGGATCGCCAAATGTATCGTTAACATCAGTGTGTATAGGCCCATATTACCAAATTACTGTGAATGCAAGCAGACGTCCATGGCCAAATGATAATGATGTGTTATTATATGGCACGTACGCTTAAGCGCTTTACATAGAAGAAATATACATCCAATATCACCCAAACTGTGTTGGTAACCATTTATCGACTTCAGAAGGATGAAAGGCTGAGTTGAGGCATTTAAGAACAAACTAAGTGGTCGATTCATGGAATTAATGTGCACCGAAAATTCCCGCGCAGAGGTGCCAAAATGTGCGATTCGCAGTAAAAGTGCGAAAATCGCAGTGCAAGTGCGAAAATCGCAGGGAAACCAGCGCACATCGATTCATGGAAGTCCGTGCGCGATAAAAAAATTGGATGTGCGCTGAAAATGTCCGCCGTGCACGCCGGCGCACACGTCATCCAACAGCGTGCGCCACAGCCACTGCGAAATCGCACATAGCGTGGCGCACATCACAAAAGTAGGCGGAACACGGTGCGTAACCCTCGGAATGGGGAACAACGCGTGAAAATATGGGCGTCACGGGAGAAGTACAGGAGGCAAGTGCGCGGAACGCCCACACGCTCGCCTACAACACGTATTCATGGAATCGAATAGGCCAAACCAGCGCATGGTCAAAGACGCGCACAGGGCCAAACAAGTACGCCACAAGAAAGCAAGCGGTAGCGTCCCTGCGCCTGAAGAAAATGTGTGTCAAAATGTGCGATAACAAAAAGCACCCATACACAGCCATGATGAATGGTCCATACAATGGCCCTCTAGGACAAATGAGGTGCAAAGGGGTACCGACAAACACGGACACCCGCTGTGTGAAAAATAGCGTGTGCGTGTGCTCCTGGGCGCGCGGGAAGTTCCACACGCGACTGGTCTGGGTACATGTACTACGGGGTGCGCGGGAAGTTCCACACGCGATTGGCCTGGGTACGTGTATTCCGAGGTGCGCGGGAAGATTCACACGCAATTTCAGCAGGGTACGTGTATTTCGGTGGTGCCGGGGAATGCTACACGTAATTTGGCCGTGTGGGTCCTCCCAGGTGTTCCCACTACACCCTCCACGGCCCCTGCAGGCAGCCCACACCACAGGGGACTACACTGCACCCCTGCTCATGTCCCACAGGCAACCCATCCACCATGGCCATGCCCCCCAGCCAACCCACATGTCACCTTGCACTACTGATCACAAACACATGTCTCCCAGTACCCCCACCCCCCAGCCACCAGGGACATCCTCCACCAGGCCCCCACTCATGTCTCCCACCACCCCCATCCCCCAGCAGTGCAGGGGCAGCCTCCACCAGGCTCACACTCATGTCTCCCACCACCCCCACCCCCCAGCAGTGCAGGGGCACCCTCCACCAGGCCCCCACTCATGTCTCCCACCACCCACACCCCCCAGCCACCAGGGGCAGCCTCCACCAGGCCCCCACTCATGTCTCCCACCACCCTCACCCCCCAGCCACCAGGGGCAGCCTCCACCAGGCCCCCACTCATGTCTCCCTGCACCCCCACACCCCAGCAGTGCAGGGGCAGCCTCCACCAGGCCCCCACTCATGTCTACTACCACCCCCACCCCCAGCAGTGCAGGGGCAGCCTCCACCAGGCCCCCACTCATGTCCCCTATCACCCCCCAGCCACCAGGGGCAGCCTCCACCAGACACCCACTCATGTCTCCCACCACCCCACCCCCCAGCCACCAGGGGCAGCCTCCACCAGGCCCCCACCCATGTCTAACCCAACCCCCACCCCCCAGCAGTGCAGGGGCAGCCTCCACCAGGCCCCCACTCATGTCTCCCACCACCCCCACCGCCCAGCCACCAGGGGCAGACTCCACCAGGCACCCACTCATGTCTCCCACCACCCCCACCCCCCAGCCACCAGGGGCACCCTCCACCAGGCCCCCACTCATGTCTCCCACCACCCCCACCCCCCAGCAGTGCAGGGGCAGCCTCCACCAGGCCCCCACCCATGTCTACTACCACCCCACCCCCCAGCAGTGCAGGGGCACCCTCCACCAGGCCCCCACTCATGTCTCCCACCACCCCACCCCCCAGCCACAAGGGGCAGCCTCCACCAGGCACCCACTCATGTCTCCCACCACCCCCACCCCCCAGCAGTGCAGGGGCACCCTCCACCAGGCCCACACTCATGTCTCCCACCACCCCCACCCCCCAGCAGTGCAGGGGCACCCTCCACCAGGCCCCCACTCATGTCTCCCTGCACCCCCACCCCCCAGCCACCAGGGGCAGCCTCCACCAGGCCCCCACCCATGTCTACTACCACCCCCACCCCCCAGCAGTGCAGGGGCAGCCTCCACCAGGCCCCCACTCATGTCTCCCACCACCCCCACCCCCCAGCATCCAGGGGCACCCTCCACCGGGCCCCCACCCATGTCACCCATCACCCCCACCCCCCAGCAGTGCAGGGGCAGCCTCCACCAGGCCCCCACTCATGTCTCCCACCTCCCCCACCCCCCAGCCACCAGGGGCAGCCTCCACCAGGCACCCACTCATGTCTCCCATCACCCCCACACCCCAGCCACCAGAGGCAGCCTCCACCAGGCACCCACTCATGTCTCCCACCACCCCCACCCCCAGCCACCAGGCGCAGCCTCCACCAGGCCCCCACTCATGTCTCCCACCACCCCCACCCCCCAGCAGTGCAGGGGCAGCCTCCACCAGGCCCCCACCCATGTCTCCCACCACCCCCACCCCCCAGCAGTGCAGGGGCAGCCTCCACCAGGCCCCCACCCATGTCTACTACCACCCCCACCCCCTCCAGCAGTTCAGGGGCACCCTCCACCAGGCCCCCACTCATGTCTCCCACCACCCCCACCCCCCAGCAGTGCAGGGGCAGCCTCCACCAGGCCCACACTCATGTCTCCCACCACCCCCACCCCCCAGCAGTGCAGGGGCAGCCTCCACCAGGCCCCCACTCATGTCTACTACCACCCCCAGCAGTGCAGGGGCAGCCTCCACCAGGCCCCCACTCATGTCCCCTATCACCCCCACCCCCCAGCCACCAGGGGCAGCCTCCACCAGGCACCCACTCATGTCTCCCACCACCCCCACCCCCCCAGCCACCAGGGGCACCCTCCACCAGGCCCCCACTCATGTCTCCCACCACCCCCACCCCCCAGCAGTGCAGGGGCAGCCTCCACCAGGCCCCCACTCATGTCTACTACCATCCCCACCCCCCAGCCACCAGGGGCAGCCTCCACCAGGCCCCCACTCATGTCTACTACCACCCCCACCCCCAGCAGTGCAGGGGCAGCCTCCACCAGGCCCCCACTCATGTCTCCCACCACCCCCACCCCCCAGCAGTGCAGGGGCAGCCTCCACTAGGCCCACACTCATGTCTCCCACCACCCCCACCCCCCAGCAGTGCAGGGGCAGCCTCCGCCAGGCCCCCACTCATGTCCCCTATCACCCCACCCCCCAGCCACCAGGGGCAGCCTCCACCAGGCACCCACTCATGTCTCCCACCACCCCCACCCCCCAGCCACCAGGGGCACTCTCCACCAGGCCCCCACTCATGTCTCCCTGCACCCCTACCCCCCAGCAGTGCAGGGGCATCCTCCACCAGGCCCCCACTCATGTCCCCTATCACCCACACCCCCCAGCAGTGCAGGGGCAGCCTCCACCAGGCCCCCACTCATGTCTCCCACCACCCCCACCCCCCAGCCACCAGGGGCAGCCTCCACCAGGCCCCCACTCATGTCTCCCATCACCCTCACCCCCCAGCAGTGCAGGGGCATCCTCCACCAGGCCTCCACTCATGTCCCCTATCACCCCCACCCCCCAGCAGTGCAGGGGCAGCCTCCACCAGGCCCCACTCAAGTCCCCTATCACCCCCACCCCCCAGCAGTGCAGGGGTAGCCTCCACCAGGCCCCCACTCATGTCTCCCACCACCCCCACCCCCCTAGCCACTAGGGGCAGTCTCCATCAGGCCCCCACTCATGTCTCCCACCACCCCCACCCCCCAGCCACCAGGGGCAGCCTCCACCAGGCCCCCATTCATGTCTCCCATCACCCCCACCCCCCAGCCACCAGGGGCATCCTCCACCAGGCCCCCACTCATGTCTCCCTGCACCCTCACCCTCCAGCAGTGTAGGGGCAGCCTCCACCAGGCCCCCACTCATGTCTCCCACCACCCCCACCCCCCAGCCACCAGGGGCATCCTCCACCAGGCCCCCACTCATGTCCCCTATCACCCCCACCCCCCAGCAGTGCAGAGGCAGCCTCCACCAGGCCCCCACTCATGTCTCCCACCACCCCCACCCCCAGCCACCAGGGGCAGCCTCCACCAGGCCCCCACTCAAGTCCCCTATCACCCCCACCTCCCAGCAGTGCAGGGGCAGCCTCCACCAGGCCCCCACTCATGTCCCCTACCACCCCCATGCCCCAGCAGTGCAGGGGCAGCCTACACCAGGCCCCCACTCATGTCTCCCACCACCCCCACCCCTCAGCCACCAGGGGCAGCTTCCACCAGGCCCCCACTCATGTCTCCCACCACCCCCACCCCCCGGCAGTGTAGGGGCAGCCTCCACCAGGCCCCCACTCATGTCTCCCACTGCCCCCACCCCCCAGCCACCAGGGGCACTCTCCACCAGGCCCCCACTCATGTCTCCCTGCACCCCTACCCCCCAGCAGTGCAGGGGCATCCTCCACCAGGCCCCCACTCATGTCCCCTATCACCCACACCCCCCAGCAGTGCAGGGGCAGCCTCCACCAGGCCCCCACTCATGTCTCCCACCACCCCCACCCCCCAGCCACCAGGGGCAGCCTCCACCAGGCCCCCATTCATGTCTCCCATCACCCTCACCCCCCAGCAGTGCAGGGGCATCCTCCACCAGGCCTCCACTCATGTCCCCTATCACCCCCACCCCCCAGCAGTGCAGGGGCAGCCTCCACCAGGCCCCACTCAAGTCCCCTATCACCCCCACCCCCCAGCAGTGCAGGGGTAGCCTCCACCAGGCCCCCACTCATGTCTCCCACCACCCCCACCCCCCAGCCACCAGGGGCAGCCTCCACCAGGCCCCCACTCATGTCTCCCACCACCCCCACCCCCCAGCCACCAGGGGCAGCCTCCACCAGGCCCCCACTCATGTCTCCCACCACCCCCACCCCCCAGCCACCAGGGGCATCCTCCACCAGGCCCCCACTCATGTCTCCCACTGCCCCCACCCCCCAGCCACCAGGGGCACCCTCCACCAGGCCCCCACTCATGTCTCCCACCACCCCCACCCCCCAGCAGTGCAGGGGCAGCCTCCACCAGGCCCCCACTCATGTCTACTACCACCCCCACCCCCCAGCCACCAGGGGCAGCCTCCACCAGGCCCCCACTCATGTCTACTACCACCCCCACCCCCCAGCAGTGCAGGGGCAGCCTCCACCAGGCCCCCACTCATGTCTCCCACCACCCCCACCCCCCAGCAGTGCAGGGGCAGCCTCCACCAGGCCCACACTCATGTCTCCCACCACCCCCACCCCCCAGCAGTGCAGGGGCAGCCTCCGCCAGGCCCCCACTCATGTCCCCTATCACCCCACCCCCCAGCCACCAGGGGCAGCGTCCACCAGGCACCCACTCATGTCTCCCACCACCCCCACCCCCAGCCACCAGGGGCACTCTCCACCAGGCCCCCACTCATGTCTCCCTGCACCCCTACCCCCCAGCAGTGCAGGGGCATCCTCCACCAGGCCCCCACTCATGTCCCCTATCACCCACACCCCCCAGCAGTTCAGGGGCAGCCTCCACCAGGCCCCCACTCATGTCTCCCACCACCCCCACCCCCCAGCCACCAGGGGCAGCCTCCACCAGGCCCCCACTCATGTCTCCCATCACCCTCACCCCCCAGCAGTGCAGGGGCATCCTCCACCAGGCCTCCACTCATGTCCCCTATCACCCCCACCCCCCCAGCAGTGCAGGGGCAGCCTCCACCAGGCCCCACTCAAGTCCCCTATCACCCCCACCCCCCAGCAGTGCAGGGGTAGCCTCCACCAGGCCCCCACTCATGTCTCCCACCACCCCCACCCCTCAGCCACCAGGGGCAGCCTCCACCAGGCCCCCACTCATGTCTCCCACCACCCCCACCCCCCAGCCACCAGGGGCAGCCTCCACCAGGCCCCCACTCATGTCTCCCACCACCCCCACCCCCCAGCCACCAGGGGCATCCTCCACCAGGCCCCCACTCATGTCTCCCTGCACCCCCATCCTCCAGCAGTGTAGGGGCAGCCTCCACCAGGCCCCCACTCATGTCTCCCACCACCCCCACCCCCCAGCCACCAGGGGCATCCTCCACCAGGCCCCCACTCATGTCCCCTATCACCCCCACCCCCCAGCAGTGCAGAGGCAGCCTCCACCAGGCCCCCACTCATGTCTCCCACCACCCCCACCCCCCAGCCACCAGGGGCAGCCTCCACCAGGCCCCCACTCAAGTCCCCTATCACCCCCACCTCCCAGCAGTGCAGGGGCAGCCTCCACCAGGCCCCCACTCATGTCCCCTACCACCCCCATGCCCCAGCAGTGCAGGGGCAGCCTACACCAGGCCCCCACTCATGTCTCCCACCACCCCCACCCCTCAGCCATCAGGGGCAGCTTCCACCAGGCCCCCACTCATGTCTCCCACCACCCCCACCCCCCGGCAGTGTAGGGGCAGCCTCCACCAGGCCCCCACTCATGTCTCCCACTGCCCCCACCCCCCAGCCACCAGGGGCCGCCTCCACCAGGCCCCCACTCATGTCTCCCACCACCCCCACCCCCCAGCCACCAGGGGCATCCTCCACCAGGCCCCCACTCATGTCCCCTATCACCCCCCACCCCCCAGCAGTGCAGGTGCAGCCTCCACCAGGCCCCCACTCATGTCTCCCATCACCCCCACCCCCACCCCCAGCAGTGCAGGGGCAGCCTCCACCAGGCCCCCACTCATGTCTCCCACCACCCCCACCCCCCAGCCACCAGGGGCAGCCTCCACCAGGCCCCCACTCAAGTCCCCTATCACCCCCACCCCCCAGCAGTGCAGGGGCAGCCTCCACCAGGCCCCCACTCATGTCCCCTATCACCCCCACCCCCCAGCAGTGCAGGGGCAGCCTCCACCAGGCCCCCACTCATGTCTCCCACCACCCCTACCCCCCAGCCACCAGGGGCAGCCTCCACCAGGCCCCCACTCATGTCTCCCACCACCCCCACCCCTCAGCCACCAGGGGCAGCCTCCACCAGGCCCCCACTCATGTCTCCCACCACCCCCACCCCCCAGCCACCAGGGGCAGCCTCCACCAGGCCCCCACTCATGTCTCCCACCACCCCCACCCCCCAGCCACCAGGGGCATCCTCCACCAGGCCCCCACTCATGTCTCCCTGCACCCCCATCCTCCAGCAGTGTAGGGGCAGCCTCCACCAGGCCCCCACTCATGTCTCCCACCACCCCCACCCCCCAGCCACCAGGGGCATCCTCCACCAGGCCCCCACTCATGTCCCCTATCACCCCCACCCCCCAGCAGTGCAGAGGCAGCCTCCACCAGGCCCCCACTCATGTCTCCCACCACCCCCACCCCCCAGCCACCAGGGGCAGCCTCCACCAGGCCCCCACTCAAGTCCCCTATCACCCCCACCTCCCAGCAGTGCAGGGGCAGCCTCCACCAGGCCCCCACTCATGTCCCCTACCACCCCCATGCCCCAGCAGTGCAGGGGCAGCCTACACCAGGCCCCCACTCATGTCTCCCACCACCCCCACCCCTCAGCCATCAGGGGCAGCTTCCACCAGGCCCCCACTCATGTCTCCCACCACCCCCACCCCCCGGCAGTGTAGGGGCAGCCTCCACCAGGCCCCCACTCATGTCTCCCACTGCCCCCACCCCCCAGCCACCAGGGGCCGCCTCCACCAGGCCCCCACTCATGTCTCCCACCACCCCCACCCCCCAGCCACCAGGGGCATCCTCCACCAGGCCCCCACTCATGTCCCCTATCACCCCCCACCCCCCAGCAGTGCAGGTGCAGCCTCCACCAGGCCCCCACTCATGTCTCCCATCACCCCCACCCCCACCCCCAGCAGTGCAGGGGCAGCCTCCACCAGGCCCCCACTCATGTCTCCCACCACCCCCACCCCCCAGCCACCAGGGGCAGCCTCCACCAGGCCCCCACTCAAGTCCCCTATCACCCCCACCCCCCAGCAGTGCAGGGGCAGCCTCCACCAGGCCCCCACTCATGTCCCCTATCACCCCCACCCCCCAGCAGTGCAGGGGCAGCCTCCACCAGGCCCCCACTCATGTCTCCCACCACCCCTACCCCCCAGCCACCAGGGGCAGCCTCCACCAGGCCCCCACTCTTGTCTCCCACCACCCCCACCCCCCAGCCACCAGGGGCAGACTCCACCAGGCACCCACTCATGTCCCCTATCACCCCCACCCCCCAGCAGTGCGATTTGCCTGGGTACATGTGTTTCGGGGTGCGCGGGAAGTTCCACACGCGATTGGCCTGGGTACGTGTATTTCGAGGTGCGCGTGAACTTCCACACGCGACTGGCCTGTGAGAGTGGGGTATGTGTATTACAGGGGTGGGCGGGAATATTTACTCGCGAATGGGCCTGGGAGAGCGTGTTACGTGTATTCCTGGGGTGGGCGGGAAGATTCACACGTTCGCCTACGACGCGCCGAAAAAGAAATGGTCCAATCCTGAAACACGTATGCCTGCTGGCGTACTTCGACCCGCGAAGCATAAAAGTGCGCGCAAACAACAAACAAGCTCAGACGCCAGGATGAATATACCGTTCCTAGCAGCAGTGGCCGTGGGTTACCAAAGGAGGAGGAGGAGGATAGTGAGGGCCCGAATTTTCACTCCCAGAACCAGCCTTTTTGGGATGCCTAATGACCATGTGTATGGGAGGTACAGGTTTCCACCACACATAATACTGGACCTGGTCAGTGAGTGGGAGGATGACCTCACATCACCCACCCTGTGCTCCCAAGCACTCAGCCCCCTGGAGAAGGTCCTCAATGTACTGCACTTCCTGGCCACAGGATCATTTCAGCGGACAAGTGCCATAGTGGGTGGGGTGTCACAGGCCACGCAGTCACGCTTCCTACACCAGGTCTTGAACATCATCACTGCACGCCCATCAGTCCGTAGGCACATATACCTGCCCAGGACACCTGCAGAAAGGCAGGCTGCCGCCCTCGATTTCTACGGTGTGGCACAATTCCCCAAAGTGCTAGGTGCCATTGACTGCACCCATGTGGCACTACGTCCCCCCAGAGCATCTGAGCACATCTATAGGAACCGCAAGCACTGGCATTCCATCAATGTGCAGGTAGTATGTAATGCCAAGGGAATCATCACCTCAGTATATGCCAACTATCCAGGGTCCACCCACGACAGCTTCATTTACCGAATGTCTACCCTAAGCCGGGACATAGAAGCTGGGCGTCATGACGATACATGGCTGCTTGGTGAGTATGAATGCCACTGCACATGCATGCATGTCAGATGCAGAGTTATGTCACTACCCCACTAATGATACCCATCACCTCCTCACCAGGGGACAGTGCCTACCCTCTGAGCACCCACATGTTGACGCCAATTCGGAACCCCATCACGCCTCCAGAGGTAAGATACAACACAGCCCATATTGCAACCCGGGGCATAGTGAAGCGCACATTCGGAGTGCTCAAGTCACGCTTTCGCTCCCTTGACCGTTCTGGCGGGCAGCTGTTATATGCGCCCCCAGTAGTGTGCAGGATCATAGTGGCAGCATGTGTCCTGCACAATGTTGCAACACGCCGGGGCCTGGCTGTGGACATGGTGGTGCCCCCACACCCCCAACCACATGCACGCCCGCTGCGCATGGGAGGGGAGAGGGCACGGGGTGAGGCAGCCCGTACGCAGCTGGTGGCTAATTACTTCACATAGAAATCACACCCCTGTGGAGTGCACACAGCCCTGGCACATACCATCACATAAGGAATGATGACTCGACCTGACAATTATGTCCAACAAAGGGACAGTCAACTGTCAGAACCATAGCAGCCTGAGATTGTTCATGTGGAAGTGTCACAATGTGTGCATCCCTACCTACACAAACAGCACCAATGCAGTGCCATCAAAAGACACACTTCCATGCTGCAGAAATGAATACCCACTTCCAAAATACTACATGAAAACAGTGCCATGTCACCCAACCCCTCCCCGGCACGGCCACATAACACACCATGGCATGTCATGCAATGTGAGAGCAAACAAATTAACCCCCACAACATGCCCTAAGTGTCACCAGCTACAGTCTGCCTAATGGAAACATGGCCACACATGAAATGCTCACAGTAATGCCGGACCTACAACACACATTACCAAATACTTACCAAGAATACCAATCACCTACACAACCTCCAACCTACCTTAAACATGACATTACAGACTTAAAAATTTGCTAGCCTCACTACCTGATAATGCCAGCACTTCAAACACTTCCAAGTATACAGTATTAGCGCCACGCAAGAGTGTAGGTGCACTGCTTACAACAGGGACTCCAGTTCCAAGGTGGACCGCCTTGTGAAGACATGAAAAATGGACCTGCAAATTAGGAGGATGAGATGGATGCAGAGGCACATATCAATACACCATGCAGTGTACAATACAACAACAATATGCACTATGAATGTATACACAGTATTGACTACAGACTGCCCACACATCGAATGGGAGTCCAATGTCACCATGTACATCAATTTCATTTGGGCACACCCTTTGCAAGCCCATGGAAACGGGAAGCAGGAGGGGTGTGTGTCACAAAAGCCCAGCCCAAGCATCTGAACCAAATGCATGACAAGCCTGCATGTGCCCAGCCACAATGCAGCGTATACCCACGGGAGCCACACAAGGCAACACACTGTCCCAAAAAAAAAATTTAAAAAATGTTTTTAAAAAAAGGCCATTAATAGGCCCGGGGGGTGGGGGCGTCCACCCAGGAGATCCGAGGACAGGGTGCACACCAAAACCCACCTGTGTGGATCTTGCAAAAAAAAAAACACCTCCATGGGCTCATGGCCTACACGGCTACCCTATTGTGGGAGTATCACTGCTGTCGCTCTCCTCACCCTCTGCAGCTGCATCAGGAGGTGGTGGCACTATGGGAGGCAGCCCACGCAAAGCCCTAGTCTGTTCCTCCATGGCTGCAAGCATGCGGGTGTGGTAGGTCTCGTTCTGGAGGATACGTGTGCGGAGGTCCCCATTCAACAACTCACGGGATGCCCGGACCTCCGCCCTAGTTGCCTGCATCTCAGCTGAGAGCGTACGTGTGAGACGCTCCAGCTGCTGTTCTGTCCTTCTGTTTGTTGAAGCCTCAAGCTCAACAAGAGTCGTCCTGAGGTGAAGGAGTTCCACCCTCAGGGCTTCCCTGTGGCCCTGGGACTCTATGGAAATGGCTTCCTGCAGAGTCGCCAATGCCGCCCGCCTGTCCCTGTCGGACGCCAACATGTCCTCCCTGTGTGACTGGCAGATGGAGTCTGTTGCCTGCTGTAGTTGCTCCATCAGCCTTTCGGGGGGGACAATGGAAGTGGCCACCCTATCCATGGCCTGAGCCATCATCTCTGATGATGCTGCCTGTTGGGTTGCCATACCGTATATGGATTGCTCCCATGCGGTATTGCCAGGTGGCTGATGGCCACCACGTCGGCGGGCACGACACCTGTCTGGGGCAAGGCGAACTGCGCCTTGCTGTGCCGGCACTGCCTGAGGCTGCAGGACTGCATTCCCCATCTGATCTGCTGGCCCAGGAACAGGATCAGATGTTGCGGAGTGTGACCCTGCATCCGTAACCACCAAAGGCATAGCTGCCAACACTGACATCCCCATTGAGGGTTCTAACCCTGGTGCAGGTGGGTCGGACAGAACAGAATCCCTCCCAGGAACACTCACCTGCGACGGCATATAGGTCTCATCATCCGAATCGACACCTGAATACAGCTCGGGGGAGGTGCAGCCAGAGACACCCCTTGAGAGCATGACCTGCAGCAGTTGTGGGTTCTCAACCACCACCACACCACGTCCTTCACTGGTGGTCGGTCGGCCCTCAGACCCCTCCTAGGTCTGCACCATCTCCACAACCCCAGCAGTATCAAGTGCGTCATCCCCTGCAAAGACATAAAAGAAAACAAATGGAAACAGGCATTAGCACTATGGCACACAATTAGGGCTGAGAGGCTACAGAAACAGTACTTGATTGACACATGTCCCACATGACTAAAACCCTCCCATGCATGCACCGTCACTGCGTGTGAAGGGTAGACAGATGGCACACATTGATGACACCAAGATGGAAGATGAACACATTTGATGCATGCTGCCTAGCAGTGGCATCACACATTGGCCAGTGATTGGCAGGTCAAATACACATACCATCACACAGATGGCATGTACCCTAGCCATGAAGTGAAGAGGGAGAGGAGGTCACCAATTGTTCATTCAGTCCAGTTTGCTAATGAAATTGATTTTTTCATTGAAATGGTGCAAATGTTTAACCTGGAGCTGCCAGGCCAAAATGGTCCTATAGCACAGGGACATTTCTAAACAAATCATGTCCAGGAAACAAAGCCAGTCCACTGTACCATAGCCATGTCAGACATGTGACAACAGGACTGAGAAATCCCGAGTAAAAGTGGTGGCATGCAAACAATCTGCCTGAATAAACAGAGGTAAATAAGCAACAATGTTGTGGCAAGATGACACTCCAAGGGCAAATGGCGTGGTGTTGGCCTGTATGTCTAATGTTGGCAGAAGGGATGCTGCTATACCCAAATGCTGGTGCGCAGAATGTATAGGAAGAGGCACATGGGTGACCCAAACCACTCAGGTACACACACCCTCCCCTGGCACCCAAACAGAAGCCCTCCCACACACACCATGCACATGGTTGACACACATATGCATGTGCACTCACCGGACAATGCCTCGTAATCTGCCAGTTCTCCCACGCCTTGGATCTGTTCCTCCGTGGCGTAGGTCCCAGCAACCTGCTCATGTGGAGTGAGTTCTATGTCGTCTGCTGGAGACCCACCTCCAGTCACTAGAGTTGCGGCATGACTTGAGGCCAGCTTATTCTTTGCCCTGCGCTTCAGGTTATTCCAGCACTTGTAGCATTCAGTAGCTGTGCGCCTCACGATTCCAAGGGCACTTATGATGTCCGCAATGGTCTGCTAGTGTGCCTGACGTTGTGCAGGTGTGGTCTTGGATCCTGCAACAATCACCATTTCGCGGTCATGTGCGGACACATACTCTACAAGTGCATTCAGTTCGGCCTCATTGAAGCTGGGCTTCGTTGACGGGCCGGACTGTGTAGCCGTGTCTGGGGCATCAGCCTCTACTGGACGAGCACTCTTCCTCTTCCGCTTGGAAGGTGGTGGGGATCCTGAGTGTCCTGCGCCGCTCTGGACACTAGGGGCAGGAGCCCCGGTGGACTCAGTACTAGGAGTGTGGGATTGCACACTCAGCATGGGAGTTGGTTCAGGCATTAGCTCAAGTGTGATGGTGTCAGGGGGAATGTCAGCATGATGGACTTGGACCGACACTGTCCTGGCTGGGTGTGTGAGAGGTGGGGTGGATGGAGCCGCAGCTGCCCCTGCAGCCTCCCCAGCCTGCCTACGCGGGGCAGCAGATGACCTAGCTTGCCCTGATCCACGTGGCCTGATGACACCAACGTTCACCGGCGCACGTGGCCTAGACCTGCTGACCTGGAAGTCAGCCATGGAGTCACCCTGTGACAGGTCTGGTTCCACAGTGGGCTGGTCCAACAAGGGCTGAGCATGGATGGTGTCAGCCACGTTAACCTCAATGAGGGGGGCATGGGTGTCCCTGACTGCTCCTCCACACATGGGGGGCTAGGGGCACCCTGCAAGTCACGGCCACATTCCCTACCGGATCCACCACGGCCACCACTTGGGGCTCGGCCACCTTTGCCACCCTTACGGCTTGTTTGCCTCCCAGCCATGGCACTGATGTTATTGTGCGTATGGGAGTCGGTGTGAACTATTGTCCTGGGCGATTGGGGGTCAAAGGGGTTGGGTACCAGATGGTAATCGTACCCTAGTGCTCTATCAAGGCTGTATGTCACCCCTGGGGAAAGATGACGGGTCACGCTACGCACAAGCACCCCAAAAAAGGGAAGTAAGGTGCACGCAACCCCTCTTAGACCACGTGCGTGGAAAAATAAACCTGCACTACGCTGTGGCACCCAGAAACACAAGAATGAACGTATGCGTGTCACACGCAGCCTAGAATGACCTCTGAAGGGGTACGCTACACACGGGGCAAGCACAGATGTTAAATACGTGCGCGACTCACCGTCTGCCAGGAACAAAAGCGTGAAAAAATGCGTGTGTGCGCGTTGGCAACACCCCCGCCAAAAGAAGAATTGTACGCCGTCTGAGGAGACAGGACAACAGTAGAAGGGAACGCTGTTTCAGGAAACAGGCCCAGGAAAAAAGAGGAAAAGAGAAAAAGCTGTCAGAGGTAACAGGGAGTACGAACTGGAAACGCTGTGAAGTAAATCGTGTGTGAACCGACAAGAAGTACAGTTTTCACCCACTCGCTCTCCACGAAAAGCACGTACAAGGAAATGGCGTTCTACACGTACCTTTTATACACACGTCACAGACGCGCATACGCAATGAGGCCATTTCCACCAATTACACGCTTTGACACTCGGACGTGTATCTCTTTTTTTACACGCGCATTCTCAACGGCCATGCGCGTGATGTCACAGCTGCGCGCATGGGGCCCTTTGGGCCAATGAAATCGCGTATGCGTGCAGACGTGCTTACGCGCTAAGGGCCTTTCCTCGAATTACACGCAGACGTGCAGGATTTTCACGTGCCAAATCACTCCCTATCAAGCTGGCCACGTGTAAGCACACGGAAGACCACGCTCCTGCCCAGAAAGCCGATTTACTGCCCCCCAGAGCTCCGAGCACGCTCCCACCTGCCATCTGCTGCTGCCTGACTGCCTGCTGCCCACGTGCCCTGCCATTTGCTGCCTGCACATCAGCCAGGGGTGCTGTTGCTGTGACCACCCCTGCTGGAACTGAAGACTCCCGACTGGGATTCCATCGCTCCACAGCCAGCCCCAGGACCCAGTTGCCCACCCACTCCTGCCTCTGGGGTTGTCATGTCGGGCACTGCAACATCTGGCACCACTGACAACCCCTGGCCAGAGAGGCAGAGGGGCACCAGCTTCAGTGCCAGGGAAGTTGGTGTCCTGATGAAGCAAGTCCTGGGGCAGTATGATGCCCTCTTCGGAAGTTCCCGCGCCAACAAAGAAGGACGGACTCGGATCTGGACGGACATCGTGACTGCCATCAGCACGGAGGGGTGGCAGTCCGCGACTTCCAAAATGTCAAGAAGCGCTGGGAGGACTTCAGGTCCAGGACCCTGAACAAGGCCCGGCGCCTCTTGAAGGCAGCGGATGCTAAGGGGCACCGGGGCCACTTGTCGGAAGATCAGATGAGGGTCCTGGAACGCATATCCCCAGCGCTCCACGTCCAGGTCCTTGAGAGGCAGACCCCTCTGGAGTTGAGCGGTAAGTGTACATGCTTCCTGATTGTAAGCTGTGCGTGTGGTGATGTTTCAGTAGTGTGCAGGTTGCACATCTGTTTGTATGGGGTCGAGTATGGGTGGGGGTGTACAGGGCCGTGAGGCTAACACATGCGAGGGCTGTCATGTGTGAGACATGGATGGTGCTTGTGTGTGTAGGCTTGCATGACAAATGCTGTTGTGTGGGCACACATGTTTGGATGAATGTGTATGTAAGTAGGCATGTTTGTGATGTCACGCATGTATGTTGTTTTCAGCTGCATGTATCAGCACTGTGTACATGTGCATGTGTGTGTATTTGACAAGGGTGTAACAGTGATGTAACATGGATGCATGTGACAGCGGGATGTGGAAGCCTGATTGGCAGATGTGACATGGATGCCCATCTGAACACTGCGACACTTGGCAGAGGTGTACACATGCATGCAAGTGTGGTGGTGTGTGTGCATGTGTAGTGCACTCCCTGTGTTGCATGTGATGTCTGGCTCACCATTGCCTGCTCATGCTGTTGTATGTGTATGGATGGTGCTGGCAGTTGCGATATGGCTGTGGTATGGCTCATGTGTGCAAGTTGAAATGACATGTGTGTTGGGGATTGTGATGGCATGTCTGAGGTTTGCCAATGCCACTCATGTACAACTGTCATGTGTGTATGTGTCCATTGTACAGTGCCCTGATGCCTGTCTTTTATTTCTCCCTGTCTGCAGCGTCAACTGATGAAGAGGGCGGAGAAGGTGCTGTGGAGCACAGCGGCAGGGATCCCACCGCCAGCCGGAGACGCAAGGCCCGGCTCCCCTCCCAGGTTGTGATCTCGTCGGGGAGTGAGGAGTCCGGTGTCGCGTCCCAGGCCGCAGCTGCCGGGGGGAGGTCCAAGAGGCGGAGGTCGGAGTTGGACTCCTCGGCAGCAGAAGGGGCAGCTGGGACCCCACAGGGCCCAACGGGGGAAGATGGCATGGAGTCATCCAGGTTGGTGGGGGGTTTGGTGGAGGAGGAGGCCATGCAAGCAACAGAGACGGGGTCTGGAGGTGGGGATTCCACTGGTGCTATTGGTGCAGTGCAGGACCAGGGACAGGAGGCAGCACAGGCCGCCGCAGAGGTGCCTGTGTGCAATCCTGTCCCTGATCCTGTCCCTGCATCATCTTGCACCAGCAGGGATGCCTACGTCCAGACCCGTTTTCAGGCTGGGGATGAGCTCACGTGAACTGGCCTTCCTCTGCCTGTGGACGTGGCTATCCGGGTCCGGGTTGAGCCTGTCCTGACTGGTGTGGCGTTGTGTCAACGGGCCATGCGAGGTGACCTGCAGTCTTTTCATGAGGAGACTGCACGTCATCTCGAATGGCTCGTTGACCGCGTCGGCCTACTGGGACAGGTCACCCAGGCCGGATTCCTCCGTTTGATGGGGCTTGCTCAGACCCCCTCCTCAACTGAACCCCCTATGCGCCAGTCGTCCTCCGTGCCATCTTCCCACCCATCAGTCACCTGGGTGCCCTGTGGAGCTGCCTCTGACAGTGCGGCCAGGCTGGTGGAGGAGGCATCCCTGCCACATTCGGGAGTCGGAAGTCCAGCAGGGGTGGCCACATCAACGACTGCACCCCAGCCAGCGGAGGACGTGCAGGCAGCAGGAGGCAGTGCACGGGCAGAGGCACAGCAGCAGCAGCAACGTGGTGGGAGCCATGATGGCTTGGGGCCTTCGACATCAGAGGGGCAGGCATCGGCCGGAGGGCAGGAGGACCCAGGACCGGAAGTGTCTTCCGTGTGGCAGCGGTTGGGCCACGCCATAGATGTGGAGCGGCAGCGGGCGGAAGAGGCACGGCTCTCGATGGTCAGGGCGGAGAACTCCATTCAGAGGGCCCTGAGGCGGGCCGAGTGCCTCGAGGCAATCCGCAGGGGGTTGGAGGTGGACACGTCGACGGCCCTGCGGACCCTCGGGGCCATTGAGGTGGACCGCCTCCGGGACATTGAGCAGGAGTTCGATGATGCCCTGGCCCGGGACATCCAAAAGTGAGCCGTCGGACTAGCCCGCTGCCCTTGTAAATAGTTCTGTAGTTAGTGTTAGGTTTCCTTTGGTTTTGCATTTTTTTTGGACCTTTTGGACAATGGGCCACATTTTTGTATATAGTTTTTTTTTATTAGGTAGTGTTATTAGATAGGTTTAATTTCTTCTGTTGGGATCATGGACCCTGGCTTGTTTATCTGTATATAGTTGACTGTTGGATTTTCATTTTTTTTTACTATTTACCCATGGAGCAATGGCTTTCAATTATGATTTTCCATTGGATTTACTTTTGTGGACTGTGACTTTGGACACCTTTCCTTTGGATTATGATTTGTGTTTTTGCATAATTTCACGGACATGCTGCTTTTTATTTTTTTTAATTCCTATTTCTGTTTGTTTATTTTTGATTCAATTTATGTTTCTTTTAATACATATTTTTGGTTCAAACTTCAATGTGTAGTATCATCTCATTGGTTTCATGCATATCATGATATGGGTTTTGAGATTCACTGACACCCATTGGGTGTATGTGAGGGACATGTGTTCATTTCCAAACTTGCAATTGGGGTTCTATCATGTTATTGCCATTTCGAAGTGGGTGGATGCAGTACTCGGGTGGGTGTTTGGCATTTGGAGTCTGACCATAGGGGCCAGGGATCTAGATTGTGATGACATGTTGGCTGGGGGACATGAGTGGGGGAATGCTGGCAGGTGCCCCTGCACTGCTGGGGGGTGGGGGTGGTGGGAGACATGAGTGGGGGCCTGGTGGAGGCTGCCCATGGTGGCTGGGGGCTGGGGGTGGTGGGAGACATGAGTGGGGGCCTGGTGGAGGCTGCCCCTGGTGGCTGGGGAGTGGGGGTGATGGGAGACATGAGTGGGGGCCTGGTGGAGGCTGCCCCTGGTGGCTGGGGGTGGGGGTGGTCGGAGACATGAGTGGGGGCCTGGTGGAGGCTGCCCCTGGTGGCTGGGGGGTGGGGGTGGTGGGAGACATGAGTGGGGGCCTGGTGGAGGCTGCCCCTGGTGGCTGGGGGGGTGGGGGTGGTGGGAGACATGAGTGGGGGCCTGGTGGAGGCTGCCCCTGCACTGCTGGGGGGTGGGGTGATGGGAGACATGAGTGGGGGCCTGGTGGAGGCTGCCCCTGCACTGCTGGGGGGTGGGGGTGATAGGGGACATGAGTGGGTGCCTGGTGGAGTCTGCCCCTGGTGGTTGAGGGGTGGGGGTGGTGGGAGACATGAGTGGGGGCCTGGTGGAGGCTGCCCCTGCACTGCTGGGGGGTGGGGTGATGGGAGACATGAGTGGGGGCCTGGTGGAGGCTGCCCCTGCACTGCTGGGGGGTGGGGGTGATAGGGGACATGAGTGGGTGCCTGGTGGAGTCTGCCCCTGGTGGCTGGGGGGTGGGGGTGGTGGGAGACATGAGTGGGGGCCTGGTGGAGGCTGCCCCTGCACTGCTGGGGGGTGGGGGTGATGGGAGACATGAGTGGGGGCCTGGCGGAGGCTGCCCCTGCACTGCTGGGGGGTGGAGTGATTGGAGACATGAGTGGGGGCCTGGTGGAGGCTGCCCCTGCACTGCTGGGGGGTGGGGGTGATAGGAGACATGAGTGGGGGCCTGGTGGAGGATGCCCCTGCACTGCTGGGGGGTGGGGGTGATGGGAGACATGAGTGGGGGCCTGGTGGAGGCTGCACCTGCACTGTTGGGGGGTGGGGGTGATAGGGGACATGAGTGGGGGCCTGGTGGAGGGTGCCCCTGGTGGCTGGGGGGTGGGGGTGGTGGGAGACATGAGTGGGGGCCTGGTGGAGGCTGCCCCTGCACTGCTGGGGGTGGGGGTGATAGGGGACTTGAGTGGGGGCCTGGTGGAGGCTGCCCCTGGTGGCTGGGGGGTGGGGGTGATGGGAGACATGAGTGGGGGCCTGGTGGAGGCTGCCCCTGGTGGCTGGGGGGTGGGGGTGGTGGGAGACATGAGTGGGGGCCTGGTGGAGGCTGCCCCTGCACTGCTGGGGGGTGGGGGTGATGGGAGACATGTGTGGGGGCCTGGTGGAGGCTGCCCCTGCACTGCTGGGGGGTGGGGGTGATAGGGGACATGAGTGGGGGCCTGGTGGAGGCTGCCCCTGCACTGCTGGGGGGTGGGGGTGATAGGGGACATGAGTGGGGGCCTGGTGGAGGCTGCCCCTGCACTGCTGGGGGGTGGGGGTGATAGGGGACTTGAGTGGGGGCCTGGTGGAGGATGCCCCTGGTGGTTGAGGGGTGGGGGTGGTGGGAGACATGAGTGGGGGCCTGGTGGAGGCTGCCCCTGCACTGCTGGGGGGTGGGGTGATGGGAGACATGAGTGGGGGCCTGGTGGAGGCTGCCCCTGCACTGCTGGGGGGTGGGGGTGATAGGGGACATGAGTGGGTGCCTGGTGGAGTCTGCCCCTGGTGGCTGGGGGGTGGGGGTGGTGGGAGACATGAGTGGGGGCCTGGTGGAGGGTGCCCCTGGTGGCTGGGGGGTGGGGGTGATAGGGGACATGAGTGGGTGCCTGGTGGAGTCTGCCCCTGGTGGTTGAGGGGTGGGGGTGGTGGGAGACATGAGTGGGGGCCTGGTGGAGGCTGCCCCTGCACTGCTGGGGGGTGGGGTGATGGGAGACATGAGTGGGGGCCTGGTGGAGGCTGCCCCTGCACTGCTGGGGGGTGGGGGTGATAGGGGACATGAGTGGGTGCCTGGTGGAGTCTGCCCCTGGTGGCTGGGGGGTGGGGGTGGTGGGAGACATGAGTGGGGGCCTGGTGGAGGCTGCCCCTGCACTGCTGGGGGGTGGGGGTGATGGGAGACATGAGTGGGGGCCTGGCGGAGGCTGCCCCTGCACTGCTGGGGGGTGGAGTGATTGGAGACATGAGTGGGGGCCTGGTGGAGGCTGCCCCTGCACTGCTGGGGGGTGGGGGTGATAGGAGACATGAGTGGGGGCCTGGTGGAGGATGCCCCTGCACTGCTGGGGGGTGGGGGTGATGGGAGACATGAGTGGGGGCCTGGTGGAGGCTGCACCTGCACTGTTGGGGGGTGGGGGTGATAGGGGACATGAGTGGGGGCCTGGTGGAGGGTGCCCCTGGTGGCTGGGGGGTGGGGGTGGTGGGAGACATGAGTGGGGGCCTGGTGGAGGCTGCCCCTGCACTGCTGGGGGTGGGGGTGATAGGGGACTTGAGTGGGGGCCTGGTGGAGGCTGCCCCTGGTGGCTGGGGGGTGGGGGTGATGGGAGACATGAGTGGGGGCCTGGTGGAGGCTGCCCCTGGTGGCTGGGGGGTGGGGGTGGTGGGAGACATGAGTGGGGGCCTGGTGGAGGCTGCCCCTGCACTGCTGGGGGGTGGGGGTGATGGGAGACATGTGTGGGGGCCTGGTGGAGGCTGCCCCTGCACTGCTGGGGGGTGGGGGTGATAGGGGACATGAGTGGGGGCCTGGTGGAGGCTGCCCCTGCACTGCTGGGGGGTGGGGGTGATAGGGGACATGAGTGGGGGCCTGGTGGAGGCTGCCCCTGCACTGCTGGGGGGTGGGGGTGATAGGGGACTTGAGTGGGGGCCTGGTGGAGGATGCCCCTGGTGGCTGGGGGGTGGGGGTGGTGGGAGACATGAGTGGGGGCCTGGTGGAGGCTGCCCCTGCACTGCTGGGGGGTGGGGGTGATGGGAGACATGCGTGGGGGCCTGGTGGAGGCTGCCCCTGCACTGCTGGGGGGTGGGGGTGATAGGGAACATGAGTGGGGGCCTGGTGGAGGCTGCCCCTGCACTGCTGGGGGGTGGGGGTGATAGGGGACTTGAGTGGGGGCCTGGTGGAGGATGCCCCTGGTGGCTGGGGGGTGGGGGTGGTGGGAGACATGAGTGGGGGCCTGGTGGAGGCTACCCTTGCACTGCTGGGGGGTGGGGGTGATAGGGGACATGAGTGGGGGCCTGGTGGAGGCTGCCCCTGCACTGCTGGGGGGTGGGGGTGATAGGGGACTTGAGTGGGGGCCTGGTGGAGGAAGCCCCTGCACTGCTGGGGGGTGGGGGTGATGGGAGACATGAGTGGGGGCCTGGTGGAGGCTGCCCCTGCACTGCTGGGGGGTGGGGGTGATAGGGGACATGAGTGGGGGCCTGGTGAAGGCTGCCCCTGCACTGTTGGGGGGTGGGGTGATAGGGAACTTGAGTGGGGGCCTGGTGGAGGATGCCCCTGGTGGCTGGGGGGGGTGGGGGTGGTGGGAGACATGAGTGGGGGCCTGGTGGAGGCTACCCCTGCACTGCTGGGGGGTGGGGGTGATGGGAGACATGAGTGGGGGCCTGGTGGAGGCTGCCCCTGCACTGCTGGGGGGTCGGGGTGATGGGAGACATGAGTGGGGGCCTGGTGGAGGCTGCCCCTGCACTGCTGGGGGGTGGGGGTTATAGGGGACATGAGTGGGGGGCCTGGTGGAGGCTGCCCCTGCACTGCTGGGGGATGGGGGTGATAGGGGACTTGAGTGGGGGCCTGGTGGAGGATGCCCCTGGTGGCTGGGGGGTGGGGGTGGTGGGAGACATGAGTGGGGACCTGGTGGAGGCTGCCCCTGCACTGCACTGCTGGGGGGTGGGGGTGATGGGAGACATGAGTGGGGGCCTGGTGGAGGCTGCCCCTGCACTGCTGGGGGGTGGGGGTGATAGGGGACATGAGTGGGGGCCTGGTGGAGGCTGCCCCTGCACTGCTGGGGGGTGGGGGTTATAGGGGACTTGAGTGGGGGCCTGGTGGAGGATGCCCCTGGTGGCTGCGGGGTGGGGGTGGTGGGAGACATGAGTGGGGGCCTGGTGGAGGCTGCCCCTACACTGCTGGGGGGTGGGGGTGGTGGGAGACATGAGTGGGGGCCTGGTGGAGGCTGCCCCTGGTGGCTGGGGGGTGGGGGTGGTGGGAGACATGAGTGGGGGCCTGGTGGAGGCTGCCCCTGCACTGCTGGGGGGTGGGGGTGCAGGGAGACATGAGTGGGGGCCTGGTGGAGGCTGCCCCTGCACTGCTGGGGGGTGGGGGTGCAGGGAGACATGAGTGGGGGCCTGGTGGAGGCTGCCCCTGCACTGCTGGGGGGTGGGGGTGCAGGGAGACATGAGTGGGGGCCTGGTGGAGGCTGCCCCTGCACTGCTGGGGGGTGGGGGTGCAGGGAGACATGAGTGGGGGCCTTGTGGAGGCTGCCCCTGGTGGCTGGGGGTGCATGGGGACATGCATTGGTGGGCAGTAGTGCAAGGTGACATGTCGGTTGGCTGGGGGGCATGGCCATGGTGGATGGGGTGCCTGCGGGACATGTGCAGGGTAGGCCCCTGTGGTGTGGGCCACCTGCATGGGCCGTTGAGGGTGTAGAGGGAACACCTGGGAGGACCCACACATGCAATTCACGTGTGGTGCTCCCTGCGCACCCCTGAAATACACGTACCATGCTGCTTTTGCGTGTGATACTTCCCACGCACCCCTGGAATACACATACCCTGATGGAATCGCATGTGATACTTCCCGCGCACCCCTGAAATACACGTACCCTGCTGCTTTTGCATGTGATACTTCCCGCGCACCCCTGAGATACACGTACCCTGCTGCTTTTGCGTGTGATACTTCCCGCACACCCCTGAGATACACGTACCCAGCTGCTTTTGCGTGTGATACTTCACGCGCACCCCTGGAATACACGTGCCCTGATGGAATAGCGTGTGTTACTTCCCACGCACCCCTGATGTACACGTACCCAGGACAATCGCGTGTGGGACTTCCCGCGAACCACTGAAATACACGTTCCCTCCTTGGCGTTTGCTGTTTGCCAGCCCTGTGAACTGGTCCAGGGTTAGCGCAGCCCTTTGCGTTGATTTGGGGATTTTGAAGGCTTTTCCTTGCGCGAGGGCGTTCTTGGGGGCGTAACTGGCGCTGCTGCAGGGTCGCTGCGCCACTCTGCACCACGGCTGGCTTCGGAGGCTAAAATCCATGAATACGCTGTGCGATGAAAAGGATTTTTTCGCACGCGGCTGGCGCAGTGTATCGCACGGGGACACTGTGCGCCAGCCGCGTGCGCCATTTTTGTGCGAATTTCTATGAATTACCCTTCAAATCATTGACTCACCCCCTGAAGTGTGCCTCAAATAAACCTTTAATAAGTCTAGCAATTATTGTATAGAATTCCAGAAAGACACATTTTTTGGTATCCCTATTCTTTCCTATTTAGGGTCCGTGCTGAAAGTGTTAGACTTGTGGCACTCCTGTTCTTATTTTTCTTTTTTTAAGGGGCCTGAACAAGAAAGCTAGCCACTCCAGAATTAAAGAGCCACATGGTGCTGGCCACAGCACAGGAGCTTGCATTTAGAGGTTGCAAGGGATACCACAGAAGTCACACTTGCGGCCTCTGGTGACCCCCAAATGACATCCCTGGGGATCTTAGACAAATATGACAATTTATTCGGCTCACGGCTACTAAAAATCCAGAATAAACAAGCATTGGCAATGCCAACAGCTTGGGCTTTTGTGTGGCATGGGAAAGACACTTGCCAGGCACTGCTGTAGGGGTATTAAATGGCCATTGATGGTAGGAAATGTTAAATGGTGCGAGTACCTGGGCATCTAATAGCAGTGCCTGGCAAATGCCTAATACTTACACACAAGCCAAAACTGTTGGCTTTGCCAGTGCTTGTTTATACTTGCCCTGCACCCCAGTGTGCTGCATCTTGCTATCTTTGCTCATTCTGTCTTCTTTTCTCAAGGGTGGGTGTTGTGTAGTTTTTTTCTAGTTATTCTTGCATATGGTGTGTTTAATTAATGTTTTTATACTTTTTACAGAACCTTAATTTGACATTCCTTTATTTTGGACTGTTATACTTTACTGTTTTGACTGCTATTGAATCACATTCACGCCCCTCGTCCCTCTGCCCCATGTTACCACAAACGTTGGCAAAGGTATATCTTTTAACTGTGCCTGCTTTACCTTTATGATTGTGTTGGCTTTTGGTTTCGAGAAGTGCCAGGACTGGGTAGGCACTTTAACCTCTGCTCATCCTTGTGTTCCTGCAGGCCTGAAGTGAATTTTTCCCAGTTCCCACCTGAGATCTCCTAGGAACTGAAGTCCTGTGACTGAATGACAGACTGACCCTACGAATAAAGTCACTGGGCCTCATTACAACCCTGGCAGTGACGGTATGAACGGTGCCGGCACGGTTCATACTATCCCACTGCATTACAAGTTCTGCTTGCGGGTTTCTGACAGCCCGCCAGGTTTTACCTGGTGGGCTGTGCGGCACCTGCGAGCATAACTCGTAATTGCGCCAGCATCGTTATCAACTGTGCCGGCAAATCCATGCTCCCCACCCCCATTCTGCCCAATAGGGCAGAATGGGGATCGGGAGCCCGTTAATACCGCCACCCGCAAATGGGCAATTATCAGACCATTCATCTCGTAATGGGCCGGTTATTGCCCAATCGCGGGAGGTGGTGCGAGTGGTGGTAACGGTAATTGCATCAGGCAGTATTCCGGCCGATTTACCGGCAGAATACCGTCCAACTCGTAATGAGGCCAATTGCGGCAACCCCAAGACAGTACTTTTCATGTTAATCAGTAATACAACAGGGCACTGTGTGGGTCCCACCTGTTTCCTTTATTCTGTTCCAAGCAAGTGAGGTCGGAACTACTGGCGCTTCCCCTTAACTTGAACATTCAAGCCCGGGTCTAAGGTATCCCAATGGGCTCAATATATGTGCATAATCCGATGCTCTTGCTCTGCAAGTGCTCTGCAAGTGCGCAAGTGCAGACGTGAGAGGGGCCTGTGAAGGGATTGTATTCAGAAACATGACAGGCATTACAAGGCCTGGAAAGGCTAAGCCTTCCC
Organism: Ambystoma mexicanum; assembly: GCF_040938575.1. Classification (NCBI taxonomy): domain Eukaryota; kingdom Metazoa; phylum Chordata; class Amphibia; order Caudata; family Ambystomatidae; genus Ambystoma; species Ambystoma mexicanum. The sequence continues at coordinate 190,556,899 of NC_090933.1, read as the reverse complement.
CCAGTGGAAGTTTCAAAGTTCTGCGCAGAAGGGTCATGTCTGACCTTCCACTCCGTGCATTCCTTTTGCATGTGGGACAGCATGAGTGCGTGTTTATCCCTTTCATGGGTATCGCCACGGAGCTGAGCGGGGTCAACATACAAAGACCCAGATGGGATTCACTTCAATGTTTATTAAAGGACGGACAGCTTAGTGAAGATGCACCTGACCCGTGCCGAAGCTTCACGTTCTCTCTTGTCCTTCAGCCCAATGACCAAGTGGAGGGCAGCAACCAGACCCAAGCGGCTGGATTTCCCCTGCGTAAGCGGTAAAACCAAAGCAAAATCCCGCTCCTCTGATCTCAACAAAAAGAAAAGAAAACACAAATGTTCCCTCAACTGACTCCCAAATCATGGCTCCCTCTCCCAATCCATGTGGGGGTTGCAGTCACTCACAGTTTTAAAGGGCTGTTTTAGAGTTGTCCTCACTTTTTTTCCCCAATTGTCTAAAGATTCCGGGTTTCCTCTTTATTACTTTCTTATCGGGATTCCGCTCATCTCATGGAGGAAGAGGTTCAGGCAACATCCAGGAGGAGGAGGCTGGGGATTGCCGAAGCCAGGACGGAAGTCCACCCTGGTTCATGGACGGTTTTCTGGCTTCCAGAGAGTTTTCTGTAGCTTTTGTCTAAGGGGGGTTTGTCTCGCTCCCAGCTCCCCCTGCCTTCTCCTCTTTTCGTGCCTCTGTAGCGCTCTTGTTCCTCTGCGTCCCTCCTCTGCTGCCCTTTCTATTGTGCTCCTAGGCAGCTCCTCATTCTGGACTCATGTGACCTCCTTGCCACCTCACCACCTGGAGATGCCTCATCCCATCCAACACACTGGTCAGTGCTTGAAATGAAAGTGCAGAAGTGCAGGTACCCACTATCCCAGAGTAACTGCTTACTGTTGAGAAGTACAGGTACTCCCTCATTAAAAGTGTTTTGGCGGAGAAGTGTTGGTACTATGTCTTTCAAATAAAAGAAGGGCAGGTACTTAGGCACGGCAAGTACCTGCCCATTTAAAGTAATGACACTGGTCCACCAGATAGGTAGCTCACCTGTTTACTCTCATAACTCATGGGCCTGCAGCATGAGGCACAGGGTGGAGGGGGGTGGGAGGGAGAGGGTCTCCCATTGAGGATAGGGGACTGGACTACAAGTCCCAGACCTCCTAGCATCCACATTCTTGTGGCACATCTGCCACATGCCCTGCACACCCTTTTGGGTTCTGCTATGGACAGGGCACCAGAGAGTGTGTAAAGGACACAGCAATCCCCGCAGACGCATCTCAGCAACGTTGAGTTTTTCTGTTTGGTACCAACCTTTTTGCTACTGCTGACTCGGGTTGCTCATGGTTCTACACCTGGTGTTGTGTAGACCTGAGTTTCTTCTTCTGTCATCATTTTACCCATCCACAGTTTCTGTCCTCTGACTGCGTCTGCCTGTCCCTAGTCGCAGACCTTTACAGTCACTTTGAGCCTGGCTCCTATACCAGTCTAGTGCTGTAGGGCTTCCTTCCGTTCCCAGGTTGAATTCTTTCCTGGCATTTCTGTTTTCTCCCTGAACTGCTTTCTGCATTGTGACCCCTTTACTCCTGTTTTTGGACTTTGCCTCCTTTATCTGGATTTCAGGCCTGCACATTTTCCCGGTATTCTTTGCCATTGGAATTGCTCACCCTGTGAACCCCTGAACTGGCCACCCTCGTGTTGCTGGAGTAGCTGGTTCCGCCTTCTATTTTATTTTGTTTTGCCCTTTTTCTGTCGTGGACAATCGCCTGTTCTCTGAACCTTTCTGGACTTTTCTGTTAGCTTTCAGTCATTCAGGCAGACCGGCTTTTATATCCCTCCCCTATTCCCCAATAAGCCCATGGGTTCTCTCCCAATTGTCTCCTCTCTTCCCTTTGTTTTCACTGTAAACCCAGGCAGAACTCCCGACTCAGTGCTCCCCCTGACACTCCCCCTCAACAGCCAACTACTGTGTAGAGCTAGGCTCTGCCCCCATCTCCTCCGTGGCGTGCTCCGCCCACCGTTCGGTGCCGGCCTCCCCCTACGCTTCCTCTAACCCAAGCAGAGCCCTGGGCTCGACAACTTGAATGTCACTGTCCACCTCCATGCTCCATTCTAATGGCAGACTGTTCTCCCCTTCATCCCCTCCTCCCTCCTTGCTTTCTCTCTACCTCCTCGGTTTTATATGTCACTCCTCAACTCTCCTTGATTCACTTTCTTCTCGTCCTCCACTCTTTTCCTCTCCTCTTACATTACCATCTTCTCTGCCTTCAGTTCCGCCCATTCCTGCTCCCCTTCCCTGTATCTTCAACTCCCAGACCTGGAAAGGAGGAATGAGATAAGAGATGTAGGTGTGTACCCTGAACAGTGTGAAGGTGATACTTTATAGCTGTAGCTGGGGGGTTAGATGTCCATTCAGGTTGCATCACACACCCTTTGTGTGACTGCTATGGTGCTCTGTGGAGTGTTCGCTCATTGCATTGCAAGTGTTCTTGGGGGTGGCCTGCCTGGTGACCTGTGTGGTGCTTTACCCCACAGTGCATGATTATTTGTAGCTGTAGCTGGGGGGTTAGATGTCCATTCAGGTTGCATCACTCACCCTTTGTGGGACTGCTATGGTGCTCTGTGGAGTGTTCGCTCATTGCATTGCAAGTGTTCTGGGGGAGTGGCCTGCCTGGTGCCCTGTGTGGTGCTTTACCCCACAGTGCATGATTATTTGTAGCTGTAGCTGGGGGGTTAGATGTTCATTCAGGTTGCATCACACACCCTTTGTGTGACTGCTAGTGCTCTGTGGAGTGTTCGCTCATTGCATGGCAAGTGTTCTGAGGGGTGGCCTGCCTGGTGCCCTGTGTGGTGCTTTACCCCACAGTGCATGATTATTTGTAGCTGCAGCTGGGGGCGGGGGGGTTAGATGTCCATTCAGGTTGCATCACACACCCTTTGTGTGACTGCTAGTGCTCTGTGGAGTGTTCGCTCATTGCATTGCAAGTGTTCTGGGGGAGTGGCCTGCCTGGTGCCCTGTGTGGTGCTTTACCCCACAGTGCATGATTATTTGTAGCTGGGGGGTTAGGTGTCCATTCAGGTTGCATCACACACCCTTTGTGTGACTGCTATGGTGCTCTGTGGAGTGTTCGCTCATTGCATTGCAAGTGTTCTGGGGGAGTGGCCTGCCTCGTGCCCTGTGTGGTGCTTTACCCCACAGTGCATGATTATTTGTAGCTGTAGCTGGGGGGTTAGATGTTCATTCAGGTTGCATCACACACCCTTTGTGTGACTGCTAGTGCTCTGTGGAGTGTTCGCTCATTGCATGGCAAGTGTTCTGAGGGGTGGCCTGCCTGGTGCCCTGTGTGGTGCTTTACCCCACAGTGCATGATTATTTGTAGCTGGGGGGTGGGGGGGTTAGATGTCCATTCAGGTTGCATCACACACCCTTTGTGTGACTGCTAGTGCTCTGTGGAGTGTTCGCTCATTGCATGGCAAGTGTTCTGAGGGGTGGCCTGCCTGGTGCCCTGTGTGGTGCTTTACCCACAGTGCATGATTATTTGTAGCTGTAGCTGGGGGGGGGGGGGGGGTTAGATGTCCATTCAGGTTGCATCACACACGCTTTGTGTGACTGCTATGGTGCTCTGGGGAGTGTTCGCTCATAGCATGGCAAGTGTTCGGGGGAGTGGCCTTCCTGGTGTCCTGTGTGGTGCTTTACCCCACTGTGCATGATTATTTGTAGCTGGGGGGGGGGGGGTTAGATGTCCATTCAGGTTGCATCACACACCCTTTGTGCGACTGCTATGGTGCTCTGTGGAGTGTTCGCTCATTGCATTGCAAGTGTTCTGGGGGAGTGGCCTTCCTGATGCCCTGTATGGTGCTTTACCCCACTGTGCATGATTATTTGTAGCTGGGGGGTTAGATGCCCATTCAGGTTGCATCACACAACCTTTGTGGGACTGCTATGGTGCTCTGGGGAGTGTTCACTCATAGCATGGCACGTGTTCTGGGGGGGTGGCCTGCCTGGTGCCCTGTGTGGTGCTTTACCCAACTGTGCATGATTATTTGTAGCTGGGGGGTTTAGTTGTCCATTCAGGTTGCATCAGACACCCTTTGTGTGACTGCTATGGTGCTCTGTGGAGTGTTCGCTCATTGCATTGCAAGTGTTCTGGAGGGTGGCCTGCCTGGTGCCCTGTGTGGTGCTTTACCCCACAGTGCATGATTATTTGTAGCTGTAGCTGGGGAGTTAGATGTCCATTCAGGTTGCATCACACACCCTTTGTGGGACTGCTATGGTGCTCTGGGGAGTGTTCACTCATAGCATGGCAAGTGTTCTGGGGGTGGCCTGCCTGGTGCCCTGTGGGGTGCTTTACCCCACAGTGCATGATTATTTGTAGCTGTAGCTGGGGGGTTAGATGTCCATTCAGGTTGCATCACACACCCTTTGTGTGACTGCTAGTGCTCTGTGGAGTGTTTGCTCATTGCATGGCAAGTGTTCTGGGGGGTGGCCTGCCTGGTGCCCTGTGTGGTGCTTTACCCCACAGTGCATGATTATTTGTAGCTGTAGCCGGGGGGGTTAGATGTCCATTCAGGTTGCATCACACACCCTTTGTGGGACTGCTATGGTGCTCTGTGGAGTGTTCGCTCATTGCATTGCAAGTGTTCTGGGGGGTGGCCTGCCTGGTGCCCTGTGGGGTGCTTTACCCCACAGTGCATGATTATTTGTAGCTGTAGCTGGGGGGTTAGATGTCCATTCAGGTTGCATCACAAACCCTTTGTGTGACTGCTAGTGCTCTGTGGAGTGTTTGCTCATTGCATGGCAAGTGTTCTGGGGGGTGGCCTGCATGGTGCCCTGTGTGGTGCTTTACCCCACAGTGCATGATTATTTTTAGCTGTAGCTGGGGGGGTTAGATGTCCATTCAGGTTGCATCACACACACCCTTTGTGTGACTGCTATGGTGCTCTGTGGAGTGTTCGCTCATTGCATTGCAAGTGTTCTGGGGGAGTGGCCTTCCTGGTGCCCTGTATGGTGCTTTACCCCACTCTGCATGATTATTTGTAGCTTGGGGGTTAGGTGTCCATTCAAGTTGCATCACACACCCTTTGTGTGACTGCTATAGTGCTCTGTGGAGTGTTCGCTCATTGCATTGCAAGTGTTCTGGGGGAGTGGCCTTCCTGGTGTCCTGTGTGGTGCTTTACCCCACTGTGCATGATTATTTGTAGCTGGGGGGGGGGGGTTAGATGTCCATTCAGGTTGCATCACACACCCTTTGTGCGACTGCTATGGTGCTCTGTGGAGTGTTCGCTCATTGCATTGCAAGTGTTCTGGGGGAGTGGCCTTCCTGATGCCCTGTATGGTGCTTTACCCCACTGTGCATGATTATTTGTAGCTGGGGGGTTAGATGCCCATTCAGGTTGCATCACACAACCTTTGTGGGACTGCTATGGTGCTCTGGGGAGTGTTCACTCATAGCATGGCACGTGTTCTGGGGGGGTGGCCTGCCTGGTGCCCTGTGTGGTGCTTTACCCAACTGTGCATGATTATTTGTAGCTGGGGGGTTTAGTTGTCCATTCAGGTTGCATCAGACACCCTTTGTGTGACTGCTATGGTGCTCTGTGGAGTGTTCGCTCATTGCATTGCAAGTGTTCTGGAGGGTGGCCTGCCTGGTGCCCTGTGTGGTGCTTTACCCCACAGTGCATGATTATTTGTAGCTGTAGCTGGGGAGTTAGATGTCCATTCAGGTTGCATCACACACCCTTTGTGGGACTGCTATGGTGCTCTGGGGAGTGTTCACTCATAGCAAGGCAAGTGTTCTGGGGGGTGGCCTGCCTGGTGCCCTGTGGGGTGCTTTACCCCACAGTGCATGATTATTTGTAGCTGTAGCTGGGGGGTTAGATGTCCATTCAGGTTGCATCACACACCCTTTGTGTGACTGCTAGTGCTCTGTGGAGTGTTTGCTCATTGCATGGCAAGTGTTCTGGGGGGTGGCCTGCCTGGTGCCCTGTGTGGTGCTTTACCCCACAGTGCATGATTATTTGTAGCTGTAGCCGGGGGGGTTAGATGTCCATTCAGGTTGCATCACACACCCTTTGTGGGACTGCTATGGTGCTCTGTGGAGTGTTCGCTCATTGCATTGCAAGTGTTCTGGGGGGTGGCCTGCCTGGTGCCCTGTGGGGTGCTTTACCCCACAGTGCATGATTATTTGTAGCTGTAGCTGGGGGGTTAGATGTCCATTCAGGTTGCATCACAAACCCTTTGTGTGACTGCTAGTGCTCTGTGGAGTGTTTGCTCATTGCATGGCAAGTGTTCTGGGGGGTGGCCTGCATGGTGCCCTGTGTGGTGCTTTACCCCACAGTGCATGATTATTTTTAGCTGTAGCTGGGGGGGTTAGATGTCCATTCAGGTTGCATCACACACACCCTTTGTGTGACTGCTATGGTGCTCTGTGGAGTGTTCGCTCATTGCATTGCAAGTGTTCTGGGGGAGTGGCCTTCCTGGTGCCCTGTATGGTGCTTTACCCCACTCTGCATGATTATTTGTAGCTTGGGGGTTAGGTGTCCATTCAGGTTGCATCACACACCCTTTGTGTGACTGCTATAGTGCTCTGTGGAGTGTTCGCTCATTGCATTGCAAGTGTTCTGGGGGAGTGGCCTTCCTGGTGCCCTGTGTGGTGCTTTACCCCACTCTGCATGATTATTTGTAGCTGGGGGGTTAGATGTCCATTCAGGTTGCATCACACACCCTTTGTGGGACTGCTATGGTGCTCTGGGGAGTGTTCGCTCATAGCATGGCAAGTGTTCTGGGGGGTGGCCTGCCTGGTGCCCTGTGTGGTGCTTTACCCCACAGTGCATGATTATTTGTAGCTGTAGCTGGGGGGTTAGATGTCCATTCAGGTTGCATCACACACCCTTTGTGGGACTGCTATGGTGCTCTGGGGAGTGTTCGCTCATAGCATGGCAAGTGTTCTGAGGGGTGGCCTGCCTGGAGCCCTGTGTGGTGCTTTATCCCACAGTGCATGATTATTTGTAGCTGCAGCTGGGGTGCGGGGGGTTAGATGTCCATTCAGGTTGCATCACACACCCTTTGTGTGACTGCTAGTGCTCTGTGGAGTGTTCGCTCATTGCATTGCAAGTGTTCTGGGGGGGTGGCCTGCCTGGTGCCCTGTGTGGTGCTTTACCCCACAGTGCATGATTATTTGTAGCTGTAGCTGGGGGGGGGGGGGTAGATGTCCATTCAGGTTGCATCACACACCCTTTGTGTGACTGCTATGGTGCTCTGGGGAGTGTTCGCACATAGCATGGCAAGTGTTCGGGGGAGTGGCCTTCCTGGTGTCCTGTGTGGTGCTTTACCCCACTGTGCATGATTATTTGTAGCTGGGGGGGGGTTAGATGTCCATTCAGGTTGCATCACACACCCTTTGTGTGACTGCTATGGTGCTCTGTGGAGTGTTCGCTCATTGCATTGCAAGTGTTCTGGGGGAGTGGCCTTCCTGATGCCCTGTATGGTGCTTTACCCCACTGTGCATGATTATTTGTAGCTGGGGGGTTAGATGCCCATTCAGGTTGCATCACACAACCTTTGTGGGACTGCTATGGTGCTCTGGGGAGTGTTCACTCATAGCATGGCACGTGTTCTGGGGGGGTGGCCTGCCTGGTGCCCTGTGTGGTGCTTTACCCAACTGTGCATGATTATTTGTAGCTGGGGGGTTTAGTTGTCCATTCAGGTTGCATCACACACCCTTTGTGTGACTGCTATGGTGCTCTGTGGAGTGTTCGCTCATTCCATTGCAAGTGTTCTGGGGGGGTGGCCTGCCTGGTGCCCTGTGTGGTGCTTTACCCCACAGTGCATGATTATTTGTAGCTCTAGCTGGGGAATTAGATGTCCATTCAGGTTGCATCACACACCCTTTGTGGGACTGCTATGGTGCTCTGGGGAGTGTTCACTCATAGCATGGCAAGTGTTCTGGGGGGTGGCCTGCCTGGTGCCCTGTGGGGTGCTTTACCCCACAGTGCATGATTATTTGTAGCTGTAGCTGGGGGTTAGATGTCCATTCAGGTTGCATCACACACCCTTTGTGTGACTGCTGGTGCTCTGTGGAGTGTTTGCTCATTGCATGGCAAGTGTTCTGGGGGGTGGCCTGCCTGGTGCCCTGTGTGGTGCTTTACCCCACAGTGCATGATTATTTGTAGCTGTAGCTAGGGGGGTAGATGTCCATTCAGGTTGCATCACACACCCTTTGTGGGACTGCTATGGTGCTCTGTGGAGTGTTCGCTCATTGCATTGCAAGTGTTCTGGGGGGTGGCCTGCCTGGTGCCCTGTGGGGTGCTTTACCCCACAGTGCATGATTATTTGTAGCTGTAGCTGGGGGGATAGATGTCCATTCAGGTTGCATCACACACCCTTTGTGTGACTGCTAGTGCTCTGTGGAGTGTTTGCTCATTGTATGGCAAGTGTTCTGGGGGGTGGCCTGCCTGGTGCCCTGTGTGGTGCTTTACCCCACAGTGCATGATTATTTGTAGCTGTAGCTAGGGGGTTAGATGTCCATTCAGGTTGCATCACACACCCTTTGTGTGACTGCTATGGTGCTCTGTGGAGTGTTCGCTCATTGCATTGCAAGTGTTCTTGGGGGTGGCCTGCCTGGTGACCTCTGTGGTGCTTTACCCCACAGTGCATGATTATTTGTAGCTGTAGCTGGGGGGTTAGATGTCCATTCAGGTTGCATCACTCACCCTTTGTGGGACTGCTATGGTGCTCTGTGGAGTGTTTGCTCATTGCATTGCAAGTGTTCTGGGGGGTGGCCTGCCTGGTGTCCTGAGTGGTGCTTTACCCCACTGTGCATGATTATTTGTAGCTGGGGGGTTAGGTGTCCATTCAGGTTGCATCACACACCCTTTGTGTGACTGCTATGGTGCTCTGTGGAGTGTTCGCTCATTGCATTGCAAGTGTTCTGGGGGAGTGGCCTGCCTGGTGCCCTGTGTGGTGCTTTACCCCACAGTGCATGATTATTTGTAGCTGTAGCTGGGGGGTTAGATGTTCATTCAGGTTGCATCACACGCCCTTTGTGTGACTGCTAGTGCTCTGTGGAGTGTTCGCTCATTGCATGGCAAGTGTTCTGAGGGGTGGCCTGTCTGGTGCCCTGTGTGGTGCTTTACCCCACAGTGCATGATTATTTGTAGCTGCAGCTGGGGGGCGGGGGGGTTAGATGTCCATTCAGGTTGCATCACACACCCTTTGTGTGACTGCTAGTGCTCTGTGGAGTGTTCGCTCATTGCATTGCAAGTGTTCTGGGGGGGTGGCCTGCCTGGTGCCCTGTGTGGTGCTTTACCCCACAGTGCATGATTATTTGTAGCTGTAGCTGGGGGGGGGGGGTTAGATGTCCATTCAGGTTGCATCACACACGCTTTGTGCGACTGCTATGGTGCTCTGTGGAGTGGTCGCTCATTACATTGCAAGTGTTCTGGGGGAGTGGCCTTCCTGATGCCCTGTATGGTGCTTTACCCCACTGTGCATGATTATTTGTAGCTGGGGGGTTAGATGCCCATTCAGGTTGCATCACACAACCTTTGTGGGACTGCTATGGTGCTCTGGGGAGTTTTCACTCATAGCATGGCACGTGTTCTGGGGGGGTGGCCTGCCTGGTGCCCTGTGTGGTGCTTTACCCAACTGTGCATGATTATTTGTAGCTGGGGGGTTTAGTTGTCCATTCAGGTTGCATCACACACCCTTTGTGTGACTGCTATGGTGCTCTGTGGAGTGTTCGCCCATTGCATTGCAAGTGTTCTGGGGGGTGGCCTGCCTGGTGCCCTGTGTGGTGCTTTACCCCACAGTGCATGATTATTTGTAGCTGTAGCTGGGGAGTTAGATGTCCATTCAGGTTGCATCACACACCCTTTGTGGGACTGCTATGGTGCTCTGGGGAGTGTTCACTCATAGCATGGCAAGTGTTCTGGGGGGTGGCCTGCCTGGTGCCCTGTGGGGTGCTTTACCCCACAGTGCATGATTATTTGTAGCTGTAGCTGGGGGGTTAGATGTCCATTCAGGTTGCATCACACACCCTTTGTGTGACTGCTAGTGCTCTGTGGAGTGTTTGCTCATTGCATGGCAAGTGTTCTGGGGGGTGGTCTGCCTGGTGCCCTGTGTGGTGCTTTACCCCACAGTGCATGATTATTTGTAGCTGTAGCCGGGGGGGTTAGATGTCCATTCAGGTTGCATCACACACCCTTTGTGGGACTGCTATGGTGCTCTGTGGAGTGTTCGCTCATTGCATTGCAAGTGTTCTGGGGGGTGGCCTGCCTGGTGCCCTGTGGGGTGCTTTACCCCACAGTGCATGATTATTTGTAGCTGTAGCTGGGGGGTTAGATGTCCATTCAGGTTGCATCACACACCCTTTGTGTGACTGCTAGTGCTCTGTGGAGTGTTTGCTCTGTGCATGGCAAGTGTTCTGGGGGGTGGCCTGCCTGGTGCCCTGTGTGGTGCTTTACCCCACAGTGCATGATTATTTGTAGCTGTAGCTGGGGGGGGGTTAGATGTCCATTCAGGTTGCATCACACACCCTTTGTGTGACTGCTATGGTGCTCTCTGGAGTGTTCGCTCATTGCATTGCAAGTGTTCTGGGGTAGTGGCCTTCCTGGTGCCCTGTATGGTGCTTTACCCCACTCTGCATGATTATTTGTAGCTGGGGGGTTAGGTGTCCATTCAGGTTGCATCACACACCCTTTGTGTGACTGCTATAGTGCTCTGTGGAGTGCTCGCTCATTGCATTGCAAGTGTTCTGGGGGAGTGGCCTTCCTGGTGCCCTGTGTGGTGCTTTACCCCACAGTGCATGATTATTTGTAGCTGTAGCTGGGGGGGTTAGATGTCCATTCAGGTTGCATTACACACCCTTTGTGTGACTGCTATGGTGCTCTGTGGAGTGTTCGCTCATTGCATTGCAAGTGTTCTGGGGTAGTGGCCTTCCTGGTGCCCTGTATGGTGCTTTACCCCACTCTGCATGATTATTTGTAGCTGGGGGGTTAGGTGTCCATTCAGGTTGCATCACACACCCTTTGTGTGACTGCTATAGTGCTCTGTGGAGTGTTCGCTCATTGCATTGCAAGTGTTCTGGGGGAGTGGCCTTCCTGGTGCCCTGTGTGGTGCTTTACCCCACTCTGCATGATTATTTGTAGCTGGGGGGTTAGATGTCCATTCAGGTTGCATCACACACCCTTTGTGGGACTGCTATGGTGCTCTGGGGAGTGTTCGCTCATAGCATGGCAAGTGTTCTGGGGGGTGGCCTGCCTGGTGCCCTGTGTGGTGCTTTACCCCACAGTGCATGATTATTTGTAGCTGTAGCTGGGGGGTTAGAGGTCCATTCAGGTTGCATCACACACCCTTTGTGGGACTGCTATGGTGCTCTGGGGAGTGTTCGCTCATAGCATGGCAAGTGTTCTGGTGGGTGGCCTGCCTGGTGCCCTGTGTGGTGCTTTATCCCACAGTGCATGATTATTTGTAGCTGCAGCTGGGGGGCGGGGGGTTAGATGTCCATTCAGGTTGCATCACACACCCTTTGTGTGACTGCTAGTGCTCTATGGAGTGTTCGCTCATTGCATTGCAAGTGTTCTGGGGGGGGGGGTGGCCTGCTTGGTGCCCTGTGTGGTGCTTTACCCCACAGTGCATGATTATTTGTAGCTGTAGCTGGGGGTGGGGGGTTAGATGTCCATTCAGGTTGCATCACACACCCTTTGTGTGACTGCTATGGTGCTCTGGGGAGTGTTCGCTCATAGCATGGCAAGTGTTCGGGGGAGTGGCCTTCCTGGTGTCCTGTGTGGTGCTTTACCCCACTGTGCACGATTATTTGTAGCTTGGGCGGGTTAGATGTCCATTCAGGTTGCATCACACACCCTTTGTGTGACTGCTATGGTGCTCTGTGGAGTGTTCGCTCATTGCATGGCAAGTGTTCTGAGGGGTGGCCTGCCTGGTGCCCTGTGTGGTGCTTTATCCCACAGTGCATGATTATTTGTAGCTGCAGCTGGGGGGCGGGGGGTTAGATGTCCATTCAGGTTGCATCACACACCCTTTGTGTGACTGCTAGTGCTCTATGGAGTGTTCGCTCATTGCATTGCAAGTGTTCTGGGGGGGTGGCCTGCCTGGTGCCCTGTGTGGTGCTTTACCCCACAGTGCATGATTATTTGTAGCTGTAGCTGGGGGGGGGTTAGATGTCCATTCAGGTTGCATCACACACCCTTTGTGTGACTGCTATGGTGCTCTGGGGAGTGTTCGCTCATAGCATGGCAAGTGTTCGGGGGAGTGGCCTTCCTGGTGTCCTGTGTGGTGCTTTACCCCACTGTGCATGATTATTTGTAGCTGGGGGGGGGTTAGATGTCCATTCAGTTTGCATCACACACCCTTTGTGTGACTGCTATGGTGCTCTGTGGAGTGTTCGCTCATTGCATTGCAAGTGTTCTGGGGGAGTGGCCTTCCTGATGCCCTGTATGGTGCTTTACCCCACTGTGCATGATTATTTGTAGCTGGGGGGTTAGATGCCCATTCAGGTTTCATCACACAACCTTTGTGGGACTGCTATGGTGCTCTGGGGAGTGTTCACTCATAGCATGGCACGTGTTCTGGGGGGGTGGCCTGCCTGGTGCCCTGTGTGGTGCTTTACCCAACTGTGCATGATTATTTGTAGCTGGGGGGTTTAGTTGTCCATTCAGGTTGCATCACACACCCTTTGTGTGACTGCTATGGTGCTCTGTGGAGTGTTCGCTCATTGCATTGCAAGTGTTCTGGGGGGGTGGCCTGCCTGGTGCCCTGTGTGGTGCTTTACCCCACAGGGCATGATTATTTGTAGCTGTAGCTGGGGAGTTAGATGTCCATTCAGGTTGCATCACACACCCTTTGTGGGACTGCTATGGTGCTCTGGGGAGTGTTCACTCATAGCATGGCAAGTGTTCTGGGGGGTGGCCTGCCTGGTGCCCTGTGGGGTGCTTTACCCCACAGTGCATGATTATTTGTAGCTGTAGCTGGGGGTTAGATGTCCATTCAGGTTGCATCACACACCCTTTGTGTGACTGCTAGTGCTCTGTGGAGTGTTTGCTCATTGCATGGCAAGTGTTCTGGGGGGTGGCCTGCCTGGTGCCCTGTGTGGTGCTTTACCCCACAGTGCATGATTATTTGTAGCTGTAGCTGGGGGGGGGGGGGGTTAGATGTCCATTCAGGTTGCATCACACACCCTTTGTGTGACTGCTATGGTGCTCTGGGGAGTGTTCGCTCATAGCATGGCAAGTGTTCGGGGGAGTGGCCTTCCTGGTGTCCTGTGTGGTGCTTTACCCCACTGTGCACGATTATTTGTAGCTTGGGCGGGTTAGATGTCCATTCAGGTTGCATCACACACCCTTTGTGGGACTGCTATGGTGCTCTGTGGAGTGTTCGCTCATTGCATTGCAAGTGTTCTGGGGGGTGGCCTGCCTGGTGCCCTGTGGGTGCTTTACCCCACAGTGCATGATAATTTGTAGCTGTAGCTGGGGGGTTAGATGTCCATTCAGGTTGCATCACACACCCTTTGTGTGACTGCTAGTGCTCTGTGGAGTGTTTGCTCATTGCATGGCAAGTGTTCTGGGGGGTGGCCTGCCTGGTGCCCTGTGTGGTGCTTTACCCCACAGTGCATGATTATTTGTAGCTGTAGCTAGGGGGTTAGATGTCCATTCAGGTTGCATCACACACCCTTTGTGGGACTGCTATGGTGCTCTGTGGAGTGTTCGCTCATTGCATTGCAAGTGTTCTGGGGGGTGGCCTGCCTGGTGCCCTGTGGGGTGCTTTACCCCACAGTGCATGATTATTTGTAGCTGTAGCTGGGGGGTTAGATGTCCATTCAGGTTGCATCACACACCCTTTGTGTGACTGCTAGTGCTCTGTGGAGTGTTTGCTCATTGTATGGCAAGTGTTCTGGGGGGTGGCCTGCCTGGTGCCCTGTGTGGTGCTTTACCCCACAGTGCATGATTATTTGTAGCTGTAGCTAGGGGGTTAGATGTCCATTCAGGTTGCATCACACACCCTTTGTGTGACTGCTATGGTGCTCTGTGGAGTGTTCGCTCATTGCATTGCAAGTGTTCTTGGGGGTGGCCTGCCTGGTGACCTCTGTGGTGCTTTACCCCACAGTGCATGATTATTTGTAGCTGTAGCTGGGGGGTTAGATGTCCATTCAGGTTGCATCACTCACCCTTTGTGGGACTGCTATGGTGCTCTGTGGAGTGTTTGCTCATTGCATTGCAAGTGTTCTGGGGGGTGGCCTGCCTGGTGTCCTGAGTGGTGCTTTACCCCACTGTGCATGATTATTTGTAGCTGGGGTGTTAGGTGTCCATTCAGGTTGCATCACACACCCTTTGTGTGACTGCTATGGTGCTCTGTGGAGTGTTCGCTCATTGCATTGCAAGTGTTCTGGGGGAGTGGCCTGCCTGGTGCCCTGTGTGGTGCTTTACCCCACAGTGCATGATTATTTGTAGCTGTAGCTGGGGGGTTAGATGTTCATTCAGGTTGCATCACACACCCTTTGTGTGACTGCTAGTGCTCTGTGGAGTGTTCGCTCATTGCATGGCAAGTGTTCTGAGGGGTGTCCTGTCTGGTGCCCTGTGTGGTGCTTTACCCCACAGTGCATGATTATTTGTAGCTGTAGCTGGGGGGGGGGGGGTTTAGATGTCCATTCAGGTTGCATCACACACGCTTTGTGTGACTGCTATGGTGCTCTGGGGAGTGTTCGCTCATAGCATGGCAAGTGTTCGGGGGAGTGGCCTTCCTGGTGTCCTGTGTGGTGCTTTACCCCACTGTGCATGATTATTTGTAGCTGGGGGGGGGGGGGTTAGATGTCCATTCAGGTTGCATCACACACCCTTTGTGCGACTGCTATGGTGCTCTGTGGAGTGTTCGCTCATTGCATTGCAAGTGTTCTGGGGGAGTGGCCTTCCTGATGCCCTGTATGGTGCTTTACCCCACTGTGCATGATTATTTGTAGCTGGGGGGTTAGATGCCCATTCAGGTTGCATCACACAACCTTTGTGGGACTGCTATGGTGCTCTGGGGAGTGTTCACTCATAGCATGGCACGTGTTCTGGGGGGGTGGCCTGCCTGGTGCCCTGTGTGGTGCTTTACCCAACTGTGCATGATTATTTGTAGCTGGGGGGTTTAGTTGTCCATTCAGGTTGCATCACACACCCTTTGTGTGACTGCTATGGTGCTCTGTGGAGTGTTCGCTCATTGCATTGCAAGTGTTCTGGGGGGTGGCCTGCCTGGTGCCCTGTGTGGTGCTTTACCCCACAGTGCATGATTATTTGTAGCTGTAGCTGGGGAGTTAGATGTCCATTCAGGTTGCATCACACACCCTTTGTGGGACTGCTATGGTGCTCTGGGGAGTGTTCACTCATAGCATGGCAAGTGTTCTGGGGGGTGGCCTGCCTGGTGCCCTATGGGGTACTTTACCCCACAGTGCATGATTATTTGTAGCTGTAGCTGGGGGGTTAGATGTCCATTCAGGTTGCATCACACACCCTTTGTGTGACTGCTAGTGCTCTGTGGAGTGTTTGCTCATTGCATGGCAAGTGTTCTGGGGGGTGGCCTGCCTGGTGCCCTGTGTGGTGCTTTACCCCACAGTGCATGATTATTTGTAGCTGTAGCCGGGGGGGTTAGATGTCCATTCAGGTTGCATCACACACCCTTTGTGGGACTGCTATGGTGCTCTGTGGAGTGTTCGCTCATTGCATTGCAAGTGTTCTGGGGGGTGGCCTGCCTGGTGCCCTGTGGGGTGCTTTACCCCACAGTGCATGATTATTTGTAGCTGTAGCTGGGGGGTTAGATGTCCATTCAGGTTGCATCACACACCCTTTGTGTGACTGCTAGTGCTCTGTGGAGTGTTTGCTCTGTGCATGGCAAGTGTTCTGGGGGGTGGCCTGCCTGGTGCCCTGTGTGGTGCTTTACCCCACAGTGCATGATTATTTGTAGCTGTAGCTGTGGGGGTTAGATGTCCATTCAGGTTGCATCACACACCCTGTGTGTGACTGCTATGGTGCTCTGTGGAGTGTTCGCTCATTGCATTGCAAGTGTTCTGGGGTAGTGGCCTTCCTGGTGCCCTGTATGGTGCTTTACCCCAGTCTGCATGATTATTTGTAGCTGGGGGGTTAGGTGTCCATTCAGGTTGCATCACACACCCTTTGTGTGACTGCTATAGTGCTCTGTGGAGTGTTCGCTCATTGCATTGCAAGTGTTCTGGGGGAGTGGCCTTCCTGGTGCCCTGTGTGGTGCTTTACCCCACAGTGCATGATTATTTGTAGCTGTAGCTGGGGGGGTTAGATGTCCATTCAGGTTGCATTACACACCCTTTGTGTGACTGCTATGGTGCTCTGTGGAGTGTTCGCTCATTGCATTGCAAGTGTTCTGGGGTAGTGGCCTTCCTGGTGCCCTGTATGGTGCTTTACCCCACTCTGCATGATTATTTGTAGCTGGGGGGTTAGGTGTCCATTCAGGTTGCATCACACACCCTTTGTGTGACTGCTATAGTGCTCTGTGGAGTGTTCGCTCATTGCATTGCAAGTGTTCTGGGGGAGTGGCCTTCCTGGTGCCCTGTGTGGTGCTTTACCCCACTCTGCATGATTATTTGTAGCTGGGGGGTTAGATGTCCATTCAGGTTGCATCACACACCCTTTGTGGGACTGCTATGGTGCTCTGGGGAGTGTTCGCTCATAGCATGGCAAGTGTTCTGGGGGGTGGCCTGCCTGATGCCCTGTGTGGTGCTTTACCCCACAGTGCATGATTATTTGTAGCTGTAGCTGGGGGGTTAGAGGTCCATTCAGGTTGCATCACACACCCTTTGTGGGACTGCTATGGTGCTCTGGGAAGTGTTCGCTCATAGCATGGCAAGTGTTCTGGGGGGTGGCCTGCCTGGTGCCCTGTGTGGTGCTTTATCCCACAGTGCATGATTATTTGTAGCTGCAGCTGGGGGGGGGGGGGTTAGATGTCCATTCAGGTTGCATCACACACCCTTTGTGTGACTGCTAGTGCTCTATGGAGTGTTCGCTCATTGCATTGCAAGTGTTCTGGGGGGGGTGGCCTGCCTGGTGCCCTGTGTGGTGCTTTACCCCACAGTGCATGATTATTTGTAGCTGTAGCTGGGGGGGGGGGTTAGATGTCCATTCAGGTTGCATCACACACCCTTTGTGTGACTGCTATGGTGCTCTGGGGAGTGTTCGCTCATAGCATGGCAAGTGTTCGGGGGAGTGGCCTTCCTGGTGTCCTGTGTGGTGCTTTACCCCACTGTGCACGATTATTTGTAGCTTGGGACGGTTAGATGTCCATTCAGGTTGCATCACACACCCTTTGTGTGACTGCTATGGTGCTCTGTGGAGTGTTCGCTCATTGCATGGCAAGTGTTCTGAGGGGTGGCCTGCCTGGTGCCCTGTGTGGTGCTTTATCCCACAGTGCATGATTATTTGTAGCTGCAGCTGGGGGGCGGGGGGTAAGATGTCCATTCAGGTTGCATCACACACCCTTTGTGTGACTGCTAGTGCTCTATGGAGTGTTCGCTCATTGCATTGCAAGTGTTCTGGGGGGGTGGCCTGCCTGGTGCCCTGTGTGGTGCTTTACCCCACAGTGCATGATTATTTGTAGCTGTAGCTGTGGGGGGGGTTAGATGTCCATTCAGGTTGCATCACACACCCTTTGTGTGACTGCTATGGTGCTCTGGGGAGTGTTCGCTCATAGCATGGCAAGTGTTCGGGGGAGTGGCCTTCCTGGTGTCCTGTGTGGTGCTTTACCCCACTGTGCATGATTATTTGTAGCTGGGGGGGGGGGTTAGATGTCCATTCAGGTTGCATCACACACCCTTTGTGTGACTGCTATGGTGCTCTGTGGAGTGTTCGCTCATTGCATTGCAAGTGTTCTGGGGGAGTGGCCTTCCTGATGCCCTGTATGGTGCTTTACCCCACTGTGCATGATTATTTGTAGCTGGGGGGTTAGATGCCCATTCAGGTTGCATCACACAACCTTTGTGGGACTGCTATGGTGCTCTGGGGAGTGTTCACTCATAGCATGGCACGTGTTCTGGGGGGGTGGCCTGCCTGGTGCCCTGTGTGGTGCTTTACCCAACTGTGCATGATTATTTGTAGCTGGGGGGTTTAGTTGTCCATTCAGGTTGCATCACACACCCTTTGTGGGACTGCTATGGTGCTCTGGGGAGTGTTCACTCATAGCATGGCAAGTGTTC
Organism: Ambystoma mexicanum; assembly: GCF_040938575.1. Lineage (NCBI taxonomy): Eukaryota > Metazoa > Chordata > Amphibia > Caudata > Ambystomatidae > Ambystoma > Ambystoma mexicanum. The sequence continues at coordinate 190,538,672 of NC_090933.1, read as the reverse complement.
TGGGGGGTGGCCTGCCTGGTGCCCTGTGGGGTGCTTTACCCCACAGTGCATGATTATTTGTAGCTGTAGCTGGGGGTTAGATGTCCATTCAGGTTGCATCACACACCCTTTGTGTGACTGCTAGTGCTCTGTGGAGTGTTTGCTCATTGCATGGCAAGTGTTCTGGGGGGTGGCCTGCCTGGTGCCCTGTGTGGTGCTTTACCCCACAGTGCATGATTATTTGTAGCTGTAGCTGGGGGGGTTAGATGTCCATTCAGGTTGCATCACACACCTTTTGTGGGACTGCTATGGTGCTCTGTGGAGTGTTCGCTCATTGCATTGCAAGTGTTCTGGGGGGTGGCCTGCCTGGTGCCCTGTGGGTGCTTTACCCCACAGTGCATGATAATTTGTAGCTGTAGCTGGGGGGTTAGATGTCCATTCAGGTTGCATCACACACCCTTTGTGTGACTGCTAGTGCTCTGTGGAGTGTTTGCTCATTGCATGGCAAGTGTTCTGGGGGGTGGCCTGCCTGGTGCCCTGTGTGGTGCTTTACCCCACAGTGCATGATTATTTGTAGCTGTAGCTAGGGGGTTAGATGTCCATTCAGGTTGCATCACACACCCTTTGTGGGACTGCTATGGTGCTCTGTGGAGTGTTCGCTCATTGCATTGCAAGTGTTCTGGGGGGTGACCTGCCTGGTGCCCTGTGGGGTGCTTTACCCCACAGTGCATGATTATTTGTAGCTGTAGCTGGGGGGTTAGATGTCCATTCAGGTTGCATCACACACCCTTTGTGTGACTGCTAGTGCTCTGTGGAGTGTTTGCTCATTGCATGGCAAGTGTTCTGGGGGGTGGCCTGCCTGGTGCCCTGTGTGGTGCTTTACCCCACAGTGCATGATTATTTGTAGCTGTAGCTAGGGGGTTAGATGTCCATTCAGGTTGCATCACACACCCTTTGTGGGACTGCTATGGTGCTCTGTGGAGTGTTCGCTCATTGCATTGCAAGTGTTCTGGGGGAGTGGCCTTCCTGGTGCCCTTTATGGTGCTTTACCCCACTGTGCATGATTATTTGTAGCTGTAGCTGGGGGGTTAGATGTCCATTCAGGTTGCATCACACACCCTTTGTGTGACTGCTATGGTGCTCTGGGAGTGTTCACTCATAGCATGGCAAGTGTGCTGGGGAGTGGCCTTCCTGGTGCCCTATGTGGTGCTTTACCCCACTGTGCATGATTATTTGTAGCTGGGGGGTTAGATGTCCATTCAGGTTGCATCACACACCCTTTGTGTGGCTGCTATGGTGCTCTGGGGACCGTTCGCTCATAGCATGGCAAGTGTTCTGGGGGGTGGCCTGCCTGCTGCCCTGTGTGGTGCTTTACCCCACAGTGCATGAATATTTGTAGCTGTAGCTGGGGGGGTTAGATATCCATTCAGGTTGCATCACACACCCTTTGTGGGACTGCTATGGTGCTCTCTGGAGTGTTCGCTCATTGCATTGCAAGTGTTCTGGGGTAGTGGCCTTCCTGGTGCCCTGTATGGTGCTTTACCCCACTCTGCATGATTATTTGTAGCTGGGGGGTTAGGTGTCCATTCAGGTTGCATCACACACCCTTTGTGTGACTGCTATGGTGCTCTGGGGACCGTTCGCTCATAGCATGGCAAGTGTTCTGGGGGGGTGGCCTGGCTGGTGCCCTGTGTGGTGCTTTACCCCACTGTGCATGATTATTTGTAGCTCGGGGGTTAGATGTCCATTCAGGTTGCATCACACACCCTTTGTGTGACTGCTATGGTGCTCTGGGGAGTGTTCGCTCATAGCATGGCAAGTGTGGTGGGGAGTGGCCTTCCCGAATGCTGTGTGGTGCTTTACCCCACAGTGCATGTGCTTTGGCAGCTCATAGTTAAAAGGTTGAGAATCAGTGTAAGCCTTTTGAATCAGTACTGGCTGTCATATACGGAAATGGAATGTCATGTCCTTACCTGGCTCAGCTCGGCTGCCAGCTCCACACTCAGTGGATCCAACACCCTCCAGCCCTGCCATGTGGTGGATGCTGCTGACCGTCTCCTCCCAGGAGGTCAGATTAGATGGCTCCCTCGTGCCTCCTCCTGTGGCTGCGGTCCCCTTGCGATGGTGTGCCAGGTGATTGTGCACCCTGGCCTTCAGGTCACTTCACCACTTTTTGACCTCTTCTTTGCCCAACTGCCACCACTTCGTCACGCACCTCTGCCCAGATAGCGGTCTTATGCTGGTGTGCAATCTTGCAACTCCTGCCCCCCAAAAGCTGGTCAGCATAGGACACAGTAATTTGTGTACGTTTTGGAGTAATTACTGGCCATAAGGGCCCAAGTTAGCGATTATGGTGACTTTATAGTAAGTTTTGAGATGTTCCTGTTACCATCTGAAAATGCTCTATATCTCCCCCAAAACATGTTCAGTCCTCAGACCATCAGCAGTTAGTAGTAGAGCAGAGGAATCCCAAACAGGTCTCTGAGATGTTTCCTTAATGTTAATTTTTACGATGATTGTTGTATCTGGGTGCTGAAGAGGACACCAGCACCCTTTCTCACTAGGAGGGGGAATATCCCCTAGTGGACAGGTAGGAATTTCAACTCTAGCAAACCTTTGGTAGACACAATGGGCCTCATTACCAGTCCAGCAGTAGCCGTGCCGGTAAATCCGGCAGGCTGCTGCTGGTCCTATAAATGTTTCCAGAGCCTAGCTTCTCAGAAACACCGGGGGATTAAGACCTTGGTGTTCCTGGAAGTCAGGTATCAGAAAATCACTAAAACCCATTCCCATTGAGTCCCGTAGAACTCAAGGGAATGGAGATGACGGTATCACCAACACCGTTAATAACAGTGCCGGTGCTTCCCGGAAGGTCTGCGAACGGGTGCCATTCACAGTGTGCCGGTCCGGTAACAACAGTGCCAGTAGGCTTACCAGCACCGTTGTTACCGGACCAGCACACTCAGAATGAGGCCCAATGCCTTGTAAAAGGAATGAATACAGCCGCCTAAAATCTCAACTGTAATTCTCCACAGGTACAGACAGGAAGGCATTTGTCGTAGAGCTTAAGAAGAGGCAGGTAGGCTAGGTCTACAGTAAGATTCACACCAGTGTAACAGTGTAACTTTATCGTAATTGCAAACACCTTGATTTATTGTCACTAACACACATTGTACATGTCATTGTAGGGAAGTGCCCTAATGATGAACCGCATGGATCCGAAATACATTGGCAACTGCTACCGCTCCTCAGTTCAAGAAGAAGATGAATAAAGCATGCCAAATATATGATATAGCATTTCTCTTTATGTGTGTGTGTGATAAATGTGGCTGAAATATAATTATCCGTAGAATTGACTACATAGGAAGCGTCTAACATTTTTTTAATATACATTATTTAGACAGTCTTGCCGGGTCCTTTGCAGACATATGAAAAACAGGTCTTGATATGTGGACAATCTGATGACCCAAAGTCAGCAGTGTGTTATATCAACAAACTAGGTGGGACAAACTCAAAGTGTCCCTCAGACCTGACAGTAGCCTTATTGGAACCTTTGAGAAATGTTACCGGGGTACACAAACTAGTGGCAGATTGGTGTTTCAGGTGGTGGACAGATGCCAGGTATTGGTGGCTCTTTAGAGAGGTCTTTCTGAGAGGCCCTTCGGGTAAACCTGTTTGCAAACCATCTCAAATGTTAACTTCATCAACTTTGCAACTGGAGGCCGGACTCATTTGCAGAGCTGACAGGTGCTTTCTGCCGGTTCTGGGAAAGAGGGATCCAATGCGCATTTCCCTCCTTTTGATGATAGCTCAAATAATACTGTAGTGACACTGGTTCTCATCACCCCATTCCGAGTCTCAGGAATAGCTCGCTTTCACTCTAACAATATAGCCAGATTTTACTATCCTGCTGCTGGTTCACAGAGAACCGCTCGACCCATCTCTGTAACCCTCATCCAATGGTTATAACATGTTCCCTTACACTAGTGGCATGACTTAGCTCAGGCATATGTGGTTCACAGACTGTCTTTCAAAAGCAGTTTCAGGATTTACATGGTTCTCGTGGGTTCCCAGCAACCTTAGATCATTAGACAATTGTGTTCTAGACACTCACATTAGAACTGAAACTAAATCTTTGATCACCACTAATTTAATGGATGTCACTAATCCTCACAGTGAGGCCACTCTAGATGTGATGATTGAGCCCTGCACTTTACCGCTTCCTTTGTACCTAATCATTTGACTTCTATCGTTCTAGATGATGTTATTAAGCCTACAATTTTCGAGACTTCTATTGTTCACACAAATCAGGTTCCTCTAAGTAATGTTGTTGAATGTTGTTCCTCTTCAATCTTCTATACAAATTATCAAAACATGTGCAAAAGCCCTTATCTAAATTGTGGACCCCACAATACATCATCGCTAGTGAAACATTCAACTGAAGTAGCTGACTTCATCAATGAATTTGGAATTGACATTATGTTTCTGATTGAGACTTGGCTTCACCCGGCCGTTGGTCCATCTCTATCGTCAGCTGTACCTGATTCCCATCTTATCTTACACCAAGATCGACCAGACAGGGTCGGTAGGGGAGGTTCTGTGATTTTCGCTAGAGAGCTTAAAATACATTCGCTAGATGTTCATCATATATCGGGATGTGATATTCTGCATACTAAACTCCTGGTAAATTCCAACATGACATAAAATCTCTCATGTGTATATTTGTTAAGATGGATTTCTGAACTGACCTGGTGGGCAGAGGTAACCTTCTGGACAAGGCAGACCAATCAAGGTAGCTATGGCGGAGGTCAAGACTAGGTCTCAGGAGGGGTGAGGGTGACTGAAAGACCTCAATGAGCACACAGAGCAAAGGACACTTACAAATGACTCCCAGTCAGGTGTATATGTATTAAAAATACAAATACATTTATTTCAAGGCCTTTGAGTTTCAACACACACATCAAATCACAGTAATACTTTTAAGCCAACACAATCCTATCTAGATACATATATACAAGACCAATTGGGCAATTGGGTCTAAAGGGTTAATGCACGGAATGAGTCCACCACCTAAAAGGGGGAAGGAAACAGGCAGTGCAAATAGTCTTTAGTCCCTTCTGCATTCAGCACACTCCTAACTAAGAGGCAGTCCAATCTTTAAGAAGAGTGGAGCCTATTTCTCAAATGTACTTGCAATGCTGGCGCATGTGGTAATGCAGATGGGCAAAACTAGGTCTCTTCAAGGGTCTGTAGCAGCTCAGGAAGGTGGGTGAGGTGATGAAGAATAGGTTCGCACTATTCAAGGAGGGCCTCCACTTGAGGACAGAGTCAATTCCAAGAGTTGGGAATAGTTTGCTAGTTTGCACTAGCAGTAGAAAGCAGAGGGGCCCTCAGGGGCCACTCATGTGTAAACATGGATGGATGCGCTAGGGGCCACCGGTTAGGGTTGCAATTACTCACCAACCCCCGGCGCACTCCAGACCAAACTTCGGCATTCGAGTCCACTTGAGTTGCAGGTTCAAATGCGGCAATCTCGGGCTCTGATCGACGAAGTTACAGGGTTGATTCCCCTATGGGACAGTGGCGATTTCCCCACTCCTGGTGGATGGATCATGTCAGTTCTGCTGTATCAGGCTTCAGGGCACAGAGGACCACAGCTGCAATGAAATTGCATAGTTTGTCACCACGGCTGGGCGACACGGCAACCGTGCAAACTCTGGTTCGGGCGCACTCACTTTAATCCAGACCTGGGAACACCAAGTGTATGAAACTTGGTATGAGAGTGCCGTGAACAAAGAGTTTACAATGTGCCAAGTTTCAAGGGCTTCCTCAAAACGGCAGTGGTATCAGAGCCCATCGTCTGCGCATGCTGGTCAGTCCACTGGATGGCCCAGGGAAACTTCCGAAAAGGCTTACTTGCAGGTTCAGATGAAGGTGCCGAGTATAGTTAGTCCCACTATTCCAATGGGTCGAAGCGCCTTTGCAGACCTTCTAGGACGATCTGATGCAGAGGGGTCTAGCGTGATGACAGCGGGTTCAGGGTGCCAAACCTTCCAGCGGGTCATCAGTGGTTCATCAACTCGGCTTCTTAGTTTCAGGATAGTTGGGTCCTATCCTTTGATCAGTGAGAACTCCAGAGATTGACATGGTATGGGTGTTTGGGGCCTTCGCTTATCCAGAATCTCCTTTGCGCCAAAACGAAGAGGACCCAACGGGAGATCTGCTCACATACAGGCATAGTATACGTGGACCAATCATGGACGACGGTGGTCCCAGGCATTCACAGCACACCAGACTCTCTGGCACCCAGCATGTGTATTGGAACCAGACAGTCCAGCCCACATCCTGGGGGCGTACACACAAGGCATGCACAAGCCAGCGAAAGCTTGGCGCTTCGCGGGAAAGTGCATGCCCAAATAAGGACAGACCCGGGTTGGCTCGACCTGGGGAAGGTGAAGGGGCAAGATGGCCAAAGGACAGGACAAATAACCTCGTGGCCTGGCCATTTTGGAGCCAGGCCACCTAACCGTGAAAATCGTGGTAATAGCGGTTTTCCTGGCATGAAAGGGTTAAAAATATGCAAAATGGTAAGTTGCCACCAGCCCTGTCTAAGGCACATCTGCACTTCTCCTAAAAAATCCTTTGAGTGTGTCTAGGGCCTTTGGAAATTACTAGACCCAAGTGCACTGTACTGTAAGGTACATTTTACACTTGTTACATGTTGCAGAAAAGTTGCAACATGGAAAAGGACTAAGGGAAACAAAGTCTCCCAGTACTGACTGTTTTAAGGGCATGTTAGTTTCCCCATAAAAAGTGAGCGGAAAGCCTAGTGGAGTGCAGCAGAAGGCTGTGCTCCTCTGGTAAAGTCAGACTATGGTGTTCAGACATCAGCAAAAGGTTGGGGGGTTTACAACTGAAGGTAAAATTACACATGAAATGGAAATCTTTCTTAACAATATCGTCCTCCTTATTGCATGTCCGAGTTTAAAAATGCTTTGCTTGAAGCAATTCAACCTTGTATGATCAATACCTCATCTAATCTTAGATTGGGTGACTTCAATGTAGGATACTTGGACCCCAATGACAAGGAGACACTGGATTGCCTAACAACCCTTGCAGGGCTTAATCTGTCTCAATTAGTTAAAGGCCACCTGCATAAAAAGGGTTGTACCATCGACTGGATAGTCGCTAATAATAATGTAATTGCGAACATTTGTTCCATAATGCGTCCATGGTCAGACCATTATAGCAAATGCTTTGACCTATCACGCTTAGTAAAAAGAAGGTCTCGCCCACATTGGTCTAAATTGCTATGCCACAAGACCAGTAAAATTACTCTACATGCTATGGCCCCTATGCTCAAACCCTTGCTTGAGGAATCCTTTCCCGCAAAATTGCTGGATCAGAAGGTTCATTCTCATCATGCCTTGTTACAAGCAGCTTTGTATAGTGTGTCATCACTTAGGCCAAAAACGGTAAGAATTCAGCATAATTCTGCCACTGATAATGCTACAATCAGATGTAAAGCTAAGATGCAATGGCAAAATCTGGCCTCGATGAGGATAAAACAGAATGGGCCACTGTGTAGGCAAGCTATAGGTCAGCCCTAGTTGCTTCTAAGAGGGAGACATATAATAACAAGATTTCTTCAGCCAAGAACTCTACCAAAGAGCATTTTAGTTTATTACGAATCCTGGAGAAAGGGCATATCGCCACTGATGGTCTTCTGCATCGTCCGATTGTTGTTATAAGTTTATGGATTATTTCGATCAAAGAATCTCCAAGAATAGGGATAATACAAGGGATAAAATATCCACGTAATGCTTCCCTAAGGATTCTCCCAGTTCCTTGGTACCCTCAAGAACATTGGGTAATTCTACTCCACAGTTTTCTTTCTCGCCTGTGTCTGCTGATGAAGTATCAAAACTAATCAAGGAACGCATTGCAACTAATTGTGCCAGTGGTGTACGTCGTGGCAAAGCCATTAAAGAATGTGCTCCACTTCTGGCACAAGCAATCGCCATAATTGTCAACGAGACCTTATCTACCGCCCTTATACCCAACTCTTTGAAAGAGACCTGCATCACTCCCATCTTAAAGAAGGTCTCCCTGGATCCATCTGACCCTGGCAATTATCGGCCCATCACTAATGTCAGCTTCCACCTTAAGATCGTGGATCGAAATGCTTATTTACAGCTGCAGCGATTTGTTGTCAACCATAAGTTTCTGGGAACTCACCATTCAGGCTTTCACCCAGCACACAGCGCTGACACCTTCATGCTAGACCGTCAGTCAGGCATCTATGTCATTTTGGAGGATGGCAAAGCTGGGCTGTTATTGCTACTGGACCTTTCAGCAGCATTTGATGTGCTTGATCATGACATCTTAAGGGCACGACTAGCACAAGACCGTAACCTTGATCATCTGGCCGTGAGCTGGATTAGTTCTTTTTTACAGGCTAGGTCCGCCACTCTGGTGTTAGAACAGCACTCATCTGATGCCCACTTGATCAGGCAGGGACTACCACAGGGAGCATGCATGTCTCCCCTTCTCTCCAATTTATATATTAATCCACTTCATGATCTCCAGCGTAGCAGCGAGTTCCAATTCAAAAAATGATGCTGATGACCCCCAGCTGCTGTTCACGTTGTCTGGAGATATAGCTAGAGATACCAACCATATTATTAACATCTTTAATAGCATCATTCTATGGATTAGGGCCAATTGGGTTTGCCTAAATTGCCAAAAGACAGAACAATAGTTGGCAGCCAGAACTAAGAAACGTGGGCATTCCTATGATTCCATGCCACTAAAAACCTATACCATCCCAACACTGAGAAGAGCCAAATCCCTAGGCATTTATCTCAAAAGTGAGATGATTTCAATGCCCAGATTTCAGCCAACGTTGGTTCTTGCCATTGCTACTTCTGCCTGCTTCGCCAGCTAAAACTATTCATATCTGACTCTGATGCTGCTGCTATAGCCAGAGCCATTATTGGGAGCAAATTGGACTACAGCAATGCAATGCTGATGTGTGCCCCAGCATATGAGGTTGCAAGGCTGCAGGTGGTTCGGAACACGGCTGCTCGGGTTGTGGCCAAGATGGCCAGAAGAGCTCACATCTCTCCAACATTAAAAAGCCAACACTGGTTGCCAGTGGGTCAACGTATCAAGTTCAAAGCCATGACGATGGTACACAAATGTATGTACGGTGACGCCCCTTCCTACCTCAAAGCTCGACAACAGTTCCACTCTCTTCGGTCTTGCTCAAAACAATACCTAATCAACAAACGCTACAAGTGTACGCGTGCTGACGGTAGATCCTTCCAGACGTCTGCATCAGCTACGTGCAATACGCTACGGTTGTGTTTGCGGCTTGATCTTATTCTTATGTCCTTCAGAAAAGATCTGAAAACATTTCTCTTTAGAGAATGTTTTACATCATTTCTCAGCTTGCCTCTTGGAACGGATTCTCTGACCTCTGGCTGGGTCTCTTCTTTATGTGGTTATTGGTCATGGTCGTGTCATTTATGTTTGTCTTTTATGTTATAGCACTTCGATGCCTCAGGGCTTAAATGCTCAATAAATGCCTGTTTGCATGGAAGCTGTGGGTTTGTTGGTGCAGTGAGCAGAGTGTGGATCTATGTCAGGCTGTCTTTAGCTAGGTGATAAACCTTTTAGCTGAACTCCCTACTCCTTCTGCTTGGTGTACAGGGAATCTGTACAGGGCTGACATCTCCTTATAACACTGCTTCGAGGAAGGTTGCCTGGTGGGTTCACACGTTCTGGTATGCAGACTTTTTGAGGGTATTCGTAGCATTCCCTCTACCAGCACAAAATACGGCTCCCGGGATCTCATTGAGTCTAGCTCTGTGTTTTCTGAGCAGCATTCTGAAAGGTTATGGAATCATTGCAGCTACAAACCAGCTAGCTAAACACGCAGCTACGGTAATAAAACTGGCTTACCCAAGTGTGGCTTTTGCCTCTTGATTTATAAGCAGTGTGTGTCACCTTGCACTTAGTTTCTGTTAAAAAGAAGCACTGGCAAAGGCAACCGTTGTGGTGCTTTTATAGTCCTTTTATATGCATTTGACAGACACTGTCATAATATGCCCAGGTGCCATTTGCCATCTTATGCCTGGGTAGTATTTTTATGGCAGTGCCTGGTAAATGTGGATCCCATTCCTCCACAAAAGCCAAAACTGTTGACTTTGCCAATAGAAGTCCAGGCTTTACCACTCTCTCTTGTGTTCTTTGCCTCTCACTCTCTTCTCATCCTCCCCTTTTCACATACCCTTCTCTCTTCCTACCCTCATCTTGCCTTACACTCCTCTCTCCCCTAATGCTCCTTTCTTTCCCCATCCGCTTCCCTGCCTTCTTTGATCTCCCATGCTCTCACTTCCTTCTCTCTCTCCTTGACTTGTCAAACAGACACACATTCATGTTGCCACCACTGCCACACAGTCCTCTATTTTGCTGTTGTTTTAGCAAAGTAAATTATTTTACTTCACTGTAATTACCTAGAATTAGTTCGTGGTGAAGAAATTATGTAGATGTATTTAAGGGTTAGAGGGAATAAGGGGGAGGGGAGGGGTTGGGAGCAGGAGTGGTAGTGAGAGGGAAGGGGTTGTGGGGAGAACGGCCCAAACAATTTGAAAAAAGAATTGAAGTAATTACAATGAAGTAAATTACTAATAAGTAATTTAATTTGTTATAATAACATAGAACCACTCATCTGACCTGCTTGATTACTTAAATCTCTTTAATCACCACTACCTCTGCTCCTTCTCTTACCCAAACCCTGTTCTATCCTTCTTCTTCCTAACCGTTCTGTGACTCTCAAATCTAGATCAGATGCAAATGCTCCTATTAACATTTCGTCCCGGCAAACATTGCACCCAATAACCCAACTGCCCTGGAAGACTCACCTCTCACTGGGCTGTGACCATATGATGTGGTAAATTATGGAGGACTAAAGCAGCCCAAGACCCTGATCAACCTATAAACCTGTGGCCAGGGCCATTCCTAAGGGGAAGGCAAAGTGTGTGGCTGCCCAGAGCACAGGTGGTTTGAGGTCGCCGGATCACCTGCTCAGAGACTAATGTCGGAGCACTGACGAAAGAGCTCCTCAACCGGTATTCTTTGTTTTCCACTTTGCATTTCAAGCAGAGAGAAAACAGCAGAACAGTCTTTGAAACACCCTTCAAAGTGATCCCTTTGTTGCCAGCAATGCATTTCAGACCGCATGTGATTAGTAGTAAATGGCTGTAAACACTAGCGTGAGTGTGTCGCTGGGAGTGGCATCTCCCTTAAGTGCTAATGGTGGGTGATTAGAAAGAAGTGGGGGTGCACAGCGAGTAGTATGCTGTGTCAAACAATGAACACACTCACTTTTAACAAATATTGGTACCAACTAGAGCTTGGAAGAATTGTAGTCTAGTGCATACATTTAACACTGGGCTAAAATCCTGGATCCACCACTTAGCCAATGTGTATGATCCTGGACAAGTCCAGTAATTTGACTGCCATATGTGCAAACACCTGGGGGTTCTTAGGTGCAATTAAGTTAACCGAACAGATATCGAGAGATAGCACCAGGGCAAGCCGCTGGTCTTAGAAACAAGACCACCAAAGCAACAGAGGTTCGAACCCTAGAAACTGAACTAAGGTATTAGGCGCTTTATAAAAAAAAATATAAATAAATATTGTGTTCTAAAAAAAAACCACTTAAGACATGAATGGCTTTTTATGACGAATCTGCTCCCAACTGACAGCAAAATAAGATTATGCAGACTTCGGTAAACTTATTCGTGGCAACGAATTCTGGCATTTTATTTAGACAATGACCAAATATATGAGATAATGGAAATTAATTGTGTTTGTGCAATATTGTTTCCTACTTTGCTGTGACTTCTGATATTTTAATCATAAATTAATAAAGAAACATTTTTTGGCTACATTGCTTGGATTTTATAATGTCCGTGGCTTCAGGGGAGTTGGACATTTGAAAACACACAAGCAGGCCTTCTCCACCTCTGTGTACTAAGGTGCTGTGCTGTTGCTGCCACCAGTGCTGGTCATTGGGCCGGCTCTCGGCGGATCCGAGATCCGGCACCAGATATGGAGCCGGATCTCGGGATCCGGCCAGAGTCAGTCGCCCAAGACCATGAACCGCACTGGAATACTTAAAAAAAAATGTTTAAAAAAAGATAAGCGCCCGCGACGGCAGCATTACCTTGTACGCGGCTTGGCACTGGTGTGTAATGCACAATGCACGCTACATGTACAACCCATTCCTTTCAGTTGTACATGTAGCGAGCATTGTGCAGTACACTCCACACCAATGCCAAAGCCAGCGGTAAAAGGCAATGCTGCCATCGCGGGCGTTTTTTTTTTACGTATTGCAGCATTGCTGGATGTCCACTACGAGCCCCGCCCCCTCTAAACCACGCCTCATCGGGCACTGCCGCCCCCCGAACTCCTCCCCCTCCCCGGCCCTTGTGTTGTGGAATCCCCCACCACATTTTTTCCATTTCCACCACTGGCTGCCACAAGTACGCCCCGGTGCTCTCACCCTATAGCTGCAACGCTCTTTCTATGTTGACGTACAGGACCTGACTAACAAAACGTTTTCCAATGGGACTGCGTCATTGAAAAACGCGTTTGTTATATCCGGCCCATAGTGTCCTCACCAGCTCCTCCCGGCGAAGACGAGAAACGACACGTACGGTAGAGAGTCTGAATGAGTTGATGCAAAACCGTCTCTGCAGTGGAAAAAAACATTCCCATGATCAAAATTGGTTGAATGAATACAGGATTGTGCCGTTGCAACAATGTCCTAAGAAACAACGCCCGATGACAAACCTCATCTGCTCATTCATATACTTAATGTGACCATAGGACATTTCGGATTATATGCCATTGGTCCACTAGGTGGCAGGCTTCCATTCTTTTTGCATTTCATCCACTTGCGAATGAATGAAACACTGCCAATGCTGAAAGTAAGGCGTAATGTCCATATGTTTTAAATTGAAATTGCCAACTTTGTAATTGTTTGAGTACAGGTTTGTTGATTTGATGTATTAAATGTGTAAAGGGTACAATGACTAGTAAACCACCATTACAGCAAAGACGCGCTAGACTTGAATAGCGCATCACTGCAAACGAAATAGCATCTAGGCCCTTCCTGGCAGAGAGAAAGGTGGCCTAATGCTCGGAAGGAGAGAGGGTTTTGGATTCTTTCTGACGGAAGGTGTTGTAGCGCTACATTCCACCTTTCGATCGCTTTGGTGAGCTAGAGAGAGAAACCACCCTCAGAGAAAATGCAGGAATATTGCCCCGGAGCGTGTAATTCTGAAATGATTCACAAGACAATCACTGTTGGTTGCTCCTTCAGGAGTGAACTGGCCCACTGGTGCCAGATCACAGAAGCTTTGCACCTGTGCAAGTGCACAGGTGCACCGTATTAGCAGTAGGGTAAAGTTTGCAATAGTGCAAAAAACGTTCGGAGCATATTCGAAAACATTTGCAGCATGAAAAGTGCAATTTTTCATAGTATTTGTACTAGAGCAAAAATTGCCCTATTGCAAAAAATATGCACTTTCAATTTGGGATGAACCGAATAGTAGACTTAAGTATTTGGCCGAATGCCGAATAGTTGGACAGGTATTCAGAGCAAGAATAGTTGCCTTTTAAATAAAGTTATGTAGACAAGAAAAACACTTTGTAAATTAAAAACATACTTTAAAATATGTATATCGATTCTTTATTGCATTTCATTTCCTTGTTGTATACTGAAGATATTTGTGTAAACCATGAAAGGAATACATTGGGCCTCATTGCGAGGACGGCGGGCTGCCGCCCGTCCTTTTAACACCGAATCCGCTGCCTTATATCCCTGGTGCCACTGGGACATTACAAGTCCCGGTGCTATGGGAAATTAGGCGGTGGATTCGGGTCGTCTGCATTCCTGTGGAGTCCCGTAGGACTCCGTTGGAATGGGTTCACAGAAGCATCAGCACCATTGTTAACAGTGCTTCTGTGAAAATTCTGCCGTCCGGGGCCGTTGCACCCATCAGGTCAGACCTGCCGGGCATAACAACCCCCGCCGAGTCGGAGTGTGGCGGTTTGGAAAGGCTGCCGGTACGTTGCTACCAGCACCCTTATTTCTGGACCACCACACGCATAACGAGGCAGTTTGTATGTTTGTGCATTCATACGTGTCGCTTGTTGGGCCGTGCCCAAGTAACTAAGACTAGCCCAAAAGTATAGTATGCATCTATGCAATCACTGTGAGTGGAGAATAGGATGTGTCAACTTGTACTTTCAAATGTTCCTTTTGGGCCTGCCCATCTTCAGCATTGAAACATAAAAGGAGTGATTAACTCAATTAGCATCCTGCTGATCGCTAAAGTGCTCCTGAATACAAACCTTTGGTGTGCTTGAGCCATGCTTCTGAGTGGGGATGAGGCATTTGAAACATGTCTTTGTATTAATAGACAGTATTTTATTCCGGATGAGGTATGTTTGTGGTGTTTTGGGACATGGTAAAAGGAACCTACATAAATATATCGGAAATGCTGAGTTTCATGGTTCTCGGCTGACCTTATATGGAAGGGACAGTGCCGGTTTTCAGATCTTTAACTAGCATGAGTATGTTTATTTGACTCATTTGTTTCACTTGTACATCCATTAGGTGCAATAGTTCTAAATTGTAAACTTGTATCTCCTTGTCTTTATTACACAAATATAACTCTACGTTAACTCTCTAATGTTGGGAAGAATATTTCTGCTAACACAGACTGGGGCAGCCCCGTTCTTCAGTAACATCTCTCTCTCTCAGTTCAAAGGGACTCATTTTGACAACATGAGAAAGTTGGAGGGCAGGAATTGTAACCTATGTTTGATATTACAAGCACATCTCTGCCACAGACACACTTCCCACTGAGCCATCTTACTTGCTTTTTAACCTTGGCCTGCAGGCTGTACAGTTCTTTGCTGCATGCACACTACTTCCTGAGCTATTTTACTCAGGGGTTGGAACTCACTGGGATCTTTGCAACATATATATTAATTCACTTAATTATATCATTTGGATTGGGAACTGGAACCTCTAATGTTCAGATTTCTCACACAGGTCATCAGCAAATCAATAAGCGCCTAAAGAAAATACAATTTTCCAATAGTGACTTCATAAACAACTCATCCAGCTCAATGGTTTTCAACTGCAAAATACAGGGGAGACCAGAGACACATTCATAATACTGAGCCTTTTACTTCAGAACACGCCTCCCATGCAAACCACCAGATGAAAGTCTGTCTGTCCAGCACATAAAGAACAGGGACGTTGCAACTTCACACCTCTGTTCTTCCTGTACTCAATCAAAAAAGTGACAGCAGCACTTGTTTAATGATCCTTTAAAGGATAAACATATCATGCCTGAATGACTCCAGGCAGGGAGACCAAGTAGTACTTAATGTATTTTGTGTGGGAAACTATTCGGCTTTGATTGATAATTAATTAAGTATTCGGCCGAAGCCGAATATCTCATTTTCAGCCAAAATTTGTCCAAATACCTACTCAAAGCCGAATTTTGGTACACCCCAACTTTCAATGCATTTTTTGCACCAAGGCAAAGTTAGCCCTAGTGCTAATACGGAATGGCACTAGGGCAAATGTTGGCTTAGTGCTAATACAGTGCAACTCTGCATTTACACCAGTGCAAAGCTTCTGTAATCTGACACCAGGATTCATGGAATGGTATTAGCATGGGTCAAACGTTTCTCTGATGCAAAAATGCAACAAAAGAGCATAGTTTGTGCACTAGGGAAGTTTTTGCACCAGGGCAAAGTGTGTCCTAGTGCTAATATGGCATGGTATTAGTACTAGGGCTAACTTTGCCCTAGTGCAAAAATGCATATTTTTGCACCAGGGCAATTTTTGCTCTTGTGCTAATACCATGAAAAATTACACTTGTCATGGTGCAAATGTTTTTTCATATGCATTAATGTTTTTTGCAGTAGGGCGAACTTTGAACTAGTGCGAATATGGTGCAACAGTGCAAATGTTCTGTAGTGTGGCCCCTGATGTGCATAAGAGTAGCACTGAGGCCTTAAGGCTGGAGGAACCCACTTGTTAATTGGTAAAACGGGGACCCTACAGAATGAGGAGCAGAGCCACTGAGCTGTCACAAGGTATGGTGAAGCCAGCCCAAAAATGTAGTGAGGGCTCCGGTGTTTGCACTGGTCCAGCGGCGGCATGGCGCCACCAACAAGAGATGCGAGAATTCTCCTTTTGAGTATCGGTGGAGCATCCTGAATTTGGTTTGCTATTATTACAACAAATGAAAGAAAATAAAGCCATGTTCAAGCCAGTAATTGGGATACACAAAGTGAAGAAGGATGTCTTGGAAATGGACACTTATGTGGCTTAGGAGGATCTGTCCTCTCTAAAGGGGATGCTTTAATGGCTTGGCCAGGGGTGCATGATAGCACTGCCTATAGACAGTGGGGGAGACAGCGATATGCTTGGTAGTTGGCACCGGACAGTGACATGTTCCTGGCTCCCGAGAAAACCTAAATATGACAGACTGGCCCTCATTTTACCTTTGTGAAAATTCCAGCCAACCAGTCATAAATGTTTATTACTGTACCCATTTGTTGGATGTGGGTGTTTTTCATCTTCTAGACTACCAAGGAGACACAGAGTTGACTCCAATTGCACTTACGAACTGGTTACGGGTTTGTAATGGTGTTCGTTGATTGACAATTCTATGCAACTAGTAGCCTGTATACTCTGCACCCCTTAATGCTTGCCTAAGAGGAGGTAAAACATTCATAAAGACCCAAATATCACCAACGCTAACTCCATAAATCCCTAGTTTGAACTGTTAAGTGGCGTAACGCTGCTGTCTTTCGGCAAATTGTTTTGGCACTATACAATACTGTGACGATTTAATATGATTATTGGACGATTATGGACAGTAAGCCTATTTAGCAAATGTAAGGATAAATCGCCCAATGTCATTGGCAGATTACTGTCGGTGGCGTCCTTATTCCTGCTCGAGTCGATGACATGGTTGGTATCCCCAGATACGACGTGGAGGGTCTAATTTCTAAGGGAAAATGATCTCATGGAAAACAAGCCTTTGCTTATTGTCGATCAAATTCGTTTATTACCGATGAATCCATAAAACGTATGTGACGAACAACAATAAAAATATCCCTGATGGGCTCAGGACAGTGTTCTTGCCACCATCTTGATAGTTCATTGCCCGCTGGTAGACAATTAGCTTTGAAGTCCAAACTTGCAGTCTATACTTTGAGACGCCAAAGAGACTGCTAAGGCCTCTTGCAGGAATAATTGGAGGAAGGGAATACTGTAACAAATTCAACAAACACCATGAGATTATATATCCAAACATTAAGAACATATGAAATAGAAGCACAAAATATAAGAGGTCTTAAAAAAGATTACCAAATACATACAATTTACGTACAGGCTAATTCATAGAATTTCGCACAAAAGTGGCGCACTCGGCTGGCGCACAGTGTCCCCGTGCGATACACTGCGCCAGCCACGTGCGATAAAATCCATTTCACAGCGTATTCATGGATTTTAGCCTCCAAAACCAGCCGTGGCGCAGAGTGGCGCAGCGACCCTGCAGCAGCACCAGTTACGCCCCCAAGAACGCCCTCGCGCAAGGAAAAGCCATCAAAATCCCCAATTCATCGCAAATGTCTGCGCTAACCCTAGACCAAACAGCAAACGTCAAGCAGGGAACGTGTATTTCAGGGGTTCGCGGGAAGTTTCACACGCGATTGACCTGGGTACGTGTATTTCAGGGGTGCGCGTGAAGTTTCACACGCGATTCCATTAGGGCACGTGTATTTCAGGGGTGCGCGGGAAGTTTCACACGCAAATACAGCAGGGTACGTGTATTTCAGGGGTGCGCGGGAAGTTCCACACGCGATTGTCCTGGGTATGTGTATTCCAGGGGTGCGTGGGAAGTTTCACACGCGAATTCAGCAGGGTACGTGTATTTCAGGGGTGCGCGGGAAGTTCCACATGCGATTGTCCTGGGTACGTGTCTTCCAGGGGTGTGCGTGAAGTTTCACATGCAAATTCAGCAGGGTATGTGTATTTCAGGGGTGCGCGTGAAGTTTCACACGCAATTCCATCAGGGCACGTGTATTTCAGGGGTGCACGGGAAGTTTCACACGCAAATTCAGCAGGGTAAGTGTATTTCAGGGGTGCGCGGGAAGTTCCACACGCGATTGTCCTGGGTACGTGTATTCCAGGGGTGTGCAGGAAGTATCACACGCAAATTCAGTAGGGTACGTGTATTTCAGGGGTGCGCGGGAAGTTTCACACGTGATTCCATCGGGCACGTGTATTTCAGGGGTGCGCGTGAAGTTTCACACGCGAATTCAGCAGGGTACGTGTCTTTCAGGGGTGTGCGGGAAGTTCCAAACGCTATTGTCCTGGGTATGTGTGTTCCAGGGGTGCGCGGGAAGTCTAACACGCGAATTCAGCAGGGTATGTGTATTTCAGGGGTGCGCGGGGAGTACTACACGTGAATTGGCCGTGTGGGTCCTCCCAGGTGATACCCTCTACACCCTCCACGGCCCCTGCAGGCAGCCCACACCACAGGGGACTACCCTGCACCCCTGCTCATGCCCCGCAGGCAGCCCATCCACCATGGGCATTCCCCCCAGCCAAGCCACATGTCACCTTGCACTACTGATCAACAACGCATGTCTCCCAGCACCCCCACCCCCCAGCACTGTGGGGCACCTGCCAGCAGGTCCCCACTTATGTCCAACTCATGTCCCCCTGCACCCCCACCCCCCAGCATTCAGGGGCACCCTCAGCCAGGCCCCCACACATGTCTCCCTGCACCCCCACCCCCCAGCATCCAGGGGCACCCTCCACCAGGCCCCCACTCATGTCCAACTCATGTCCCCCTGCACCCCCACTCCCCAGCACTGTGGGACACCCTCCACCAGGCCCCCACTCATGTCCCCCAACACCCCCACCCCCCAGCAGTGCAGGGCACCCTCCACCATGCCCCCACACATGTCTCCCAGCACCCCCACCCCCCAGCATCAAGGGGAACACCCCACCAGGCCCCCACACATGTCTCCCAGCACCCCCACCCCCCAGCAGTGCAGGGCACCCTCCACCAGGCCCCCACACATGTCTCCCAGCACCTCCACTCCCCAGTATCCAGGGGCACCCTCCACCAGGCCCCCACTCATGTCCAACTCATGTCCCCCTCCACCCCCACACCCCAGCAGTCAGGGGCACCCTCCACCAGGCCCCCACTCATGTCTCCCAGCACCCCCACCCCCCAGCAGTTCAGGGCACCCTCCACCAGGCCCCCACTCATGTCCAACTCATGTCCCCCTGCACCCCCACCCCCCAGCAGTCAGGGGCACCTTCCACCAGGCCCCCACTCATGTCTCCCAGCACCCCCACCCCCCAGCAGTGCAGGACACCCTCCACCATGCCCCCACACGTCTCCCAGCAACCCCCCAGCATCCAGGGGCACCCTTCACCAGGCCCCCACTCATGTCCAACTCATGTCCCCCTGTACCCCCACCCCCCAGCAGTCAGGGGCACCCTCCACCAGGCCCCCACACATGTCTCCCAGCACCCCCACCCCCCAGCATCCAGGGGCACCCTCCACTAGGCCCCCACTCATGTCCAACTCATGTCTCCCAGCACCCCCACCCCCCAGCAGTGCAGAGCACCCTCCACCATGCCCCCATACATGTCTCCCAGCACCCCCCTAGCATCCAGGGGCACACTCCACCAGGCCCCCACACATGTCTCCCAGCACCCCCACCCCCGAGCAGTGCAGGGCACCCTCCACCAGGCCCCGACTCATGTCCCCCAGCCAACACGTCATCACAATCTAGATCCCTGGCCCTTATGGGCTGCTTCCACATGCCAAACACCCACCCAAGTATTGCATCCACCCACTTAGAAATGGCAATTACATGATACAACCCCAATGGCAAGTATGTAAATGAACACATGTCCCTCACATACACACAATGGGTGTCAGTGAATGTCAAAACCCATGTCATGATATGCATGAAACCAATGAGATGATACTACACATTGAAGTTTGATGAAGAAAATGTATTAAAAGCAACATAAATGGAATCAAAAATAAACAAACGACAATGGGAATTAAAAACCAAAAGCAGCATGTCCGTAAAATAATGTAAAACCACAAATCATAATCCAAAGGAAAGGTGTCCAAAGTCACAGTTCAAAAAAGTAAATCCAATGGAAAATCAAAACCGAAAACCATTGCTCCTTGGGTAAATTCCGAATAAAAAAATAAAATCCAATAGTCAACTATATACAGATAAACAATCCAGGGTCCATGATCCCAACAGAAGAAATGAAACCTATCTAATAATACTACCTAATAAAAAAAACTATATACAAAAATGTGGTCCATTGTCCAAAAGGTCCAAAAAAAATAAAAAAGCAAAGGCAACCTAACACTAACTACATAACTATTTTAAAGGGCAGCGGGCTAGTCCGACGGCTCACTGGTTGTTGTCATGGGCCAGGGCATCATCGAACTCCTGTTCAATAGCTTGGAGGCGGGCATGTTCCCTGGCCCTGAGGTCTCGCAGGGATAATGCAGTGTCCAGCTCCAACTCCCTGCGAATACCCTTGAGGCACTCAGCCCGCCTCAGCGCCCTCCGCATGGAGTTCTCCGCCCTGACCATTGTGAGCCGTTCCTCCTCTGCCCACTGCCGCTCCGCACCTATCTGCTGGCCCAACTGCTCCCACACGAAATACACTCCCATTCCAGGGTTCTCCTGCCCACTGGCCGAACCCTGCACCCTGATGTTGATGGCCCCGAGCCATGATGCCTCCCACATCGAGCCTGCCGTTGCCTCCGACGCAACTGCCTGTGCCAGCACGACGGCATCCAGGCTGATGGAATCCACCGACGCCATTGTGCACGTGCCCTGCCCGATGATGCCGTCACATCCTCCATCTGCTGGGGTCCAGTTGCTGGTGTGTCCACCCCTGCTGGACCTCCGACTTCAGAATGTGGCAGGGATGGGATCCCCACCGAGTTGACTGCATTGGTCGGGGCAGGTCCACTGGTGGCATCTGGGCCGGAAGACGGCATGGAGAACGACTGGCGCATAGCCTCCACAGAGGAGGAGAGGGTTGCCAGAATGCCCGACACATGTACGAAACCCCCGACCATGGCCGCTCCCAACTGGGCCACGTTGGCACGGTGCTCTTCGTGATGACGTGCGTGCTCCCCCCGGGAAGCACGCACCTCATCAAGAATGACACCCGTGCGCAACGCAACACCAATCAGGAGCTTCTCCATATGGACAGGGGTCCCCTCGTCCGCAGGTGGAGGGGAGTCAGATGACATGGACATCCCCCCTTCCTGCGGACGGGCCTAGGATGGGGCATCCCTGCTGGTGCATGGTGGTGCAGTCACAGTGTCAGGGACAGTGACATGCACGGGCACCTCCACGGCGACCTGTGCTGCCTCCTGCTCCTGCCCCTGGACTGCACCACTTGCACCAGCAGGGATGCCCCCACCAGGCCCCATGTGCGGCTCAGTAGCGGCCTCCTCCTCCTCTGTGGAAACCACCAACCTGGATGGCTCCACCCCGTCTTCCGCCGTTGCAAGCCCCTGTGGGGGCTCGCCCACCCCTTCCGCTGCAGCCATGGGGGCATCCCCGCCGCTTTGCTCCACAGCGCCGTCTCCGCCCTCTTCTTCACTTTGCGCTGTGTAGAGGGAGACATAGAACACAAGCATCAGGGTACTGTACAATGGTCCCCTAGACAGGAAGCAATAGCAGATGAGTGGCACTGTCAAAGATCTCTTCCATCATGTCCCTCCACAACACATGGGTCAGTGCAGGCAAAACACATGCAGTAACAGGCATGGCGCATGCTATGGACATTAGCAAACATGTCCAAGGGACTCTTGAAACATACAATGTTGTTTTTGAACTCACATGCATCACAGGTCATGCCTATCACATGCACACACTTCACCGTACTTTCATCCATCTGGACTCGTACACCCCAGACACAGTGGATGCAAGGATAACTAGGCTGCATCAGTGATTCTGAACATTGTCACAGACATGTGTCATGCATCGATGGCATTCACAAGTCACAGACACGCAGGTCAGACACACAGACATGGACACCATACATGTACATGGCATCAGCACCCAACCCTCACCCCACCCATGTCCAGGAACAGACACTGGCATGCTCTCATGTGTCCATTCCGCATAGGGCTCCCCATGTTGCATTTAAACACATACACCAACCGTGTACTTCACACATTACTGGTCTCACATGCATGACCATGATGTCCCTGCACACACACACGCGTACATGGCCTATGTCACACATACACGCAAGTATCAGACAACCAGCACACTGCAACATGCCCTGTCTCACACAGCAATGCTTGGCCACTTACCGCTCGACTCCAGAAGGGTCTGCCTCTCAAGGACCTGGACGTGGAGCGCTGGGGATATGCGTTCCAGGACCCTCATCTGATCTTCGACAAGTGGCCCCGGCGCCCCTTAGCATCCGCTGCTTTCAAGAGGTGCCGGGCCTTGTTGAGGGTCCTGGACCTGAAGTCCTCCCAGCGCTTCTTGACATGATGGAATAGTCGGACTGCCACCCCCTCCGCGTTGATGGCAGTCACGATGTCTGTCCAGATCCTGTCCCGTCCTTCCTTGTCGGCACGTGATGATCCGAAGAGGGCATCATAATGCCCCAGGACAAGCTCCACCAGGACATCAACTTCCTTCTGACTGATGCTGGTGGCCCTCTGCCCCTCTGGCTGGGGGTCGCCAGTGGTCTCGGATGGTGTTTGCTCCGACATGGCGACCCCTGAGGCAGGCGTGGGTGGGCAACTGGGTCCTGGGGCTGGGCTGTGGAGCGATGGTATCCCAGTCGGGAGTCTTCTTTTCCAGCAGGGGTGGACACAGCAACTGGACCCCTGCAGATGGCTGATGTGCAGGCACCAAATGGCAGGGCACGGTGGCAGCAGGCAGGCAGGCAGGCAGGCGGGCAGACGGCAGATGGCTCGTGGGAGTCTGCTCGGGGCTGTGGGGGGCAGTAATTCGGCCTTTTGGGCAGGAGCGTGGCCTTCCGTGTGCTTACGCGTGGCCAGCTTGATACGGAGTGATTTGGCACGTGAAAATTCTGCATGTCAGCGTGTAATTCGAGGAAAGGCCCTTAGCGCATAAGCACGTCAGCACGCATACGCGATTCCATTGGATGAAAGGCTCTTAGCGTGTAAGCGCGTCTGTGACGTATCGCGCTCGGGCGTTGCCCTGGCAGGGCTTGAAGATCCCACGTGGATTTCCATTGCTCAGTACGTGCTTTTCGTGGGGTGCGGTGTGTGTGTTCTACAGGCGCTGGGGTTCATACGCTATTACTTCACAGCGGGTGGGTGTTGGCTACGCGTTATTCTACACGCAGGGCAGATGGTGAGTGGTACCCTGCTCCCCCAGGCCCGATCGCGTGTTAAACAACCCGTGAGCCCCTGAAATACATGTACCACGCTCCCCCATGCCCGATCGCGTGTTAAACTTCCCGCGCACCCACAAAATACACGCACACGCTATTATTCACACAGCGGGTGTCCGTGCTTGTAGCGTACCCCTTTGCACGTCATTTAGGGGTGCGTGGGAAGTTTGACACGCAAATTCAGCAGGGTACGTGTATTTCAGGGGTTCCGGGGAGTACTAAACGTGAATTGGCTGTGTGGGTCCTCCCAGGTGTTCCCTCTACACCCTCCACGGCCCCTGCAGGCAGCCCACACAACAGGGGACTACCCTGCACCCCTGCTCATGTCCCGCAGGCAGACCATCCACCATGGGCATGCACCCAGCCAAGCCACATGTCACCCTGCACTACTGATCAACAACGCATGTCTCCCAGCACCCCCACACCCCAGCACTGTGGGACACCTGCCAGCAGGCCCCCACTCATGTCCCCCTGCACCACCACCACCCAGCATCCAGGGGCACCCTCCACCAGGCCCCCACTCATGTCTCCCAGCACCCCCAACTCCCAGCCCTGTGGGACACCTGCCAGCAGGCCCCCACACATGTCCCCCTGCACCACCACCCCCCAGCATCCAGGGGCACCCTCCACCAGGCCCCCACTCATGTCCAACTCATGTACCCCTGCACCCCCACCTCCCAGCACTGTGGGGCACCCTCCACCAGGCCCCCACTCATGTACCCCTGCACCACCACCCCCCACTATCCAGGGGCACCCTCCACCAGGCCCCCACTCATGTCCCCCTGCACACCCACCCCCCAGCATCCAGGGGCACCCTCCACCAGGCCCCCACTCATGTCCAACTCATGTCCCCCTGCACCCCCATCCCCCAGCACTGTGGGATACCTGCCAGCAGGCCCCCACTCATGTCCCCCTGCACCACCACCCCCCAGCATCCAGGGGCACCCTCCACCAGGCCCCCACTTATGTCTCCCTGCACACCCAGCGTCCAGGGGCACCCTCCACCAGGCCCCTACTCATGTCCAACTCATGTCCCCCTGGACCCCCCCCAACACTGTGGAGACCGTCCACCAGGCCCCCACTCATGTCCCCCTGCTCCCCCACCCCCAGCACTGTGGGGCACCCTCCACCAGGCCCCCACTCATGTCTCCCAGCACCCCCACCCCCAGCACTGTGGGACACCTGCCAGCAGGCCCCCACTCATGTCCCCCTGCACCACCACCCCCAAGCATCCAGGGGCACCCTCCACCAGGCCCCCACTCATGTCTCCCTGCACACCCACCCCCCAGCATCCAGGGGCACCCTCCTCCAGGCCCCCAATCATGTCCAACTCATGTCCCCCTAGACCCCCACCCCCCAGCACTGTGGGGCCCCCTCCACCAGGCCCCCACTCAGGTCCCCCTGCACCACCACCCCCAGCATCCAGGGGCAACCTCCAGCAGGCCCCCACTCATGTCCAACTCATGTCCCCCTGCACCCCCATCCCCCAGCACTGTGGGGCACCCTCCACCAGGCCCCCACTCATGTCCCCCTGCACTCCCACCCCCCAGCACTGTGGGACACTTGTCAGCAGGCCCCCACTTATGTCTCCCAGCACCCCCACCCCCCAGCACTGTGGGACACTTGCCAGCAGGCCCCCACTCATGTCCCCCTGCACCACCACCCCCAAGCATCCAGGGGCACCCTCCACCAGGCCCACACTCATGTCTCCATGCACACCCACCCCCCAGCATCCAGGGGCACCCTCCACCAGGCCCCCAGTCATGTCTCCCAGCACCCCCACCCCCCAGCAGTGCAGGACACCTGCCAGCAGGCCCCCATACATGTCCCCCCAACACCTCATGACGATCCATAATCATGGCCCCCATGCCCCCTCAGTACACTGCCTACGCCAACCCAGTCCGAACACACCACCAGGTATGACATCCACCCCACAAAGAAATCACCAGCACATGATGCATCCCAAATGGCTAGTCTGTACATCAACACATATCCTTCAAACCCACACAATGACAGCATGTGAATGATAGAACACACATTGTAACATGCATGAAACCAAAGAGAGAATACCACACATTGAAGTACCAAATTATAATGTATTAAACAGAAAAGCAAGGCAATGAAATGGAACAGAAGAAAATGGAAATAATAAATGAAATCCAGCATGTCCAATAAATGAAAAAGATGCATGAAATCCAAATGAAAAGCAATCCAAAAGCAAGTCTCCAAAGTGTCAGTCTGAGAAAATAAATCCAAGGTTCCAAAATAAGAAAAAACCATTGATCCATGGAAAAAAAAAATCAACAATCCAAATCCATTGTCAAACTATGTACAAGGTGAACATCCAGGGACCATGTGCCTAATCCTTTAAATGAAACCTATAAAATAAAATACTACCTAATAAAGAACTATATACAAGAAGGTGGGGCATTGTCCAAGTGCCCCAAAACAAAACAAAACCGAAAGGAAACTTAACCCTAAGGAACTATTTACAAGGGCAGCGGGCTAGTCCGACGGCTCACTTCTGGATGTTCCGGGCCAGGGCATCATCGAACTCCTCCTCAATGTCCCGGAGGCAGTCCTCCTCCATGGCCCCGAGGGTCTGCAGGGCCGACGACATGTTCTCCTCCAACTCCCTGCGGATTGCCTCGAGGCACTCGGCCTGCCTCAGGGCCCTCCGCATGGAGTTCTCCGCCCTGACCATCGTGAGCCGTGCCTCTTCAGCCCGCTGCCGCTCCGCATTTATGGCGTGGCCCAACCCCTGCCACACGGAAGACACTTCCCGTCCTGGGTCCTCCTGCCCTATGGCCGATGCCTGCCCCTCCGATGTCGAAGGCCCCGAGCCATCATGGCTCCCACCTCGTTGCTGCTGCTGCTGTGCCTGTGCCCGTGCCCTGGCTCCTGCTGCCTGCACATCCTCCACCGGCCGGGGTGCAGTCGTTGATGTGGCCACCCCTGCTGGACGTCCGACTCCCGACTGTGGCAGGGCTGTGTCCTCCACCAGCCTGGCCGCACCGTCAGAGGCAGCTCCACAGGGCTCCCAGGTGACAAATGGGTGGAAAGATGGCACGGAGGACGACTGGCGCATAGGGTGTTCAGTTGAGGACGGGGTCGGAACAAGCTCCAGCAAACGGAGGAATCCGGCCTGGGTGACCTGTCCCAGTAGGCCGACGCGGTCAACGAGCCATTTGAGATGACGTGCAGTCTCCTCATGAAAAGACTGCAGGTCACCTCGCATGGCCCGTTGACGCAACGCCACACCAGTCAGGACAGGCTCAACCCGTACCTGGATAGCCACGTCCGCAGGCAGAGGAAGGCCAGTTGTTGTAAGCTCATCCCCAGCCTGAAAACTGGTCTGGACGTAGGCATCCCTGCTGGTGCAAGATGATGCAGTGACAGGATCAGGGACAGGATTGCACAAAGGCTCCTCCGCGGCAGCCTGTGCTGCCTCCTGTCCCTGGTCCTGCAATGCACCACTAGTACCAGTGGAATCCCCACCTCCAGACCCCGTCTCTGTTGCTTGCACGGCCTCCTCCTCCACCAAACCCTCCACCAACCTGGATGACTCCATGCCATCTTCCCCGGTTAGGCCCTGTGGGGTCCCAGCTGTCCCTTCTACTGCCGAGGAGTCCAACTCCAACCTCTGCCTCTTGGACCTCCCCCCGGCAGCTGCGGCCTGGGACGCGGCACCAGACTCCTCACTCCCCGACGAGATGACAACCTGGGAGGGGAGCCGGGCCTTGCGTCTCCGGCTGGCGGTGCAATCGCTGCCGCTGTGCTCCACAGCAGCTTCTCCGCCCTCTTCATCAGTTGACGCTGCAGACAGGGAGAAATAAAACACAGGCATCAGGGCACTGTACAATGGACACATACACACATGACAGTTGTACATGAGTGGCATTGGGAAACCTCAGACATGGCATCACATTCGCCAACACACATGTCATTTCAACTCGCACACATGAGCCATACACAGCCATATTGCAACAGCCAGCACCATCCATACACATACAACAGCATGAGCAGGCAAAGGTGAGCCAGACATCACATGCAACACAGGGAGTGCACTAACCATGCGCACACACCACCGCACTTGCATGCATGTGTACACCTCTGCCAACTGTCGCAGTGTTCAGAATGGCATCCATGTCACATCTGCCAATCAGACTTCCACATCCCGCTGTCACATGCATCCATGTTGCATCACTGTTGCACCCTTGTCAAATACACACACATGCACATGTACACAGTGCTGATACATGCATCTGAAACCAACATCCATGTGTGACATCACGAACATGCCTGCTTACATACACATTCATCCAAACATGTGTGCCCACACATCTGCATTTGGCATACAAGCCTACACACACAAGCACCATCCATGTCTCACACATGAGAGCCCTCGCATGTGTTAGCCTCATGGCCCTGTACACCCCCCATACTTGGCCCCATAAAAACACATGTGCAACCTGCACACTACTGGCACACCACCACACGCACAGCTTACAATCATGATGCATGTACACTTACCGCTCGACTCCAGACGGGTCTGCCTCTCAAGGACCTGGACGTGGAGCGCTGGGGATATGTGTTCCAGGACCCTCATCTGATCGTCCGACAAGTGGCCCCCGGCGCCCCTTAGCATCCGCTGCCTTCAAGAGGTGCCGGGCCTTGTTGAGTGTCTTGGACCTGAAGTCCTCCCAGCGCTTCTTGACATGATGGAATAGTCAGACTGCCACCCCCTCCGCGTTGATGGCAGTCACGATGTCCGTCCAGATCCAAGTCCGTCCTTCCTTGTCGGCACGCAAACTTCCGAAGAGGGCATCATACTGCCTCAAGACTTGCTCCACCAGGACACCAACTTCGGTGGCAGTGAAGCCTCTCTGGCCGGGGGTTGTCAGTGGTGCCAGATGTTGCAGTGCCCGACATGACAACCCCAGAGGCAGGAGTGGGTGGGCAACTGGGTCCTGGGGCTGGTCTGTGGAGTGATGGAATCCCAGTCGGGAGTCTTCGGTTCCAGCAGGGGTGGTCACAGCAACAGCACCCCTGGCTGATGTGCAGGCAGCAAATGGCAGGGCACATGGGCAGTAGGCAATCAGGCAGCAGCAGATGGCAGGTGGGAGCGTGCTTGGGGCTCTGGGGGGCAGTAATTCGGCCTTCTGGGCAGGAGCGTGGTCTTCCGTGTGCTTACGCGTGGCCAGCTTGATACAGAGTGATTTGGCACATGAAAATCCAGCACGTCTGCGTGTAATTCGAGGAAAGGGCCTTAGCGCGTAAGCGCGTCAGCACATGTACGTGAATTAATTGGCCCAAGGGCCCCCAGCGTGTTGGCGCATCTATGATGTTACGCGCACATGCGTTTTCCATGGTGCGTAGAAAAAATAAGCACGTCAGAGTGTCATAGCGTGTAATTGGTGGAAAGGGCCTCAGTGCGTATGCGTGCCTGTGACGTGCGTGCGCGGGCATTTCCCTGTACACGGGTGCATGTTACACGTCCAATGACTGCACGTCAGAGTGTCAGCTCGTGTAATTGGAGGATAGGGCCTTAGCGCGTACACGCGGAAGTGACGCTGGACGTGTGGGCATGTTTAAAAGGTACGTGTAAAACGCCATTCCCTTGTACGTGCTTTTTGTGGAGAGCGAGTGGGTGAAATCTGTACTTCTTGACGGTTCACACGCGATTTACTTCACGGCATTCCAAGTTCGTACTCCCTGTTACCTCTGACAGCTTTTTGTCTTTTTGTCTTTTTCCTGGGCCTGTTTCCTCAAACAGCCTTCACTTCTTCTGTTGTCCTGTCTCCTCAGACAGCGTACAATTCTTCTTTTGGCGGGGGTGTTGCCAACGCGCACATGCGCGTATTTTTCACGCGATTTTTCCAGGAAGACGGTGAGTCGCGCACGTATTTAACATCTGTGCTTGCCCCGTGTGTTGCGTACCCCTTCAGAGGTCATTCTAGGCTGCGTGTGACACGCATACGTTCATTTTTGTGTTTCTGGGTGCCACAGCGTAGTGCAGGTTTATTTTTCCACGCAAGTGGTCTAGGAGGGGTTGCATGCACATTAACTCCCTTTTTTGGGGTGCCTGTGCGTTGCGTGACCTGTCATCTTCCCCCAGGGGTCACATACAGCCTTGCTAGAGCACTAGGGTACGAATTCCATCTAGTACCCTACCCCTTTGACCCCCAATTGCCCAGGACAATAGTTTACTGCAACTCCCATACGCACAACAACATTAGTGCCATGGTTGGGAGGCGAGCACGCGGTAAGGGTGGCAAAGGTGGCCGAGCCTCAAGAGGTGGCCGTGGTGGATACGGTAGGGGACATGGCCGGGACTTGCAGGGTGCCCCTAGCACCCCATGTGTGGGTGACCAGTCAGGGACACCCATGCCCCCCCCGGTTGAGGGTAACATGGCTGACACCATCCCTGCTCAGCCCTTGTCATGGCTGACTTCCAGGTCAGCAGGTCTAGGCCACGTGTGACGGTGCACGTTGGTGTCACCAGGCCACGTGGATCAGGGGCAGATATGTCATCTGCTGCCCCGAGTAGACAGGCTGGGGAGGCTGCAGGGGCAGCTGCGGCTCCATCCACCCCAGCTCTGAGTCTCCCAGCCAGGACAGTGTCGGTCCCAGTCCATCCTGCAGACGTTCCCCCTGACTACATCACACTTCAGCTAATGCCTGCACCAAGTCCCATGGTGAGTGTTCATTCCCACACTCCTAGTCCACAGTCCACCGGGGCTCCTGCCCCTAGTGTCCAGAGCGGCGTAGGACACTCAGGATCCCCACCACCTTCCAAGCGGAAGAGGAAGAGTGACCGCCCAGTACAGGCTGATGCCCCAGACACGGCTACACAGTCCGGCCCAACAAGGAAGCCCAGCTTCAATCAGGCCGAACTTGATGCACTTGTGGAGTATGTGTCCGCACATGACAGCGAAATGGTGATTACTGCAGGATGCAAGACCACACCTGCACAATGTCTGGCACACTGGCAGACCATCGCGGACATCATAAGTGCCCTTGGATTCGTGAGGCGCACAGCTAATGATTGCTACAAGCGCTGGAATGACCTGAAGCGCATGGCAAAGAAAAAGCTGGCCTCAAGTCATGCCGCTACTCTAGTGACTGGAGGTGGGTCTCCAGCAGAGGACATTGAACTCACTCCACATGAGTATGTTGCTGGGACCTATGTCACGGAGGGACAGATTCAAGGCGTGGGAGACCTGCCAGATTAGGAGGCATTGTCCGGTGAGTGCACATGCATGTGTGTGTCATCCATGTGCATGGTGTGTGTGTGAGGGCTTCTGATTGAGTGCCAGGTGAGGGCATGTGTGCCTAAGTGGTTTGGGTCACCCATGTGCTTCATCCAATACATTCTGCGCACCAGGATTTGGGTATTGTAGTATCCCTTCTGGCAACAGTAGACATTCAGCCCAACCTCACGCCAGTTGCCCTTGAAGTGTCATCTTGCCACAACATAGTTGCGTATTATTCTGTGTTCATTCAGGCTGATTGTTTGCATTCCACCACTTTCACTAGGCATTTCTCAGTCCTATTGTCACATGTGTGACATGGCTATGGTACATGACATCTGTGTGATGGCATGTGTCATGTATGTGTATTGGACATGCCAATCACAGGCCAATGTGTGATGGCACTGCTAGCCAGCATGCAGCAAATGTGTTGCTCTTCCATCTTGGTGTCATCAATGTGTGCCATTTGCCTCCCCTTCATACGCAGCGACGGTGCATGCATGGGAGGGTTATAGTCATGTGGGACATGTGTCAATGAAGTACTGTTTCTGTTGCTTCTCAGCCCTAATTCTGTGCCATGTTGCTGATGCCTGTTCCCATTTATTTTCTTTCATGTCTTTGCAGAGGATGACGCACTTGATACTGCTGGGGTTGTGGAGATGGTGCAGATCCAGGAGGGGTCTCAGGCCCGACCAGGCACCAGTGAGGGATGTGGTGTGGTGGTGGGTGAGAACCCACACTTGCTGTAGACCATTATCTCAAGGTGTGTCTCTGGGTGCACCTCCCCGGAGCTCTATTCAGGTGTCGGTTCGGATGATGAGACCTATGTGCGGTCGCAGGTAAGTGTTTCTGGGAGGGATTTTGTACTGTCCAACCCACCTGCACCAACGGTAGAACCCTCAGTGGGGATGTCAGTGTTGGTAGGTCCGCCTTTGGGGGTTATGGATGCAGGGTCACACTCTGCAACATCTGATCCTGTTCCTGGGCCAGCAGATCAGAGGGGGAATGCAGTCCTGCAGCCTCAGGCAGTGCCGGCACAGCAAGGCGCAGTTCGCCTTGCCCCAGACATGTGTGGTGCCCGCCGACGCGGTGGCCGTACACCACCTGGCAATACCGCATGGGAGCAATCCATATACGGTATGGCAAACCAACAGGCAGCATCAGCTGAGATGATGGCTCAGGCCATGGATAGGGTGGCCACTTCCATTGTCCCCCAAGAAAGGCTGATGGAACAACTACAGCAGGCAACAGACTCCATTTGCCAGTCACAAGGGAGGACATGTTGGCGTCCAACAGGGACAGACGGGCGGCACTGGAGACTCTGCGGGAAGCCATTTCTATTGAATCCCAGGGCCACAGGGAAGCCCTGAAGGTGGAACTCCGTCTGCTTAGGGTGACTCTTGTTGAGCTTGAGGCTTCAACTGACACGAGGACAGAACAGCAGCTGGAGCGGCTCACACATACGCTCTCACCTGAGATGCAGGCAACTAGGGAGGAGGTCCGGGCATCCCGTGAGCTGTTGCATGGGGACCTCCGCACGATTATCCTCCAGAACCAGACCTTCCATACCCGCATGCTTGCTGCCATGGAGGACCAGACTAGGGCTTTGCGTGGGCTGCCTCCCATAGTTCCACCACCTCCTGATGCAGCTGCAGAGGGTGAGGAGAGCGACGGCAGCGAATCTCTCACAATAGGGTAGCCGTGCAGGCCATGAGCCCATGGAGGTGTTTCTTTTCCGCAAGATCCACACAGGTGGCTTTTGGTGTGCACCCTGTCCTTGGACCTCCTGGGTGGCCTCCCCCACCCCCCTGGCCCATTCATGGCTATTTTTGATTTTTGATTTTTGATTTTTTTGACAGTGTGTTGCCTTGTGTGGCTCCCGTGGGCATACGCTGTATTGTGGCTGGGCACATGCAGGCTTGTCCTGAATTTGGGTTAGATGCTTCGGTTTGTGTGACACACACCCCTCCTGCTTCCCATTTCCATGGGCTTGCAAAGGGTGTGCCCAAGTGACATTGACTTACACAGTGACGGTGGACTCCCATTTGATGTGTGGGCAGTCTGTAGTCAATACTGTGTATACATTCCTAGTGCATATTGTTGTTGTATTGTACACTGCATGGTGTATTGACATGTGCCTCTGCATCCATCTCATCCTCCTAATTTGCAGGTCCATTTCTAATGTCTTAACAAGGCGGTCTACTTTGGAAATGGAGTCCATGTTGTAAGCAGTGCACCTACACTTTTGCGTGGCGCTAACACTGTACAGTTGGAAGTGTTCGAAGTGCTGGCATTATCAGGTAGTGAGGCTACCAATTTTTTAAATCCATACTGTCATGTTTATAGTAGGTTGGAGGTTGTGTAGGTGATTAGTATTATTGGTAAATATTTGGTAATGTGTGTTGTTAGTCCGGCATTACTGTGAGCATTTCATGTGGGGCCAGTTTCCGTTAGGGACACTGTACTTTGTGACACTTGTGTCATGTTGTGGGGATTAATTTGTTTGCTCTCACATAGCATGACATGCCATGGTGCGTTGTGTGGCGGTGCCGGGGAGGGGTTGGGTGACATGGCACTGTTCTCATGTTGTATTTTGCAAGTGGGTATTCATTTTTGCTGCATAGAAGTGTGTCTTTTGATGATACTGCATTGGTGGTGTTTGTGTAGGTAGGGATGCACATATTGTGACACTTCCAGGTGAACAATCTCAGGCTGCTATGGTTCTGACAGTTGACTGTCCCTTAATTCATCAGAATTGTCAGATTGAGTCATCATTGATTGTCAGATGGTATGTGCCAGGGCTGTGTGCACTCCACAGGGGTGTGATTTCAATGTGAAGTAATTAGCCACCAGCTGCGTACGGGCTGCCTCACCCCGTGCCCTTTCCCCTCCCATGCGCAGCGGGCGTGCATGTGGTTGGGGATGTGGGGGCACCACCATGTCCACAGCCAGGCCCCGGCGTGTTGCAACATTGTGCAGGACACATGCTGCCACTATGATCCTGCACACTACTGGGGGAGCGTATAACAGCTGCCCGCCAGAACGGTCAAGGGAGCGAAAGCGTGACTTGAGCACTCCGAATGTGCGCTCCACTATGCCCCGTGTTGCAATATGGGCTGTGTTGTATCTTACCTCGGGAGGCGTTATGGGGTTCCGAATTGGCGTCATCATGTGGGTGCTCAGAGGGTAGGCACTGTCCCCTGGGGAGGTGGTGATGGGGATCATTAGTGGGGTAGTGACATTACTCTGTATCTGTCATGCATGCGTGTGCTGTGGCATTTATACTCACCAAGCAGCCATGCATCGCCATGCCGCCCAGCTTCCATGTCACGGTTTAGGGTTGGCATTCTGTAAATGAAGCTGTCGTGGGTGGACCCTGGATAGTTGGCATATACTGAGGTGATGATTCCCTTGGCATCACATACTACCTGGACGCTGATGGAATGCCAGTGCTTGCGGTTTCTATAGATGTGCTCAGATGCCCTGGGGGGACGTAGAGCCACATGGGTGCAATCAACGGCACCTAGCACTTTGGGGAATTGTGCCTTTCTGCAGGTGTTCTGGGCAGGTATATGTGCCTGCGGACTGATGGGCGTGCAGTGATGATGGCCAACACCTGGTGTAGGCACCGTGACTGCGCGGCCTGTGGCACCCCCCCCCCACTATGGCACTTGTCCGCTGAAATGATCCGGTAGCCAAGAAGTGCAGTGCATTGAGGACCTTCTCCAGGGGGCTGAGTGCTTGGGAGCACAGGGTGGGTGATGTGAGGTCATCCTCCCACTCACTGACCAGGTCGAGTATTATGTGAGGTGGAAACCTGTACCTCCCGTACACCTGGTCATCAGGCATACCAAAAAGGCTGGTTCTGGGTGTGAAGATTCTGGCCCTGACTATCCTCCTCCTCCTCCTGCGGTATCCCATGGCCACTGCTGCTAGGAACGGTATATTCATCCTGGCGTCTGAGCTTGTTTGTTGTTTGCGCACACTTTTATGCTGCGCGGGACGTGCGCCTGCTTCATGTTGGCGTACGTGTTTCCGGATTGGACCTTTTTTTTTGGCGTGTTGTAGGCGACCGTGTAAATCTTCCCGCCCACCCCAGGAATACACTTAACACGCTCTCCCAGGCCCAGTCGCGAGTGAATATTCCCGCCCACCCCAGGAATACACGTAACACGCTCTCCCAGGCCAAGTCGCAAGTGAATATTCCCGCCCACCCCACGAATACACGTACCCCACTCTCCCAAGCCCAGTCGCGTGTGGAAGTTCACGCGAACCCGTAATACACGTACCCTGGTGATATCGCGTGTGGAAGTTCACGCGGACCCGTAATACACGTACCCTGCTGATATCACGTGTGGAAGTTCACACGGACCCGTAATACATGTACCCTGCTGATATCGCGTGTGGAAGTTCACGCGAACCCCGTAATACAGGTACCCTGCTGATATCACGTGTGGAAGTTCACGCGGACCCATAATACACATACCCTGATGAAATCGCGTGTAAGACTACCCACGCACCCCTGAAATACACGTACCCAGGCAAATCGCACTGCTGGGGGGTGGGGGTGCAGGGAGACATGAGTGGGGGCCTGGTGGAGGGTGCCCCTGGATGCTGGGGGGTGGGGGTGCAGGGAGACATGAGTGGGGGCCTGGTGGAGGGTGCCCCTGACTGCTGGGGGGCGGGGGTGCTGGGAGACATGAGTGGGGGCCTGGTGGAGGGTGCCCCTGACTGCTGGGGGGTGGTGGGGGAGAGACATGAGTGGGGGCCTGGTGGAGGGTGCCCCTGGTTGCTGGGGGGTGGGGGTGCAGGGAGACAAGAGTGGGGGCCTGGTGGAGGGTGCCCCTGGATGCTGGGGGTGCTGGGAGACATGAGTGGGGGCCTGGTGGAGGGTGCCCCTGGATGCTGGGGGGTGGGGGTGCAGGGAGACATGAGTGTGGGTCTGGTGGAGGGTGCCCCTGGATGCTGGGGGGTGGGGGTGCTGGGAGACATGAGTGTGGGCCTGGCGGAGGGTGCCCCTGGATGCTGGGGAGTGGGGGTGCTGGGAGACATGAGTGGGGGCCTGGTGGAGGATGCCCCTGACTGCTGGGGGGGTGGGTGGGAGACATGAGTGGGGGCCTGGTGGAGGGTGCCCCTGGATGCTGGGGGGTGGGGGTGCAGGGAGACAGGAGTGGGGGCCTGGTGGAGGGTGCCCCTGGATGCTGGGGGGTGGGGGTGCAGGGAGACATGAGTGTGGGCCTGGTGGAGGGTGCCCCTGGATGCTGGGGGGTGCGGGTGCTGGGAGACATGAGTTTGGGCCTGGTGGAGGGTGCCCCTGGATGCTGGGGGGTGGGGGTGCAGGGAGACATGAGTGGGGGCCTGGTGGAGGGTGCCCCTGGATGCTGGGGGGTGGGGGTGCTGGGAGACATGAGTGGGGGCCTGGTGGAGGGTGCCCCACAGTGCTGGGGGGTGGGGGTGCAAGGGGACATGAGTTGGACATGAGTGGGGGCCTGGTGGAGGGTGCCCCTGACTGCTGGGGGGTGGGGGGGTGGGAGACATGAGTGGGGTCCTGGTGGAGGGTGCCCCTGACTGCTGGGGGGTGGAGGGGTGGGAGACATGAGTGGGGGCCTGGTGGAGGGTGCCCCTGACTGCTGGGGGGTGGGGGTGCAGGGGACATGAGTTGGACATGAGTGGGGCCTGGTGGAGGGTGCCCCTGACTGCTGGGGGGTGGGGGTGCAGGGGGACATGAGTTGGACATGAGTGGGGCCTGGTAGAGGGTGCCCCTGGATGCTGGGGGGTGGGGTTGCAGGGAGACATGAGTGGGGGCCTGGTGGAGGGTGCCCCTTGATGCTGGGGGCTGGGGGTGCAGGGAGACATGAGTGGGGGCCTGGTGGAGGGTGCCCCTGACTGCTGGGAGGTGGGGAGGGGGTGGGAGACATGAGTGGGGGCCTGGTGGAGGGTGCCCCTGACTGCTGGGGGTGGGGGTGGGAGACATGAGTAGGGGCCTGGTGGAGGGTGCCCCTGACTGCTGGGGGGTGGAGGTTCAGGGGGACATGAGTTGGACATGGTGGGGCCTGGTGGAGGGTGCCCTGGATGCTGGGGGGTGGCCGTGCAGGGAGACATGAGTGGGGGCCTGGTGGAGGGTGTCCCTGGATGCTGGGGGGTGGGGGTGCAGGGAGACATGAGTGGGGGCCTGGTGGAGGGTGCCCCACAGTGCTGGGGGTAGGGGTGCAGGGAGACATAAGTGGGGGCCTGGTGGAGGGTGCCCCTGACTGCTGGGAGATGGGGGGAGACCTGAGTGGGGGCCTGGTGGAGGGTGCCCCTGGATGCTGGGGGTGCAGGGATACAGGAGTGGGGGCCTGGTGGAGGGTGCCCCTGGATGCTGGGTGGTGGTGGTGCAGGGAGACATGAGTGGGGGCCTGGTGGAGGGTGCCCCTGGATGCTGGGTGGTGGGGGTGCAGGGAGACATGAGTGGGGGCCTGGTGGAGGGTGCCCCTGGTTGCTGGGGGGTGGGGGTGCAGGGAGACATGAGTGGGGGCCTGGTGGAGGGTGCCCCTGGCTGCTGGGGGGGGGAGACATGAATGGGGGCCTGGTGGAGGGTGCCCCTGACTGCCGGGGGGCGGGGAGGTGGGAGACATGAGTGGGGGCCTGGTGGAGGATGCCCCTGACTGCTGGGGGGTTGGGGGGGTGGGAGACATGAGTGGGGGCCTGGTGGAGGGTGCCCCTGACTGCTGGGGGTGGGGGTGCAGGGGGACATGTGTTGGACATGGGTGGGGCCTGGTGGAGGGTGCCCCTGGATTCTGGGGGGTGGGGGTGCAGGGAGACATGAGTGGGGGCCTGGTGGAGGGTACCCCTGGATGCTGGGGGGTGGGGTGCAGGGAGACATGAGTGGGGGCCTGGTGGAGGGTGCCCCACAGTGCTGGGGGGTGGGGGTGCAGGGAGACATGAGTGGGGGCCTGGTAGAGGGTGCCCCTGACTGCTGGGGGGTGGGGGGTGGGGGAGACATGAGTGGGGGCCTGGTGGAGGGTGCCCCTGGATGCCGGGGGGTTGGGGTGCAGGGAGACAGGAGTGGGGGCCTGGTGGAGGGTGCCCCTGGATGCTGGGGGGTGGGGGTGCTGGGAGACATGAGTGGGGGCCTGGTGGAGGGTGCCCCTGGATGCTGGGGGGTGGGGGTGCAGGGAGATATGAGTGTGGGCCTGGTGGAGGGTGCCCCTGGATGCTGGGGGGTGGTGGTGCTGGGAGACATGAGTGGGGGCCTGGTGGAGGGTGCCCCTGGATGCTGGGGGGTGGGGGTGCAGGGAGACATGAGTGGGGTCCTGGTGGAGGGTGCCCCTGGATGCTGGGGGGTGGGGGTGCTGGGAGACATGAGTGGGGGCCTGTTGGAGGGTGCCCCTGGATGCTGGGGGGTGGGGGTGCAGGGAGACATGAGTGGGGGCCTGGTGGAGGGTGCCCCTGGATGCTGTGGGGTGGGGGGGTGGGAGACATGAGTGGGGGCCTGGTGGAGGGTGCCCCTGGATGCTGGGGGGTGGGGTGCTGGGAGACATGCGTTGGTGGGCAGTAGTGCAAGGTGACATGTGGGTTGGCTGGGGGGCATGGCCATGGTGGATGGGCTGCCTGCGGGACATGTGCAGGGGTGCAGGGTAGTCCCCTGTGGTGTGGGCCGCCTGCAGGGGCCGTGGAGGGTGTAGAGGGAACAGCTGGGCTAATTCACGTGTAGGACTCCCCGGCACCCCCGAAATACACGTAGGCTGCTGGATTTGCGTGTGGAATTTCCCGCACACCCGGAGTACACGTACCCTGCTGAAATCGCGTGTGGAACTTCACACGCACACCGAAATACACGTACCTTACAAATTCGCGTGTGAAACTTCCCGCGCACCTTGGAATACACGTACCCTGCTGAAATCGCGTGTGAAACTACACGCGCACCCCGAAATACACGTACCATGGACAATCGCGTGTGGAACTTCCCGCGCACCCCGAAATACACGTACCCAGGGTAATCGCGTGTGGAACTTCCCGCGCACCCTCGAAATACACGCACACGCTATTTTTCACACAGCGGGTGTCCGTGTTTGTCGGTACCCCTTTGCACCTCATGTATCATTCATCATGGCTGTATATAGGTGTTTTTTGTTAGCGCACATTTTGGCGCACATTTATTTCAGGCGCAGGGATGCTACCGCCTGCTTTCTTGTGGCTGACTTGTTTGGCCCTGTGCGCGTCTTTGACCGTGCGCTGGTTTGCCCTATTCGATTCCATGAATACGAGTTGTAGGCGAGCGTGTGGGCGTACCGCGCACTTGCCTCCTGTACTTCCCCCGTGACGTCCATATTTTCAGGCGTTGTTCCCCATTCCGAGTGTTACGCCCCGTGTTCCGCCTACTTTTGTTATGTGCGCCGCACTATGTGCGATTTCGCTGTGGCCGTGGCGCATGCCGTTGGATGACCTGTGCGCCGGCATGCACCGCGCACTTTTTCAGCGCACATCCAATATTTTTCTCGCGCACGGACTTCCATGAATCGATGTGCGCTGGTTTCCCTGCGAATTTCGCACTTGCACTGCGATTCGCACGTTTTGGCACCTCTGCGCCGGAATTTTCGCCGCACATTAATTCCATGAATTGGCCTGAAAGTCTCATTAATATGTTGCATACAGCATGTGATTAAAAAAAAATCCCACTAGAATAACTATATATCAGGATTAAGCTTCAACCTTGAAGCTTCAACCTTGAATCTTACATCATACAATCCAAACATGTTTCGCTCCACAGTCTATTCTGAGGACTTTTGTCTTAGTCACCACGCTTTTAATAGATCATTTGAAATTCCGTCGCGTGCATCATCTGTGTCAACCATCACACACAAAAAGAGTGCATTATTGCATATCTGTACGTTCAGATCCCTTGAAGAAGAGTATCTATGCCACGTGATTAGTGGGACAGGATATAGGCCTAAGCAAGGAAGCACCCAATGCCACTTCTAAAGAGGAAATAAGGGCCTTCCTGGGTTTAGCTCAGTATTACAGCAAGTTAATTGATCTGCCGGCTATATCCCAGAGGGCAGCGGCACTATTAGCGCACATGAAACGAAGGAGTGAGCGCAGCGGGGCTCTGCCGACATAGGGAAGATCCTCCTTGGTGCCCCTGAGCACTGCGGGGCCCTGCCCACAAGATCCTCCTTGGTGCCCCTGAGCTCCGCCCACATGGGGAAGATCCTCCTTGGTGCTCCTGCTAACACCGGGGCTCTGCTTGGTGCATCCATCATCTCGGAGATGAGCCTGGGACGGGCGCCAGCCACACAGTACATGCTGAGTGAGTATAGCGGTGATCTGTTGGGGACACAGACTGACACGCTGCCTGCCACACACCAGAAGTGGAGCTCTCTGGTCACCATCTGACCATGTTCTACATGGCACCATGACGGGACAACGCAATGCCGGCATGGGAAAGGATATAGACCTAAGCAAGGAAGCACCCAGTCCCACTTATAAAGAGGAAATAAGGGCCTTCCTGGGCTGAGCTCAATATTACAGCAAGTTCATAAACAATGTTTTCCGAAATGGGGGCATGGCTGACCACCAAATCATGCCCCCTCTGAGCTCTGGTCATTGAGAGATCTTGGTGGCTGGGAGGATACCAGAGACACCAAGCAGTAAGAGAATTTGTTTTGGGTAAGAGAGGTGTAATATTACCACTAGTCAAGCACTTTGTCTCTGAGAGCGATCCAAGATGGCAGCGGCATTATCAGCGCACATGAAACAAAGGAAGGAGTGAGCGCCGCAGGGCCCTGCCTGAGTGGGAAATTTCCTGCAAGGTGTTCTTGCTGACGTCGTGGCTCTGCTTGGTGCACCCATCATCTCGGTGATGTGCCTGCGGCCGGCGCCGTGCCACACCGTGAATGCAGAGTGTGTAGCTGTGATCTGTTGGGGACACACACTGATATGCTGCCTGCCACGCACCAGCGGAGCAGCTCTCTGGCTGCAATCTGGCCTTTTCATAATGCTATGTAACAATTTGTGATGACTCACTAAGTTGGCCCTCTCATGTCTTGGTGGTAATCATCTGTGGCCTATATAAAGCCTTATTCTCCTGGACCTTCCTGTGAACAGCATATGTTCACCAAACTGGACTACCGTTCTGTATTAAAGTTGTTCTCCCCTGGATAAAAGCACCTGCACACAAGTATCCTCGTCGCAAAAGCCGAGCACAGACAGAAGGCTACATCACAGTCAGACATAAGTCTCTTTTGCAAGTGCAGGTCGCTCCAGGAAAGCAGATGCAACACGGAATTGTGCAGGTTCTTGAAGTTCAGGGTTCTGGTTCAGATATGGAGGCACTTGCTATCAAATGTGACCTGCAGCAGATGCTCCAAGAATGAATAAAACAAGGTGATCATGGAGAGAAATGAGCATCTTCAATTGCTGGGAGGAATAAACACATCTTGTCTGTTGAAGGGGGAGTAGACGAACTGGAAAGCGCTTTGTGATCAATCCCATAAGCAACCAGCACCTGAAAGAGTGGGTACCACGGAAGTACAACTGCAATTCATGCTGGCGAAACTGGAGGACTGCCAGAATCGCTCTTGCTGCAGCACCATCAGCATGAGGGCAAGAGAAAAATAGGTGAAGGATCATGAGCAGGAGGAATGTGTTAAAAGCTTATTTTCTGCTTCACTTCCAGATGGCTCCCAGATTCTCTTGGATCGCACACACAGATTATACATCACTTTTCAGAAGCAGAAGAACGTGTTCGTTCTCAGATGTCCTGACCAGAGCCCTCTATTTACAGCAAAAGGAAAGAATAATGGTGGCTGCAGGGACTGCTTCTCTCAATCAAATTCAGAAATGACTCCCTCTTTCTCTAACAAGAATTGGGCCAATCAACCATTGGCCAGCGCCGTTCCCTTGGGATTATAACAGCTTGGCTCTAGAACAATAACATCAAATACACATGAGGCTTCCCTCACAAACCTCTGTTTGACTACAGGGGTCAGTCGTACGTAATCTAGGAGGAGGAGGAAGAAACTGAACTCATGAACGAAGCAGGACCTGGATCGAATACATATGACTCCTCCTTGCCTGCTATTAACATACCTGTTAGGAATGGTCATACTATGGACTCACACCTGGATTTTCCACTTCAAATCGGATACATGGAGTTAATGTAAAGAAACTGTAGTCAGGAGCTGGGGAATAACCTTGCAGAGGAAGTAAAGTTACCGAAAAAATGAGAAAGCGGAATTTTGATTTGAGCTAGCCTTACTGGATTGTAGTTACAACCAGAGGAAAACTCCTATTATTGACTAGAGTTTACAATGTAGGAAGGCATGGTTAAGAGTTGGTTAAATCAAATGGTTATCTGCAAGATTGGTGTGGTGCGGGAAAATAATGATCAGTAATGGTTAGATAATATTCCCCACATATTTTACCTGTAGTACTGTGTGATACTTCTTGTATTTGTTTGTTTTGCTCTTTTATTGCCCTTCGCATCCAAAGGCAACCTGTATGTATACCTTTCTGGGCACATATGGACACTGATGACGCATGGATGAACTGACACTG
This sequence comes from Ambystoma mexicanum, assembly GCF_040938575.1. Classification (NCBI taxonomy): domain Eukaryota; kingdom Metazoa; phylum Chordata; class Amphibia; order Caudata; family Ambystomatidae; genus Ambystoma; species Ambystoma mexicanum. The sequence goes on along the minus strand of NC_090933.1, from coordinate 190,496,339 downwards.
ATCACCCTGAATGTACAATGTCTCAAGAACCCATCGAAGCTTACATTTGTTCAGGGACGTCATTTCAGCAAAATGCCAGGGGTAGCAGAAGTGACATCACACGACCCTTGACCCCTGATGACATCACAGGAAGTGTTGTCATTTGACCCCACCCCGAAGTGATATCGCGGGAAAGGATGGAATACGACCTTTCACCCATTGACAAAACACGAAGTGGCATCACATAGCATTGTACACTATGAAAAATATGGTTACGATATCACTATAATGTGATGTACATTTCATACAAGAATGGATCGCCATATGTATCGTTAAGATCAGTGTGTATAAGCCCATGTTACCAAATGACTGTGAATACAAGCAGACGTCCATGACCAAATGATTATGATGTGTTATTATATAGCGCTTACGCTTAAGCGTTATCATTTGGCGATGGAGGTCTGCTTGCATTCACAATAATTTGGTAATATGCGCCTATACACACTAATCTTAACGATACATATGGTGATCCATTCATGTATGAAATCAACATCACATTATAGTGATATAACCATATTTTTCATAATGTACAATGCTATGTGATGCCACTTCCTGTTTTGTCAATGGGTGAAAGGTCATGTGCCATTGCTTCCCGTGTTATCACTTGGGGTGGGCTCAAATGACATCACTTCCTGTGATGTCATCAGGGGTCAAGGGTCATGTGATGTCACTTCCGCTACCCCTGGCATTTTGGTGGAATGACGTCCCTGCCCCAGACACCGTCAAGATGATGGAATCACAATATCCATTATGATGGGCAAGAGAATCTTTGGGATACCCAGGGGTCAATGCTACCTCTTCATATGATAGTCTGTAGAAGGCTAACATTCAGGAGACCCAGAAACGATGTGGTCTGTCCTGATAGCAACTTCAGGAGATCTCCTGGATCGGATGCATTGCTGCAGTCAAAATGTCCCTACTGCCCAAACTATATATATATATGTTTAAAGCCCTCTCGGTCCTCATCCCATCCAAACATCTGAATCAATTACAGAATAAAATGTCCACCTTTAATTTCAGAGGTGGCAGAACTAGGGTGGCTCCATCTATGTGCATGCGTTCCCCATACTTAGGTGGTCTAGGAGTTCCCTCAATTAAGAGATACTTGCTGCATAGATCAGTGCCATTTTGGATTGTCATCATACACCCATGCCTAAATACCGGAGAGACACTGAGCAGTGTGCCACGCGCATCCTATTGGTTGGTCTCCCATTCTTCACTAAGGAAACTATAGGGTGTGGGGGTGCACTGCTATCATTTGCATCTTGCTCTCTTCAGTTCTGGAGTAGTGGAAGAAATCGAATATAGGTTAGCACTGGTTTAGGCCAGACCCGTTGAGTGATCCCTTGAGGATACCACGGGCGGAGAGCAGCAAGCCGGTCAGTGCACTGCAACACCAGTTGTGGCAACCCAGAGAGAAGGCGGGAGCTGCAGAGCATTGAAGACTTGTAGCCTAAGGCTCCCAGGCTGCAGAGGATGCTTAGAACCGGCAAGCCAAAATGCGTGAAGTGGAAGGGGGCCACAGGGGCCATGCAGAGGATCCGGGAGTGCGGGCACTGCAGTGCGATCATCAATGACGCATGGAGGGAGGCACACCAGGGTGAAATGCAGTGGCAGAAGTCCCTTCTGGGTACAACAGAAAACCGGTCACATGTCTTTATAACAACATATATTTTTTTTAACGAACACACATATACCGAGCCTTTGCAACGAAAAACATACGTTTTGTTTTGGGGGGGGAGGGCGGGGTGCCCCCCTTGGGAGGAGGGCAGGGTGCCCCCCCAAGCCCCTGTTTGCCACCCCTTAAAAACCCATCATAACCGTTTCCCCACCATATTTAATCCTTCACCCCACCATCACAGTCATTTTCGTTATGGTTTGTCGTTGTAAAATGTTCAGTATATGTGAATGTCTACATAACATTTCCGTTATAAAGACTGGATACCTGGAAAACCTGACCTGGAGAGAGAGATGAAGGTGTGGATACCTGGAAAACCTGACCTGGAGAGAGAGATGAAGGTGAGGCCTGCCTGGTGGCCTATCCTGTGAGCTGGTGAAGCAGAGGCAGGAACACAAGATAGGGCTCGTCTCCAGTCCTGGGCGGTTACTGCATGCAGATTGACAAGTGAGGTCAGAGGGTGAGACGAGAACAATCTTTTGTAATTGCAAGAAACACAGGAGAGATAGCAATGTCACTGATGAGATGCCAGTTCCAATTCACAACTTGGAAACGCAGTGAGGAAGGAATTTATGGCACACACACAAGGGTAACAGGCCAGAGGCATTCGCGCCCGACAGAGCGCAGGATGCAATAGATGCCCACAAGGTGGCAGAAGACATGGGGTCAATACGCCCTGATGGATATGGCCTGAACTGCACCAGGCACACTGAGTGCTCCTATTTCCTTAGGAGGGTGCAATTCGTTCCTAAGGGGTCGTACACAAACCATCCCATCACGCCAGTCTCTTTTTCAACAACATATAAGCGCCGAGATGCCTCCGGGCTAGGTGCGCTTCAGAAGTGCAAAATAAATAAATAAATAAATAAATCTTGCAGACTGCAGACCTCTCTTTGAATTCCAGGAAGGCCCACATGTATCCTATATTCCTGAGGGGATTGTTCTGGAAAGCATTGGGGTAAAGGTCTGGCCCCTTGGGCACTGCCTCGTTGCTGGGCAATAGATGCTCACACACATTCCTCAATCCTCATGTAACACCATAGGCCACCAGCATCCATATGCCCTGCGGCCAACACCATATCCGAGTCCTCCCTCGCTTGCATGTCCCTGACTTTGCCTCTATTCCATTGCCTTCGGCACTTTCTGAAAAGCAAGTGTGCTGGTCTTTTTTGCATAGACTTGCCTAATAGTCTGGCACTTAAGGGGTTAAGTGCACACCATAAGCTTGCCTTTTCATTGCAGGAAACCATGTATGGTTGCATCCATGGCTGCTTCAACCACAACTCTGATTTCTGCCCCAGGAAACCCATTGGTTATGTGTGGGGCGCATGATAATTGCTTTTCTCCACCTCCTTCTTTCAACCCTTGTGGCCTCCTGGCACCCCACTGACTTTGGCCTGCTCCTCTTCCCGCGCTTGGGACTCACACCTCTTAGCACCCTTGAGGATGCGTCGCCTTCCTTGGTACCCACAGCCTTTACGCACTAATGGGTCAGCTCTGTGCTGCGAGCAATTTTTAATGCCTGCTGGAGCAAAGGGTCTTGTGCCTGTCATAGTTTCCTTTGTACACTGGCATTTGATATGCGTGGCATCAGCTGGTCACTCACATTTTCTTTCTGAGACCCTGTAAAATTGCACATGACAATTAGACTCTTGACTGCAACTAAACAATTGTTAATTCCCTCCCCCTCGAGCTGCTTAATTTCTCCAGCTCAACAGTGGTCTTGTCAACGTGGCACTTTACTGTGGGAAAATCCTTTTCATATTTACAGGAACTCACCACCTCCTCACCATGTTCTCTCTATTAATAGGTGGGATCCGGATGCTTGCAACAAATCCTGCACCCTCATTACCCACCCCATGTAATTAAGTTTCCCTCCTTCTTGTCGCCCCCATGCTTGTGGCTTCCTGCTTCCTTCAAATGTACCTCTGACCACATCTCCCAGGTCAGACTCAACACCCCAGGGGTGTGAAAGAACTGCTGTGGTGGCATTATATTTTGCCTAATATAAGCTTTTGGTGGTGGGTACTGTGGACCTATACGGCGTCTCAAGATGATGGGTGCAAGATTTGAGCAAGTTTCGTAAATCCTTTTAACCTTTGGGTTCCAGCCATGGTATCTTTTATGAATATACGGCTAGACGGGGACCTGCAACGCCCCTTTCCAGGATCTTACGTATGTGGCACCGCTCTAGCTAACCAAGCACAGGTCTGTGATATGGACGGACTGGTCAAGGACTCTGGAGAAACCCATCCAGTTGCCTTTCCCAATAAGGGTGGTTCGGGGATCACTCAAGCGCAACAAACATTGCTGGCACATTGAATGTTTGAATCACCAGGGCTCTGCAATCCATATGCCGGCCTTCCAGTCACTCGGGCAGACTGGGCACCTTCCACTTCCCACGAATGGACAGTGGACTCCAAAGGCAGTCTAGATAGGTGCAACCAGGACTGGATCTACAAATGCAAGCGGGATGGGCAGTCCACACACTCTGAGGCAGCCTAAACATGTGTGTAGCCTTAGTGCTGGGACACTCCTGAAAAAAATAGGATTTCCTTTGTATCCTTTGTGTGTGTGTGTAAATGATGGTAGGCCTGAGGAATGTTCTCCAGGAAATATAAGGTAGGTGTCACATGACTGTGGAGGGACGTTCAGGCCATAGTCACACACAAAACTAAATGACACAACGAAGGCCAAAAAAACTATTGTCACGTTGAAACGTTTGCCTCCAAAAACAGAGTTTGGCAAATCTTCACACAAAGGGCCCTCCACCCAGGGCCAATCAATCCCTGTGGGAGTATCAAGCATGCCGATCTCCCTCTCTGTGCGCTGATCCACGCTATACTGATCCCTCTTCTGTCACCCTTTCCCCAGGCCATGATAAACCACATCCCTTAAGGAGTCTCACAGCAGCCTGCATTACAACATACCACATGCAGCACTCTGCCCCTGATGTCACACTGGGCCGCTGAAGGCAATGCTGGGACCGCCCAGTAATTGTGGCTTTTGCCAGTGCAGGGTACACCTATCTGAACTGCTTTGGGGTATGCACTCCAATAGGAAAGACAGTGGGCGCCCACTCTGCCCCAGTGGTTCATCACGCTAGGACACCGATCTCGCAACCTAGGTAATTTACGCATATCCTCTCTTTTTGTGTTACGCATTCAGTGTGCCAGGCTGCCAGCAGAGTTTGATGTTCTTGAGTGCTACCCGTACCACCGATATTGGGAAAGGCACCCAAACAGGTTTGTCAGGAATGGCTGACCAATCTGTCCATCTCACAGACCTGCAATTGGTTAGCTAAAGCGGTGCCACGCATGGTTGCCAAATTTTTATTTTTGCTACGGAGGCAGAACCAAATTCTAATTTTCACTACAGTGGCAGAAATTACCACACAGAGCGAGACAAGGGAGCTGTACCCATCCCCGGGTCGAAACAACACATTTAGCAGTAGGAATTTTCAAAAAGACACAAATCTAAAAGCAAGTCTAAACACACAACATCACAGCAATGGTTGCCTAACCTGCTGAACATTTTCCTTCGGTGGAGGATTTGCTGAGTGTTTGGACCTTACTGGACCTACCCACTGCCTGTCTGTTTGGTGCCTCCTAGAAACGTTGTTGGTCCTTCTTCACTTGTAGCTATTTGCTGCAGTCCTCAGCTTTAAAACCACACTTCCAGACGTGGAGTGTCGCAGAGTGTTTGCTGAGTGTTTGGACCTTATTGGACCTACCCACTGCCTCTCTGTTTGCTGCCTCCTGGAAACTTTGTTGGTCCTTCTTCACTTGCTGCTATTTGCTGCAGTCCTCAGCTTTAAAACCACACTTCCGCATGCGGAGCGTCGCAGGGTGTTTGCTGAGTGTTTAGACCTTACTGGACCTACTGACTGCCTCTTTGTTTGCTGCCTCCTGGAACATTTGTTGGTCCTTCTTCACTTGTTGCTGTTTGCTGCAGTTCTCAGCTTTAAAAGCACACTTCCGGATGCAGAGAGTCACAGAGTGTTTGCTGAGTGTTCGCATGATGGGTGTGACATCAGCTGAGGGCAACTTAACTTTGCATGACTAGAAAACGTCCTGTCATGAGCTTGAACTCGGACATAAATGACCATCAGCTGCAGCGTACGAGGAGTCAGGTACGTTTGACTGATGCTATTGTCAAATCACATGCAATAACCATGTGGTTAGCACTAAGTATCTGTTGGGATAGAATATTGTCACCATAAACACATATCGCATGTTTGGATCGAACATTAAATAGATGCAGAGTGCATATCTCTGATATGACTCCCGTAAGATGCAAGTCCCCCCCTGCGTTTCCCGCACCAATCGCCTTATGTTATCTGACTGCACTTTCCGCTCCTCTAGTTGTGGCCGCTGCTGTGGAGCACGCTGCTCTTACCTGCAATCCAACGCCAATGACGAGATTGGATACAGAGACGGAGACGGCGGAAATGGCAGTTGCCAGGGCAGCTGAGGCGGCCGACTCCACGAAGGACAGGGGGGGGGTATTTCCGCTAATAGGAACGTGGAGGCCACAACCAAGCCTGCGGAGAATAAAGAAAAAGAAATGGGACAAACCTTTGATCCCACTGCAGTCAGTGCGGCCCGTGGTTCTCACATTGGAATCCACGGACAGGAAAACTGCAAAAAAGTGCACCACCAAGAGAAGCCTTTCGAGCTCAGACATCAGGTCACTCAAATGGCATTTTAAAACGAAAGTGCCTCATAATGCCATTGATCCACTTCAAAAAAATTCTTTAAACAGTTAAAAGAGCCTGAGTGAAAAAAACATAATTTTGCCTGCAGTAACAGACGAAGATCTACTGGCCAGTCTTTCGGCTGTCGCAAAATAGAAGTATTAAAAAATGTGAACCAATGCTCGACTGAGAATGAACCACTAACGACACAAGCAAATGCTTGCCTAGAAAGACTGTCTTCTTCATATGACGTTGAAAGTTGGACCCAAAGCGACCAAGAATGCAGAGTATCTGCAGTAATGAAATGGGAGCCGATTGCCACACAAGTAAAGCCGATGCAGAGGGGAGTAATGTAAATCACAGTGAAAACAAGAATCTCACTCAGGAAGATAACATCGGTCAGCCTGTACCTGAGTTGCCACAGGCCCTGGAACAAAACAAAATGGAAAAAGGCTAACGCAAGAACACATGAAAGAAAAAATCATCAAAATTAAATAAATGCAAATGACAACCCATCGTCTGAAGTCTCGGGCATAGTCTTGAATAAGATTGATCCTGATGATATAAGCAACCTCAATGACGTTCCCGTTTTCCAAATAGTGGGAAAATCGGTGAACCTGGAGGAATCATCAGAAACAGATGAAGTGAGAGTTCACGGTGGGAAAAAGCCTCAAGATGAAATTGGAGACAACCACCGATCTATAGAAGCTCAAACAGGGCAAGAAATCCAGGCCCATACCCAACTGAGCAAATGAGGGCAAAAGAGATGCAAGAATCTATCACTTCTGCAGTGACAATAATTCTGGTGCCATTTCTCAAATTATATGTACATTTGAGTGATAACTATAAAGATCAATCTACATTAATAGATTTGATGAACACCAAGATGACAAATCTTGAATCTGTAATGAAGGTGATAAGAGAAAAAAGAGAAATAGAAAAATAAATGGATTGGGTAATTCTTAAATACCTCATTGACTTAATGCAAGATGCTAAATCTGACAAGCGGATCTTCTTAGAGGGAGTAAGAGAAATGGTATCATGCAGCAAAATGGACACAAATGAAGTAAACATAATTCCGCCAAAACCATGTGCAAAGAAGGTGGACACAATGGAAAGTACTTTTCAGACTGACCAAATGGAGTCTACAAAAAAGTAAATCCTAATAGATAGTAAAAACGACATAATGAGGAAGTTGACGAACTGAGAAATATTCCCTTCACCAGCTACACTGGATAGTTTCCACCAAGTGACATTGTGGTTGATCATGAAGACATAAGACAAGCCTCATCAAAAGAAATCACTGGATTGACCCAACAGAAGGAAAAACTGACTAATGAACCTAGCTTGAATTACCCATTTTCCATTTTCGACTCTAAGAGACCCCATGCAAAAATTGACAAAACATGTGGAGGTAAATACCTGTGTAAGTGAAAAAATGTGAGAAAGCAGGATTCAAAGAGATTTTGCGGATCTAGACGCTTTGTGTGAACTACTGGATTTGTCAGTTTATGAAGAAACAGTACCATTTGAAAATTCCGAGCCCAAGAGGATAATGCACAGTTTTAATAAAGAGGAACAAAGAAAAGATCCTGTGCCTCAAAAATCAGACCAAGAGGAATATACGAACTTTATGGCTTTGAGTGAAAAGAGAGCCAAGTTCACCTCTAAAGCCCCCACTGAGACATTATCTCATGATTTCATAATGAAATCTCTTCTTATGAAACCAAAATCGGATGCCAGACATAAAAAATCAAACTATCAGGCCTCTGCAAAATCAAATGAAGAGAGAAATGCAAGATGGAATGCCAAAAACGATGAAAAGGAAAATAGAAGGATCAATACAGCCCGGGATAACATACGATCCCTAGAAAGAACCTTCAAAGCAAAGGACGGTCTCATTTTAAATAGATCTACAAATATGAAATTATTGCAACATATTCCTCAATTGAAAGTTATACGGTCTGACGACCTAAAGACCGTGAGTTTCCCAGATGAAAACAGAAATTATGCAGTCGAATTGACTGTTAATTCCTTTGCCTTCGCTGGAATAATGATCAAAGCAGAAGAAGACATTTGATCGCTGGGAATTGACATTAAGAAAATTAACATGGAAAGCCAAAACCAGCCACAGAAGCTGAGTACTGAAAACAGAACAACTTCTGAATGGAGACACGGCAAAGTTGAGACAATCCAAATGCAGTTGATGAACAGAGCTATGGCTATCTCTTCAGAAAAGAGCCCCAGCTTCATCAATGGGAACAACCACTTCAAAAGGCTGCTTAAAGAGAAAGATCTTTTAAATAAAATCCACTTTACCATTAAAGGTAGACAACATGGTGAAGTTCAAAATGGAGTGAAAGCAGAAATCATGGAAGAGACAGCCCCATGGAATTGGGTGGCTAGATAGCTAGCTACAAAAACTTAAAAATAGGATGCAAACCCACCAATTACAACAAGTTGGAAAATAGGGAGCTGGAACACAAGGGGTTTCGCCATCTCTTTAATGAAAAACAAAAATTGATAAGTCATCTGGAAATTATATGTATCCAAGAATATTGGCTGAAAGAACCTTCAATTTTAGACGAATACATAGTGTTATTAAATCCGGCCTAGGGAGGACAGTGTGGTCGTCCTTCATCAGGATTGCTAACAATGGTAAACAATGGGACGGATATAATGGTAATTGATACCATAAATCCAAACCCATATATTCAAATAACTTTAATAAAACTGACAAGACTTAAACTCAAAAATTATTACCTTCTTCTTCTAATGAATCTATGTTGGAATCCCACAAGTGCAGAAGGAGTTCGCTTCCTGGATCTGGTAACTGACTGGATAGACAAGATAGCAGAGAAGCATTCTAATATCAAAATATTAATTTGCGGTGACCTTAATGCGACATGTTTTGAAGGAGATTGGGGAAACAAAGACTAAGCAATTCCATAACGTAAGAAAAACTCTTTGAGGAAAGCTATGGATGGAAGAAATGGAGCATTGAGCTATCCATTGACTAAACAGTAATGTCTCTGGTAATATGCCCCGAACTACTACGTGGTCGAATGGGAAAATCAAAGCGACACTTGACAATATGTTTGCGTCAGAAAATATTGTCAAGTGTCGCTTTGACAGATGCTCACAGTGATCATGACCCGGTTATAGCCACGATATTGGAAAGACAAAAAAGCAAAAAAACCTGTTACCTCATGGAGTTAGAAGTAGAAAATGGCCGAAACCATCCAAGGATAAAACAAAAGATATTCCAAAACTTGTGAAAGCCTTAAGAAAGTGGCAATCTGATGATCCAAACTCAGTAGAGTATAATCAGATGCTAATGGGCTACAAAGAAATCTATATACATTCATCAAAGCCAGAATTCAAACAAATTCACGCATTTGATCCTGATGTAGCTGAACAAAAGAAGCAATGAAGTAAAGATCTCTGCGCTCTAAAAACATTAAAACAACAGAATATCGAAGAACTAATACGTAAAACGAAACAGCAATATAAGAAATGGCAAAAGTCACATAAAACATTATTATTCCAAAGAGATGCTGAACACATGATGAGAGCTGTGGACACTACAAACAGTAGAAATGTATGGCAAATAATAAATGAAAGGCAGTGCAATGAAAACGTGTGCTTGATAAACTCTATTGCAGAAAGTACGCAGATAGATCATTTCAAGAACCTATTCTACAATGGGACAGTTACTCATGAACAAAACAACGAAGATCAAAATTGTCAAAACTATTAAAGAATTTGATTAAAAAAACTAGATTGTATGACCTCCGACAGACAGGATTTGTCAAACAAGTCGGCTGTAGTCTAAATCTATTCTTGCAAGGCCTGTTGAAAAAAGAGCTCTAAGTAACAAGCACAGAATCTATATGGCCAGTATCGACCTACAGCAGACATTTGATAGTATCGACCGGAGCCTGTTATGGAAAAGAATTGAGTCTAAAGCATGTCGACCTGATTTATTCAAAGCTATAAAAGAGATTTATTCTTGCACATCAATACAAGTGAAACTTGATCATCTTATGAATCTTTTAAGTAAAATTGCAACAAAAAAAGGCTTAAAGCAGGGATGCCCTTAGCCGCCACTTTATTTTGCTTTTACATAGAAGATATGAAGAAGATACCTGAAAATAAGCTATCCTTCCCTCCTAAAATTAATGGTATGAGGTCAGCAGACTACTCTGTGCCGATGATTTGATTCTGTTAGATCAGACAAAGATAGGCATACAGAGGTCTTTAAACAAGCTGGAAAAATACATGTCCAGCAAACATCTGAAAATAAATGCCACAAAATCTGTCATCGTGGTGCTCGGTGACAATAGATGGAAGAAAACCAAACAAGAAACCCTGCACCTGCACCTGAATGGAAACAAATTAGAACCAGTTGAAGAAAGAAAATACCTAGGCGTTCAACTAAATACATCGAAAAATGAAAGAGCCTGGATGGGTACCCTGAGAATGAAAGTAAAAAGATTCATTACACAAGGGAAAGCCACAGACAGAAGATATGACAAATTCTCACTGCAACCAGTTATTGTTTTATAAAAACAGAAAGGGGGTAATTCATAGAATAAATGTGCTCCGAAATTACTGGCGCAAGCGTGAAAAATCACGTGCGATTCATGGAAGGCCCTGCGCGTGTATTTTCCAGGATGTGCGCCAAATCCGCGCATGGTGCACACCGGCACACACATCACTTCCACATCCCGAACGCCGTGCGTGACGCGCACAGCGAAAGTGCACAACGTCAGCGCACACATCAAAAAGGGTGCGGAACAAGGAGTGGAACACGCGGAATGGGGAACAACATGTAAAAAATAAGGGTGTAACTGGGGAAGTTCCGCTGGGAAGTACACGGAACGCCCACACGCACGCGAACTACACATATTCATGGAATTGAATAGGTAAAACCTGCGCATGTCAAAACACAGGGACACGCACAATTACGTCTGCCACACGAAAGCAGGCGGAAGCGCCCCCGCTCAGCATAAAAGTGCACGCAAACGACAAACAAGCATATACAGCTATGATGAATGTCCGGTTCCTCGCAGCAGTGATCGTGGGACACCGCAGGAGGAGGAGAATAGCCAGGCCCCGCATTTTCATGCCCAGGACCAGCCTTTTTGGGATGCCTGATGACCAGGTCTATGGCAGGTATAGGTTTCCACCTCATGGTCCTCATTACAACACCAGCGCTAAACCATGGCGCTATTAGCACCAAGGTTGCTGCCGGTATTGTAACAAGTCCGCCATGGTGAAATGGGGAAGTACCACCCCATTCCAAGGTTGGCGGGGCGGTATTTGCCCATTTCACCATGGCCCTTCCCCATTCCCATTTTTGCCCCATAGGGCATAATGGGAATGGGGAAGGCAGTAATTACGGTACCGCAAATTGCGGTAAAACTAGCCGTTAAAGTGGCAACCCGCAAAGGGACCTCGTAATCAGGCGCTAAGGGATTACCGGTACCGGTACCCTTACCGGTACCGGTAATCCCTTAGGGCCAGGGTCGTAATGAGGCCCCATATCATCCTAGAGCTGGTCAGGGAGTGGGAGGATGAACTCACATCACCCACCCTGCGCTCCCAAGCATTGAGCCCCTTGGAGAAGGTTCTCAATGTACTGCATTTTTTGGCCACTGGGTCATTTCAGCAGACAACTGCCATAGTGGGGGGTGTCTCACAGCCCACGCAGTCACGTTGCCTACACTAGGTGTTGGCAATCATCACTGCGCGCCCCTCAGTCCGCAGGCACATATACATGCCCAGAATACCCGCAGAAAAGCAGGCCGTGGTCCTGGACTTCTACAGGGTGGCACACTTCCCCAAAGTGCTCGGTGCCATAGATTGCACACATGTGGTCCTATGTCCACCTAGGGCCACTGAGCACATCTATCGAAACCACAAGCACTGGCATTCCATCAACGTGCAGGTGGTATGCGATGCCAAGGGAATCATCACCTCTGTCTATGCAAACTATTCTGGGTCCATGATAGTTTCATATTCACAATGCCTGCCCTGAGCCGGGCCCTGGAAGCTGGGAAGCATCACGACACATGGCTCCTAGGTGAGTATGAATGCCTGTGCACATGCATGCATGTCACACACAGACAAATACACAAGCCCAACTAATGACAACCATTATCACCTTAACAGGGGACAGTGCCTACCCTCTGAGCACCTATATGATGATGCCCATACGGAACCCCACCACACCACCCGAGGTAAGATACAACGCAGCCCATATTGCAACCAGGGGCATAGTAGAGCGCTCATTCGGAGTGCTCAAGTTACGCTTCCGCTCCCTTGACCACTCTGGTGGACAGCTACTACATGCACCCCCAGTAGTGTGCAGGATCATTGTGGCAGCATGTGTCCTGGACAATGTTGCAACATGGCATGACATACCGGTGTACATGGTGGTGCCCCCACATCCCCAAACACACGCACGGCCGCTGCGCATGGGAGGGGAAAGGGCATGTGGCGAGGCAGCCCGTACCCAGCTTGTGGCCACATTTTCCACCTAAACTCAAACCCCTGCGGAGTGCACACAGGCCTGGCACATACCAGGTCACAATCGATGATGAGAAAGGGACAATTAACTGTCACAACCTTACCACCCTGAGAATGTGTCTATGGAAGTGCGACATTGTGTGCATCCCTAGCTAATTAAACACAACCAATCCCTTGTGACCAAAAGAAACACATGAATGCTATTCCCTTCCCCTGCTAAACAGGGCATGAAAGGACTGGTATGCCACCCAAACCCTCACAACACTCCTGAACCCTGTCTGCCACACCATACCATGGTATGCAGTGGCAAAACATCCAACCATATGCACAACACATGACACTATAGTCATGAAGTGCCACGTGAGAAATGTAAATAGGCAACAGACAAATATACCTGACATGGAATCGGAAGAAATGACTGACCAAAACCTTACACCATGAAAACGGTGGCACAAATCCATGCCACCAGTAGTGCAACCAACAAAAGTCAGAATACCTGTTGCCATGCACACTGGACTATTGCAAATTAACATATCTAACACCGCACACTAGACAGCACAGTGAGTGTGCATTGCATTGGTGAAAAGCCTTCTGCATCATTTTAAAAAATGCCCTTCAACCAAATAGTACCCTGTCATGCATGCACAGGATCATTAACTCAGAAGTGAACATGGATTGTTGTGACACAGCATGCTTGAGAAGGCAATCTGGGTGCACACGTTTGCATGGTGGCAATGCAGTTGGGGGGTGTTGCCTAAGTGTATTTGTCTGTAGGGACATGCCTAGAATACATGCATGTGAAATGAAGTGAGTGCCAGTGTCCCGTACACAGCACATGTGAACATAGCACCAAGGACCCCCCTGTATGACAAACCACACCCATCCCCTGACATCTCAAAATAAAGTACAACATTGCATCAGCCATTGACCAGCACAACATATCATGTACAGACTAGTACCCCACATTGGCAATGGCAGGAAGTGACCCATTACTGAATCATAGAAATCCACAATATGACCTACACACAAAGTTCATCAAAGCGCATCAATGAGGGAGGCAACAAGGAAGAAGAACAGTACATTCCTACATGTCCTTCAAACAGTCCACAGTGTAATAATGAACTGGAAAAGCAAAGTACATATTACAAGTGCCTGGAACAATAAAGGAGAGTCTAAGGAGGGAATGTTGGATGACATAACTAGCATCAACATTCCTATGCCTGACGGCAATAGTCGCAGCGCAGGAGTCACATAAGGAGGTGAGTGAGGGAAGAGGAGGGAAGAGGTGAGGAGAGTAACAAGTGACACACTTTGGTAGGTCCACAAACAATCTAGATAGTGCTGGGGAGGGTGAGAAGAAACACAGAAGGGAATGGGGGAACAGCCGACCTGTAATCATTGGTGGAGGTACTAATGATAAAAGTAACTGACAAAATCATACTGAAAATGTTCAAGGTGGGGTGTGGAAGGACGGAGGCTGAAGGGCAAATGTCTGCAAAGAACAAGTGGCTACGTATCACCATGGCTGATGGCAATTGGGGTAGTGGTTGAAAATGGCAGCCAGAGTACAAGGAGGTGGGTAAAAAGTGGTGGAGAGGGAGAGGGAGGAGAGAAGGGAGGAGGGGCAAAGCTCAAAATGCCTAATGGGGAAGATGGTGAACGAAAGCACAAACAGGGGGCAGAGGGAAACCTGATGGTGCAGGAGAGTAGGGGGTGTGATGATGAAGGGGGGAGACAGAGGGACACTGACAGGGGCAAGGGAGACAGGGGGGGCATTGAAGTGACTGAGAAGGCATGTGGACATGGCCATCTTTGTGGGCTTTTGGTAGTGGTGGCAGGCTCAAGCATCTTGGTTGGCCGGATTGTCACAAGGGCCAAGTGTGAACAGTGGGAGGGGGGAGCAGGTCCAGGACACAAACAGGACATTCAAATCATGAACTATGCAGTCATAACTCAAATGGCACATCCAAACACTAGCCAGGGTTGGAAAATGGCCAAAGTGGTGCTAGCAAGGAATGGGTGTTTGTTGAAATGCGTGGTGACCGGGGTAACTCAGCGTGCAGCCTTCATGTGGAATATCAAAATCACTGGTGGGAAAGTGTCCCAATTCAACATTCTTAGCACATGGACCCCTCCCACCATCAGTGTGTAGTACACACCCAAAGGGTGCATGGTACCAGCTACAGCCGGAAGTGCATTTACATAGACAGTCAATACATAACAAACATCTCAAGAAACATGATGAAATGCACAGTCAGTATAATACTCACCAAAGTGAAGTGCAGACATGCATTTGAGAAACCACCTGGAATACCCACTAGGGGTGTACACACAAGTAGAACTGCAGGCTGGCCATAGATATGATGGAAGCCCAATGCCCATGCGTGATATGCTGTTACAACGAGCCAACCTTGCGAGCCCATGGAAAAGGGAAGCAGTAGTAGCATATGTGTCAGGACCCCAAGCAAAACATATACACAAGACAAGCCTGAATGGGCCAAGCTGGAACACACAGTGGATGCCTTCCGATGCCACAAACCACCACACTGTCACATGTATGCACAATAGAAAAAATAAAATTTGAAGACATTTTTTTCAAAAAATACCAATAAAATTAAAAAATCTAATCAAATCAAAATGAAAAGAGTAATGAAAGAAAGATTTTAAAAAATTAAGAAAACCCAAGAAAAAAATAAAAATTTCAAAGCAAACAAAGTCAAATCATTATAAAAGAACAACAAAATAAAGGAAGAAAAAAGAAATAAAATAAAAATAAAAAGAGAACATACTTAGCAACATACTTACCAAAAACCATACAATTTGAATGAAAAATCCAAAAGATTTCGTAGAAAAAAAAACTGCTGGGAAAAAAAAATTGCAGGAGAAAAAAATCCAAAATGGCCATATATGACCCAGGGGTTGGGGGAGGCACCCAGAAGGGGGGAGATACAGGGTGCACCTCAACACCCACATGTGTAGATGTCGAGGTAAAAAAAAAAACTCACTGGGCTCATTGCCTGCAAGGCCCGACCTATGTGGGAGATAGGTTGTCATCGTCACACTCTGGATCGAAATCAGAAGGTGGGCGTGGTGCAGTTGACTCACCACGCCTACCCGCGCCTTTGCCCCTCAATGGCAGCAGGCATGCCGGTCTGGTAAACCAGGTCCTGGCTGGCAATGAGACTGAGGTCAGCATGCAATACCTCACGTGTCACACGTACTTCCTCCTGCAGCAACTGACGTGTGAGACAGAGTAATGACATTTATTTGTAACGACATATTGTATCTTGTCTTTGGGAAACAGAGTTCTGCCTTGAGAAAGACCCATGGGGTCGAAACACGTGTTGGCACGCAACTCTGCTATTGGAAACGAATATAATTAAATCGCGCAAAAATTCATCCATGTTTGATCAGAAATTGATTTTGTATTTGGACTGTAATTGACTCTGATGATTATTGTAATTTTGGATGTATAACTTTTATGAGCTGGCAGCGCATTCAATGGTGGAACAAATTCACTGTTTTCCTTATTATTTTAGTGGGTTTGAGGTACCCACTGGTCCGCCTCGGGTGCTGCAGCCAGCGCAAAGTCATTGAGGAAGGTCAATAATCACCTAAAATATAATAGCTCAAGCGCTTCCATTTTCTGGCATACCTCAACCATATATAAGAACAAGAAATTGAAAAAAAAAAAAATTGTGCACGCGACCCTGGTAGCCCACGTGCATGAATTTTACCTCCAGCAGTATGGTGTGGCACCCAGGAACACAAAAAACACGTACGCGTGGAACACGTGGGCTACTATGACCTCGAAAACGGTACGCATGCACAGGGGGAACCACAGTGGGAAAAAAGCGTACGCGACTCACAGCCTGGCTTGCATGGAAAAAAAACACACGCGCTTGTGCGTGTAGGCAACACCCCACCAAAAGAAGAGGTACGGACTTCAGACGCTGTGAAGTAATCGTGTGTGACTCCAGCAGAGTAAACACACGCGTCGGTCTCCATGAACAGCACGTACAGTGGTCTGCTCTCCCGCGCTCACCTTTAACCAGTGCTGAAGGCAACGCCCACGCATGTAACGTCACTTGTCTGTCTGTCTTTTGGCGCATATGCATGTGTTCGGCACTCCTCATGTTGCTTGTGATGTCATGCCAACCTTTGGATGTTCAAGCTGTTGTGTGCATATGGATGCTGCTGCCTGCTGCACGATTCCTGTCAAATTCTGCATGTGTGTGGGTTCAAATGATATGAGTGTGGGGAGTATGATGCATCTGTGAAGTTTGACACTGCCATTCATGTGCAATTGTGACATGTGTATCCGACCATTGGAGATGGTGCTGTGGAACACAGAGGCAGGGATCCCACCGCCAGCCCGAGACGCAAGGCCCAGCTCTCCTCCCACGTTGTCATCTCTTCCGGGACTGAGGAGTCTGGTGCCGCGTCCATGGCCGCCGCTGCCGAGGTCCAAGAGGCGGAGGTTGGAGGTGGACTCCTCGGCAGCAGTAGGGGCGGCTGAGCCCCCGTAGGGGCCTATGGAGGAAGATGTCACAGAGTCATCCAGGTTGGTGGGGAGTTTGCTTGAGGAGGAGGCCATGGAAGGACCACGCACGGGGCCTGGAGGGGGACATTCCACTGGTGCTAGTGGTGCAGTCCAGGGGCAGGGACAGGAGGCAGCACAGGCCGCCGGGGAGGTGCCTGTGTGTAATCCTGTCCCCGATCCTGTGACTGCATCATCCCACACCAGCAGGGATGCCTTCGTTCAGACCCGTTTTCAGGGAGGGGATGCGCGAACAACGACTGGCCTTCCTCTCCCTGCGGACGTGGCAATCCGGGACCGGGTTGAGCCTGTCCTAGCTGGGGTGGTGTTGCGTCAACCTGGTATTTGGGATGACGTACAGGGTTCTCGTGAGGACAAAGCACATCATTTCGAATACCTCATTGACCGCGTCGGCCTACTAGGACAGGTCACCCAGGCTGGGTTCCTCCGTGTGAACCCCCTATGTGCCAGTCGTCCTCCATGCCATCTTCCTGTCCAAGTATCACCTGGGCACCCTGTGGAGCTGCCTCTGACCCAGCGGCCAGGCTGGTGGAGGACACATCCCTGCCACAGTCGGGAGTCGGAGGTCCAGCAGGGGTGGCCACCCCAACAACTGGACCCCAGCAAGACGAGGATGTGTAGGCATCGACTAGCAGGGCACATGCACGGCAGCAGCAGGCTCAGGGTGGGAGCCATGATGGCTCGAGCCTTCATCATCACAGGGGCAGGAATTGGCCAGAGGGCAGGAGGACCCTGGATTTGGAGTGTCTTCCGTGTGGCAGCGGTTGGGCCAGGGGATAGATGCCGAGTGGTGGCGGGCGGAGGAGGCATGGCTCACTATGGTCAGCGCGGAGAACTCCATGCGCAGGGCATTGAGGCGGGCTGAGCGCCTCGAGGCAACTCGCAGGAAGTTGGAGGAGGCCAGGACTGCATCCCTGCGAGACCTCGAGGCCAGGGAAGAGGCCCGCCTCCGGGACATCGACATGGAGTTCGATGATGCCCTGGCCCAGAACATCAACAAGTGAGCTATTGGACTTGCCCGCCGCCATTGTACATAGTTCATTAGTGTTAGGTTTCCTTTGATTTTTATTTTATTTTGGAGTTAATGGACTTTGCTCCACTTCATGTATACAGTTTATTATTGATAGGACTTTTTTGCAGGTTTCATTTGTTTTGGGGATCATGGACCCTTTGGACTTGGATTGTAGATAGTTGAAGACTTGTACATACTTTCTTTTTCAATTTTCCCACGGATCAATGGTTTTCTTTTATTTGGATTCTTTATTTCTTATTGACATTGGCAATGGACCACTTATTTTTTTCAACATGACGTTGCTTTTTTTTTCATTGGATTACCATTTATTTTGGTTATATCTGTCATTGTATATATATTTTTCAGTTTGATTTCCTCTATGTTACTTCATAATGTTTTTAATACATGTGTTCTAACTTCATGATTGGTGTTGTGTTCTATCATTGGTTTTGTGCATGTCTCAATGAACATTGCCTCAGTCATGTGTTGCCACTGTGTGGCTCTATTGTGCATTTATGCATGGGCATGGTGGTTCTTTTAAGACTGTCATGGCATGGCTAATTTGGGAGTGGGTGCCGTGGATGGTTACATGCTTGTACTGGGGGCAAGGGGGATTTGGGTTGGCATTAGGGCCATGGGTCGTTTTGTTAGGACATGTTGTTTGGTGGGCCATGAGTCGGGGCCTGCTGGCAGGTGCCCGACAATGGGGGTGGGTGGGAGTGCGGTGGGACATGAGTCGGGGCCTGCTGGCAGGTGCCCGTCAATGGTGGGTAGGGGGATGGGGGGACATGAGTCGGGGCCTGCTGGCAGGTGCCTGTGTCACGACCTGGGGGGATGGCGTGTGTGGAACCGATGGAAGCGGTGTCCGCCATTGAAGGCTCCATCACGTATTTCGCAGCGTCATGTGCAGGTCTAGTTTACCTGGTGCTTCGCGTCCGATGCCGGTTGTTATTACCCTCCACTCCGGCTTTCGGACGCGTTGCACCATCTCTAGGTTTTCTGCCGCTTGCTTTTGCTTTCGCTCCCTCATTCTACCTTCCAGCTTTGTTGTTTTTGCCAGCCGCCCTTCTCCTGCTTTTGCCTACTTTCTTACTTGTTCCTCCCTCCTGCCTTCCTGCTTGCTCTTTCCGTACCCGTCTCCCGTGCCCTTCCCATTCCCGTTCTTTCTCCGGATCCTTGCTGGATCATTTCCTCCTTCCTTTTCCTTTTTTCCCGTTTATGTGTATCTGCTTTACCAGTGTAGCGAATTTGACCTGCCCTTGGATTGCCTCAGCTAAACCTTTGGTATTGTTCTACTTACCCGTGTACCGGACCCTTGCCTGCCCTTGGATTACTTCCTCGTGATCCATTTGTGCTGTTTTTTCCCCACATCTGGTTACCACGGAGGATTGCCCACAGCCCACCTATAAGGTGACACTGTGGCGTCCTTCCGTGGGCGCCCATATCTACATAAAAAAGGAGAGACCTGGGCCCAAAGGGAGAAAGAAACCGGCACTCAGGTGGAAAAGTAGAGGTGAGGAGGAAGGGGAGGCGGGAGAGATGGAGTCCTCTTTTGAAGAAGAGGATATAACCGACCAGTGTGACAGTTTGCAAAGCCCACAATCCAACATGGCTACTCCACAGCAAGTACAGGAACTAGTGGCAGCTGTCCAGAATCTTAACCTGGAAGTCAAGAATCTCAAGAGTGCCAATGCTACCCTACAACAACGGATGACCGAAAGGGAGCAGCCGTCAACAGACCTACCCCCGCTTCCGTTGGTATCAGGAAAATTTGATGGCACACCAAAGAAGGTGACAGAGTTCTTGGACGCCTGCAACTCGCATTTTTCATTTCGAGCTCATGCATATTCATCCGATCATGCCAAAGTAGGGTTTATGATCACACACATGACCGGAAACGCCCTGGCATGGGCCACCCCCTTTGTCAACCAAACCGATCAAGTACTGCAGGATTATAATGCCTTCAAAACTCTGATCCAGCAGACATTCTTATGTACTGAAAGCACATACTTGAGGATCTCCTGGACATCAAACAAGGAAATACCGATTTACTGTCCTACATTACTTCTTTCACGCAAATAGCGGCTGAAGCCGGATGGCAGGAACAAGCGCAATATGCCATTTTTTGGAGAGGTCTAAGAGAAGATTTAAAAGACGAGCTGGCCCGTATTACTCAACCTCCCACATTTGCTTAGCTAGTTACCGCCACTCTCCGCATTGACTTGCGTTTAGCAGAACATCGAGTGGAAAGAAAGAAAGCCAAGAATTATGGCTCTTCCCCCTTGGAGACCCTTCCTCCTCTACAACCTTCCACCCCACGCACATCGCGAGATGAGCCTATGCAAATCGGAACCACCCGTGCTCCTCTTACTCCTGAAGAACGTAAGAGGCGCAGAGATGGAAGTCTATGTATGTACTGTGGCGCATCAACACATTTGCTCCGAGATTGTCCAGAGGTTCCACCCAGACGCTCGGGGAAACGAGCGCCCTCGGTGAGTGTTGGGACCCACTACCGAGGGGCATTTACCAGTCCTTATGCCACTCTTTCTGTCACTTCTTCGGACACGACAGAGGATTCTCGTCTCATGGTTGTTGCTGTGATTCTACATGTTGGAGTCTCCAAATCCAGTCCCAAGCCCTGCTTGACTGTGGGGCGGCTGGGAACTTTATTGAGACCCAGTGGGCAGAGCAGAGAGGATTAAACCGCATCGCTAAGACCGAAGACCAGAAGGTAGAGGGGGTAGATGGTGAACCCCTGAGCTTGGGCTTGATTACCCATACCACTGAGGAGCTCACCATGTCTATTCAACAACATTCTGAATGCATCATCTTTGACATTATTCAAGCTGCTCACTTACCTATTATCCTTCGAATCGGTTGGCTACACAAGCACAATCCCACCATCAATTGGTCCAAGAATCTACTAAGTTTTCATTCATCTCTCTGCAAGGCTGATTGCCTACCCGAACCAGAGTTTGAAACCGTGAAGACTGTATGCAGCACTGAGTCCAAAATTGTGCATTGCCTGCCTAACCATCTCAAGGACTATGCTGAGGTGGTTGCTGAAAAAAAGATTCCAATAGAACTGCCACTGCACAGACCTGAAGATTGTTGTATCGATTTCAACCCAGGAGCCCGCCCTGGTACCGTTCTGCCGCATGTTTCCTTTATCAGTAGAAGAGAAGCATTATCTCTGGGAATAGTTGGATAACAATCTTGCCAATGAATTGATCCGGCCGTCGAAATCTCCGGCTGAAGCCTCATTATTCTTCATCCCTAAAAAGGAGATTCAAGAGTTGCGTCCATGCATCGACTACAGGGGCTTAGAAAAGGTGACCATAAAGGATCGATATCCAATGCCACTGATAACAGAGATTATCCAAGCGGTCCAAGGAGCTACCATTTTCACGAAACTCGACTTGCGCAATGCTTACCATCTGCTCCGGATTCAATCGGGTGATTAATGGAAAACCGCCTTTTGCACCCCTTTCGGCCTTTATGGATACCAAGTGATGCCCTTTGGGTTAGTCAATGCTCCTTCAATATTCCAACGCTTTATGGACCGTCTTTTTTCTGATCTGCTGAGTCACACTACGATTATCTACCTCTATGACATCTTGGTATTCTCTCGCACCCAAGAAGAACATAACCGACATGTCAAAGAAGTCTTTCAGAGGCTGCGGGATAACCATCTTTCCGTGAAACTCAACAAATGTGTCTTTTCTGCTTCCTCCATTTCTTATTTGGGATTCATCATTTCCCTTGAGGGCATTTCTATGGATCCTCAGAAGGTCAGTTCCATCCTAGGTTGGCCATCACCTAAGACAGTTAAGGATGTCCAGAGATTTCTTGGATTGGCAAACTTTTATCGGAAGTTCATACCTAATTTTTCACAACAGGTATTACCCATCACTACCCTCCTCAGAAATCTTCCACCCCATTTTTGTGGTCCCAGAATGCTGAAGAAAGCTTCATTCATCTCAAACAATCCTTTTGCTCTGCGCCCATTCTGCGACAGCCGGATCAACATCTCCCTTTCATCTTAGAAACGGATGCTTCTGCTGCAGCCGTAGGGGCAGTTTTGCTACAAAGACACCAGGATAAGGAACATCCGGTATCCTACTTTTCGAAGACAATTAACAGCAGTCAAAAGAACTATTCTGTCATTGAACGCGAACTGAATGGCGCCATCTGCTGCAAGGTGGTGAACACCCCTTTACTATCCGAACCGACCATAAAAATCGTCAGGTCTTACGACAGTTGGAATGCTACAATACCCGTCAGGCGAGATGGGCTCACTTCTTTACCCAGTTCAACTTTGACATCACATACATACCAGGCGAACAGAATTTGGTTGCTGATGCCCTTTCCATACACAGTGATTACTCCTCCGAAACCGAACATGCTAAAGAGATCATGCACCAAGAGGATTGGGGTACTATCCACCTTCCTTCAACAAGAAAGAGACAGTCTGGAGGACACTTTGAGGTTGAAAGACATCACAAGAATATCGACTATAACATTCAGGACAGATTATACTTTGTTAAGGGGAAACTGTATCTACCTTCACAAACTCTAAGAAAGACTGCATTGACTTGGTGCCATGACTCCAAAATCGCAGGACACAGAGGCAGTAAAGGCACCTTCGACTATCTTCAAAGACACTTCTACTGGCCTGGGATGAGAGAAGATACTACCCAATATGTGCAGTCTTGCCCTACTTGCCTCCGCAACAAAGCACCAACTCAAAAGCCTTTGGGATTATTAGAGCCATGTGCCATACCTACTAGTACCTGGAACACCATATCGACAGATTTCATTGTCGAATTACCCAGATCCCAAGGGTGTACCTGCATAATGGTTGTGGTGGATTCTTTTACAAAATTGGCTCATTTTTCACCCCTGCCAGGGATTCCCTCTGCCACTGAAATGGCAGAAGTCTTCCTAAAAGATGTATTCAGACTACATGGGATCCCAACCATACTATCTCGGATCATGGTAGCCAATGCACCTCCCGTTTCTGGAAAGCCTTCTGTGAAGGGTTGGGGATAGAAAGAGCACTGACTTCAGGTTTCCACCCCCAATCCAATGGGCAAATCGAACGTCTTAACGGCACCCTTGAACAGTATCTTCGGTGTTTTGTTAATCAGCAACAGGACAACTGGTCAGACTCCTTCCTACAGCAGAGTTCTCTTACAACAACTCCATTCATTCCACTCTTGGGATGAGTCCTTTTTTCTGCACTTACGGGTATCACCCACGTTCTGTGCTACCCCTAGCGGGCCTTATCTCAAACGTTCCCTCCATTGATTCTTCCCTAATGCTCCCACGATAAGGCCAGATAGAGTCTCCAGGAGGCTCGAGATCGCAACAAGACCCAGGCCGATAAACACCGTAGACCAGTCCCAGGTTGGGAAGTCGGTTCTCAAGTACTGCTTTCTACCAAATTTTTACCACAATGGGTATGCCCTTCCAAGCTGTCCCCTAAATTCATTGGGCTTTATAAGATCACCCATAAAATAAACCCTGTGGCCTTTCATCTTCAACTCCCTGCAGGTCTACGTAGAGCCCACCCGGTTTTTCACACCTCCCAGTTGAAACCATTCCAGGTTGATAAGTGGGCTTGTGTCTCCCAAAACACCCCCGTTCCCCCTGATTCTTCCAGGGAAGAATACGAGGTGGCGCAGATATGTGACTCTAGATATCGTCGGGAACGATTGGAATATCTAGTGCATTGGAAGGGTTACCCTTGGTCAGAAAATTTGTGGGAACCCAAATCCCATATAAATGCCCCACTTTTGTTGCATGAGTTCCACCCGAGTCATCCGGGTAAACCAGGGGGAATGAGTCTCGGGAGGGGGCATACTGTCACGACCTGGGGGAGATGGCGTGTGTGGAACCGATGGAAACGGTGTCCGCCATTGAAGATTCCATCACGTATTTTGCAGCGTCGTGTGCAGGTCTAGTTTACCTGGTGCTTCGCGTTCAATGCCGGTTGTTATTACTTCCGGCTTTCGGACGCGTTGTAACGTCGCTAGGTTTTCTGCCGATTGAGATACCATGAGCTTCTGGGGGAAGGAGAGGAAAGGCAGAGTACCTCTGAGGAGGTGCAGTCGGATATTTGACTTTTTAGAGACCTCAGAGAAGGAAAGGGTGGAGTCAAAGATGACCCCGAGGTTCTTAGCCTCGAAGGTGGGGGTAAGAGGAGGGCCAAGGGAGGCCGGCTAGAGAGTGAGGGGAAAGGATGGTGAAGGTGTGCCGATGAGGAGGATCTCCGTCTTGCAAGCATTCAGACAAAGATCATTGGCGGCACACCAATCTTGAATGGCAGTTGGGCATTCAGAGATGAGAGAGGGAGAGGAGGTGGCAGAGGGCAGCCTGAAAATGAGCTGAGTGTCATCAGCATAGCACTGGAAATTTGAGCAGTAAATGGCAATGCAGTGGGCGAGAGTTGCCAGGTATTGGTTGAAAAGCCAGGGCGAGAGGTTAAACCCCTGGGGTACACCACAGGTAGAGAGGAAGATAGTTGGACCTGGGAGGGTCGATCTGAGAGGAAAGAGGTCAGCCAGACCAGAGCCTGATCAGTGATACCAGGTTTTCACGAAAAAAGAAGGGAGATCGAGGAGGATGAGGACAGAGGGAATGTTAGAGTCAAGATTGGTGAGCAGATCTTCACGGATGTTTAGGAGAGCAGTTTCCGTGCTTCTGGCAGCTCTGAAGCCAGACTGGTGGTCATGGAGACAGCCAACAGAATTGGAATGAAGGTTAAACTGAGAGATGGCCAACTTTTCCAGGAGTTTGCCAAGAAAGGGAGTAATGCAAATTGAGCGATAGGTAGCTGGACAAGAAGGATCAGTTGTGGGTTTCTTAAGAAGAGGGTGCACAAAGGAGTGCTTCAGAGGGGAGGCGAAGGATCCAGAGGCAAAGGAGTGGTTGCAAAAATCAGCAAGGGCCGGAGCGAGGGTGTCAATGTGGTCCTTGATGGTTTTAGAGGAACAGGGATGAACCTGTTTTGAAGAGGCTTTCATAGATCGGACTTGTCTAGCAACCTTGTCAGGGGTGAAAAGAGGAAAGGACGAGAAGGATGGTGGGAGGGTGGCTAAAGGATGTCCTGGGTTTTTGAAATGAAGTGAGAGGCAAGGGCATTGCAAAGAGCCTGGGAGGCAACAGGAGGGATAGAGACTGCAGCAGGGTTGGCCAGCGCCTTGCAGATATTTAAAGAGTTCGGCCGAGTTGTTAGATGCCGCAGAGACACAAGCTTGAATGTGGACTCTCTTCTTGGTGAGGATAGAGAGTCGGTATTGCCTTTGTAGCAGGTGAAAGGCCAGTTTGTCAGAGGATGAACAGGAAGTCCTCCATTTCCTCTCAGCTGCCCTACACTTATGTTTAAGTGTAGCTAGGTCAGAGTCATACCAGGAATTGCACTTGGCCTTTGACTTCAAATGGATCCTCATGACAGGGGCAAGAGCATCAAGCGTATCAGAAATTGAAGAGTAGAGCAGAGACAGGGCTGTATCTGGATGTGAGGCAGCCAAAGGTGGAGGGGGGAGAGAAAGTGGCAGCAAAAGCCTCAACTGACACACGCTTCATGGGCTGGATGTCGAGAAGGTAGGTGGCAGTGTTGGGGTAGGCTTGGCTTGGGGGGAAGAGAGGGAGAGATGAGATGAGAGGAGGGAGTGATCGCTCCAGGAGAGAGGAGTGGTCAGAGGGATGGAGAGGGGGAGGTCAGAGGAGATCAAGACATTGAGTGTGTGCCCTGCAGAGTGAGTCGAGACAGAGGGGAGGATGGACAGGGAGAGGGAGTTGCAGAGGTCACGGAAGAGTACAGAGGAGGAGCAAGGAGAGTCTAAATGTATATTTAGGTCACCGAGGAGGAGGAGGAGGAGTTGAGTGGTAGAGGCCAGGAGGGAGGAGGAGAGGTCTGCCCACTCAGAGAGAAATTAGGTGATTTGACCAGGAGGCCGGTAGATGGTAGCCACAGTAAGAGAATGGGTAGGCAAGAGAGAAAGCCTACAGACAAGGCATTCAAAAGAGGAGTAGGTCTGAGTGGGAATGATAGAGGCAGGAATCCACTCAGAAAAGATCAGGGCTACCCCCCACCGGACCGGGAGGACCTGGGTGCTGAGAGGATCTTGTAGCCATCAGGGAGGAGAGTGTCAAAGCACGTGACAGAGCTGGCCATGAACCATGTTTCAGTAAGACCAAGGACATCAAGATCTAGTTCTTCAAGGAGGTGGCAGATGTCAGAGGAGTATTTGACGGCAGAGTGAGAGTTGAGAGTTGCAATATGAAGAAGGTTTCCAGCCTTAAAGACCTTCCTGGGAGGGGTACAGATCAGAGGTACGCCCTGCGGAGGAGAAAGAGCCCTAGGCGGGGCAGAGGAGGAGGAGGAGAGAGAGGGCAAGGTAGCCAAGGGGGAGAGGAGGGGACAGCATGAGATGAGAGGAAATTGATGAGGCAAGGGGAGCGCCTATCAAAGAGGAGGAGATTGGCCTGAGGGCCTTGGACCATGACAGTGCCATTTAGGTAGACATTAATGATGACTTTAGAGGAGTCGAGGAAGCCATGAGAACTTCCCAGTGAGTGCCACCATTAATGGTAGAGGAGGAGATAGGACAGAGCACAGAGACCATATGAGGAGTCCATAGATCTGGCAAACGAACGACAAAGAGGATGTCGGTAAGGGTCTGTCTGGCGGAAGCATTGGAGTAGGTGTCGGCGATAGGAAGACCAGGATTAGAGGCCAAGATATCCTTTTTGAACTTCTTCCTACCAGACTTAGTGAGAAGGGAAGGATAGTCAATGGAGAAGCAGTTGGAGAAGATAGGAGAAACAGAAAGTGCCATGGGAGTGGAAGCGAGGAGAGGATGGAGAAGCTGGGGGGCTAAGGCAGGTAGGTGTGAGACAAAATAGAGTGGTGAGGTCACTGGATTGGCAAGTTACAGAGAAGAAACAGTATACAAGCAAAATACAGAGAATTTCGCTATGGGCAGCAAGATTTCACTTTTTAGCACAAAGCAAAAACAGCAAGATTTGACTTTTAAGAGCAAAGCAAAAACAGCAAGATTTGACTTTGAGAGCAAAGCAAAAACAGCAAGATTTGACTTTTAAGAGCAAAGCAAAAACAGCAAGATTTGACTTTGAGAGCGAAGCAAAAACAGCAAGATTTGACTTTTAAGAGCAAAGCAAAAACAGCAAGATTTCACTTTTTCAATCTTGAAATCGGATGTTAGCAAAGGGTTTTAGGAAGCACTGCGCAGTAGGATGACAACATGGGAGCAACAAGCAGAAAGAGCAGTGATAGTCAAAGGCAGTAGAAGTGAGTCCATGAGGAGGGAACTAACCCATAGGTCTGGAGGTGGCAAAGTCAAGGCAGTCCGGATTTCTTAGAAGAGTGAGGTGGCAGCATCATTGTGGTTAAGGTGCAGAGAGGACCCCAATTAGCGTTCCGGAAGCAGACAGGGAGCAGACAGGGCCTTGGAAGGGGGCCTTTGCTGAGAAGGCCGGCTGAAGCCTGCCGGTCCCTGATTGGATGGAAGAAAACACTCAGCAATCAATGGAAGTGCAGCACAGGGAGGGGTGATTCAGCACAGCCTGCCTACACAACAAAGAAAACCACGGCGGCCATCTTGGAAGGGACAAAAACAGTCAAATAAGCAGCAATAGTAGGATAAAATGAGTGCTTTCAAAATAGCAACGCAGCTCCAGATATTAAAAAGCTCAAAAAATGGCTCCACGATGAAAATGCCAAATAAAACAGTCCTTTCCAACAATGTTATGCAAATTTCCTCTATTTCTCTTTTTCTTCTTTTTTTTCCAAATTTTGATTTTTCAGGTTCAATAATTCCCCAGGAGGTGCACTAATGCACAGAAAGTGCATCTACCTAATGGAATGGTCAGCAGCCAGGCACAAACTCCACATGTGCAGGAGAACAACAGATGGCCAGGAGGGCGGAAACAGGACCTCACTCCCAGTGAGAAGCAGATGAAAGAAAAGACTTCTTCCTAGGACTTATTCCTAGGTCTCCTTGGTTTCTTAATTTTCCTTGGAGCATTCAATTCTGATTTGCTGAGTACAAAACCAAGCTGATAACCTTGAGAGATGGCGCTGGGAGTTGTTGTGTGATCATCCTCATCCACCAGACCGGTTGCAGTAGAAGAGTAGTACTTTGTAGAAGTTGCAGCCTCCCCCTATATCAAAGTAATCAGGTGGATGTTGGACATGTCTGTGGTTTCCTCCATGGTGATGGTCTGTACTTCCATCAGTGCTGTCTGTGTTTTCACGGTCAGAATGGCGGTTTTCATGTGATTTCAATGATCGTGGAAACCAGCGTTAGCCTCGCCCTTGTGTGTTTCACTTCAAACAGACTCAGGCCTTGGATTGCCTCAGCTAAACCTTTGGTATTGTTTTACTTACCCGTGTACCGGACCCTTGCCTGCCCTTGGATTGCTTCCTCTTGATCCATTTGTGCTTTTTACTTTCGGGGTACCGCACTCCGTAGCTGTCTTTGGATTTCTGCTGACATCTCACTCTGTGCCACTGTTCTCCAGTTACATCGTATCTTTGCCTGTCCTCGTCCTCCAGACTCCTCACGTGAATTGTGCTCCAAGGTGACGCCGGAACCCAATATAACCATTGACTTTCCAAGGAGACTCCGTTGGGGTTTTTTGTGCCTCTGGCTTTTTCCCCACATCTGGCTACCACAGAGGATTGCCCACAACCCACCTATAAGGTGACACTGTGGCGTCTTTCCGTGGGTGCCCATATCTACATAAAAAAAGGAGAGAAAGAGGAGAAAAAGGGAGAAAGAAACCGGCACTCAGGTAGAAAAGTAGAGGTGAGGAGGAAGGGGAGGCGGGAGAGAGGGAGTCCTCTTTTGAAGAAGAGGATATAACGGACCAGTGTGACAGTCTGTCACTGGGGGTGGGTGGAGGTCTGTGGGGACATGACTCGGGGCCTGCTGGCAGGTGCCTGTCACTGGTGGATGGGTGACTGGTTAGGGGGACATGAGTCGGGGCTTGCTGGCAGGTGCCCGTCAATGGGGGTGGGTGGGGGTGTGAGGGGACATGAGTCGGGGCCTGCTGGCAGGTGCCCATCACTGGTGGGTGGGTGTGACATGATTCGGGGCCTGCTTGCAGGTGCCCGTCAATGGGGGTGGGTGGGGGTGTTGGGGGACATGAGTCAGGGCCTGCTGGCAGGTGCCCTTCACTGGTGGGTGGTTGGGCGGGGGACATGAGTCGGGGCCTGCTGGCAGGCTCCCATCAACTGGGGTGTGGGTGGACATGAGTTGGGGGCTGCTGGCAGGTGCTCGTCAATGGGCGGGGTGGGGTTGTGGGGGGACATGAGTCGGGGCCTGCTGGCAGGTACCCATCACTGGTGGGTGGGTAGGTGGGGGACATGAGTCTGGGCCTGCTGGGAGGTGCCTGTCACTGGTGGGTGGGAGGGGGTATGGGAGGACATGAGTTGGGGCCTGCTGGCAGGTGCCCATCACTGGGGTGGGTGGGAGTGTGGGGGAACATGAGTTAGGGCCTGCTGGCAGGTGCCCGTCACTGGTGGGTGGGTGGATGGTGGACATGAGTCGGGGCCTGCTGGCAGGTGCCCATCACTGGTGGGTGGGTAGAAGGGGGACATGAGTCAGGGCCTGCTGGCAGTTTGCCGTCACTGGTGGGTGGGGGGACATGAATCGGGCCTGCTGGCAGGTGCCCGTCAATGGTGGGGAGACATGTGTTGGGGCTCACAAGTGCATAGTGCCATGGGGCTGCCTGCAGGGCATGGTCAGGGGTGTAGGGTAGTCTAGGGTAGTCCCCTGTGGTGTGGACTGCGTGCGGGGCATGGTCAGGGGTGTAGGGTAGTCCCCTGTGGTGTGGGCTGCCTGCAGGGCATGGGGGGCACACCTAGGAGGGCACACACTGCCAAATCACGTGTGAAAGTCCACGCGCACCCCCGGAATACACGTACCCCGCTCACGTGAACGAAAACGCATGTATAAGTCCACGCATACCCCCGAATACATGTACCACACCCGCGCTAGCGAAAATGCGTGTAAAAGTCCACACGCACACCCCCAGAATACACGTAGCCCGCTCGTGCTAGCGAAAAACGTATGTAAAAGTCCATGCGCACCCCCGGAATACACGTACCCCACCCGCATTAGCGAAAATGCGTGTAAAAGTCCACACGCACCCCCGGAATACACGTAGGCAGCCCATTCACCCTCCCCATACTCCACAGGCAGCCCACACCACAAGGGGGACTTTTTCCATGCATTTTACCTGATGCGAGCAAGGTACGTGTATTCCGGGGGTGCACACGGACTTTCACATGCGTTTTTGCTAGCACGGGCGGGGTACGTGTATTCCGGGGCTGTGCGTGAACTTTTACATGAGTTTTTACTAGCACGTGCGGGGTACGTGTATTCCGGGGGTGTACCTGGACTTTCACATGCGATTTGGCAGTGTGTGCCCTCCTGGGTGTGCCCCCCTCCCCATGCCCCGCTGGCAGCCCATCACCCCAGACCATGTCCCACAGGCAGCCCACATGGCACCATGCACTCGGGAGCACTGACTTATGTCCCCCCATACCCCCACCCACCCCCATTGATGGGCACCTGCCAGCAAGCCCCGACTCATGTCCCCCCACACCACCACCCACCCCCATTGACAGGCACCTGCCAGCAGGCCCCAACTCATGTCCCCCCACACCCCTACCAACCCCTATTGACGGGCACCTGCCAGCAGGCCCAGACTCATAGCCCCCCACACCCCCACCCACCCTCATTGACGGGCACCTGCCATCAGGCCCCAACTTATCCCCCCCACATCCCCACCCACCCCCATTGACGGGCACCTGACAGCAGGCCCCGACTCATGTCCCCCACCCACCATTGACGGGCACCTGCCAGCAGGCCCCGACATATGTCACCCTCCAACCCACCCCCAATTGACGGGCACCTGTCAGCAGGCCCCGACACATGGCCCACCAAACAACATGTCATAAAAAAACAGACCCATGGCCCTAATGCCAACCCAAATTCCCTCCGCCCCCCAGTACAAGCATGCAACCATCCATTGTACCCACTCCCAAATTAGCCATGCCATGAGAGTCTCAAAAGAACCAGCATGACCATGCCTGAGTGTACAACAGAGCCACACAGTGACAACACATGATTGAGGCAATGCTCATAGAGACATGCACAAAACCAATGAGAGTACACCACACCAATAATGAAGGAATATGAAATGTATTGAAAAGCGTAATGAAATAACAAAATGAAAAATAAAATGTGCAAATTAAGAAATAATGAAAGAAAAAAAATGAAATGAAAGAATTCCAATGTAAAACAAAAATCCACAACAGGAAACTAGAAAAGTGGTCCATTGCCATTGTCCATATAAAGTACATTAAAAAAAAATTGCTCCATGGAATGTCCAAAGAAAGAAAGCATGTACAAGTCTGCAACTATATACAATGGAAGTCCAAAGGGTCCATGATCCCCAAAACAAAAAAAGTCATATCAATAAAAAACTATATACATGAAGTGGAGCAAAGTCGAATAACTCCAAAATAAAATAAAAACTAAAGGAAACCTAACCCTAAAGAACTATGTACAAAGGCGGCGGGCAAGTCCTACGGCTCACTCTTTGTTGTTCCGGGCAAGGGCATCATTGAACTCCTCTTCAACGTCCCAGAGGTGGGCCTCTTCCCTGGCCTCGAGGTCTCGCAGGGATGCAGCAATGCCCTCCTCCAACTCCCTGCGAGTTGCCTCGAGGCACTCAGTCCACCTCAATGCCCTGCGCATGGAGTTCCTCGCTCTGACCATAGTGAGCCGTGCCTCCTCTGCCCGCCGCCCCTCCGCATCTGCTGGCCCAACCGCTGCCACACGGAAGACACTCTCAATCCAGGGTCCTCCTGCCCTCCGGCCGATGCCTGCCCCTGTGATGTTGATGGCCCCCAGCCATGATGCCTCCCACGCTGAGCCTGCTGCTGCCTCTGACGGAACTGCCTCTGCCACCACCACGGCAACCAGGATGATGGAATCCACGGCGCAGTCATGCACGTGCCCTGCCCGATGATGCTGGCACATCTTCCATCTGCTGGGGTCCAGTTGGTGGGGTGGCCACCCCTGCTGGATCCCCGACTCCTGACTGTGGCATGGATGGGATCTCCACCAGGCTGGCTGCGTTGGTTGGTGTAGATCCACAGGGGGCCCTGGTGGCATCTGGGCCAGAAGACGGCACGGAGAACAACTGACGTATAGTGTGCACAGAGGAGGAGAGGGCCGCAATACTGGCCGACACAGGGAGGAAACCCCCGACCATGGTCCCTCCCAACTGGGCCACGTTGGCACACAGCTCTTCGTGATGACATGCATGGTCCCCCCAGGAAGCACGCACGTCATCAAGAATGTCACGTGTGCACAACGTGACACCAATCAGGACGGACTCAATCCGGTCACGGGTCCCCTCGTCTGCAGATGGAGGAGTGCCAGATGATGTGGACCTCTCCCCTACCTGCAGACGGGCCTGGGACGGGGCATTCCCGCTGGTGCATGGTAATGCAGTCACAGTGTCAGGGACAGAAACATGCACAGGCACCTCCACGGCGACCTGTGCTGTCTCTTGCCCCTGCTCCTGGACTGCACCACTTGCACCAGTGGTATCACACCCACCAGGCCCCATGTGCGGCTCTGTAGCGGCCTCCTCCTCCTCTATACACACCACCAACCTGGATGGCTCCACACCATCTTCCGCCATTGTAAGCCCCTGTGGGGGCTCACCCGCCCCTTCCGCTGCAGCCGTAGTGGCAGACGCGGCACCAGTCCCCTCGCTCCCGGATGATGGAATCTCCTGGGAGGGTGACTGGGCCTTGCATCGCCGGCTGGTGGAGGCATCCCTGCCGCTTTCTTCCACAGCGCTGTCTCCGCCCTCTTCTTCACTCGTCACTGTGTAAAGGGAGACCTTGAACACAAGCATCAGGGTACTGAACTATAGTCCCCAAACACAAGGAAATAGCACATGAGGGGCACTGTCAAACGTCACTTACATCATGTCCCTCCACAACACATGGGTCAGTGCAGGCAACACACATGCAGGAACAGGCATGGCTCATGCAACATACATTGGCATCCATGTCCATGGCACTGTAGTTGCATCCAATGATGGGCTGATAAATGCATCATGGGACATGCTGGTCACATGCACACACATCACTGGAGGGTCATGCATCTGGCCCGGCTTACCCCCAGACACAGTGGATACAGGGATGACTAGGCTGTATCAGTGAATCAACACATCGTCACGGACATGTGTCATGCATCCATGGCGCACACACTACTCAGACACAAGGACATGTACATCATGCATGTCCATGACAGCAGCACACATCTCTCACACCCCAAAAATGTCAAAGTACAGACACAGACATGCATACATGTGTGCGTTCCGCATGCTACTCCGCATGATGCATTGTAACACATACACCATCCATGTGGGTCATGCCTGACTGGACTCATATGCAGCACCATCATGTCCCGCACACACACATCCAAACATGACCCATGTCACACATGCAGCCAAGTAGCTAACTACCAGCACACTGCAACATGCCCTTTTTTAAACATGAATGCATGGCAATTTACCGCTCGACCGCTCGACTCCAGACGAGCCTGCATCCTGAGGATCTGGTGGTGAAGCACTGGGCGAATGCGCTCTAGGACCCTCATCTTCTGGGTGGTGAGCTGGACCCTTCTTGAGGGTCCTGGACTTGTAGTCCTCCCAGCGCTTCTGGACATGTTTGATGTCACGGGGTGCCACCCCCTCCGCGTTGATGGCACCCACTATGTCCTTCCAGATCCTCTTCCGTCCTTCCCTGTCAGCGCACAATGGTGTGAAGAGGGCATCATAATGCTCCATAACTTGCTCCACCAGGATACCAACTTCATTTTCACTGAAGCTGGTAGCCCTCTGCCTCTCTGCTGGGGGGTTGCCACTGGTGCCGGAAGGTGTTGTGTCGGACATGGCAACCCCCAAGGCAGCTGTGGGTGGACTACTAGGTCCTGGGGCTGGGCTGTGGAGTGATGGAACTGCAGTCGGGAGTCTTCTGTTCCAGCAGGGATGGTCACAGCAACTGGACTCCTGCAGATGGCAGATGTGCAGGCACCAAATGGCAGGGCACCCTCCTGCAGGCAGGCCGGCAGCAGCAGATGGCTTGTGGGAGGCTGCTCGGGGCTCTGCGGGGCAGTAATTCGGCATCCTGGGCAGGAGCGTGGTCTTCGTGTGTTGTCGTGTGGCCAGCTTGATACGGAGTGATTTGGCATGTGAAAAACAGCATGTTTGCGTACATTTCGAGGAAAGGCCCTTAGTGCATAAGCGCGTAGGTGATGTAACGTGCGTCATTTCCCTCGCCACGCGTTGAAGGTCCCACGTGGGTTTCCATCGCTCTGTACGTGCTCTTCGTGGGAAGCGGTATGTGTATTCCAGGGGTGCGCGTGGACTTTCACACACGTTTTCGCTAGCGCGAGCGGGGTACGTCTATTCCAGGGGTGCACGGGAGCTTTCACACGCGTTTTCACTAGCGCAAGCGGGGTACATGTATTCTGAGGGGTGCACGGGAGCTTTCACACGCGTTTTCACTAGCGCAAGCGGGGTGCATGTATTCTGAGGGGTGCGCTGGGAGTTTTCTACGTGTTGTCGTGGTTGGGGAGCTGTATGCTGGTCCACTGGCCTTTGTGCCGTTTAGGGGATTTGTGCGATATTTTTGGCGCACGGGGCGGGGTTGGGGGCGTAACTGGCGCTGCTGCAGGGTCGCTGCACCGCTCTGCACCACGGCTGGTTATGGATGTTGAAATCCATTAATATGATGTTTGCTGAAATGGGTTTTGGCGCACGCGGCTTGGGCAGACTGCCGCACGTGCACTCTGTGCACCTGCCGCGTGCACCACTTGAGCGCCGAATTGTATGAATTACCCACAAAGTGTCTGCAGCGCTTATGTATGGAGGAGAGACATGTTTTGAAATAAAACCCCGAGTTCTGGAACATTCTAGAAGGTAACTTTTGGAAAACAATTTTACATTTACCAATACCTATTCCAATGGCGGTACTCCAACAAGAATTGGGGTTGATCTCCCTCAATGCACACATTTCATGGAATGAGCTAACGCTGTATTGAAAGGCATTGCTTGGTAGATGCCCGCCCCTATTTGAGGTTCTTGGTATGAATAAACCTGGAAATAAAGAAACGGTACTAAATGAATGGAAAAGTGCCTGCAAAAAAGTTCTGACCAATCTACCCTAGATACTTTAACTGGAAATCCTAATCTGGTAAAGAAGATCCTCTAGGCCGACGATTGCAGGAAATCTGAAGAAGTAAGATTGAAATCCCAGACACATACTCTTCTGAAATCCAACTGGGGAAATGATGAGCATAAAACCAGGTTACTTAAAAGATTCCCTCATCATAAAGAACAAGATCTGTTACTAAGATTCCAGATTAAATGTTTTGCACAATAAAACCATGCTGCAAAGATATGGAAGATCTCAAGAAGGTGCAGAGTGTGGTCTCTGCAATCTCGAGAGTGAAACTCTAAAACATGTGATCTTATGTTGCCTGAAATTGAAAGACCTTAGGACCACATTCTTGTACGCTCAAATAATAGGCCTACGTGGTCTAGATATACAAAAAAGAAAGGCCACTATCTAGCGGCAGTGGTCTGCCCCAGGGATGATATACCAGGGGGGCCAAGGAAACCTGTATTCACAACAAAACAAAGGTCCTGGTACATTATAGGTTGGCCATGTGAAGTGTAAATGAATTAGAGTCATACACAAGGACCAATCCTGTATAACTATTTAAGTTATAAATGTTGCATGCGTTAATGTGTGTTCAGACACTCCTTCAAATGAAACATGAAAAATTATTAGAATTGAAATGAAACTTTTATATCAAAAAGGTAGTACACATGGTGAAATCTGACATGTGAAGACATTTATAATCAATAATATAATTGGCACATAAACATATTGAGTGTGGAGTCCTTTAGACAATAAAAACAGAGAATGGTGCATGAAAGAAAAATGTGAAATAAAACTGAGCATTAACATAAATTAGTTCATGAATCACTTTAAAGTTCAGTTTCAATCAAACCATGTGGTCTAGAAGCAAAGAAATGGCGGAAACTCATTTATGAATGTAGAAACAAAAGCTTGAACTTTGCAACAGTAAAATCCTTGGAAGCAGCACTAAAGAAATTAATGGACAAAGGTGACGGTGAAGCAGTTGGATAATGACAATGATAAAGAAAATGAAGAGCAAAGGAATAAGAATAAGTTTTACTAAAGTTTTACCTTTAAATGACAAATGTAATTAGTGAAAAGTTTGTAAAAAAACTATTTACAATGTAAAAAATAATAATAATAATTATTCCTTCAGGGCTCCCTACTTCTCACGTGCCCTGCAAACAGCTTTTGCCTATCCCACATCGAGGCTGAGGTGATGATGACGCAGCCTTTCCACATTGTAGTGAGCAGCACTGCATCATTCTGAATGATGCATGCTATCACTTGACCAAGCATGATCAAAGCGGGAGAGAAGCCAGAAGCATTGCCCCGGTCAGTGATTTAGGAGAGCACAGCACTCAATCCACATTTCTTTTTCTTCTTGTTGTTGTTGCAGAATCTCCACGGGATCAAAATAACATTCCTGTGAAAGGAGAATGGGGGCAATGGCACCCTCTGCCCTTTGTATGCAACATCTATCCACGTATCTAAGATCCCGAGAAAGGCACGTCGAAGGTCCCCTGCTACCCACATATTTATATAAGAAGTCATGGCTTGATCTGGAATGTAAAAAGAAGAAACAAGACTTGCTTAAAGCACTAAAGGAAACACCTAGTGACTGCAGTAACGTCCAGTCATGCAGGAGATTGCATAAGAAAGTTCTTTTCAGATGAAAACAAATTTGCCGAAAGAGTTTTGGTCTCGGGAGGATAGCTCAGGGGCAACGTGCTTGCCTTGGAAGCAAGACATGGAGCACCACAGGTTCAATCCCCGGGTCTGCGCTTAAAAACCTCTGGGTATTATGTGTGTTATAAATAACCTATCATATGCTACCACCAATAAAGATCCCAAAAGTGTGTCAACTAGGACTGCCAATTGCTGAGCTGTGTTCTCTCTGAACATTAGATTGCACACCTTGCAAGATGGTGTGGCCCTATCAGGACATTAGAGTCAGGCATCAGAGTGTGTATCAGGGAGACTTTTAATAGTATGGCAAAAAACATACATGGGTCATGTGAGTGTGGTTGATTATAAAGCAGGCCCCATTCGGTTAAATGAGGTCGAACTTGCATTATCGAGACAGACTAGTGCCAAGGCACCAGGTTCGGGGTTCCTGCGGATGTGTCTACATATAATCAAAGGGTATGGTGTCCTTTGCTTACAGTTTATTTTAACAACAAACTAGATTTTAGCAAGTCCCCTTGTGAGTAGAGTACTAGTCCAATAGTGCCTTCTTGCAAGAAAAGCAAAACAATCAGGCACATAGCTGTAAAAAACCCACTCTTCTAAGCTCTTTGGAAAAGTATTATATAGTAGACTGATGAAATGGGTACCAACGAATAGGGTTCTATGCGAAACTCACAATGTGGGTTCCGCGAGGAACTGAAAACAGAACTTCAAGACCTACATTTGTGTCAAATTTGTTCCAAGCATGTACTTGGAATTGGGGTGCCAGTTCACTGGGCATTTGTCGATGGAAGCCCTACCTTTGAGAACATCTCTAGAGAGTGGTTGTTGTTGATCTTAAGTGATTTGGAAAATCCAGCAACTAACGGTGTTCGACGGGGGTGCTTATTAGACCCCTACATTTCAATCGTGGTTGCTAATTCACTGGAAAAGGAGCTGGAAAAACGGACACCCGATGTACCTACGATTGCTCAAAGTACCTGATTAGCTTAAGCAGATGGTGCAGCCCATACGCAGACAACTCTGCGAATTTGGGCCACTGCTTATACAAAGAATATAGTAAAAAGAGGATTAACAGTCAATAGAGAAATATAAAAAATGATGGTGATTTCAAGAAATAAGAAAGTGTGCAGACCAATATACTCTGACAAGACGCTGGATTCCTGTCCACACTAGGAACACGTGGGCTTAAAATGCACTTCTATGGTATGTTGGAACAAAATTTTGTGCATTACCAGAGATACGGCAAGAAGAGGTGGCACTGGTCTCGCAAGAGGTAAGCAGTGTGATGGGGGTGGGTGGAGGTGAGGTTTTTTATGGGGAGGGCGCTGTGGCAGGAGTGAAGGGGCAGGTTTCCTTGGGATGGAGCTGGGACAAGTGTCAGAGGGTTGGGTGTGAGGGGCCAACAGGTGGGAGATGCGGGGGGTGTCTTCACCGCAGAGGAAGGTCGAGATAGCGGGGAGATTAAACTTTATTCCAGGAGTTACCAATACTAAACCCAGGAAACTGAGTCTCAGCCACAGTGGCCTGCTGGCCATTTATATAGAAACTGATATTGTGGATATCACTGTAGAGCAATCTTCAGGGCGGCTTGACAGAGGCAACTCAATTATCCGGAATATGTTTATTAGTGGCATGGCACCTAAAATCACATGGTTATCTCACATCAACAAAACGCCGAGATTAACTGATTGTTCATCTTGGTATCTGAACCCAGAAACTAAAACTAAAGAGAGCAGATTAGTTGTAAAGAATGTATTAAAGAAGCACTTAAAAGATACATGTGAACAAATAGCCACTCACACAATGAACACAGTTACATAATTGCTGATTTCTCCATCAACATGGGGGTCTGAGTATTTATCATTTGTAACTAATGGGGTAGATAGAAGTATAATAATCAGTTTCAATCTGGCTAATTGGCCATTGAAAGAAATAACCAATAGGTGGGCCGCAGAGAACCACTCTGAATGGTGTTGACCTTGTGGGGATAGGTACCCCGAAACATTGCATCATTCCACTCTATTCTGCTCACTGTATATTGAGATAAAGTATCTTTTTTTGGCTGGACTTGATATAGGGTTCAGATCATGCAGACCTGCATCATTGTGTTCATTGTTGCTGAAAGACCATAGAACATGTTACTGTGTTACGATTACTTGTTGAAGGCACTATGAAATCGATCCTTATATATCATCAAGACATTGCATGAAACAAAATGAATTGCATTGATCAAATTCATATGTATTGCAACACATTTGATTTCATGCCAGCTGCATTGTATGGTGGGTGTGAAATGTTGTGTATCACTCCCTACCAGAGTATATTATTACTGCTGCTCTAGATTGTATCTACATGTAGTATTTTCTTTGGTGTGCTTCCACTACCAAACTGAGGTTTGAGCTTTGACAGTCTTCATTGCATTGTAAATAACAGATGTTATTGTTACCCCACTAAATGGTACTAATTTTATCGACTGTGTAATGATCAAAGGCAGACATGGCTGTTGGATTTTAAACATATGCATGCAGGTTTGACAAAAACCTCTGGAGATTGTGGTTTGAACCTGGCTTCTTGGCATGAGCCTTCCTAGTAGACCAACCCTACCCTGGCGTTTCCTCTCTGTATTGTCCCTCTATTTTATCTACATCACTCTGTTTCTTGCTATATAAATCCCATACATACAGAGATGTATGTTTCGCCTGCCCAACAATAATCTGCATGCAAAATACCATAACTGCTAAGTGTAACACTTCTAGGGATGGTAGCGCAGTGAAACAAGTGCCCACTGTTCACACCCAACTACTTCATTCACATTCTTGTCTTTTAAAAAAAGAAATATACTGTAACAGTGTTTTCAAAAAAACATTGTTAGCTCATGCCATTTTGCATTCCTGTACTGTTTATAAACGTAGAACTACAAGTACCAGAATGCAATATGATGTGTGAGTAAAAAGTAAAAACAAGATTGGTTGGTTATTTGGCAACTGTGTGTTACTACTTGAGATCCTGCTCAATGAGTTGTGCTTTCGTGGAAGACTTAAACACCCCCACAACCTGTGTGATGAAGTCACATGCTTGAAACCATTTTTGACAGATTTGTGCTATTTCTAACGTGTAACACATTTGGAGTTCCACAAAAATGTTCAACACGTTTTTGTGCATCATAAAAGCAACTATTAATCCATATCAACTTTCGAGAACTGTTCTATTTACATCTTAGACGTAGCCAGAATAGTAGGTTAGGCCTTGGGGAAACAAGGGTGGACCTTAGCACTCAAGCCGTACTGTGTCTATGCCACTGGTTCACTCTGATATCTTTTTCTGGCCCCGCCAGTTAGAACGTCGATGTGGGTGGTAATGCAGTGGAGCAAATCATCGTGAAGGGATATGTAGTGAAAAGAGACAATTCCCACTCTTTGCATTCACACCTGAATCGTTAACGACCCCCAGCAATAAGCAATCCAAAATGTCCCTTTGCTTGATGAAGTCTGGCTGGGTACGGAAATCTACTGGGATACATTTACATGGTAAGGGTTTCAAATGGGAATTTATTCAGAAGAAACAATTCCAGTTGACTCTACGAATGCCTGCATTATTACAATCATCCCTATTACACCCGGGGCAGGTGTGCAAGTCAGTGAAAATATAGTGAGTGTTCACTGTATTCAGATGCTGCCACTGCCATTAGAGAAATATCTGAATAGCCTACCGACCCTTTCAACCACACTGAGCGCTACCAGAGAGGCTAGTCCCACTCCATGCAGTCTTTATGCATGCGGCCATCTCGCTAGTATGCCTCAACACAACATCCCACTGTCCCTCATCACCCTCCTCTTGGGGCATAGCTTGCTACTTCCTTTTGCCTTTATTCATTTTTAGTTTTGGCTATTAGGTGGTGCTGAAAGTGCTACCTTTCAGCCGAAACTATTGTCATGAAAAAGAAGAGCTTTAACATCAGAGCTTCAAATAGGGGCTTCAAATGAGCATCTCCAATGCTTTTGAAAGCAGATGACACATGAGGAGGGTGGATTTGTGTTGTTTGGCTATGTGTCCACCCATTTAATGCCTATCTATAAGTCAAATCTATATGATTTTTCACCCATTCCCACCCATAACCAAACTCCTTTTGCACTCTTTGTGTGCATTTGCATTGTGTGCTGAATTTGTCAGACATTTTTACTTCCAAAATGGCGTCCACCCAATGTTAAAGTTAATAAAAATATATTTTACTTATTTGGTGCTTTCAAAAATATTTACTACAGCTTTTAAGTTATGTAATATATGTTAATGTATTTTGTATTATTAAAAAACAAGCTACTGTTATTCCTATGCTTTGTTGTAAAATGTCTGTGAAAATGTCCATGTACTGATTTGCGGGTGTTCACTCTAGTATTTTCTGATGGAAGAAGTACCTGATTGGCTTTGTAGATAGTTAGTGGTGTCAGTGGGATGTGATTGGGTCTGGAGAATGTGTTTGTTTCCACACGGAAGCCATTTTCTTTCAGCGTTGGAAGAGAGATAAGGCTGTTTATTTAGTCTGTTGTTATTACTTAGTTAATTGTGTTGTGACACTTTTGCAAACTGTAGGTATTTATTTATAAAATGTGCACTACTAATGTGCTCCGTGGTGCCTTAGCAGTTATTAAGTATGAACATTTCCCTGCTTTCCAGTCGCTGTCGTTAGTGCGCTCCTGCTGCTCCCATTCTTGTATCGAGTATGCAGTGCCTGGTCACAGTGAGTGTGTGAGATCTGAAAAAGTAGTGGAAAATCTCCCTGATAGGAAGTAGATCTGGTGACTTAAATAAAGTCTGCAGCTTTCATTCTGTTGTTCGAATCGCCAGTTCGCCAGCGTTTGGTGGCTACTGTTGTGTCTTGACTGTTGTGTGGCCGAAGAGTCCTCTTTCCACAAGTGCCGCACAGAGAGATTCAAAGTCACTCTCTGTGCCGCCTTTGAGGCCACAGGTGGGAGATGGTCTTTCCGGAACTGCGGTACTCGTGGAACCCCGAACCACTGTAAAGGAAACACCGGTTAAGTGTCAAGCCAAAACAGAATCAACAACCAATCAACAAGTAAGTGGAACGGTCTTACCAAAAGGTGTCTGTGGAGTGGTGGTTGTACCTATGGGGAAGGTTCCGAGATCCAGCAAGGCAGTTCTTTCAGTATGTAAGTATCTCAGCAAGGTTGCAAGTGCCAGGCCCACCTGATGCCAGAATCCGCACAAGAAGGGCGGAACGTAGTAGGAGTCCGTGAAGCAGTCCGTGGTCGTAACAATGATCCAAAAGCAAGTACCAAAGGGGTTATCCGTTGCCAGTCCGTGAAACAAATCCGAGGTCAAGATCCAAAAAGGGGTGAAACAAAAGGTGTGTAGCGCCGTACAGGAATCCGAAGAAACAGCTGCGAAGCACCGAAGCACCGCAACAGAGCCGTTTAAATACTGGTGCTACTATTTCCTCTCAGTCACATGACCCGCGAGCGCATCACGTGAGTGTAGTCCAGAAACACGTGAGCGAAAGGTGGCGGTCATGTGACGCGGAAGAAGTCGGTCTAGCAGCCGCCACGGAAGACGCCAAGGGGGCAGACGTCTCCGCGGGCAAAGAGCATGCCGACCCAAGCTTTGTGGCAGTCGGCACCGTGGCAACTGGGGCGAAGAGAGAACCTGTGAGTCCCGGAACCGGGCAAGAGGGCGAGGGGTGTTCGGGGCACAGGGATGAGGAATGGGATCCCCAGAGGGAGTGGAATGCGTGACAGAGCCCCCCCCAAAGGCCTACGACCCCGTGGGCACGAGGGATGGTCCCTATGGAACCGTGCCACCAAACGGGGAGCCTGGACGTCAGTAGCCGGTACCCAGGACCACTCCTCGGGGCCATACCCGGACCGATCTACAAGGTACTGGAGACACCCCCTAGAGATACGGGAACCCAGAATGGCAGAGACCTCAAACACATCTGGAGTGGATAGAGACACCTGGGCCCCAGGAGAGCGAAGCTGTGTGGGAGCGGGACATGGCTTGAGCAGAGAAACGTGGAAAACAGGGTGAAGCCGCCAGGAACTCGGGAGAGCAAGTCGATAAGACACAGGGTTGATAACACGAGTAATCGTATAGGGGCCCACAAAGCGAGGTAGAAGCTTGCGACAACTCACCAAGTGCAGATGTCGGGTGGATAACCAAACGCGGGATCCCACAGTATACAACGGGGCCATCACCCGTTTCCTGTCCGCCTGCGCCTTCATGGAAGCCTGGGCCTCGACAAGATGAGTCGACACCCGAGCATGGACGGAGGCCAGGTCCCTAACACATGCAAGGGCAGCTGGATTGGCAAAAGTAGGCAAATCCGTGAAGGGCAGAACACGAGGGTGCTGACCATAAAGTACGTAGAACAGGGAGAAACCAGTGGAAGAATGGACAGCGTTGTTGTACGCGAATTCCGCAAGATGCAGTACGCTCAACCAGGAAGACTGCATCTGTAGGGTCAGACAAAGTAAGTACTGCTCCAGCGTTTGGTTCAGTCGCTCGGTCTGACCGTCCGTCTCAGGATGATATGCTGAGGAGAAACGGACGTCCATTCCGAGCAACCTATTCAGGGCCCGCCAGAAACGCGAGGTGAACTGCGAACCCCTGTCCGAGACGAGAACCGAGGGAAGCCCGAAAAGACAAAAGACATTCTCGAAGAACAACCGGGCCAGTGTAGGCGCCGAGGGGATGTCCTTACAAGGGATAAAACGAGCCATCTTAGAAAAGGAATCGATGACTACCCACAAGGTATCGAAGCCCCGGATCCGGGGTAGGTCAGTGACAAAATCCATGGTCAAGGTGTGCCACGGTTTGGGAGGGACAGGTAAAGGAAGCAAGAGACCCACAGGGCGACCCCTACGGTGCTTACACTGTGCGCAAACCGCACATGCGTTAACGTAAGATTCAACATCCTTTCTCATAGATGGCTACCAGCACCACCTTCTCAGTAGCGCCAAAGTGCGTTTCTGACCAGGATGACCATGAACCGGGGCGTCGTGAGACCATTCCAAGGCCATGTTGCGGGTGTCTACCGTGGGCATGAATAGACGATCAGAAACAAAGGGGAGACCATCGTGAACCACCAAATCCCAATCGGA
This sequence comes from Ambystoma mexicanum, assembly GCF_040938575.1. Classification (NCBI taxonomy): domain Eukaryota; kingdom Metazoa; phylum Chordata; class Amphibia; order Caudata; family Ambystomatidae; genus Ambystoma; species Ambystoma mexicanum. The sequence goes on along the minus strand of NC_090933.1, from coordinate 190,451,743 downwards.
CAAGTGGCCTGGGTGTGAAGAAACCCAATCCCGTATCGCGTCAAGTAAGGGCAGGGTTGTAGTACACAAACAAACCACCTTGCCGACGTACAGAAGGGTGTCTGGAAATGTCGGCAAAGCCACTCCCTCAGGGGAACGCGATAAGGCATCGGCTTTGCCATGGGTATTACCTGGACGATGTTTGATCACAAAGTCGAAGGTCGCAAAGAAGAGATGCCATCTGACCTGCCTGCTGTTGATACACTTCAGAGATGCCAGGTCTTGTAAATTCTGGTGATCAGAATAAACCGTGACACAGTGCTTAGCACCCAAGATGTGATGCCTCCAAACGCGGAAGGCGTCCATGACCGCCAGTAGTTCCTTTTCAGTCACGGTATAGTGGGATTCGGCATCTGTGAATTTACGGGAATGGAAGGCCACAGGGTGAATGCGACCAGAGGTAGGGCACGTCTGTGACAATACAGCACCTAGGGCAAAGGATGAAGCATCAGCTTCCACTATGAATGGCAGTTCTGAGTCTGAGTGCTGCAAGATGGGGGCAGTAGTGAATGCTGTCTTTAAACCCTCAAAGGCCTGTTGATGTGTGTCCGTCCATGGAAAAGGTGTGCGAGGGCTAGTCAGGGAAGTAAGGGGAGCCACCAAAGAAGAAAACCCAGAGATAAATCGCCTGTAAAAGTTAGCGAAACCAAGGAAAGACTGGAGCGCCTTCAATGAATCGGGGACCGGCCAATCCAGCACTGCGCGAACTTTGGAATTAAACATGGCTAGCCCTCCAGACGAGATGTGAAAACCAAGGAACTCTACGGAGTCGGCATGGAACTGGCACTTCTCGATTTTGGCGAACAAGGAGTGTGTCCGTGGACGAGACAACACTTCTCTGACGTGCTGTACGTGGTCCTTCATGGTCTGGGAGAATATTAGGATGTCATCCAAGTAGACCACCACAAAAACCTCCAGGACGTCAGAGAAGATATCGTTCATGAACCTCTGGAACGTGGCCGGAGCGTTGCATAAACCGAACGGCATGACCGTGTACTCATACAAGCCATAGCGAGTACAAAAAGCGGTCTTCCATTCGTCCCCGGAACGCACACAAACCAGATTGTAGGCACCTCGGAGGTCTAATTTGGTAAAGTCCGTGGCATGTGTGAGACGGTCCAAGAGGGGCGTGATTAGTGGAATGGGGTAGATGTCTTTCTTGGTGATGGCATTGAGTCTGCGGTAGTCCACACAAGGCTGTAAATCACCCTCCTTCTTGGGGACAAAGAAAATGGGACTCGCCGCCGGGGATGTAGAAGGACGTATCTGGCCCAGACGGAGGGACTTTTGAATGTACTCCTTGAGGGCTAGATCTTCAGTAGGAGACAAGGAGTAGATACGACCTGTGGGGATAGTGCTGTCCGGAACCAGATCTATCGGGCAGTCTTACGGGCGATGTGGTGGTAAAACTTCTGATGAACCATGGTCAAACACTTCTAGATAGTCTTGGTATTGGGCCGAAATGAGTGTGGAGACCAGTCCAACCGTGTGGTGTTCTGTGGAGGGGACAACGGGATCCTCTAGAGATAATTGAGCCATGACCCCCAATGCTTGAGCGGGTGTCTCAATAGTGGTGGCTGCGGTTACACAGAAATGTTGACAGAGATCGGATTCGAAATGCAGCGAACCCTCTTTCCAGTCAATTAAGGGTTTGTGCTCCCGTAGCCAAGGTATTCCCAATATTACACCGAACTTGGGCATTGAGATGAGATCGAAACTCAGGGTCTCCCTGTGTATAGCCTGTATGGTCAAGAGCATCGGGGCGGTCTGCTGTTTGATTGGTCCGGAAACCAGAGCAGTCCCATCCACTGCCTGTACTGGTTCCGGCCGGGTTTTGGCTAGAAGAGGTAGGTTCAGGGTTTGGGCCAGTGTGATGTCCATATATTTACCTGTAGCCCCGGAATCTATGATAATCGTAACTGGGTGTGAGATGTCAGGTGTGGGTTGTAGAACGGCCTGCACATATATAGGTCTGATGCGGCCGAAAGCAAACACAGGGTTCGGGGTAGGACAAGGAGCGCTCGACCCGGTCCCCGAGTTTAGGGTCGAGCACTCCGAAAACCCGATGGTTTTAGCTTGGGGCGACAGGGACACTCCTTCACGTAATGGCCAGGTAGACCACAATAATAGCAAGCATTGTCCACCCTCCTACGTTCCCTTTCTATGGGTGTGATCGGGCTCCTGATGCTCCCGATTTGCATGGGCTCGGAACTGGTGTTTGAGGGGGCCGAGGTGGAAGGAGATGGGGCGGTGGTGTGCAGGAAACTGGCCTCAGCCCTACGTTCAGAACGTCTGGCGTCCAATTGCAGAGTTAAATCGACTAGATCATGGCAAGAGGTCGGTAAGGAGGGAACAACCGCAAGGGCATCCTTCATGGCGTTATTTAAGCTGCGATAATACACAACAGCTTTTTTGGATTCAGTCCAGGAAGTCTCGGCTGCAAGCTGATTGAACTTAGTAATGTATTCGATCAAAGACCCCCTACCCTGCCCCAGGTCCAGGAGTTCCAGGTCTCGGGACTGGACTTTATGGCGTGTATCGAACACTCGGGACATCTCAGTGACCAACAAATCAAAGTCGTAAAGGGCTGGGTGGTCGTTTTCCAGGAGTGGATTGGCCCAGGCAACAGCAGTGCCTGCTAAATGATAAAGAGTAAAGGCTGCCTTAGAGGTGGAGTCTGGAAAAGCCATGGGTCTACACAAAAAATGCAATTTGCATTGATTCAAGAAGGTTCTGAACTTGCCGGGATCCCCATGATACCTCTGAGGGGCAGCCAAAGGAAAAGGAGAGGGCAGTACTACAGGGATGGGATTAGGAATGGGTGGAACGGGAGGTTGGACGGGCGGGGGGCCTGGTGGGGTATCCCCAAATTCAGTATCTGAGGGTAGAGGATGTCTAGCACTCTGGATGGTTTCCAAGCGTTGGTGAATGGCTGTATTTGCTGCGGCCATGTCCGCACGTAACACGGTTATGGCCTGAACCATAGTGGTCAAGGGGTCATCTGCAGCTCCCTCCATAGCTACACGACAGGATGGCTTCACAGTCTGTTGTGTCTTGACTGTCGTGTAGCCGAAGAGTCCTCTGTCCACAAGTGCCGCACAGAGAGAATCAAAGTCACTCTCTGTGCCGCCTTTGAGGCCACAGGTGGGAGATGTTCTTTCCGGAACTGCGGTACTCGTGGAACCCCGAACCACTGTAAAGGAAACACCGGTTAAGTGTCAAGCCAAAACAGAATCAACAACCAATCAACAAGTAAGTGGAACGGTCTTACCAAAAGGTGTCTGTGGAGTGGTGGTTGTACCTATGGGGAAGGTTCCGAGATCCAGCAAGGCAGTTCTTTCAGTATGTAAGTATCTCAGCAAGGTTGCAAGTTCCAGGCCCACCTGATGCCAGAATCCGCACAAGAAGGGCGGAACGTAGTAGGAGTCCGTGAAGCAGTCCGTGGTCGTAACAATGATCCAAAAGCAAGTACCAAAGGGGTTATCCGTTGCCAGTCGTGAAACAAATCCGAGGTCAAGATCCAAAAAGGGGTGAAACAAAAGGTGTGTAGCGCCGTACAGGAATCCGAAGAAACAGCTGTGAAGCACCGAAGCACCGCAACAGAGCCGTTTAAATACTGGCGCTCCTATTTCCTCCCGGTCACATGACCCGCGAGCGCATCACGTGAGTGTAGTCCAGAAACACGTGAGCGAAAGGCGGCGGTCATGTGACGCGGAAGAAGTCGGTCTAGCAGCCGCCACGGAAGACGCCAAGGGGGCAGACGTCTCCGCGGGCAAAGAGCATGCCGACCCAAGCTTTGTGGCAGTCGGCGCCGTGGCAACTGGGGCGAAGAGAGAACCTGTGAGTCCCGGAACCGGGCAAGAGGGCGAGGGGTGTTCGGGGCACGGGGATGAGGAATGGGATCCCCAGAGGGAGTGGAATGCGTGACAGCTACATTGAAAGGTTGGTGTGTAAATATATGGACAGAGCTGTTTCTTGCCAGTTGGTAAAACTGCTGTCCCCGTAAAGATGGGGGAGCTCTGAATTTCTTGGTTGTCTGATTCATGGTTGCAGTGCCATGATTACAATGGTGGTGGCATGTCCGCACGTTCAGTTTTCGCTCAGACGAAAAGCATGTGAGTGCGCTTGCATGCGCCTGTTAAAATGATAACGTATTTCGGGATGGTGGTCTCTTTTTAATATAAAAGGAGGAGGCCCAGATTTTAACAAATCGATGGGTTAGCGAAGTGAATTCTGAGAGGTGCAGCGGAATCGCTGCAGCTTAAACCAGAGAGCTTGGTCACCTATGTGTTCTTCCACGTGACCTATTGTTGCATTTTTCATTAAAGACCAGTTTTCTTGTCCCATCTTACAATTTAACCCCACAATCCATTCTTTCTTCTCATGTCGCATCTGCACTAAGTCAACACCGGTGAAAGGCGCTGATTTCGAACATGAAATGGTTGCTGTTGTCTGTATGTTTACTTCTTTTGGCAGTGAAAGGGTGGGTTCTGCTTTAGTGCCCCAAAATTCACCCCACTGACGCCTTGCCCAGTACCCCACATTTTACATAATGGGAGGCCAGAAGTTGAAATGCAAGTCTCGCCACCCGTGAAGAGATGACTACCAAAAATGTTGTGTCACTGCTACTTTTGTTATGTCTTTAGTCCCCCGAAGTAACCACAAAACAAGTGACTCTGCTAGCACAGGCTTTGGCAGACTCCGCTTCGTTTAGAACCGTCAAATTCTAAAATGGAATGTCTTAAATCATTCATTCTTGACCATACCGGGAAAAGATATGGGCAACCTGACACAATACTCATACATTAACCCTTAATGGCGCCCTCCCCACGCGCTTGAATGTGTCTGTTAATGTTGGCAGATGCTGTGCACATTCTCTCCCGGCAGGTACAGTCTTGCACTTCAGAGGAATGTACCATTCAGTTGTGTAAGAATGCTGATCACCCTCTAGACAACGTGCATTTGTTTAACTGCACTGAAGTGGAATACTTTTGTTTGCTTGCGATTATATTCTGAACTCGGACCTAGAACTGCAATCAGGAGTTACTTTCAAAGTCTGTGGCCAGTGGGGCTTTTCTGACCGTTTCCGCCATGTCTGCCTAAAGTGCTTCCTGCTTCCTATGAAGTAGGAAGCTGGTGACACGAGGGTCAATGAATGGAAACCTTTGAATGTATCTGAGTGCGTAGTTCAATGCACCCCACTATTCATCCAGACCCGTGTTCCAGGTCCAGTTCTACTTCCAGGTCTAGTTTATTTGGGTGAGGATTTGTTTGTGATGCGTGCAGACTTGTCCCTGTTTGCCTAACTCCTGCCTCAATAATTAACAGCAATACTGTAAGGAGATGACTAATCAAGCCCTTACCAGGCAAAGACGACGCTGTGACCGAGGATAACAGCACAAAGCCCCTCCAAATACAGGGCTCAAGTCGAGGGTACACGCGGGTGGACGTAGTCCACCCACTTTTTTCAGAGGGTGGACTCCGTCCCCACCCCCAGCTCAAATGAGAAACATTGAGGGGGTAATTCATAGATTTCAGCGCAGAGGCAGTGCACGCAAGCAGTGCAGAGAGGGAGCATGCACCAGCGTGCGCCAGCTGTGTGCGCTAAACAGCATTCTGGCGCACTGCGTATTCATGGAATTTCCAAGCAATTTTGAGCGCTGGCGCAGAGAACATCCTGCAGCGCCAGTTACGCCCCCAAGAACTCCCTTGCGCAAGGAAAAGGCATTAAAATCCCCAATGCAGCGCAAAGGGCTGTGCTAACCCTGCACCATTTTACAGGCCCAGTACACTGTAATCGGGTGAAAATACTATGTGTACCCCGCTCACGGCAGCCAAAAACATGAAAATGGACTGGCGCACCCCTGGGAATACACATACCCCGCTCGCGCCAGGTAAATTGCGTAGAAAAAGCACCCCCCTGTAGCGTGGGCTGCCTGTGGGGCATGCGCAGGTTGGATGGACTGCCTGTGGGGCATGTGGAAGGTGAGTGGGCTGCCTGTGGGGCATGCCCAGGGTGGATGGGGTGGCTGCGTGTATTTCGGGGGTGCGCGGTAAGTTTCACATGCAATACTCCAGGCGAAAGCGGGGTATGTGTATTTGGGAGGTACGCGGGAAGTCTCACACGTGATAGGCCTTGTGTGAGCAGGCTATGTGTATTTGGGGTATACGCGGGAAGTTTCACATGCGATAGGCCTTGTGTGAGCGGGCTATGTGTATTTGGGGGGTATGCGGGAAATTGCACACGCGATAGGCCTTGTGTGAGCGGGGTACGTGTATTCTGAGGGGTGCGCTGGGAGTTTTACATGCGATTTGTCAGTGTGGGTCCTCCCGGGTGTGCCCCCTCACCCCTCCCCAGGCCCTGCAGGCAGCCCACACCACACGGGACTAGCCTACACCCCTGGCCATGCCCCGCAGGCAGCCCACATGGCACCATGAACTTGTGAGCCCCAACACATGTCCCACCCACCCACCATTGACGGGCACCAGCCAGCAGGCTCCGCCTCATGTCCCAACAAACAACATGCCCTAACAAAACAGACCCATGTCCCTAAAGCCAACCCTAATGCCCCTTGCCCCCCAATCCAAGCATGCAACCATCCACAGAACCAATTCCCAAATTACCCATGCCATCATAGTCTAAATGAACCACCAAGCCCATGCAGGAATGCACAACGGAGCCACACAGTGGCAACACATGACTGAGGAAATGTTCAATGAGACATGCACAAAACCAATGACAGAACACAACACCAATTTAGAAGTTAGAAAATGTTATTAAAACATACTGACTTGGAGGAATAGTAAAATGAAAATCAATATGCAATGACAGATTTAGAAAAAAAAAATTGTAAATCCAATGAAGTAAAAAAAAAGAAAAATCATGTACTATAAAAAAGTGATCCATTGTCAACGTCCATAATAAAAACATAATTCAAATTAAAAAAAATACATTGATCCAGGAGAATATAGAAAAAGAAAGTATGTAAAAGTCTGCAACTATATACAAAGGAAGTCCAAATGGTCCATGATCCAGAAACAAAAGGAAACCTACCAAAAAGTCCTATTAAGAAAAAACTATACACACGAAGTGGAGCAATGTCCATTAACTCCAAAATAAAAGAAAAAGAAAGGAAACCTAAGACTAATGAACTATATACAATAGCAGCGGGCAAGTCCTACGGCTCACTCTGTAATGTTCCGGGCCAGGGAATTATCGAACTCCACGTCGATGTCCCGGAGGCGGGCCTCTTCCCTGTCCTCGAGGTCTTGCAGGGATGCAGTCATGGCCTGTTCCAACCCTCCTGCGAGTTGCCTCGAGGCACTCAGCCCGCCTCAATGCCCTGTACATGGAGTTCTCCGCCCTGACCATAGCGAGCCGTGCCTCCTCTGCCCGCCGCCGCTCTGCATCTATCTGCTGGCCCAACCGCTGCCACACGGAAGACACTCCCATTCCAGGGTACTCCTGCCCACCGGCCGATGCCTGCCCCTCTGATGTTGATGGCCCCGAGCCATGATGCCTCCCACGTTGAGCCTGCTGCTGCCTCCGACGCAACTGCCTCTGCCAGCACGACAGCATCCGGGCTGATGGAATCCACCGGCGCCGTCGTGCATGTGCCCTGCCCGATGTTGCTGGCACATCCTCCATCTGCTGGGGTCCAGTTGCTGGGGTGTCCACCCCTGCTGGACCTCCGACTCCCGACTGTGGCAGGGATGGTATCTCCACCGAGCTGGCTGCGTTGGTCGGGGCAGGTCCACAGGGGGCCCTGGTGGCATCTGGGTCAGAAGACGACATGGAGAATGACTGGTACATAGTCTGCACAGAGGAGGAGAGGGCCGCTAGAGTGCCCGACACATGTAGGAAACCCCCGACCTTGGCCCCTCCCAACTGGGCCACGTTGGCACGCAGCTCTTCGTGATGACATGCGTAGTCCCCCCAGGTAGCACGCACGTCATCACGAATGTCAAGCGTACGCAACGCGACTCCAATTAGGACGGATTCCATACGGTCACGGGTCCCCTCATCCGCAGGTAGAGGAGTGCCAGATGACGTGGACCTCCCCCCTACCTGCGGACGGGCCTGGGATGGGGCATCCCTGCTGGTGCATGGTGGTGCAGTCACAGTGTCAGGGACAGTGACATGCACAGGCCCCTCCACAGCGACCTGTGCTGCCTTCTGCTGCTGGACTGCACCACTTGCACCAGTGGTACCACCCCCACCAGGCCCCATGTGCGGCTCAGTTGCGGCCTCCTCCTCCTCCTCTGTGCACACCACCAACCTGGATGGCTCCACACCGTCTTCCGCTGTCACAAGCCCCTGTGGGGGCTCATCCGCCCTTCCGCTGCAGCCGTAGTGGCAGACGTGGCACCAGTCCCCTCGCTCCTGGATGATGGTAATTCCTGGGAGGGTGACTTGGCCTTGTGTCGCCAGCCGGTGGCGGCATCCCTGCCGCTTTGCTCCACAGTGCCTTCTCCACCCTCTTCTTCACTCGCCGCTGTGTAGAGAGAGACATAGAACACAAGCATCGGGGTACTGTACAATAGTCCCTTAGACAGGAAGCAATAGCACATGAGTGGCACTGTCAAACGTCACTTCCATCATGTCCCTCCACAACACATGGGTCAATTCAGGCAACAAACATGCAGAAACAGACATGGCGCATGCAATTAACATTTGCATCCATGTCCAAGGAACTGTTGAAACATACAATGGTGGTTGAAAACTCACATGCATCATGGGTCATACTGATCACATGCACACACATCACCATAATTTCATGCATCGGCCCTCGTGCACCCCAGACACAGTGGATACAAAGATGACTAGGCTGCATCAGTGAATCAACACATTGTCACGCACATGTGTCATCCATCCATGCCATTTACAAGTCACACACACGCTACTCAGACACACAGACATGTACACCATACATGTCCATGACAGCAGCACCCATCTCTCACACCCCAACCATGTCCATGAACAGAGACAGGCATGCATTCATGTGTGCATTCCGCATGCTGCTCCGCATGTTGCATTGTAACACATACACCATCCATGTGGTTCACGCATGATTGGTCTCACGTGCAGCACCATCATGTCTCTGCACACACACCTCCATACATGGCCCATGTCACACATACAGGCAAGTAGCTAACTGCCAGCACACTGCAACATGCCCTGTTTCACACAGCAATGCATGGGCACTTACCGCTCGACTCCAGATGGGCCTGCATCCTGAGGATCTGGTGGTAAAGCACTGGGCGAATGCGCTCCAGGACCCTCATCTGCTGGTTGGTAAGCTGGCCCCGGCGCCCCACTGCATCCGCTGTGTCTAAGAGGCGCCAGGCCTTCTTGAGCGTCCTGGACTTGTACTCCTCCCAGCTCTTCTGGACGTGTTTGATGTCACAGGGTGCCATCCCCTCCACGTTGATGGCAGCCACTATGTCCGTCCAGATCCTCCTCCGTCCTTCCTTCTCGGCGTGCAATGGTGTGAAGAGGGCATCATAATGCCCCGGGACTTGCTCCACCAGGATGCCAACTTCATTGGAACTGAAGCTGGCAGCCCTCTGCCTCTCTGCTGGGGGGTTGCCATTGGTGCCAGATGGTGTTGTGTCGGACATGGCAACCCCCGAGGCAGGTGTGTGTGGGAAACTGGGTCCTGGGGCTGGGCTGTGGAGCGATGGAATACCAGTCGGGAGTCTTCTGTTCCAGCAGGGGTGGTCACAGCAACTGGACCCCTGCAGATGGCTGATGTGCAGGCACCAAATAGCAGGGCACGTGGCCAGCAGGCAGGCAGACAGCAGCAGTTGGCATGTCGGAGCTTGCTTGGGGGTCTGGGGGGTAGGAAAATGGCCTTCTGGACAGGAGCGTGGTCTTCCATGTGTTGTTGCATGGCCAGCTTGACACAGAATGATTTGGCACGTGAAAAAACTGCACGTCAGAGTGTAATTGGAGGAAAGGCGCTTAGCACGTAAGCGCGTCTGTGACGTAACGCGCAAGGGCGTTTCCCTCAACACGGATGCATGCTCATTGTACACGTGCAAAAACTGCACATCCGGTTGTCACTGCGGGTGATTGGAGGAAAGGCCCTTAGCATGTACGCGTGTAAGTGACGTTGCACGTGTGGGCTGGGTTAAAAGGTATGCGTAGGACGCCATTTTCTTGTACGTGCTTTTTGTGGAGAGCAAGCACGTGATTCTTGTACTTCTTGTCGTTTCACACGCGATTACTTCACAACGGTTCCAGTTTGTACTCCTTGTATACTCAGACGGCGTTCAATTCTTCTTTTGGCGGGCGTGTTGTCAATGCGCACAAGCGCATCTTTTTCACGTTCTTTTTCCAGGCAGACGGTGAGTCTCGCATGCATTATTCTACTGTGGTTGCCCCCGTGTGTCGCGTACCCATTCAGAGGTCATTGTAGCCTGCGTGTACCACGCGTATGCTTATTTTTGTGTTTCTGGGTGCCACAGCGTAGTGCAGGTTCTCTATTCCACGCACGTCGGCTACCAGGGGTCGCGTGCATGTTACACTTTGTTTTCGGGGTGCCGGAGCATTGCGTGACCCATCATCTTCCCCCAGGGGTCACAGACAGCCTTGCTAGAGCACTAGCGTATGTATTCCATCTAGTACCCTACCCCGTTCACCCCAATTGCCCAGGACAATTCTTTACTGCACCTCCCATTTGCACAACAAGATCAGTGCCATGGTTGGGAGGTGACCAAGCAGTAAGGGAGGCAAAGGTGGCCGACCTCCAAGAGGTGGGCGCGGTAGGGGACGTAGCCAGGATGTGCAGGGTGGCCCAAGAGGCCAGTGTGTGGAGGACAAATCAGGGACACCTTTGCCCCCGCCCCCCAATGGGTCAGGGAAATGCAGCTGACACCATCCCAGCTCAGGCCTTGTTAACCTGGCCCATATTGTCAACCAAACCGGCACAGGATGACTCCCAGGCTGACTTCCGTGTCACCAAGTCAAAGCCACGTGTGGCGGTGAAAGTTGCTGTCACCAGGCAATGTGGATCTGGGGCAGCAATGTCATCTGCTGCCCCAAGTAGCCAGGGTGAGGAGGCTGCAGGGGCAGCTCAATCCACCCCAGCTCCGAGTCTCCCAGCCGGGACAGTGTTGGTCCAAGTCCATCATACCGAGGTTGGTCCTGCCAACATCACCCAGCAGCCAATGCCTGCAGTGAGACCTTTGGTCATCGTGCCTTTGGCTACTTCCAGTGCCCAGTCCACCTGCGCTTCAGCCCCTACCAACCAGAGTGGTGTAAGCCATTTAGTGTCCGCACCACCTTCCAAGAGGAAGAAGGGTGCTCTTGCGGTACAGGCTGGGACCCCAGACATGGCTACCCACTCCGGCACGTCAAGGAAGCGTAGTTTCAATGATGCAGAACTAGACGCACTTGTGGGCTACGTGTCAGCCCATGGCCACGAAATGCTGGTGACTGCAGGGTGCAAGACTACCACTGCTCAACGTAGGGCCCACTGGCAGTGCATCGCGGACCAGATTAGTTCCCTTGGATTTGTGAAGCGTACAGCTGATGATTGCTCTAAGCGATGGAATGACCTCAAACGCAGAACAAAGAACAAGCTGGCTTCCAATCATGCCTCTACTCTGGTGACTGGCAGTGGGTCTCCACCAGAGGAGGAAGTACTCACAGAACATGAGTCTATCGCTGGAGGCTTCATCACAGAGGATCAGATCCAAGGCGTGAGCGACCTACCAGATCTTGAGGCAATGTCCGGTGAGTGGCCATGCATGTGTGTGCAAACCATGTGTATGTTGCTTGGGTGATGTATTCTGATTGAGTGCCAGGTGAGGCTGTGCAGTCATGACTGCTATGGGTCACCCATGTTGTGCCTCCAAACCATACCGCGGCCTTGGTTTTGGGTTTTCAAGTATCCCTTCTGACCGCAGTAGACAATTTGCACCAGATTAATGCACTTGCCCTTCAACTGCCATCTTGCCACAACATTGTTCATATTGTTTTCCTGTCCATTCTGCTAGGTTGATGAAATCCTTAGCATTATTATCACACATTTTTGTGCCGTTCTTCCCCAAATGTAAGATACTTCAAACATAGATTACACCCCACAATGGCCCACATTTCTTACCTTATTATGGGAATGATTTCACCAATCAGGCTGATTGAGTAATGTGCACCTACACATGGCCTGCAAACAATCCCTTCGGGCCCTGTTTGAATCTTCAACATGACAATTGTCTTCTGTCATGTCGAAGTTACCAATCATTGATGTATCCATGTGCCTGCCATCACTGCATCAGTGAACACTGGATGTGTTGCAGCGTGTGGCACATGCGTGTTTTGTCACACTATTTTGCATGTTCAATTTCATGATGTCCATCTCACATGGATGGGTGACAGTACTGATTTGCTACCATCTGGGTGTCCTTGTGAAATCTGCCATGGCTATGCTACATGACATCTGTGTGCAGGCATGTGTCATGTATGTGGATTGTCCATGCCACTCACAGGCTAATGTGTGATGCCAGTGCTTACCAGCATGCAGCACATGTGTTGCTTTTCAATCTTGGAGTCCTCAGTGTCTGCTTTTTGCCTCCCCTTCCAACTCATTGTCAGTGCATGCATGCCAGAGTTATTGTCATGTGTGACATGTTTCATTTATGTACTGGATGTGTGCCTCGTCATGCCTATGTGTGTGGGCTATGGTGCTCATGCCTGTTTTAATTACTTTTATTTTATGTTTTTGCAGGTGATGAGGCACTTGATGCTGTTCAGGAGGAGGAGATGGCGCGGAGGCAGTAGTACTCCCAGCCACAACCGGGCACCAGTGGAGGACGTGGGGTGGTGGTGGGTGAAAACCCATTCCCCCTACAGACCATACTGTCCACGGGTGTCTCTGGGTACAACTCCGGAGACCTCTATGAATCAGGTGCTGAATCGGACATTGAGACATATGTCACATCGATGTTGAGTGTTTCTGGCAGGAATGCTGTTCTGTCCAACCCACCTGCACTGGGGGTAGACCCCTCTATGGGGCATTCAGTGTTGGAAAGTCTGCCTGTGGCGGTTACGGATGCAGGGTCACACTCCACAATATTTGCTCCTGTTCCTGGGCCAGCAGATCAAAGGAGGAATGCGGTCCTGCACCCTCACACAATGCCAGCACAGCAAGGTGCACATCACCTTGTCCCAAACAGGTGTGGTGCCCGCCAACGCGGTGGCCGTGCACCACCTGGCAATATTATGTGGGAGAACTCCATGTACACTATAGCAGCACTAGTAAATCAAAACAGGGCAAACAGGATTTACCCCTAATATTCACTATCTCTACCTTTAGGGGGTATCACAATATACTTCAACCAAGAGATAGGATGCAAAACTAATAAAGTACAGGTGTAATACTGAGACCCTTAACGTATTACTGAATAGAACACACATACTTATATCTTGAAAGAATAGATAAAGTACAACAAAATATAAAACATATATAAATGTATTATACATCACAATTGAAAAATTTGAAAAATTTTGAAAAATAGACCCATATTTAAGCACAACTGATCATAAAAATACAGTTCAATTACTCCATTCAAACCATTCTTCATAAAACATTTATACCACATACACAAACACAACCTTAGCAGCAAATCACAATATCATAAAACAAATGTGTTCTCAACAATGTACATAATCCCGACATGTAACATGTTTCAGTTCTTGTTGCCATACAATGGCAGAACTCTCTTCAGGGGAAAACACACACTTCTTTCCTGTAGTATTAAAATTCTTTCAATGTTGTGCAGTAGGGTTCCTAAGCACATCCAACAACAGATGTAGTACACACCAGCTGCAAGATATAAGGGACACAAAGAACCTAAGTACTCAGTATTCACAAATCGTTAACTCAACACCATTCACCATCTCTATCAAAGACGAGGTACATGGCCTCGAATGTGAAAAAAGAGGGTAAGGAAAACAGTCACCATGACCACATTAACCAAAAGTCTAAACAATCACCCTCGGCGTGAAACCAAATTCACAGTATTCAAAAGGAGGACTACCAATAGTCACTTTCCAGGCGGCGAAGTATTATATTAGTTCGCCTGACCACTTTGAATGTGGTTAACTTGATATAGGAGGTGAAAGAATCACCTAGGGTAAGTAGAGCACACCATCACCCGAAGTGTACGGGAAAGAGAGCAATGATGTGAAAGGACTCCTTTGGCAAAACACCAAACATGCCAGGATGGCAAGACACAACTAAACAACTAAACATTACCTGGCAGTATAAAATCCCTGCTCAATGTGCGTGATCCAAAACTGAGATCACCCAAATGACAGGTAGTCATTCACTGTCCCAAATTACGTCAGGATACAGTCGGTTCACTTGAGAAAATGAATTCAGAGGAGTTCATAAATCTGAAAACAATGGAAACCAAAACCTGTTAATCTACTGCCCCCCACAATGGGGACCTAAAACGAAGCATCGACTCTACATTGCATGCTGGCACAGTTAGAAAACCCAATGGCGTGTTTAGGCAAAAGAGAGGACAATGTATCTCAGACTTTAGCAAATGTCAAATATCAAACACCAATATCGCAAAGCATGTCACCCGGGCGTAATGGATATCACAATCGGGTGTGTAAAGCATTGCGGCAAAAACTCGTGAAAAGCCGTGAAACATACCGGCGAACAGATTCAAACTTACTACAGATTCAAACTTACTTGAAAAACACCTATGTCCGACCGCGATACGGTAGCTTCATCGTCCCAGCAGTGCCGATGGAGCTCAAGCTACTACTTCCGTGTTTTACGAGAGAACCAGGGAAAGTAAAGAAGGACTTCAAAAAGGAGCCCTATATATATGCGCCTGCCTGTGTAGCGCCATATTGGAGGAATAAAAAGGCCACATGGGAACAGACTCCCTATGGTGCACAAGATTGAATGAATGAATGAACAAACCAAAGTTTGGTTGGTTGCAAATAACAAGTTTATCACGTGTAGAACATAATACTGAACATTTAGAATACCTAATGGCTGAAACTCAGAATTTTTGCAACGGCATAAATGTTGTGATCCACAGCAATTATTTGAATACAGTAAATTTATACATATTTCTTTGGAGCTTGCCGTACCCCAAATCTGATTCACAGACAATATAGTCAGCACATATGTTTTTCATAGTTGATCAACAGATAGCTCATAGGTGAACTTGGTGCCAATCCACATTATAATTTAGACCCACCACACGGCTTTGCAATTAAAATATTACTTTTTGTTCAAAATTCAGTAATTTTTGGTCAGTTACCTCTTTGTTAATGCCTTCGACTTTCTTCAGGATCACCCATTCAAAATTAGTATAGTCATGTTTCATGTCTACAAAGTGCTTAACCATAGGTGCTGTAAGCACCTTGTTTTTAATTCAACTACGATGTTCAATCAGTCTTGTGCAGCATTTTCTATTTGTTTTGCCGATATAATGATGGCCACATGGACATGTAACCATATAGATCACATTCTGTGTGTTGCAATTGGTCATGCTACTCATTGTCCAAAGCAAGTCTGGATTAATCTGGACAGATTTGGTAGTTTTGGTGAACTTGCACATAACACAATGACCACAGGGAAAATGGCCCAAAATAAGGGGAAGACTCCACATGGTACTTTTTTTCACAGGAAGGAAGGTTTGATAGTAACATCATTCCTGATTAGTATATTTCTTACATTCTGACTCTTTTTGAAAGCTACTAAAGGAGGGGGTGATTCTGTCATGACCTACAGGACGCACCCCTTTTAGACTTCCTGGTCTTTGTCTCAACAGGGCTTGCACTCCCTGGTACTCCCAACATGGCCGTCCAGCGTGAAACACCATCCTCGCTCTACACGTTGGACGTAGCGTGTTCTATTAATAGACCACACCCCCCGCAGCTCCACGCGTCTCAATGCTATTGCGAAGTAGCGACCAGACATGTGTTCCGTAGCTCGCGGTATTGCTTCCCTGATTCTGTCCCTACTTACTCCATTCCTAGTCCCTCTCCTTTCTTTCTTACTTCCTGGACTCGTGTGCTGAGTAGTGCACTTTCTTAATTTCCCAGATTCCTGAATCGTTGCATCCTGGAACTTTGAACGCACGCTGGAGTCGGAAGAGACTCGTGCAG
This sequence comes from Ambystoma mexicanum, assembly GCF_040938575.1. Classification (NCBI taxonomy): domain Eukaryota; kingdom Metazoa; phylum Chordata; class Amphibia; order Caudata; family Ambystomatidae; genus Ambystoma; species Ambystoma mexicanum. The sequence goes on along the minus strand of NC_090933.1, from coordinate 190,435,563 downwards.
CCTTATTCAAGACCCGATCCGTCTGCAAGAAGGCATCGACCAAGAAATCCAGCAAAGATCGGACTCAGGTGAGAAGGGGGGAACTCCTTGTCAGTTTGAGAAGCCACCCGACCAAACTCAATATGGATATGGAAGCGGCCATTCAGGACCTGATGCGTGGCATGCAAGAACTATCAACCGAGGTACAGAATCTAAAGGCAGAAAACGCCGCTCTCAAACAATTAGTTCTATCCCGTGATTCTGCCACAAAAGAAAGTGTGTTGCTGGGCGGCATAGTTAACAAATACGATGGGTCGGCAAAAACCCTTCATGGATTCCTGGATTCATGTTTGGTCCACTTTACATTTAAGCCCTACTCCTTTTCGACTCCCAGGGCTAAGGTGGGTTTCATAATTTCTCACCTTTCAGGAAATGCCTTAACCTGGGCTACGCCCCTCGTTAATTCCGGCGATGCTCTCCTAGATGACTATGATGGGTTCATACAGGCCCTTAAAACCATGTTTGACCACCCAGAGCAGCTCTATACTGCCCAGGAACGCCTGTTAGACTTTCAGCAGGGATCCCAGGATATGCTCACCTTTGTAACCCGATTCAAGCAATTAGCCAAAAGGAAGCTTTTTGGTCCCCTGAGGCGAGTTTTACCCTTTTCAGGAGAGGACTGAATGAGGAAATTAAGGATGAGTTGGCCAGAGTGGCTCGCCCAAACTCATTCCAGGCACTAATGGACCTTGCCATGCAAATAGACTTTCATATCCAGGAAGGGAAGGCAGAGAAGAAGAAATCCAGAGGAAATCCTCCGAAAGTGTCCTTTGAGAGCACCACCAAGACGGACACAAACCCAGGTTCAGTCACTGAACCAAAACCCATGCAGATAGGAGCCTTCCGTGCACCTATATGCCCTCAAGAAAGGATGAGAAGGATTCATATGGGGTTGTGCATTTATTATGCCTCAGATAAACACTTGGTTAGGGAATGTCCTCTAGCCCCTCCTCGGCGTTCGGGAAACGCCAGCTCTCGATCCTGGATGGAGCAGAGCTTTGGGAGAGAGATGTTTCCTCCACATCAATTCCATCCTTGAACTCTCCTGGACAAAACAATTTGGGGATACTGCAGGCCTTCCTATCGCCCTCCAAGAATAAGACCTATTCCATTTTGGCCTTGGTAGACTGCGGAGCTATGGGAATATTCATTGATCAAGATTGGGTTGTTAGTCATCACATTCCATACGAGACACGAAGCACCATGCAGCCAGTGGAAGCAATTGACGGAAGACCCCTCACTTCAGGGCCCATAAGCCTGCAGACTAAAGAGATCCAGCTTTCTATAAACCATCACCAAGAGCAGATTCGATTCGATATCATTAAGTCAGCTCATTACCCCATGTATTGGGTATGCCTTGGTTACAGAAGCACAATCCGTATATCAATTGGACAGCAGGATCACTATTCCTAGGCTCAGAGTTTTGTATGTCTCACTGTCTATTCCTGGATCCCTCCTTGACACCCCCTAAAGAACCACCAAGAGACCAGCAAACACCACTCATGGTTTCCAATATCATACAAGTCCCTGAGGCCTATCAGGGATATGTTGATGTATTTTTAACTGCCATAGTCCAGGCCTTACCCCCTCACAGACCTGAAGACTGCGCCATAGATACAGATCCCTCAGAAGTGATTCCCTTTGGCAGAATGTTCATCCTTTCCGAACCTGAGAAAAAGGCCCTCCGAGAATACCTGGATACCAACCTTGAAAATGGCACCATAAGACCTTCAAAATCTCCAGCGGGTGCTTCGTTGTTCTTTGTTCCCAAGAAGGACACCAAGGAACTCAGACCTTGCCTCGACTATCATGGCTTAAATCAATGCACCCTCAAAGACCAGTACCCATTGCCCTTTATCGCGGATATCCTGGAAGCTGTGGGAGGAGCCGTAATATTCACAAAGTTGGATCTCCGGGGTGCCTACCATTTGATCCGTGTCCGGGAAGGAGAAGAATGGAAAACCGCCTTTAGAACACCCTTTGGTCACTATGAATATCTAGTCATGCCCTTTGGACTAGCTAATGCTCCCGCAGTTTTTCAACGTTTCATGGATAGGGTGTTCTCTGACATGTTATTCCTCTTCGTCATTGTCTATCTGGATGACATATTGATCTTTTCCAAGGACCTTCTAAAGCATGAAGAACATGTAAAGGCAGTATTACAACGACTCTGTGAACACAAACCTTTAGCCAAACCCGAAAAATGTTTGTTTCACGTTACTTCTGTTCACTACCTAGGATTCATCCTTAGCCCAGAAGGAATTGGTATGGACCCTTCAAAGGTAAAGGCCATACTGGCATGGCCCGCTCCCACGTCCGTGAAACAAGTTCAATCCTTCCTGGGGCTTGCCAACTTCTACCGGGAAATTCATATCCACCTTTTCCAAGATCGTTCAGCCAATCGTTGCTCTCTTGAAGAAAGACATCCCCTTTATCTGGTCTACACCGCAAGATAAGGCATTCCAACGTTTAAAGGCAGAGGTCACGCAAGCCCCCATCTTAGCCCAACCCGACATAAATCGACCATTCCTAGTGAAAACGGATGCCTCTAACTACGCCAAAGGAGCGGTGTTGAAGCAGGAATTTGAGGATAAACTGGAACACCCCATTGCTTACCTTTCACGAACCCTGACTCCCAGTGAGACACACTACTCCGTCCTGGAAAAGTAACTGTTAGCCATCCGCCAAGCCTTCACTGAATGGCAACATCTACTTCTGGGTGCTAGACATCCAGTTCAGGTCCGCACGGACAATCGGAATCTTCAAATTCTACAGTCATTGGAGTGTAGGAACAGTCGTCAGGCGCGTTGGGCCTACTTCTTTGCCCAGTACCAGTACCACATCACTCATGTTCCCGGATCACAAAACCTGATTGCTGACGCCTTATCTCGACGTCCTGACTGTGTAATTACTGAAGATAGGGCCTATCCTAAGATGTTTCCCCACACGATTTTTGTAGTTCAAGCAGTCAATCTCCTGGAAGAAATTCGAGTGCACACCCAATCCTCTGTTCTGTGGAAGGATATTTCAAGGAAGAATCAATGGAATCTAAGAGTCAAGGAAGGATATTTATTCAAGGACAATGTACTGGTCATTCCCACACAGAAATTACAACAAAGAATAATAAAACTCTGTCATGATACCCTTCACTCTGGACATCGTAGCATAACCAACACCCTCCACCTCATACAAAGACAGTTTTGGTGGCCTGGAATGAAGACCGATGTACAGCAGTATATCCAAGCTTGTGCTATCTGTAGTCAAAATAAACATGATAACAAGAGACCGGCGGGTCTTCTACTGCAACCTACACTGCCAACAAGGCCATGGGAATTCATTGCTACAGACTTCATTGTGGAATTACCACCTTCCCCAGGATACACGACCATCATGGTTACCATTGGCGTGTTCACTCATATGGCTCATTTTACACCCCTGTGTAAGCTATCATCCTTGTCCGAACTTGCTGGAATCTTTCTGGAACACATATTCCGTCTGCATGGACTTCCTTCCAAGATCATATCTGATCGAGGACCTCAGTACGTCTCACAATTCTTGAAACATCTCTGTCGCATTTTGGGAATCCAATGCGCCCTCTCATCAGGTTATCATCCCCAAACCAACGGGGCCACAGAACGTGCTAATCAGACCCTGGAACAGTATCTTCGATGTTTCGCCACCAAGGTTCAGGAAGGATGACTGGTCGCTCCTGATACCCGTGGCTGAATTCTCTTACAACAATTCTGATTATTCAGCACTTAAGACCAGTCCTTTTATTGTAGCCAAGGTTTCCATCTATCGGTTCTATCCTCTGTTCTCCCTCATCCCACACCGGTATCTACTGTCGACTCCTGGATCGAAACCCTCATCAACGTACACCAGGAGGCCAAAGAAAACTTAGAGAAGGCCAGAACACAAACTAAGAGGTATGCGGATTCCAAAAGAAGACCAGGGCCTTCTTATGCAATTGGTGATCAAGTCTGGTTGTCCTCGAAATTACTACCCCGACATCTAGGGCCAAACAAATGAGCCCCTCGGTACTATGGTCCATTTCCCATCAAGGAAATTATAAATCCAGTCTCATACCGGATCAAACTACCAGACTCCTGGAAGAAAATTCACCCAATTTTTCACACATCCTTATTAAAACCCTACATCCAATCCTCCCGGAAATCCTGCAGACTGTTACTCACCGCTCCGTAAATAGGTCAGGAAGATAGAGGACCTTGGAGACGATATGTACACAAGAATCGATATCCAGCCTCCAACCCCAGCTCCCCTGAGTTCAAGACTCAGGCTTCCTCAAGAGAAGGGCTCTTCTTTACAACGTACCTCTCTGCTGTTTCAATTGGAACAGGCAGAGGTGTCAGTTGAATAAAAGAGCGGGGAGAACACACACCGCCAATACCCAAGCTACAAATGAATACAAAGAGATTAGACAATGCTGAGGAACCAAGTAAGCAATCAAGCACAGTATGGGTCAGGAAATAGCTAGGCAGTGATTGGAGTGGAACTTTCCCTGGGAATGGACCTACAAGTAAAGAAGTAAACCCAAATGAGTGAATTAATCTAATGGATTCTTCCTGTAGAGAGTTTTAGTCAAAACTACAGACCTGAATTGTGGGACGCTCAAGGGTTAATGAATCCTAGGATTGGACAAAACGACAGGAAAAAATAATAAACAGGGAAGTTAGTACAGGGAAGTTAACCCGGGTGGCACGAGGGTCGCGCTAGAGCCGGGTTGGTGCAGGAGCAGGAGAGCGTCAATATGCACTTTGATAATAAGTTTGTTGAGAGTTGTAGTTCAATAAATGTCCAAAATCCAGTAGTGAGGAATACCTGCAGAGCAGTAGTAGTCAAAGATGGCGCTGGCAGAAATAGAAGAAAATCAACATAGTTGGTTACCTGAAACACAGACTTCCCAAATGAGAGTTGGAGCAACTGAAGTGTTCCGAATAACTGCTGACGAAGGTGTTGCGAAGACAGCAGGAGCAGGAGCAGGGAAGAATAATCCAAGTAACGTTCCGTGTCAAATATCAGAAGATCATAACAATGGCAAGGGCGTAGAGAAGGCAGTCCAGGGGCAGTCCGGGTTGATACCGTAGTGGTCTTTGAAGTGTAAATGGAATAGGAGACGTAACAATCCAAAAGTTCAGGCGTGGGTCAAAACCAGGAGATCAAGTTTGGATTTCGTGACAAGATTGCACAAAGGAAAACGGACGTAACCGCAAATAGTAAGAAACACTAATTAGCAGCAACAAGCCAGCTAGAAGACGCTGGTTTTAAACCCATAAGGGGGGTGTGCCTTGTTGTACGTCCTTCACGTATGAGCCGTGTCAGCTGACACAGGTTCCGCCGTAGTTTCTACAGACGCCATGGCAACCTGTATTTGCTCCACAAAGGATCCTGTGAATGGGACGTACGCCGCAGGGAAGTTTTTGTCTGCCGAAGTGTAACACAGACCCCCTCCTCTGCTGGTCGACAACCAACTGGAATATGAATATGCCACTCCAGGTATAAACGGGGTCAGCTTCAATACCTGGTTGAATGGAAGGGATATCCTCCTAGTGAAAGAACCTGGGAACCATTTTGTAATCTCAACGCCCCTCGACTGCTCAGAAAATTTGACCTCATACACCCGGGCAAACCTGGAGGAACGGGTCTTCGGAGGAGGCATGCTGTCAGGACCTACAGGACGCGGCCCTTTTGGACTTCCTGGTCCTTGTCTCAACGGGGCTTGCACTCCCTGGTACTCCCAACATGGCCGTCCAGCATGAAACACCATCCTCGCTCTACACGTTGGACGTAGCGTGTTCTATTAATAGACCACGCCCCCCACGGCTCTGCACGTCTCAATGCTATTGCGAAGTAGCGACCAGACGTGTGCTCCGTAGCTCGCGGTATTGCTTCCCTGATTCTGTCCCTACTAACTCCATTCCTAGTCCCTCTCCTTTCTTTCTTACTTCCTGGACTTGTGTGCAGAGTAGTGCACTTTCTTAATTTCCCGGATTCCTGGATCGTTGCATCCCGAAACTTTGAATGCACGCTGGAGTCGGAAGAGATTCGTGCAGCCTTATTCAAGGCCCGATCCCTCCGTAAGAAGGCATCGACCAGGAAACCCAGCAAAGATCGGACTCAGGTGAGAAGGGGGGAACTCCTTGACAGATTCCTTATTATTGTAGACTTTTTTCCATGTTTTGCCAATGCCATTCTTTATCTTGTACGACAAATTAGAGAAGGTGTTGACAAATACAGGACCCACTTCTCTCCGTTCTTTATTGTTTTTTTCCAAAATTGCCTCTCTGTTGTCATTGTAAGCCCTTTTAGTGGAGGTCTTGACCAGTTTGGCCGGGCAACCCTTATCCAACAACTTACGAGACAAAGTATTAGCACTTGCAACAAAGTCTTCCTTAAGGCTACTGTTACGTTTGAGCCTAAGGAATTGTCCGTAAGGCAAATTAGATTTCAAATGATTTACATGATGGCTATTGTAATGCAACAGTGCATTTTTGTCAGTCTCTTTGCTGTAGGGTTTAACTTTGAGGACCCCCAAGTGGTGAAAAATGGTAATGTCCAAAAAGTAAATTTGAAGTTCCTGTATGGTACCAGTAAATTTCAAAAACCTGTTTTGTAGGTTGAGCCAGATGATAAATTAATTAGCTTGGCACATAGATCCATCCCAAACAATGCAAATGTCATCTATAGACCTCAGCCACCTTCTCACAAACCGTAGGTACGGGTTATCGGTGGGATAGATCACACGCTTTTTGAAAAACTCAACATACAAAGTGGCTAGATTAGGGGCCATTGCTGCACCCATTGCAGTGCCCTCTGTTTGTTGATAAAAGGAACCTTGAAACTGGAAAAAATTCTTTGTTAAGTCAAATTCTGTGCACCACATGATAAAACCGTTACTGACTGGGTGTCCGTCCTCTCTATTCAAAAGGATTTCCTCTATCACTTCCAAAGTAGCTCGCTGCGGAATCATGGTGTACAGTGACTGGATGTCTAAGCAAATAAGAAGTGTCTTTCCAGATTCAAATGGCAGATTTCTATCTTGTTTATGGCATCTGTGGTGTCTCTTAAATAACTCGCCATTTTAATTACAAATGGTCTAAGGTAGAAGTCTGCAAATTTAGACAATGGTTCAAGAATCGAATTCACCCCCGAAACAATAGGCCTACCAGGAGGACTGGTCGGGTGTTTATGAACTTTAGGGAGTATATAAAACACTGGTACTCTACCAGTATCACAAATCAAAAAATCACATTCTTGTTTAGAAATCATTTCTGTTTCAAAGGCTCTTGTGACCTTTTCTCTGATGATCGAAGACAACTCAGGGGTAGGATCACACACTAGGCGAGTATAACTTTGGCCATCAGATAGTAGTCTCTCACATTCGTTCACATAATCAATACGGTTTAACAAGACAATAGCTCCGCCCTTATCAGCTTGTCTGATGATCACATCTTTGTCTTGAGCCAATTTGGAAATTAAAATACGTTGGGATCTGCTAAAGTTGGAATTGTAGGACTTCTCTTTACTTTCTAGGTTCAATACCTCCTTCAACACCTGTCTTTCAAAAACTAAAGATTCAAGGCTGAAAGAATGAGTAGGGGCACAAAACGTGGAAGCATTACGTAAACCACTCAGATTGTTGTTCACATATTCGTTACCATCTTTGAAAAAATCATTTAAACAGACTTTACGCATAAAAGCATAAAACTCAGTCCTGAATTCAAAAGGATCATGTCTTTTGGTAATCACATAGTTCAGCCCTTTGTTCAGAATAATTTCTTCTGCAGTAGTTAAAATATAGGTGGATAAATTCATTACCATTGATTTCTTGACATGCCCCGTGTCCGAACCTGGTTGTCCCAATTCACTTGGTTCGGGCCTTGCCCTAAAAAGGCGTTTGTTGTATCTGAAGGTTGCCGCCTCTTTGGCCTCTACCTCTACCCCTTTGTCGTAGTAGGGTGATTTTCTCCACTGTCACCTGTGGTGCTTTCATTACTCGAGCTATAAAATGTGTCCTGAAATCTGACTCTTCTGGTGTTGCTTGGGGTCTGGTTATATGTGCCAAATTTATGTCCCTCCACTACATACGGAAAGGCCTTTTCATGTCTAAAGTTAGATATATTCTTCTTCATTCTCTTTACTCTATCCAGAGTAGTGTCATTCTTAAAGTCTATCAAACCCTTTAAAAGTTGTTCTAGTTTGGTTTTAAATGCTTCCAAATCCATATCTTTTTAATTTCTTCCTGAATTTTATTGATGTCTATTTCTATTTTTTTGGAGATTTCATCGGCCGTATCTATAATTAATATGAGCCAGTCTCGTCCGCATTTGTTAGAAATGTAACTCCACTTGATTTGGAACTCTTTGTTGTCAAGGAACAAACGTGGTTCGATCCTTACAATCAAACCTTGGGGGAGTGTTTGAGTCTTGGGATATTCTAACATTATGGCACCATGTAGCTCAGTGCGTATTAAACGCTTCCTAAACTGAACAGATTCATCCCATTGGTCGCTACTGGTAATGCTACCTTCTATGGTAGACAAAACTGAAAGGGAATCTAAAAGTTTCTTTACGTAATCTTCACTATAAGCCAAACACTTCTCTGATGGAGTGGTCATCTTATCTTCACTTCTAGGACAGGTACTCTACAATTACCATATATACTTAAACAAACCTTTGAGACCACACTGAGCCTCATAAACTAGTAAATCAAAACAGGGCAAACAGGATTTACCCCTAATATTCTATAGCATCACAACAGGGTGTATCGTGTGAGATGATGGCTTAGGCCGTGGGTAGGGTGGTCAGTTCCATTCTCCCCCCTGAAAGGCAAGTGGAGCTCCAGCAGCAGGCAACAGAGTCCATTTGCCACTCACACATGGAGGACATGTTGGCGTCCGACAGGGACCGACGGGCTGGGCTGGAGACTCTGCGCACAGCTATATCTGTAGAGTCACAGGCCCACATGGATGCCCTGAGGTTAGAACACAGGTCCCTCAGAGATACTCTCTGTGAACATGAGGTGTCCCGGAGTACAAGGTCAGAACAGCAGCTGGAGCAGCTGACACGCACACTACCAGCTGAGCTCCAGGCAACCCGTGAGGAGATCCGGGCATCACGCAAGGCCATGCAGGCAGAAATGCGTGCTACCCGTGAGGTGCTTCATGGGGATCTCCATACCATCATCCTGCAGAACCAAACCTTTCAGACCCGCATGCCTGCTGCCATGGAGGAGCATGCCAGGGCTTTGCGTGGTCTGCCTCCCATATCACGCCCACCTTCAGATGTAGAACCAGAGGGAGATGACAGCGACGGCAGTTCTCCCACTGTATGGTAGCCATGCAGGCCATGAGCCCATGGAGTTTTTTTTTTCTCAACATCCACACATGTGGGTGTTGGGGTGCACCCTGTACCTCGTCCCTCCTGGGTGGCCTCCCCCCATCCCCCTGGTCCACACATGGCCATTTTTGATTTTCTGGGTTTTTTTTAGGTTTTTTAACATTTCATTCCGATTTGCTAAATGAAAATAGTATTCCATTCATTTGTTATCTTTATTTCTTATTATTATTTTTTCTATCTTGATTTCTTATTTTCATTTTCATGCATTCATTTTTGTTTTGTCATGCTTCTGATTTTTACTTTCTTATTTTAATTTGTTTGTTTTACTTTACATTTACTTTTGCTTTTTCTATGTTGCATTTCCATTAACATTTTTGTTCATAACCATTTTCTTCAAGATTGTTAATTAATGTTACAGTGTGTTGCTTTGTGTGGCTCCCCTAGGCATCCACTGTGTATTCCAGCTGGGTACATGCAGGCTTGTCCTGTCTTTAGGTTAGAAACTTGGGTTCCTGACACACACACCCCTCCTCCTTCCCCTTTCCATGGACTCGCAATGGGTGTGACCAAGTGACAGTAACGTACACAGAGACAATGGGCTCCCATAAATTGTGTGGGCAGTCTGTAGTCCAAACTGTTTATACATCCCTAGTGCGGATTGTTGTTCATTTCTCCACTGCATGGCGGATTTATATATGGTTTTACATCCAGGACTTTTTCCTTATATACATGTAGCTTGTTCATGTCTTAACAAGCCCGTCTCCTTTGCAGATGCAGTTCATGTGGTATGCAGTACACTGCCACATTTTCCTACCAGCAACACTCTGCAGTTGGAAGGGGACGATGTGCTGCCTTAGTCAGGTTGTGACACTTGCACTACTTTCATTTTTTACTGTCATATGTTGCCACTGTTGGATCCTGTACTGATGTTTTGTCTTGCTGGTAAGTATTTGTTAATGTGTGTTTTTTTTAATTCATTACTGAGAGGAAATTGTCTGTGGCCTGTTTCCATTTGGGACAGTGCACTTTGTAACACTTGTGTCATGTGTTGTGCGTTCATTTGGTTGCTTTCACATTGCATGCCATGCCATGGTATAGCTGAGATGGGGAGGGGTTGGGTGACATGCCACTATTTGGATGTAGTATTTTGCAAGGGGGTAGTCCTTCATGCTGCATTAATGTGTGCCTTTTACTGACACAGCATTGGGCGTGTTTAAGTAGCTAGGGATACACACAATGTAGCACTTCCAGGTGAACAATCACAGGGTGATATGGTTGTGACAGTTGACTGTCCCTTTTTGTCATCATCATTGATTGTCAGCTGGTATGTGCCAGGCCTGTGTGCACTCCGCAGGGGTGGGATTTTAGGTGAAGTAATTTGCCACAAGCTGGGTATGGGCTGCCTCACCACGTGCCCTTTCACCTCCCATGTGCAGCGGCTGTGCATGTGGTTGGGGATGTGGGGGCACCACCATGTCCACCGGCACGCCCCGCCGGGTTGCAACGTTGTGCAGGACACATGCTGCCACTATGATCCTGCACACTACTGGGGGCGCCTATAGCAGCTGCCCACCAAAGCGGTCAAGGGAGCGAAAGCATGACTTCAGCACTCCGAATGTGCGCTCCACTATGCCCCGGGTTGCAATACGGGCTGTGTTGTATCTTACCTCAGGTGGTGTGGTGGGGTTGCAAATTGGCGTCATCATGTAGGTGCTCAGAGAGTAGGCGCTGTCCCCTGGGGAGGTGATAATGGTTGTCATTAATAGGGTTTTCACATTTCTCAGTGTCTGACATGCATGCATGTGCAGAGGCATTTATGCTCACCAGTTAGCCATGTATCGCCAATGCCGCCCAGCTTCCAGGTCCCGGTTTAGGGGTGACATTCTGAATATGAAACTATCATGGCTGGACCCTGGATAGTTGGGATATACTGAGGTGATGATTCCCTTGGCATCACATACAACCTGCACGTTGATAGAATGCCAGTGCTTGCGGTTTCGATAGATGTGCTCAATGGCACCTAGCACTTTGGGGAAGTGTGCCACCCCGTAAAAGTCCTGGATGACAGCCTGCCTTTCTGCAGGTGTTCTGGGCATGTATATGTGCCTGCTGACTGAGGGGCGTGCAGTCATGATGGCCAACACCTGGTGTAGGCAGTGTGACTGCGTGGCCTGTGAGACACCCCCAACTATGGCACTTGTCTGCTGAAATGAACTGGTAGCCAAGAATTGCAGTACATTGAGCACCTTTTCTAAGGGGCTCAGTGCTTAGGAGCACAGGGTGGGTGATGTGAGGTCATCCTCCTACTCCCTGACCAGTTCTAGGATTATTAGGGGTGGAAACCTGTACCTCCCATACACCTGGTCATCAGGCATCCCAAAAAGGCTGCTCCTGGGTAGAAAAATGCCGGGCCTGGCTATCCTCCTCCTCCTGCGGTGTCCCACGACCACTGCTGCGAGGAACGGTATATTCATCTTAGCGTGTTAGCTTGTTTGTTGTTTGTGCACACTTTTATGCTGCGTGGGGCCGCTTACGCCTGCTGGCATACGTGTTTCCGGATTAGCGCGTCTTTTTTGGCACACAGGTTTCCCCTATTCGATTTCATGAATATGTGTTGTTAGCGCGCGTGAGGGCATTATGAGCACTTACCTCCCGTACTTCCCCCATAACGCCCACATTTTCACGTGTTGTTCCCCATTCCGCGTGTAACGCCCCATGTTCCACCCACTTTTCTTGTGGCGCTACACGATATGCGCTTTCCCTGTGCGCATTGCACACGCCATTCAGTGACGTGTGCGCCACCCACGGATTTGGCGCACATCCCAGGTTTTACAAGCACAGCGCATTCCATGAATCGATGAACGGCTGCGTGCGCGGCTTTAGAACGCGTGCGCTGCGATTTTGACGCTTGCGCTCCCCTTTTCAGCGCACATTTATTCCATGAATTACCCTGTGAATGTCCTCTGTGAATTTATTAATTAAAGTCGACGTCGAAGATCAAACAGCAGTCATCATATTTGCAGGCCGGACACTTCACCACTGCACTATTTAACATGATGAATAATAAACAACTAAAGGTGACATGTCCCATTTCGGTACTGCAAGTTCCAGGCAAAACATCTGTATTGGTTCTTGGAGTTTAAAACATGCACACCATTTAACATTTTGAAATACACTATTAGAAGAAAATATCCCCTCTTAGTTTTGTGTGTGTGTTAGTTTTATGAAAGGCAAATGCCATTCGCCCTGTGCAGTTGGGTGGTTATGCAAAGCCAATTTAATGAAATGTGAATATTTTACCTTGATATGCTAATTTCTGATGACATCACATCCCATTGTGTTTGTTGATGAGTGCCCCCACTTTAATTTTTGGGACTTGACCCCTGCAAATATATGTTAAGTGCAGAAGCTAATGCAAAATAAAATAGGGCCTTTCAAGGCTCTTTATTCACAGAAAGATCAACCAAGGGATGTTGTATTACTTTAAGCCCATGTGTTTAACCATTCACCGATATTTATGATGCAAATCAACTGCATCCCAACAAAGTGTTTCTCCTTTTTGTCATTTTCACCATTCCTCGTGCGTATGTGATCCTTTTTCTATAGAACACATTGAACACAATCACACCTCAGTGATCCTAATTTTGATAGTTATTTGCAAATAAGGCACAGTGAGTTAAAGTGATTTGCCCAGCATCACACAACGTGCAAAGTGGGAAGACAGGTATCCAGTGATATCATCGCAGGAAATTAACATTGTGGGGAGAATGGTGTTTTCTTTCTTCCACTCCCCAGCACGTTCCCCACATATTGTAGGACTTGAGTTTCTTTATATACTTTTGCCAATCCAAGAATATGTTGGGCAGGCTGTTTAATGTTATACATTAAAACAATGTCAACCAACAACATCTTTTCATCCGAGAATGTCACATAGAACTGGCACCCAGGATGGGAGCCCTGGTTTCCTGCTTCCACTGATTACAGTTTAAACAGTGAAACAGACTTTACATTTTCCTGCTCCATCTTCATTTTTAACCCAAATATAAAATGCTTTCTGGGCAGCACTCTTTCAAGGGTGAAACTAGAGTACTCTTCAAAAACTCCGACTTGCTGTTCTGCTTAATTTATGCTTGGTTTAAAATGGCGTGGGCGCACAATCCATTCTGGGAGTGCTTGGAGCCATGTTGGATATTTACTTCACTCCGCAGTGAAAGGCTTCACACATTTTGCTGAAGTGTTAGATTCACAGTGCTGAGACAAACATGCTTTTTCAAACTTGGTATGCAGTCAAGGCCATTTCTGCTGGGAAAAGCTAACGTTGTTATGACTTGCTACTCTTCTCCGTGGAGCATGTTTTTAGAGCAGGGAGGCCCTGCGTTCCTTGGGGGGAGCTCTCAATTGACCCAGCTGGCAACCGAAGGCTGTTCCTCAACTGCGCAGGTGCAATTCCAGAAGGTTTGAGAATTAACTCCTTTTTTTGGAGTGCCTATATAGGCGGAAACCTGGAGGGGTCAGGTGAGACTTCAGCCAGAGAAGGACGCTCTGTCTGGCCTTCCTGTGAGCTGTAGCACTCTCTTCCTGGCTGCCCCCCCGGAGTCTTCCAGCCGCTTCTGGACGAGATGAGGACAAGAATTACGCTCACGGTGATGTATTTCTTTTGACTTCTTTACTTCTTCTGCGATTTATGATGAGTTATTTCTATGTACTTGTAATCTTTGAATAAATAGCCGTAAAGAGCTGATTATCTTCTAAAGAGTGCGTGGCTGTGAGTTATTGTGTCTGTCTGTTTTTGTGTTGAAGTATTTGCTCTATAATTGCATCGGTGATTTATGGTAGTTCCAAGCACTTTTCAGAGCAGAGCAATACATTATGGCGCTGTGAGCAGGGTTATTTGTGATGAAGTGTTCCAAATATTCCAGCATCTGTTTGAACGTAGATAGGCTTTGGTTATCTTGCAAGCGAAAGTAAGTTGTCAGTGAGTGTTGAACTGTGTTAAGCTGTTTTTTTTTCCTTGATGGTGTGTGCGTGCTTGTGGGAGTGATTGCAGAGAGAAAAAAATATATATATAAAGAGGTTTTGTACCATTTTACAGTAATGAATAGTTTGTTCAGGAAAAAGAGTGTTACCGTGGGCGGTGAATGCTCTGATGTTGTCATTCCAGGCAGAGTCCATATGATAAGTTCGCTCAGGTATGGGCTTGTGGTGCCGGGCTAAGTGAGACTTGGGATCAAGGATTGGGGGATGCCAATCCGGCTGATGTAATTGCATGCTTGCAACAAGTTTCAGTAGAACGTGCTAAAGAATGTGTGGCAGTAGGTAGGCGAGGTTGGGTTCTTTTGCATGCTTGTAGGAAAATACATCAGAGGCAAATGGATATGAAAAACGAGGTTTTGAGATTAGAGAGAGAGCTAGCTGCAGAAAGGCAGACGGCGTTAATGCAGCAGATTCAAATGAAACTGTTTAAAGATAAGGCCGACACATATCAGCCGGTGGCCGAGAGGGCAGCAGTCAGAGTAGCTCGTTATAAATATAGGAAAAGACGGGGAGGGGTCAACAAAAGAAAGGTGGCAACTGTAATCGCTACCGCTGGCGCCGACTGGGATCCAGACAAATAGGATGGGGATATTTTTGATTCCACCAGTCTAGAAAGTAGTTCTGCAGAAGAGTCTGACCCCAAACCAGAGGTAAAACAGAAAACAGTGGCGGCGAAGCCTGTTAGAAGGCGGCGAGCCGGACCACACCCGCAGAATCCTGGTGGTGGTATGGTGGATTTAACCACGCTGGAGGATTACACACAACAGGAGTTTGGGGAAATTATTACCCGTTTGAGGCAAAAATCAGGGGAAGCTTTATTAACATGGATGGTGAGATTGCTAGATGGGGGTGCTGCAGGGTTGTTGGTAGATTCTACTGACTCACCGCGTTTTTTACCCCTGTCAATTGACACCAATGTACAGGTCTTAAGAGCAGGACCGCCCCCTGATGCAAATGGTCAAGATACGGAGGTGTCTTTGTTGCACCTGATAGCCCAAGCCTGTAACCGTAAATACCCCATTACCACAGACTGGCCTAGTGAAGAAACAAAGTGGTATACATTGAGAGAATCAATTAAAAAAGTCAGAGAGCATGCTATGAAAGAGGCGATTCACATAGATGCTCCTGATCACATGGGAGCCGTGCTGCTCTCAGTTTCAACTCGTAACAATGTGATTAGAACTGCACCACCCGCATACAAAAGTATCATTATTACTTTGCTCGTAGGCATGACGGGCAAGGCGACTGAAGAGGTAGAAGATGCCATTAGGCAACTTGCAGATTTGGGAGAGTGGGACAAGAGTGATAACAATGCACGGGACAGAGAGGGGCGTAGTGAGAGAAGAACTGAAGGCAGGCGGCAAGATAGCAGAGACTCCCGAGTGTCCCGAAAGGACATGTTTTTGGCTTTGTTAAAAGATGGTGTGCCACACGAAGAAATTGATGGCATTGAAACCAGAGTAATGTATGAATTATACAAAAAACGAGGAATTGCAGCAAAAGGGCGCTATAAACAGATTAAGAAACAAGTAGTCACCATGCCAAAGGGGGATGCTTCACCTTCCGCTTCCCCTGCAGAAGAACAAGATGAAGTGTCTATGGGGACACCTTCCCCGTACCAACCGACATACGCTGATTTGAGAAAGGTGGTGAGTGCAATGCTAGAGGCGGAGTCAAGTCACACTCATTTGAAGTTTGACTAGGGCTTCGGCCAAGCTCCGGCAGCGTCTGCCCGCATAAAAGTGGATAGGCGGCCTCATGTTGATGTTCAGATTTTTTGGGGCCAGGAAATACACAAGGAGTGCGAGCATTGATAGACACCGGAGCGGAGGCCTCTTTGATTCATGTTAATCCGACACGATTTAAAGGCAAACAGTTCACGATAACAGGTTTAGGGGTAAAGGAGACCCCTGCAGTTCAAACGCGAGTGGAGATGAAAATAGGCAATTTAAAGAGGCAGAAATACCAAGTGTTGATTGTCCCGATACCTGAGTATATAATTGGTTTTGACATTTTGGAAGGGCTAACCTTGGGACTTGGCGGTAAAACGTACCAGTTTGGGGTGAGTGCATTGATTTGTACACCCATTACTGTAGGCAAATTGAAGATGCCCCCAGTGCAAGTGCCAATAGCAACCAAGCGGGTAGCAATGAAACAATATCGCATTCCTGGGGGGCACAAGGAAATTTCAGACACCATCAAAGAGTACGTGGAGGCGGGTGTATTACACCCTATTACCACCTCATGGAACAATCCGTCTGGCCCATTAAAAAAGGGGATGGGTCGTGGAGGATGACGGTGGATTACAGGGAGTTGAATAAACACACTCCTCCCTTGGTGCCCGCAGTCCCAGATGCTATTACTTTGATTGAAAATGTCCAAAAGTTCGAGGGGACTTGGTATGCAGTGATTGACTTAGCCAACGTATTTCTCTCCGTGAAAATTGCTGAAGAGTGTCAAAAACAGTTTGCATTTACGTGGGGTGGACGTCAGTACACTTTCACGAGACTACCCATGGGGTACATGCACAGTCCGACTATCTGTCACCGGATGGTGGCAGAGCACTTAGACAAGATACTGTGTAAACCTGACATACAAATCTCTCATTACATTGATGACATTTTGATTCAGGGCAAGGATGAGCGCAGCGTGCAAAGTCAGTTAGATGTCCTTATGGAAGGATTGACAAAGGAAGGGTGGGACATTAATCCGAGTAAAATTCGAGGTCCAGCTGAAACAGTGATATTTCTAGGGATTCACTGGCATCATGGGCATCGAGAAATGGTGCCAAAAGCTCGACAGAAAATACTTGAATTCACCACTCCAATGAACAAAAAGCAAGCTCAGCAGTTTATAGGACTGTTTGGGTTTTGGAGACAGCACATTCCCCATTTAGGGCAGATATTCGCCCCCCTCTACAAGGTGACATGAAAGAAATATGAGTTTCAGTGGGGGGAAGAGCAGCAGAGAGCCTTTGAGATGGCGAAAGACACCGTGCAGCAGGTGCTTGATTTATTACCCTTGAAGGAAGGTGAAGTGGAATTAAATGTGTCTGTGCAGGACAATTATGCTAACTGGAGTGTGTGGCAGAAACAAGACCGGAAACGTGTGCCATTAGGGTTTTGGAGTCGTAAGTTGCGCGATGCTGGTAACTCATATACTCCGTTTGAGAAGCAATTGTTGGCATGTGATTGGGCTCTTGTTGATACTGAGCAAATGACGGTGGGCCATGATGTATTGATGAGGCCAGAAATACCAATCATGCAATGGGTACTGAGCTCTCCTAAAACACATAGAATAGGACATGCTCAAGAAGCCAGCATAATTAAATGGAAATGGTACATTCAATACATAGCCAAATCAGGAAAGGGTGGAGTGGCAAAATTACATGAGCAAGTAGCCAACATACCGCCCTCAGATTACATACCACCGGAAGTGCCTGAAAAATGTGAGTCTCCTGTGAAATGGGGAGTACCTTACAGCGATTTAACCGTGGAACAAACAGAGCATGCTTGGTTCACGGATGGTTCAGCCCGATACGTGGTAACTGAGCGGTACTGGAAAGCAGTGTCGTACAATCCCAAAACCAAAAAGTTGTTGACAACGACAGGAAAAGGAAAGAGCAGTCAGTTCGCAGAACTTTATGCAGTTTACCAAGCATTGAAACAAGAGACCCCTGATCAATGTTATGTGTACACAGATTCATGGTCAGTGGCGAATGGATTGGCAGTGTGGTTGCCAACTTGGCAAAAGAATGGGTGGGAGATTCATTCAAAAGAGTTGTGGGGAAAAGAACTGTGGCAAGATATTGCAGAAATGTTGTTACAAAGTGAAGTCACTGTATATCATGTGGATGCGCATTGTGCCACAGATTCATTAGAATGTTGGTTTAATTCTGTTGCAGATGAACACACCAAGATTGACTCAGTGGATGCAGAGGCTCGGGAAGACGATATGGAGGGTTTGGCCAAATGGGCCCATCAGAAATGTGGGCACCTTGGAGAAAAGGCTACTATCAGGTGGGCACAAGCTCGAGGCATCAGTCTTCCTTTAGAACTAGTGAAAACCATTATTTTGCAGTGTCCCGTGTGCCAACACCAATTGCATAGACCTATACCTCAAATTGTTTGAGGCACATTGAGAAGAGGAAAATTACCAGGTCAAATTTTTCGGTCCTATGCCAATCAGCAGAGGTTGTCAGTATGCATGCACTATTGTAGATACATACTCGGGATATTTGATGGTTTTGCCATGCAAACGTGCAACCCAATTGAACACCATCAGATTGTTAGATGAGATCATATTACATTATGGAGTGCCTTTGCAGATTCAAAGTGACAATGGGTCACATTTCAAAGGCAAATTAGTCCAGGAGTTTTGTCAGGAAAAGAGCATTGAGTGGGTATATCATATTCCCTACCACTCAGCTGCAGCAGGGCTAGTTGAACGAATGAATGGGTTACTGAAAGAACAGTTGCGCAAATCTGGAGACGGTAGTTTAGCAGGCTGGCGTGATTGTGTGTTTGATGCGGTGCAAGTGTTGAACAATAGGCCGGTGTATGAACATGAAACTTCTTTGATGCGATTAATGACTCCTACTTTGCAGGTTCAACCCAATTCAGTCAGAGAAACACTATTATACTGGGAAATTACACCAGGTTCTTTAGCTCCTTATCGAGCAACTCCAGAGTCAGCAGGGGTAGACTTGCATTCTAATGAAGAAATCAGATTAGACCCAAGAGGAATAGTTGTAATTGAAACAGGAATTGGAGTACAGATTCCCCCAGAGCATATGGGATGGATTGACCCTAGATCTGGCCTAGCATTGAAGGGAGTTCAAGTGTTGGGAGGGGTAATTGATGCTGATTACCAAGGCGAGATTAAAGTCATCCTAATGAATAGTGGGGATCAATTGTTATCAATCCACAAGGGTGATCGAGTGGCCCAATTGATAGTCATTCCTATTAAGTTGTCCATGATTAAAAAAGGGGAGCCTCCTACAGTGTTAACTACCCGTGGGGATCACGGTTTTGGCTCTTCAGACAGCATGGTACCGGGTGCAAAGGTGTGGGTGGAACAGACAAGTGGTCCACCAGTGCCAGCAGATGTCATTGCATCAGGCAAAGATCAAGTGGTTTTGGTAATGGAGCCTGGTAGAAGGAAATGGCAATATGTACCCGCAGACAAATGTTACCTAAGAGAGTGATGTGCAACACTGATATCTCTTTTCTGGGTTTGCTTTGTAGATCCTGGGTCTGGTTGGTGTGACTGTGGCACTAAATGGACTCCATTTGGACGGGTTAAAAAGTCTTCTGTCACCAGTAAACAATGTTACATCTGTGCCAGTGATCAAGGGGATACTGACAGTGATGAATAATGTTGTCCCCAAGCAACCCTATGCCAGTGCCAACAAGCCCGCCAGACCGAATACATGGATCCGTGAATTGCGCCAAACACATCAGGAGCAAGTGGAAACAACCTTGATGCCAGTTGCGCAGGAGCCGTTTGTAGGACGGAGGAAACACTCTCCTATGATCACTCAAGAAGAAAATATGTGGGTCTACTTAGCACAGCGAGTGCTGAATATATCACATTTCTGTTTATCTGATGTGCCCAATGCTGAAGCTTTATTGACTACATCTTTAGTAGCGGTACCAACGCCTGTTCCGGTTTTAAAGCATATTTTCGGCATCACACATAATGATTCTTTAGTTCAAGACAATCTTTTTCAGACTACAAATATTGCCGCTTCTGCCAAGAAACTGACAAGAAGTGGAGAAATTTGACATGTGTGATCACGTACAATGTAACCCAAGGTGATGTATGTTATATTATGACGTGCAAAGCACAAGAAATTGGTAAATGCAGACAAATAGAGTTGACTGATCAATACAATCACACCACATTCGAGAGGGGACTGTGTTCACGAATGTCACGCAAATGCACCAGTGTAAATAACACTATGTCTTGCAATCATACAGTGATATCTGCTAGTCATTTGAATCATGTGAAACGCCCAACAGGATGGCTCTTTTCATGTGGTAACATTACATATACATATTCCAGCTAACATTTCTGGAGGTCCATGTGCTTTGACTCGATTAGGATTAATGATGTTTCCTTTACACTCAGTGATAACTCGTGGTAAAAGGTCAACCTTTGAATCTATGGGATTATCTCCTGACTGTGATTCACATGTACATTTACTATCGGAAGCTGAGGTTATAGCATTAACCCTTTCATTAGTCGGTGTTTGGGGTTTAGCTGCTGGAGGTTACAAATCTTTGATGAAATTAGCATGTTTAGTAGTTAAAAGTTTTAATCATACTTCGCAAGCTCTAGAAGAATTACTCCTTGACAGTCAAGTAATTAGAAAAGCTACTTCGCAGAACAGAGCTGCTGTTGATTACTTATTTCTGAAGCATAATTTAGGGTGTAAGGCCTTTGAAGGTATGTGTTGCTTAAATTTGAGTGACCACTCACGATCCATTGAAAGTCATATTAGAGGTTTGAGGGATCTCATTTCTCAGTGTCTCAAGATCAAAAAAGAAACTGGTGGGATTGGTTATTTTCATGGATACCTTATATTGGGGGTACACTAAGTTATATTTTTGCTTGCATTTTTATTATATTGTCTATTATAATTGCCTGTTGTTGTTGCCTTCAATGTGTTCCCAATTTAGTTTTAACATTTTGTATGTTTCAAAGACCAGTTACAGTGCCACCTGGCTACAGAAGATAAATATCCAAAGGGTGGAATGTTCTTCTTAATTTATGCTTGGTTTAAAATGGCGTGGGCGCACAATGCATTCTGGGAGTGCTCGGAACCATGTTGGATATTTACTTCACTCCGCAGTGAAAGGCTGCACACATTTTGCTGAAGTGATAGATTCACAGTGCTGAGACAACATGCTTTTTCAAACTTGGTATGCAGTCAAGGCCATTTCTGCTGGGAAAAGCTAACATTGTTATGACTTGCTACTGTTTTCCGTGGAGCATGTTTTTAGAGCAGGGAGGCCCTACGTTCCTTGGGGGGAGCTCTCGATTGACCCAGCTGGCAACCGACGGCTGTTCCTCAACTGAGCAGGTGCAATTCCAGAAGGTTCGAGAATGAACTCCTTTTTTTGGAGTGCCTATATAGGCGGAAACCTGGAGGGGTCAGGTGAGACTTCAGCCAGAGTAGGACGCTCCGTCTGGCCTTCCTGTGAGCTGTAGCACTCTCTTCCTGGCTGTACCCCCCCCCCGGATTCTTCCAGCCACTTCTGGGCGAGATGAGGACAAGAATTACGCTCACAGTGATGTATTTCTTTTGACTTCTTTACTTCTTCTGCGATTTATGATGAGTTATTTCTATGTACTTGTAATCTTTGAATAAATAGCCGTAAAGAGCTGATTATCTTCTAAAGAGTGCGTGGCTGTGAGTTATTGTGTCTGTCTGTTTTTGGGTTGAAGTATTTGCTCTATAATTGCATTGGTGATTTATGGTAGTTCCGTGCACTTTTCAGAGAAGAGCAATACACTTGCAAAGTGGCAATTCGTGTATACTATTAAGTTGACTTATCATGTGATTTGCTAATATGCACGGTTTTTCAAAACGTATGAACCACTTTTTTTAAAAATATGGGTTGAGTCGGGCCCCACACAGATTCAAACAGGTGCAATGACATGCCTACTGAGCTACATTCCAAGCTGTGTGCCTCTTGACTTAGACCCTGAACTTAAAAAAAAAAAATGAAACTCAATGAAATTGGCCAAAATGACTTGAAAGAGCAAAATTTTGTTTATCTCCAGCAACATCAACACTAGCTTTAAGCTCCATTAGGAGGTCATTTTGGAGACTGTGCACACATCTACGAAGGTAAATTAAGGTTCCTGTACTGTCTCTTAAGAGCAGAGGAGGGAGTTGACCCCCTTGCTACATGTAGTCAGTGCACACACCTCCAACGATATTTTTTAAATCCTAGCACAATTTAAATACATTGGAAATCATCATTTGAATGTACTTTTGAAAAGCTGTAGTTGAAAATAGGGGAATGGAGCTGAGCTTACACAGGTATGTATATGGGAAATCTTTATGTCATGGAATGATGTTGTCTCCTTCCTCTTTGGCTGGAACCCTATAACCTTGGACAGTTTGAAACCACAAACCAGATCCACTCCCCTTGTAGACACTGAATCTAGGCACCAGACTCTTTCTGCACTGTTGCAAATTGGCTTATGTGTCTTCACAAAAGAATTCTGTTTCTCTAGATCTTTTCCTGTCTGTCAGATCCTTGTCTGATAGTCTGAATTGCCTGAATCGCTGATTCCCATTGGGCTAGCTCCTATGAAGCCAACACAGGGCTCCCACCTCTGATGTAGTTTGATATTATTGGCCAGGCGCTATCATTGGTTCCTGTATCCAGGAAATGGCAACAAAATAAACCCACTGCAACTCTATCAGCGGTGAGCATGGCATATTGTCTCGAGAGGATAGCTCAGGGGCAGCGTGCTTCCCTTGAAAGCAAGACGACATGGATCAACGCAGGTTCGATCCCTGGGTCCGCGCTTTGAAACCTTTGGGTATTAAGCGCATTATAAATAACCTATCATATTTAATAACAGGTGTGTCTAGGGTCATATTTCAGACCTCCTTTTGGAAACATTACCGCCAAACTTGTAATGAGGCCCATTGTTTATCAACTAAAACCAACAGCAGTTAGAAAGGCTATTTTTAACTTATGATTGAAGAACAGCACAGGAAGCATCTGCAGGCTGAACTTAATTTTAGATGTTGCTATAAGTGTACAGGAAACTAGCTAGTCACAGTTTACTGTGCCACTCTCTAATTCTTGCGGATTATGCAGGAAATAGAATGCTTTGCTTCTGTTTATAAGAAAAATGGCACTGGACAAAGGGAAGAGATGCAGGTGGAACTTAATTTTAGATGTTGCTATAAGGATACAGGAAGCTATCTATTCACCATCTACGGTACCACTCTCTAATTATTGTAAAGTAAGCAGAAATACATAAATGTGTGCATTGTTGATAATGAAACAAAAATTAGCTTTAACCATTTAAAAGGGGATCTCAGACTCTAGCAGGGGTATTGTCAACCTCCTCGGCAGAGCACCAGCTGGGTGATCCCCTGCAGTGGCAACTAATTGACTTGAAAGAGCTGACTGCAACTTGCTGGGAAAACCTTGATTTTTGGCTGGATTTGAGATCGTGGGCCCAAG
Organism: Ambystoma mexicanum; assembly: GCF_040938575.1. Lineage (NCBI taxonomy): Eukaryota > Metazoa > Chordata > Amphibia > Caudata > Ambystomatidae > Ambystoma > Ambystoma mexicanum. The sequence continues at coordinate 190,411,916 of NC_090933.1, read as the reverse complement.
GACACACCTGCTGTTTATTCAGAGTTTATTATTTCAACAACATCAAAAAAAAGGTGACTATGGGGGTGGTATTTCAAGATAGCTTTAATGAATTGTTCTGTGTATTTTTCTAATAAGGTACAATGTATGTGCTTTTATTCAAGCATTGATATGGCTTTTTAAACTATTTTATTTTATTAATCAAGCAATATGCCCCGAGTGGCAGGGGCATTACCGAGTCAGGTAATGCCCCGGGGTCCATAGTTTGCTCGGGCCTTAACGAAGGCCCCAGGGCATTACCTGACTCGGTAATGCCCCTGCCGCAAGGGGCATATTGCTATTAGTAGTCCGGCCTGTAAGATCTGCGTGACCGGGATACTAAAAGCAGTTTTTTTCAGTCCCGAAACACTGCAGCATTTTGGGACAGAAAAATAAAGGACCAAGAAAATGGCCGGCGGGAAAGGGAAAACAGAGTCCGTTTTCTCTTTCCATGGCAGCCATCGGGAGCGGGTGCGCTGGGAACAGAAGTGTTCCCAGTGAGTTCGCTCCTGAAAGATGACAGAGAAGAAGGTAAGTGGGGTTGGGCGGGGGAGGGTAAAAAGAAAAAACAAAGGTACCTGAATCCCTGGTGGGGGACGAAGGCAGCCTCCAGCTGTGTAGAGGCTCGGAACGGGATGGCCCCGCTCCGAGCCCCTACACGCCTGGAGGCTGCCACGTCGCCCACCGTGGACAAAGGAGGCAGAAGGTAAGTGGGGTTGGGTGGAAAGGTGGGAGGAAATGGGAAATAAATAACACATACCTGAGTCCCCGCCGCGGGGGGGCGAAGGCAGCTTCTCAGCCGTGTGAAGGCTTGGAGCGGGGATAGCTTTGACCTTCTCATTGGCTGAGGGGCTGCCACACCCCCCGCCGAGAACAATGGCCGTGGAATCCCGGCCAAGGGATTCCCGGCCGGGTAATGCCCCGATGAAGGCCAATCAGAATGCTTGTTTCATTCTTATTGAGCCCTCACCGGGTACTAATGTGTGTTATAGTTTAAAATCAATTTTTTCACACAAAGCACAAACAGAAAACCATCACAAATAGTGCAATTAGCTACAAAGATAAAAAACATTATTATCACAAACCAAGCTTAAAATGTAAGAATTTAACAATTTAACAAACACATTAGAATTCATCAACAATTGGGGTAGCCACAATATTTCCTCAACACATGCCATCAAGAATAACTAAAATTCAAGACCTACTCATACATTCTCAGATAGGTCTAACATAGTAGCCCAATTGGTCCAGGAAGATCACATCTAAAAATCTCATAGCTGCAATCGTCATAGAGGTTGGCGGGTCTCCAAGCAGTGTGCCAAATTCTGTCAATCACTTCAAGCATTTCAGGGGATAGGTATTTAGCCAATGTTTTAACCCGTACACTAGACAATTGAGGGCATACTGTTACCAGATGGTGTAAGGTTTCTACTTCACTAGAGCAGAGCCGACATAATCTCTCAGACAGAGGAATGTTTTCACGTGCCCCTCTCACTTCAAATGTTGCAAACAAATTCAACTTTAAGTACATCCAAGCTTGCCTACGTTTCATAGAGGAATTTTTTATGTAATATTTCATTCATAGAGCCCACTGATCTTGTATCATAGATAAAATGTTCAAAGACTCTATAAGAGGTTAACTGAAACGTATTATCTGACCAATCCACTTCAAAAGGTGCTTCTCAGCTGTTTTTGGTCTGCATGAGAACATTTCGTCTGTTATACCACCACGTGCCATAATCTTAATGAAATTTTCTGCCCATCGCTGTAGAGGTTTACAACTACCTAAATATAACACACCTTCTAGCTCTACAAACAGAGATGTGGCTGGAGGCACCAAAAAGCTTTTATACAATTGTAAACTTCTCCAGTCGATCATCCTCCTGGTCGAGCTAAGACCTAATATGTGTCTCTTAACCGACACCGGAGTACCTTGAGCCAAAGAAACCACCTTACTCGAAATCTTGCCCTCACATAGGGACCACTGTCCTGCATTAATAGCCACCTCTCCACCATGGATGACCCAAGGGATGATCTCTTGCTGATAACGTTTTAATAATGGGAGGAGGGAGAACTGTCCAAATTTCCTGTTAAGTTGTTCTAACTGTGATATTGAAGGTATTATTGCAGTCTTAGTAACTGAGCATTGTTTATAACATTTCTTATTACTGCAGATGAAAGTTCCAAGGTGTTTAAAGGATTGAATTTGCTCTAATTTATGCTCATTAATCCGCCATTGGAATGTTTAATATCCTTCTTTCTTGTTTTGTTTAGGACACAAATTTTGGTCTTTGCCTCATTAATCTCCAAACCCATCACCCTAAAGTATTGATCAACCGCTAACAAGGCTCTCTGGCAGCCAACTTGCATATATTCAAATAAAACAAAGTCATCCACATACAGAAGTTAGGGGATGGACACATTTCCTAGTTTAGGAGGATGGGAATTCACACCTTTCAGGGAGCAGCCCAAATCCGCTATGTAAGTATTAAAGAGGAAGGGGGCCAAAATGCATCCTTGGCGCAGGCCCCTCACACTCTTTATCCAGGCGGTGGAGTTTGAGGTGCCATCCAACCTCACGTTCAGTCTTACTTCATCGTGTAGCGCCATCAACATGTTCTGTAAGGCTGGCGGGCAACACGGGTTCTTTAATTTAGACCACAAAAGTCAGCGATTTACACAATTAAAAGCTTTTTTATGTCCAGGAAGGGCACAAATATCTGTCTCACTTCCTCCTGGACCTGCTTCATCAAAAGAGAGATAATAAGACAATTCAGGGTAACACTCACACCCCCTTTAAAACCTGACTGGCAAATATCACTGCACATAGGTTGAGAAAACGTTTAAAAACCTATGAGGAGAACATCTTATATGAACCATCCAATAAAGAAATCGGGTGACCATTGATTGGATCCAGTTTGTCGCCTCATTATAAATGAGTATTAGTGTGGCATCTCTCCTCATAGCTGGAATTATCTTGAATGTTTTAACATTGGCAAATAACTCAAGAAGTAGACGAGACCACAGATCCGGGGTAGAATTTAAAGTTGAATTTTTAGATCTAATAATAATTGAATGACTTCCTCCAGAGTGGTGTTTAAAAATTCCCAATTGGATAAAACTAATCTCAAAACCTTGTTTGACCATAGGACAGTAAGGAGGACCTCCCCATAGAGTTGTGAAAAAAGTAAACCCAACTATTGGCTGCAATTGGGATTGCCTGCAGAAACCTTTGTAAGTTCTTCTCTTTTATAAGTGACCAAAAAGAGACCCAATTTTTAGCGTTCAGAGAAGCTAACAATCTCTCTGCATCTTATTAATACTTCAAGTGTCGCTTTGCTTTCACCCGGTTCGAGTGTTCGTGTTTTAATCTTTTTAGGAGGGGGAAACCTAAACTCCTCATTTTCCTAATTGCCCTTAGATGTCGCCAAAAAGTGTTATTTTCCATATTGGTGTTATCATCGAAAACATGTTTATCTAGATTCTTTCTACCACATCCATCAAGCATAATATGGGACATCAAGCCCACCAGGGTATCCTGCATAAATGGGGGAAATCTGAAAAGGGTTAATATTTCTCTGTCAGCTAAATATAAACACTCTGCCATTTTGGTTTTGAATCTAGATGCAACTTCCGGCCTCCAGAGAAGTCTATAATTCCCTCCATTTATTTTGACACACATATTGTTGTGAATTGTGGATTTGTAGTCAGGTGAAGCGAAAGGGTCAAACAACATTTATCACTCCACCCTAGATAGACCACCATTAAATATTCAGTTTGATTAAGAAGATTCTTAGACAGAGGTCATTCAAAATTGGGATTGGTATATTTTATTAGGTCCTCTTTGGCTTCTAAAGTTGTCTTCGATCAAGCCTCAACTTCTAATATACACATTTTTCAAATTAACTCGTATCTGGGAGTTAGTGGTTTTATTTAAAAATGTTATTATAGCTGGGTGGGTGATCGTGCTGTAATAAGTGCTAAGGGGATTTCAGTGGTGGACCTACTAATCTCCCCATTTGATATTTGTGTTATTGTAGGTATAATGTCTTAGACTTGAATTAATTGGGGGTTTGGGGTTTACCCATTTATTTGAGTAATTACAGCTATGTTAATTGACAGGGGAAACACCTTATTAAATTCTATCAAATTTTAATGTATTAATGGTAGATCTTTTTCAGATAGGCCAGTTAAAGGTACATTCACTAGATTACTAGCAGCATCAATTGATTATTCTTAACCAGATTTTGCGATTGGTGGTAAATTATTAATATGAAGATTCTTGTGTGACTTGAAAGTGAAAATGTTTCCCAAGCTTTGGAATTGGCGTTCATGAACCCACCAAGTAAAGAAGTAGAATATATGGCTATTATGGGTGCTAGTTCAAATAAGCATTGTAAACTACAATGGTCGATGAGAAGCAAATGCCTTTTGTCAAAAGAAAATTATCCAGGAAGGTTTCAAATAGATTATGTATCAAGATCAATTATGAATTCTTTTATTGGTTCATATGGAATTGTTAAGGATGTTCTAAATCTAAGTCAAAGGGCTATGGGTAAGATACTAAATTAAGATGGTTCACCAAGGAATGCTGCCTGGCATAAACAGATCTGTTGTTGGCTCTCAAGGTTAAACATATAAATAATGTGACCCTGGTAGAGGCATGCACTAAATACGAAAGAGTCTTGCAAAGTGCAAAACGATATTATGAACTTGATAGGTAGAGGAAATGTTTGCATTTTATAAGACAATAGATTTGAAGCGCTTTGGTGCTTTGTCGCAAACGGTTGTACATCTAACCATGTAGATGATGCCATGAAGGTGGACATACCAGCAGATGCCTGGATCAGTACTATAGCTCTGCTTATGGGATTGTTGCTAGCAGTCACAACACAGGCACCTGAATGTTCCTTCCAGAGCCTTGGGAAATAGGTCAAGTTACTTTCTCCCCAAATGATAACCAAGAGTATTAATCAGCTAAGATCACAGAAAGATCCTGGACCTCTACGAACCACATGTAGAAGTATGTACTGTGTTACTTTTGAATGCTTTCAAAACTATCTTCATATGAATATATTTACCTCTCACTTGGTATTTGAGGGCAATTGTTCCTATTTAAAAATGTAATCGCCGTTCACCTAGCGGTTATCAACCAATTGCTTTAACAGATGTTTTCTTAAAGATCTTATGGTAAATGATATATAGAAAGTTATATCACTGGATGTGCACATCTAAAATTCTAACAAAGACCTAACTTGGTTTTCCATCAGATTAGGAACAATTGAACAGTGCTTACATTTGTCCCTGCTTACTAATAAATACTTTTTGGTTAAGAAGGGAAAGCTCTATCTTGCATTTATGGGCATTCCATAGCGTTCGAGAGAGTGGATAGAGCAATATTATGGCACCATCTGTTCTCACTAGGTATTGATCAGCATTTATTAAGCATGCTAAGTTAACTGTATTCTCACATTGAAGCTTTTGGGATTTACCGAACAGCAGGGTAATATTGTCAGGCTCTGGAAGTCTTTCTAGGAATTGTATGGGGTCTTTTGGAGGCAATACACTGAACGCCCAGGAGGAACCCAGCTACAGGTAAACCAGAGTGATACACTGTGGGGAGGGTCCTGCCAGGTGAGAGTGCTACTTAACACCCCCCCCCCCCAACACCCTGGCCCCTAGTTCCCCCTTTCTGGAAAGGAACTGTAGCAAGCTTACAAAGGCACTGAATTAATGACATGCCATTATTCAATAAATCATACAATAATGAGTCCTGGAAATAACAACCTCTACCAGTACCTGTGGATAGTCTGCTGTCCTCCTTGTACCCAATATCCAGTATAGAAACAAAGTGGCAGGTTACCTAATTCCCTAACACTAAACGGCTGCCTGGCTCCGTGATCACGACCATTACGAGAACATTGGATTCCCAACATTCTTAGCCTACAATAGGCTCATTCTGGTGACAGCAGGCAGGAATGCGACCTCGTGGTTAAAGTAAAGCACCTTACCGCGTGGTCATGCTCTAAGCCATGCCACCAATGAGCCATGACATGTCCTCTCTGATGCACATTGCCATGGAGCCCATTGACGCCTTTATGCAGCAGGGAGCACGGGAAGCCCATGGGCTTGCTGCATGAAGAAGTGGGCACTGCTGCGACCGAACCCCTGCTGTGTGAAGACTTGTGCGTAGCAGCACCCGAACCCTAACAAACATACTAGCACTTTTCCCATTACACAAGGGGTAGACCAAGATTGTGTGATTTCAGCCCGTTTATTTAATTTGTATTGAAAATTGAAAGGATCTGGACACCATCCTTCTAAATGCCACAGTAGATGTACCCAAACCTGACTACCGCTTTATATCATGTCTGACTCATGCTAATGATGTAGTGTTCTTAGGAAGAACTGATGCTCCTTTACAAAAACTATTGGATACATATTCAGCCTTTATGAGTAACAAAATGGTGATTGTTAATCAATCTAAATGGCAGGTATTGATCTACCAAAGAAAGAAAGAAAATACCTTTATTTTATGTGAACAAGGTTGAGTTGTCCAGAGTGAATAACTTTGACTACCTAAGAATCAGATTTTCAGACTCCAATTCTTTGTGTGCCCAGGTTCATTATGTAACATCTTGGGTCAAGCAAGCATGTAAGGCTATCCTATGCTTTTCCTGTATGTATAGAGGTCAGGCAGTGTTGTCTGCGATTAAGGTTTATGATGCAAAGTCGGTGGGTATTGCACATTATGGTGCAGGTGTTCGGGTAATAAAGAATTTATATCAACTTTATTATCAATTTTATATCAACAAGTGCAGGATCTTTTATATTATGAGACCAGTGTGGTCCTTTAGTTCTAAAAACTCCAGTAGGGTGTTGGATGACTATGGACTTCAGTTTTGCCCAATGACATAACCATCCTCTATGAAGCTATTTTAAAGGATTTTTTGTGAATGAGCCTTTAGGCGACCTAGGATGTATTCACCTATGGAAGCAAACAGAGCTAAAAATACGAAAAGTAAACATCCACTCAATAATGTGATTAGGAGTAAATCCAACTCTATTTTTACTTAAAAAGGTGATTGTAAGGCTTCTGTGCAAGCCGATTTGCTCTTCCCGTATTTTCCTTCTACAATAAAAGTAAATATTTGTAAATATTTATCTCTGGTAATGGATAATGGTGCTAGGAAATTGATAACGCGTTTGCGATTCCATTACTTACCGTTATTTGCAAACACTCAAGTTTGGAATAAGAATGCAGCAATGTTTTGTTTAAGTGAAAATGTATCAATCGAAACTAATATGCATATGCCATTTTTTTGTAACTGGCATTCTATTCCACGTAAATGTTTTTTATTACCATTCCTACAAGTTTAACATTTTAAGCAATGCAGAGTTGCTCACTTTTAAATGATGCAAGCCCAGGATCCTCATGTCTGTTGGGCACTGGTTTCCATTTTGATTAGTGATATGAGAATCAGGAAAAATAAGACTGGTATTCTCTAATTGTATGATATATTGTTTTGTAAAATTGATGTAATGTGTTCTCTTGTATTTTACTATATGTATTGTATGAATTTATGTACTGAAAATAAACTCAATTATTGGATTGAGAGCGAGTACACTGCAGGGTAGCATTGGAGGCGCAACACGAGGGGCATATTCTGGTGTTTCAGCCTCGGGCACACAATTGTCTAGAAATTGCCATTGCCATACCCTTTATTTCCCACACACTTCAACCTCTGCCTGGGTTGGATGTAAGGCCAGCCGCTGTAATGTATTGATAACAGACCACCTACCCCCACAACCAAACATATTCAGTGCTGCACAAGAAGTAGCATAGGTTTCAAGAACAAATAGCAACTCTAACTGAAACAAAGTATCTGGTGTTCATGTCTTTTCTGAGAGAGAGAGAGAGAGAGAGAGAGAGAGACAGAGAGACCAGAGAGAGACTGAGAGAGAGAGAGAGTGAGTTATGCCAGAGCCCCGCTAAACAGTGCAAGAAGAGTGGAGAGTGAAACACATGCACTCTTGAAGAAAGGAGAAAAGGGCTGGGCAGGACTAAACACCATTGCCGGAGGAACCCACAACACCACACAGCAACAGCCAAGAGCTACGTGGCAGTGTGGAAAGCAGAGAGAAAATGGCATGCTGAAAGACTTGTGCCAATAACGCTGTAGATATTACACAAAACAATTGTGCAGTGCGATCCAGTAAGCAAAATGTAGCACTTAACTGTGCCGGCAGACGCAAAGAAGAGGAAGGACTTGCGGTGGCACTTCTATTTATAGACTTTTGATTGGGCATTACGTCCACCTGAATACCACATATTGCTAATGTTATGCTATGAAAATGACTGTTCTTCTAGGTAACTTTATTGGCCTTTGCTGCAGGCAGTTCAGTAAAGAAGTTCAATGAAAAATAGTAGCGAAGTGACGCGGTAAGTGGCAGTCTGCGGCAGTCATCCAGCATCATTACAAGCAGCCCCAGGTAAGAACCAGGTGTTAGAAGTTTGGACATTGATTTTAAATTCAAATTGATAAACTAGTGCAACATTTGAAATCTGACAACTTGGGCATTGGGCATTATGTCACATGTATACGCCCTACGCAGTATTGTCGGCGTCTCCAGAAAAATTCCCAAACTCATCATCAACTTTGAAGGACACGTCTTCCAGTTTCTCAAGCCATATCACGCGACTAACTCCAGAAAACCCAGTAGTAGACATTTATAATTCCCAAACATCGATTCTGACACAAAATGTTGCCTTAATTACACTGGTAAAATTATATGAATCAATAAATGTAAAGGTCAACAAACACACCGTAACACTATCTCACCTTAGTTCCAGGTTTTCTTTCCTTGAAGGCTATATCACGGCAAACTGGATATATAATACACACTTGGGTGACAACAATAGTGACAACAATAGTACACTGTGTGAAGGCATCGTGAAGCAATCCACAGACAACAGATTCAAAGTTCAAAGTTCAAAATAAACTGTTTTATTAAAAGAAATGGCAGGATGGTAAAAAGCCTTATTTACCCTATGTTAAGGTGGCATCTCCCTACCTGATCAAAACTAAGCTTAAGCTGATTCCAAAAGTTCAAGTTAACAATCTGTCTGTGTCCAAAACCTATACTTGCCCTCACAACTAAACCAAACAATGTATTGGGATGTCAGCAACCAAAGAAACAGTGTTAGAAAATAACTTTCTGAGCCTCTTCCAGCTGGCAGCTTCCTTTCAGCTCCCTTCCCCAAGGATAAACTAGTTCCAGAAAAAGTCACAAGGTTACCTTTCTTAAGTTCAAAGTTAAATAGTTCTAAACAATAATCAGGTTTCCTTCCCTACGTTTTAGGCAACACAATTAAAACACAAAAGGGTCTTGAGGCTCTGTGCTCAATACAACAAATGTAGCTCCTTAAGTCTCAGGGTTCCCTTGACCAAGTCTTTCATCTTGTTTCACAAACAGGTGGGTCTCTTAGTTACTTCCTCTCTTTCCTTGGCCCATATACTTTTTAGTTGTGTTCTTCGAGTAATAAGATTGACTTCAATATGTTTTCAGGCTTTTGAAGCTTTCAGTTAACTGTTTATTTCACTATGTCACTCTCTTGCTCCTTTATGACGTTCTGTTAATTCAATCTTCTTTAAATTTGAAGTTGCATTACATTCAGAATTCAACATGTAATGATATTTGCTTAGATTGTAAAGTTCCATTATCTTTGACACTCAGCATGCAGTAATTTGCTTAATTTCAAAGTTCCATTCACTTTGACACTCAGCATGCAGTAATGTGCTTAATTTTAAAGTTCCATTCACTTTGACACTCAGCATGCAGTAATGTGCTTAATTTCAAAGTTCCATTCACTTTGACACTCAGCATGCAGTAATGTGCTTAATTTCAAAGTTCCATTCACTTTGACACTCAGCATGCAGTAATGTGCTTAATTTCAAAGTTCCATTCACTTTGACACTCAGCATGCAGTAATGTGCTTAATTTCAAAGTTCCATTCACTTTGACACTCAGCATGCAGTAATGTGCTTAATTTTAAAGTTCCATTCACTTTGACACTCAGCATGCAGTAATGTGCTTAATTTCAAAGTTCCATTCACTTTGACACTCAGCATGCAGTAATGTGCTTAATTTTAAAGTTCCATTCACTTTGACACTCAGCATGCAGTAATGTGCTTAATTTCAAAGTTCCATTCACTTTGACACTCAGCATGCAGTAATGTGCTTAATTTTAAAGTTCCATTATCTTTGACATTCAGCGTGCAGTCATTTTGCTTAATTATTAAGCTTCTGTTCAGTTCGGTATTCAATAGATATTGCTTTAGCTTTATATTTCAGTTTCATTCAGCCCGTTGTTTATTATTGGTTGGTTGTACTTTAATTGAAATGCCCACCACTCAGCAGACCTAACTGATCCCTAAAACAACTGCGAACTTGGACATCGACATTGACTCAAATAATGAACCAGACTTGGTAGAGTTAATGGACCTCTCATTCTACCCGCAGAACATGGGGGAAGTATCTGTCCCCCAGGGGCAATTTGAAGATTGCAACTAATGTGGAAGTCACCAATGCAGTACAAGCAGCAGTGGAGGGCGATGAAAGATTTTTTTAAAGGAAATGTGGCCATACACAATGAAAGTCCTCCATTTTTTACTTTAGGAAAGAAAAGATTACGCCTTGAGTGCAGGCAAAGAACTCAGATAAATGAAAAGAGGCAATCCTTTTCCCTGTGTCAATCAAGCAAAGAAGGGTATAGTTGTTTGCTTATAGAAAGTATATTCACCTCAAAAGATCAACCTACTTTAAATTGTTCCAATGTCCTCAGACTGATTAATACCATTCCACCTTAAGATATATTCAGTATGGGGACATTGACCAGGTGGAATTTTGCTCAGACCATCTGCTTGAAGAGGTTTCCCACGCATAGGTTCTAAGATGGTAACATCCTTTCTTTTGGAGGCAGCACCTCTATTTTACCCAATGGGCTACGACCTGACACAACTAAATAGGACTAACTTCATGGCATCTATGTCCAAAAAGCCAGTTAACAGGTGAAGGCCACTGATTTTATAGATTTGGCTCCCCTAAGAGTCACATGCTCCTCAAGAGAGGGGGCAGGTATGAAGGTAATCGACTACTCAAAATCCCAAAAAGTATCAGTAAAACAGGATACTTGGTCTTGGTTACCAAGGATTCTTAGCAATTGTAAGATCCAGAAATAACTTAGGCTTTGGAAAGATCAGATGACTTGATAATAGACTCTTGGAATACCACTTTTTCCAGCCATTAAACTCCCTGCTAACCTCTGTGCATCTGATAATAATGCAAGAAACCTGGTTTATGTCTGCACCATCGATAGATGGTTTTACCACCTTGCTCATTACAGCCATTAAAGGGGCAAGGGGCTGACCTATGTCGGGACTATTAACGTCTACAAGAACAATCGATGGGCTATTCCTACTAGAATGATTTTCTTCCCATTCATTTATACAGATCTCAAAATTGAAATAACCAGAGTCAAGAGGCAAGCATTTGAGGATTTCAGTCTTGTTTAATGTTTACTGGAATCTGGTGGCAATTACCTCAGAGGCATTTATATTTTCTGTAGCACAGGCTCTTGATCTTGTCTTGAAAATGCAGAAATCTTCTCAATCATCATAGGAGGATATTTAAACATCACCTGCACATAACGGGATTCTGATTTGCCAGCTCAACAAATAGGAAGAAACCAAGCTGGAAAGAGCAATTGCAAGTGGTCCTCCCTGATCAAATCTAGAGACCTACATATGGTTAATGAGGCGTTAAAAGGGCATATTCCGGCCTTATTATTTATTTATTTATTTATTTATTTTAGATTATTTCTTTGTACAGGAAATATCTTCTCATATATTTCGACCATGACAGTTGTCGCGTTCCCAAATAGTGACCACACAATCCTTCTGACTAGCTGGTGGCTTCCGTCTATAAGGTGGAAGAAAGATTGTTATCTCCCATGCCTAGAAGTAAATCAGGAAAGAACAATGCGATGCGACCTGTGTAGATGAATTTCATAAATCTTTGGTGAAGATGTATGATAGGGAGAACCAAAGGGAAATCAGAACACTAGTGATGTACACAGACGTCTTGCAAATATTTGCTATAAGGTGTCCTTACCCAGGTTGTATCAAATTTAGACATAATCATGTAAAGGATCTTATATTTAATAATGCACCAAAAAAGGCATTTCAGAGTGCCAATTAAAAACCTTGTAGGGAAAGATCTAACAGTTAGGATTTAAGAATACGGATGGCTTAAACTGCAATACAAAAACCGGTTGGGAGGCCATAGGGCCTTGATGACTCAGAAGACGCAGAAGCAATGTTGGCGGTTCTGGCCACCAAAATATCAGGAGATATCTGGAGATTACGTAAGCAAGGGGAGAACCCGCAGACTGCCTTGCAGACAAATCCAATATCATAACAGGTGTGGATGGTTATTTTGCCAATTTTTATAAGGCTCATAATCAGGAAAGCACATTTTAGAACTCCCATAGTTGAGGAATGGCCACTTGATATTGATAGAGAGGACATTTTGATGTTGATTTTTATACAGATATTAAGGTCACGACAAATCCCATTATCCTAGAAAAAGGCAGTGATTATACCTATTTTTAAATAGGGAGATAGGACAGCCCTGAGAAATCACTGACAGATAGCGCTATTATATCCACCATGTAAAATATTTGTGGCATTGATATTAACACAAACGAATGAATGGATATACAAAACGTTAACTTACAATATTAATCAATCAGGATTTGTAAAAGTAGTCGGCACTGCTTTAAATGGTTTGACACTGAATTGTTACACAAAAAAAGTTTTTGTAAAAGAGGTGCACCTTTACTTTAATTTTATTGACTTAGCATTTGACAGTTTGAATAGGATTTTGTTATGGGACAAGCTTTCAAATTGAGGTTGTTCTAGTCATCTATTGGAGATAATCCAAGATTCATACAGCCAAATGTCTTTGCAGGTTCGGTTCAATCATCAGATGGATCTTTCAAAACGGATACCACTCATTGAGGTTTAAAACAGAGATGTCCATTAGCTCCCATGTTATTTAATTTGTTTGTATCAGAGTTAGATTCCCCCTTAGACAAAGTGCGAGTATTTCCCCTGTGTTTGGGTTTAACTCCCATTCAACGGCTGTTATATGCAGATGATCTGGTTCTTTTGGACCAGAGAGCCTTAGGTTTACAAAGACCGCTTGGGTCGTATGTAAGCAATATAACATTTTTTATAATTTTTCAAACGAGTTTAAATCTTTCAATATTCTGCCAAAGTATCTGGGCAAAGACAGCTCGACGCTTTGTACCAGTAAGCCACACTTAATGGGCTAACGATTAATGTAGCTAAGTCAAATATCCTTAGTGTCAAATTAATGAAGTTGTTATCGCAATCTAAGTTTAAATGGCACCTAAATAAAACGCCCGTAGAGGTAGTCAATGAATACCGTTATTTGTTTTTTTCTCTAAATGATCGAAGGACCAATTTTCTACCTAATATTATCAAACTCAGACAAAAGGTCAAGGTGTTAGCATCCCAAGGGATGATACTTCATAAGAGATTTGGACAGTATTCAATATTTACCGGTTTACATTTTTTATAAGCAAAAAGTAGTACCAACATTAGTGTATGGAGCAGAAACGCTTTTTGAACTCTCTGGGGTCAATTGGCAAATATTAGAAGGCGCCTTCTGGAAAATGATGCTGGCAGTTCCTAAAAGCATTTCTGTACTGCTATGCCAGTTCTCTGATTCCAGTTGAGGCTCCTATCGCTGTATATGATGGTACTCTGGAAAAAGCTTTCCCTTTTTCAAAATTGTTTGTTGGCAGCTGTCAGATCCCGTTTTTTTAGGAGTAAGCAGACGATGCAGTTGGGGCTGGAAAGCTCCTTATTAGTTTGTAAACAGGAATGTCGGAATGAGTTTGATAAGGCGGACATAGAAGTAAAGTTGTTTTTAGAAAACCCCCTTAACGCCAAAGAAACGTTATGGATTCATGATTGGTTAGAAACTCAGGTCGTATGTAAGCAATTAAGTGCCAGATTAAGTTTGTTGCCCACAAAGGTGCTGGGTAATCACAACAAATTGGAAGTAAGGGCTAAGATATGCAAATATAGTAGTGTTTCGACTAAAGTAGAAACTCTGAAGCATTTGTTGTTACGGTGTGAATGTTTGAATGAGCAGAGGTGTTGCGTCTTTGGTAAATGCTTAATGAGATGGAGGGCCTCATTACGAGTTTGGAGGCAGCCCTGCCCTTAATAAGGGCAGGGCTGCCTCCAAACTCGGGGCTGGGTGTGGTCCCTGAATGGGAAAATACCGGGCCATTCTGACTTTGGAGGGTCCAGTATTTCCCCATTCAGGGAACCCGGACCAACCCCATTCCCATTTGAGCCCCCATAGGGCTCAATGGGAATGGGGAGCATGGTAACAACGGGCCCATTAATGACGAGCCTGGTGTTAGCATGCTGGTCCCCTCACGGGACCCGCAAAGGACGTCTGGTCTGGCCAGACGTCCAGAGCGGGTCCCGCGAGGGGGCCTCGTAATGAGGAGGTACAGGGTTAACGGCCCCGGCACCTTTACCGGCGCCGTTAACCCCTTACCGCCTCACTTGTAATGGGGCCTGTAGACTTTTAACACAAGACCAATGTTGGGATGTTGTATTTAGTGGCTGTTATGTAAATATCACAATTGCGATAACCCCCTTAAAGCAGTTTAAAACTGTACGATTGTCTTGATTTGGAGAGATATTTCGGTAATTTTTTGGCATTTTCTTGATTAGTGTAAGCCATGAATTTGATGTATTAGATGAACTGAATGTATTTGATGTATTTAAGGTATTTGAAATAATGTGAAATTGTTGAATGGCTTTTATGAAGTTTATTTTGGCAAAGGTTCGATTGTTTGAGCTACATGCCAATAAAACAAATAAAAAAATTGTAGTCTCTTTTCCTTGACTTAAAATATTCCGCAGTGCTCTTTTGTTTGATGATGTCTCGGTGGGATTTAAGGCCCAATAAGACTTCTTTTACAGGATACCCGTTTAAAGGGGCTGTCCAGTAAAAATAATGGAACAGGACAAAATTACCGAATCTAAATTACCGACCTTACAAAAAGGCCTATAACACATACCAGGAAAAGTTCGAACTACCAAATGTTTGAACATTTCGTGGTATGTGTTTAGGTCTTTTGAGGGGTCGATAAAAAAACAAAAATTGGAAAAGGCTGCACGGGTGTCCCCCGCAACACCCCGTATACACTATAGTTGCGGGGGACACCCCCGAAGCTCACCTGAATGAAGAAAAACAAAGCCTGGGGCTGCAGGGGTGTCCCCCACAACATCCCGCTCACTAAACTATACAGTATAGTGAGCAGGGTTTGCAGGGGAAACCCCTGCAGCTGCCTGAAAAAAAAAAAGAAAAGGACCCTGTGGCGCCGGATCCCGATCACGGAAGTGAAAGGGAACCGGCGCTGCAGGGACACAGCGTGTCGGAAAGAAAGTTAAGTAGGGTGTTGCGGGTGTGGGCGGGGGTGTGTTGTGGGTGCGGGTGGGGGTGTTTGTTTGTATGGTATTGGGGTTGTTTTGTGATGGATGTCTGCATGGGAAATGTAAAAAAATGTTTAGTGCGTACATTTCCCATGCAAACATTTCCATCGTGAGTTAATCAGCCTTGGGAAAATCACATAGATCCAAAATAATCCAGTTCAGCTCTCTTTTCCCCTTTGTGTATCGCCATCCATCGAAAGTCCAGATTCTTAGGAGCAGCGGCATGTGGTTTGGTTGTTGCTGCGCAATGCCCATTCTCCATGTGCTTGAACAATGTCGAACAAAAGAGAATGTTGCGTCTTTTCCACCAAAACTGTGGCTTGTACGTATGCATTAATTTTGGCAGCATTCCCAGCCTGATTTACACTATGCAATGCATTTGACGAAGAACTGCTACCCAAAGCGTAATGGAGAAAAACTATTATTTTTTTCTGTAAGAGATATGCCAACTTTTGGAATAATGTCCAAAATCTTCTCAATAAAGAATCAGAAACCTGTTTGAAAGGTGTTACATTCACATCAGTAAATAATGCGGGTATTCGCTGTTACGCGGGATACCAACAACAATCAGTATTATTTAGTGTTGGATCCAAAAGGTGCAGGCACTGGTGGTTCTTTATTGTCCACCGCGACCCAGGGGAACAGCATAGAGTGAAGGGAAGGCCACTAACGTTGGTTAGGAGCAATTAAGTGTGATTCATGGACGCACCTCCAGGCTCTAGAGCTGTTAGCACCAGGAAACATAAATCCCTAAGTTTTTGTTTGTTTTATTCACTTATAATGCACACCAAACCCGAAGGTAGGATTGAGACAACGAAGAACAAGCATTGGCAATGAAAGCAGTTTGGGCTTTTGTGTAGGCATGGCGAAGGCATTTGCCAGGCACAGCCGTAATGGTATTAACTGGCCATTGATGGTAGCAGATGCAAAATGGTGCGAGTACTTGGACATGTAATGGCAGTGCCTAGCAAATGTCTAATACTTACATACAAATCAATACTATAAGCTTCGCCAATGCTTGTTTTTAACAGGACTTCTGTGAAAGGACACACAGACTGCTTATACATAGAGTAGCTGAAGGCAGATCTGGTAAGACATTGTTATTACCCCAGTAGCAGGTTTACAACTCCAACTGAGTCATTAACTCTCAGAAGACTGTTTTGAAAAAACACTGGCAGGCACTTCGATTACAAAGTTTGATGATAAGGTTTGATTAAAGCGAGATCAACGAGTTCCCACGAGGAGGTGTTTTGGGCAGGGAGGAGCAGGAAGTAGGTGGGAATGGCCATAGGGATTAGCAATGGCCACGGGCAGTCAGTGGGTGGGCAAACAACAAAACAACACCTATAGGATGTGTGTCCCTCCTCATATTTATTCCTATCTCTACTCTACTGCAATAGTTTCGGTGCTAAAAACCCTTTAAGGAGGGCAGCCATCCAAACAATGGTGGCCGCTTTAGGGTGGTGTCCTCTTACAGATTCTAAAAATGGAAATAGGACACCACAGGACAGATGAGCTGGGTGGGCACAGCCTGGAGCCCCAAAAAGCAAGCCAAGCCATTGGATCAGATGGTGCTGAGACTCGCAGGATGGAGACGGGTAATTGGGGTTCTCTGGGAGTGGGAGGAACAGGAAACGAGAGCAAGAATCAATTGCAGTCTAAGTGGAGAGACTT
This sequence comes from Ambystoma mexicanum, assembly GCF_040938575.1. Classification (NCBI taxonomy): domain Eukaryota; kingdom Metazoa; phylum Chordata; class Amphibia; order Caudata; family Ambystomatidae; genus Ambystoma; species Ambystoma mexicanum. The sequence goes on along the minus strand of NC_090933.1, from coordinate 190,394,616 downwards.
GCAAGCATGACTGGGGAAGCAGAGCTCTTGCCGTGCACCTGGAGCTACTCTGGTTGCTGACAGTACCCTTTGAAATGCGCTGAACCTATCAGCAATTATTGCCCAGTTTCAAGGATCCTGATTGGCTGCTGAGCCCCCGACTTTACACTGAGGCACTAATAGGGATTTCAGAATGTTAAATTCTTTGATGTTGTCTAGTCGGGTAGTGAGGCCTACTGAGTCTTCATTTACATGGATATCCGTTCAAATGGGCTACGTAATGAAAAGAAGCAAATAAAATGTACGTTGCGCATACAACTTTAGCAATGCTCCAAGGATCAACAGTCCCAAATATTGTTTTGTTTGATGACTTCTGGATTTTCAGAAGTAATGTGCCATACTTTTCGTATAACTCCCCCGTATTGGCTACCTAGTCAAAAGATGGACTTTCGGCAGAGCTCTCAAGTTTGCCAGTCAGAGAGCCACCAAGCCCCGTCTTTTTTTTTTCTTGGAATTTTGGAATTTCTAGTCTGACTTTAAAATGGAAAAGACAAAACTACAATCCCCAGAATTGCAAGACATAAAAGACTGGCCTAAAAGGCTGTCACACGCGTGGAACTGGGAAACCTGGGCGCAGTTTCAGTTGGATTTACCAATTCCCATATTTGTAATCCTCTCTGATAAGGTGCCCAAAGTGTCTCCTTGTGTTGTGACGTGGTTCGGTTTTGCGACGTGGTTTGACCTGATTCACTGGCTGCCCCATGTAAATCCCAGTTAGCCTTACCCACTGCCACGTTATGAACACTCACCAGTAATAGCAATTCCAGAAGGGCCGATTTTTCATGACAGTTTTTGGGCTTTTGAACCCTATTGTGGCATGATTTACTGGATATCCATTTTACTGAGGCCATCTACTGAAAAGGAACCATTCCGATTGTCTTTACCAATTCTTGTCTGATTAACAGCACCAACATTCGGAATTCGAGAATGTCGTCCGGTTTAGGATGTCTGTTTGGATTGTGAGACCTATTGTGAAATCATTTCACCTCTTGCCCCTTTAAAGAACTTATTTAGTCAAAATATGTACGTCCATGTCCATTCAACAATCCCTGGATCAGCAACCATAATAAGCACCACAGAATGCCCAATGGTTTGATGAAGTTTGTTTTGGTATTGAGATGTATTGAAGCATTACTTGCTGCGGCTGGATGCTTTTGTTGTGGGTTCATGTTTTACTAGCCCGAGGAGAAGCTAAGCGACATTACAAACTACGAGACTCCCTGCCTGCCTGTGGTATTAAGGCCATTAGCATCCATTGTGCACGGGGAGTGGTGGCATGCCAATGCAGAGCGTGCATGGGGACGGGCATAATGTCTGTTTTGAGGGAACTGAAAGTCAGACGTGTCCCTTTAAGGACACGTCCTGTGAGGAGGAAGGGGAGGAGCCTGCATGGAGAAGGAGCAGACAGTTCGAATAAAGTAGTTAAGCTGTGAACACGTCTCTGTGTCCTTTTTCCTGTGTGGCGTATGTGTGCCCTTCAAACAACTGGCTATGAGGGGAAATAAACCAGTTTCCATGCGCAGCATTGCCTACTGCGACGTCCGAAAAGCTGTGTAGGGTGCTATCTGCCTTTGAGTCCCTCTGGTGTCCCGCATCCATTGAAGCAGCCTTTGGATTACTGCTGCAGCAAGAACGCCACGTCCTGCTCCTGCTGTGGCTAGAGTGCGGCATCCTGGTCGGTGCAGCGGCTGACGTCCCCATGAGGATCCAGCCGGGATCGCCGGCAGAGTAACCCACCATCCGCCAGTCCGCCTCAGAGGCTGTGCTGCTGGTATGTTATGCGCAAGCATCATTGTGCGCAAGTCGTGAGGCCTGGAAGCCTCCCTCTGATCTTGGAGCTCACAATAAGGCCTGGAGGCCTTTCCCAGTCATGGCAGCCTGTGAATCGGTGCAACGCTGCTTTTGCTCAGGCTGCAGGGCCTGTAGGCCACGTGAGCACGTAGATGTGAACATTTAGTGAATTACTCTAAAAGGAAAGCAAATAAAACAACGTGCCATCCCATCACAGCACTCAGTCCCCAGCCTATGGCCACCAGGGGATTGAAGGAAGGATAATTGACAACCTCCACATTTGCATATTGCTGGTCCATGACGCATTACATTGGGACCATAACAGAGGCATACCACTGGTGACCCAGACGCTCAGCAGAGTGCCAGCTCATGCCAGCACATGCACAAAGATGTGGTGCAGTAAGTGGGCTGAGGACCACACCAGTTTGAGGGGGAGAGTGGAAAATAGACACCAGGTGCGCATAGTGATCTTCAAGGTGCTGTCATGGTTGACCAGGCTGAGGACCCAGGGCTGGAGCAGCGTGGCCCAGCAAAAGTGGCTTTTCTGTGAAAACCATGCCCATTCAACCTCCTACAGCAACAGGACAAGGGGCCATGGTGGACTGAATGTGTTGAGGACTTTGACAACTGCATCAGAGCCGCAGGGGATTGCCAGCCCTAAAGGACACCTTCATTAACCTTTCTGGGAAAGTGATAAGGAGTATCCTCAAGACGATTCCGGCTGGGACCACCTGTGATGAACTTGTGGCATCATTGAACAAGAAGCTTGTGATACAACCCAATAGACACTACAAGAGATATTTATTCAATCAATGTCACCAGTCCTCTCATGAGAATGTGGAGTTCATCACCCGTCTTCGACAGAAATGAGTCCATTGCCAATTTTCAGATTTTTCCGATGATAAGGCGATCCGACTTCGCGTTATGATGGGGTGTTTATCATCTACACTATGGAAGCAACTCCTGAAGAAGCCCCTAGCCACTGACAACGTCATAGAGATGGTGAGGGTCCACGAAAGAGTTGAAATTCAGGCGACTACCATGGGGACACCAAAGAAGAGAAAGGATAAAAGGAGGAGACAGTGGCAGCGTTCTCTGCATCTAGGGACATGGAAAGAGGACCTGGTCACAGCCCAACCACATCGAGAGGCCTGCAGAAGGAAGGATACATGCAAGTGCGGATAGGTTCTTTCCCTCAGAGACTTTGCTACCAATGTGGCCCGTCATGCCCACACTTAGGGATGTGACCGGCTGTCAGCCAATGATGCTTGAAGTGTAGCTGAGAAGGTCATTTCCACAATGTTTGGAAGAGAGACCATTTCCACCTGGACGACAACCGCAAGTGAGGCTCTCAGGGTGGTGCCTGCAGGCCAGACCAAACCCACAAATACAGTGGAGATCCTTTTCTCCCTCGACTCTGCAGCATTGGCGGACTATGAGGGGCAGTATTCGGGTGGCCAACATTCATCCTCCATCCACTCTTTTTCTTGGTTGGACAGTGTGGTCTGTCAGTCTCGGGCTCCGTTTGTGCACTAGACTTGCCTTGCGTGATGCCCCATGTATTTGACAAATGCACTGACGTGCACATGACAAGGTCTCTTAGCCCCTATACTGCTGATCTTTAATCAAGTCTATGCAAAAAGGACAAGCATACTCATCCTTAGCACGAGACCACACAAGACTCCTCCTTTTTCATAACGTTAAACAAAACACACACCAAACACTATACAGTCAATTAACATGCCTATCGTGCAAGTACCATTTATCACCACGGCATTTAGCCATCAACAACATAATCTTTCTTCCTGACGTTTCTGAAACTGTTCGACCTGATTCTCTTTTGCTCTTCGGACCCCTGGGAATCACTCCTCATTGGCAGGTGGGACCCCATCATTCCCTTTATCTTCTTCTGTCCCAATTGCAGGGGGTTATTGGCCTCTCTCACTGTCAGTTGATCGCCTATGTCATTACATGATGATGCCACAAACTTCCTAAAGAAACAGGGTCATGTCCGTTGGACGCCGTTACCATTAACCCATTCACGTCCACAACTTGAAGAGGCTAGGGTTCATACGTCAGGGACAGTTTTCCTACTGGACATCTGGACTTCACCAGCACTGCATCTCCTAATGCCAACGGGTATTCACACAACTTCCTTCTGGCAGTCTCTCCATCATTAGCCCTTCTCCGCTCCTCAAATACTGCTTGATCATGTATCTCACCAGGGATCTGGTGCTCAAAATCCGGTATAAGGCCTCAAGGGCATCTTTTGAAAAGTGCCTCTGCCGGGGCATTGAGGTGAAACAATGAGGCGTGGTGGCCCATTACTCAAGCACAAACTGGTGCACATCTCTCTTGAGGCACTTCCCTTGTCCATGTGCAATTCTAAAGACCTTGTTTAGTGTCCTCATAAATCTTACAACCTCACTGTTGTCCCTTGGCCACACTGGGGCTATCTTCCTGTGATGAATCCTGAATTTTTGCATAAATGATGAAAAACCTTCACCTTGAAAAGGAGGTGCATTGTCTGAACATACTTCTTCGGGCAGGCCATGGGACGCAAACATCTTTTCAATCACTGGTATGCCATCCGAAAGGGCTCTGGAGGCAACAAACTCCACCTCAAGATATCTAGACCACTGGTCAAGCATCACCAGAAAATGGGTGTTCCTGCTGGGGGAACGAAAGACAATATGTATTACTACCAACGGTTTACAGCTTCTTGTCTTCGATTCAATCCAAGGCTTCTTCTGCACTGAAGCTGCTGCCTGACACCAGACCCAGGCTTTGCCAAAATTGTCCACTGGCTCTTCCAAACCTATAAACCATACCTTCCTCCTCAGGCATGACTTGGTTTCGGTCGTCCCTTGATGGGCATGGTGGGACAATTCAATCACTTTTGGAATGAGCTTGGAGGGTACCACCATCCACGATCCTCTAAGCAATAATCCATCCCCAGTGAACGTTTGTTCACTCTTGATGCATCATAATTGCTCCAGCACCACTCGGGCACTGTTTGTGCTCCTATCCAAACCCACCAGCACATATTTTGATTCAACTCCATTGATAGCATTTCATATTATCTGAAAACATTCATCATTTTCAGATGCCACTTTCAATTTTTAAGGCGACATTGAGTGTGGGGTGGTGGCCTCTGTCAGTGGCCGAACAAATTCTTCTGTTCCACACTCCTCATTGGTGGATTTGGAGTTGCCAGGTGCAGGGTGTCTGGGCAGGCAGTCTGCTGCATTGTCACTTCCAGGGCGATATGCTAGACTAGGTTCATATCCTTGGAGGGCCAGAATCCATGTCTTGATTCTTGCGGGTGGCTTTGACGATGACCCTGTCAATATTGGAATGAGAGGCTTGTGATTTGTGATCACCATCACAGGTTTCCCACATATGTATAAATGGAAGTGCCTGCCCCCTCACAATACAGTAAGAGCTTTACGTTCAATTTGCGAGTAGCGTTGCTTAGTTACCGACAACGCTCTGTTCGTATAGGCGACGGGCTTCACTTCTCCTCTATTGTTGTATTATGTCAATACTGCTCAAGTCCGAACGGGCTTGCATCAATAACCATTTCTAACATTTGTCCTGGGTCAAAGAACGCCATTGTGCTTTCTGCCATGAGTGCACCTTTGATGTCATCAAATGCTGCCTGTTCCAGCGGTGTCCACTGCCACGTACTCCCTTCCTTCGTCAGATTGCAAAGAGGCACTGACATAGTAATAAGATTCTTAATGAAATGCCCACAATAAGTCATCATGCCTAGAAAATTACACACCTCAGGCACTTTTTCATGGGGCTTGGTGTTTTTTATATTTCGTACTTTTGTTGGATCTGCTGATATGCCGCCCTCCTGAAATACAAACCTGAAGAATTCCAGTCGTTGTTATAAAAACACACACTTTTTCTTGTTAAGTGTTAGTTCCAGAGATCAAACTCGCTCCAGCACCTTCGCCAACTGCTCCAAATGTTCCACTTCGATCGGGCAAATACCAAAATGTCATTGCTTATGTTGATGGCTCCTAGAATGCCAGCAAGAACACCCCTCACTGAGTTCTGGAACACTTCACCGGCCGAGGAGGCACCAAAACTCAATGGGCCTTATTACGAGTCAGCCGGTTTGGAAAGAACGGTGGTGGTAAATCCGCCACCACCGTTCTTTCCAGACCGGCTGATTAAGAGTCCTGCAGGTGGGAGGTGTCACTCCCGCCAGGTCTGACCTGGCGGGTTTAACACCACCCGCCTGCAGGCGGACATGGAAACACCGGCACCATTACAACATGGTGCCAGTGTTTCCACTTCCCCACTCCCATGGAGTCCTATGGGACTATGGGACTCCAAGGGAATGGGGATTTACATAATTCCACCTCCAGAATTCCCAGGTCACCGGGGTCGTAATGCCCCAGTAATTCCGGGAATCACGGAGGCGGAATGGTAATACGAGTCCGGCGGTAACCTGCCGGTTTTTACGGCTCGGTTACTGCCGGTCTCGTAATGAGGCCCAATCTCTTATGAATAAAGGCCTTTAAGCATGGTAAAAGTTGTGATGTAATGGGAAGCAGGGTGCAGGACCAACTGATGATATCCGTCCCTTAGATCTAGCTTTGAAGAAAATACTGCACTCTGCAGATCCGCCACCACATTGTCAATGGTCAGTGTGATGTGCCCCTCCCTCTTAATTACCTTATGGGGAAGAAGATTGTCCACACAAATCTGGCAGAATTAGGCTGCTTTGGCTTTTATACGACCACAAATAGGGAGACCCATGGTGTGGGACCATCTACAGGTTCGATGATATCCATTTGCACCAGTTTTTCAAATTCTTGCTCAACCTGTTCCCTCAAGTGGAATTGAATGCGCCTGTGTTTCAGGGCAACCAGTTGTACAGTTTCATCAATATGTAGGTGACGTGGTTCACCTTTCATCTTCCCAATCCCTGAGAATATGTCCCTGAATCGCACGATGAGCAACTGTACGTCCTCGATGTACACTCCAAAAGCAACATTTACAATTTTGAGGGCTTTGGCCACAGAACAGCCAAGCAGTGTGTCCTCACTTACTTTGGTCATGAAGAACGTGGCCTTAATACTTTCTCCTTTGTGTTGTACCTCAGTGATGAATATGCCCTCTAGCAGCAATGGTGTCTTTCCACAAAACATGAATATTCGCCCCATGTTGCTGCTTGGTGACAGAGGTTCAGTGAGAGTGAGGTTGCGAGGGTGTGCCATCACATCTATCGATGCCTCTCTATCTATGAGGACAGGGATGTCAGTAGCATTAATGTGTACCACTCATTTTGATTTATGCTTCTTTTTCTTCCCAATCTCCAGCCCACTGGAAGTAAAGAAGGCATCCTCGACATCATCTTCCCTGAGTGTCAGCTCCTCCATCCACCTTCTCGACCGGCTCTACTTGCTCAACCTTCTGCGTTTGCCCCTGACCAGTCTGTGTTTGTTTTGCTTTACCTCTTGATGGTGTGGCAAATGCCGGGGCCCGGCACAATCTAGCAAGATGATTCATAATTTCTCATCTCCCAAAATGGTGTCCCTTGGCAGGGCAGTCACCAGATTGCGGTAAGTCATACCCAAATTGTGGGAAAAATGATGTCGGCTCTGCACGGTTATCCCTTCCTGGCCACGTGCCTCTCGTTGGAAACCTGGATGTCTGCTGTCTGTCCACTGCACACACTTCTAGCTTGATTGTCTTCATTGTGGCATCCATTTTTAATGCTCAGCTCATGTGACCAGCCGAGCTAAAGTATTCTGGCCAACATGATTCCAGTTTCCCTCAAAATCTGCCTCCTCATTTAAAAAAAAAAAAAAAAAACATCCCTAGATAAACTGCTGCTGGACTTCCTCCCCCTCTTTGGCTAGGGCACACGAAAAGGCCAACTGCCTGAGCCTAACATGGAATGCATCAAGCGTTTCCTCTTGCTTCTGTTTGACAGCCTCGTGGCAAACCCCTCATAATCGACTTTGACCATTGGAGTGAAATACTCCCTCAATATTGCCATGGTAGCATCATACGAATTGCCAGCTAGATGAGGCATCTTGAACGCTTTGTGCACCTCCAGACCGGCCGGGTAAAGCAGCATAGATTTAATTGTGTAGTCATAATTCTCCAGTAGTGTCGAAATACATTTCCAGTCTCTCAATCCACAAATTCCAACGTGGCTGGATGGGGAGCCTGATACATCAAACTCAACCAACGGGTCCAGAAACCCTTGCTGTCTGGGTAATCTACGATCAGTAGGTGCTTCATCTTCCTCATCAACCAGGGTGTGTTCTAAAGCCCAACTGGCCTAATCAGCCCAACTGTTCCCAGGCTGGTGCAGGTGCACACAGACTGGTGGGCTTCTGCTACGCAGTCACAACAGTGACTGGCCTTCTTAGCAGGGCAAATGGGCTTAGGCCATGTGACAAGGCCAGAATACACAGAGAGAGATAAGATAATTGTATTTTTGTATTTATTTCCAAGGCGCACAAGCACTCCTGGAGGAGCCGCAACCTTGGTCGGTACTTCCAGGTGTGCCTGCACATTGTTGAGCCGCAGAATAGGGTGTGCTCCAAACTCCTTCTGCTCTGCTGGTTAAATTCATCACCGGGAGCTAAACTGTGAGCGCCGCCACCAGGCCGCTTTCCTGCATTCAGGACATGTGCATGCGCCGTCACCAGGTCAGGCGAGCGCAGCAGCGATTCTGGAGCTACTTGCAGGATCCAGTCGTGCTGTGAACGCAATCACAGATTGAGCAACCACCTCGTTGCCCTTGTTGCGGGTGTGGGACCCTCATTATGTGCCCCAGAATACGACATGAGAGAGGACACAGCGACAGGTCTGTCTGTCTCTGGCTCTGCTTGTGCACTAGATGTGCCTTGCATGACGCCCCATTTATTTGACCAGTGCACTGATGTGCACATGACGAGGTCTCTTAAAGAGACCACACAACAGGGAAGGCAATATCAAGAGGTTTCTGTGGGGTGCAGAGAAAGTGGTGTCAATAGCGAGGCCAAAAGAGAGGAGCGGGATGAGCAAACAGAAGCAAAGGAAACTGGTCTTACCGGGCCAGTAATGGAGAGCTGTAGGCATGCACCAAGACGGGAGCATGGGCATACTGGAAAGAAGTGATCGGGGGGGATAGACGGGTGACAGGACAGCGACTGTGCATTTGTGCTGGGGAGAAAACACGGGCGCCGGATTTGAGGGAACCTGAGTGTCCACTGTTAGATTCGGCCCCCGTTTCCTGTTCTGTGGATCATAGGAGGTTCTAGGGTGCTAACTGCTAACGTGACGTAATTTCCTTTGTTTGTAATCTACTCTACTTTTTAACTGAGCTATATATATAAAGGTCCAAAACGCAGACTGGAACATCTTGCACTAATGGTAGACCTCTACATTCACTTTCATCTCACACAGATACTTATTCATCTCGTAAAGTGCCAAGGACGAGTGCACATAATAGCCTGGCACTTAAGGGCTTAATATGGCTTACTATGCACACGCATTCTTACAACAACATGACATATTATAAACATTTCAATTCGTTTTCTAGTTTTATTATAATATGCTGTGTTGATCTCCTTGTAGGATAACATACATTTCATTGTTTCCCACAGTTGTATTTTTTTAACCAAAATTAAATCACATATATAGTCTATGACATTTTGATATAGTTCTTCTTAATTGAAAACATACCCTAAAGTCCTAATTGTCACCCTATCTTTACTTGATGGTCAGGTTGAGTTAGCTGTGTAGTGAAAATAAACCATTGAAATTCTGTTTACCTGGGCATGCCTCATTAATAACCCCGGAAAATCGGATTTATAAAACTCACATTTGAATGATGATGCCTTATTGAATTATAAGACATATTATGACATAATTTACTGATATGCCCTTCAAAAAGACTTTCTAGGGGAAATGAGAAATTGCAATTCCCTTTACCCATCCCAGAATCATCAATAATTGCAAACAATACGGATTCCGGAATGTTCCTTTCTTTAAAGGTGTCTGTTTGGTTTCTGAGACCTACTGTGACATGGTATAATGGATGTATCCTTCAAACGGAATATTCAGTGAAAATAAACAATTCCACTTGCATCTACTCGGCCATGAAACATCGAAAAACAAACAACAATTTTCAAAATGTCTGGTTGGGTTTGGAGACCTCTGGTACATAATTTGCGTGATAGCCGCCTTGAAAGAGCTATGTAATGAAAAGTCACAATTCCAAATATTTGCACCAAGTGCATTAACAATCCTCAACAGAGCCAGAACACTGAAATTAAATTGGGACACAGGCGGGTATCGCCTGCATTGCGGTAACGTTGGTTTGTTCTTAATGTAGGTGGCTGCATTGCCTACTTTTATTTATATTTTAAATCTAGTACTTGCACTTTAAATTAGAGTCTTTTCTGTTATTTCTGATTGGAGAACATCTAAACTGCTGCTGTCCGTTTGCTCGCTTTGACTGCGCCAGAAGACTGAACTGGCAGGTATAACACATGCAGGACTCTCCTGTCTGGGGGAAACGTTGGTTTGTTCATAATGTAGGAATTGATGCATAGATATACTTCTGCATTTTGCTTATTTAAAATAGCACTTGCACTTTAAATTAGACACATAGCAATCAGGAGCCTTTTCAACCATTTCCGGCTTATGGACAGTTTTACTGCCTATGCCGTGTCCACCGAGCAAGCACACACCTCTGACCGATGAAGGTACGCATAAGCTGGCCTGTATGCTCCCAGCTAGCACATTTCATCACTTGTACCAAAAAGGTTTTGAAAATCTGCCCCTATGACTTTAAATTTGATTTTTGTTACTGAAACCTAGCTAGAAGAGAAATAGTCCCATTGCCGCTGAGCTAGTTCCAGGCAATTATAAAATCAAGAAAAAATTGCCATCATGTATGATACAAATCTTATGATGTCAGAAATATAATTTGATCCCATTGCTATTCTGCAACCATTATTTGTGAAATGAATTACTACTCTTCAAAGATCAGATAACTTTTTGCAATGTGGACCTCCTCGCAGAAATATACCAGGTAATCAGAATTGTGGCACCTAGTACACTCCATGTTTTGAAACTGTTGTTAAACTAAAGATAAGGTAACTAATCTTGGATAATTTGTGGTGATTAAAGGTGCAGGGGAGAATGGATTGTCCTGGCACATGGACAGATGTACATACATGAAAACAAGTGAATTCCCAAAATGGGGAACTCCCGTCCCCTGCACACTATTTTAGGCTAATCACCAAATGGTTATGATATATGTTTGAACAGAAATTCAAGTAAACACCTTCAAAAAAGTACTTATATACATGTAAGGGGTTATTCTTTGTTAATCATATATCACAATGTTCATACTCCAATTTCAAAATGGTGTCGTAACTTTAATTAGAACATAAAACAGGGGAAATGTCTGAAGGCGTTTCGTGAATATCTCTCGTCATCAGGAGAATTTTCTTTCATATCCTCTACAAATAATTCAAAAAAACATTATCAGTCTGAGTAGTAATAAAACAATTATTTGCAACCACCATTATGGTAGTCCTTCATCTGTACATCTTCTTGTAGTGACCAATTGTTCTCGATATTCATACGTAGACTTTAAAGCACACTGTCAGAAGCTCCCTTCTTTCTCATCTTTTTATCCTTGTTAGCGTTCTTCCGAGATGTGGCTTCTTTCTTTTTCCACCAACCGTGATTTGTATAAACTGGAACGCGAGTCCTCGGGTTCCAGCGTGGAAGCGGCTGTCAAGCCGGTAGCGTACGAATATCTAGGAACAATGTCAATTAATCCAGGAAGGCAGATAACGAAAGGTAAGGAATAGAAGGGGGGGGGGTTCCAGGAGTGAAGGAAGGTAGAATGCACGATAAACAGAGAGTGAACTCAAACACATCTAGTAACTCCTAGGGGTAGAGTTGAAACGCGCAGAGCCGTGGGGGTGTGCTGGTTTTCTAGGAAGCTGGCGAGTGCACGCAAAGGTTAGACCGCTGCAGTTCTGTGTCGGTGGCCATTTTGGATGGGTTGCAGAGTTAATGCTGCAGTGCATCAAGGACCATGAAGTCCAGAAGGGAGTTCTAAAGGCCGTCTTCCATTCATCACCCTCCTTAATTCTAATGAGATGGTAAGCACCCCTAAGGTCGAGTTTGGTGAATATAACAGCTCCTCGAATGGCCTTCAGAATATCTGAAATGAGTGGTAATGGATAACGGTCCTAGAGGGTACATTGATTAAGACCACGGTAATCCAAACAAGTGCGTAACTCCCTTGTGTTTTTCTTTGGAACAAAAAACAAGGACGCGCCTGCGAGAGACTTTGAAGCCTGGATGGTTCCATTTGCTAAGTTGGTATCCAGGTACTCACGTAGGGCCTTCTTTTCAGGATCGGGTAATATAAACCTTCTCCCAAATGGAATCACAGCGGAAGAGTCTGTTTCAATGGTGCAATCCTCAGGTCTGTGGGGTGGAAGAGCTTGAACAATGTCTGTTGAAAACACATCAGAAAATGCCTGGTAAGTTTCCGGTACTTGGGTAATGTTGGACACGCTCAAGGAGGATGGTTCATGGTTCTGAGAGTTTACTAGAGGGATCCGGGATGTGTCCTGACATAAACAGTGTGACATACAAAACTCAGAGGCAAGGAACGAGGAACCTGATGTCCAATTGATGTGAGGGTTGTGCTTTTGTAACCAGGGCATGCCTAGTACCATGGGATAGTGGGCAGCCTTTATGATGTCAAACCGTATTCTTTCCTGGTGGTTGTTTATTGACAATTGTAGTTCCCTTGTTTGGTGAGTAATAGGGCCTGAAGACAAAGGTCTTCCGTCGATTCCCTCCATGGGTTGTATCACTTCTTTGAGCTCTCTCTGAATCCCATGAGCAGTGGCCCATTCATGATCAATGAAGATCCCCATGGCACCGCAGTCCACGAGAGCCAGGATGGGAAAGGATTGATTCTCTGTAGTTGTCAGTACAGTTTGTAGGAGTACTAAGGTGTTCAGGTGTTCTGTCCAGGAGTATTCAAGGAAGGAATGGATGCGGAGCAGGCATTTCTCTCCCAAAGCTGTGCTCCGTTTAGGATCGGGAGCTGGCGTTTCCCGAACGCCGGGGTGGTGCTATAGGACATTCTCTAAGCAAATGTTTGTCAGAGGCACAGTACATGCAGAGACCAGTATCGATTCTGCGGAGCCTTTCTTGTGGAGAAATTGGCCCCCTAAAGGCACCTTGGTGCATGGGTTCCGGATCAGGGGTTCGTGGAGCAACGGTCTCTTTGGTAGTTAAGTATTCAGTAGCTGTCTTTGGGGAGGTTTTCGCCTTTCTTTTTCAGCCTTTCTCTCCTGGATCCTGAAATCTATCAAGGAAAGATCCATAAGGGCCTGAAAGGTTCCTGGACGAGCCACTCTGGCTAGCTCATCCTTAACTTCATCGTTTAAACCTCTTCTGAAGAGAATGAAACTGGATTCTTGCGACCAATCTGCTTCTTTGGCTAGCTGCTTGAAGCGAGTGACGTAAGAGAGCATGTCCTGACTCCCTTATTTACATTGCGCTGTAGACAAGCTCATGTCAATCGAACATGGCTTTTAGGGCATCCACAAATCCTTTGTAGTTATCCAAAGCTGATCTCCAGAATTAACCAAGGGAGTAGCCCAGGTTAGTGCATTACCCGTTAAGTGGGATATCATGAATCCAACCTTTGCTAGTGGTGTAGAAAAATAGTAGGGTTTGAAAGTGAAGTGCTCTAAGCATGAATCAAGGAAGGAACGTAGGGACCTAGAAGATCCATCATACTTATCCACAACTCCGCCAAGCAGAACGCTTTCCTTGACTGTGGAATCCCGGATTAGGACCAGCTGTTTTAAGGCTGCATTTTCGGCTTTAAGATTTTGAACCTCGGTAGTTAATTCTTGCATAACTCTCATGAGGTCTTGGACTGCCTCTTCCGTATCAGTTTCCGTATCAGGTTCCGGGCATCTCAATCTGTCAGAAGCTCCCTTCTTTCTCACCTTTTTATCCTTGTTGGCGTTCTTCCGGGATGTGGCTTCTTTCTTTTTCACCGACCGTGACTTGTATAAGCTGGAACGCAAGTCCTCGGGTTCCAGTGTGGAAGCCGGCTGCCAAGCCGGTAGCGTTCCAATATCCAGGAACAATGTCAATTCATCCAGGAAGGCAGATAACGAAAGGTAAGGAATGGAAGGGGGGGGTTCCAGGAGTGAAGGAAGGTAGAATGCACGATTAACAGAGAGCGAACTCGAACACGTCTAGTAACTCGTAGGGGCAGAGTTGAGACGCACAGAGCCGCGGGGGCGTGCCGGTTTTCTAGGAAGCTGGCGAGTGCGCGCAAAGGCTAGACCGCCACAGTTCTGTGTCGGCGGCCATTTTGGATGGGTTGCAGAGTTAATGCCACGGTGCATCAAGGACCATGAAGTCCAGAAGGGTCGAACCTGGCCATTCATGACACACACCCATGCCTATAGACATAGGCCGGAGTCAAAGACAGGCGTGGGTCTGCTTGCAATTCTACATATGAATATCGAGAACAATTGGTCACTACAAGAAGCACCTCAACATAGAACGTATTTACTGTGTATGATGTACAGATGAAGGACTACCATAATGGTGGTTGCAATTAATTGTTTGATTACTACTCAGACTGATAATGTTTTTTTTAATTATTTGTAGAGGATTTGAAAGAAAATTCCCCTGATGAAGAGAGATATTCTCGAAACGCATTGGAACATTTCCCCCCTGTTTTATGTTCTGATGAAAGTGACTACGACATTTTGAAATTGGAGTATGAACATTGTGATATATGATTAACAAAGAATTGCCACTTACATGTATATAAGTACTTTCTTGAAGGTGTTTACATGTACATATATGATAACCATTTGGGGATTAGCGTAAAAAAGTGTGCAGGGGACAGGAGTTCGCCATTTTGGGAATTCACTTGTTTTCACAAATATACCGGGTATCAGTAGTCTGATGGATCAAATTGCAGTCTAGTTTCCAAGTGTACCTTTGTTTTCTGTGATTTTAACCTTGGAGCAGATGTGCTTGATGTACTAATTTAGGCCATCTAATAAATTGAATGGATAGTTTACAACTCATACAAGGAGTACATTGCGCCTCACATGTGAAAGGCCATACACTTGAGCTAATTTTCATTCTCAATATATTCGATCTTAGGGTAGGAGACTCTATACAATTATGAAGCTCGTATCAACATAGCATTCTGTCTTATAGTGACGTTAAGAAGTGATCTACTTGGATGCCATCAAAATCCTCCTTTTCATAAGAATATGGACATCTCTAACTTGATGAACTTATAAACCCCTTCGACCTTAACTCTATAGAGCAAAGATTGTCGTCATTAGACACATAGATTATAGCATTTAATAAAGCAACAGGCCAATATACCCTTATTCCTCAAAAGGTCAATTGTGATTGGAAAGGAAAGAACAATACATGGTTTAATAGAGAAAATGCAATTACAAAAGCCCTATAAAGGAAAGCTAAACGGAAATAGAAGAAACAATATGTTCCTTTATTTTTAAATGTACTTGAGCAGCTAAACAATTCGATTACTTCTAGTAGATTACGACGGACGGTCATGATTCTATTAATGGCACGAAGGCGAGTATTATGCACCCAACTATTTCCTCTATTCTGAAGTAGCAAGAAAATATACTTTTTACAAAGCAAATTCAGAACTACGGCTTCCACAAACCCGTCTTCGCTCGGTTACCTCCCCCTCAGGTCCAATGAATGCTCCATTTAGGGATAGCCTGTTCCTCTATTCCGAACTCTTCCTTTTTTCCTTATACCTGCAAACCAGTATGTGGTTTACAGACATTTCGAAATGTACCGGTTCATCCAGCACAGATTGAAGCCCTAGGCCATTTTCCTGATCAGGAAAATGTTGTTGTATATATTGCCCTTCTTGGTATGTGCAACTTCATCACACACGTTTGCCAAGGTTGTTGAATCTCTTTGTGCACCACCCTCTCCTGGCTCTTTTACAAAGGGTCTGAGCTTGTATTTCTTCAGTGACAATCTTACAAACTCAATGTGGTACCCCTTCACTATGCCCAATACCCAGGGATTTTGAAAAGTATAACTCCATTTTTTTTAGTAAATATTGAATCTGGCCCCTCAATGGGCCTAACCAGCTGGGGAATACTGGGACACTCACCTCCAAACCCAATGGAGGGGTTACCTATACAGAATTCATAGCCACAACACCATGGCCTCATTTGAGCAAAAAATACTTGACGGCCTCTGAGCCCCCCAAAGGATAGACCTGACCTGTTGCCAAACGGGCCATTGGCTGCCACCTTCCTGGTGAATGTGAACCCGGCCGGGCAATCACCCTCTGTAAAATCTTGCCCCATTGGAAATCCCAGCCTGAAGCAGTTTCTTAAAGAAAGATGTTGCCTTATCTAAGGCAGGAAAATTGTATCCAAATGTTCCTTTGTCCTAATGGTCTCATCAACAAGGTGCTCTTCCTCTTTACTCTCCTGCTGACTATCCGCTAGTCTCACCAATTCATGGCTTACCTATATTAGGACACCTTTCCTCTTTTGTGGAAGGATATATGCCTTTTGATTCTTTAGAAAACATATTTCCCCCCAGGCCCAGCCAATAATCAAGTCAGTCTCTAAAGCTCCCCCCGTGACTATTGCTCCCTCTGCCATATCAGATATTTTTAAAAGGGGGCCTGCTGTATTAAAAACTCTAGGCTGACTTCTAGCCAATGCCTTATATGCACACTTAGGAATAGCCTTCCTGCGCCGGGAAAGGAAAATGGACATTGTGGGGTCATCATAGGCCTGGAATGTTGCTTCCCTCCGTGGTTAGTTCAGGGCATTTGCCTTCATTTTCCTTCAGAATTATTAGCCAGTTTGTGCCTCAAAAAGCATTGTGCGAATCTTTCTACGCGTGACAAAGTAAACCAGTCACAGAAACGTGGATGTGTTAAGTCAAAGGGAATAAACCGTGGCTCCCTACTGTGATCTACCCACCCAGAGGTACATCCATATCCACATAACCATCGGCATCTACGTGATCACCGCGTAGCCTGTAATTTTGCATCCAAAAATGTTGGTGCCACGCAGTGATCACTTAGATCACCATTTCCTGCAACCCCCCCTACCAGCTACCCGGTTACCCTTAAACACGTGTTGGCCATGCACTCGCCCTTTTTCCTTTTCCTGTCTCGGCCCTCTCCTTGCAACGTCAATTCCCTTCCCCAATAGTGGGTGGGAACAGCCGCTGCAGGGTCCCTTTTAAATAAAGAAATGCTTTAACTTTATTGTCCTCTGCTTTCGATGTAATGGAAGTGGGGGATACCCCCCCAACCCTCGATACCAGTATACCATTCAAGGGGACCGGGGGACACCCCTGCAACCCTCGCTCCCCTTGTTTTGTATAATGGGTTTTCAGCATTTTGTTGACTGTCGAATGCGCAATAAATGAGCATTCAGAATTTTTTTTGGGGATATTTATGGCCAATACCTAATCATCCATCTCCACCCCACCATGGATGCTAACTAGAGGCAGAGCTGATTCAGCCGAATGCGTGGTCGGCGGCCTCCCCCTCTCGCCCCTGCTGATGAATCTAGGGCCAGATCCAACCGTGCTCTGTTCTACAGAAATTGGTCATCTCTTCCACTCGGGGGCCCACATGAGGAACCCCAGTCCCCTGCCTCAGGTGTCTGCACACCGTATCAATCTTGCGGTAGCTGTATTGTCCATTACCAAGGGAGCCAGCACTCTGCTGCACCTCCACCTATTCTACATCTACATTTTATGCTGTACTTCCCAAGTCACCACTAGTTGGAATACTGTCACTTTGAAAATCTGGTGCCAAGGCATCCATGATTGCAGAAAACTCTGCCCTTTGGATAAATCTGCCATGTCACTCTTGATAGCTTTGCCATCTGAGTCCTTCCATTATCCTTCACCACCGCAGCCACTGTTTGTTGTATAAAGTCGCCAAACTGGCTCACCACAATTCCGCCTGCCTGGAAATTTCAACTGGCATTTTCCCCCGCCCCACTCCTTTCTTGACATGTTGTATGTACTTCAAACAAACGCACAACAGAACATGCTGGAACTCGGAGGAAATTGACACATGCAGAGTACATATTTTTCTAACCCACACGCATTGATCTCCCTGCGCTGTCTTGGGTTGCTTGCACAATTCCACCAACTCAGGGAAAACAGTTCAGGGGTTTTCATTATTGAATTTTTAGACTCCAGGGCGAACCGCTTAAAGAAGATCACTGCTCTCTCTGTTATTGTCCTCCCTGCGTCTCTCCTCTGTTCTCCTCCAACTCTCTCCTCTTTCCCCACCTCTAGTCTTCAATGTCCTTCCCTCTATCTCTGTCACCTCCTCTTCTCCGACTTTCCCCTCTTTCCCTCCCTCTCTCTCTCTCTCTCTCTCTCTCTCTCTATGTACTCCCCCTGCTGCCACTACTGTCTCTAATCTCCTTCCTCTACTGTCCCTCTAGTCTTCCCACATGCCCCTCTCTCGCTACACTTCTCCTCCTGCTATTGCTCTCCCCTATCTTCTACTTCCTCTTCTCCTCTGTTCCTCTGGTCTGGTCTTTTACACTCCTCCTCTCTCTTGGTACTCCCTCCCTCCTCTTACTCTCTCCTATCTCCAACCACCCCATCTACACCTTTTTACTCTCCCTTTCACTCCCTCTCTTTCGCCCTCTCCACCATTCTCACCTTCCACTAACTACTTTCACTCTTCCCTATCTCGCACCTCTCTCTACTTCCACACTCCAACATAAACTCTCACAACAAAGTTCATCTTTTAAACTTGACACCACTCTCTCTCACAACCTGTACTCATTTCCAACAGCTCCACAGACTTCTTAGTGCTCCTCTCCATCTTACGTCTTCCTCCTGGTCTCGAGTCTCGATCCACCACCACACCTTCTGACCTCATAGGAACACCATTCCTTTTGTTGAATGTATGAGAGCTTATCATAACTGTTTCTGTTTTTCTGGTTCCTCCCCTTTCTCATTGTGTCCCTGCTTCACCTGATGTCTTGGGACAATCTAGTTCTAGGTTTTCCCAGGGGCGGCTCACCACGGTACACAGATTCTGCCCATCCCCTATTTGTTCGCTGGTGTTCTTGATGTTGCATCAGACTGTTCAGTTTGCTATTTGCCAGATGTCTCGCCATCAAGATGCATTAGGATGATCCATTAAATGCCGGTAAGTTGGTAGTTGCTGTAAATGGGAGCTTCTTGTTCGGCTTCTATCTTTCTCTACTCTTTTTGTTTGGTTGCCGCACTGTTGGATTCTGGATCTTGCGGTTTTCAAAATGATGAAAGAAGACTTTGGTCCGAAATGAATCTGGTAATCTGGTATCATGTGATTGATAGTGGTGCCCACATGAGAAAAAAGGGCAAATTCAGTGGATTGAGGGACCGGGGCATTCCAACTGCCTCGCTCCACCTCTAGTGTAGGATCACCACTGGCATATGCTCTGGTATACCACTTACCCCTAGGTCTGGAGGGGTCTTTGTTCCCCTCTGACAGGGTCATGACCCTGCCACATACTTCACCCCTTCTTCCAAGACCCCCTCACCCCTCTCCCTCCATCTATCTTTATTTGCCAGGCGCGTTAATATTCCAAATATTGGATGAACTCTGAGAAATTGGTACCTATCGTTACTTCTTCAAATAATCCAGGCTTTACGATGGCATGTATTTTAATTGAGATCATCAATATTTCAATTACTAGTTCCATCCGAGGGCAAAGGTCCATGTCCCCATAAACACAGATGATCTGTGTGAGGGATTCTTTAGTTCTTCCTGGGGTACCAAGTAGGCTAGCAGTTTTGCGCTGGCTCCCAGAATCCAAAAAGGCTACCACTGGTCTTACCTGTATCCTTACTGGAGTATGAAGACGTTGGTCAGCCTCCCAAGTAAACTGCCCATGACAGTGGCTCTTGTGGCTGCTCTCTATCCCGGAACAGGTCTGGGGAATATTCAGAGAGTCTGACGGTATCGGTGGACTCTTGTTGATCTTCATGAGGACCTTCTTCTTAGGGTTCACGAATGAGCAGACTAATCCCAATGGGTCTTTTTTCATACACTCAGGATACAATATGTCCTGATTTCCTATAGCAAAGCTGTCCATGTCAGGTCAAAGAGTGGGACTGAGCCTGCTCCAGTCTTCTGGACCCATGGGTTTGTTTGTTTTTTCTGGGTGGTGTTACTGTACCAAAACTTCTCGCTCTCGTCCAATGTATGTGCTTAGTTTCTCCAGCCCTCTTTGACCTGATGAGTGGTCATCTGGAGTGCATCGCCCTCTGGTATGCATTTGCAGTTTGTATAGTGTTCCCGAGTGAGGGATCATAGAGTTAATGGGCTGCCTTTTAAAGGTATGGGGAAAAGAGTTGGTAAACTGTTTGAGGATTAACATTTTCTTGGCTTCTTCATAGTTATTCTGCCCCAACCACTTATTTAAACATGTCCCCCATTCAGTATGCTAGTTGCCATGGTGTTGTAGCCTTATATGTCTGAACCTCAATCTGTAGTTGTCTTGGTCATGCCCCATCCTCTTTAAGATTCCTTATTTTAAGTCTTCGTACAAGGTTGTTCTCTTTGGGTTTAAGGGTAATGCCATCCTGTGGTCGCTGCCACTTGTTCAAAATTCACCAAAAACACTGCAGGATCTTTCCCATCCTTCGCCTTTTTGAAAGATAGTGGACAGAATACCTGGTGGACTTGGTCTGTCCACCAAGGCTTCTTGTAAGGCGTATAAGGTCTCCTGGGGTTGTTAGCGTATAGTAAGCTGAACTTCGACCAAGGCCATCAGAAAATCCTCCATGGTGGTAGTGGCAAGTTTTGAGTTGTTTGGTTCAGGGTTTTCTTTTTGCTCTCCATCGGGGTTGGTCTACACCCACTTCACTCAGGTAGTTGCCCTCCACTCCAGAACATCTGGCATATTCGGAAAACTGCTAACCCAATCCCCTGTCGTTCATCAATCCAGTTGTTTTGTATTCTCCCAGAAATCACAGGTCTGTTCACCTAGGGTACTTCTTAATTCCTGTGCCAGAGCTTCTGGCTATCCTGGATCCTCTACATCGGTGAGTGGCAGTGGTACTCACATGAGCAACCAATGGCCTCTTACGGGGTTCAGAGACTACCACCCAACTCGTTCATTGCGACTTTGGGTAGGATCGACTTTGGCATATATCCGGGAAGGCCACCTACACGAGTTCGGAATGGGTCCCTGATTCCACCTGACCCGGTCAAGCCCCTAACCCCGTCAAAGTTGCATGTCCTCCAAAGTGCAAGCTGAGCCACGCTCCTCGGTAACAAAGGTTGTAGGAACAACAGAAGAAAGGATTGTGGGAGCAGCAGTTCTGAAGTTTCCTTGTGAAAATAATATTTTCTTGCTGCTTCAGAATAAAGTAATAGGATGAAATTTATAATATATTATCTACGTTTTTTGAACAAAAGATAGAGATGTATGCTCTTATTGGCACAAAAGACATTCAAAGATCAGCATGTTTGAAGGAAGCATCCATCCACAGATCTTTTTCAAACCATTTCCTTTCATGAACTGCAAATCTTTCTTCAAGGCAGCAAGAGTCCGGCTCCATTCGTGACCCAGTCCCTAAACGAATTACTAAAAATATTCCTCTGTATCCAGAAATCACTAAAGCAGTTGTTGAATTTGTAAATAAATCACTTCCTACTTCAAAGTTGCCCAACGCTCTCAACCAAACGTTAGTTGTACCACTTCTGAAAAAACAAAACGCAGATTTTTCTCTAGTTAATTGTAGACCAGTTTTAAATATTCAATATATTGCAAAGAATATTGAAGATACAGTGCTGACTGAAGTTAATTCCTCTGTTCTGCTGCACAATATGCTCAGTCCATATCAATCTGGTTTTCATCCAGTGCACGGTACTGAGTAGCTGGTATTTCCTGGGATAGATCAGCCGAGAAGCTCGGTAGACTCTGGAGGGATTGGGGCAGCTATCTGTTTTGATTTGTGAGCAGCCTTTGACATGGTCGACCAATGGATCCTGTTGGAAAGTCTTGCCCAAATTGCAATCATCAACTTAGCAATGGACTGTTATTTACTTTTGTAACAGACGAAGACCAAGCAGTCAGCCTTCCTCTTTTCTGCTCAGAGTTTATAGTGGCAAGGCACAGCCCTGTGTCCCCTCTTATTTAATGTACATATTCTAGCATTAATTAAGCTCTTACTTTCTGATGGTGTGAAATATTTGAACTACTCTGATGCCATTAATGCACCTTTGGGGACCTCGGACCTTAGCAAAATGTATGCTGGACATAGACACCTGATTGTCAGCAAATAGGTTGAAGCTTAATGATTCTAAGTTCCTGATTCACAGAGCGTTTTCCCATGGGGTTTTGCCATTATAAAACGCTTCTGTGAATACGGCCCTAATACTGACATTCTAATAATGGGAAGGAAAAATAAAGGGGTAAACCTGCGTTATAGTCCCTGATCCTTCAGGTATTATGCAGCACAAAACTATATATTGGATCAGTAGAACGGGTTGACTCTGGCACAGTAAGAATATATCACATTTTATTTCAAATACTTCATTACAAAAAACATATATATTTATAAATTCTTAAGTACTTTTAAAAAATTTAACAATTCATATCCTCATACATATCCCACACACACTCACCAATCTATCTAAAAAGACATGTTATACCCCACATTCAATATTTTGCAGAGCATCCACTCTATTACTGTATTTCATTAATATGTTCAACAATGACCCAGTCCATAATATCAGGTGTCATTATATGGCTGATATGATGTTTAACCAGATGTCTTGCTCGTAGACAAACGTCGACACGTGTTTCGGTCAGAGACCTTCTTCAGGACGTTGGGCAAGAAAATGGTGCTCCGCCCTATTTTAAACTTGTATGGGCCAGAATTCGATCTAAAAACAATGCAAAGCCAGAATGTCAACCCTATTTCTTTTAGAAGGTGACACATTAATGTCACATATAAGTCAAAATTAAATAGAGACAACCGTCTTACTCACCCCCAAGATGCAATTCTTAGGATCGTGACAAGAACAAAAAGGATTAATCCTCCACTGGCCTCGGTATCAATGTCGAGCCTGTGGAACCAACACACCACATAACAAAACATTTAGTACTCAATACATTGGCCAAACCAAGGTTTTTAACTGTATATATATCTCAACAATACGAATGATACAAAAACTTACATGTATC
This sequence comes from Ambystoma mexicanum, assembly GCF_040938575.1. Taxonomy (NCBI): domain Eukaryota; kingdom Metazoa; phylum Chordata; class Amphibia; order Caudata; family Ambystomatidae; genus Ambystoma; species Ambystoma mexicanum. Next base: position 190,371,505 of record NC_090933.1, on the reverse strand, counting down.
CAATGGTAAAGAACACTTTACACGGGACCTGCACGTTTGTGAAAGCAGGACGTACACTAATGTACTGGAGTCATTAAATCCTCGATGGACCCCAAGCAACTGTGAACAAAATCACATAAATCCAAATTATCACCCATAAATCACAAGTATTTACTCCGTTCTCTAATAAAAATCACCAAAGTGCTAACCCCATCTCTTCCCAACACTATACTACAGGTGCCGTCACCTTAAACATCATAGCCTGCTCGTGATATTCTCACTCGAGCAGACACGACATGAGTTCCGCATTTTTAACAATGCGTATACCGTGCCACAGTCACCGCAATCGTACCTATTAAAGTTTCACATATACATTCATCTCTTAACTTGGTCCAATCGATCAAAAACCACGACCAAACAATCCACTCCTCCGGACGGCGTTCGACTCACATTTAACCACCGACTATAACGAAAGCGATGGACATAAACAGGGGACAATCCAAAACCCTCAATAGTAAACACTAAAAAGGGACTGGATCCACCAAAACGCTGTCTTAGCCATTTAGAGTGGAAAAACGGACACGATCAAACGTGTGTCTATGCAAGCAAACACGTCTCCCCTCAATAGGTTACTGGAATACGCGCATCCGCCAAATGCAAGCGGGGAACCACACCCTGGTTCTCCATAACAAATACTGTTCACGGTTCCACCACAATGTTTAGACAAAACTAAACCGAAAAAATTAATGTACAAAAACATTTTTCGAACGATACATCAAAAAATCCTAGTAGAAAATCCTAAAGTGATACATAAGGGGTCTGGCGTACCATGCCTAATTCCCTGGTGCATCTTAGCCTGATTTTAGGAACTGGGTGCTTTGTTAGAGTCTTCTACCAACTCACACCTATTACATGAATATATCTATATCCAGGTCCTACAGTGGACCTCTCCACCATTCGAAATATACCCATACCATTGGCACAGATGTACAAATTTCTTCAGAGCCCATCTTTTTATATCTATAAAAGTGTATATCACGTTCTGTGGGCTTTATATTTTAAGCTTCATACAAACAGTTTTGAAAAATAAGTTAGAACGACAAGTTGGAGAAAACAAATTTCAAAAGACCACGATGGAAAAACTAACATCCAGTACCATTATTGTGCAGCAGCTGTAACGAAATGTAATTTGTGCGGCATGGATTAGACTCAGTATTATTCATATGGTACCTGGACATATATTGGCTGTCTTAAACATACACTATTCATTGTAAATAATATATATATAAGTTGAAAACAGCATATTAGTTTCTAGTGACAAGAGTGTTCCACTCAACTGAGACATTCAATCCTTCCTGAACCGTATTCAGAGTGTGGATCCATTTTTGTTCTGTACGGTGTAAAATTGTACTGATGTCCCCCCCTCTCATATTACTCTTAATATGTTGGAGTACGAACCATCTTATGTCTGTGTCTTTATGTTTCATTTTCAAAAAGTGATCAACAAGCGGTTTATCTGCCACTCCATTTCTAATACAGCTCCTATGTTCAGATATCCGCTGTCGTACTTCGCGTGTGGTCTTACCAACATAAAGGAGTTGACAGGGACAGCTAATAATATAGATCACATTTTTGGTCAAGCAATTAGTGTGGCAATTCATCTTCCACACTCTTTGGCCAAATTGGAATTCCTTTTTGGTTACTGTTAAAGGGCATGCTACACATTTGCCACACTTATAGTGGCCAATTATGGGAGGCAAACCCCATTGTCTATTGATGGTAGTGACCCTCTTTGGTTCCCTGTATGTGTGCACTAGTCTCTGTCTTAGGTTCTGGTTACGTTTAAATGCGTACATCGGTTTCTGTGATAATGACCCTGGGTGCTTTACAAGGTTCCAGTGTTTATTAATAATTCTCTTTACATCAGCACTCACTGGGTTAAAGGTGGTAACACACACTAAACGTTCATTGTTCTTTCTTTCTCTCTGGGTCAGACAAATTTCTCGATTTGTATTTTCCGCTCTTTTTAGTTGGTCTTTTACCAACCTTCTAGGGTAGCCCCTCTTCTGTAGCCTTTAATATGAGAGGGGGGGACATCAGTACAATTTTACACCGTACAGAACAAAAATGGATCCACACTCTGAATACGGTTCAGGAAGGATTGAATGTCTCAGTTGAGTGGAACACTCTTGTCACTAGAAACTAATATGCTATTTTCAACTTATATATATATTATTTACAATGAATAGTGTATGCTTAAGACAGCCAATATATGTCCAGGTACCATATAAATAATACTGAGTCTAATCCATGCCGCACAAATTACATTTCGTTACAGCTGCTGCACAATAATGGTACTGGATGTTAGTTTTTCCATCGTGGTCTTTTGAAATTTGTTTTCTCCAACTTGTCGTTCTAACTTATTTTTCAAAACTGTTTGTATGAAGCTTAAAATATAAAGCCCACAGAACGTGATATACACTTTTATAGATATAAAAAGATGGGCTCTGAAGAAATTTGTACATCTGTGCCAATGGTATGGGTATATTTCGAATGGTGGAGAGGTCCACTGTAGGACCTGGATATAGATATATTCATGTAATAGGTGTGAGTTGGTAGAAGACTCTAACAAAGCACCCAGTTCCTAAAATCAGGCTAAGATGCACCAGGGAATTAGGCATGGTACGCCAGACCCCTTATGTATCACTTTAGGATTTTCTACTAGGATTTTTTGATGTATCGTTCGAAAAATGTTTTTGTACATTAATTTTTTCGGTTTAGTTTTGTCTAAACATTGTGGTGGAACCGTGAACAGTATTTGTTATGGAGAACCAGGGTGTGGTTCCCCGCTTGCATTTGGCGGATGCGCGTATTCCAGTAACCTATTGAGGGGAGACGTGTTTGCTTGCATAGACACACGTTTGATCGTGTCCGTTTTTCCACTCTAAATGGCTAAAACAGCGTTTTGGTGGATCCAGTCCCTTTTTAGTGTTTACTATTGAGGGTTTTGGATTGTCCCCTGTTTATGTCCATCGCTTTCGTTATAGTCGGTGGTTAAATGTGAGTCGAACGCCGTCCGGAGGAGTGGATTGTTTGGTCGTGGTTTTTGATCGATTGGACCAAGGTAAGAGATGAATGTATATGTGAAACTTTAATAGGTACGATTGCGGTGACTGTGGCACGGTATACGCATTGTTAAAAATGCGGAACTCATGTCGTGTCTGCTCGAGTGAGAATATCACGAGCAGGCTATGATGTTTAAGGTGACGGCACCTGTAGTATAGTGTTGGGAAGAGATGGGGTTAGCACTTTGGTGATTTTTATTAGAGAACGGAGTAAATACTTGTGATTTATGGGTGATAATTTGGATTTATGTGATTTTGTTCACAGTTGCTTGGGGTCCATCGAGGATTTAATGACTCCAGTACATTAGTGTACGTCCTGCTTTCACAAACGTGCAGGTCCCGTGTAAAGTGTTCTTTACCATTGGATACATGTAAGTTTTTGTATCATTTGTATTGTTGAGATATATATACAGTTAAAAACCTTGGTTTGGTCAATGTATTGAGTACTAAATGTTTTGTTATGTGGTGTGTTGGTTCCACAGGCTCGACATTGATACCGAGGCCAGTGGAGGATTAATCCTTTTTGTTCTTGTCACGATCCTAAGAATTGCATCTTGGGGGTGAGTAAGACGGTTGTCTCTATTTAATTTGGACTTATATGTGACATTAATGTGTCACCTTCTAAAAGAAATAGGGTTGACATTCTGGCTTTGCATTGTTTTTAGATCGAATTCTGGCCCATACAAGTTTAAAATAGGGCGGAGCACCGTTTTCTTGCCCGACGTCCTGAAGAAGGTCTCTGACCGAAACACGTGTCGACGTTTGTCTACGAGCAAGACATCTGGTTAAACATCATATCAGCCATATAATGACACCTGATATTATGGACTGGGTCATTGTTGAACATATTAATGAAATACAGTAATAGAGTGGATGCTCTGCAAAATATTGAATGTGGGGTATAACATGTCTTTTTAGATAGATTGGTGAGTGTGTGTGGGATATGTATGAGGATATGAATTGTTCAATTTTTTAAAAGTACTTAAGAATGTATAAATATATATGTTTTTTGTAATGAAGTATTTGAAATAAAATGTGATATATTCTTACTGTGCCAGAGTCAACCCGTTCTACTGATCCAAAATATAGTTTTGTGCATTCTAATAATGGGGGCATAAAGATGTGTTGCCATCCAAGGTTTCGCCTGTTGAACTTGGCCCCTGTCCCCTTCCACTCAACTAGGTACATTATTTCGTGGTATTGATTAATGATAAGCTTGCAATGGAGTCCCAAATATCATCTGACCAGTAGCAGGACTGTCATGGCCATCTAAAATCCTAAAAATTGTGACAGCCCAGCTGCAGGAACATGTGGATCAGGAGAATCTGTTGGACCTGCTGCAATCCGGTTTCTGACCAGGTTTTGGGACGGAGACAGCGTTGTTGACGGTCTGGGATGACCTACTGGAGACGGCGGATCAGGGGGGCATGTTGCTGCTGGTCATGCTGGACATGTCCGCTGCTTTCGATATGGTAGACCAGGGGATCCTATTGAAACATCTGAGAGAAGTGGGAGGGGTGGGGGAGCAAGCACTTCGATGTTTTAAATCTTTTCTCACCCGAAGAGAACAAAGAGTTCGACTTGGAGACTTCCTGTCAGATTCGGTGCTACAAAACTGTGGAGTCCCGCAGGGATCCTCTCTCTCCCCACTACTTTTTCATTTATATGTCAAATTACTCAAGCACTGAATACACTTCCATTCATATGCAGATGACACTCAGGTGTTCATAAGGATGGATAATTTAGAGGAGACGTATGAGAAAGTGGAGCAGTGCCTACAAGACATATAGGCCTGGATGTGTGCCAATCAGCTATTGCTGAACGCCAGCAAAGCAGAAGTGGCTCTATTCGCCTCAAAACACCGTCTGCAATGTAGGGAGCAACTACACTCCCCATGCTTCTTGGGGACACAGCTACATTTTGCTAAGAAAATTTAAAATTTAGGCTGTGTCTGGGAGGATAATATGGGAGGTGGAGCTCAGGTTAGCGTGAAGGTGCAAGCAGCATTCCATTCGTTACGCTTACTAAGACATATCCTACCATTCATTGCAAATGAAGATAGAGCAGTGGTTATTGGCACTCTGGTCAACTCAAGACTAGATTATGGGAATGCACTGCTGTCGGGTATACCAGCCTATCAGCTGCGAAGATTGCAAGTGGCTCAAAATGCAGCAGTTAGGCTAGCGTATAGGGTAAAAATATCAGCCCTAACCTCTAATCTAAGAAGAGCTTTACATTGGTTGGCAGTAAAGGAGAGAATTGAGTTTAAAATTCTCTGTCTGGTATTTTAAGTGTGTTAATAAGCCAGGGCCAAGATATCTATCAGACAGCTGCGCTCAGCAGATCAGAATCTGCTTCAGATACCACGCACTAGGTATGTGAGCAAAGGGGACCGCAGATTTGGAGTCTATGGCCCAAGAGCATGGAATATACTACCCAGAGAAATTCACAAGATTAAAACCCTCCCGGCATTCCGGAGGGCCGTGAAGACCCATTTGTTTTGCTAGAGATCTTGTATCTCAGTTAGTGCAAATCAACCTCAAATGATTAAGCGGATCAAGGCACAGATGAAGGATAATTGATACATCAGCACCAATTACGATTGAATTCGTCCGGTGCACGATACAAATTCACAAAATCAAAAATCTATCAAATCTGTGCTCAAATCTGTTTTTCTAATCGAAGGTTACTTAATCACATTTTTCGTTTTTTAGACCAGAATCATGAAAAACAGGCAATTCTAGTATTAGTGGTATTACACCTCGACTATGACTTTGCAGTTTTTCTGGGTCTGCCGTCCTGCTTGATAAAAAGTCTTCAAAGACTAATGAAGTGCATAGGGCACATACAGTCGATACAAGCAGCTATTGCCTCTCTATATTACCTCCCAATTGGTAAAAGGTTAATCTTTAAATCTATGTGTACAACACATAAAGCATCGTACAACAATGGACCAGCGGTAATTAACAGCAAGTTTAAACAATACTCAGAGTGTTAAGCTCTCGGTCAGCCTGTCTGCTGCTACCCATGAAAATGACCAAGTGAGGGGGAGCCGGTAGGAGATTTGTTGCACAAGCATCTATGGTGCAGGAGAGTCTTCCATTATGTTTAAACTCAACAATCAAACACTTAGTTGCCAAAATTGTTGAACATTTTTGGTTATCTAAACAAAACTGCTCCTACAGTTTGTTGTGTTAGAGTGACAAAAATCAGGCTCTACAAAAATCCTTTTAACAAAACATACTGGCAATAATTCTAGACTTTCCCTTTGTTTTATGAAGTCTGGGTGGATTTGAGACCTCTTGTGACATTGTCTACTGGATCCAGTGAAAGGTACGATATCCAATTTTATTTGCCCATCCCCGCTCCTTCCACGCTCACCAAGCATGGTTCAAGAAAGTCCCTATAATTTAAGATGTCTGGTTCGGTACTCAGCCCAAAAGTGACATCATTCACAAGATCACCATGGTAAATGTGATGCTTAATTCCCTTTACCGTAACATGCATTATCATCAACACATGCCAGTGGTAATCCCAGAATGCTCCTTTGATGATGATGGTTAGGTTTGGAGATCCATTCAAACATAATTTTCTGGATAAACCCTTTCAATGGGCGCTCTAGTGAAAGGAAGCAGTTCATACATTTATGAAGTGTAACGAATCCCGAGGTGTCGTCACTGCTTTACATGGGGGAGCCCCTTGGCATGAGGCCAGGGAGGTGAGGCCGCTAGACGATAGTCCCCCAGGGGTGGTACTCAGTGGGAGGATATCATGGGGAGGGAGGACCCTATTGTGAGTAGTGACCATCTTGGGAGAACACAGTATCCCTTTAACCCTCCCACCTTCCCTACACAACCTTTTCCTATTCTCCCATCAGCTGCCCCAATATACCTTTGTTGCACATCTCAGATCGAGACCACTGAGAAGAAAATCCTCCATGAGGTATTCAATGAAAGTACTGACACAAAGAAGAGGTCAAGAGCAATGAGGATCAATGCTGAGAACCATGGCATGCAGTCTAGTTGTTCGGATCAATCGATTGGCCTGTTGTCCTTCAAAACGAGAGGGAACCAAACGATGGTGTCTTCTACCTCTCTGCACGGACCAGGAGTTCGGCAAGCTACACGAAGGTCAGAGCAGAGAAGCAGATGGAGTCTGGAAGAGGAGCATGCCTGCAAACGTCCCACGAAGCAGGAAACTTCCAACTGAAGAGGAAGTACTCTTGCCAGGAACATAGGCTAATGGAGATCAGAACCCCCATTGTCAAGCTGCTGTAGAGGCTTGTAAAAGACTGGAGAAGACTCTGGGTAGCGGAGGAAGCCACAGAAGATCCTGGGAGACCCAAAGAAAACCAAAGGGCCACCGCCAAGACCCTGCAGGTATCACGGTGGCCAAGCCCTGGGTTGGGGAAACCCAGAGTCCTTAAGTAAAAGAAGAACTAACACATACAAACATTTACTGATGCACTGCAGCAAGGAGAAGGGAGTCTAGGACCCTTACTGGAGAAAATACTTCTCAAATAACAATAATAAGGGATATGAACTTTACACTTGCAAATAGTGCTTGCAGACCTTGGCAGGAGAGTAAACCAAGGCTGGGGCATAAAGAGAATTGTGAAGTAAACCAAGTGAAGGGGGTCTGGGATCCACGCTGGGGAGGTGCACCTCTAATAGTAATAATAATTTGGCATTTATATAGCGCTACGAACCCTCAGGTATCTGAGCGCTGCTTATTATTACCCACGCTGTGTGCTGCTCATTTATCGACCTCGGAAGGATGAAAGGCTGAGTTTGGCCCTGCCGAGGTTCGAACCTCTGTTAGCAGGCTCTGCACGGGTGTCAAAGCGAGCGCTCTACTCGCTGTGCCACTTGACCGTCATAGTACTAAGGAGAAACAGCACGTCTATACGCAAGATTGACACTTAGGTGAAGTCACAGAGAAAGGGTGGTGAAAACAAGATCGTGGAGTACCCGACTTGGCAGGAGAGTGGATCAAGAAGGGGGTACTGACAAGGGACTGGCACCCACAATACAGCTTGGAAAAGGCATCCAGGTTCTTCGTCGTCGGAGTACCTGGAAGATGGGTCTACTTACAATGGTCTGGGACCCCCAACAGAGCTTGGAAAAGGTGTCCAGGCCACTCCACCTTCTCACAGAGCCTGGGAGGCAGGCCTATCAAGTACGCTGGAAAGACCCCAGGGAAAGGGAATCAAACCCTTGAGTCTTGTGGAACTTTTGCTTGCTTTCTACACCTTTTGGAACTTTTTGTTGTTAACTGCAAAGCTGGGCTGCAGGCGGATAGCCAAGAGACATTTCCCATAGCACATTATACTAGGTTTAGCTTGTGAGCGATAGGTTAGGATTTGGACATAGGATGTCAAACTTTACTTTGCGACATTCTGACACTGACAGTTCATTAGCTAGTTATGTTGAGGCAGCAACACCCCTCTTAGACATAGGGTCAGTTAGAGTTCCCGCCAACGTCCCCCCATTTTTGATATTAATAAAAGTCTTTGCCAATCAACATGCCACCCTTGTGTCCATGCCACCCTCTTAGAACCCATCCCTGCATCCTCAACAACCACCAATGGCATGGATTCCAAAATGCGCCTCTGTTTGATGATGTCTGGTTGTGTATTGAGAAATACTGCACCTATGTTCACTACGTAGCGCCTTTGAGATCTAGCAGCATAAAGTGGCTGCCTAGGCTGCCTAGGAAGCGCAGCTGGTTGAGAGCTGCAGCGAGGACTGCGCGTTTGAATCAGGGGCACCATGCCACATGACAACCACAGGAGATCAGGAGTAATGAGCAATATCGAGACAGCCACTTGATAGCAGCAATCTATGTGACATGACAGCATCTTACCACCCGGTTAACCCTCTCTCAGTGTGCATGAGGGAGGGTGAAGGGGCTTCATTTGGGCCTTCTGATGGGGACTTGGAGTCATGTTATCAATGTTGTATGTATATGATATTTTGAGAATTTTTACTAGGTTTATTGTATTTTATTTGCTTTAAATAAATATATATATATATATATTCATACAATCTTTGCCTTATCTATGTCCTCATTTGTATGATGAAATACTCTGTTTCAGGGTTACTTTCTGATGTGTTGCATTAACCTAGTGAACTCTGCTGTTGTTGTTTGTTTACTCAGCCCGGTTCCTGCTGGGGTAAACGAATACAATTTCTTGGGGCTATTGCTCTGTCCCTGTGTGGGTCTGTGTGGAGCAGGCATGGTCAATTTTTGGGTATTATTCCTATGGAAATTCGGAATAAAAAACAAGCAAATAAAACGATAGACCTAATTGCTCATTGCGTTCACGATGGAGGTCCAATGGCATTGGAAAGTGTGCCTGGTCTTGTATGTGCAGGGGTGTACTTTGCACCCTCCAGGGGAATCCAGGGGTATCCAGTCTGTCAGAGGCAGTAAAATGAGCGTGGGGAAGATAAGAGGATGGGAAAGCGGAAAATAGATGCTAAAAACACAGGGAGGGAGGAATGCAGCGAGGGTCCAATTTTTGGGCATAGCATGGGTGCATGCCCGTCCTGTTGGGTGACAATAGTTCTGCAAAAAGGGAGGAGGCGGATATTTCCGAAAGTGACATTGGGACGTAGTTCAGAAACCGGAAGTCTCTGTAATCGGCCTGCAGGCAGGCAGATTTCAAAAGGTTGAACGTAGTAATTCAAGGATGTGGCCTTACATTGTTGGCAGAATGCATGCATGCCATGCTTGATCTCGGCCAGAGAAGAGAGGGCGTGGCCATGTGGCTGGTAAAGCCATGTGATCCCCTTGTGATCCGTGTCTGAAAGGCATGGTTTGTTGGAAGGCCTTGGTGGAGCCTTTGCCTGTGGAAGACAATGATGCATTCTTGCTTTTAGCATTATTTACCAGGGGCCAGATTACAGAAACTTTGCACCAGTGCAAGTGCAAAGTTGCACCGTAGTTCAAAAAAACATTTGAGCTATATTCAAAAACATAGGGAAAACGTCATCCTGTTTCAAAATTTCATTGAAAGTACGTGTTCTTTTCACTAGGGTAATTTTTTCCCTAGTGATTATACCGTGAAAAATGGCACTTGTAACGGTGTAAATGTTTTCGAGTATGGCCCCCATGTTTTTTGCACTCGTGCTGATACGGTGCAGTTTTGCACTTGCACTGGTGCACAGTTTCTGTGATCTGGCCCGGGTGCTCAATTGTCCGGTTTTGCCAATTCAGGTCTTATTTAAAGGTTAAGGGCCCGATTCATGGAATATTTGCCCGGTTCAAAGTGACTTTGCACTGCCGACAAAAACCCCAAAGTGTAATTTTGCAGTGCAAAGTCCGGGCGAAGTCAAAGCATAGTCATTTTTGCAGTACAAAACGACTTTGCACAGACTTTGCATGGAAGAAATACACTTTGCACGGTTCCATGAATCAGGGTTTGTGTTGGCAGTGCAAAGTCACTTTGAACCGTGCAAAATTCCATGAATCGGGCCCCTAAGTGCCTAATTCATGGAACGTTCCTGCCAACAAACACATTGAACCGGGCCTAACTCACAGGGCGGTGCAACAAAGAGTATTTCTGCTGAGCAATGTCTCTTTGCACTGCAAAAGTACTCTGTTTAGGCCCGGTTCAACGTGTTTGTTGGGAGTGCAAAGTCACTTTGCACCGCACTAAACGTTCCAAGAATTAGGCCCTAAGTTTGCAGTTAGAAGGCGGAGGAGCGGCGCGTGAGACCGAGGCAGCTGGATGCACAGCTTCGGGCATTATGAAAAGAGAAAGACAGATTTAGTTACAGTCTCCGCTCCCAGGCCTTTGTACCTGTTTTCTGAAAGTAGGTGATCTTTCATGTGGTTAGGGTGGGGGAGGTGCAGGCGGGAGAGCCATTCATATCCTGTCAGGATCTTTTGGTGCAGCCTGAAGTCTTAGATTTTAAAGGGGGCACTTGAGAGACATCACAAGATCTCAGGGGGCTGAAGTGGGGACCCTATTAGGGAAGACCACAGAGATGTCACCTCAAAATGTTCCAGGCCTACACCCAAGGTCTACTGGCACCAAGTGACAGGCTTTTACAGTGGGTTTTGTAGGCGCTTGGTGTTTTATTCACTGCTTTTCTATGGCTCATTCTGCTCTCAATGGTGTGCTTTGACGGGGTCCTTTTACGTTGTAGTGCAGAATTCAAGGCCTGTCGTAGCAAGAACAGTCCTGCTGTCTGGCATTAGCACAGAGGAGGTGCGCCCATATCTGTGAGGGGCAGTGTTCAAGGCATAAAATAAATAAAGTAGGGAGACTCATTAACATACCAATTGAATGTGGCATCACCAGAAATTAGCATATCAAGGTGTCCTCTGAAAAAAGTGGGGGGACTCCATCCACCCACGTGTACCCTGGACTTGAGCCCTGACTATGGGGGGCAAGCCTGAGTGGCCAGTCCTAGCTACAGCAGGGATTTGTGGTTGAACTATTACAGTCAAGCCATTTGATTCTGAGAACAGAGGGGCTGAGGTCTCAAATAAATACGAGGGGTGGGGGGCAAACAAGTGGGGATTTGGTAAGCAAAGCAGATCTTACAAGCAGGAGCGATGCTAGAAATGTGGGGATATTTTCCCAAACATTCCCTGAACTGGAGCTGGTGGAAGTAGGTCACATTTAACCCAATTCCCAAAGAATCCGGCATCCCGGAATACTGCGGAGGATGAGTATTGTCGATATGTGATAGTAGAAACATTGCAGATCACTGTGCATGCAGCGGTGACCTGCGCATAAATCTGCAGGTTTCTTCCGGCGCAATGATGCACTGGCCAGCCCTTCTGGCATACATTAGTGCAGGGGTCTGCAACCTCTGGATCTCCAGGTGTTTTGCACTACAAGTCCCATGATCACTTGTGATTGGCTATGATGGCCAGGGCTGGTGGGAGCTGGAGAGAGCTAATGGTTGCAGGCCCCTGTGTTAGTGGATAGCAGGAACGTAGCTCACTGTGATGAGCGATTAACCTTCTTCGTCCCCTTAGGACAGTGGTCTTCAAACTTTTTTGGCCAGGGCCCCCCTGAGCAAAATTTGGGCAGGTCGGGACCCCCCAGAAATGCCAAATGGACAGTATATATTGCGCGCCGTCACCTGCTCCCATCAAAGTCGCTGGGCTCCCTCATCCCACTCCTACCCAGTCGCTGGTCTCTCCCCACCCCATCACACACCCAGGGCTCTCCCCACTCTGCTCCCATCACTATCCCATGGTTCCCGCCCATTGTGCTCCCACCATAGTCCCTCGGTTCCCCCATCCCGTTCCCAACACAGTCTGAGGGCCAGTGGCGGCTGGTGAATCTTTTTTAAGTGGAGGGGCATTAAGGGGAGGTTCGGGGGGGTTTCCCCCTGTGAATTTTTTTTTAAATAATAGGTTAAAATGTTGCATTGTAGAGCATAGTTTTAACAAAAAATGGGTAAATAGCCAAACAGTTTGCAATTGTTGCTGGGAGTCCAGGGGGCAGGCATTGATATTTTATTTCTATCGCGCTCGTACACAAGTGTTTCAGAGCGTGACAAGGCAAGGGAGGGGAACAGAGGAGAATAAAACAGCGATCTTACTAGGCCCAGTGACATTGAGAACGCGCAAGTGTGAGGGGAAAAGTGCATGGAAGGGGGGAGAAGTGGAAAGTGCGAAGCAGAGGAGAAACAGATAAATAACAATAAATAAATAATAAAGGCAACAAACAGTGGTAGTGCAGCCAGCAATTTGCAAGTGCTACGTTTAAGGCAGCAGACAGGGTAGGTCTGATAAGTGCAGGAAGAAAGATGGTTCTCCTCAAGTTTTAGAGTGGCAGGGCGCTGTTCCAGAGGGAGGCCCCAGCCGAAGACGGAGATCTACCCCCAGCTCGTTTCTTTGATAAACGACTGACCCTGAGGGAGTTGGAGGTAGAGGAGTGAAGAGCTCGAGAGGGGAGGTATTTGCGGAGGAATAGCAGAAGGTATTTTGGACCGAGGCCCCAGAAAGCCTTGTGGACAAGGCAGAGGGTTTTGAATGATAGATGTCCGGTAAAAAGATACCATCCCTGTCCCCTGGGCCCCACTGGTCCTAACACAATGAACATGATTATGTGTATATGCAAGGCGCTGCACATTCATACAGCAATCACTCTATCATTCACATGAGCATCCATCACCATACACTCACTCATAACGCATCCATACACATGTTTAAATAAAAACAATTAACATAAACGTACCTTCTGCATTGGCCTGTGTGTGGGTGCTGCTCCAGCTGCTCTGTCCGTATGTGCGAGGAGGCGCAGGAGCTCCCCCTCGGACATACAGACATGCAGTGCCCCAGCCAGCATTTCCAATGAGCTATGCAATGCTGGCGAAGCAAAACGCCCCAGCACTTGCATGGCTCAGTGAGCATGTGCGGCTGGGGAACTAAACTGAACTGTCAAAGGGAAACAGTGTTTCCCTTTGACAGTTCAGCCAGCCCAGGAGCACTCCATTAGCTGGATAAAGCAGCTGAGGGAGTGCTCACTGTTTCACTGGGCTGGCTCCTTAGCTCCTCCATAATGGGTGAGGGGCCACTATGCAGTTAGTAATGTTGACCATTGTTGCTGAATATATCACAATTTACTTACATTTTAACACAAAGCACCCCTTTGGGTACTATTGAAACAGTGGGCTTCATAACTACTCTGGCGGTAGCTGTGCCGGTAAAACCGGCACGGCTGCCACTGGAGTTGCATCCGGGTCTGGCACCCGCGAATGGGCAATTACTATTTCATGCCGAGTTAGGCGGACATGATAATTGCCCTTTCGAAGGTGCCGGTAGATCCCCATTCCCATTTGAGCCCCATATGGCTCAAATGGGAAGGGGGAGCTCGGATGCACCGGCACCGTTAATAACGGTGCCGGTGCATCCGACGAGCTGAGGTCAGACCTGGCGGGGGCTGTCAAGCACCCACGAGCACAACTCTTACTATGGCGGAACGGTAGCAACGGTGCCGGTAGCTTACCAGCACCGTTGTTACTGGTCCGCCATAGTAGTAATGAGGCCCAGTCTGTGACTAAAGGAATGAATATCCATTTACAACTGTGGGCCACTTTTTCATTGTTGCCTGAGACAGTTTCATGCTTCAGCCCGCCCATGTGGGCCACCCCTGCCCATTTCTTCCAATCTAAAAAAAAAAAAAAAAAAAATCTTTTTTCATGCTGAGCTCTCAGGGCCCCCCTGGGATGCACCCGCGGACCCCTAGGGGGTCGCGACCCACAGTTTGAATACCACTGCCTTAGGATATATGTGTAAACTAAGACACGTTTTAATTTGCCACAAGTCAAACATATACATTCTAATTTGCAGGAGCAAGAAGCTCAAATCCCATGGACCCAAATTACATTGTTCTTTTGTCCTCCATTTTAGGGCCTGGGGGTGGGGGGCACGCAAAGGTTTAAAGTACCTCTCAGTGTGAAGTGGCAAGAAATGGAGAAAAAAAACCAACTGGAGCCTGTCTGTCAGCGGGACATGAGCAGTGCAAAGCGTTGATGTACCAGTTAAAGATACGCCGCCACATACACATCGCTTCCCCGCGCCTGTTCCAACAGCAGCGGGAGGATGCTTTTCATTTTTCGGCCTGTGCTATTGACATGCGAGATATGTCCTCTATAACTTTGCAAACAGGGAGGGAAAAGAGCATTTCGATTTGCACATATATTGAAGCTCGCATTCCGAGTCCCTTTGTGCATCACGCCCACCTTTTCAGGTTCACATGAAGAGGATGCATGGGTGCATGTGCAGAGGATGCATGGGTGCATGAGAAGAGGATGTATGGGTGCATATGAGGAAGATGCATAGGTGCATATAAAGAGGAGGCATGGGTGCATATGAAAAGGATGCATGGGTGCATATGAAGAACATGCATAGGTGAGTATGAAGAGGATGCATAGGTGTGCATCAAAAGGATTCATGGGCTTATATGAAGAGGATGCATAGGTGCATATGAAGAGGATGCATGGGTGCATATCAAGAGGGTTATAGGTGCATATGAAAAGGATGCATAGGTGTGTATCAAAAGCATGCATAGGTGCATATGAAGAGGATAGATACATAGGTGTGTATGAAGAGGATGCATGGGTGTATATGAAGAAGATGCATAGGTGCATATAAAGAGGAGGCATGGGTGCACATGAAAAGGATGCATGGGTGCATATGAAGAACATGCATAGGTGAGTATGAAGAGGATGCATAGGTGTGTTTGAAAAGAATGCATGGGCTAATATGAAGAGCATGCATAGGTGTGTATGAAGAGGATGCTTAGGTGTGTATGAAGAGGATGGATGGGTGCTTTCCAAGAGTGTTATAGGTGCATAGGAAGAGGAAGCATAGATGTGTATTAAAAGCATGCATGGGTGCATATGAAGAGAATAGATAGATGTGTATTAAAAGCATGCATGGGTGCATATGAAGATAATAGATAGATGTGTATTAAAAGCATGCATGGGTGCATATGAAGATGGTGCATTGGTTTGTGTCAGAAATCATTTGTGACCAGTTCAGCAATCCTGATTAACAATTTCTTATCTTCAAGGTGTGTCTGGATCTTTCCCAGGCTTCCTTTTCTGAGATTTTAGCCAAAAAAGGGCCTTATTTTGAAAGCGTTTTTCAATGGGATGTCCCCATTGAAAAACACGTTTGTAAATCAGGCCCAAAGAGTCTGGAAGTTTCGCTTTATCTCGGGAGCCCTGAAGAATCACCATTAGGCGGGTAACTAGCCTGTGGTATAATGGGGCGCATTTCTCATTTCTTCGCAGTTCGAAACACTGTAGATAGATGTTGGCAGTCTCACAAGTGCCCTGTGGATGAGGCACTTTAGTAAGCCTTACTTAAGACCCTTTCAAGAAGGAATGTAATTCCATATTTCTTGAATCGGTTGCCAAGTGTATTTCTTATGAGGCAATGTTCTAGAGATAAAATACTGCAGAGTATTTGTTATAAAGTATTAAAACCCTATATGATATGCAGTGCAGGCCCCATCTGCATTATTCAACCGAACAAATGACTGGAACCCAGAGAATCAATAATATTATATCGGATTGTTACTTAATCATTGGCTCCTGAGCTGCTTGGCAATGCTGGCTATTAGGTGCCCACAAAACCTGATTTAACGGCCTCTGGGCACGTTAAGCGCCCTAAACCCCAAAATTGACCAGCGCCGAGAAGGGTACATTTTTCCGCACCCATAGTATAGCTGCAAGGGTCACCTCAATCCCCCAAAAGGGGAGGCATCATGAAAATGACAATCTGAGGGCCGGTGTTAGATGCGTTGCCCTAGCAACACATCTTATGTGTCGCTCAATGTGGGCCGGCGCAGGTGAGGTGGCATGTGACACTGGTAGGATGAAAGGAGGTGACAGGTGAGGTGATGCATTGGGCAAGTGAGGCATGCGCTACCTCATAATGAGAAGGGAGCCAGAGTAGCTGTTGACCGTGCATGGATGGCTGGCGGTTCCGGCAGGTAAAGCGGGAGAGTTGCATGGCTGTATAGGGAGAGTTGCATGGCTGACTGGGAGGAAAATTAGCAAATGTTCAGTGCAGCTAGCCAGAGGGATGCAGACATTCTAAGAAATTGCCTCCTAATATGCCCAGATTTCCTGGATCCTGATTGGATGCTTGGATGCTTTGACCATCCAAGACCGACTTGGTCCTCATCGTACCCGCCCTAAACAATAAAGTGCCCAACAATATCTCAATGACATGTGCCTAATAGGATTTGAACCACAACTATTGCATTCAGCAAAATCCTTACTCTTCACCATAGCAGTCTACCCTTCCAGAAAAACATAGCCAAGAAGGACCAAAAGGCCTGGTCCCAAATCTCCACCCTTTGCAATATCAAACCCTTCAACCCACTGCAGGAATTCCCAAGCTTAGAGCAGGCACTTTCAATCTCACACTTGATGGGGAACATACCCTCCTGATGGGGCTTCCAGCCGCTTACTTGTCTCCCCTATAAGCAGTCCACTACACTGCACCACGTCTTATTATAGGTGTGCAGAAATGTGCCTAAATTACCCCATCCTATGAGAACTACGTTGCCTTCCTCTCCACTCCAAGATACTGTTCAATACTGCATGTAACTTCTACAAAGCAGTCACAAGTAGCCAAACAGTGTACCCTTGGCGACTTAGATCTACATATGTGGTGGCACACGCTCCTTGCACAGCAAGTAAACCAACCGACTTAAATCACAACTTGACTTCAAAGAGAGGACCTCAAACAATCCTTCTCTTGTCATGCACCCACTCTCTGGAACTTCATCCTTGTATCAGCTGAGGTTTATAGTGATTCCATCGAGAAAATAAAGCAACGACAAACCAAAGCATCTAATAAAAAGCATCGAATGCCAAAGCATCTACAGGCTAACTTTTACAGGTAAAAGTGGCTTTCCATCTAAACCAGTCCATCGAAAATATAAATGTACTGGTTTCAATGGAAATGCACTTTTACATTTGTAACTTTAAAACGTTACATGGAGCTGTCCACTGCTGAAATTACGGCACTGGGCAGCTCCTTGTAACGTTTACATTTTTTTTGGTATATTAGGGGAGGTCCCCCCAATCACTCTAACCCCCACACCCACCCCCTAATCCTAACGTAACCCTTAATCTAACTCTAGCCCCAACCCTAACCCTAATGTAACGCTTAGTCTAACCCTAGCCCCAACCGTAACCCTAATGTTACCCTTAATCTAACCCTAGCCCCAACCCTCACCCTAACCCTAACCCTAATGTAACCCTTAATCTAACAGTAGCCCCAACCCTAACCCTAATGTAACCCTTAATCTAGCCCTAGCCCCAACCCTAACCCCAACCCTAACCCCAACCCCAGCCCTTAACCCTAACCCTAATGTAACCCTTAATCTAACCCACCCTAGCCCCAATCCTGACCCTAACCTGACCCTAACCCAACCCTAGCCCCAACGCTAACCCCACTAATTTCGATGGATCCATCGAATTATATACAATGAAATGGCTATTCGATGAGATGGAATTTCGTTGCATATAATTCAATGGTTTGGTATTAGATGCTTTGGTGTTCAATGGATTGACCAGATGCCATCAGCTGAGAATGCCCCCACAATTCTACAGTTTCACAGGTCTCTCAAAAGATGGCTTTTACAACACCTGACCAAGGACTAACCCCAATGGACCCAAACTCACAGTACTACGGTAATGTTAAAAGATGCATGCCAAAATGCTGGCTACCCACAGCCTGTACAGCGCTTTGCTGCACTCAAGCTAAGCCCAGGGTTTAAACAATACTGTTAAAAAAATAAAATATAAAGGGTGCAAATAGAAATTAAGTCTCTATCTAGGTGGACATGGTGATTGCAGGAAAAGGGTCAGGTATACACTGTACACTCAGATTGAATAGGTTTTTTATAGGTATGCAGCATTTCATTGCATGGAGAGCACCCATCAAATGATCAGTTCTCTTAAAATGCAACCATTGCAGCAGACAAATGCCACAAGTATTCGAAAGTTGATATTTTATGTGCGTTGGGAATGATTACTGTAACCTGTGCCAGATTATCCAGAAAGCTATCTACCGGAAAAGGAAAGTCTTCCCAAAGACATTCCATACAACCACTTCCAAGGAGAGGCCTGACTTCAGTTGTGTAAATATTAAGAGTAATGAATTTATAGTCAGTTGTTATAATAGCTTTAAGAACCTTAATTCCTGTTGGGACTGAATTTTTAGAAAAAGGGCTTCTTTTTCTTCCCCTCTGAGAATCCGTGGGGAATACCACAAGGGCATCGACATCTGTGGGTCAGTATATTCCACAGGGATACCCCTGCTGATCCTCGCCTCATAAAAGAAGCCCTTTGTAATCCTCGATTTCTCTCCCCCATGGAGCTCTGCTGCATAGGAAAACATTGTCTTCCCAAATCTCCTACTTCTAGGCAGACGCAGAGATTTGAGCGTAGGGTCCTTTGGGTATCATGCATGCAATGGACGGAGATGCAGAACAACTCTGACACCAAATATCCGAACCAACTCAGGAAGATGGCAAAGTTTGCTGTTTTATTATCAATTGTCTGAAACCGGGAGTTACAACGGACATCAATGGACGTTCGCTCAAGCTCTCTGTGAAATTCATATGAAAACACATTTATATACTAAAAATATGTCATGCGTGATGTCATACTATGTGGCAAATGAGACAAACCTACGACGAGTTGTGATAGGCTCAAGGGGAACATGTAAGTATACTTTCTACTAGGGATGGGATTGTGATTGGATGTTTACTGTCAGGTGGACAACTCATGCCTACCTCTAAAACATGTCATCTTCAACACTATTAAGTACACAATATATAATTGGCTTTCAAACTATAAGGCCCTCTACAATTGGTTGGCACGATTGTGCCATGTCTGGAACTTCGGTTCACTTAGCAGCACATAATCTCATACCCAGATGCCTGGAGGTGGACTTGATTTTACCTCCCCACCCAATTAGCTCAACGTCTCTCATCACCCATGCCTTCTGCCATGAAGATTGTCTTTGAACTTGGCCTTGTAGAGCATTCTTGTCTCTGAGAATATGAGGGATTGCGAGCACACACTATCGCGTTTCTAGAACTGCAAGCTCAATTCTATTTCCATCCTTGGTTCACCTGGCAGTAGATCACAATTTGGTCAATTTTGCAGCATTTAAATGTCTTAAATGAATACAACTTGGCGCGCTTGGTGTTCTTTCTTTGCACCTTAAAAAGGGATGATTCAGCTTCTCACATTCACTGCCTTTGGGAATAGATAACCGGCCTTGGCTGCTTTCACTTTGACAGCAGGCCAAACAGCCTCACCACTCGTATCCACGATCTCAGCTAATTCTTGCTGCGACACAGTTCTCATCCTTTCCTCTCCATGGGTCCAGGCTTACTAAATTCATGACACTGATGTCCAGCTTCTATACAATGGCAGCTTCACCTGCAGTCTATTCACAATGTATAGATTACTTAATCTACTTGCATTGCTGCATCTGTACAGTTATTGAAGGGCTTGCATTTTCTGCAGTGCATCACACACATGCAATCTTCTCTTCGTATATGAACGTTAACTCGATTCTTAACTTCGTCATCAGTTTCTCTAAGATCCATACATTTTCTTCAGCCAGTATTCTCCGGGCGTCACGCTTGTCTCTCATGATGTCACCAGCTCCTCTTTCACTCATTTTCATATTCCTTCAGGGAGTTCCTCCCTCAGATTGTCGTCTCTTCTGGAATACATTTGATAGGGTTTTCTCAGTGGGTATCTTCTTTCGAATATTCGCCAGAGTATCCAGCATGGGAAACGAACGAAAAGATCAAATCTGAATTGCCGAATGCACGCTCTACCAGCTCGGTATTATGGGCTGCAGGGGTTGCGGGGTTGTCCCCTGCATACATTAAAGGCAGTGTGGGGGGACAAACAGTTAAAATCCCAAAAGATCAAATTAGAAAATGCAGGCAAGTGGGCTCTGTAATTTTGTAGTTCAATCTTTTGGGATATGTTCTTTTAATGTACATCCTCCAGCCTCACAGGAGAGGTGGACCAAACTATAAAACATTTTCTGTTTTCTTCTTTTAGGAAGCAATAAAGTTGTCTATTGTCCCAAATCACCCGCGGGTGGGGGGGTTCTTGCTCTTCGGACTCAAGGGGATTGGTGCCTGAGTAGTTGCACAATGAGCCCTGGAATCACCAGGCCTAGTAGAGGACATACATTCAGATTGAAAAAGATCAAAGGATCTTATTCTAATTTTGGCTCTGTCTCTTGGATAACATCTATAGTCAATACACAGGAAACCTTTCGCAAGGGCCTCCGTTGAAAATACAATCTGGATATAGCCAAAACCTGAATTGGGAATCGCATCCCGCAAGCATCTGACAATATCAGCTCTTATGATGAATGACAACCTTTTGTAGGCTGAAGCCAGTGGGAACATTTATTTTTCAAAGATTCAGGGGACTCATAAACTCCACTCAAGCCCAATTTAAGAGCCCACGCATCCCCTGCAGACCGTAATGCCAGATAACTGACTAAATGAAATTATATAAATGTTGTGCTATAAAATACATATAGTATACTTCATATAGACAGACATAAATCTTTATTGTTCTTCTTCATGATTCAAGCAGCAGTCTGCAATTAATGCAGTAATGTAAGTGATGCTCAACGCGTTTCGGGGAACTATTCCCTTTCTTCAGAAGCTAAATTTAATATGAAGAGAGAGATTTTACTTTACTATTCCATTCAACACAAAAACCTCAATGAAGCACCACCCCAATTTGGGACTGAATAAAGCTACATGCCAAGGGTTCACAATGTCATCTGCCTTCACCAGAATCACTACTGAGTTTTCAAACTATGGTACACCTATCAGATGCTATTCTTACGGTGCTCCCCACTAAAATGAGGGCATTCTCAATAGGTGATATGCAGTAATCGTGGCTACACCCCATGACATAACAGTGATATTGTATAGATGAACAAAAGTAATTAGATCCTACCTATTTCCAATTCCAAAATCATGTGGATTGGTGCAGGTTATCATGACCCACTGGACAAAAGCTGTATCAGGCGCAGGCTTCCTCTTTAATGACACTGTAAGACACAAAGAATTCTATGCATCTTTATGACACAATCAATCAGTGTTTAACACCAATGTCCCATCTGTGCCTACATTCAACTATATCACCACCGTCTAACTGACAGGGAACTGCTAGTCCATGGAACTTTTCTTAAGTTCAGGGATCCTCCGTAAAATAAATCTGAAATTAAGTAGATGGAGGATCTGTCAGTCGGCGTTCACGTATAAATAGCGACTCACTCTTACAAAATAGTCATGAACAAATTATACAATATTTTCCTAACTGGAACGACTGTATGAGTCCTCACAGCTGTATACAGAATTTCCGAAAGGGTATCCAATCTCTAACCTGAGTCCTACCGAAGTATGTATGTTTGTATGTATGCATAAAATTGTATAGAGCGTGACAAAGACCCAAAGGCATGAAGGCGCTTAAGGCAGGAAACCACCAGAGAGAGAGGAAGAAAGGCAGCCCAGATCAAAACAGACAGGTTTTTAGCTGCTTACAGAAAATAGATGGGGCCTGGATGCACCTAACATGTGGGGGGAGAGCATTCCATAAAGTCCGGGCCAACACAGTCAAAGATCTGCCCCCTCACGAGAACGTCGAAAGTGGGGGACAGTCAGCAACAGCTGATTGGCCGAATGAAGAGCTCTCTCGGTTTGATGAAGAGACAGCTTCGACTGAAGCAACTTAGCACCCATGGAGTCGATGGAACGGTGGACCATACAAAGGACCTTGAACTTCACCCGAGTCCTGACGGGTAGCCAGTGAAGGCGCTGAAGTAGCTCCTGGGAATGGGCTAGTCTAGGGGTGCAGAGAGCCAGCCTAGCAGCCGCATTCTGGAGGATCTGCAGTCAATGGAACAATACCTCTGGCTGGCCCAGATAGATGATATGATATGATATGATAGTTTATTTATATAGCGCCTATACACAATGTGTTTCAAAACGCTTCAAGGCAAGGGAGGGAACAATGGAAAATACAATGACATTCTTACAGGCCATGAACAGTAAGGGTGTGAAATTAACTATCGTACTCGGCCTGATGCCATTACAGTAGTCAATGGCACCCATAATGGCAGCAGTGACAATTTTGCTCCTAGCTGAATTAGAAAGGAGCGGAAGCACCTTCTTTAGTACCCTAGGTTTCAGAAAGCCGCTCCGGCAGACCGAGGAGATTTGCGCCTCTCTAGAGGCTGACACCATGATCTTGATTCCTGGACTTTTAACTACAAAGGTGGGCTTGGGACAGGGTCCCAGGCAAGTCGGCCAGTAGTCAGAAGTCCAGCCACTGGATGCCTGGCTGATAACTAATATCGCAGATTGTTCCCCGTTCAGCTTGAGCCCATTTTTCGGACATCCGATGGCACACGGCTGAGAGGCAAGCTCTCAGAAGTTCAAAAGGGCTATCCTTAGGAGAGTTGAGATGGAAATAAATTGGAGTATCGTCCGCATACATGTAGAAATGCACACCAAAGCTGGCATTGGCGAACACTGTCAGAGAGTAGCAAATGAATCATTCACCATAAAGACAGAAGAGCTATGCTCACTTTCCACTCCATTACAGAGGCTACTTGCTGACTTAACCCCCCCTTGCCCTCCCCAGAGCTAACATGTTAGGGCCAGACAATCTCACAACAACGTGACCCACACAATTAAAGCCATGCTCAACAGGTGGGCTTAAAGGGAGTGGTAGAACAGACAATTGAGCCGCCCTGGTGTTGGTAGGGTTCCCTCTAAGCTTCGATGTTAACCAATTGGGAGTAGCGTGCCAAATAACCTTGGGTTCTGGCATGCCACTGTAAGGAGGAGGCCCATGAGCCCTAGGGGTCAGGGAGGCTCCTGGTTCCATAGACATGGAATTTAAGGATAACACGCTTTCCTTGATCTCCTTGAATACTCCAGCCAAATCACTCAACCAGCATTCCGTTTTCTGAAGGATCAACTCTTTTAGATCGGTAAAAATGTCTCCAACTTTTGGAGGCAATACCGGCTTTTATTTATTTTTTATTTTATTGTTTTTTTTCAAACCTTTAAAATGACAACGTATAAACATATAACATACAAATATATAACACTCATCAATTGTGTACTTTCAGATGGATTTCCTCATACACTGTTGTCTGGCATTTCGTGCAATTTCGAGTTTTACAGGCGTGTTCACTCTGTTGGTGTCCTCATCAGGCGATTTTCAATTGACTCCAAAAGACGTGTTAACGTGAGTATCAATTTGAAGTCTGTTCCCTGATGCATCTGTTTCCACCAGTCGTCTGCGCATAAGGATGGATGATTTACACTCCGTGGACCCAAATGAATTGTTCTTTCAGATCTTAGCTTAGTGCAAAATAGCACTAGGTGTTTGAGTGATTCATTAGCTTGCAAGCAAAATCTACATTCGGGTTTTAGATGCTCATTGCTCTTCCATAAGCGGAGACGTTCGATGGTTTTAAACAAATTTAATCTGAACAATAGAAACATCCTTCGGGCTTGTGGATCTGGAAACAATGTAATGTATCGCTGTTGGGTGTTAAAGGCACGTATCTCCAGTGGCGCATCACACATTAATTTGGCCACAGATCTCTCAATATATTTTTGTTCCCAGTCAGCGCGCCAGATTTTGAGTTTTACAGCATCATGGTTTTCATGAAGCATATCAACTTTAATATCATGGTTCTGTAATAACACTTCACATCTATTCGACCACATTGAAGCGACGTTAGAGTTACCAGCTGAGATATCATAGAAGATATCAAATTGAGGGATTTGCGCCCGAATACATGTTTTGCAATATAAATTTAGCAGGCTCCAACTAATCCTAGCGTGGATCGATATTAACAATAATTCATATCTTATGCATGCGGTCTTCATGCCCTTCGGAAGGGATAGTACTTTCGACCAAAAGCAGTTTTCTAGTGAGTCCCAAGCAATACCGGCTTTTCACATACCCAGCTGTCTCAAAAGCACAAGTCTGGGTACTCACGCCTTGAGACATCTTCCCCTTGGGCAGTAAAGACAAACACAAACATTTCTTATTTGGTGATAATTTCCCTGCAATGTTCCTCTTCTTCTTGTGGGTAGCGACCTTCCATGTAGATGCAGCCAGAGAAGCCTTTGTTAGATGAATAGCTGGCAAACCCTCTGACAAACATTCAAAGTGATTTGAAAGAGCAATGGAAGTAAGGTGCTTACCACTAACAGAGACGCCCTTGAAGGTTAACTCCACAGTTCCACAAACACAAAGTTCACTAATGCCAGCTGGGGAAAGAGCAGAGCCCCAATCGCCCCCATCACCAGCAGTCTTGACACGCACTCTTCCATTGGGTGGGTTTCGATTAAACTAGAGCCACAAGCCCCTGATGCCAAGTCATTAAAGTTCACTGGGATGGTGAAATTTCTCCCGCCTCTTGACCAGGTAGGTGAGCTGCTTCAAATGGGGCCAAACAATCCTCCTTCTTACCACGATTGCATGGGCCCTTTTTACATTAGCTTGCGCAAATTCCAAGTCACAAAAGGAAATAAGTTCAACATCAACTGACTGAATAGCACAACTAGAGTTGGAACTACAAACTGTAGCAAGGTCTTTAGCCACCTGCATGGAGCCCCCCTTGGGATTCTTAGAGTCTGCACTCCCCAAACCATTAATGCCAATCAGTAAGTCCTTAATTTCCATGATCAAAGTATTGACCTGCTTGATAGGTTTAAACCTCCTAGAGATCTTGCTTTGGCTCCCACCCGAGGGAGTGCCCCCATCAGCTTTCCATGAAGAAAGCCCATAGTTTACATGAAGATAGTTGTACACTGCACACTGCACACATTGGGAAGACTCCCTTCACGTTCTCACCTCGTCTTGCGTTAACAATAGCAAAGCATTAGTACATTTAGCAGACGCGATATCCTCTGATGACGTCCAATATGGGCCGAAGATAACCAAATGCTGCACAAGCAACGGGGCGCTAACATCCAGCGGGCGCCAACACCCGTGCCCTTTGCTCCCTGTGGGCTTTGCCCTCATGGGAGAGCTGCTGGTGTTTAAATGTTTCTGAGAAATCAGGTGTGCAGGGCCCAAAGTGGCAACAAGAAAGGAAAGGTAATCCTCCAGCGGGCGCTAACACCTGCTCTCGTGGCTTCCCACAAGCTTGTGAATTTATAAGACCTGCAGCAATTTGTGCCAGAGTGATGCAGAGGTGTGCCCTAGTGACCCCATAGGTGGAAAGGCTGCAGCTGTCTTATTCTTCACAATTGATTCAATCCTATTGATCCGCACATAGATCTCACTAACACTGCTTCTGAGGGTTAATACCAAAAATTGTAACATGAAAAAGGTTGTTGTTAATGTAGAAAAGGCCAACTTTCGGCCTAAGTGATTAGGGTAAAACTCAAGCTGATTTATTTGACTGGCAATGGTGTTCTAAGAATAAATAACAAGATTTGGTCATGGTCTCGACAGATGAGTAAAAGCAACACTTTGGTACTCCTGAATGCAGGAGATCACTGACACACTTGGTGAACAAATCATACTTACATCTGCTGCTTCTTTCAGTCTAGGGCAGTGGTGGTGGCCAACTATGCAGTCGGAATTTTGGGGTTTCACATTCTGTCAGATTTGGAACTCCAGAGGTGTATAGTTATCCAGCCTTACTTAAGGTACCCAATTACACCTCATCTATCTGTAAAAGGTCAAATGCTAGCTTTTCCAGAATCACCAATATTGAACTGGTTTTCAATATCCTTTTCTTTGTTATTTTGTATTAAACTTTTGCTGCTGTGGACTAGGAGCTTCTATGTGTTTTCTATAACAAAGAAATACTATACAAGTAACACCATGCCGCCTTGGTACCCTGGAAAAGCTGTGCAGCACGACTGTGACAGCATCTTCATGGCATGGACACATATACAGCACTGTTGGCGCCAAGCAACTATTCAGGATATGCCTTCTGTTTAGAATAGGGGTTCTTCGTTAGGCAAACATATCCGCCAAAATCAACAATGAACAAAACCCAATTCCTCTATATCATGGCAATCAAATTGAATCCAAATTGAATGCATTCCTATACACCAAAGAAGGGTATATTTCCCCCTATATGCCACAACAAGGCCAGCATGGACAAAGGGCAAACACTTCTTTTAGCTCTGGAAGTTCTAAAGGAGGAGGGTACAGTAGAGGTAATGGTCAAAGACCTTACAGGAATCAAAACCGGGGTCGCTAACAACGAGGTAACAATCGTAATAGGAGATCTCAAAGAAGGGGTGGATCCTATAACCAGTCTACCACAGGACAACAATTACCACCGCCACAACAACAACAACGTATGGGCAGTATACCCACGGTTTCTTTTTTGGACGAGCGTGCGACAGAAGACAATTGGGACCTCAACATCCCTATTAGTCAACCTTTCAACATATCAACCGGACCCTGCCGAAGAATTGGTCTTGAATAAAGGCTTGGGTTTTGTTCCTACAGCACGGTATGACAGTTTTCGAACACATATGGAAATTGAACAATTACTGCGCAAGATCCATCTGAAAATTCTTTTGCTGACAAATATTATGACAATGAAATCAACGAGAGCGGGTTACGCAATAAATCTTCATTTGACCTTCCTACAGCCAGTCATACTCCTGAAGCCGTAGTCTTTGCAAAACGAGTATGGAAAGACTTGAAGCTCTTTGAAAACACACCTCCGAGTTCCGTTTTTCAAAATCTCAGCATTGCTGAAAAAGCGGGCGTAAAAAGTCTGGCTCTCAATAAAAACATAGTGATACGCAAAGCAGACAAGGGAGGAGCAGTTGTTATCCAAGATACAACAGCATACATTACAGAATGCAACAGACAACTAGAAGATACCACTTTTTATGCTCCCATTGAAATATATCCTACAGTGAGACTGACAGCATTGATACGCAATAAAGTGGACAAAGCTCTTGAGAGAGACTGGATCTATAAGCAGGAACATGACTACTTATGCGTGTCAAAACCCTCCATCCCCAAATTCTACACGTTACCTAAAATACACAAATCATTGGCTAACCTTCCTGGTCGCCCGATTGTGTCAGGGACCGGCTCTGTATTAGAACCTCTTTCTAAACTAGCCGACAAGTACCTCAAACCTTTTGTTCTTACCATGTATTCTTATATTCAGGATACTACAGAGGTGATTAATTGTGTTGAGGATATGCATTTTGACCCTAACACTCAACTACTAGCTAGTCTTGATATCATAGCTTTGTACACATGCATTCCACAGAATGAGATCCTCGAAGAAATTCTGTTAACCAAAAGAACTACAGGCACGACACCAAATAGTTTTATATTATGGTGTGCGGAGATGGCACTTACTGAAAACTATTTTTATTTCAACGGGAAAATGTACCATCAAGTCCATGGGACTGCCATGGGTTCTCCGGTGGCCCCAACAGCAGCTAATCTTTATGTGGAACACTTCGAGCTGGAACATATCTATCCCCTCTCTAATCCTTTTTTCTCCATGATCGCCCTATGGAGGAGGTTTATATACGACATCCTCATAGTGTGGGAAGGCACTGAAGAATCATTTGTAGAATTCTTCCAATGGATTAATCAGATGAACCAGTTTTTGAAGTTCAGCTACACATGTAACAAAAAGAAGATAGACTTTTTGGACATTACCATTGAAGTGGATGAAATCAGCACCACTTTAAAAGTCAGTCCATTTCATAAACAGACTGACTGCAATGCCCTGTTGAAATTTGACAGCTGCCACCCCAGGCACATGCGGGAGAATTTGCCTTTTGGTCAGTTTCTACGCCTCAAACGCAACAGCACCCTCAATCACACTTTCTTATCAGAAGCAGTACAATTGAAATCCAAATTGGAGGCCAGGAGCTACCCTGCCAGAATAGTCAAAAGAGCTTTCAAAAGAGCTAAAAATAACAATAGGGAAGCTCTCCTGGAATACCATCTGAAAGACCCAGGTACAAATAAAATTGTTTTTGCCACTACTTTTTGTCCAGGATCCAATCAAGTTACTAAAATAATACGGAAGAACCGGCATATTCTCTCGGGAGGAGAATGTCCGTTGGATCTTCCAATGTTTGAACATAAAAGAACTTCGAATTTGAAAGAACTGCTTACAAAGAATGACATCACACCTAAACAAGGCCATGTGACGAGTGTTGCTGAATCCTGGGGTCTACCAGCCCTGACGGGACATTCTCCCTGTGGCCAGTGCGTTAACTGTAAATATACGAAACGCACAAAGGAAGTTGATATAGGCCTGAAGCGGCCATGGACACAAAATCAATTTACTAACTGCAATTCCTCTAACGTAATATATGCTATATGGTGTCCGTGTCACAGGCTCTATGTGGGCATGACAGAAAGGAAAATTAAAAGCAGGATTAGTGAACATAGGAGTTGTATCAAAAGGAAGAATGTAGCAGCTCCGTTGGTGAATCACTTTATCATCATGGAACATAGTCCTGAGGACATACAGTGGACTATTTTATGGCAACTTGATAGAACAAAAGCAAGTGACAACATAACTAACAAACTTCTGCTTAAAGAGAAATGGTTAATATTTTTAACTAGATCAGCAACAATTGGTCTCAATGAACAGTAAGTCTGAGATCACAAATCATTTCAAGCCCCCCCCCCTTTTTTTATGCGAGCCGTATACAACTGGACGCCCCGTTGTGTTCAGGGGAATAATGTTTTTTTCAGAGGTATAATGCTATTTGCATTCAGGAAGACTAGTAATATGGGCATCAGCAATAGTTGGCGGTGTCCACATGCACGTGACAGAACATACTTGGCCTACTTTTTGGGAAGGCACTGCATGCCACAATTAGTTGTCGACGATATAACTCACTGTGCCGACGCGGTTGCAGCGCCCTCTTTTTCAGTCACGGGAGCCGCCGCTCGGTGTAGTAGTCCGCTACGTTCTACGCGTCACGTGGCCTGTGTTGGGTCACGTGATGCATCACGGGTGTAAGCAGCCACACCCCACCTGTCCCTATTTGTACTTCCGGGTGTTCCGTGGAGATCACACAGTATTCATCGTAGCAGCGAGTGCAAGGGAAGGAGACGTTCGTGCTCGTCGGCACACAGCTGAACGCGGTAAGCGATGGCGAAACTCGTTTTGAGTGGTTTGTATGTGGTGATTTTTTTAACATAAAGCCACGCGGATACCAGGCGATACTAGCAACCTGTTATTCTGTTTTCCATTGTTTCGCTATAGGACTCAGTAATTGAGGTGTGACAGCTAGGCGCGTTAAGACTCTTCAACAGAAGCGGGGGCAGCATTGGCGCTGTTCATTTCATATCACGCAGGTTCCTGATCCTTCAGGGTAGGTGGCTTTGAGTTCGCCATCCACTTTTCCTTTTTTGTTATATTATCACAAAAGGGAGGCGGCTGGTGGCCTAAGCCAGTGCACTATACCAGGGTGTTTTGAATATGAAGCTGGATTACAGGGAGTCTGATCTATGGTCACTGTATGTTTTGTAGTGCATGTGGAACTGCACAGATCTTTACATAGTACAGATTAAGTCATCAACAATTGCATGGTGTTAATTGAACAGGCACTGGTTTGGTTTTTGAGTCACCAGGTGTGGCGGTTAACATAAGGGTGCAACACGGATAGTGGTGAAGTACCCCTGTGTTGTGCTAGATAAATAGTGAAAGATTGTGTTGTGCTCACATCAGTCCTTGAGATTTTCTTCTCTTGATCCACAGAATGTGTTTAAACGTCTAACACGTAGATGTTCCCCTTCT
Source organism: Ambystoma mexicanum (assembly GCF_040938575.1). NCBI lineage: Eukaryota > Metazoa > Chordata > Amphibia > Caudata > Ambystomatidae > Ambystoma > Ambystoma mexicanum. Next base: position 190,341,059 of record NC_090933.1, on the reverse strand, counting down.
CACCGCAATTGAACAGTATTTGTGTTGGCAAAACTGATATTGGTGAGTTTCACATTGGTTAATTACAGCCTTGTGAACAAATTTGAGGTATACCATTAACCTTGACCTCTTTTCTCTTTCTCTTCTTTTTCGTTTCTCTGGTTCTTTACCTTCTTCCCCTGCCTGATTTAGGGGTTTGCATATACTGAATGTGTTCATTTTTGAAGCAACCCGGATTTCGAGACACACTTCAACTTCCGTGAAAGTTTTTTTTCAACGTGCCTTTGATAATGTTGTACTATTGTGTATAGTGGGAATAGTTTTGGATCCCCTGAAGGAGTTCTTATAATCAGTCAATATGTTTTTTGAACGAAACATGTTGGGCATATAAGCACCCGAAAGTATAAAGGTGCCTGGTATATTTGTCAATTCAGTTGCCTACTGTCACCCTGGTAGTAGGTTTTAAATACAGGGTAGACAATCAATAGGTATGTGATTCATTACACACCTCCAAGAAACAAAGATTAGTGGTTGTTTGGAGTAGCTACTTAGCAAAACGTTACTATGCACTAGGGATATATTTTGTTGGGTTCTGTTTAGATTTGTATAGGCAGGAGTTTTTTTGAGTGTATAAGTGACACTTAGGCAGGTTGTTGTTGGTTTTTATCAGTTTTTTATTTCAAAACTGGTTTGAGTATGTATTATGTTTTTGTACTTGATGTTTTAGTAAAAGTGCACTATGTTTTACACTTTTCTACAATGTTTTTTTGATTCCATTTTATTGCATATTGTATTTGAATAAAATAGTATTTTTTACATTCATTCTTCAAAGAAACCTCGGATTCGGTCCTTATTTGGTCCATGGACTGGGAGAGGGCGGATAGGTTGAGCAGTATAAGGAGAGATGACGGCTGGTTCCTTCTTTGTTTAATATTGTCCACAAGGCTTCCATAGGAGTGCAGAACAGACGTCTTTAAATCACTCTGCTAGTCTCTTGTTGTTGTTAGTAATCAAATTGAATCCCCAATACTTAGGGCTCGAGTCCTAAAAAATGTGGGGTGGGGGACTCTGACACACACATAGGGAAGTGACGTCACAGTAACTGAACCGATCCCAAAACCGATCCCAAAACTAAATATGTAAATTCCGATCAAATTGTCTTTCACAAGCGAAAGGGTTCCACAACCAAAAAAACATTTTGCGAAGAGAACAGATGTTATTATTACATTGCCACTAATTATAAAAGATATGCACCTTTTAGAACTAAGGATCTTTAAAAAAGACATCCTTTGTTGGGAGCATGTGAAGACACAACATTTTAGGAGTCACTGCTCGGCTATTTGTGTGGTCTTGTGGTTAAGTGTCTCGTTTGCCAATAGCATGACCTGGGTTTGTTTCCGGGCTGTACAATTCCTTGCACACACAGGGAGGAGAGCGTCGGTCCTTTCAGTATAATTGGGGTTGATGCTGTCCCCCTGCCTGGTCCCTCCACTTGAGCCCTGCTAATACTCTCCTTTTTCCCCAATATACACTTGGGTATGCAGGCATTGGCTATTACTGCACTGCAGCACAGTGCTCTTAGAAGAGAGAACACAGCAATCTTGTAAAGAACATGTCATTTTTCATTCTTGTACAGTACTTGTAGTTTGCTCATATTATACATGCAGGGATACAAGAACCACAATACAATATGAAGTGTGCTCAAAACCCAAGCGTGGGTGATTACTTCACACCTGATATGGAACAACTTGAGATTACTGTAAACTGCGTAATGAGTTATTATGCTTTTAAGGTATAACAGACACAGCCCAGAAGAGGTTGTTCGATAAAGTAGTAGGGATTCGGTTCTAGAAAACTGAACGCTCCTGTGCTGAGCTCTGTGTAGTCGTAGACTTTCTCTGGTATTTCTTTGCAAGGTCACAGGGAGGAAGGGGCAAACGCAATTCCCCTTGTGGAAATTTCATACAAAAAGGTCCTGGTTACCTTGCAGTACGTTTATGATATATTCGAGCCTTGTAAATAAAAGGATCTCACGCAGGTTGCTGTGTCTTCACGGGTGGTTTTTATTGTCCCAATTGTGGACATGTGGTAAAGGAAAAGTGGTCAGCCAACACGTGTTTCAAACCCAACGGGTCTTTATCAAGGCAATGTAGTATGTCTGGGGGAGGTTGTCCCCAGTTGTTCTGGCTGCCGGTTGGCAATATTTCTGGTCAATCTTGCAGAATCCCTAAGACTGTTGCCGAATTAGGTGCGGGTCGCTTCATCTGTAGGTTAGTTAGTCATTCTTTCACGCAGGCTTGCAACTTGTTGCTATGATGTGAAAGACATTTACAGTGCCACAAAAAGGAGAACACACTTGTATGCATATAACAAGCAAACATCATGGTGCAGTCGGCATTGCAAAGCTTTAAAAAGAGGTTTACTTTGGGTATCATTTTCATCCGATGCTTAATGTACTTGCATAAGCCTTTTACGCCTTCGATTGACGCCACGGCTCATTTTCATTCATTTGTATGGTGGAGAGGAGGAGCGGAACGCAACTTGTGTTTCTGCCTCCTCATTCCTTTCCATCATACAAATGTCCCAGGATTTGTGTCGGCATGCATTTTCATGCCGGCGCAAATTATGGGGTTCCCTATGGATAAAGCAGGCTGGCTCCATAGGGATCCATTGCAAATGCTTCCTGCCATGAGTGTGTGGCAGGCCATAATTACTCATTTTTCATGGCAGAATGAAAATGTGCCAGGGAAAAGATGCAGTGCGCCACCTTATGCTCTGCACCTTTGCACTATGCTGTGCAAATGACTGAAATTCGGTGGTAGGGACCTGTGCATGGCAAAGTGCATGTGTACAGGTCCACAATGCCGAATAACACCGGGACTCAAAAATGAACCCCTTTGTAATTCAATTTATATTGCAGGAAGCAGATTGAAATCCCAAGTTGCGCTTTAAAATGCATATATACCAATCAAAGTGCTGATTACTAATCATCAACACTTAACAGAAGCTGCAAGTGATCAGAGAATAGCTCCCTCCCACGCTGTATTCATGATGCAGTGGCGAAGCCAGAGGGGGGGCAATGGGGCGGCCACCGCCCTGGATCTCCCCTGGTGCCAGATGCGCTCTGGTGCCGGATGCGCTCCCAGAAACCTACATTTTGACCCCTTGCCTCTTTAACCTGTATGTGTCGGACATAGAGGAACACCTCAAAGGCAAATTACTCGCCTCCCCGAAAATAGATTCAAACCATGTCATATATCTTTCATACGCAGGCTATGTTTACTCTTTGATTTAACACCCATACGTCTGCAAAGACTCATCACAGCATTTGGCGAATATGAAGATGGAAACTGTCTAGAAATAAACATTGACAAAGCAAAGATCTTGGGGATAGCTAGGCAGGTCAACAAATCAAGAGGCAGCACTTTGGTTGGTTAATGCATAAAGCTAGAGCCATGGCCTCACAGATGATCAGAATACAATTTCTATGAAGGCAAGGTTGTTCCCAAGCTTATCTATGGGATTGAAGTTATTCAACCTTGGTCTGTGCAAACCTTGCATAAAATAGAGAGTTATATATGGCGAAGACTCAAAGTAATCAAAATTCCTAGTGCGGTGCCCACGGCTGCTGTTATATGTGATCTGGAAATTAACACACTGGATTACATAGCTAAGTGGAACTATATGCAGGTTTTATATAGAATTGTAAGTGCTCCCCAGGATTCACTATATATGGATTTTGCAGCTGCAGCATGTAAAGGTCAGGACGTGGTAATGCATGATTTTGTGGGAGTACTGCAGAAATGTTCTGCCAGATATTGGCCGATCTGCAGAAGATCTGCCAATCAATCCAGGCGTGGTGAAAACAACGTTGCAACAATGGGACTGGGTTAATACTATAGAAGCCTGCCATGGGTTTAAGTCTATGACACATTTGAGGTTTGAACATAGACCGGGAGTCTGGCGTATCATTTTAGATTTTTCCATGTCCCATAGCATGAATGGAATTCAGTAGATTTCGATGGAATCTACACTCGACGGGTGAATTTATCAGGCAGAGAAATCCACACCTGACGGGTAAAGGTTAATGTAGATTTTGTAATAATCCCTGAAGCATATTATTATGTATTTTCCAAATTTGTCATCTAGTCGATTTTTAATATTTAAAAAGGGTGTACACTCTCAGTCGTTTGTGAAAAGTGAATACCTGCGGCAGAGATGCCTGGCTGGAAAGTCTATTTTTTTAGCCCAAGCGGTTGTTCGTTTTCTTAGGACTTTGAATCTAGAAGGGTGAAAAGGAATTATTTGTATGGCACTGAAAAGTAAACAACAAACTCGATGCAGGGAAGCATCATGAACAGACTCAGTAAAGGTGACGGTTTTTAAGTAATCCGTTGAATCTGAGAAGATTTTGGTCCTTGTAACGTGTGGGGTATATTTTAAGTTGCTCATTGAAAAGATATGAGAGAATGAATTAATGAGCTGCACTGACCCAAAAAAACGGTGGAGAATGACTTGACTGGGCTCCCTACAGATGAGTGAACGATTATGTTAAGGTGGTCAAGGTGGTCTTTGAAGACTTTAATCATTTATGGTCAATGACAGTCCAGTCCTGAGGAAGACAGGCATCTGTGCTATTCGAGCCCTGGATGCTGCTTGGTCGAAACTCAGAGAAGGGAAGTTCTATGTATAAATTAGAGAAGACAAATGGATCTCTGAACAACCTCTCGTCGACAGATGACTGTGTTGTACGTATTTTGCAAAAAATGATTGTAGACAAAATGATGAATTCTTTAATACATTTTTATGGTAAAGTATTGTACGAACTTGGAAACACTTACCGGCACTTTAGGGTTTGAGTGTTGCAGATGGGGATTTATGTAGTATAAATGGATATAAATTCTATTATTAACTCAATAGTGGAACCTGAATTGCACTTTGTACTTTATATCTATTACTGGACCCTCTCCGCTGTATCTTTACTTGCCTTATATGTCAAAATAGTGTGAACAAAGGTGTTTTCTGATTATTAGTAATTTTCCATTTGTATTTTAAATTGTGGTATAAGAATGCAATGTGTTATTTTCACAGAACTCCCTGTCCTGATCTTTCAATGTCTGTCTAAAGCCTTTCAAGTAAAAGAAATAGCGTTTTAAGAGTTTATTCCGTGAGACTCTGTGATTGTAGTATGTTCTTCATGATTATTCTCCAGGTGTCTACGATGCAGGGGGACACCCACAGATAGTTCAGACCGAAATGTGGTAATACAGGTTTTTCTTATGTGGTGTAAACATTGTAATATGTATTTTAACATTGTGATTTTATCAATTTAATTGTTAATTTTTGTGATGATTTTATTCATTGATATTCTTTCTAATGTTTGTAATTGAACTATTGTTAAGGTTGAATTAATATAATAAAAATAAAAATGTGCCTTCTGTTTGAGCTATTTTTCTAGTAATTTGACTTATGGATTGCATGATATTTAATATAAATCAGTCATGCAAATCCAGAACAATAACACATGGGCGTAATTATAGGGGGGCCAGGGTTTCCCCCCCAACTTCTGTGGCATGCCTTTTCGTCCCCCCGCGTCTTTTGGAAGGGGGGCAGGAGGGTGCAATCATCAATTATGTAATTGGACAGCGCAAGCCTGGCTGGGGCGCTCAGCAAGGCTTGTGATGTCTCATTACATAATGCAGAGATGCCTGGCAGCCAAGCTGCAACACATTGAGGGCTGGGATGCCCTGCGTGGCTCAGTCCCTCACCCTGGGTGGCCTGACTCAAAGAAGCAGCCAGGGTGCTGAACTGGGTGTTGCAGGGCCTGGCGCCTGTGCTGTCACGCTGGCAGCAGCACTTCCAGGGGCTAGCGGCACAGTGCATCGCTTTCCGGCTTCGTCGTCGTGCGACACACAGACAGGAACTAGGAAGCTCATTCAGTTTCCTGGTTTCTGTCTGGAGGCGCTTGAGTGCGAAGAGGTTAGGTCGGTGTAACATGAGACGTGGCCCGGGCAGCATTTGAAAGCAGAGCAGAGGTACTTTTTAAAAAAATATATTTTTAATTGTGTTTGTGTATGTTTGTTGAGGAGCTCTGTCCAAGCCCTCTGAGGCAAAATACATGCAAACTTCCTAATTAGCATATGGATTGCACCAACATGCGTGACTTCACAGAAAAGGACATTGCAAAGCGCATCATCAGTCTTTGATACTTGGAGGCACCATGGAAGTACCTTTAGATTAAGTTGCATAAATAGGCCAAATGACAAATAACCTTGTGGTGCAAAATACCTAAATTGCACTAGTGTTATATGTGGAACAGCTCCATAGTCATTAGGCTTTCCCATTATAATAGCATGATACATTAACATAAGCTTTGAAGTGAATCAGAATCACTTACAGAGCTGCAGATAAGGCACAACGTGATTAAATAATCTGCTAAAGGATCACACACTTGGTTAAAGGGTGAAACTGGGATGTGGACAATTTAAGCGACTGCGCACATCTTTCCAGGCTTAGTTGGTATAGATATTTATTAAGGTTTTGCTTTACATTTAATGTGCTTATTATTCATATAATACATATAACATATAATTATTTATAGCAATGCATTGGAAGCAATCCACATTACATAATAAACTATTTCATAGTAAACTAACCATACACTATATACAATGTCATAGAAATATGTTGAGCAATGGGAGTATGGCTTTAGTTTCATTCTCCCCATTCTGCATGCAAAGTCACAATAGCATCATGCAGATTAATGTGAGCCTAACAAATCCTCCCTGGGTTTTAAAGCCATACTCATTATTTCATAAAGCATGCAACATTATGCGCCCTAGTCACTTCTGATCACTCCCTCCCATTCATATTTCTAAAGGGACAAAAGACCTTGCTAATAGTACCCCCCCTCCCTCCAGTCAGTTCCTAATGGCTCACATTGTAATACTCTGTTGATACAGAGCTACGTGTGGACCCTCTGCTGCCCGGCGTTCCTTGGGACATTGTCCTGGCAGCGGGACACCTCTACCATTCGGAACGGGTAAGGTGTCCTGCTGCCAGGACAATGAGCGTGCTGAGCAGGAATTGCTCAGCACACATTGTCCTGCCAGAGGGACACTTTTGCCGTTGGGCGCCCTCTTTGAGGTGCCGAATGGGAGAGGTGTCCCAATGACAAAAGTCTCGGTCTGGCTCTTAAAAGAGCTACCGGGGGCAGCTTGACCACACCCTTACGACTCTCCCACTCGGTACGCCACTGCTTGGAGCCATTTGAACACAGGAAAACATACCTTAAATTTAATCAGTCAGAATCTTGTAGAAAAAATCTATCAGCACGTAGACATATAAGGTGCTGTGCAGAACCCAAGTTTGGAGATATATGGCATTTAAAAATCTATACCAATTATACTTGGTCACTCACTGCAATGCATTAACCAATAGTTTCTGCCTTTGAATGAAAGGAAAAATCAGACAAATTGGTGACATTCCAGTGAATCTGGTCCTTTCGGCCATGGCTTTATAGTTCAGCTAGGTCAAGTCACATAGCCCAAAATTTCAGGTATCAGGGGGTGATAAAGTCTGGTCTGCTCAATGGACGTTGTGCCACTGTTTCCATGTGTTATTTTAAATTAACGTATAAATGTTGTGTGCACACAGTGTATGTCAGTGGAGGTGCTGGGTGCATTTGTGTGTGAGTGAGAGTGTGTGCAAGCATATGTGTGTTGACGTTTGTGTCTGAATTGAATGATAAATAATGCATTGTTTTTATGTTCTAGTGGAATTAAGTTTGTGAATGTTATGTTGTATCACTGGGTGCATGGCAGGCCGGTTGAAGATGTGTGGGGGCCCAATTGAATTTTAAAGATACGCCACCAGTCTTATGAAAGTTATAACAGAGCGTCAGCAATGGACTCTTGTGGTGTAGTAGTTTAGTGTTATCCCTCAGGGATTTAGGCTGTTTGACCGACGTACAAATCACGGCGGAATTAACCGTAGTCATTTTCGCTGCAAATACGTTTTTACCTTGGTACAAAAAACCAAACCCATGTCTCCTCAAACCTCCAGTACACTCATAACCCCCCCTCCACACACCTTTTCTCCATCCGCTGCCACCCCTGTAACCTGCAGCCTTAGATCCATCCCTTTAACGCGGGTCGGATCTGACGCTGCCACCAATGCTGAGGAAGCTGGGGACACCCCAGCAACCGCCAAAGCCAAAAATACCGGACATGGGCTGAGGGGGCCACCCCTGCAACCACTGCTCGTCATGTTCGTTATCTTCGGCTTCGATCTAATGGTAGAGACCGAATTCGGTCAAATATATCATTCGACCAATTTTTTTTTAACAATTTGGCCGAAACAATCCCTCAGAGCCACCATCGCCCTCCCTTCACCCCACCCCTCTCCTTCAGTTGTCATGTCCCCCCAACATTTTCAGCCAAGTTTCCACTGCAATAACATAAAAGCAAACTAACGAAAAGGGGAATGTGTACATAAAAGTGCCGTTTTGGACAAAACCTCAGTCCTTTGCGTTTTTAAAACATTTGCGCAAGTCGTTACATCACAGATCTTAATCACAATTTTGGCTTCTGTACAATGCTTATGGAGTCAAAGTAAAATGCATCGTAAAATACTAAGTGCCCGAGTTACAAAAGGGATTTACAATGGGGCCATCCTATTGGCAAATGCTTTGTAAATCAAGACCTCAATGTTCATTGGATAGCTCCTGAAGGGACACCGAGACGTCTAAATGATTCATGGGTAAGCAAGCCCTCGTTGGGTGCTGAATGTATTCAGTAGCAGGTTCTAAATGCTTCCCCAAATGAGAGCAAGCAACCAAGCGTAAGGGAAGTTCAGGGGGGAGAGGGATCCGCCATAGATCTGCTTTTAAAATGTGCTGAAATGATGCATTTTTCAGCACCATTTTTTAAAAGAAATGAGGTAAAAAGCAATGCAATGTACAGCTGGTTCTCTTGGGTACCACATGAAAATATCCAGTAAATGCTGTGTCACGAACAGTGCACTACACAGGAGCACTTTATACAATTTTCTCAATGCCAGTAATGGTCAGTGTAAATCGCATGCAAGAGGCTGCTAACTCAATCTATCCATGCCAGTAATGGTCAGTGTAAATCGCATGCAAGAGGCTGCTAACTCAGTCTATCCATGCCAGTAATGGTCAGTGTAAATCGCATGCAAGCGGCTGCTAACTCAGTCTATCCATGCCAGTAATGGTCAGTGCAAATCGCATGCAAGAGGCTGCTAACTCAGTCTATCCATGCCAGTAATGGTCAGTGCAAATCGCATGCAAGCGGCTGCTAACTCAGTCTATCCATGCCAGTAATGGTCAGTGCAAATCGCATGCAAGCGGCTGCTAACTCAGTCTATCCATGCCAGTAATGGTCAGTGTAAATCGCATGCAAGAGGCTGCTAACTCAGTCTATCCATGCCAGTAATGGTCAGTGTAAATCGCATGCAAGAGGCTGCTAACTCAATCTATCCATGCCAGTAATGGTCAGTGTAAATCGCATGCAAGCGGCTGCTAACTCAGTCTATCCATGCCAGTAATGGTCAGTGCAAATCGCATGCAAGCGGCTGCTAACTCAGTCTATCCATGCCAGTAATGGTCAGTGCAAATCGCATGCAAGCGGCTGCTAACTCAGTCTATCCATGCCAGTAATGGTCAGTTTAAATCGCATTGCAAGCGGCTGTTAACTCAATCTATCCATGCCAGTAATGGTCAGTGTAAATCGCATGCAAGAGGCTGCTAACTCAGTCTATCCATGCCAGTAATGGTCAGTGTAAATCGCATGCAAGCGGCTGCTAACTCAGTCTATCCATGCCAGTAATGGTCAGTGCAAATCGCATGCAAGAGGCTGCTAACTCAGTCTATCCATGCCAGTAATGGTCAGTGTAAATCGCATGCAAGCGGCTGCTAACTCAGTCTATCCATGCCAGTAATGGTCAGTGTAAATCGCATGCAAGCGGCTGCTAACTCAGTTTATCCATGCCAGTAATGGTCAGTGTAAATCGCATGCAAGAAGCTGCTAACTCAGTCTATCCATGCCAGTAATGGTCAGTGTAAATCGCATGCAAGAGGCTGCTAACTCAATCTATCCATGCCAGTAATGGTCAGTGTAAATCGCATGCAAGCGGCTGCTAACTCAGTCTATCCATGCCAGTAATGGTCAGTGCAAATCGCATGCAAGAGGCTGCTAACTCAGTCTATCCATGCCAGTAATGGTCAGTGTAAATCGCATGCAAGCGGCTGCTAACTCAGTCTATCCATGCCAGTAATGGTCAGTTTAAATCGCATTGCAAGCGGCTGTTAACTCAGTCTATCCATGCCAGTAATGGTCAGTGCAAATCGCATGCAAGCGGCTGCTAACTCAGTCTATCCATGCCAGTAATGGTCAGTGTAAATCGCATGCAAGCGGCTGCTAACTCAGTCTATCCATGCCAGTAATGGTCAGTGTAAATCGCATGCAAGAGGCTGCTAACTCAGTCTATCCATGCCAGTAATGGTCAGTGTAAATCGCATGCAAGAGGCTGCTAACTCAGTCTATCCATGCCAGTAATGGTCAGTGTAAATCGCATGCAAGAAGCTGCTAACTCAGTCTATCCATGCCAGTAATGGTCAGTGTAAATCGCATGCAAGAAGCTGCTAACTCAGTCTATCCATGCCAGTAATGGTCAGTGTAAATCGCATGCAAGAAGCTGCAGTCACAACCTATCTCTGCCAGTAATGGTCACTTTAAATCACATGCATGAAGTGATTCAGCCTTCATGCAGCTTCATGCATGCAATTTAAAGTGAATAGGTTGTGGCAGCAGCTTCATGCATGTGATTTAAAATTACCATTGCTGGCCTAGATAGGAAACCTATCCAGGCGAATAATGGCTACTTCAGCAGTCTCTGCAAGAGATTTATGTGACCAACCATACCAATTGTATGGTTGGTCACGTAAATCCCTTTTAGAGATGCTTTACATGTGCACACACACATGCCCAAACACACTTGTATACTAATATAAGCATACATGTATACATACATACACGCACAGCTACTCACTCAACTAGTCCTGCACACACAATGCATTCAAACACACACATACATAAGCAGTAATACATATATCACAATAAATACATACATTATAATACATGATACATATATAAATACAATACATGATACATACAAAACAATAAAACATACATCATACACTTACCAATGCTGTCTGTCTCCACTACAAGCCAGGGCAGCGGCACAACAAGACAGCAGCATGCTGGGCACATGGCAGGGACGGTGACAGGGCCTTTCAACTTTTTCAAATGGAAAGGGCCTTGAGCCTCAGGGGGCCCCCAGAAACTGCCACCATGTTGCCAGTTGGCAGTATTGTAGCATTGCCAAATATTAATTTCTCTATTTTCATTTTCGTTCTGGGGCTTATAATGTGTGCTTTGCAGTGCTCGCATTAAAAACTGTGTTTTCTCTTCCCATGAGATGTAGCTAAGTCTTCAAACCACATCAGCCTCTTGCTGACAAAGAAGGGTTTAGAGCTCTTCTTCATTGGCATTTAGTGATTTTAAGCTGCAATTAAGCTCCCTGCTGGGGATCCATTTTTAACTCAAACAGAAGGGCACCTAGTGAAGGCCTTCCATTAACTCATTTCTGTGGTTTTCTCAACCTCAGTGGTACGCATGTAAGCGACTTCTAAAGGATGAGGGGCTGCATCGAGTTGCTTTCAAATGTGAATGATTTTGTCTGACACTAACGGCCATTCCAAGGTAAATGTTTGCCAGGCCCAAGCATGGCATACACTCTCCCTATTGTGATGTCACCAAGTCCAGTGTTTCCCAAGCGAGGCACCTCCGAAGGCCCGTCAGAAGGTTACACATCTGCCACAGACTCTTTTTCACTCCCCCACACATATTCAGCCAGGTCTGGCACAAAATGACGGCACAACCCGGAAGGACTTGGGCTGCACGGACCACAGCAACCCAGTGAGCGGCGCGCTGCACCGCACAGGACAGCACGACACTCACAGTTTTCTTTTTCATATCTGTGCTGTCTGGTGCTCATTAGTTAGCCAGCGCTGATATTAAATATAAAAACACCTGTGAGTGGCGTGCTGTCCTGTGCGGCCTAGCACACCACTCACAGGGTGATTCTTTTTTTTCGAGTAAATTGCCTTTTAGGTGTTGTCTATGTCCGACACATACAGGTTTAAAGAGGAAAGGGGGCCAATATGTAACCCTACCTCAGTCCTGTGCGAATGTCAATGGTCCTACATAGGGTTCTTTGTTGATCCAGACTTACTTGAACCTCAGTTTGCTCGTGCAGCCCAACTATCAGCCGAAGTAGATCTGGAGAAATACCCAAGTCCAATAGTTTGTTCCACAAGCGATTTCTATCGATGCCCCATAGACATTGTTGTATAGACCCGACCAAACCTTATCCTGAAGGCATTTCAGGACGAAACCATTCAGGCTGGTGGAAAGTAATCTCCTGAATCCTGTGTTATTTCCAGATTCTACCTCTACAAATAGCCCAGTCCTCCAAATGTCAATTTACAAGAAGAAGGGCCCACACACAGACCCAAGCAGTTATCGTCCAATAACAATATATTTTGCTGTCAGCGTCCAATATTGTCATTGGACGATAACTGCGTGGGTCTGTGCGTGGGCCCTTCTTGTTGTAAATTGGCAGTATATACAATACAGGACACGAGGGCGAGTAACAATCCTTTGCAATTACATCCCTGAATAATAGTGTAAAAATAGATGCCTGTAGTGCCGAAATACCCTTACAGCAAATTTGAGAGGTTATTACGGCCGGGGACCCTGGAATTAATAGATTTTATTATAATTTCCTCTACAACTGAGGGTCTGTGTCAAGATGTTTACCTAAGACTCCTTTACCCAGGCGTTGACAAATAGGTGGTAGGTCACTAATCACTGTTGAGAAAAGTAGCTCATAGTGTTTAACCCATGCAGCTTCTGCCACCGCGTTGGGCTGTATAGGCATTTGGATGCCTTCCAACGCGTTCATGACCCTCCAAAAATTACCAACTTCATTATGTCGTAATCATTTTAGCATTAGTTCTATGCCATTTTTTTAACCTGCCATGTATTTGCTTGCACCCGTTTTTATGTTGTTGCTTAATAGACTTGAGCTGCCTTTCCTGCTCGATCGAGGGAGTATTTGTGAGGAATTCGACCATCTGCATGGTGGGTGTGCGCTCGCCTGGACTTTTTTGAAATTTTAAATTAAATTGAATGATGGTACATCAACCTCCGGGAAAATGTGTAGGGCTAATCTGAACACCTTTTGTTATGCTCACTGCATGGCATACCCATAGACCCATGTGCTCTGGGTGGACACAGCCTACAGGCACAGTCCCCCTGTCATATTTAGTTGGGATATGATAGGGCGAGTACACAATGCATCTCCAGAAGGGGGAGGACCAAACCTTCCCCCTGCCATGGCCAGCCTGATTAACTAACAAAGGCATCATGGATGTGCCATGTCCTCTTGTTGGGCCCTTCAGCTGGTGGCAGTGATTAAAATACAACTATAATGTACTTCAAAAAGGCCCACATGGGGCCTGGCTGAAAAGGTTAACAAAGGAGACAGGAAACCCCAACAACCTTTCATATGCAACTGTGTCAACCTGTAGCCAGCTCCCGCCCTCAGTATCAACTGACAGTAAGCTGTCATGTTTGGGATTGCGTGTTTACAGTAGTTCACCCCACAGAGGGACCCCATTCATAAGGTACAAGGATGTGGTATGCAGGAGCCAGAGAGTCAGTTCTCGCCAACGCTTCAAGGGAGACCTGAAGCATAAATCAGGAACGACAGAGAGATCGATTAACCAGAGAGACTATTTGATCCACAACAGACAGGAAGATGGGTGGTACTTAGTATCACATGTTTTCACCGCTTTACCTTTCCTGTTGCAAAGCACTCTGATTATAACCTCATGCCTACAGGAGATTGTTGTTAAGGACCCCAGGATTAGTTCATTAAGGTAGGCTCAGCCTACACCAATCACTTTTGCCCATTTGGCTTTAAAAGAGGGCTGAGCCCCTCTTTTGGCAGATCATCTCAAGACTTTGCAAGGAGTACCAAGAAGAACTCAGCATTGGACACTGGCTGAAGGTACAGTCTGCCTTACATCGCCCGCCAGTTAAGGAAAATCAGGACCTCCATAGAGGGAAGCAATATCCCTCCCCAGACATCTAACAGGGAACAGAGGGAGATACTGAGTCCAGAGGCCCTGCCAGCCGCTCCAGAACCGGTACCCAGCCAGCACAAAGCATGCTCTGCTAGGCTCTGCAGAAAGCTTCCTATGTGGGAAGTGCCACAAGATGTCTGAAGCCGAAACCAAGGACAAGGCTGCTGGACGACACAAGCCCATTGAAGAAGTTGGGCAAAGTGCCTTGATAAACATCTACCGGTGTCTGCCTTAAAGGACATTTCCGAACAAGTCGAGTTCCTCGAGCTGCAACCGACTGCAATGCTGACAGTTGTCAAGCTGCATTCACTTAAAGGCATCCAAGACGTTTCGACCAGTTCTTCAGAACTGCCGACCAGCAATGATACAACGACTGCTGACCCCGAGCTGCCGGCAAGGCTAGCCTGAAGCCGTTCGTCCAGCTTCACTCACGAACCGTCTTGCCGCCTGATACTCTGAACTCTGGCACAGAAGCCTGCTAAGTGCCCTGAAGCCGACTCAACCCTGTTGAGCACCAAGAATACCTACAGCGCAAGGTGGATTGTGGTACTGTCCTCCTGGTTCTTCCCAGATGGCCCCTAGAGACATTTTAAGACTCATTGCTCCCTTTGTGTTAAAGCTAAGAAATTTTAAACTGTTGTGTTTATTAACCATACCGACTATCCTCTTGTCAGTATCCAGAATGCATCCCTTTTCCTTCTTTGAAACTGTCCACTGCATTCCTTTCCAGGGTGGGTTGTATTTCATAGTGTTGCTAGAACTGTCTGTTGTGATAATAATAAAGTATATATTTGTATACGCCCTTGACTGGTCAGTCCGTTTTATCATTGGGTAATAATTGTATTTTCGCTGCGTTGCAACAAACCAACGATTCTCCAACTTTGGGAGATAAGCCTGCCGTTCCGTCCACGTTACCAAAACTGGACAAGGAGGTTTATAATTTGCTTGTGTTTCCAATCTGTTCAGATCCCTTCTGGTGTACTAGAGGTGTGGTGGTTGAATGATGGTTTAGAAACCGACATTCATCCCTGGACCACTGGTCCCCCGGAAGTTGATTCATCACAGTATTCATTTTTAATACACTTTTGAACTTTTGCCTCATGACACGTTTGGCATCTGCAACCCGTGAGTCGTATGCATGAGTATATTTTTCGGGCTTCGCCCGTTATGTTTTTTACCATTCAGGACACATTTTTAACTGTCTGCCAAGAATCACTCATAATTACCCAATGAAAATACAGATGTTTTCCACTCAAATGTTCAATTAAATGTCTCAACCAAATTGCCATTATATTTTGTGATGGTCCCCTTATTCCAAGATACGAGATGCCCACCCACATTAACAAATGATTCCTGGGTCCACCTGGAATTTCAGACGATATGTGGGTAATCGTCTGCAACTGGGCACAAGGAATTTAAATTACAGGCCAGAAAGACGGGTCCCCTGGCATTTTTGATGCTTCCATTTGGGAACATAGTCAATTATGACTTCTAGAAACTATCCAGATCGGCGACACTGGTATGCCCGTAAATATTCAAAAACTAAATCTTAATAGACACTGGTCCGGAGAGGAAATGCATCTCAACGACTACTGTCCCCACCTGCAAATCATACGCTACGATGAATGAATGCAAGGGGCTTGACTTAATGACACACATCCATCCTCAAACCGGACATCCGCCTCTCCCCTGCGATGATGCCTGAAGATATATGCTTTAGTGGTTTATTTATTTGCATGTGCTAAAGTCCACTTCCAACCTTTTGCAAAATCAATCAATTCAAAACACTGCCTATTACACTACAATGAATGTACGAATTATTGAAATAATTAAGAAAATTAATAAAACCATCCTAAATGCAACCCTAACAGCGTCCCCTGTTAAAGAAAATGATTAAGAGAGAGGCACATACTTATCTAAATTAGGATTCTTTACTGCCTCAAATTAATTGCCTCAATCCTAGTCCAAATTAAGACTCCTTATAAAGCCCACAAGAGCAATAACCACAGAGGAACGGTGTCCCCTCAACAATCTGTTGAATATGCTTCCAGATCAATCTCATCAAAGTTACAGATTATCTTCCCAAAAAACATTTGCCCTTGAGTCGTCAAATCCTTGCAGTTTATTCAAATCAAATGCTTGATTGTTTCGTCCACATCTATGGCTTCACAAAATCTGCAAGAGGCATTTTCTTTCATGATAAGGCCTCTATCGGCCTGCATTTGCCTTGTGGGGCAAATGTGTCATCTAAACTGTAAAAGGTCACTACTTATATTTGTATCGGGATATAGGTTCAGCGAGGGTGCAACTATCCCCATACACTTATGATCTCCAACTGGGTGATTTAGGGATTCATAGGCATGGATTTCTTCGACCGCTTTCACCCAATCTAACCTAAAAAGATGTTTTTTGTTCACAAGACAAGGGTTGGTGTTAGGGAGAATTCTCTGTATAGGCTAATTTCCCCAACCTAGTGAGTCTCCCAGCAGCTTTGCTGGATTTTTGGGGTTTATTTTTTCTCCTGCTAAGAGTGAGACACTTCATCTCCCACTCTTAGGCATGATTTGAGAATGTCCTTTGACTTTGAAATGTGTTTTATGGGCTATGGGGTCTGTTACTCCATAGGGCTTCATGTGTTTTTGGTATGTGTGTTACACAGCACCCTCCGTGCAGTAACACGGGGGTGTCATAGTGACCACCAAACATAGACTCCGCACCCTGGGACTGACTACTGTCTCCCAGGGCATGTAAAGTCACCATTGGCTTTAATAGTCCTAAATTGTGAACAGAACCAGTACAAACCATCATATTGTGGACGTACTGGTAGGGGCAATTCGATTGCCCCTGGGTCTGTTGTTCGAGGGGGCACTGTCCAGTCCCCCCTGATCGAGTTTTGGCTGGTGGCAGTGGATACTACTTTTTATATTTGACCCCAAATATATTCCTAAGGATTCCCATTGTTCGAGGCTACCACTTTTTAGCATAGCCTCAAACATACCGCCGGTTTATTAAATTAATATTAATTCACCGGTTGGGATTTTTTGGCAGAACTCGGTGCCGAAATGGCATCTGTGTTTGCTTTTGTAACTCTAACCCAAGTCGAGCCCTTTGTTCCACTTTTTGGCGGGCTTCTGCACAGAAGCCTCTAAAAGTGGTGCCACTCTGTCTGGGTCTACAGGATGTGTGGGAGGGGGGGTTTAGGCACACTGGACTGAGTTGCCTCGCGGCAACTCAAGTCGCACTCTTGTGTGATCGGCCCAGTGGTGAGCCGCCCGGCTCACCACTTAGCATGTTTGAGTGACATCTAGGACTGATGAATGGGGGTTTTCTGCATAAAAGCAGGGCTTTGGGGACTGCAACTTCAGAAGTCGCCACAGGACCAAAGAATCCGAAGAGGGAGAAGCTGAGCCGACCTGCAACAATGACACCGCCTGTGGAGCCCTGCTGAACCGCCTCACCACTTCCCGACGACAGAGAAGATCTTCATCCCGGTGAGTCTTCTTCCTCTGAACTGGTGGGGAAAACCAGTTCGCCCTCTTTTACGCCTTCCTGGATCGTCTCATGGTTGAATCGCCCATGCCAAGCACCCCGGCGGCCGGATAGCCACGCTTCACCACTACCGCGAATAAAAGGGTAGTACCTTTTAACCAGAAAACTCTGTGGCTGGTTTCTTCCCTGGCAGTTCAATGACCTCCAGCTTTCCTCCACATCGAGATCTTCTCTTGCCCTGGACGAAGCACTGACTTGCATCCGCTGCCAGGAACAACTGCCCCCGCTGGAGCTTTCTCACCATCTCAGGTACTGTGTCCCGCCTGGTTTCCCTTGCAACAGACTGTTCAAGGTGTCCCGTAAATCCTTGACTCTCTATCCTGGGGTGACCTGGGACCTGTTAACTAACTTTCTCTGAACTCATCCAACTCTTTTTGAACTATCTGCAAAGACCTTTTAAGTATAATTTAACTGTGTGATCTTGGACACATTCCGCCTGGCTCTCTCCAAGAGTGGGCCTGGCCTATGAACTTTCTTGCTCTACAGTAGACTTTGCCTTTCCTGGCTTGCTGTGGTTCTTTTAAAAGTGTTGGTATTGTGTGCTTTCCTAACTCTGCCTTTTCCCTCCCTTTTTAACTAACTTATTGGAGTGCCATCTTAGGTTAAGCGCTCACCTCTGTCTGCAAATAAGTGGTGTTTTAACTAAGACTTGTTCAATAAGTAATCAGGGATGTATATATATTGATAGTGACTGTGTTTGAACTTGCTTGCCATATTAGTGTTAGTGTATTTTAAAATTGTGTTTTTAAATAAATAATTATATACTTTTATACCAAAGCTCTGGTCAGTGTTTGCTTGTACTACTGTATCTTTGTACCTATTTTGTATACTCTATATACTGTCTAACTCTTCTTGAGAGAAATCTGGCTGCTCAGCCAAAGCTACCAGGTAAATCTGGGTGGTACAGACTGCTACCAATTGGGTTTACTGCCAACACCTGTAGTCCTAAGCCGTTTGCAGTGGTCCCTAAGGGAACTGCACAGGTTTCTGCCTAACAGTTGGCGATAAGATCAGCCCTATTTAGGCCCGAGATCCTGAAGCAGATTTGAACAATGTACTTCGAAATCTTAATACAGTTCTCTCTTAGGTGCTGCATGTATTGTTGTACATTATCATATAGCGTGTCCTGGGGGGGATCTATTAACAAATGATACAGCGATAAGACTCTCCATTCTGCATGGACTCCGAGTGATTTTAAACCCAACTCGTATCTAATAACTGATATTGGTATACAGTTTGGCAAGTGAAGGGCTTTCCAACAAATACGTCCTTTGATAAGGGGAAGTGTACTCAAAATCCAGAGGGGAAAAACTTCCACCCCATATAGCAGTTTGGGGACAATCTTCCCCTTATAGAACTTAAGCAGGGGAAAGACAGAGAATTTCCCATACATTCTTTAACAACTGGCTAGTGAGCACTGATGTCTTATTCCTCGTGCAGTGCATTAGGTAAGATTTACTAGGGGAGTCTAAGAGATTCCTGTAAGACTGTTTTTTTTGCTTTGAATTTCAAGCACATAGAATAAAGCATAGCATTTTAAACGGGAAGGAAATAGAGCCAGATGACGGAAAATATAGCAGCAAGTGGGTAATTGGGAGTGACCATCGCTAGTGGGATGTCACTGGAGAAGTGCAAATGTTGGGTAATTAATCTCCCAGCTGTGTTAAATTGTGTATTTAACCGTACATGGTACAGTTGTAAAACTCGGGAGAGTTTTTAGTTTCCCATTAGCACATATCAGTACCAACTAGAATTTGAAAGAGAAGTGACCAAGTACCCACATTGAAGACTGGGCTCAAGTCCTGGCTTCACCACTTAATCAAATTGTGTGATCCTGGGCAAATCATATAATCCCAATGTGCATTTCCTCCCAAAATGTGGACTCTCTATGAGTGATTCAGTCAGCCGTTTACGCTATAAAAAGGCCCCAGTCATGATTTACCAGAGTATAGAGTCGCTTTGTGAAAGTCAACATTCATGGCTTGTGAATAGTACAGATATTTTCTTTGGGGCCACTTATTTACCAACCTAATAACTGCTGTTTCCAAACATGTAGGGTGCTCTGAAGTTCTTATAGTTGCTGTTGTAGATTGTCGACGAGTTTCAGTACATTTTAAAAAAAAAACTTTGCATATTAACGATATTTATTGGCTTAAGAGCAGCTATTGTCTTTAGTTATACTTTCATTCGGAGAAAAATAAATTACAAGCAGTAAACCGTTTTGCAGCAGCAAAATAGCGGAGGGTGCGCTTTAGATAATGAACATGCAATGACGAAAGAGCCCTTAACCAGGGCCTTGGTGACTTCGGGTTTAGCGTGCTTAACGAATGAAAAAATACATTATTTTTTTTTTTTTATTTATTATTGAATATAGTTGAAATATACATCAACTTTTTCAATTTATACAAATTAGAAATTTAAGTATAAAGTCTAGATAAAACAAACAAACAGAAATTATATCAATTCATATTATACAATCATCATCATTCTAGGTTCAAGGCCTGTAAAAAGTTAATAGTTGCAATTCTTATACTCATACATTCCGTAGCAGCCAAGGCGACCCATCTATTGTTTGGATCAAGTTGTGCAAAGTAAGCAAAATGATTAACAAAGTGCAATTTTCTTAAAGTGCTAAGTGCAGGACATTCTAGTATTAAGTGTTGTAGAGATTCTACAGTCATAGTATTATTACAGAACCGACACCAGACAAGATCAACAGCAATTTGTTTCCTTCTTGTTTTGACCTCTCGCGTGGGCCAAATATTGAACCTTAACCGCAGAATCGCAGATCTTAAAGCAGCAGATGGTGCTAAACATAAATAGGACGCAATGGTTTTATAGCGTTTTGGACCAAAGATTGTGGGATCAAAGTCTTTATAAGATAGGCACAAGGTTCTGGTGTCAATCCAGTCCATCATGTACACCTTCTTCTTCGCCAGCTCTGGATGAGCAATAAGCAGATTTAATGAAATATCGGCATGTACCATGATTGATAGAATTTTTGTAGTCCAGTATTTTGGAAACAATTCTGTAGAATTAATCAAATAACTTGATATGGTTGATAATGTAGAATGACCATATGTAGATAGTAAACATTTGCGAAATAAAGCACATAAACGCCAGTTATATAGTGCACTTAGAGATATTAACCCCAATTCGTATCTTATTAACACTCCTGGAATGCATTGAGGTAAATTTAAGATTGCACGCCAAAACTTGGCTTCTAATAACTTCAGAAACCCCAGGGGTACAATTAGTGTTTCCAGACCATACAGGACAGTTGCTACCACATTCTGGTCCCAATAAGTAATGGCCGCTTTGATGGAAAATTTACCATATTTAGAAGTAATTACTCGTGTCTGACAGATTGCTGTGGATAACTTCTGCTTAATTTTATTCAGATGTAAGTCTGATGTTGGGGTACTCTCAAAGATCAAGCCCAAATAAACATAGTTTGGTACCGTCCTTAAGGGTATCCCATCAATCTGCCAGTTCATTAAATGTTTGCGTGTACCTCTAGGAATATATGCAACAATTTGTGTTTTACTCGTGTTTACGATGAGCTCATTTTCTTTAAAATAGGAGCATAGGGCTAACAAAAGATTTTGTAAACCACTTGGGGTTTTTGATATTAACACAAGATCGTCTGCATACCACAATGCGCATATTTTTACATTGTTCAATTTAGGAGCATCAGTGATTACTTTATGAAAAATCTCCTGTACATCATTAATAAAAAAATTAAATAAAGCAGCTGCCAAAATGCATCCCTGTTTCAGCCCTCTAAACGTTCTAATAGGGGTTGAGAGGAGTCCCTCAGAATTTAACCTTACATAAACCTTGGTTTGTGAGTGGAGGGCAAAAATAATGTCAATAAGAGTAGATGGGCAATCCGCTTTCACTAGCTTGTCTATGAGTTTTGGTCTTGAGACCGAATCAAATGCAGAATGAAGATCTACAAACGCAAAATATCTGGCTTGCTTCTTATATATTGCTTGTTGTTTTATAGCATTTAAGGTAATCAAGTTAATACCCGTGCCCAACCCTGATACAAATCCAGTCTGTGCTGGGTCACGTTGATTTACTTTGTTTGTCCAATCATTAAAATCTCTTAACACCATTCTACAGAACATTTTTCCCGGTACGTCCAATAATGTTATTGGACGATAATTTTTCGGGTCAGTTCGATCACCCTTTTTATAGACTGGAATGATTACAGAAGAACGCCATGTTTGCGGAATATTTTTAGTTTGTAGTATATGACGAAACATATTATTCAAGATTAAAGACCACTCTGTTATATTTTGTTTCAGCATTACATTGGTCAGCCCATCCAAACCTGCTGCTCTAGATGACGAGGAGGATTTAATGAAGGTTTGGATGGATATTTTTGTGAAATATAAAGACCAACTATTCACAACCTTACTATTGTAAATGTAATGGTTCATCATAGGATCATTATACAAGGATGAAAAATGCGTAACCCACATCGATTCAGGTACTCCGTTAAGTTGCACATGGGGTTGGGATGAGATGTTACATTTATTCAGGAGTTCCCATACTAGGGCTGAGTTTTTACCACGGCAAGCTGTTAAAAAGCATTCACTATCTTTTTGATATAAGGTAGCTCTCCTTGCTCGGACCCAATTTCGATATTTCGAAGAAGCGGTTTTAACAGCTATATTTCGATCAATTAATGGTAATTTCTGAGAAATTCTGATCTCTTTTCTATAGGCTTTCTTTCTTTCACATAGCGCAAGATCAAAGCCATGGGCATGTTTTTTTACCTGGTTTACTGTGAGCAGGAAGAAGATTCGCGAAGGTGCTGAGAATTTCTACATAAGAGCCAGGCCTTGATAAGCTTTGATTATCTAGAAGTGCATCGTTCAAAGCCAGTAATTTGTTAGAAGACCATTTAAATCGATTTCTGCCATTATTAATAGTTAAAGTATGCTTATAGTACACTGCAGTTTTCATAGGGTCACCACTTTCTACTGACCAATGTAAAGATAAAAGGTGATGATCACTAGATGTTTGTTTGATTATCTCAAATTTGCTAGTGTTCATGAATATAGAACTTGATACAAAAATGTAATCGATGGTAGATTTAGAGGGGCCTCTTTCCCAGGTATTCATAGGTGGAATATCACCTGTTATTGCACCATTTATCATCCTTAATCCATGATCTTGCATAAAGGTATTCCATCTTGCACCTTCTCGTATCCAATTCCTCCCATTAGAATAAAAACAGGAAAAGTTCAAATCACCCATTAACAATATTCCAGCAATGTTATCTTGATTTGAAATAAGCTCAAAAATACACGAAAGAGCATCATAAAAACTATCATCAGTGATGCCTACCGGATTTCTATATAGATTAATAAGAGCGAATGTCTGTGAGTTGAAGAGGATCTTAACTAGTTGGATGAATTTATTAGGTGTTTGCCAGGGGAGGATTTTCAATCCCTTGCTCACTTTCGCTGCTACTAACAACCCAGCTGTAGGTCTACCTTTACCACCATGTGCTGCTGGCAATAAACTAATTTCATGATTGTCCCATGTTGGAGGATTAAGTAACCATGTTTCTTGTAGGGCCACAATATCATAACTATTCAAACCACTATCTAAATTCCACTGCAAATGGGAATAACCTCTAGTATTCCAACTAGCAAGTGAAAAAGTATTAGAGGAAACGGGTACTCGTGGTTACGACCAGGTATTGGTACCTGCATTGGGATCAGATGAAAGGTGATTAATGCAAACATTACAGACACATGTAGGTGCGGGTTTTATACCTCCAGAAGACTTATTTCCATAGGACTCATTAGATTGCTGACGTGCAGGGTCTTGGGCTAACAAAAAACCCAGATTAAATAACTCCATTCTGGCATTCCATATTGTATTACGTACAATACCAGATTTTATCCAGAGCCTAACGATGGAAAGGTTCTTATCACAAAGAAACTCCACTTGATCCACATCTGATGAGGAAATGGCTTCTAGTCCCTCTGTGTCTCCAAATATATTGAAGACACTAGCACGACATAAATCATATTTTGGGAAGGCCCCTTCGCGACATTTCAGGATCAGAGTATGATACTGATTAAGTTTCTTTGAAAATGCAGCACCATCGTCATTTACATAGGGTTTATTGCTGTCATTACGTGCATTTATCTGACACCTATTTCTATCTTTGGATTGATCTCGAAGGTGCTGCATGTGAGAGGAAGGAGGCATAGTTTCTGTACAATTTTCAGATCTATTTTTAAATACTCGAGCCTCATTTTGTGGGTTTTTAATGGCATTCAATGTATGAGAGTGCTGTTCAAAGGAATGTGGAGTATCAGATAGCACTTCAGATCTTCTATTAAGCAGATATGAGTCAACTGCATTTCTCAATGCAGTTAAACGATCTTCTCCATTCGGTATCTGTGCGCTCGGGAGGGATACCTTTGTCGCATCTGTCGGCTCAACCTCCTTTAGGGCCACTAATTTTGTATGTGCATTCGTGCATGTTTGTATTGTCGGTATATTCACAAGATTAGATGTTAAAAGAGAGACTAGCTCATTCAAGGGATCATAGTTAGGAGATGGTTTAATAACTTCTGATAAAATCCTGGGCGGGGAAGCAATGTGTGGGGGTGGAGGGATATCTTGCAAAGTTTTACCAACATGCGTATTGCCAGTTATATCAACAACCTCATTAATAGGTGTCTCAATGCCTAAGACTGGCAAGGCAACAGGTTTATGAGGAAGAGGTGTGGTAGCATCTAACGGAAGAGATATCTGAGATGTTTTTTTTATCTCTGATAGAGCTTTTTTATTTCTTTGTATAAGTTTAGATGACAACAATTTAATTTTTCTCTTATTTAACAGAGAGCCTCCCACCTTCTGTGGATTTTGAATAGTGACCCCGTGTGATTGGGCTCGTATAGATTGACCCATAGTTCTCACGGGAGAGTCAACACTAATCCAAGATTCATTAGGTTTAGCTGTGTCCTCTTCCTCAACACATTCAATCGGCCGAATTATATTCGTAAACATTGGTAATGCCGGCGTAGTTATTAGCGGATCTTGCATCATCTTCTCTAGATGTGATATACGCTGAAGAATAGATGGTCCTGAATGTACATTTAAGCCTTGATCAATTGACCAGATGGATTCAAGCTGTACAATTCTTTGTTCCAATTTTACTAAGGATGACTCTTTGGTATATTTAAGAGAGGTGTCTTTCATCCAATCACTTATTTGATTTAATTTATCAGTTTGGGTAGCTAGCTTCTGATCTAAAGAATTAAAGAGCTTAAATAGAGTGGCCATAGTAGTATTAATAGCACCCAAAGTAACTTCTAATAAAATAGGGTTCGGAAAAGATTCGGTTGGTTGTCGTTTCTCATTAGGGATTTGGCAACGACGAGGAGTAGGTTGCAAAAAAGAGATTTCCTCTTCTTGTTTTGTTGATTCCATGGAACAAGCCTGTGCATAATCAGTCGTAATCGAGACTCTTGAACTTTCAAGGTCTCTACAATCATGAGAAGTTTGTGAGCAAGCAGAAAGAGACTCATTATTAGAGGTATGTCCCACGTCTTCGATAATTACTGAAGCTAATGAAGCATTCTCCAATAATGAGATTTGACATTCGTTTGTTGTCACATTCGACTCTAAGGTTGTTTCTTCTAGAACAGCAGTGAAAATTCGCATAGGTTTGATAATTCTAATCGGCGAATGAGGTACGGTTAATAGAGTTTGATCTGATACAGAAGAGTTCAAAGGGAGAACAGAAACCTCATTGGTCGAGTTAGACGTTAACATAGGAATCGAATTATTCTTAACACCATTTGATAATAACAAATCTGCACAACTCGATACAGAGGTAGTAGACGCAGTTAAATTAGAACTCAATAAAACCTGTGGTTTGGATTTATAAAAATTGCGTATATCATTTGGGTTTTTATTAATTGGGGTTAAAATGATGTTTTTTTTTGATGTACGAGTTCGACTTTTGGTTTTTTCCTGTAACATGGATAGATTTTGATTAATGGGAGTTTGAGGAGGCATCACTAAATCTAGTGTGTTAGGTACAATGGATGATGTAATAGCCATAGAGTCTCTAGTTATCTCTCCTGGCATACCTGTACGTAAGGTGAACATGAGATAATCAAATACTTTCTTACTTAGGAAAAAACACTGTTTGAGATTCAGAATTATTGAATAACAACTTTAAATGTTAATAGCCTTGATATCTAAAATACGAATCCTGAGATCCTCAAAGTTATTGGTTCTTGAGTATGGGCTGAGTGATATCGCTAGTTGCGTACAGTACCTCTGGTGGACACTTCACTTTTCGGACCATCCGCCGAACAGCCGCACAACAGCCGATGGACTTGACGCCACAGGGCTTATCGCCGCAAGGGTGGCTCGTAGCTGCTTTTAAAGCTGAAGGCAGTCACGTGAGGCGTCACGTGTCCCACGCAGCTCCGCCTCCTCCAGGAAGCGGCTATCGAGTAAAATATTGGCAAGAGCAACGGCTCGCAGTGCCAATGAAAGCAGGCTGCAGGGGTCCTCTCAGCTCGACACACGGAAACACAAAAAGCAGTCCTTTGCTTTTAAACATTAAATAAATATCCATGCACGAATGCAAGTGCGTGTTGTAACGTTGTCTACTTTGCAGTGACTTCTTGTTACTTTTGAGTAGTTTACAAGTTGATGCAACTGGCTCTTGATTGAATTGCAATGATTGTATAATGTTGGATAGGGGTAAGGGGTCATTCCAAAGTTTTCAGAAACGGCCCTGCCTTTTAGTAGAAACAATGAGCACCTCCCAGTGGGGACCGTCTCTCTCAACATACTCTGCCCACATTCAATGGGCTCCGAATTGGATCGGCACTCGCAGGCCGGAGCCACGGGGTGCCTTGGTGAATACAGCCCGTGCTCGTGCAGGGAGAGACGGTCCTCTGAAAGCCGTTGCTGCCTTGGCGGAATAATTGCTGTTTTTTCCCCTGATTCTGCCCTGCTCGGCGTGCGTCTGTGCCATTTCCAAGGTGACGGGGAGCTACCAGCTCCGTGCCTCTTGGAATGCGGGCCCTGCCATTGTCGGAGCACCAGGGCGGCCTGTCAGTCAGCGAGCGGCCGCGAGGCAGGCCGGCAGCGGCGGCAAACGGACCCCGCTGACTGACTGACTGGCCGAGCAGGGACTGCTCCGGACTAGTAAGAGAAGGAACCCGCGGGCGGAGCTTCCGCCCTTGCCGGGGACCCGCGGCCTCTGCCTGCCATTGTGACGCCACAGAAGGCGGGCCCGGTCCCGCCCAATGTGCCCGGGGAGGCGGAGCCCGATACCCTGGACAGCACCGCGCTGCCAGCCCCCAGCCCTTCCAAGCAGCCGCCCGCGCCAGCCACCACCGCACCTGCCGCGGGAAGCAGCCTCCCCACCGCAGAGCCATGGTAAGCGCTTCCGCTCCCGCAGCTTCGCGGAGGCGCCCACTCAGGGGGCTTCAAGGATGCCTGCGCCGGGGAACGCCTGCACGCTGCATGCAGCGCTGCCAGGCTACCGCAGCATAGCACCACAAAGCGGGGCAAAGGTGTCCGCCTTCAACGTGCATGGGAAGGAAGGACCATGTGGGGTGCTGTTTGTAGGGCTGCTCGGTGGGGGGGTGGTGGGGTATCACGTCAGGCACCGGTGGCTTTCGCTGAAACCGTCACCGCCTCCCCCATTTCACCTTCCAGGAGAAGGGGTCGGCGGTGCTGGGGCAGACCCACCATGACTGCACCGGCCGCAGCCTCCTGCCAATGTCAGAATAGCATCCGTGCAGGAGCAAAGCGCAGCACAGACCCCTAAACCCGCTATACAGACCCCTAAACCTGGAATGCCGACTCCTACATTGTAATACAGACTGGTACACTGGGAGACGGAACCCCGAAAGTAAAAAGCCATCGAATTAAAACAGGAAAATAGACTTATAAACTGGAATGTAGACCCCACTTGTGGACTATTGGACACTAAATGGGATGGCATGCTAAACTCGACTGTGCCCAGCTTCATGGGCCCCTTAAGTGGGGAGTTGGCACTTTAACCAGCATGTAGACTGTACAACTAGAACGTAGACCACTAAACTGGAAGGCAGACCCCTATACTGAAATATACATCTTGACTTAGAATGCAGTCCCTCAACTGGAATTCAGACTCTTGGTTGAAGTAATGGCCACTTTGCTAGAATATAGACCACTAAACTTAAATGTAGGTCTTGAAACTGGAATATGGATCCATACCCTGAAACTAGAATACATAAGCCCAAATCGGAATATAGACCCCTTAACTGTAATAGAAACCTTACAACTGAATGGGAGACCCTGCAGAGTCCTAACCTGTAATGTCTACCCCTGAACTGACACTAACACTCATAAACTTGAGTATAGACCACAAATCATTACACACATACTAGCTGTGGGATGTGCCTCTCTAAACTAGACTGTGCATCTTTAAAGTGGAATGCAGCCTCCCACACTGACATGCAGTCCACTGCTGTGCAGACACTCAAACCGGATTCCTTATTTTTTTTATTTTTGTTGTATGCCAATAACATGGTATACGGAGCACTAAAGTGATGTGTATACATTGCACATGGCCCCTAAAGTGGAATGTAGAGCCCATCAATTGAATTACAGATCCCCCTTTTGCAATGTATATCTTTAAATGTGAACATTGTCACTAAACTGCAAAAGCAGGACTGTAATCCCCAAAAGTGGAATAAGCAGGGCCACTTTCTGCGTGTGGTGCCTTCTACAGGGCAGCCCTTGGCACAGCTTTAGCAATTTGTATGTTCACCTTAGACGAGGTTGATATGTCCCGGTGTTGACTCCTCGCTGGCTGTGCCGGGGGACTTGAGATGCATCTGACTAATGATGCCCAGGGAGACAGAAACGAATCTGAGTTTGCTTGTTATCATGTACAGGAGGGACATGGCCTCCCAGTTTGGAACCAACTGCTGTTTTTGGCACTTGGACTACCTGATTTGCTTATGGTTGGTCCTCGGGCTGGGCGATATATTGAGTTTTGGAGATATATAGATATATATATTCAATCTCGATATCGAATGAGACAAGATCATTGACTTTGCGATATATACATATATACATGGGTATGCAGTCATTTGAACACATTAAAAACAGAATAACTTTGATAAAAAAATAATGCAAAAATATTGATTTTTTGTATAAAATGTATATTGGAGTGGGGGTAAGGGGTTGAAATGGGTGGGAAGGTGGTTGGGGTAGATTTAAAAGCATAGGGAAACAGGAGGTTGGGGGAATCCCCATAACAAAAAAATAAATACAACATTTGATATTTTTGTTATAAAATGTTCGTTATTGAAGCAGTCTCTGTAATTTAATTTGTTATAATCACATGTAACCATATACATGATTACATATACTACCATTTTTTATTTAAATTTTGATATTTGCACAGCTCTGTCTATTCTCAAACCGGAACCCTATATTTGCACTTTATTTTGATCAATGTCTCATAAATAAAGGTGTTTGTGACATCTGACATGTAGTTGGCGGCTTATACCTGATCATTTTCCCCACATAAACAATATCGAGATATATATCATGTGTCGAAGTATACCCACAAAAATATTGAGATATCACTTTTGGTCCATATCGCCCAGCTCTAGTTGGTCCTCGCTTGTAATGGCACAAATGGGTTAAAACATGATGGAATGCTCCCACAAAGCATTGACAGCGGTTTAGGTGTCTAGGCTTCAATTGACTTGTCACCTTTTTAGTAATTAGAAACGTATTCTGAAATCTAGACTCCTTAACGGGATTGTGGCTCAATAAATTGAAATGCAGGCCCCGCACTGGAATACAGACTATTGGGACTAGCTGGACGAAATACAGTCCCCTCTCTTGAAGCTGATGTTATGTTGGTTGCTTGTAATCAGTGCTGAAAATTGACAAAATGTACAGGGGGAACTCCCCCTACACGCGCACAAGGTTATCAGAAGTTGGGGGGGGTGTATTGTCAGTGGTGTGGGCGAGACTGAGGGGCGGAGCTAGGTGTTGAATAATGTGTGTGACCTCTATATAGGATGCTGGCTGCTTTGCATAAAAACAAAGTGCATTTTGGGAACATTTGAATGCTCACCAATTGATCAGACGTGTTTGTGATAATCATTCAAATGTGTATTCCTTCTGAGCATTCAATGCACCCTTGGTATGATGCTCGTTTTATCTTTCAAAATAGTCACCATGATAGTAAAATGTGTGCAGAGCAAGAGATATATGTACAGCTTTGGACTGTTCCATTGTTTGTGTTGGGGCTGTTCTGGTAAGCAAAGAACGACTTTCTGATGCAGTTTTTGAAGTCATTATATTTTTCAGACTGCAAACGCACTTAGTAGACTCGTGGCAGCGAGTCTGCACGGAATGGTGCTCTGGCAAGACACTTGTTGCTGGAGCTCAGCTCTGTCTTGTTCCAGCCCAATCCCTTCCCTGCTTTCAATGCAAACCCTGTGAACTGCAGTCTCCAGACCCAGCCATAAGGGGCAACCTCCTCCCGTCTACCCCATCATCCACTGCCTGCTTGCCTGGCCCTGGCATCAAGTTGGTCCCTAAGATAACGAGCCCTAAAGAGAATTGTGGGTCTCCAAATTGAATAAAGACAACTAAACTGAATTACAGACCCATATAGGAGGGTCTAGCTCCGAACAGCACTGTACCCCAGTAAATGACAATGTCACTGTAGACCCAATAAGATAGCCTAGTTCCTCTCCCTTGCCTTTTAGGCAGGAGTGTGAAATGGTTTGAAAATCCCAGCAGTCTTCGGGCAAGCTGCCAACTGGAAGTATAGCGTGGCCTGCCATTGCCCCAAGTACAGAGCACCCCATAGTGTCTGGTTCAGCCTCTTGATTTATAACCCTAGGCGGGGCAGCCCTGGGGCAGGGGTTCCTCCTTGGACAGTGACAATAGGTGTGTGCAGTGGAATATGTGCACTGGTGCTCAGGTGCAGTGCCCCAATGGAAGAAGGACACAGGGAACTTTTGTGCAACTTTCACCCTTTAAGACTCCTTGCGACTTTAGGCAGGGGCAGACTAAGCACCCATTTCATGTATTTGTTTGAGCTACAGAATTAAGTAGCTCTCCATTCTGGTGTACAGCGCACTTCAAAGCATTCCCAATTTTGGCGTGTAAAGTTATTGTGTCACAGGAAGATAAATGATTTGCCCAGGATCACACATCTTGGGCGCTAGAGTGAGTTGGATTATATCAGGTCTAAAGAGGCAAGTTCACCAACAACATTGCTAACTCCTGGTTCCCATTTAAAACATTCCCAAGGTGACCTCCAACCGCCTCACAATGTCTAGGAATTTCATAGGGTGCTATTTTACTTTAGGAAACAAGGGATGAAGATCAGGTTTTGTTGCGCCAAATCAATGGATTTATTGGTAAATTATTGATTGCTTTTTTCATCAATATTTCAATATAACTTGTTCAATCCCTTACTTCTCATTAATGCACACGATTTCAATAGTGCTCAGTTGGTCCCTTCATAATATTTCAATAGTGCTCATTTAATCCCCTCAAAACATGTTTTTCGATCTTTCATGCAGATGATCCACCAGGAGGGTTCTTTAAACTCCAGGAAACAACACAAATGTTTGCCCTGGAACATGCAGTACCGAAACGGGACATTTCACCTTTAGTTGTTTGCTATTTTTCATCAGGTGGTTATATAGTGCAATGGTCAAGTGTCCGTCCTGCAAACCGAGCCAGGAAAAGGAATTTCAAAACACTGAGGCAGGGAGGAAGAGTCAACCACAGGCTTCTTTAAGATGGTGGTGCTGGGGTTCAGGGGGTCGGGAAGGGCCTTTGGGATCAAAGAGAGCAAAGAAGATGTGAGCACTGGGCAAGCGGAATCATCACCAGTATGTTGTGGATGGCGGTGCAGTAAAGTAGGGATGCGGCAGAGTAACGGAGGTAGCGGTGAGTCAGGCATGGGGCCACAGTCCGTGCTTAAATTGTAAAAATATAAGTTCTGGGGCTCAAATATTTTCTAATACGCCCATTACGCATCACGATGGGCAGCTCCCCGCCCACTGTTGCCACCGCCCCTGGCTGCTCCCCATGCTGTTAACATATATGGGCTTAAACCTGCAACTCCCACCGGCTTATTGTGGTTGACAGATGTACCTGGTCACTACGGCAGATGTGTGATTTACAAATACCAATCAACATACACATAAAACAACATGCTCGTGTCTTGACACGAGACGCATGTTTACGTGTGTTTAAACACAATCATCATGTACATTTTGCTCTGATTCTGTAGGTGCTTAATATGTGACTGGCAGGGAAAATCAGCAGTGGACTGGGAACCAAAAGAGGCCCTGGAAATCATTCTCAAAGTGGCCCCATTCTACGCATTTCAGCAAGCCCAACCCTTTTCCTATGGGAAAACAGGGAAATAATAAAATAGGTTGCCACACAAAAGGGGCCCAGGGTACAGAGGCCCACCAGGAAATCTCCAGAGTTCCCTCTGGGCCAGTCCACCCCTGGGTAAAATAATAAAGTTGCCAAAACACCACATAATCAAACTGAGTGTAAGTCAAAAAGTGCTGGGGCTCAGAAATAAGTGACACACCCCCAAATGAAGCACTGGCAACAGGGATCTCCTATTTGCCCCGTGCAAAGCGCTGTGAATCAGGACTCACGTGTGTTTGCAGTGGGACATCGGCAGCAGCAGTTGCGGCAGGACTGTCTGCAAACGCGTTCAATGGGACCATGGGCGCACCGATTATGGGGGCTACACTGCGAGAAAGGGGGGACTGCATTTCCCGAGGAAAGGCGTTCTCTGTAGGAGACAGGATGGCGTGAGGTCTAGCACACTTTAGGGAGCTGCAGTTGTTCACAGCGCCTGTGTCGAAGCATGCACTCGGCCATCACCGCCATATTTACGCCCCCCTGGCCACGAGGGGTGCTCTCTGTGGGATCGCTGGGGGGCAATGCATCTCGCCTCGGAGGTTAGCGATTCCATATGCTGAGGCAACCCTCCCTCCCTCCTCCCCCCGTGTGGCTCCTGCAGGGGCGGGGTTTCGGAGCAGGAGGGTGGCGTGTCCCGCCCCCCCAGGGCGAGGGGCGGAGAAATAGTGGCCTGAGTGGGAGGAGCGAGCGGAGGAGCCCCTGCTCTCCATTCATTCTTTCCCTTAGCCGGGAAAGCTGTTGGCGGATGCAAAGCACACGCCCGCGCAGCAGCCCCCCCTCGCCCCCCCAGATCAGAGTAGTGGGGTGGGGGGCGTGCAGGCCCTGCAGAGAACGGGGTCGACACCAGATCTCCACAGAGCACATGTGCAGGTGTAATAAGCTCGCCCCAGAGAAAGGCGAGGCGCGCTGAGCCCACAGAGGATGTCCCCGCAGCTGCACAGGGTGCTTTATTCCTGCAAAACCCGTGCCGTGCTGCTCGTACCACGTCTATCTACCTACCTGCCTTTCCTTCAATGGGTCTTTCTATATCTTATCGCTATCTTTCTTTCTCTGGCTATCTTCCCTTCTATGCTTCTGTGGGTGGGTCTAGCCTTCTATGGGCCTATCTATCTTTCTACGGGTCTATCTATCTTTCCTTCTATGGGCCTATACATATCTGCCTGTCCATCTTATCTCTCTGTCCTTCTATGGGTCTATCTATCTTTCTATGGGTCTATCTATCTTTCCTTCTATGGGCTTATACATATCTGCCTGCCCATCTTATCTCTCTGTCCTTCTATGGGTCTATCTATCTTTCTATGGGTCTATCTATCTTTCCTTCTATGGGCCTATACATATCTGCCTGGTCATCTTATCTCTCTGTCCTTCTATGGGTCTATCTATCTTTCTATGGGTCTATCTATCTTTCCTTCTATGGGCCTATACATATCTGCCTGCCCATCTTATCTCTCTGTCCTTCTATTGGTCTATCTATCTTTCTATGGGTCTATCTATCTTTCCTTCTATGGGCCTATCCCCGGGACCGCGATTAGAAACCTCTGGGAATTAAGCAGGTTATAAATAACCAATTACAATTACAACTCCATATCACCCTATCTTATCGATCCTTCCTTGCATGGGCCTTTCTATCTATTTCTATCTCTATCTAGCTTTCTATCTCTAGCTAGCTTTTCTCTAGGCTTCTGTTGGTGGGTCTATCTACCCTTCTATGGGTCTGTCCATTTATCTTTCTATGGGTCTATCTATCTTGCCTTCTACCGGCCTATCCATATGTCTGCCGTTCAGTCTTATCCATCCATCTTATGTATCTGTCTATTATTTGTTTTTATATATAAGATAATATAAATTAATTAGAAGTACAAATATTAAAATCTAAGAACAACCCTCTGCCACATTGTTCTCTCCATCCCAAATCTATCTCTCTATCTATCTCTCTATCTCTATCTCTTTCTATCTATATCTATATCTATCTCTCTTTCTATCTCTATCTCTTTCTATCTCTATCTCTATCTATCTCTATCTATCTATCTATCTATCTATCTATCTATCTATCTATCTATCTGTCGATCTCTCTCTATCTCTATCTATCTCTATCTATCTATCTATCTATCTATCTATCTATCTATCTATCTATCTATCTATCTATCTATCCATCCATCTATCTGTCTATCACCAATCTCTCTATCTATCTCTCCATCTCTATCTATCTCTTTCTATCTCTTTCTATATATATCTATATCTATCTCTTTCTATCTCTATCTCTATCTATCTCTATTTATCTATCTATTTCTATCTATTTCTATCTATTTCTATCTATTTCTATCTATCTATCTATCTATCTATCTATCTATCTATCTATCTGTCTGTCTGTCTGTCTGTCTGTCTGTCTGTCTATCTATCTATCTATATCCATCTCTTTCTATCTCTTTCTACCTATATCTATCTCTTTCTATCTATATCTATATCTATCTGTCTCTTTCTATCTATATCTATATCTAACTATCTATCTCTATCTCCTTCTATCTAAATCTATATCTATCTATATATTTATCTATATCTATCTATCTGTCTATCTATTTATATTGTGTGGGGCTTCTGATGACCCAGTCATAAATTACGTTGCCCCTCCATGACCAATCTAGCGGTGTGGGTAGGTTGTGTCATTTTATTGTACCATGCACACTAATTATTTTCGAAGCTCAAATGATAAAATGAGATGTATGAAAATAGGAATAGTCTAAAAAATATTTTTTGCACTCGCACACAACTCTGACAATCGTTACATATATCACTACTTTGACGAAACTCTCCTGTCTTTCAGCAGAAATGACCCTATTCTCATCAGTGCTGGAAATGGACAACATTTACTGGGAGCACTCCCCCTCATACCCCTTCGTGTGGGTGGGCGGAGTTGGGTGTAGGATATTGTGGGTCCCCTGAATATCGGATGCTGGCTGCTTTCCATAAATACAAAGTGCATTTTGGGAACATAAGAATGACAACCAATTTATCAAACATGTCTGTGATAGTAATTCACGTGTGCATTCCTTGTGAGCATGCAATGCACACCGGGTATGGTGCTCATCTCATCTGGCAGAAAACTCACCATGACAGTAAAGTGTGCGCAGAACATGAGACATGTATACGCACTGACACTTGAAAAGCACAGCATTCAGGAGACTTGTGGCACATAGAGCTTCGTCAACTTGGGGACCATTGGTTGATGACAATGTTTGCGGGAGCGCAGCTCCGTCTCGTTCCGGCCCAATTCCTTCCCTGATTCTTATAATGGCAGCACACAGTGAGATTGTAGAGCAACACATTAAAGTTGAATCCTCTTTAGGCGCTTGTCCTGGCTTTTTTTGTACATGCGGCATAATATTGGTGCTCAGTGAGTCGCTAAGTGCTCCTAATTTTTCAAGACGATTTGAGGCTCAGCCTCACTCAGAGTGTCCTCGATGTCACGCAGCCATGCGAACTATAGAACCTAGTGCTCGGATTCGAGACCGCGAGCCTCTCAGGACCCGCGATCTGAGTGCAGACCCTTCAGTTCACTGAGGTTGCCTCTGTGTGCAGGCCACTGCTAGAACCCTGCTGTGCTTTGGCTTATCAAATATGTCAGTGACTAATAGTGCTTGGAAGCATATGAAAAGCGTGATGTAAGCACTATATAAACACCCCAACAAAAACTGCAAGCCTCAATATTTGTACTGACCGCTAGCTATTGACAAGTGACTCTTGTCAAGAAATGGGGTGCTGCGTGTATACGGAGAACTGAGAGGTGAGTGATTTTGTATGCTTGGCTAACAGCTGACACCTTACATTTTTTACCCCTCGTAAGTGATGTGGGGCAATTAGAGAAAAATATTTTTGCCCAGGAGCAAAATATACTCAAGAATAGACACTGTTGGGAAGATGGTTTACAGGTGAGGTGCACACCTTTCACACAAGACACGCCTGCACTATGCAAGCTTGAATATCCATCAGTGCTGACTCAGCTCTTCATTCTATGCAAGCTTGAATATCCATCAGTGCTGACTCAGCTCTTCATTCTATGCAAGCTTGAATATCCATCAGTGCTGACTCAGCTCTTCATTCTATGCAAGCTTGAATATCCATCAGTGCTGACTCAGCTCTTCATTCTGTGCAAGCTGGAATACCCTGCACTGCTGACTCAGCTCTTCATTCTATGAAAGCTCTAATACCCGGTATTACTTACTCAGCTCCTCATTCTATGCAAGCTCAAATACCCAGCAGTTCTGACTCAGCTCTTCATTCTATGCAAGCTCGGATGCCCGCCAGGGCTGTCTCAGCTCCTCATTCAATGCAAGCTTGTGGCTCAGCTCCTCCATTATATACAAGCTCTAATACCCAGCAGTGCTGACTAGGCGTTCCGCTCTGTGCAAGCTCGTGACTCAGCTCCTCATTCTATGCAAGCTCTACCCCAGCAGGGCTGACTAGGCCCATCGTTCTGTGCAAGCTCGTCACTCAGCTCCTCATTCTATGCAAGCTATAATACCCAGCAGTGCTGACTAGGCTCTTCGTGCTGTGCAAGCTTGTGACTCAGCTCCCCCTTCTATGCAAGCTCTAATACCCAGCAGGGCTGACTGGGCCCATCGTTCTGTGCAAACTTGTGACTCAGCTCCCCATTCTATGCAAGCTCTAACCCAGCAGTGCTGGCTAGGCTCTCCGTTCTGTGCAAGCTTGTGACTCAGTTCCCCATTCTATGCAAGCTCTAATACCTGGCAGTGCTGACTAAGCTCCCCCATTATGTGCAAGCACGAATACCTGACAGTGCTGACACAGCTTCTCATTCTATGGAAGCTCTAATACCCAGCAGTGCTGACTAGGCTCTTCGTTCTGTGCAAGCTCGTGACTCAGCTCCTCATTCTATGCAAGCTCTGATGCCCAGCAGTGCTGACTAGGCCCTCCGTTCTGTGCAAGCTCGTGACTCAGCTCCTCATTCTATGCAAGCTCTAATACCCAGCAGTGCTGACTAGGCCCTTCCTTCTGTGCAAGCTCGTGACTCAGCTCCTCAATCTATGCAAGCTTTAACCCAGCAGTGCTGACTAGGCTCTTCGTTCTGTGCAAGCTCGTGACTCAGCTCCTCATTTTATGCAAGCTCTAATACCCAGCAGTGCTGACTAGGCCCTTCGTTCTGTGCAAGCTTGTGACTCAGCTCCTCATTCTATGCAAGCTCTAATACCCAGCAGTGCTGACTAGGCTTTTCGTTCTGTGCAAGCTCGTGACTCAGCTCCTCATTCTATGCAAGCTCTAATACCCAGCAGTGTGACTAGGCTTTTCGTTCTGTGCAAGCTTGTGACTCAGCTCCTCATTCTATGCAAGCTCTAATACCCAGCAATGCTGACTAGGCCCTTCGTTCTGTGCAAGCTCGTGACTCAGCTCCTCATTCTATGCAAGCTCTAATACCCAGCAGTGCTGACTAGGCTTTTCGTTCTGTGCAAGCTCGTGACTCAGCTCCTCATTCTATGCAAGCTCTAATACCCAGCAGTGTGACTAGGCTTTTCGTTCTGTGCAAGCTTGTGACTCAGCTCCTCATTCTATGCAAGCTCTAATACCCAGCAATGCTGACTAGGCCCTTCGTTCTGTGCAAGCTCGTGACTCAGCTCCTCATTCTATGCAAGCTCTAATACCCAGCAGTGCTGACTAGGCTTTTCGTTCTGTGCAAGCGTGTGACTCAGCTCCTCATTCTATGCAAGCTCTTATACCCAGCAGTGCTGACTAGGCTCTTCGTTCTGTGCAAGCTTGTGACTCAGCTCCTCATTCTATGCAAGCTCTAATACCTTGCAGTGCTGACTAAGCTCCTCCATTATGTGCAAGCACGAATACCTGGCAGTGCTGACGTAGCTTCTCATTCTATGCAAGCTCAAATACCCAGCAGTGCTAACTTAGACTCTTCATTCTAGGCAAACTCGTGACATAGCTCCTCATTCTACACAAGTTCTAATACCCAGTATTGATGGCCCAGCTCTTCTTTCTGTGCAAGCTTGAACACCCAGCAGTTCTGACTCAGCTCTT
This sequence comes from Ambystoma mexicanum, assembly GCF_040938575.1. Lineage (NCBI taxonomy): Eukaryota > Metazoa > Chordata > Amphibia > Caudata > Ambystomatidae > Ambystoma > Ambystoma mexicanum. The sequence continues at coordinate 190,302,775 of NC_090933.1, read as the reverse complement.
CATTCTATGCAATCTTAAATACCTAACAGTGCTGACTCAGCTTCTCATTATATGCAAGCTCGAATACTCGGCAGTGCTGACACAGCTTCTCATTCTATGCAAGCTCTAATACCAGGCAGTGCTGACTAGGCTCCTCCATTATGTGCAAGCTCGTGACTCAGCTCCCCATTCTATGCAAGTTCGAATACCCAGCACTGCTGGCTCAGCTCTTCTTTCTGTGCAAGCTCGAATACCCAGCAGTTCTGACTCCGCTCTTCATTATACACAAGCTAGAATACCCAACAGTGCTGACTCAGATCCTCATGATACGCAAGCTCGAATTCCCAGCAGTGCTGGCTCAGCTCCTCATTCTATGCAAGCTTGCGATTCAGCTGCTTATTCTATGCAAGCTCAAATACCCAGCAGTGCTGACTAGACTCTTCGTTATATGCAAGCTTGTGACAGCTTCTAATTCTATGCGAGTTCGAAAACCCGGCAGTACTGACGAGACTCCTAATATATGCAAGCTTGAATACCCAGCAGTGCTGAGAGAGCTTCTCATTCTATGCAAGGTCAGATGTCCGACAGCGCTCCCCATCTCCTCTTTCTATGCAAGCTTGTGACTCCGATCCTCATCCTATGCAAGCTTGAATATCCAGCAGTGTTGCGTCAGCTCCTCATCCTATGCAAGCTTGAATACCCAGTAGTTCTGCCTCAGCTACTCATTCTATGCAAGTTCAGTGTGAGGAATTCAACCATCCGCATTGCGATTATGCAACCGCCTGGGCTTTTTTGATATCTTTTTAAGAAATTGAATGATGGGAGATCTACCTTGGAAAATGTGTGGGGCTAAAACGCACACATTTTCCTGTGCTCACTTCACAGTAAAAACTTTGATCTGTGTACTCTGGGGGAACACAGCCTACAGGCGCAGACCTCCCTGTCACATGTAGTAGGAATGTGACAGCCAGGAGTACATGAAAGCATCAAGAGGATGAGGGCAACACCATCCTCCTGCCCTGACCAGTCTAATTAAATATCAAAGGCTCCATGGATCCGCCCTGCCCATTGTCAGTCTGCTGGTGGTGGCGGACACTGATGAGAGTTAATTGAAGCAAGCCTGCAGGAGACCTGATCGCAGAGCTGAAAAAAAGGGAACAGGAATTCCAACACCTTTTTGATATGCATCTGTGTCAACCGGAAGTCAGCTCCCACCCCTTAGTATGAACGCCAGTGAATCTCATGTGGGGACGACTGTTTACAGTAGGCAACCCCTGCAGGGGGACCCCTTGGGAAGAAGTATGTGATTTGATGGGACACAAAGGGCCTCATCACGAGTTGGGCGGTAACGCCAGCACTAATAGCGCTGGCGCTATCTTCCCTACCGCCAAACCCACCGGCGCTATTAGCGCCGGAGCACGGGTTTGGCGGATTTGGAAATCCCCGTTCCCCATTGAGCCCATTCGGGAATGCCCCATTCCCCATTGGGCTCAATGGGGAAATTTCACGCTCATACCCCCAGCGGATTTCCCGCCGGCGGTATGAGCGCAAATTTTCGGCGGATTTCCCCCCAGCTCAGAGCTGGGGAGAAATCCTCCAAGGCCATGATTTGGCGGACCCTTAAATTCAGCGGTAACAGCGCTACCGCTGGATTTAAGGGTTACCGCCAAACTCGTGATGAGGCCCAAAGTCTGTTCTCGCCATAACCTCAAGGGAGATCTGTGCTTTGATCAGGAGCCACAGAGAGCTCAACCAGAGAGACACTTTGATCGACAACAGACAGGAAGATGGGTGGGGCTTAGTAGTACATGTTTTCACCCCTTTACCTTTCCTGTTGCAAAGCACTCTGGTTATGACCTCACACATAACAGAAGACTGTTGGTGGTGACCCAGGATTGGTTCATTAAGGTAGGCTTAGTCTGCACCAATCACTGTGGCCCATTTGGCTTTAAAAGTGGGCTGAGCCCCTCTCTTAGCATATCATCTGAAGACTTCTCAAGGAGTAAGAAGAAGAACCCCCCCCCCCTAGGGTCTCCCCCAAACATGTTAAACTCTCGGCTCCTTGGTTTTCAGCAGCACTTAGGCTGCTGAAACAAAAATGTCTGCAAGACGAACGGAGATGACACTGGCATCCCAAATCTGCTACAAACTTGCCCACGTGCAGGCACGCACTACTTATCAGGCTGCTATGAAAAAGCTTAAAACCTGTCACTTTGCTGATCGCCTCCTTATCCCCTCATGTTCTGCCAAAGAAATGTTTTGAGTCGCTGAGGAGCTTACCAGTCATGTGCGCCCTCCCACTGTAACCATGCAAACGCAATCACACTGTGACCATATCGCCTCTATACCATGGCGCTCCAATACTCCTTTTCTACTGGAGACATTCCTGAGCCCCTTAAACATGCTACTATCTCTTTCCTGTTGACAAAGGCACACCTTGACTCTGCAATAGCAGAGGACTACGGCCCAATATCTCTGCTTCCAGTTCTCATGAAACTGATGGAGTCTATTGTAACTCCCCAATTGTCTACATTTTTGGAAGTAAATCATCTCCTCCACTCCTTTCAGGCCGGCTTCCGTCCCAGTATGGGAACAGAGTCTGTCCCTGCTTCAGGACCGTGGGAGGTGGGGACTTTGATTCTCCTTTGTCTCTAGGCAGCCTTTCATACCCTTGACCATCTGAAAATGCTCCAATGCCTTCAAGGGGCTGGAATCTCAGGCGTCCCTTTGAGTTGGTTCTCTTCTTTATTATCTAACCAGTTCCAAACGGTATCTCTTCCCCCTTTCACTTCCTCTCCCACTGCTCTAAACTGTGGGGTTCCTCAATGGTCCGCCCTTTCTCTCCTTTTGTTCAACTTGTATATTTGCACCGTAGGCAATCTGATTACCAGCCATGGGGTACACTTCTTCTCATATGCTGATGACACACAGATTCTCTTTCGCCTTAATGTTCCATCTTCTGACCCCCTCAGAAACTGAAAGGTTGTTTATCTGTGGTTGGGGACTGGATGGCCAATAATTGGCTTGAACTCAACGGAGATAAAACAGAGGTCTTATTGGTTGGGTCCAATAATATAGGACAACCCTGCCCTGAACCTGCCCAAGTAGTCAAGATCCTAGTGTGATGCTGGAAATGCATCGGAGGGACAGGGCCTCTGTATCCTTGTCCTTTACTGCTTTTTATCGTGTGTTCTGTTGTGTTTTCCGCGCAGGAGTTCATGTGGGACTCCTGGTGGTGCAGCTCTCTCTTTTGGTTTGGTGAACAGACCCATGGGATACGCTTATGGCACCCATAGGTGGGGTTACAACCCTGTACCCCTAGTGTATGTTTTTGGGCACCTTTGGGTGGCCCACAGAGCAGGGTATGGGCTGGTGGCAGCTCCATGCTGAATTTGACAGGTGCTCTGTGTATCCTCCATTTTGGGATACCCAGGCCCTGCCATTGGGATCAGTTGATTCCTGATAGGAAACAAGATGGCCCCCGTGGCCTCTTGCTTTCTATTGCCTGTTACCTTGTTTTCCCAAAGTCCTGGGAAGCCCTGACTCTGACCCTTCCCCCTGACCGGCTGTTGGGTGGAACTTCCTTATATGGTGTTGTTGTGAAGTCCAGGCCAGACTGGCTGGAGCCTTCCCAGTGACTGTATGTTGTGGGTACAGCCTGGGGGTGGGACCTGGGTGAATGGAGTGTGTGACAAATACGCATTCTGTGTTGTGGGTGTCTAGTATCTGGTGTTTGACACAATGACTGAGACAGCCCTGCCCGAAACTGGTATGAATGCAGTGTGGAGTGTTGAATGGCTGGGTACTTGTCCCAATACACATAACTTGTTGTGAGTGTCTGCAGAGGAGTGAATGGCCTGAATGCCCTATGCACCTGATTGGCTGCCTTCCTGCATGAATGCCCCTCTAACCAATTGGTTGCCTGAGTGTGACCCAGCAGTATGAATGGGAGACCAACTAGTATATCTGGGGGCCTCTCACTGCTAGAATTTGTGTTCAGAAGCTGAAGTCCACTACAACGAGTAACTGGAGTAACTGAAGCTTAACCTTGAAGCCCTGCTGGAAGAGAAGAATTGCTGTTGCTCTCCTTCCCAATCTGAAAGCTGCTGTGTCTCCAAGAACTGACCCAGAGAGGACCTGGTAAGGTGCCCTCTTCCCGAGCTACGAGGGACCATCGTGCACCAGTTGATCTTTGCCAAAGCTCCCTGGTAGACAGACCTATGACAGGCTGCCGACCGGAGACAGGGACTGCCGCGGAATCCCAAAGAGAAGCGCCCGGACTGTTGTCCACCACTGTCGACGACCACCGTCGCCGCCGAGCTCCTGTTTGCCTAAGAACTTAATTTGAGCCAAGGACGCTCTCATCTGCATCGCCGCCCGCTTTATCCCGCTCGAGAAGGCCCGACCGTCGACGCGCCGAGGAGCATCCGCCGGTGTGTTTCCCCGCCACCTAAAGACCACAGAGACGCCGACGACTCGACGCCCTTGCCAGGCCACAGTTCTTCAAGCTCTTTGCAGTCCAGAACTATCGACACCGAGGGGCCCCGCACGCCTCTTCCTTGCAGGACGTTTACGCTTCCTCATCAACCAGCACCGCTAGGAACGAAGCTGCCACTTCACTGTCGTAGCTCACCCTGTTCTCCGTCGGACGTTCAACGACCCGTGACTCCTGCCTTAAAGGGAGGGCACTCAAGAAGGGCCGTCGATTCCCCACCGAGGAACACTACAACGCCAGGTACTTTGGGGTTGCAGAACTATTGGGAAGTCTAGTGTGAACAATATATGGACTGGGCTTGTATCTTTATTCTACAGGTTGCCCAGGTGGGGGGATCTCCACACAGAGCTGTGTTTAACAGTAGCAACCAGTATTCTGCCAATTGTTCAACCGTCTTGCTTTCCTTCCTACCTCCACTGCTGGTTTCCTCTTTATTGATCTGTGTGACATTTTGACAGTATAGTTGATGCACTTTAATGACATCTGATAATATTTGTGGTACCACTGTAGAACTGTATATATTTACCATTGTTGATTTTCTGAGCACAAAGTGAGTTATTGTGATAGTGTACATAACCTTGAATATTAATTATATCAAGACTGTGTTTTAATCGATATAGTGTGCGGACATTCCTTTGTGGGTGCTTGGGGACCACACTGTACTTAAGAACCAGCCTGCATCACCTCCTGAGAAGCTAGGCCTTGATTGCTTGTCTGGGGTCCTCTGTGCCTCTCCTCTACCTTATAGAGAGCAGAAGTACAGGCACCCCCCTCCAGTCTTTACAATGGTGGCAGCGGTGGGATGCTTATGGTTTTAAGAATCAGTGTATAACCGTGCCACTTACGAAGGATATCTGCACTTTGTTAAATTAAGGTTTAGTTGTGTACAAGATAACTGCATTGCAAGCAATGGAATCTATTGCGACTGGCAAATTGACTCGGATGAGCTTAGAGGCTCTCCATAGTGCTTGTGAAGCCAGGGAGTTAGACTTTGTGGATAAGTATAGGGCTGAGCTGATAGCTGCCCTGGTGGACTACCAGACTGATTGTGAAGCTCTTGAAGGGGGGATGCAACCAATGAGGACTCTACCCTGAGGGTTGTCGCTGAATCTGATTCTGGGAATGCCACCTTTCCTGCCGCCTCTGTTCCAAACCCCAGCACTTCATTGGAGCTTGAGTTATTAAGGATGAATATCGCAGTTGAAAATAGATGCTGAGCTTAAGAAAGAGGAGTTGGCACAGCAAGTGGCACACAAAAATAGGGACCTTGAACTCAAAGACAAGGGCACTGAATGTCAGCGAATCCAGTTACAGAAAGCTCGAGTGGAAACTTCAGCTAAACCAGTTGAGAGTGTCAGGTCCCCAGCAACCAAGTTTATGAAAGATTTGGTTGGTGTGTATGCAGAGGGTTCTGATATCTTCCAGTGGATTGAAGCGCTTGAAATGGCTTGTGCAATTCATGATGTTGATAAGAGAGATTGGGCTAAGAGTTTGTTAAGCAGAGTGCCTCAAACTGAATATGACTGTATTCTGAAACTGAGTGTGGAAGAAAGGGGTCAGTATGAGTGCATGAAGTCTGCTTTAATTGCCAAGTTTTGCAAGACGCCTACCCATACCTTAACCTTAAACGGTTCAGGGATTTTAAGAAACAAGAGAATATGTCTTGGATTGACTGGATGAGTGCTGCGCACATGAACATGATGGGGTGGATTGATGGTTACAAAGTGAAAGCGTTTGTTGAATTGTCCCACCTCTTGTTTTTTGAGCATTTTTCGGAAGCCTGTTCATCAGAGCTGCGTCAGTTTGTTGCTGACCAGAACATTTTGGACCCCTTTAAGCTGGCTATGTTGGCTGACAAGTGGGTCTCTCACTGGGTATCCCCTAAGGACTCCAGTGGGACTGACAAGGACAAAGAAAAGGGGGCCTCTCAGAAAGCTGAGGAGTCCCAAAAGCAGTCACGGTCGGGTAAACCAAAACCTTCCACTCCAAAGACCCAAAAACTTAGTGGGGATAAGTCTGTTGTGTGTGGGAGTAAGAGTAGTGGTCCGCCTGCTGCAAAGCAGGGTCCCAGTGGTTCCAGTACCGTACCCCGCACTCCTGGCACTTGTTTGGATTGCGGAGCTCTGGACCACCGAAGGGGTGACCCCAAGTGTAAGGGTAAGGCACTTGGAGTCCAGGCTGTCAGCCTGACCTATCCCTACTCCGTACCTGAGGTGGAGGCCACTTCGGTGCTCCCGTAGAGATTTCCTTAGTGTCCCTTGGGGCCTGGAACCAGTATGCAGAAGTACTGGCGACTATCCCACAGAACACTCATAGGTTTTTGAGAAGTGTCCTCTTGAATGGCCAGCCTTCTACTGGTTTCAGAGACACTGGGGCAAGGATGACAGTGGTGAACAGGACCCTGCTCAAGCCAGTGGACTATGTAGGTGCTCCTCTGAGAACCACCAGGTTAGCTGGTGGGCCTCCCAAATTATCGCCTGTAGCCTTAGTCAACCTTACGATTGGAGACAAGACACCGAAGTTTCCGGTCCTGGTTCAGGACAACATGCCGGCGAACATTTTGTTGGGAAACGATTTGGTCGAGTTGGGGATGATCACAAATGGTCTACCCATGGCTGCTGTGGCGGTCACCCGATCCCAGGTCACACAGAGTCGGGCTGCGAGCCCGGTACCTTCGCCGACGGGGAAACCCAAGGCGCGAAGGAAACGGAAGAGTAAGAAGGCCACCTCTGTGGAGGGAGCCCCTGCTGTTCCGACAGCACCCATTGGGATTCATGCTCCGGACGGGCTTGGTCCAGTGGTAAACCATGTCTCAACTCCTGTGGGAGAAGTGCCAGAAGACTCTCCTGTGGGAGACGTTCTCAACCCGGAGGATCATCCCGACCTTCACTGCTTGTTAGCTGAAGGGGGACCCTCCCGGGCGGACTTCTGTAAGGGACAGAGAGAGTGCCACTCTCTCGAGGGTCTGAGGAAACAGGCCCTGTCCCAGGCACAAGGAGAAGTGCCTAGGACATTCCAAATTTATTGGGAGGGTGAGCTCCTTGTTAGTGAGCCCACTAAGCCTGAACCTGGTACCCTCAAGAGGTTGGTGGTACCCCAGGTTTACAGGCCCTTCCTGCTGCAGTTGGCGCATGAGGTGCCCTTGGCAGGTCATCTTGGGACCAAGAAGACTAAGCAGAGGCTCTCTGCCCATTTCTACTGGCCACGGATGGGAGTAGAAGTGGAGTCCCACAGCAGGACCTGCCCAACTTGTCAGCTGTCTGGCAAGACTGGAGGCAGTGTCATTGCCCCACTGCAGCCATTGCCAGTGGTTGGCATCGACATTGTCGGTCCCCTTGACCCTCCCCCTTCAGGTGGACATCGGTTCATCCTGGTCTTGGTCGATCATGCCACCAGGTACCCTGAGGCTATACACCTTTGGACTATTACTGCCAAGGTGGTTGCCAGGGCTCTCCTGGGCATATTCACCCGTGTTGGATTCCCTAAGGAGGTTGCCTCTGATAGAGGATCCAACTTCATGTCGAGTTACATGAAAACCATGTGGCAAGAGTGTGGTGTAACCTACAAGTTCTCCACTTCTTACCACCCAGTCCAATGGTCTGGTTGAGAGATTTAACAAAACTCTCAAGGGCATGCTAGGCCCTTTGGAAGAGCCCCTAAGGAAGAAGTGGGATCTTCTCCTGCCATGCCTGCTGTTTGCTTACAGAGAGGTACCTCAAGAGGGTGTTGGTTTCAGCCCCTTTGAGTTACTCTTTGGACATCCCATGAGGGGGCCCCTTGCCTTAATCAGAGAAGGTTTGGAGGCCACCCCTCCAGGTCCCGTCAAGCAAGTGGGGGACTATGTGTTAGGCCTCAGACGGAGGATGACACAGATGATGGGTCAGGCAACAGTGAATCTCAAGGCCATCCAGGAATTGAATAAGTACTGGCATGACCTTAAAGCATCGCAAGTGGATTGGACTCCGGGACAGGAGGTCCTCGTAATGGAGCCTACCAAGCCTCGGGCTCTGGCAGATAAATGGACTGGACCCTTCAGAATAATCTCCAAGATGGGCGAGGTCAATTATCTGGTTGACATGGGAGCCTCTGGGGTAGCCCCTCAGGTATTCCATATTAACAGGCTCAAGCCTTTCCACAGGCGAGCTGAAGTCTCATGTCTCTTGCTAGCTTCAGAGCAAGAAGAGGATGAGAGTGACCAGCCGGTCAGATAGCACAGTGAGGAGAGCGCTCGCTTTGACATCCGTGCAGAGCCTGCCGATGCAGGTTCGAATCCTGGCAGGGCCAAACTCAGCCTTTCATCCTTCTGAGGTCGATAAATGAGCACCACACACTGTGGAAAATAAGCAGCGCTCAGATGCCTGAGGGTTCGTAGGGCTAAATAAATACCAAAACAAACAAACAAACAAACAATTCAGGAAGGATCTAAAGATCCTACTCTTAAAAGACCATCTCACCAGTCACTAATTGCTCCACTCAATCCAGTATGCAGTATGCCTCTCCAGTGCTTAATTTGTAAAATAATAAGTGCCAGTGTCCACAAAATATTGGCCCCATAATGCCGGGCGCGGCGCCTCACGCAGTGGGGGCCGGCGCCGCCTTCAGCGCAGGCGTGGCACCACCCTCAGCGCAGGCATGCCGGCCGCGCCAGTTCAGTGCTAGACCTACCTAAATCGGCCCACCACCAGCCCATCACACTGCTGCTGCTCCATGTCACATGTTTGGCGCTGCAGCAACTGCTGGCACAGGCTAGTAGTAAATACGTAACTAAGACTTGCTCCTCCTGTAACTGCGCCTCGATACCCCCGGGCTGTGTGAGCACTTTAAAAAGGCAAATAAATAAACAAATCATTCTGTTTCAGTCACTGTTGCACTGTATTTGTCTCTACCCCTTCTGCCCCATCTGACAGTCTGTTAAAGTACACCAAGTATCGTTAATCGGTTACCTCCAGGAAGAGCACCCTCCCCTCAGCCCGTTCTTCAGTCGCCTCATCCAGGTGTTTTGTGTAATCAATTGACTCTCAAGCCCTTATCAGTCATCACATCTCATAAATGCATCCCCCTTCACCCTTCCTTCAAGCATGAGCATGGTGTTGTATAACTTGGAAAAAGTAATTTCTGCAAGACATTGTTGTGAACTCAACGGCCTGTGCTACTTCTGCTTTAGGGCCTCTTCCCACCATAACACATATTAACAAACGAAATATGTTTTGTCACCCAATATTCAGGAGCCAGAGAAGAATGCATATTCGGATATCTCCTTCCCACTGACATGTTCTTGACATAATTCACTAGACTGCGGGGTGTAACAGACACCCACCTCCCTATCTGAGGATTCCTATCTGAGGAGTGCATGTGCTCTCATTCGGAGCACATGCTCGGAGCGTATTGTACCCAGGTTAAGGGCCCACATCTGGTTTTTCCACACATCAGGGTAGAAAACATGTGCTGCAATTATGTAAAAGAAATAACAGCAATAGACGGTTGAGAATTATACACGAATACTCAACTAGTGGTTTTATTTATGACGACAGATTAGCAGGCACGTGCACCATGTTTATGCCCGTCTAATTTCCATGTGTGTATCTTTAAGCCTTAATGGCATTTCAGAAGTTCGTCTTTGCATGGGCTTTTCTCGCAAAGTGCAGCCGGTTCGGTTTCGGCCCAATACGTGCACCGTTTCGGGTCCCCTCGCTGAAGCTCCTTTGTGAACTAATGAGGCGATAACATTAAAAGGAAGAAACACCCAGGAAAAAATTCACAGTTCATGTTTCGCTTAGATGAATGCTATCCAGGGTCGAACTGGGACATACAATTGTCCAGAGTCGGGCTCGGCACCAATGAAAACGTGGCCAAAATTGCAAACGACAATTGATTCCTTTTGTGACAGACACTAGTGGGACCACGTTGCCGCCCGTGCCCCGCCCGGTCCTGGGCTTTGCCGTGCCTTGCCTCAATCACTTAGGCTACCTTCCGTGGGGCCACCAATGCCACGGCCATGCTGAGCCTGATGACAAAAATAGGTGCGCTGCGCAGCGGCCCCACGGAAGGTCACGTTTTCAAAGAAAAAAGTAAAAAACATACTTTTGGGCATAATCCACAGGCCCGGCTGACCGTGGCAGAGTCATCCGACTTAGTCTGCGGCAGCCGGCAGCCCCTGGTCACAGAAATTGGCCTGGGCCTGGCACTGACTGCAGTCAGAAGAACACTGCACACAGGTCACACAGACAGAAGCCCGGGCACGGATGGGCCCCTGCGGGGGTCCGGACTCCTGGGCAGTCAGGACAGCAACAGGGGACCGTGCCGCCACCCTGGCCCCGACCTGGGCCATACTTGCCTGATCACTTGACTGTGACAGGCTCAGGCTGCACCGCACGCAACAACAAGTGACTTACCGGCTTTGCCGGCTGGGATTTGGTCTCCTGTCGGGCCTCAGGGTGGGCAGGCCAGGCGCCCACACTGGCGCATGCAACAAATGAAAAAGCAGTCAGAGGGGGACCCAGGAAGCAACTAGGCTGCACCATGCACTGCAGCAGGGCAGGCTCTCTCTCTCACAAGTCAGGACCGACGACGCCACGCCTCGACACCTTCACTTCACAGTAACTCGTGAAATGAAGCTGGCGCTGCGCTGCCTCCTGTGGAAACAACAATACGTCACCATGTAATTTCACTGGCTCAGAAGAACAGCCAATGAAAACTGCACATTCTGTGTTACTATACAGACTGTATCAAATACTGCATAGTAACAACAGAATGGTAGTTTTCATTGGCTATCGTTTGTAACAGTTTGTTGTTCATTGCTATTGCTGGCCCCTCCCAGGCCCAGCCAGCCATTGCCTGCAACCTGCAAGCATGAGAGAGATCGAGATCAGAATGACAAATTCCAATGATTTATAATCGAAGCAAAGCGAAGTGGAAGAAAAACAAAACAATTGCATGTGCGCTGGCCCCGCATGAGTTCCGGTGCCCAAAAAAGAGTGCCGGTGTTGGGCACTGGCAATCACCTCCACAAATTAAGCACTGTGCCTCTCTGTTCTCACTGACACCAGGCCTTACACCGTGGTGTAGGCACGAGATTGGCATTGGTGACAGTGTGCCTGTCAAAAGCAGGTGCTACCGTATGTCAGATACCGTTAAGAACCACATCCAGGCTGAGGTCGCCAAGATGTTGGATCTGGGTGTTATTGAACCCTCAACCAGTCCCTGGTCCAGTCCTGTGGTCCTTGTCCTCAAGGCAAGTTCCCAGGCAGATACCAAGGATTGGAGGTTCTGTGTGGACTACCGAGGAGTCAATGCCGTCACCACAACAGACGCGCACCCATTGCCCCGGGCTGATGAGCTCGTGGACACCATAGGTGCTGCCAAATTTGTGAGCACCTTTGACCTTACCTAAGGCTATTGGCAAATAGCTCTGACAGACCATGCCAAGGAAAAGACGGTGTTCTCAACACCTGAGGGACTTTACCAGTTTAGGGTCATGCCTTTTGGGTTGAAGAATGCCCCTGCCACCTTCCAGAGATTGGTCAACCATGTGAGGGCTGGAAACCTTTTGTGTGGCTTACTTAGACACTGCCGTCTACAGTTCCACCTGGGAAGAGCATTTGACACACCTGGATAAGGTATTGCAGGCCTTGAAAAGGGCTAACCTCACTATCAAGGCCAGCAAGTGCCAGATAGCTCAGGGGAAAGTCACGTATCTTGGTCATGAGGTAGGAGGGGGTCAAATCCAACCTCTCCCCAGTAAGGTACAGGACTGGGAGTCTCCCACTACTCAAACCACGAGAGAAACTTTTTTTATGCCTCACTGGGTACTATCGCAATTTCCTGGCAGACTATGGAATCATAGCTGCACCCCTGACAGCTCTGACTTCACCCAAACAACCTAGGAAAGTTAATTGGACTGAAGACTGTCAGAGGGCCTTTGATGGCTTGAAAGAAAGTCTGTGTAGGGCACCTGTGTTGTGTGCGCCTGACTACAGCTTTCCCTTTATCGTCCAGACGGATGCCTGCGACACCGGAATTGGAGCTGTCTTGTCCCAGTTAGATGAGAAAGGAAGAGAACAGTCTATCAAATTCATCAGTAGACAACTCAAGGGTAGAGAACTTAGGTGGGTTACTGTTGAAAAGGAATGTTTTAGTATAGTTTGGAGCCTTAGGCGTTTCAGGCCCTACCTTACAGGGTCTACCTTCAAGGTCCAAACAGATCATAAGTAGCTTATGCAGATGAAGGGTTAAAACCTGAAATTGCTCAGGTGGTCCATTAGTCTGCAAGGGCTAGACTTCACCATAGAGCACAGACCAGGGAAGAGTCATGATAATGCAGATGGCCTTTCCAGAAGGTATGTTGACCGTCTGGATGATGGTGTCTATCTCGTGGGAGATTAGGCACCCTAAACTCAGACTAGGGGGGGGCGACTGCGATGCTGGAAATGCATGGGACAGACAGGGCCTCCGTATCCTTGTCCTTTACTGCTTTTTATCGTGTGTTCTGTCGTGTTTTCTGCGCAGGAGTTCATGTGGGACTCCTGGCGGTGCAGCTCTCTCTTTTGGTTTGGTGAACAGACCCATGGGATACCCTTATGGCACCCACGGGTGGGGGTACAACACTGTGCCCCTAGTGTATGTTTTTGGGCACCTGTGGGTGGCCCACAGAGCAGGGTATGGGCTGGTGGCAGCTCCATGCTGAATTTGACAGGTGCTCTGAGTATCCTCCATTTTGGGATACCCAGGCCCTGCCATTGGGATCAGTTGATTGCTGATAGGAAACAAGATGGCCCCTGTGGCCTCTTGCTTTCTATTGCCTGTTACCTTGTTTTCCCAAAATCCTGGGAAGCCCTGACTCTGACCCTTCCCCCTGACCGGCTATTGAGTGGAAGTTCCTTATATGGTGTTGTTGTGAAGTCCAGGCCAGACTGGCTGGAGCCTTCCCAGTGACTGTATGTTGTGGGTGCACCCTGTGGGTGGGACCTGAGTGAATGGAGTGTGTGACGAATACGCATTCTGTGTTGTGGGTGTCTAGTATCTGGTGTTTGACACAGTGACTGAGACAGCCCTGCCCGAAACTGGTATGAATGCAGTGTGGAGTGTTGAATGGCTGGGTACTTGTCCCAATACACATAACTTATTGTGAGTGTCTGAAGAGGAGTGAATGGCCTGAATGCCCTATGCACCTGATTGGCTGCCTGCCTGCATGAATGCCCTTCTGACCGATTGGTTGCCTGAGTGTGACCCAGCAGAATGAATGGGAGACCAACTAGTATATCTGGGGGCCTCTCACTGCTAGAATTCGTGTTCAGAAGCTGAAGTCCACTACGACGAGTAACTGGAGTAACTGAAGCTTAACCTTGAAGCCCTGCTGGAAGAGAAGAATTGCTGTTGCTCTCCTTCACAATCTGAAAGCTGCTGTGTCTCCAAGAACTGACCCAGAGAGGACCTGGTACGGCGCCCTCTTCCTGAGCTACGAGGGACCATCGTGCACCAGCTGATCTTTGCCAAAGCTCTCTGCTAGACAGACCTACGACAGGCTGCCGACCGGAGACGGGGACTGCCGCGGAATCCCAAAGAGAAGCACCCGGACTGTTGTCCGCCACTGTCGACAACCGCCGTCGCCGACTGGAGTCGCCGTGCTCCTGTTTGCCAAAGATCTGATTTTGAGCCAAGGACGCTCTCGTCTGCATCTGCACCCGCTTTATCCCGCTGGAGAAGGCCCGACCGTCGATGCGCCGAGGAGCATCGCTGGTGGGTTTCCCCGCCACCTAAAGACCACAGAGACGCCGACGACTCGACGCCCTTGCCAGGCCACAGTTCTTCAAACTCTTTGCGGTCCAGAACTATCAACACCGAGGTGCCCCACACACCTCTTCTTTGCAGGACGTTTACGCTTCCCTGTCAACGAGCACTGCTAGGAATGAAGCTGCCGCTTCACCATCGTAGCTCATCCTGTCCTCTGTCAGACGTTCGACGACCCGTGACTCCTGCCTTAAAGGGAGGGCACTCAAGAAGGGCTGTCGATTCCACGCCGAGGAACGCTACAACGTCAGGTACTTTGGGGTTGCAGAACTATTGGGAAGTCTAGTGTGAACAATATATGGACTGGGCTTGTATCTTTACTCTACAGGTTGCCCAGGTGGGGGGATCTCCACACAGAGCTGTGTTTAACTGTAGCGACCAGTATTCTGCCAATTGTTCAACCGTCTTGCTTTCCTTCCTCTCTCTACTGCTGGTGTCCTCTTTATTGATCTGTGTGACATTTTGACAGTATAGTTGATGCACTTTAATGAGATCTGATAACATTTGTGGTACCACTGTAGAACTGTATATATTTACCATTGTTGATTTTCTGGGCACAAAGTGAGTTATTGTGATAGTGTACATAACCTTGAATATTAATTATATAAAGACTGTGTTTTAACCGATATAGTGTGCAGACATTCCTTTGTGGCTGCTTGGGGACTACACTGTACTTAAGAACCAGCCTGCATCACCTCCTGAGAAGCTAGGCCTTGATTGCTCGACCACGTACCAATAATAGAGAATCTTGGCTGGGGTCCTCTGTGCCTCTCCTCTACCATATAGAGAGCAGAAATACAGACACCCCCCTCCAGTCTTTACACCTAGGGATTAAAGTTATGTCCTCAAGCTCTAGAGAGGCCCACATTTATGCTGTTTGCCAACTCTGATTCATCAAATTGAAAGTCTTAAAAAAAGGTTCTACTGTTTCCAAAGATTGTAACTGCATCCATCATGGGATCCCTAGACTATTGTAATGGAATGTATCTAGGCCAACCTGAGACTTCATTACAATGACTACAGACTCTCCAGAATGCAGCTGTCCGCCTCACTCTGGGAGCTCCCAGACTCATCCACTCTCAAGACCTACATCACCGTCTTGACTGGCTCCCTATAAGAGTTGAGGTAAGTTTAAAATCCTTGTCTTGTCATCGTGCGATCCATAATACTGGGGCTACATTTCTACGATCTAGGCTTTCCCCCTACAAGCCTAGTAGACATCTTCACTTGGCTAACCAATCGCTACTGAGCAGTCCCAAATTCCCCTGGGCCAGAGCTGGAGGAAGATCCTTTACTGTTCTTGCACGTTCTTGCACCCACGCTCTCAAACGCCCTCCCGCTTGAACTTGTAACATTCCATAATACTTTTGTTTTCGAAAGAACCTGAAAACCCTTCTGTCCTAGTCTTGTCAGTTTTTGAAACTGCCTCCCTCGTCCCCCCTCTAGTGCCTTGATGCCTCAGTCTTTGTTTGCGCTCTATAAATATACATACAGTGCAAATCAATACAACTCATTGGGACCCTGGCTGAAGGAACAGTCTTCCTTACAGCTTCCACCAGTGAAGGAAGGCCAGGACCTCCAAGAGGAAAGCAATATCCCTCCCATAAATATTCCCCAGGAAACAGAGGAAGATACCGAATCCAGAGGACCCTCTAGCAGCACCAGAACCAGTACCCAGCCAGCACAAAGCATGCCCTGCTAGGCTCTCCAAGCAAGCTTCCTAGGTGGGAAGTGCCAGAGAGTCTCTGAACTGAAAGAAGGACATGGCCATTGCCTTCAACACTCTCCTCAGCTTTGGGCCATCTACCTTAAGGGATGACACGAGCCTAGCAAAGAAGCTAGGAGGAGTGCACCAACAAGCATCAACCAGCATCAATTTAAGGATATTTTCGAGGCAGTCGAGCCCCTCAAACTGCAACCGACTGCACAACTGTTGTCACGCCATCCAGCAGACAATGTCTGACCCCAAGCAGCCATGTAGGCCAGCCTGCAGCTGTCGGACCAGCCTTTACTCACCTAACTGCCGCCACCTGATACCCACAGCTGTCTCCCGTCTTGAGCTTTGTCGTAGAAGCTGCAAAGCGCCCTGAAACCGACTCAACCCTGTTGAGTACCAAGAACACCTACATGCACCAGGTACATTGTTGTTGTGTCCCTCTTGTCCTTCTCTGACATTTTACGACCATTTGCTCCCTTTGTGCCGAAACCAAGTATCCTTGAACATTGTGATTAATTACGTTACCGACTGCTATCAGTATCCAGTGTGCATCCCCTTTCCTTCTTGAAACTGTCCTCTGTCTTCCATTACAGGGTGGGCTGTATTTGATAGTGTTGCTAGAACTGTCTGTTTTGATAATGATAAAGTAGATATGTATATACAACCTTAACTGGACAGTCCCTTTTATCATTGGGTAATATATTTTTTTTTTGCTGTGTTGTAACTAACCAATGATCCACAACCTTGCAGAGATAAGCCTGCTGTTCCGTCCACGTTACCAAAATTGGACAAGGAGGTTTATAATATGCTTGTGTTTCCAATCTGTTCAGATCCCTTCTGCTGTACTAGAGGTGTGGGGCTGATTGATGGTTTAGAAACCGATATTCATCCTTGGACCACTGGTGCCCCGGAAGTAGATTCGTCACACTCGGATACCCAGCCGTGCTGACTAGGCTCTTCGTTCTCCTGAGGATGATAAACTGGGAAGCATTAAATTGGGTAGCCTCAATGGCCCCGTTTGAGCTCTTCGACCGGTACAATCCTGACGTGCAGAATGTGGAAGCCCCCATACCTGCATATTTTGTTGAAATCCCCATTTCCCCTATACCCACAGGTTACCAATAAACTCCCTTCCACCTCCTTCCATATACACAGCCTTGCAGCCTCTTTCTATTCGTGGGCGCTGTCGGGATTTTGGAGAAATGCACGTTTTGGATTTGGGACCGATGAACCCCAATAATCGCAGCTATGGATGCCATGTTTCGAAGCTTGAGTAATCCAATAAGAAGCGCTATATAAAAACCTGACATTACTCTTGTTGTCACCGTTGTTATAACCTGGCGAGCTAAAGCGACATGGCATCCAGCTCGGCTGGCTCCTGGGCGTAGAAGACACGGACTGCATCAATAGGACTGCGGCAAGACCACCTGAATCCCGCAGTGACCTCAAGACCTTTCTCACCTCCTGGATTTCACAGTAAAAAGGACTTGGGTCACTGCTGAAAATGTTTGAGGGACATAACATCTAAATGAAAGGGAGCCCTGCCAAGTGAATGGGAGAAAATGGTGCGCCACAAAAGTTGGATGGGGTAAACCACCCTGGTTCCCCCTAAAATTACCCCCAGGGGTTATAACAAATTCCCACAATGCTATGGACACCGCACCTACTGTGCTCTCTGCAGTGTGCAGTGGCTTTCTCTACCATTCTGTTTTGCTCCTAAGGGTCCCCCGCCTCTCCCCACCCTGTGTCTATCTCATGTGAACCTACCGTCACCCTCTGCGTCTGGCTCCGCTCTTGGAATCTGGCTTGTGGGTTAAGGCTGAGTGCTTCCCCCAGGCTGGCTCTCACTCGCTGGGTCGCTGATGGGCTGGTGGTTTCCCTCGCGCTTTTATTCCGAGCACTCTGAAGCAGTTTACGCAGCCTGTGGCAGCAAGCACGTCATCGACCAATACAGCTCGCTCTCAAGGTGCCTGCGTGACTCAAGAATTGTCCCGCGCCCTCCAAACTGGCCATCGCTGAAATGTAAAAAATGCGAGCTTAGTTTTCATCGGGTTGCTGTGATATGAAATCTAACATTTTATGGGAGAGCTGACAATGTAGTCTTTGCCCCTTCGCCGGTTACTTTGACTCGGAGCGTTTGTGTCGATTCTGAAGCACTGCGCCCAGGGGCGGCCCTGGCTCTCTACTGGAATATCCTTTGGCTGCGGCTAAGTGTCGGAACGGGCCCGTTGTGAAAAGTAACACTGAACCCCTGGGCTGGTGCTGCACCCCAATTTCAGCGGAAAGGCTGTTATCTGCGAGGGGGCCGTTATTTAATGGCAGGCACTTGTGCTGTTGGTTTGACCCCATAGACTTAGAAGGAGACATTATGTTTACATTTCAGATACCTTTCTAAAACGCAGCCCAGTAAGGACAGGCAACGCACTGGCCGGCCCTACATTCATTAAAATTGCCACATGACCAATCTCTAATCTAATAACGGTACGCGCCTTTAGGGAACGGCTTTTCTGTACCGTGGGCCAGACTGCCTCAATACATTGAATGAGCGCGGAACTGCATTGCAGGAAACGAATGGATTATACATCAAATGATATTCTGTTTGAAATGAAGTAAACACAACGGACAATTTCGTGACAATTCATTATAGTAATGTAGCGTAAACTGAGTTAATAACTAGCATAACATTGATTTAGATTTATTTTAGAATTTAAATGAAATGGCATAACATTAAAGTAAACTGCCCTTTTCTTTGATGGTTTGTTTTGTTCTGGTAGTTGAAAGGTTTTAGCCGAGCACTTAGTGCCACTTTGCAGTACATCCAGTGGTGCAAATGGAAAAAAATTGGTGGGGGATCCCAGAAGGGCGGAGTTTAGGGCGGGAGGGGTGGGCTGTCTGAGGAGGCGGGGTTAAGGGGCGGAGCTGGCAGTTGACCTCCGATCCAAGGAAAAGGAAATGTCCAAAATAATAGTTTTAAACGGTGCTATTTATTTCATGCTGCTTCTTTTCCAAACTATATATCAATTCCACTTTAAACCACTTGCTTGGAACTGGTAATGAATTGTTTCACTCAGCGGATAATAGTTTTGACCAGTGTAGTAAATATTCTTTAAAATGCACAATTTGTCTCCCATTTTATAAAAAAAACTCCCCCTTCGGTACTATTCAAACAGGGTGATTTCTGTTCGCCATAAGCAACATTCTCTTTTACTTGAACCACTCCCGGCACAGCTCCTGCAGCTCCCCCCTGAAAGCAGTTGGGTTGCTATATCGTGTGTGATGTTAATAGGACTATTTATTTATGCAATGTTTGTCGGAACATTGCATAAATAAATGATCTGGGTCCACGGATCCGACAAACATTACATAAATAAACCGGGTTGTGGCGGAGGACTGTAACTTCCTACTGTTACCCCTTGCAAGGGGTCACCAGAGGAAGTTACAGTTTGCTCACAAGCGCTTTCTCCCCCACCCCCCAGTGCAGAACAGGGGTTTTGGGCGGCTGACTCTGGCTGGATCCCGAGATCCGGTGTCAGGATTAGTCAGGCGAGTACAAAGGCAGCAAATATGGCAAGGGAAATGTGCACCCAGGAACAACGACTCAGGTATGCTAGAACCCAGGAGTGCAAATAGAGTGTGACATCAAAACCAATATATGAAAAGGGATGTGGGGTAAGCACCTGACCGCGAGGAAAGTCGGCAAGCACCTTACCCCCAATTGCTGTTACAGGTACTGACAGCGCTAAACCCACGTGGAGGGCCAGCAATGACAGGATCTGTGTACTAACACTCTTGATGGTATTACATAAGGGAACTTAAGAACTGTACTCACGAGGACGAGATACACCTCTTGAATGTCAGCTAGCCCACGAATCCTGTTGATGAATCTGGGACCCAGAAAAGGCTATAACAGCAATGGGAGAAGTAGGGAGGTCCAGAGGACAAGGACTGAAGGCAGCCGGGATGAGGCAGGCTGCCGGGCAGGGAGCCCAGAGGACAAGGGCTGAGGCTGGGAATCAGCAGAGCGAGATCCGCTGCAATGTAGAGAGCCCGGCAGGGCAAGGGCGGAGACTGGAAGGCAGCAGAGCGTGATCCGCTGCTATGTGGAGAGCCCGCAGGGCAAGGGCGGAGGCAGGAAGGCAGCAGAGTGAGATCCGCTGCAATGTGGAGAGCCCGGCAGGGCAAGGGCGGAGACTGGAAGGCAGCAGAGCGTGATCCGCTGAAGAAAACTAAATACCTAAATTGGAATAGGGATTACAAATTAGTGGGGAAAACATAAGCATTCACACAGGAGCTAGCTACCACCGCACACCACACCTAATGATCAAATGGGAAATGGATGCAGAAGTGAAATGGAAAACATGGAATGGATCCTCTAGAAAGTAAGGATCAGGAGCAGGGAAAAACGAAATAACCTTATGCAAACTTCTCCCTACCCCTCCAAGGAAAAGACAGGAAACTAAACTAAGAGGAAGGCTAAGGCAAATGGGTAACAGCAGCAAAGGACAGAGTCAAAGAAATATAGAACACAGACAAACTGGGCTGCATCTAAAAGGGGAAAGCACTGAGAATTGCTGCCTGCAAACAGGGGAAGACAAAAAGGGAAATCAAGGGAGCAGAAATCAATTAGCGCATGAATCCGAAATTCAGGGCGGAGGAAACAAGAGAACAGGAACAAGGAAGCAGGTACAAAGGCAAGGAACCAGGGACCAGGGACTAGTCAAAAACAGGAACACTGCAAACGATGACCAGCGCTGGACTGAAGTGAGACTGAGGCTTTTAAAGCTGTTTAACGAGCACACGCCTCAGGTGTGCTGACTGCTGCACCTGCAGCCACAGGTGTTGCCTATCCTCCACCCAACCTTGTCCTGCAAGGGTGGAGGTGGAGCAGTGGGCCAGGCATTCTGGGAAGCACAGTCATTTGATTAAAGAAGCATGCTGGCTGCCAAAAACCTGGAATGGATCCGGAAGGGAAGTAGTTTGGAAAATAGGGATTTAGCGCTCCCAATTCATTACAGCACTGTGGCATTAGGTTCGGAGGAAATGTCCAGCAAGGAATAAGCCCCAAAACATGCCCCCAAGTGGCGGGAACGGGAGCGAAGGGAGCGAGTCGTGACAGTATACCCCCTCCTACGGCCCTCTTCGGGTGCCCGCCACCCGTACGAGACTTCTTCTTTCCATGATGGGAGTGCTTTTTCTTTGGAGGTGGCACTGATGGAAATGGTGGCATGTGGGCAAAGGCAGATGGGCTTCCATGATAGGAGTGTGTTGTCTTTGGAGGTGATACTGATGGAAACGGTGACTTCTGGTGAGGAAGAGACTCATGGTTCGAAGAAAGGCATGAAGAACTTGCAGGACCTGGAGCAGAGTTGGAAGGTCCAGGAAGCTCAGTCACTGGGATTGGACCCTTGTAAGTCTTTGAGGAGGGAGGCAGGCTGGTGCAACTTGCCTTAGACGATGGTAGAAGTTCTGTTAGCCTTTCCGCCGAGAGCGGACAGGCGGGAGGTGAGGAAGTTGCTGGCTTCAGGAAATGTTCATGTTCAGCCATTAGAGAAGGTGGCGGCTGAGGTAGAGGTTCAGATCTTTTTCTGTCATCCATCTGGGAAAAGGCTTGTGGTTGAAAATGATTAAGGTTTGACTGCACATATTCTACGCCTTGGATGCCTGGAAGTCCCATGGGTTGTACGAGGCTGGTACTCCTGGTGACAGTCGTGTAGCCACCTTGTTTCACGTGGGATACCACAGCAGGGATGTTTGGCATCCTGATAGGAGTGATAGACGCAGTACTTGGTATTTCAGGCAGACTCGCAGAAGGAGTAATAACAGACGCATCTTGAACTGCAGCAGTCATTCCCTTCCTTTGGCTACTAGCACCCGACTGGTGCTTCTTGGCGGAATTCTGTTGCACAAGTCCTGTAGGTAATACGCCGGTCTGCACCACCCCTTGTGCACACCCAAGTGAGTGGTTCTGACTCACCACTTGGTCCAGCTTGATGACTCTGAAGCGGGAGCTGGCAAAAGTCTCAAACTCTGATGCTGCATCTTTAGGAGGCACTGATGCTAAAATGAAGCAGTTGGAAGAATCGTCTTGTGGAAAAGGCAGGCATTCTGGTGCTCCTCCTGAAGCAAAAGAAAGGCAGGCTAGACGTTCATCGACTGTAAATGGTAGGGATTCAGGAGGAATCGCTGGCGCAGAAGAAAACACAGCCGAATCTTTTGATGTAGACAGGTATGCCTCTGATATTGGCAGCGAGGCTATGCAGGATACAGGTGTCTCATGAACTGAAGGCAAATACTCAGTATACTCCGGGACTGAAGACATGCTCTTTTGATGGACTACCGGAGGCTCTAAAGCTGAAGGATGATCTGCAGGATGAGTCACTGTAGCTGAAGACAGGCAGGTCAGGGGAAACCTTGAGGCTGAAGGCATGCAAGCTGGAGCAATCTCGGTTGCTGGATACAAACATGTCCAGGTCTTTGGGACTGGCTCTTGAGTAAATGGCAGACATGGCTGCGGTTCATTGGTTGAAGACAGGTGTGCCAAAGATGACGGCAGGGCTGTGGATTGAATTATAGAAGAGTCAATGGTTGTAGGAGGACACACAGAAGTCTCAGAAGTTGATAGACACATCAGTGGCTCAGGAATGGAGGGCACCTTTAGGGCATTAGACTCCTTGGCTCCAGTAACCAAGGACTGAACCGTACCCTTGCAGTCCTTTTCTTTAGTGGGTGACACAGAGTCTCTTTCTTTGTGGAAGTCAAATTCAACCAGTGGAATCACCATAGTAAAGTCTCTGTTAATCAGGATTTCGTCAATTGTCCATTCCTCTGTCTTAGCTTCTGAAAGAGGCAGATTAACAATCAACAGTTCAGGAATCGCCTGCTGGTCTTTTGGTTCTGTATCCTGTGGAATGAGTTCATCAGAACATGAAATCTGTACTGTCTCTGACTGTTCGTATTGATCAGAATTGGCAGAAGGAAGAGTGAACCCAGAGGTAACGTTGTTTTCCACATCAGCTTTAACATCTACTTCAGTCTCAGCAGCTGTATCAAGAGCAGGGCCTAAGCCTAGGGTAGTGACTGAATCTGTGTATGCCACCATTGTGGATTGTGTTTGGGAATCAGAGGCTTGTATGTGTGCTAGCTCAGAATTATGAAAAACTGCTACACAGGGTATTTTTGGTAAAGGAGTGGCTTGTAACTCTTCGGCTAACTGCAATCCCTGATAAACAGCAGAACAATTGTTAGAACCCGTGCCTAGATTAAGCGCTGTGCTAGACGAAAGACCTTCACTCCCAATAGATCTAACATATCGACAAATATCATGGTTTACCAAAGTCTCTACACTCAGGGGCTGAACAGTGTTCACTTCCTCCACATCAACAGATAAAGTCTGAGGTGTATTCAGTAAAGAGTGTAAGGTTTTATTTTCCTCTTGTGCAGAAATGAGTTTTTGTCTTAACTCCTCAAGTTTAGCTCTTAGCATGCCCTGCATTAACTGTACATCACTATCAGTAGGCACAGGGGGAAGCATCGTGGCATCAGGACTGGATCCTGCACTAGCAATCTGAATATGCATCGATTGTACATTGTCCTCTACTGCTTGCAGGTTCTGTGATTTATAGTTTGTCTTTCCAACTTGGTCTGTGTTTCCCTTAAACAAACTATTGACTTTAGACCTCTTGGCATTAGGGACTACAGTCTGTACCTGTGCAACAGAGTATGCGTTAGACTGAGGGTAGAAAACAGAAGTTATGCAAGAAATCCCTCCGTTCTTTATGTTGGTATCATGAAACTGTTCTATCTGAGGTGAAGCACAACTGGAATCATGGGGTTCAACAACAGAGGTACTCTCGTATAATAAGTCTAACAGTGTGTTGTTTTCTGCGGCTAAGGCTTGTGCTGACATAGAATCGGGATCAAAACCAAAGATAGAACTAGGAGCAGGCCATGTAGGATGTGCCATCCTATGGGAAAAATACTTTGCACGTAAATGCCCATTCGTGACAAGGAGTTCATTGGAGTCAGGACTAGTGATTTGATTGTCACAGGTAAATGTAGGGGAAGCTTTCTGTACAAACTTGTTAGAGGCCTTGCTGCCTTTCTTTCTTAAACTTGCCATATTCAATGGGAATTTTGGGCTGGTCATACTGTCAGGATTAGTCAGGCGAGTACAAAGGCAGCAAATATGGCAAGGGAAATGTGCACCCAGGAACAACGACTCAGGTATGCTAGAACCCAGGAGTGCAAATAGAGTGTGACATCAAAACCAATATATGAAAAGGGATGTGGGGTAAGCACCTGACCGCGAGGAAAGTCGGCAAGCACCTTACCCCCAATTGCTGTTACAGGTACTGACAGCGCTAAACCCACGTGGAGGGCCAGCAATGACAGGATCTGTGTACTAACACTCTTGATGGTATTACATAAGGGAACTTAAGAACTGTACTCACGAGGACGAGATACACCTCTTGAATGTCAGCTAGCCCACGAATCCTGTTGATGAATCTGGGACCCAGAAAAGGCTATAACAGCAATGGGAGAAGTAGGGAGGTCCAGAGGACAAGGACTGAAGGCAGCCGGGATGAGGCAGGCTGCCGGGCAGGGAGCCCAGAGGACAAGGGCTGAGGCTGGGAATCAGCAGAGCGAGATCCGCTGCAATGTAGAGAGCCCGGCAGGGCAAGGGCGGAGACTGGAAGGCAGCAGAGCGTGATCCGCTGCTATGTGGAGAGCCCGCAGGGCAAGGGCGGAGGCAGGAAGGCAGCAGAGTGAGATCCGCTGCAATGTGGAGAGCCCGGCAGGGCAAGGGCGGAGACTGGAAGGCAGCAGAGCGTGATCCGCTGAAGAAAACTAAATACCTAAATTGGAATAGGGATTACAAATTAGTGGGGAAAACATAAGCATTCACACAGGAGCTAGCTACCACCGCACACCACACCTAATGATCAAATGGGAAATGGATGCAGAAGTGAAATGGAAAACATGGAATGGATCCTCTAGAAAGTAAGGATCAGGAGCAGGGAAAAACGAAATAACCTTATGCAAACTTCTCCCTACCCCTCCAAGGAAAAGACAGGAAACTAAACTAAGAGGAAGGCTAAGGCAAATGGGTAACAGCAGCAAAGGACAGAGTCAAAGAAATATAGAACACAGACAAACTGGGCTGCATCTAAAAGGGGAAAGCACTGAGAATTGCTGCCTGCAAACAGGGGAAGACAAAAAGGGAAATCAAGGGAGCAGAAATCAATTAGCGCATGAATCCGAAATTCAGGGCGGAGGAAACAAGAGAACAGGAACAAGGAAGCAGGTACAAAGGCAAGGAACCAGGGACCAGGGACTAGTCAAAAACAGGAACACTGCAAACGATGACCAGCGCTGGACTGAAGTGAGACTGAGGCTTTTAAAGCTGTTTAACGAGCACACGCCTCAGGTGTGCTGACTGCTGCACCTGCAGCCACAGGTGTTGCCTATCCTCCACCCAACCTTGTCCTGCAAGGGTGGAGGTGGAGCAGTGGGCCAGGCATTCTGGGAAGCACAGTCATTTGATTAAAGAAGCATGCTGGCTGCCAAAAACCTGGAATGGATCCGGAAGGGAAGTAGTTTGGAAAATAGGGATTTAGCGCTCCCAATTCATTACAGCACTGTGGCATTAGGTTCGGAGGAAATGTCCAGCAAGGAATAAGCCCCAAAACATGCCCCCAAGTGGCGGGAACGGGAGCGAAGGGAGCGAGTCGTGACATCCGGCTCCACATCTGGTGCCGGATCTCGGATCCGGCGAAAGCCGGCCCAATCGCCAGCACTGAGTACATCCTATTTTGTAGCGTCTTCACACAGTCCCCAAAGCATGCGACTAGCCTGGTCAATGGTGTATTATGCACAAAGAACCGTGCCTGCTGCCTGTTTGTTTGCCGCCTCTAGTCCATTCATTTATTTAGGCATTTCTGTAGTGTGTCATGTTTTGGCTGTCTCACGCACGATACCTCGAGGTTGGACTACGAGGTGGGAAGCTAGGATCCGGAGAGATCAGAATTGGGCGGGCGTCCGACTGATCTGGACAGATGACGGGCATGTCTTCTGCTGCCTGGGGCAAACCTTCTCCCCTTATGAAGCCTTCAGATTGGTAGAGCCCACACAGTAACCCTCAATGAATGAGGAGTGCCAGGTGGAGGAGGGAGGCTGGTACCAGGTACCTGCCAAGGTGGAATGAGCCTCTGGAATTTGAGGAACTGGGCCTCAGATAAAAGGATTGAGGCAGGGGAACTTCCAAAGAGTCAAGCCATGAGCATGTAGAGTTCTGCTGTCTCCCATTCTTCAGATGTCTCCCATTCTAATTTTCCGTTTCACATTTCCAAATAATCTGTAGTATCGTCCTTCCTCCGGTTTATAAATTCACTTCTTTGCAGTCCTGTCCCATGGTTCTCTCGGACACTGCATCTCGCTAGGTTTGGGTGAGGCCCAAGATGGTGAGTCTGGAGGGAGAGCATTCATAAACGAAGCACAATGTTTGTGTTTGGTAGATCCATACCACTCCAAAAAAAAGGGTCCTTTTTCTATATTGTGGGTAATATGGAGGGAGCGGGCAAAAGCCCTTCTAGCAATGGGTGCACATAGGTGCTACTTTAGGTGCGGAAAGGCCCCTTTTGTAATAGCAAATAGGGAGGGGCGGAATGACACCTACATTTCAGGGGGGGGCTAACTGGTGATGGCAGGGGCCACTTTAGAAACTGGGCAGGGCAAACTTAGAGGCTACGCCCCCTCTGTTCACACACGACCACATTCACCATACACTTGCTCATTCACACCTGCACCCAGTCCCCCATTCATCATGCACTCCTTCACACACACACATTACATAATGCATATATATTCTCCTTGCACACATACATACATAATGAGCTAACATGCAACAATACTTCCCTCACCTCTCCTCTCTGCTTAACAAAAATCTCAGATCATGAATTAGCCTTGAACAACCTTAACATCTCCGTGCATAACTCCGACCCCACCATGGATAAATACTCGACTGGGTGGCCTCTAGAATTCTAATTACACATATCAAGAGTACCACCCCATGTGTGTGGCCCGATCATTACGCTGTCATTTTAAAAATATGTGTAACACAACTACCACTGAAAGTAATTAAACCTACAAAAACAATCACGATTCGCAACTATAAAAAGACAAGTGCAACTGACCCACACGAATGTCTACTTCACGTCATGTCTTCCACATCAGAGCTCGACCTCCCGTCGGGCCTGGTACACCAATTCTCCAGCACTTTGAACACTATGCTTGACAGAGTGGCCCCCATCCGATCTCAACTAGTCACAGACAACATGACGCATCAAAACTGGTTCACAGAAGAACTTGTCTTCCTACAAAAATGTAAGTGAAGGGCTGAGAGCAAATGGCTTAAATATCCCTCAGACGCCAACAAAGACAAGTGAAAAAAAAAACAAAAAAACCTACAGACTAAAAATGCTTGAGGCTAAGGGCAACTTTTTTAACAGCCAAATCGAGAATGCCGCAAATAGCTCAAAAAAACCTTTTAAAATCTTTAAGTCACATGGAAAAGCCTAAAGCAGTCTACTACTCAAACAGACCAAGATTGTGTGAGAGTTCAACTGGCTTTTGAAGCTAAAATTAAAACAGCTAGGGCTAAGATTCAAGACAACGTAGACAACGCGCCTCACCTGCTCCAAACAGAGAGAGAAAAGACATGCAAAACGGTGCCTACATTTAGTTTTTTACCCATCACCACGTCAGACATGGTAAAAATTCGATCCTTCATACGGCCATCACCCAGCCCTGAAAATGTAATTCCCACCAAAATAACCTTAGATCCTAAGGATTGGTTTTGTCAATTTGTAACGAGATTTGTAAATGCTTCCTTTTACCACCATATGGTCTCAGACTCTATTAAAAAAGGTCACCATTTCCCCACTAATAAAAAAAGCAGGTCTAGACCCTCACTACGCAAGCAATTTGCAACCAATTATCAACTGTAATTTCTTGCTTACGAGACTCGACACAACTGCACCCTGCAACTTCAGACCTTTGCTGAAGAGTCCTGTTTTTTGCATCACAGAGAGTCCGGTTTTAGACCAGGCTATAGTACTGAGACTGCTTTAATTGACCTTCAGACCTACTTGTTGGGTATCTTTCATAAAGGTAGCACTTGTCTTCTGGTGCTGCTGGACTTTTCTGCGGCGTTTGATCTCCTGGATCATGAGCGTCTGCTCCAGACACTGAGCATTACCGGCCTACTTGGCCCTGACTCCATCGCATGGGTACAATCATTTCTGTCAAATCGCACATCCACAGTCTGTTGGGGTAACGCCTCCTCTCTATCTTTACCCATCATATATGGCGTTCCATAGTGGGCATGTATCTCACCTCTACTGTTCAACCTGCATCTCAAACCACTATGTGATTTGCTACAAAGCTCTGGGACCTTCTTTAACAACTATTCTGATGATACTAGCTGGTCCTGGAGCTTTGTGGGAGTTACGAACAGGATCTAGCTAGACTAAACGATCTCTATCTCTTAGTAGAAACTTTGATAACCAAAATTGGATGTGTTTAAACAATAATAATACAGAACTGATCATTTGTGGCTCCCATCAAGCCCGGACTAAACTCAACCCAAGATACAAATCTTTTAAAATCCATGACTGTGATATCACAGTGGTCAAGAAAGTCAAGACCCTTGGTTTCCATCTTGATGCCTCCCTTAATGCTGACTTACACATTAAGCAAGTAGCAGCACATTTTTCATACTATCTCAGGCTCCTTAAAAACATCCGCCCAGTCCTATCCGAACCCAACACTGCATCCATCCCATGCGCAGTGATCCTAGCCAGGATCAATTACTGTAGCACCCTACAGGGCAGTGCAACAAGAAAGAGCTTCCAAAAGCTTCAGGTAGTCCAGAATGATGCAGTCTGCATTATAAAAAGGAAAACCAGGGGAGAACACATAACCGAAAGCAGGCAATCACTACACTGGCTACCAGTTTTGGCCAGGGTTCAGTTCAAGACAGCCATATTGGTACATAGATGCCTTTATTCTGCACGAACACAGTAAAACTTTCACGCCGTAAGTTTCAGGAACGGCTTCCTTCACCTCTCTGCTTAACTAAAAGTAAGTGCGCACACCAGCTCCCAACCGAGGTGCACCTAGGCTAAAATTTCAGGGGGGCTAACCCTTCAAATGTTGGCAGAGGCACTATCTTCAGAGACTCTTGGGGAAGGGAAAATTTACTTGTGTAGGGGAATCGCACTTCTTTACGTATTCGAATAGGACTAGTCTAGTGCAGCATCCATGTTACAAGCAGTTCATTCTCTCCTTCAAATCCGAGGACTGCTGTAAGAATAATCTCTCTGCTGCCCAACCCATTCCCACATCTAATTCCACATAACTATTTTAATTGCCTAAAAAAGTATACATATGATTGCAGGTGCTATCAGCCTTTGTTAACAGCAAAGCCCAGGTGCTGTCTAATGTCTGTGTCCTGTTCTGTCTGGCCACGGCTCTGTAGGTCAGCCAGGTCGAGTCAACATGGACCAACATTTCGGTGGGGAGTGGGGGGCTACAGCCCGTTCAGCTAAATGGTGTAGCATCACTGAAAATAGATCAGCGTACCACGTGCAACCAGTAGGAGCTCATTTGCATGGGCTGGAGACCTGTGCAAAAGAGTGCCTTCCACTGCAAATTCATTAGAAAAAAAGATGGCCGCTCTTGCAAACCGTACTTTTTGATGTCTCCCTAGCTCCTGACAGAAATTGTAATCCTATGATGGTAACATTAACATCATAAAGTTTCCAGTGGCCTCTGTGGCTATAAAACACTGCACTACCCCGGAAGGGCTCTATGGCAGCCTGTCGTAGGCAGAGTTGGATGTGCCGGAGCAAACACTCAGAGCGGTGGTCTCTGCAAATGATTGCCTTTGCAGGGCGTTGAATCCCAAAGAGCCCCAGAAGGTGGAAGACAGTCTCGGACTGCGCTTGCTTCTTAGAGTCCAAGTTTGTCAATAGACGGCCTGTCTTGCAGGGCATGCTCCCAGATATGCGGTCAAGAGGAGGTATCACGTAGTGGTAAATTGCTGTCTGCGGAAACAGGTGTCCTGCCACTTAATCCTGGCTTCCCCACTGAGACAAAACGTTGTGATGCTGGCCAAATCTTTCTTTTCATCTCCATGGGCCTTATTTCTGTTATCTGACAAAAAATGGGAATTGTACCAGCAGGTGAAACAACAGTAGCAGTGTGTGGCTCAACATAAAGACTGTACCATGCTGTTGGGTCTGTGGGAGTCTAGCAATGGCCCTCGTTGACTACTTAAGACTCACTCACGACAAAACCTCATATAAGGATAGGGGGAGGGTGGTTGTGAGGGCGGGAGGAAGGTCATTATTGTACCTGGCACATCCTGGATATATTCTGCGCGGTAATACACCATAGGGACTGTGTAGCCTCCCGCCTCCAGTGGCTGCCGTCATATGCCAAGTTATATTATGCTAAGGAAATTTATAGCGCGCACGTTCACCAAAGGTATCTTGGTGCGAGGGTCACAGGGGAGAGTGAAAACAGAAAAGTAGAGTCTTGAGAGAACGCATGAAAGCCAGATGGTACTCAGTGCCCCCAAGGGCTGTTGGCAGCTTGTTCCACAGTTTACCAGCTGCCACGAGAATGCCCGGCCACCAGTTCTAACCCGGCGAAAGCTGGGGATAACTAGAAGATGAGCATTGCTGGAGCATAGGGTACAAGCAGGGATATAATGTAAAAATTCATCTTGTAGATAGTCCGTGCCTTGGTGGTAATAGGCGCAGTAAACTACACAAAAAGACAGGTGTTGCTAGGTCTGGAAAAGACCCGGGGCTACGCTGTTGTCAGAACAGTCGGGACTGGGGGCTAACTAGCCTTTTGGTTGTAGCTCCTGAAGGCGAGCGTCCCCAGCCAGCACGATCCTCCCCGCAATGAGAGACAATGAAGGACTCTCCCAAGTAGGGAATAAGGCCAAGACAGAGTGCGGGTGAGCTTAAATGGGAGTTTTATCAATCAGAATATGGCATGCAAAGAACTCTGCAACCTCCGAGAGCGCTCTGTCTGACAATAGCAAAGACAGGCGTATATATTTACAAAAAACGTCATGAGAACCTACATACTATAGGGGGCACAAGTTCAATGGGATTGGGTGGCGATGACTAGCTATAGGTGCTGCTGCGATGTGGTTGGTCGTGGCTGAAGAACGTCACTGGTCAGCCTCGTGGGTTGGGCTGGGCCTGACAGGTTGGCAGAGTTCATCCGGGCGGTGTTGTTGTGCCATCGCGGCCAGTGTCAGAGATGAATGTCTTTTCCTGACTTATTTGCCCTAGGCCATGCACACCGCAGTCATTCAGTCGTTGCAATATTATCTTCTTTCAGTAAATCTTCCAATAGGTTATTCTACAGGTTAATGCAACACAGGAGGAATGCACCTTGTGAGGGGTCTAATGGTCATTCATCAGGGCATGATTACCAGCGTCCTGTTGACCAGTGCCATAGGTTGAGGGGCTAAGCTTCGGGGCATGGGACGGACGGTACAAGTCTCCCTGTCTTGTTAGATGTGGTTATAAATGTGCCGCTGTGTGTTGCCACAGTGTTGGGTGTCCTCATTGCACAGGGCCATAAGTCTAGGATGATCTGGTGGGTTGTGGGGTTTACGAGGGGGCGCCTTTGGAAGTGTGGGTTCAGGCAGAGGTTTACTGCTATGCTGTAAATAATGCAGGTGGCGGCCCGTGTCCTTGGGTGCTGCAAAGGGGGGCTACGCATCTGTGGAGCGGCTCCAGTCTAGTTGGGGGAGGTGGGGCAGCGCGGCGCGGGCCTCTGTTCTCATGTTTTTGGCAGTCTTCGCAGAGTGGGAGGGGAATGGCCTTGCACATATTTGCAAAGGTATCTTCCTCGCGTGTTGCCGGTTTTTGGAGGTGTAAACATCACAATCATTAGAACACTTTATAATATCTGTTTGAATTACTTGAGAACACACATTTCACTTCGCTGAAAGCATTTCAGTTATATTCAGTCTGAGCACCTTATTAGTACACTATATTTCAACAATTACAGTATTTAACTATATGCATATACATCTTGCAGTAAGTGAGGTAGCATTACGGTTGGTGGAGCACACAGAAAATGAACCGCCACCGTATGTGACGGTGGCGGCACGCAAGGGGCTTTAAACATACACGCGTGACGAGTGCCTTCTCGCACATCCTTCACATGTGCCCCCTGTATGGTTACACTTGTTTTCTTGTGTACTCTAGCAGCATTAGTTCAGTTATGGCGCGGGACCGCGGGTGTACGGTTTTTAATGATACATCTAAGGACCACTCCCCCGGAATGCTTTTGTCATTTGCACACCCCTGCAGGGGTGCGGGTCCTTCATGGCTGGTGTCATGCACACTAACAACACAATTCTACAGGTTTCTTTAGTATGAGTGGTTTGTATGGAGAGGATACACCAAGTGGTTTTTTACATTTATATTTGGGTACCTTTCTGCTTTCATCAGATGATCATTCTACAGACCTTCCCACCACCCAGGCCTTGCCGACCGGGTCATTCTAGGAGCAGTGATACACTGCGGACGGTGAAATGTTACAGTGTTAGTATTTTATGCTAGCTCATGTCCGTCCTGCTCGTGGGAACGTGCTTACAGCGGATCTGCCAGGGAGCTGCGGCAACAGGGATAATTGAAACTCTCCAAGGGTGGGGGCCGCGCTACAGTGCGCTGAGCTCACACCATCTTTGATAGACAAAATGGTTTCTGGGCCTAGCTAAATTCGATATATGTGGGCATCAATACGTGTGGGCAATGTCTTCAGCAGGTGAACCCTCCACCACCTGGGCCCGGGTGGCATGAGGGGACGCCCAATGAGCCATAGCCCTCACCTGGGGAGAAGACGTAGGCGAGGGGGGTCTCTTGGACCAGTCCTCCCCTACATTTCCCCCCTTTCGTTACTTAAGTAACGAATTCTTTAACTCATTCAATCTCCTACACTCTTCTTCGTCCATAATTGCCTCATCCCATGCTGGTGTGCCTTTTATGGGCATCCAGGCTCTGCACACCCCCCTTAAGCTCTCACCCCTCCTAGCATATTCATCTGGGGTACAGGTCAGGTATATACATCCGCTCTCTCCTTCCAAGTCTACCCATACCTCCTCATACCATTCTAGTATGCGTGGTTCTCTGATGGTGGTGTGCCATAATTTGTCTACAATATCCTTGTCGTGGTACCTAGGCACTAGTTGATACCTGGGTGTGTCATCAGTTCCTGTTTGTACCTGTACTTCCTGCATAGTTTGTATTGTACCACGGGTGTTGCCCATTGTCACCATCATCATTGCACCATTAGGTACTGCGTTAGCACAACATCGAAGACCCACCTGGCACAGGCAAAAAATAAAGAGGAGGAACACCACAGCTGGCATCAAAAATTTCACAGTTGTTCCAAGCCATGAGGGGACCCAGGAGAAAATGTTATCGAACCATGTACTGTCTTCTGCTCCACCTTCCATCTTCATTTTTTCTTCTAGGTTGTGTACTGCTTCGATCACATGGGACAGGGAGCCGTTTTCTGCATCTTCGGAAGGTACGAAAGTGCAGCAGGCACTTCCGATTTCTCGGCAAACACCTCCATCCATCGCCGTCAACAGGTCCAAGACATACCTGTTTTGCATTGTCATCAGCCGTAAAGCCCTTAGTTCCACTTTGATCACGTTGAACCCTTCTTCAGTGTCATTGGCCAGCTGAATCAGTTCCCAACGTGTTATCTGGAGCCATTTTGCGTTTGCCCTCGCTTGGACACTTGAGATGAGTGAAGCGAAGAACGTTTCTGCTGAGCTGAATAATCGATATCTGTCTGGGATCTGAGCCAACAGTTCTGATGAGGCCTTTGATATGTAATTTGATGCTCTTTTGTTATGGGTCAGCACCTCTCCCTTGTTACCGGGAGACAGGACATACATTTGTGACTCCGCAGTTGGCTGGGCTGCACTCTGTTGCATGCGTTCCTGTGTCCTTTTGCTTCCATCGATGTGGCTTTCTGGTATTACCATTAGGGCTGAATGCAGAGTGGCCATTAAGCAGCTGCCACTCCATGACGGGGGAAGGTGCAGGTATGCCTGATTGCCACATACCCAGTACGTGTCCATTAGGGCCGCTGTCCCTTTTCTCAGATCTGGGATGGTGAGGCTCTTGTTACAGTTCTTGTTTGTTCCCATGGCGGTTTTCCCCTCTCCTTTGAAACATAGTTCATAGTCTATTTCGCTCTGTAGTTTGAAGGGTTTTTCAATGGCAGTTACCCAAGTTAGTTTTGAAATGTGTTCCTTCCATACTGGTGTGCACGTTTCTTCTATCCACTGTAGTTTCTCTGGCGCCACACCTCTCAGTGCTTCAGCTTTACACATTACTTCTTCATCCTTCCATTTGTTGTCTGAAAAAAGTGTCCCTTGTATTACAAAAAATGGTTCCTCCAGACATACCACCCCTACCGGTTTTGGGTAGCAAGTTTTTTCGTTCTGCAGCATTTTAAAAGTAACTTCATGTGCCTGGAAGGTGTTCTTAACTCTGCATAACGTGAGATGAAGGAGACATTGGGCATCTATAATTGGCAACTCTTTGGGTAGCAATACTTTGGGTGTACCTGAAGCATGAGGAATGAGGGAGCAAACATAACAGCTCTCATTTGTTGTTTGTTTTGCGGTGGCACTCATGTCTGCATACCACTTATTTGTCTGGTGGGGGTGTCGTGGGTCTTCCATTTTATCTAATCCTAACCCATAATACTCATCATATCTCTTCCTCCCGGTGTCCCTTCTCCGTCTGTTGTTCTTATTCCTCATGTATTTCCCAGCCTCCTGGGCGAGGGAAAGAATAGACCCCCCTTTCTCATTCCCGCCCCCCTTGGCCCAATCATCATATAATATTTTGTGTGCTGCTAGCATTTTTTCCTTTTCGTCCCTGAGTTTATCTTGCAGGCTGTTTTTTAAGACGGGGGCTGGTTGACTGGTAGGGGTATCGTACAACCACGATATAGCAGATGGGTTTCGGTCATTTAAACTGCGAGCATTATACCTATACATCACTGGTGGAGACACTGTGTCGTTTTGCATTCCACCGTGTGGCTCTTTCTTTTCAGGTATGACAGCATTGGATGGTGTGGTGTGATAACCCCATACAAGTTTAGTTCCATCCCATACCAGAAAATCACCTTCCCTCATATTGGCACTTGCAGTTACATTGGTCCCAGTGGTGCTGTTAATGCCAGTGCTGTTAATACCTCCCCCCTCGTTCATCTCGATAGAGATGAACGCTACAAACCAATATGTAACCAGACCAAACATTAACATAAAAAACATCGTAATACACACAGATAATCCGCACTCATACGAATATATACATCTCTCGGTTACTAATTCTCTCATTCTACTAATTCTATCCGTTGCAGGCTGCCTGTTAGATGCCATGGTAGTTCCTGTTTGAGATATAAAAGTGCATTAAGTGCATGCGTGTAAACATTGTTGTTGGCACCTTTAGTGCCAATATATATATTGACGGGTAATGGAAGCGGGGAGGGTTGCAGGGAAGGGTATTCACAGATAAGGGTGTCGACATGTCATAATTTGATCACTTTATTAATCACATATAAATCTAAACAAAAAAAACCCTTTTTTTTTCTTTTTTTTTCTTCTGTAATATATAAAAAGAGAATACAGGTATACTTTTATCAATCTCTTTCCCATTTACGTTCATCTCTGACGCACATACACAAGTTAATATTCATACATTCTGTTCAATTACATCTGTTGCTGTTGTCTGTGCCTCCTCATCTGCCTCCTCTCGCACATTGCTATATGCTCTACGCACATCTGTCAAGTGTATCCAGTACCTTAAGCCCTTCACTTTTACAGCTGTGGGCGTGCAGAACACTACTTCGTATGGGCCGTGGAACCGTGGTGCATTCCATTGACGCACAAAACTCCTGACATAAATTTATTCGCCCGGCATTAGTTGTAGCTGTTGCTCAGGCTCTGTGACAGACCCTGTTATGTTCCCCTCCTCCCTAGTGAAGGGTGGGGAGAGCTGCTTTGATATTGCGCGCGCTGCCCTTGTCAATTTTTTCAAATAGTCTGTGAATTCTTCTCCCAATATCGCGGCGCTCCTGTGTGCATCTGAGTGTTCGCGCAGTGGAGAGTGTGCTGTGTGCATTCTTCTCCCAGTCACTATTTCGTGCGGGGACAAATGGTGATCTTTACTCGGCTGATTTCTTAGTTCAAATAGCGCAAGGGGCAGACAGTAAATCCAATTCTTCTTCAATGAAAAGCATAGTTTTGATAACCTGCCCTTTAACAGTCCGTTCATCTTTTCTACTACACCATTACTTTGGGGATGATAAATCGAACACAATTTATGTTTTATTCCCAATAATGTTGTCACTTCTTTGAAAAGTTCATTCACAAGGTGTGTGCCGTTGTCTGAGCGAATCACGTCACAAATTCCCCAGCGCGGGAACACTTCCCTCACTAGGAACTTTGCAGCGCTTTTGGCATCAGGGCGTGCACACGGACCTGCCTCCACCCACCTTGAGAATGGGCACACAACCACGATCATGTACCGTGCGCCGTTACACCTTTCCCCCATGTCCGCGTAATCAATATGCAGCTCTCTGAATGGGCCAATGGGTTTTGGAATTGTTCCCCGGAGCGTGCGTAATGTCATTCCTGAATTGTAGATCTGACATGTTGTTCATTCCATTGCTAATCGAGATATGTGCTCCTGGAGACAGGGCACGTACCATTCTTCTTGTATTTCGGCTGCAATGTGCTGTTTGGTATTATGCGCAGGGAAGTGTAGTTGTTGGAACGCAATTTCTAGTAACTTCATTGGCATTACTACCTTCCCTGAGTTATTTTGCCGCCACAGTAAGTCTGTTCCCGACTTGCTGCACCCTCGTTTTGTCCACATCAATTTTTCGTCTTCACTAGCCCCGTCCTGCAATTCTAGTATTTGTGATATGGGCATCATGTTGTACCCTTCTGGGGGCTCTTCGTTTGTCTTGTGCTGCATCATGTACTCACCTGCTTCATATTTCTGAAAATAGGAAGCCTCCTTGGCGGCAGCGTCCGCTGCCGCGTTCCCCAAAGACACAACGTCTGTGTTGGATGTATGTGCTTGGCACTTAACTATTGCTACTGCAGTAGGGTTTTGTAGGGCCTCAATTAACTCTTTCAACAATTCTGCATGCTGTACTGGTGTTCCGTCTGCCCGCCGAAATCCCCTCCGCCCCCATCTTGCTAGACCTCCATGTACTGTTGTTGTCATGTAAGCTGAGTCCGTGTATATTGTTACTGCGCAACCTTTTGCTGCATGTAACGCTTCTATGAGCGCAATCAGTTCTGCTGCTTGTGCGGAGTAATGTGATGGGAGGCGGTATTGCACTAATGTTTCATACTCACCGTCTTCTAATCTCACCACCGCCATACCAACATGCTTTTCTTCCGTGTCCACATCAATCGATGCAGACCCATCCACGAAGTACACTTCCCCCTCGCTCAGAGCGTTCTCACACACCACTGTGTCCTCCTCTCTTTCTCCTGTGTAGGTTGCGCAATCGTGGTCCTGCATGTCCTCTAATGTGCATGCTTCTGTAATGAAGGTCGCGGGGTTTACTGTTTTGCATCTTACCACATGGATGTTGGTGCTGGACAATATTATTTCATAAGCTGTTGCCCGCTGTGTTGTCAGTGTGCTCTTTGACCTCTCAAGTATTGCAAAAAATGAATGTTCCACAAACAATGTTACTGGGCAACCCATTACTATTGTGGCACTTTTCTCAATCGCGAACGCGGCTGCAGCGAGCGATTGTTCGCACGCGAAATGGCCTTGCATTACGGCATCCAAAGTACCACTATAGTAAGCCAGGGGCGTGTGTCCTAAGGACGTCTTTTGTGTCAGAACAGCTGTCATGAGTGTTCCCTTGCAGTGTGAGAATAGGTAAAATTCGCGTCCATAATCAGGGTTGGCTAGCACTGGAGCGCTTGAAATTAACCTTTTTAATGATTGAAATGACGTGTTCATTTCTTCTGACCATTCGATCTTTTTATTTTCCTGTTGTGCTTCTTTGAGTGCTTGTAGGAGGGGTCTTGTGTATGCTGCATAATCTAATATCCATGCCCGGCAATAGTTGCACATTCCCAAAAATTTCTGCATCTCTTTTACTGTTGTGGGTTCCGCTACTGACCTTATCGCTTCTACCCTATCGGGAATTATTCTTTTTCCATCTTTTGATATCAGTTGTCCCAGGTATAAGACCTCTGTCAGGCAGTACTGTAGTTTCTCCTTATCTACCTTGTACCCCTTATTGGCCAATAGTGTCAGGAGCGTTGTTGAATCCTTTCTACATGTTTCTTCGTCTTGTGCACACACTAACAAGTCGTCTACGTACTGAATGATTGTACTCACAACTGATAGGTTTCCCAAGTCTTCATGCAATATACAGTTGAATATGCTCGGGCTCTCACAGTATCCCTGTGGTAGTCTGCAGTGTTCATACCTTTTACCCCCCAGTGTGAATGCTGTAAGGTATCTACTCTCTTCAGCAAGGGGTATTGAGAAAAATGCGTTTTTCAAATGCACTACTGTGAAATGTGATGCCAGTTTCGGGATGCTGCATAATATGGATGCAGGGTTCGGGACCAAAGGGAACTCTTTCTGAATTACATCGTTTAGGGGGCGTAAGTCCTGTATCATCCTCCAAGACCCTCCTTTTGCTTTTTTGATTGGATAAATACATGTGTTACATGGGGAGGTTGAAGGCACTATTATCCCTTGTGCTAGTAGTGCATTGATGGTCTCTTTTATCCCTTCTTCAGCCTCACGGGACAATGGATACTGTTTCACTCGGGGCAAACTTGCTCCTTGCTTTAGTTTTATTACCACAGGTTGTACTCCATGCAACAGCCCTACATCATGGGGGCCTGTTGTCCACAAATTATTTGGTACGAGCCTCATGTCGTCATCAAAGGATGACGGCAGTGCTCCTACCACTGTCATCAGTTGGACGGGGGTTTCCCTGGCTTGAATCAAAATGTCACAGGGCATCGCTATTTCCATTACTATCTCACCATCCCCTTCTGTGTCTGAAAACAGATCCTCATCTGTTACCTCTCGTAGGGCGATGTTGGCATTTGTACACAGTACTGTACGCCACTCACATCCTTCCCTATCCACTCCAATCACCGCGATCCTTTTCGCTGATACCTGTACAGCGTGCAAGTCTAATGATACCACTTATCCTGGTGCGGTGTCAGGGCACACTATGGGGCGGAAGAGGAACTCCGCTGGAATCCTCCAGTCCATTCTTCTTAGCTCTGGGATTATGAGGGCCAATGTCTTTAGCCCTTCGATGAACATTTCCTCATTTTCTGGCAATCCTCGTACTTCCAGTGTGGTCGTGTAGGCTTGCACTACCAACATTGCACGCAAGGGGCATATCCCGGGTGTAGAGCACACTATACCTCTCTCAGTGAATGATATGGTCATGTTAAGTTTACTCAGGAGATCCCTCCCTAATAAATTTATTGGTGAATGTTCGTAATACAGTAAGGGTGCCTTCACAGTTTTACCCCCCACTGTTACATCCAATGCTTCTGTCTAAGGAACTTCAATTACAGCCCCAGAGAACCCCTGCGTTTCTAACTTCCTGTTAGATAACGGGAACCGGCCCTCCCTGATACATGATTTCTCCGCTCCCGAATCAACCATGAATATGAACTGCTTGTCTCCTATCTGCGCTCCTACCAATGGTTCCTCTGCTGCATTGTAGGTTGTAGATAGAACTGGACACGCAAGTGTTCTCTGTGGGCTGTCCTATGCGGGGTGTCTCATCGCCCCCCCCTGATTAAAGACACTTCCGGAAACTACTGATATGCCATTGTAGGGTGCTGGTGCGGGGGCCCCGTTCGCTGTTGTAGCGAAAGGGTTGCCTGGCTTGTACTGCATATTGTCATTATTTTGTGGGTGGGTCTGTGTTCTATACTGGTGCCCCTGCTGCTGCTCATTATTACCTTGGCCTGGGTTTCTCTGTTGTTGCTGTCCCATTGGAAGACCATATGGGCTCCCCGGGTGGGGGTGCCTGTATTGCTCTGCCTCTTGGACCCCGTTGTTGGGCCTGGCTCTGCACTCCCTAGAGTAATGCCCCCATCTTCCGCAGTTCCAGCAACTCCCTTGTGCACCTCTAGGGCCCTGCCATCCATTTACCCCCATTCCTCCGTATCCCGGTCCACCTCCTCTTCGGCCCCTGTACCCACCTCGTCCCCCTCGAGGGGTCCACTCTTGCCACTGCGGACCTCCACCTTGTTCCTGCTCGTTCCACTGCCGCTGTCCTGCTCCTACCCAATTAGTTGCCACTCTTCCTTGTATGGCTGTCAGCCCCTCCTCCTCCTCATCTCCCTCCCTGCTTTGGGGGAGTGCGGCTACAGCCGCTGCGACCTTCACCAACTTGGTCTGCACTAGTTTTGCTTCGTCTGCCAATCTCTTCTGCGCCACCTCCTTCTCCTGTTCTTTTATTCTCTTACAATGGTGTACTATTATGCTTTGGATCTCAGGCCACCCCTTTGCTTCAATACCAGCTATCTTATCGAGCGCCTTTTGCACTTCTTTGGGGAGCCCTCTTTTTATAATAAAATAAAATAAAGACGTCGATTGGTACCAGGGCGTGCCCGTTTCTGCTCTCCACATCTCTTGGACCCGAAAAATGTAGTCCATAGCCTCCTCCCCATCATTCATTGTACACTGCATTACTGACTGTAAGTCTGGCATATCTGGGAATGTTTCCCGCAAGGCATCCCACACCCTTGCACGCACTGTGTTGAAGGAGGCTCCGTCATGGCGATCGCAGTCTAATGTTACTCCCGGGAAACCGGCCTTGACCCATACTCTCTCGGCCTGATCCCCCACTGCTGATACGAGCAAGCTCTTCATGTCTCCTATTGCTAGGGGTACCCCGGCAGTGTGCTTCTCAAAGGCGTATATCCACTTACTTGCTCCTCCTGACAACGGGGCAATAGCTTTAATAAATTGGCTTTATCCATTTGAGCCCATGGGATATAGTTAGGCCTCCCTCCTCCCCTATGTATCAATGGGAGCTGTAGCCTTCCTTTTGTTGTTCCATCTGGACCCGTTTTAGCTGCTGATGTTCCCAGTGATGCCATTTTCCCCACCCTGTTCCTTAATCGCCCCGTCCACTCATCGTCCAATGTTCTCATTGAACATGTACCTTCCCCCCTTCGCTTCCCCCTCCCATTGCCATACTCAACCTGTCGCTTTCTTCTAAATCGTCCCTTATATCACATAGTAATTCCTCTCTGTCCCCCACAAGCCTTTCTTCATTATCAACATCTCCCTCTCGTGTCCCTACTTCTATTATTCGTGTCGGTTCTTCTTCAATTCTGAACAGGATCTCGCCCTTTTTCCACCCCTCTTCGGGTTTTCTATTTTCACCTGGCGCTCTAGACGTGCGCCCTGATCTAGTTGCATTGAATGCTGTTTGCTCGCATATATGTTTTATCCTTGAGAGCTCATCTTTTGCTATTGAAAGTCTTGATTGTAAATCATTTGTGAGCTTCTCTATGTCCACCCTTTGTGTACCTGCCTGGGCTCGCTCCCTTGTGCTTTCATATGGCGGGGGTGCCGTGGGCCGGTGGGGTGTAGTAGTTGTCGGGGGAGGTACGTAAGTGGGGTCACTGTATCCTTCTGCGGGCACAGGCTTGTTTAATATCGGGTACAAACTTATTACCTCTATTGGTGGCGCTATACTTGATAATTCGTTAACATCTTTCTGTATCATCAGTGGATTGTCGGTGGTGGACGGGAGGTCAGGATTTAACGCTGGCGCTTTAGGTG
Source organism: Ambystoma mexicanum (assembly GCF_040938575.1). Classification (NCBI taxonomy): domain Eukaryota; kingdom Metazoa; phylum Chordata; class Amphibia; order Caudata; family Ambystomatidae; genus Ambystoma; species Ambystoma mexicanum. The sequence continues at coordinate 190,260,861 of NC_090933.1, read as the reverse complement.
GTGGTATCTCCTCAAATAACCTCCAGAGATCTAATACTTCTCTCCTATTTTGCAACTGCTTCCCCTTGTACTTTAGAAAAATGCATGTGGCCACCGTATCCAGAACACTTTTATCAAATGACCCTCCCTTGGGCCATATCTGGGGTAACCCCTCTCCCTTTAACTCGGTTACCCATTGGTCATGATATTTCTTAATTCGCTCCGCGTAGCCTGGTAAGTTCTTACAAATGTGCGATAAGGGTTGTTTCGGCCCCCATCTTGTGTATTCTCCTAGTGCTTGTTTCTATCTGTGTGTACCCCCTCCCTGCGCAATACACAACTGGCTGTACACAGTCACTATTCTCTTCTCTTTGGGGGGCACATACAAGAGCAAACCATCAGTTATTTTGACAACATCAACCCGGAAATCAAATAGACACACACTCACTCCCCCTTTTCGTTTTTCTCTTCAAAAAAGTCCTATCCGGTCACACTTACCATGACCATTCCATTTTTATACATTTATAGCCATTTTACACATTTACAACATCAACTTGTCGTCTGACACATACGAGGTGCACGCACCTCCCAGTAACACTCTGTTCACAATTCAAGCTGCCCTCCCTTTCCTCCCTTGCCGGCTGTCCCTATCCTTCTTATTCCGATATATGGATGCGCATATATATATGTATTGGTCTGCTCTTCCCTCTTGTAGTAGAACTCTCTCCCTCTTACTTTCCCCCTGAGTTTTGTACTAATCTCACTTTTATTTTCCCCCTAACCCTAAAGAAAAGAAAAGAAGTAATAGCGGTCTCTAATATATTCTCAGTGCCCCCTTTTGCTGGACACTTTTTATCTTATATTCCACTTATTCATATATTCCCAGTACTAGTCAAGATAGCACTATGCGGCGCCGCCTTCCACCCCCTTTCGGAGCTAGGTTCCCGTCACTTTTATCTCTTATTCACCTCTTAATCCTAATGGCCATATGCAAAGAAAAAGCAAGGACATTTTAGAATGATCCTTAGTAGATCTGCGTGCCCCCTCTTCGTTCCCTGTCCTACACTTCTTCCCCCACTCCCTTTACACTCGCTCGCACTCAATACTCACGTGCCCGTCTTGAACCGATAGTCTCCGAAACTGGGTCCGTCCAGGCAGTGTCGCCGTCAGCTCAACAGTCAGCCCCGGCTCCGGCGAGCGGTACTCAAAGGGGATTTTTCAACTGGGATCCCGTACCCCCTCTCTTTTGAGTGCGCACTTCTTAGTGTACCGGTCGCCGTTGGCGGCCAGCCTCCCGGAGCCGGCTCACCGTGCGTATCCCTTTTCGACCGGAGATTCTCGTGCCAAAAGGGGACGGTAACGTTAGATCGGGAAAAAATAATAGTAATAATCACGCTTTCGGGGTCACCACTGAAGGCGAGCGTCCCCAGCCAGCACGATCCTCCCCGCAATGAGAGACAATGAAGGACTCTCCCAAGTAGGGAATAAGGCCAAGACAGAGTGCGGGTGAGCTTAAATGGGAGTTTTATCAATCAGAATATGGCATGCAAAGAACTCTGCAACCTCCGAGAGCGCTCTGTCTGACAATAGCAAAGACAGGCGTATATATTTACAAAAAACATCATGAGAACCTACATACTATAGGGGGCACAAGTTCAATGGGATTGGGTGGCGATGACTAGCTATAGGTGCTGCTGCGATGTGGTTGGTCGTGGCTGAAGATAGTCACTGGTCAGCCTCGTGGGTTGGGCTGGGCCTGACAGGTTGGCAGAGTTCATCCGGGCGGTGTTGTTGTGCCATCGCGGCCAGTGTCAGAGATGAATGTCTTTTCCTGACTTATTTGCCCTAGGCCATGCACACCCCAGTCTTTCAGTCGTTGCAATATTATCTTCTTTCAGTAAATCTTCCAATAGGTTATTCTACAGGTTAATGCAACACAGGAGGAATGCACCTTGTGAGTGGTCTAATGGTCATTCATCAGGGCATGGTTACCAGCGTCCTGTTGACCAGTGCCATAGGTTGAGGGGCTAAGCTTCGGGGCATGGGACGGACGGTACAAGTCTCCCTGTCTTGTTAGATGTGGTTATAAATGTGCCGCTGTGTGTTGCCACAGTGTTGGGTGTCCTCATTGCACAGGGCCATAAGTCTAGGATGATCTGGTGGGTTGTGGGGTTTACGAGGGGGCGCCTTTGGAAGTGTGGGTTCAGGCAGAGGTTTACTGCTATGCTGTAAATAATGCAGGTGGCGGCCCGTGGCCTTGGGTGCTGCAAAGGGGGGCTACGCATCTGTGGAGCGGCTCCAGTCTAGTTGGGGGAGGTGGGGCAGCGCGGCGCGGGCCTCTGTTCTCATGTTTTTGGCAGTCTTCGCAGGGTGGGAGGGGAATGGCCTTGCACATATTTGCAAAGGTATCTTCCTCGCGTGTTGCCGGTTTTTGGAGGTGTAAACATCACAATCATTAGAACACTTTATAATATTTGTTTGAATTACTTGAGAACACACATTTCACTTCGCTGAAAGCATTTCAGTTATATTCAGTCTGAGCACCTTATTAGTACACTATATTTCAACAATTACAGTATTTAACTATATGCATATACATCTTGCAGTAAGTGAGGTAGCATTACGGTTGGTGGAGCACACAGAAAATGAACCGCCACCGTATGTGACGGTGGCGGCACGCAAGGGGCTTTAAACATACACGCGTGACGAGTGCCTTCTCGCACATCCTTCACATGTGCCCCCTGTATGGTTACACTTGTTTTCTTGTGTACTCTAGCAGCATTAGTTCAGTTATGGCGCGGGACCGCGGGGTGTACAGTTTTTAATGATACATCTAAGGACCACTCCCCCGGAATGCTTTTGTCATTTGCACACCCCTGCAGGGGTGCGGGTCCTTCATGGCTGGTGTCATGCACACTAACAACACAATTCTACAGGTTTCTTTAGTATGAGTGGTTTGTATGGAGAGGATACACCAAGTGGTTTTTTACATTTATATTTGGGTACCTTTCTGCTTTCATCAGATGATCATTCTACAGACCTTCCCACCACCCAGGCCTTGCCGACCGGGTCATTCTGGGAGCAGTGATACACTGCGGACGGTGAAATGTTACAGTGTTAGTATTTTATGCTAGCTCATGTCCGTCCTGCTCGTGGGAACGTGCTTACAGCGGATCTGCCAGGGAGCTGCGGCAACAGGGATAATTGAAACTCTCCAAGGGTGGGGGCCGCGCTACAGTGCGCTGAGCTCACACCATCTTTGATAGACAAAATGGTTTCTGGGCCTAGCTAAATTCGATATATGTGGGCATCAATACGTGTGGGCAATGTCTTCAGCAGGTGAACCCTCCACCACCTGGGCCCGGGTGGCATGAGGGGACGCCCAATGAGCCATAGCCCTCACCTGGGGAGAAGACGTAGGCGAGGGGGGTCTCTTGGACCAGTCCTCCCCTACACTCCTCAGATTCTAACCGGGGCTACAACCAAAAGACCAGGGGCTATAGCCCCCTTAGCCACCCCCTAGCAACGCCTCTGCAAAGAGATTTGAATTCCATCCGTTTGGACACAGGGAGCCAGTGCAGGGCCCTCAGCACCGGGCTGATATGTGCACCGTAGGCATAGGGAGTTGCAGTGGCTAACCGGGCAGACATATTCTGCAGAAGCTAAAGCCGGTGACTCAGGCCCAAAGGGTGTGCCAAATATAAAGAGTTACAATAGTCGATCCGAATTTTTATGAAGGAGGCCCCTATCAGAGGACGCAGGTGCTTGAGCAGAAAAGGCAGTATCTTAATAAGTGTTCTCAGAACGAAGTAACCTGTCTTGCACACTGCACTAATCTGTGGGGCCATGGATAGTGAGGCTGACAGAATTACTCCCAGGTTCTTAACTTTCCTCACCGGATCGGAGAAAGCACCCAGTGATAGAGGCCAAAAGGCAGTAGACCAAGAAATAGGGTTAGCTGAAGAACCCACCAACAACATCTCTGTCTTGTCTCCATAAAGTGAGCCAATTCCAGTCCTTCTAGCCCTTCACGTCTTACAGGCAAGTGCAGAGATCCGAGGACACCCAGTCCTGATCACGATCAAGCTGGGCCAGGATCTGGGTGTCATCAGCGTACGAATAGCACCGGAATCCGTGAGAGCAAATTAAATTCAGCAATGGCTGAACATAGATGTTGAACAAGATTGGAGACAAGGCCGGGCCCTGTGTAACAAGAAAGTGAATAAGATAGGGAGTGAAAAGAAGAAAGAAGAAGAGATTGACACCTCTCTGTCAGGAAGCATGAAAACCAGGCCAGGACGGGGCCAGAGAGGCCAGCTGCCGCAACATGGGACAGGAGGGTGAAGTGATCGACAGTATCCAATGCTGCAGATAGATTGAGTAATATTAGGGCTCCTCCCCCTCCCTGATCAACCAGCATAGCTAGGTCATCCAGAACCGAGACCAGGAACCTCTCTGTCCCACGACCTGGACCAAAGCCTGGCTGAAAGGGATCAAAACAAAGACGTTTCGAGAAAGGACGAAAGAAGAGGTGAAATTAATGATTCAAGCAGCTTCATAGAGAAAGGTAACAGCATGATAAGCCCGTAGTTTGTGGGGACCGACGGATCCAGTGAGTATTTTTTCAAGAGGAGGAACACTGTAGCTTGGTTCACTTCTACTGGGCAGAGCCAGTCTGACAGGATAGCTTTACCGTATTAGTAACCCACGGAATGATGGACGGCATCATTTCCTTGATTACCATTAGCAGCACCGTGTCAAAAGGAGGTGACGACTTAAGACGGTTTAATGCATAGAGAACATTATCCGAAGAGAAAACAGGGAAGTGTGCCCAGGAGTGCACGGTGGGAACCTCCACAGTAGAGGGAGGTACAGTTTTGGGTGATGGTTAAGCGAATATTATCAATTTTAGTAATAGAAAATACGGCCAAGGAGTTGCACAGATCCTGAGAAGGCGGTATACTAGAAGTGTATCGTGATCTAGAAAAGAAGGATGACACCACAGAAAATAGTTACTTAGATTGGATAAGCGCAAGCTCAATTTAGTGATAAAAAAAAGTTGGTTTCGCAGTTTTAATAGCCATATGATATTTGAGGGTGGCAAGGCGAAAAGCGAGGGTTCATAGGACTGACACCACTTCCGTTCCGCTTGTCTAGCCTTTATCAGCAGATTGTTTAGGTCCTCTGTATATCAGGGGGCAGACCAGTGGTTAGTACTGTGAAAAGTCTGAAGTGGGGCAGCCTCATCAACTACCTCAAGTAGAGTCTGGGATATAAACGAAAAGTCAACTATATGTGCTGACTGACATTTGTCATTGATTATAGAAGAAAAAAGGGCAAGATCTACCGAATGCCGATTGTGTCTTTTGGTGGTATAAGAGGGGGCTGGCTGGGTAGCTCAGTGCACCACACTTCAAAAGGAACAATGTAGTGGTGTGATCAGAGAACTTCATAGACTGGAGCAACAGTTATTAAAGCATCGGGAGAAAAAATAATGTCGAGGATGCCATCCTTAACATGAATAAGTTCAAGGAAAAGTTGGCTGAGTGCAAGATCCTCAAATAATTTTTTTTTAAACTGGGCCAATGTCGGCAAATATGGTTGGTTAAATCTAATGTTAAAATCTCCAAGCACAATTAGATTGGACATCTTAATCTGAAGGGATGTAACCAGCTCCAGAAATGGAGCCAGAAAGTCTGAATGGGAGCCAGGGGGACGATAGACTATAGGAAAATGGACACTGAAGGAGGTGGACACGTACCAGCGAACTCACAAACCTCGATTTTAAAGGGCACCGCAAATGCCCTAGAAATGCCATCCAACAGCAGTTCATGACAACAGGAAGCTGCTAAGGGAAAGTAGACGTGGTGGGAAATTACCAAAGAAAAGAGAGATGGCACCAGAGCCTTCTTTAGTTGGGTTTCACGCTACCTCTGACCACTGAACATGGGCTCGCAAGCAAGGGCAGTGCAGGGGGAGCAGAAGAGTTTCTCAGAATATCAGCTGATACCCCTGGACACCCCCACATGACATCAGCAGAACTGGACATGCACTGTAACCTGCCACATGTGTTACTCGCGACAGTGGCACGCTGCGTTGTCCTATGTAAGTCTTAGGCAGAAACACGATTATGCAGACCTGTGTATGCAGCGCACGTGGTTGGGCCATGTGACTTACAAAAAGGTGCTCTGGCTAAAAATCGCAGATGCGCTGCTGCAATCAATGTGAGGTAACGGTGCAAGAGAATGATGCAGGAAAGCGATGCACAGGTGTTTGCCAGTGGCTGAGGGCCTCATTATAGGATTGGCACATGGTGACCTCTCGCTGCACCCAATTACAACTCAGGCCCGCAGGCGTCCCAGGAGCAGTGCAAGTAACAGGCACGGGTGGCGGCATAAGGCTGAGGCTATTCTGCGTCTCCTTCACTGCTTGCACATGCGCAAAGCGTCAGCACGTGGCTTAGGCAGTACACTACCTGTTTAGTGGCGCACAGCAGCAGAAGTAATTGCCCCATCTCTAGAGCGCACCTCTTCCTCATTATCAAGTGCGAACTCGATTTTGTGCAGGAAGTGGGATAATGCTGATAGTTGTGGATCTTTTGCATGGCAATAATGTGTGTAGAGCAGCTGGCCATTGTGTGACGTTGTGTGCTCTTTATTTTGGATTGCCACGTACACAATGGTTCTAAATCGCGTATGATCCTCTGTTCTCTAATCTGTGAACATAAGTGTCATTTTCGGCGCTGGGGCCCACTCAAATGTGGGCCCGGAGTTCTAAACACTTTCTGAAGAGATGCCTGTCCATGCAGCGGCCAGCATTTTGGCGCTTCGAAGGGACTCCAGACTCCCTGTGCATGTAGGCATAGCTTGTTACAAAAACCCAAATAAATAAAACAAACTTGCCTTTCCACTAATAAACGGTTGTTTCTGCATAAAGGGGAAGTTGGAATTCTTTCTTCCAGACCAATGCACTTTAAAGTGCTTATTTACCTTGCCGTTGGAGAGAACTGCTTTCAGGGCCACCCGTACGGCTGATATGGCACTCTCCCCCAACGTTGTGTTGGGTTTTGACAGAAAGTCAATTTCTTTCTTTTTGGTAGTTCGCATTTTAAAGGGTTGTCATTTTTCTCATTACACCGTGCACATAGCCCAAGGGGGCAGTCAGTATCTTGCTCACGCCCTGCAGTGACATAATACTCATGGTTATTAGCAACTGTATAGCTCCAAGAACACTCTTCCTCAAAAGAGCAAATCTCTCCCGGAAATCTGTTAGTCTATCACTTGAGTGCGACTTCTTTAGAGACCTGAAAATCAGCCAAAGAAGATACGCTCCCCCGGCACTCCATTCTGAGTTTTGATCGATGCCAGCAGTAGTCAAATAAGCTGCTGTAAAGCTGTGGTGAGGTATTAGGCCACCTTCGACCCTCACTGGCATGCATGTTATGTGGACAGTCAACCTGACAGTTGGTGTATTCGAATTGAGTAAATATCTATAGTTTAGCTCAAGGCTTAGTAGATTCATCTTGCAGTGCCCGTGCCACCTTGAACAGACAGGTTAGCGTGTTCATTCTGTAGCCATTGCTACTGTCAGGTTTAGCCTGAGGTTCAGTGTCTTCAGTTTTTTGGTGGCATGTTTCTGTGTGGCCGGGGGCTTTGCATGCACATTTTGTAGTGATAGTCTCAGGTCTAACCTGAGGTTTACCATAAGAACTCAGGAGTAGCATAGTGCGTTGCATGTTTCTTTGTAGTGATACGCTCATGTTTAGGCAAAGGTTCTGTGCTTTCAGGTAGAAGTGCTACGCACTGTGTTAGGCTGAGATTCAGCATGTTCATGGTAAACTCATGGTTATACATAACTTTTGCGTTTTCAGTTTGTATCGATACTCTCAGGTTTAGCCAGAGATTAAGCATGGTCGGTTTCTAGTCATTCTCCCAGGTTTAGCCAGAGATTAAGGATGGTCGGTTTCTAATGATACTGTCAGGTTTAGCCAGAGATTAAGCATGGTCGGTTTCTAGTGATACTCTCAGGTTTAGCCAGAGATTAAGCATGGTTGGTTTCTAGTGATACTCTCAGGTTCAGCCAGAGATTAAGCATGGTCGGTTTCTAGTGATACTCTCAGGTTTAGCCAGAGATTAAGCATGGTTGGTTTCTAGTGATACTCTCAGGTTCAGCCAGAGATTAAGCATGGTCGGTTTCTAGTGATACTCTCAGGTTTAGCCAGAGATTAAGCATGGTTGGTAACTAGTGATACTCTCAGGTTTAGCCAGAGATTAAGCATGGTCGGTTTCTAGTGATACTGTCAGGTTTAGCCAGAGATTAAGCATGGTTGGTTTCTAGTGATACTCTCAGGTTTAGCCAGAGATTAAGCATGGTTGGTAACTAGTGATACTCTCAGGTTTAGCCAGAGATTAAGCATGGTCGGTTTCTAGTGATACTGTCAGGTTTAGCCAGAGATTAAGCATGGTCGGTTTCTAGTGATACTCTCAGGTTTAGCCAGAGATTAAGCATGGTCGGTTTCTAGTGATACTCTCAGGTTTAGCCAGAGATTAAGCATGGTCGGTAACTAGTGATACTCTCAGGTTTAGCCAGAGATTAAGCATGGTCGGTAACTAGTGATACTCTCAGGTTTAGCCAGAGATTAAGCATGGTTGGTAACTAGTGATACTCTCAGGTTTAGCCAGAGATTAAGCATGGTCGGTTTCTAGTGATACTGTCAGGTTTAGCCAGAGATTAAGCATGGTCGGTTTCTAGTGATACTCTCAGGTTTAGCCAGAGATTAAGCATGGTTGGTAACTAGTGATACTCTCAGGTTTAGCCAGAGATTAAGCATGGTTGGTTTCTAGTGATACTGTCAGGTTTAGCCAGAGATTAAGCATGGTTGGTTTCTAGTGATACTCTCAGGTTTAGCCAGAGATTAAGCATGGTCGGTTTCTAGTGATACTCTCAGGTTTAGCCAGAGATTAAGCATGGTCGGTTTCTAGTGATACTGTCAGGTTTAGCCAGAGATTAAGCATGGTCGGTAACTAGTGATACTCTCAGGTTTAGCCAGAGATTAAGCATGGTCGGTTTCTAGTGATACTGTCAGGTTTAGCCAGAGATTAAGCATGGTTGGTTTCTAGTGATACTCTCAGGTTTAGCCAGAGATTAAGCATGGTTGGTAACTAGTGATACTCTCAGGTTTAGCCAGAGATTAAGCATGGTCGGTTTCTAGTGATACTGTCAGGTTTAGCCAGAGATTAAGCATGGTCGGTTTCTAGTGATACTCTCAGGTTTAGCCAGAGATTAAGCATGGTCGGTTTCTAGTGATACTGTCAGGTTTAGCCAAAGATTAAGCATGGTTGGTTTCTAGTGATACTCTCAGGTTTAGCCAAAGATTAAGCATGGTCGGTTTCTAGTGATACTCTTAGGTTGAGCCTGAGGTTTGCTGTGTTCAGTTTGTAGTGCTGCGCTCATGTTTAGCTGAAGGATTAGTACGTTAAATCTCTACTGATACTCTCAGATTGAGCCTGAGATTTAGCGTGTTCAGTATGTAGGGCAATCTCGGGTTTAGCCTGATGTTGGATTCCCTAAACACCAAGAAAGGCCACATCTCATAGACTGGTTTTCATATAGATTCACCACTGCCACATGGCCGTTATTGTCTAGCTTCTCCACTTTGATGAGGCAGTTTATGGCTTACATACATTCCTTATGCTTTCCCAGATTGATGACATTTTTGTGTAGTTGACTGAAAGTAAAAAAGGGGAATGTGAGCCTGCTTCTGTGATGGGTAACATCGTGCTGAGGGAGTGGGTTCACTGACTCACAGAAAAGAAGCGCTCCATCGGATCACTTGCAGACGTTCAGGTGTGCAGGACAATTTAGGGAATGTTGTTGGATTCACTCTGTTTATTTTTCCCTCAGGGAATGTTCTTAAGGTTATGTTCAAGCACTCGTGGTGCCTTTGACAGATTCCATTTCCTGTTCAGAAAAATTAACATCCTACATGGAAAAAATTATTTAAAAAATGTTTTTCATTATTAATGTGACACAGTTAATCTAATAAACCTTTCACATAAATAACACATAATGCATAAATGACAAGAATTATATAATTCCATAAGGTCCTAAAAAAAAGTCACAAATAGAGCCATTAACCATACAGAAAGAGAATAAAGTATGTCAAATCCAACCATGAGTTACGGCAGCATTAAAATCACTAACACATATTAAACAGACGTCAACAATAATTATCACCACTTCATTTATATAAAATCAATTTTCTTTAAAAAATTGATATAGATAATGGCGTTTCAACTCATGAACTCAATCTAACCCAAAATTCTTCTGTATTCACCCCGTCAACACCTCTCGTGCAGTGCAGGACAATCAATCATAATGTGTTTTGTTGCCTGCATCGACTCCTCATTAACACAAAAATCATAATGTGCTCACTTCCCCATATTATTCGAGTAAGCCACCAATCCCTCCTTACTCCCCAACAGATAGAGTCTGCATCTTAGAAATTGGCAGTGCCAATAGGAGTTAGGAAACCTACATAGATATGGTGGAATTCGGCCCATTGGTTTATCAACAATCAAGAAGGAGGAGTGGATTTTATAACTTCCCATTTTCTCAATAGTGGCGATTCAATCCACAATAAAAACGGATTTATTACCAGTGCATGGATTTGAGGTCAAGACATCAATTGATTGGTCACTATCCTTTAAAGTCGAGATGGCAAAATTCTTGAAATTCAAAAGAGTAGCAGGATTTTCCCTCAACCAGTGATATACTCAATCCCACTAAGATTGAGCCTGCTGGGAGGCAATCAGTTTACTATAGAATGTTAATATCTTCCAATGTAGCCAGCCATGGAGGGATACTAGGCCGATCTCGTATCTCAAAGAGGCCATTAGTAGACTCTGAGGAAAATTAAATACCTGCTACTAGATGCAAATTTCGAGGTGGACCCAATTAATATCATACATTTGGAAATCAATTTCCAGGCCATAAAGAAGTGAAGGAATCACCTTGTATTTACATAACTCTGCTAAGGGTTTAATTGAGAACTTGTAGTAAGTATGACAGATTTCCCTAATTTGAAATGAAAACTGATCCGCCTTATTAAGAAGCCTAGAAACTGTAAGGTTCTTATTCAGAATCGAAGGCCAGGTATGTCATACTTCTCAACAGCACCAAAACCGAGTGCCCCAGTTTCCATGAGAACCTATAAGTCTTATACAGGCTCTTATTCAACTGTTTCATATTAGATTTTTACGTGTTTACCGTAAACTCATTAATGAATGCATAGTCTGCAATTGCATCTAAGAGACGCTGTAGCCCCAGGGCAATGTGGTCCGTCCATGTAAGTCAACGATGGAACTGGAAGTTGGCTGATTTTAGAACCCACAAAAGACGCTTTCTCCAGAAATTCTGAGATATCTGAAATATAAAGATTAAAAAGACCTGGCGCCAGTAGGCAGCCTTGCCGAAGGCACCGATAGGTATTAAATGGGCTCGACAGGAAGCCATGACCATCCAAACGGATCTGAATAGCAGTCTCCTCTTGCAAGAACACAATGAAATCTAACAGGGAAGGGGGGATGTCCCAAGCTTTCAGTTTTGCCCACAGGACCTGCAATTCACAGTGTCGAATGCATGTGAGAAGTGAACCAAGGCCACATAGACCGGGCGACCGTCAGACCCCTAGGCTATATCTCTCAGACAGTTCAAAACGAGTCCATTAAGAAGCGTGCTTGTGTTTTCCAAAAAATGGTTTGATATTTTTAAAATCGACAGACAGCCTGAGCCCACCTCTCCCGCTCTCTAAGAATCAGTGCACCGAAGATCTTACTATCAGCGTCAAGATGGGCGATCGTCCTATAATTAACAGGGTTAAGCCCGATCTCCCTTCTTGTATATTGGAATGATTATAGAGAGCTTGCAGGACATAGGAGAGCTTTTTGAACTAAGAACATTTTGAAAAAGGATATATAATATAATGGCCCACATGCAAGGGTCATTTTTCAACACCCGATTACTCAGTCCATTCGGACCTTTCGCTTTGGAGTTGGAAGATTTCCTTATATAATATTCAATATCACAAACTTCAGTATTAAATTCCAAGGGGGAACAGCCATAGTGATGTTCAAATCTATTTGAAGGCATCTTATAAAGTTCAGAAAAAGGGCAGTTCCATGTACCCTTTGGCACCGAATTAGATTGCAACAGTGTCTGTGATATACCAAGATGATAAATAATGACCAAAATGTTTGTGTATTCCTGGACACTAGAGTCTTTAACATTGTCTCACCATCCTGATGAGCCCTGAAATAACAGTGGGCTCCAATCCAGTTTTTATAACATAACTTGACAGATCTCATCTCTTTAAAACAATCCACACCATTCTTGCTAATTTCCACCAGGAACCCCAGTGACCTTCTCAAAGCCCTTTTCTTTTCAAGCACCACTGGCTCAAAGCAATGTCGACGGGGAACCGGGCCAGAAACATGCCCAACACCAGAGTTTTCATTCCTCCACTAAAAGGCGACAAAATTAATGATTGAAAAGCTAACCAACTTCTCCTCTATTGAAGAAGATCCGGCAAAAAGCTTCAGTCTCCTATTCAGGTGTATCCCATAAGCCCTGAAAGGTTTTATTCAGGTTCCTGTAACGTGATCTATAAGTCACAATATACATTAGATCTAATAGACTTACGGTTAAAATCAAAAGTCACAATCAAGAAATTATGATCACTGAGGTTTGTCACTGAGGTTTGTTTTTTTCAATCTTAAAAAGTGAGCACTTCTCAATCATATACGTGGAGAGAAACAAAGAGTTGATGCTTGAGGATGAGCAGCCACTTTCCCAAGTGGCTTCCCCAGTTAAATCTCCTTTTATATTTCCATTTGCAATTTGCAATTTCCAAAGTTCAAAGAGCTGCTTCCACTTAAACCCATATTTAAAGCAGGATGTACGCACAAAACTGTCAGGCCCGGGAGGCCCGCACTTTGAATGTAAATCATCAACCATAACTATGTGCCTACCTCCACTAGAATGCAAAAAATCCCCCATAACAGTAAAGACACAAGACAACAATTCCTCAAGATTGGAGGCCACAGAGTGTATATTCAGAAGAAATGTGAAATGTGGCTCCTCAGAACTTTTCAAGGAGATCTACAATGCCATTAAGCCAGGAGTATCATCAGAAACTATAGCTTTAGTTAAGATGGAATTTCTTACTGCAATCACGAACCCACCTGTGGGACGCCCCACTCGTACTGGGTCTAAAGTTGCTGAAATATAGAGAAACCATCCAAGGAAAGGCCTGATGTCAGCCATGTCTCTTGGAAAGTAATAATATCAACATTATTAAAATTGTCACTCCTTATCGGATCGCTCATGAAACTATTATGCCCTCTTGTATTCCAGTTAAGAAGGGTCAAACCTGCAGATATTAAATCCCTCTCTCTGTTTCACCCAACCTTTTAAAACCACCTGCCAAAGAATAGGAAAGCCAGGACCACTCAGCATTTGAACCACCTGACGTGTTACAGACAGGAGTTACAAAATGCACAGTGCGAGATCTGGGGAGAGAATTATTACAAGGAATTTTTAACATATCCCCAGAACCCCTAGATTGACTCAGCGGTTTAGTTGTAGAACTCTCTCTACTAGGGCGCAGTTGACCCTTATTTGGGTATATATCATATGCCAGCTGATAGATGGCTTCTGCCTCATCAAGAATCATCTTTATCACTGGATTAGCTCTAAAGTGCAATTCCACAATATCCGTTCTCCTATCATCAAAGAAGTTGACAAGATCAACATCCTTGGTTGACAACAAACAAAGAGATGGAACTTCATGGAATAAACAAAACACATTAGATCTATTTAGGGTAACATCAGGATGGACAACAAGCTCCAACATTAAACACTATGGTATGGCCACCACTAAAATACTGCTACATGGGGCACTGGTGTTGCAACTAATCCCAAGGGTCAACATGGGGGTGTTACATGGTACAGACACTATAGCGCTCCCTCGTCGATTGTCTTTGCTTAAAGAAGGCATGGGCCCACAGTCAGCAATAGTGTCTTTAAAAACAGACGTACCCTCCGGCAAATCTGCACATTACAGAACAGTATAATGTTGGAAGACACACTCGAAGACTGGTAACATTTTAGATTGGGTATAGTCCTTTGAGTCCCAATTGAGGTAGGTAACAACAGCCCAATCTGCTGTTGAGCATGTGAAGATGGACCAGCCAATAAAACATTGTGATCATATTCCCCCAGGACCCTCTAAGGAAGATCTAAATTTCTCTGACCCACTTGCAGGGTTTGCAAGCCACTGTCAGTATGTGAAGTGGAGCTTGGTTCTTAAAGGATGTTACAGAAAGTTTGAGTTGAAACAGAGATCTGCTTTTGAGGGCCAGAAGAGGTTTGCAAACCAGAGGAACAACCAAGGTCAGATGAGGCCCTACCAAGTACCAAGTACCCTACCAACTAGGATGGCTTCCTTTCCATTCCCAACTGAAATATCACTTCCTTTGTCTGGTTTTTAAATCTCTTCACAACCTTGCTCCTGCTGACCTCTCCTCTCTTCTTCTCTCATTTTACACCCCCTCTCAGTCCCCCCCCCTTGTGCCTCTTCTCGTTTCCTTTCCTTTCAGCTCCTTGCCCCCTTACACTGGAACTCCCTACCTTTCTCTATCCATTCCTCCCCTTCCTATTCTTCCTTCCGCTCCTCATTGAGATCTCTTCTTTTTCATTCCCCTCCCTGATCCCCTTACCACTCCTCCCCTCTTTCTCCTACCCTTCTCTTTGTTCTTTATCTTCCCCTTCTATTCTAAATCTCCCTTCTTCCTACTATTCACCTTACTCACTACTCTCTCTCCCCCTTCTTTCTCCAGCCCCCCTCCTCTCCTCTTCTTTCTCATATGTAAATTGTTCTACATGCTGATTTTCTGGTTTGATTCATGTTTACCGTTATAGCTTCTACTATCCCATGTTTAATGTATATTTTGTTGTTCATTGTAAAGCGCATTGGATTAAGGCGCTATATAAAACAATGAATACAAATACAAATACAAGTAGGGGCCCCTGGTTCTGCATAGTCGAAGGAGACCTGGAGGGTTCATCTACTGGGATGACCATCGAATCAGCATCACTGACCTCAGGAGAAAGTTGAGATGGAGCATTCTTTTTGTTGGGCAACCTATTTGTAATACAAAAATTATCCATCCTCAACTGATTAAAAGGGCATATTGAGTTAAAATATCGTCGGCTTCTGCTTCAGAGACATGCAAGTTACGCAGAAACGTATGCAAACCCTTCCTGGCATTATTCATCCGGCTATTTTTTGATCTTTTTGTTGCTTTCCTTGGTACATGCACCACAGCCTCTGCAGAAATCACCCCATTCTCGACTTGACCACTTGACAGTCCCCGAGGCAGGCCTAACAGCGGATTTACAGGGGAAGGTTGCTTTTCTGGCTGATGGGCAGATTTCAATACATCTTGCAGTAAGTCTTGCAGGATTTGTAACGTGATTTTTATTTCACTCAACTGAAGTGTGTGAGCAGAGAGTTTTAATTTAATGATATCGTACAAGCCCACACAGGAACTTAAGACAGGTTTACGTGCTGATGTGGATGGCGCTGTTAACCTAATCTTGTCATCAAGGTCCCACAGCGTATGATGAGGCTCATGATCAGAGATCGGACAAACAACTGAGGGGGCCTACTATTTAAAGAGAGATCCTCTGTCAAAAATGATGGTATCACATTTACTTCCAGTTGATCGCATGGCTGAGCCGGATAACCTAGAAGGCCCCTAATTGGAGAAACTGACACAGCATCAACCCCATCCAAATAATCCACGGCCAACATGCTGCCATTATTAATAAAATTCGATTCCCGCAGGCCCTGAATGAGAAGATTTTTATGGGTACGTATTTCTGTACTTGTACCAGTGACTGGAAAAAGTTAATAAACATACTCTGCTTTGGGGCCGGCTTTGGTGAACTTAACAGCACCATATCCCTACCCAGGCAAATAGCCACTTGTGAAATGCGTGGTAAAAAAACAAAATAGTGTGGCCCTTGGCCCCAAGATCTAGTGTAGATTCATCGGCAGGCCGAAAAGCATCTCTCAGAACCATGGTTTCTGGAGAAAGTAGAATCGTATCTACTGCAACCGCAGCGGATTCCAAACCTAAATCCATTGGCAGATCCACCTGCTGCACTGAAAATAAGGGGTTAGGTTGAAAATGAGGTGAAGATACCAAATTTGCCACGGCAACATCGATTTCTCTCAGGTGGGTTTGTTTGTTTATTTATTTATATGTGGTGCTACAAACCCGAAAGTATCTGGGCGCGTTACAGGTTACCTGTAGTTCATGTTACACAGTCTTTTATAATCACATACATGAAACAATTACATGAAATTATATACATATTATAATTAGATTATGAACTTTACAAACTTATTTGCAGAGATGTACAAACAGTCAGAGTAATATAGATAAGAGCATGTGTAATAGTTTGATGTTGGTTATAAGTCACTAAAGAAGAGCCAGTTTTATTTTCTGAAACTGTCGAACGAAGGGTCTGATCTTAAGACTGTAGGTAGAGAGTTCCATAGCGGCCCTGCCATGACAGGAAAACTGCTGCCCCCTGCTTTCTTAAGCTTGTATCTAGGGACCTTGAGGCAGTGCGAATGCAGTGTTCTGATAGGACGTTCAGATGTGTTTTTAGAAAATGTGTCGACTAGGTACTTAGGGGCTGAATTGGATATACATTTATGGATAAGGGTTAAAGATTTGAACTGGATTCTATCCTTGACTGAGAGCCATTTAGCATTGCGTCTAGCGTTCTAGGAATACTTAACGCAGTTCTTAGAACATTATTTTGTTGGATCTGTAATTTGTTGACATTATGTTTACTTGATCCAGGATAGAGTGCGTTACAGTAGTCTCATTACGAGAGAATTAGTGCTCTTGCTAAGGTAATGCAGCTAGCTGAGGAGAGGAACAGTTTGCAGGCATGGATTAATGTACAAGTAAATGCTGTAGCCGAGGCTGTGGCATTGATCTGTCTGTTCAGGTTCAGAGCTGAGTCCAGGTAGAAACCCAGAGTTTTTACCACCTTGGCAACTTTAATACTAATACCGTCAATGTTGAAAGACTGAAACTGGATGTTTTGTTTGTTAAGTCTTGCTGGAGCTCCAGTGAGAAGAAGCTCTGTCTTTTCATCGTTAAGGCAGAGTCCGTGAGTGGCCATCCACGCTTGAATACTGAGGTCAATTTTGTTCACCAGAGTGGAGTCGGTGTCTTAGTCGCCGGACACAGGTATGAGAATCTGGGTGTCATCTGCATAGTTAGTGTAGGTGACACCCAGATTATTAAGGTAATCAAAAATAGGCTTTGTGAAAATGTTGTACATCGTGGGCAAGACGCATGTACCTTGTGGTACTCCACAGGTAATGGGTGCAGGCTCTGCAGATGCAGTGGATGAGAAGACTCTCAATGAGCGATTGTCCAGAAAGGATTGAATCCATGCTGTAGCTTCAGGGGAGAAGTGGGCGGCTGAAGATAAGTGCTTGCAAAGCACTTGATGGTCCACTAAATCAAAAGCGGCGGAGAGGTCTAATATGAGTAGGAGAGCCATTTTCCCTTTGTCCTTTAATCCATCCATTTGATTTTTCAGATAAATAAGAGTGGTTTCTGTTCCGTGTCTAGGTCTGAAGCCTGACTGGCAGAGCCCGAGAAGATTGTTGGCTTCAAGGTATGACTGAATTTGTAGGTAGGCTGCCTTGTCAAGTATTTTTAAGAGAAATGTTACAGTTGCTATAGGTCTGTAATTAGTCAGGACGTGTGGATGAAGAGTAGGTTTCTTTAAAAGCGGGAGGACCCAGGTGAACTTTAGGTTAGTAGGGACAGTGCAGGAGTCAAATGAGGAGTTAAATAATGTTGTGATGAATGGGGCAAGGTCCCTAGCTGCTTCTTTAATAATAGTTGCCGGGCAAGTGTCTCCCTGACATCTGGATGGTTTGAGAGAGGCAATTATATCCTCCACTTCCTGGATAGCAACTGGGGTGAATTTCAAATGATTAAGTGGTTTTGTAGGGTCTGGCTGAGATCCCTGCAGTGGTGATATATTTGAAATGTTTAGTGTTTTTGCTTCTATTTATTATTGTAGAAGGGATATTTTGTTGGACAATGCGGTTTGAAGAATTGTACACCAAGTCTTGTCCTTGATGCACGTATCATTTGTGGGAGTTGGAGATTCAAGTTCTCTTAAGATGACAAAGAGTTCTTGTGTACTAGAGCTGGCTTTGTTAATCCTGTCATTATATGTGTCACATTTGCTTTGTAGGACCTCAGATTTATATTTAGATGCCATTTTAGTGAGATTATCTTTGTTTGAGTCTGTAGGGTTGTTTTTCCAAAGGGTTTCAGTATTCCTTTTTTCTAGCTGTAAGGCTTTGAGGTTCGGGGTGAACCAAGTATTGGGGTGAGCTCAAGGTTTACCTTTACATATTTTTAGAGGTGCAATTTTATCAATGGCTTGATTAATCATGGAGTTATATAAGTCTACTAGAGCTGCGGGGTCTGAACTAGCAGGCATAGGATTGGTGATAGGATCGAGCAGCGGAAGTAAACTTAGCACTGTTATATGACTTGTAATTCTAGAAAGGAGTGTTGGAGCCATAAGGTTCGATCGGTTAGGTTTTAGACTGTCTTGAATAGTGAGAGATATTAGGTGGTGATCAGTCCAGGCACACGGTTCGTTGGACGTTATGTTAATCTCACAGTTCAGGTCAGCAACCCAGTCTAAGGTTCTTCCTTTAGAGTATGTTTGCAAGTGGACCCTTTGAGTAAAGCCTAGTTGCAAGATGGTACTGGCGAGTGCCGAAGCAGTCACATCGTTCAAGTCATTGAACCCCAGATTGAAGTCTCCAAGTATTATGATTTGAGGGATAGGTTTTGTGTTTTTAGTGAGTAGCGAGGTGATGTCCTCCTCGAATGTTGCAATAGGACCTGGTGGTCTGTATACAAGATCCATGGTTATAGTTCGAGAGGCTGAGATTGGCAATTTAACTGACAAGAGTTCCCCTGGCAGGAATGAAGACTGTGCTGAGACCCTTATCCCAATTTGGTTTTGGGAATTAAGGCAATGCCTCCACCTCTAGAGGTTTCTCTATCTAACCTTAGTATAGTGTAATTATCTGGAAGAACAAGTGAGACGGTGGATCCTGCTTCTTCATGGAGCCAAGTCTCTGTTATTGCTGGAATGTCAAGTTGTTTGGAAGAAATCCGGTCAGCGATGTCTAGCGCATGGTCTACCATGGATCTAGCATTGGTAAGGGCACCGTTAATATGTGGAGTGTTCACTTCTGGAAGGTTAGGTGTGTCGGGTGAATTTTTCTGACCAGTAGCGTTGTTCGTAATTTGGTTAGGTTTAGGTTTAAATCTCTTATTAATACATGTTTTCTTATTCAATTTGTTCTTAGGATTGGAGGTTGATAGGTGTTTTTTATTCAGTCTGGACCCAAGCCTTTGGTTTCTGGGTTAAGTCAATAACTTCCAGATTTTCAGAGTTTATGTGTGAGGAGCCCACCGAATCCAATTATGGCGTCTGGTCAGAAGTCATATCACCAATGACCCTATATCCTGCTTCAAAGGGGGCGCTTGTGAGCTCACTCTTTCATTAAGGCTCACAATTATAATAAATACTTAGTTTATCATGAGCGGTAACACAAACATTCTGTGAGTTCTAAGAGGGTCCTGTGTAGACATGTAAAGGCAGACAGGTTTCAGGGTCCAACTTGCTTCTAAGTTCATTCATGCCATAGATCAAGCAGTGGAGGCAAAGTTAGAAATACTCAATGTTTGACTAACTGAGTTGTCACCTCTGCCTCACGCAGAACTGCAAAACTGCTACTGCAAACAAGGCACACCTCATGCAAGCTTCGCGCTAGGGAGGCGGTTTTAAACTCCCAGCAGGTCTAGTGAGGACGACTCAGTTCTCCTCCAATGTAAACAGCAAGCAGGTAAGCAATGCTTAGAAGCACGGCCCGGCAGCAAAGACTGCAAAACTGCTACTGCACACAGTTTCTGCCAACCCTCTTTCAAACCCCTTAGTTTAATTTTTACCATAGGTCTTTCCTTATTGTCACCTTCAATTCTTTAATTCTCGTCCACTTCCCCCTGCAGTTCTTTGCATTCCTTCTCATGGAAAGTGCCTTGCTATAAGTGTTGGGAATGGAAATAAATCACTCTGGGGTTCCGGGAGGAAGGTTGGTGGACCCATGCATAAAAGGGGATGCCGTTGGTAACAGAAGGTAAGGGAATGGAGTGGTCAAACTGGCTCCCGCTTAATGCACACATTCTATTCAAGTTAATGTGTATTCCTTACAAAGCGGTCCACCTAAAAGGCCCTTCTTAGCTTGCTGATAAATTGAAGATCTCTGGGGGTGGGGTCCATGTGGATTATGTAGCTATAACTTACTACGCATTGAAGTCCCTCATTTCGGATCTACTTTCTCTGCTAAACGCTCCTTTTCTGGTGCTTCGGCACCATCCTGGAATAGCTTGCCTCCTGACATTCATATGAGTCCCGATTATCTGAAGTTTAGAAAATCACTGAAAGCGTGCTTATGGGACTTTGTATTTAAATAGTTGTTCTGAGCTAGATCTTAATGTGTTCAGGTGCCCCTTTGTAGAATGTTAGACACTTTATCGCAGTTTTATTGATAGTTCTAATTTCTTGACTAGACTTCTTTGCACCTTATTATCATGCTTGTTTTTATGCTTTTTAATGTATTTGTATGGATAAGGTCTAATATATTTACAGACCGTGCAGTGCTCAGTTGCAGCGCACAGATGCATTTGTGCAGTATTTGCACTTTCTATACATTTTAAATAAAATAAAATAAAATAAATAAAACGAATACATAGAAATTAAAACACCTGGCACCTTCATGTCAAAAAGGTTATTAGTAAGTGTTTGTTCCATGTTACGCCATGCTAGACTTCATTTTAGTTCATGGTCAGACCGTCTGGTGCCTTAATTGGGCACAGGCTATGCAATTATAGTATTATTCAACCATCTATAGTGAGAAAATATACTCAAGCTCCCAATGAGGACTGTATTCATTAGACTGCGTGAAAGTTCGAATGTACAACACACAGGGATGTATAGAGAGATGGGACAGTTGTCTGTCTTCCTCTATATTGGAGTGTGTCTTTGGCTCAGGCCGTCAGTATTTTGAGCCTTCCACATCTGCCAGGTGTCGTTTATAACCTGGGTCTATTCAAACCATGCACAGGAGAACAGGCTCACACCCCCTACCACTTTCTCTTTAGGCCCTGAAGAGCCGTGTTCTACAGACAGGAAACTACAGGGGAACTACAGAGCACTTTTAAATGAGGGTGGGTTTTTAACTGTGGCTCCTCTATGAGCAAAGCCCTTGATTGGGATTCCTTGGAGTTCTAGAGGCCGGCTGAGAACTCCATGGTGATGGTTATAGTGATGTGGAACTCAGGATTCCTTTTGGGCGTTAATCTCCATAGTCCAGCCTTGCCTACACTTCTCAACTTTTGGGTGCAGTTACCATGTCCTGTTAGTAGAGGGCAGCATGAAGCTCTTGATTTCAGCCGGGGTGCCGAGCCTGCTTAGCAGCTTACATTGGCAAATCTACTTAATACCTTATGGACCTCTTCCTCAGCTGAGTGCTGCGCACTTGTCTTATTTATGTGGGTGGGCTGTGGAGCGTTACTTGCTCCCCTATGACTGGCTCAAGGAACATGACATTTTATATCAATGGGACAAGACGTAAATAATAATGACATGATATAACCTGCCATAACTCAACCTAACCAGCTGGTAAAATAAAACTGGCACCCGGTCCCAAAAAAATAAAATGGGGTGGCAAGTAAATTAAAAAAAATGGTTTGAAGGCCTCCTCACTTCCAATTTCCCCAAAAAATGGTTGCATACCGGGGGAAAAATCAGGATTGTGAAAGATTTGGGAATACGGGCCTATGCCCCTCTGGACCCCCTTTGGTTGTAATGCCCAGTCCCAAGCCTTCAATGTTGTCTTAGAGGTGGTTAACAGGTTTCGCCATTGTTTCGGGAACAAACGTCAACAAGGGAAGGGGGAGGGGAAGTCTAGATTGTACAATGTTTACCCATTTCGGTGGAGAATCCAGGAGAATCCAGGGACATCCATGGCAAAAGATGTAAGATCTGAGCTGCCGCCAAATAAACAATAATATTGGAGCCGGTCAATACATTTTTGAGGAATCTCCACTGTTAAAGATGTACAAAAATATAAGAAACGAGGGAGTGGATTCATTTTAATAGCTGTGATATGTCCTATCAGAGAAATTTCCCGAGTCGCCCATGTTTCCAAATCTGCTTCCAATAACTTGAAAAGAGGTGGAAAGTTGGCCCCAAATAATTCTAACGTGGAAGCCGTGATGGAGACACCTAAATATTCTATTGATTTTTTCTCCCATTTAACAGGGCTAGATGATTGCAATGCAAGAACTTCATTTGTGGTCAATCTCATCCCTGGTGCCACTGATTTGGAATAGTTTATTTCAAAGCCTGCTACCCGTCCAAACGCCAGGAGAAAATATATACGAGAGGAAGAATGATGAACATGAGAAAAGAAAGTAAAATCTCGTTCCCCCGTGTGTTGTACTCTCAAAGCATCCACCACCTCCATGGTTTAAAAAAAATGGAGAATTCCCAGTGCAATCTTGAAATCTTTTGATATGGGGTCATGTGTCTTGTCTATCATAGGATCAGGGACCCCATTAAAGTCGCCCCCAATAAGAACCTGACCCTCATGAAAGGGAAGAATTGTAGCCTCTAGGAGTTAGAAAAATTGTTCCTGACATTCATTAGGGGCGTAAATCGAAACCAAGCTGTACAATTGCCCAAATAACATACCTTTAACCCCAACATACCGCCCTTCCGGATCATATATGATGTCCAGTTCCTTGAAAGTGATATCCCTCGGCAACATGATAGTCTTCCCACCAGTCTTCGAGCCACTAGAGACAAAAAATTGTCTTGGGAAGTCATTGTTCCGCAAATGGGAAAAATACAAAGGAAGCAAATGTAGAAAGATTGCTGTGCCATTCAGGTCCTTTAGATGTCGCAAGGTTGATTTCCGTTTCGCTGGAGAGTTTAGACCCTTTATGTTAAGTGAAACAAATTCCAATTTTTGGTGAGGCGGAGGGGTCAAACCTGACTCAGTGTCTTCTATAGAAGAGGGAGGAACCAAAGAAATTTTCTTCTCCACTGAAGTCTTGAGTATTTATAATTCTATGTGACAACCATGATTTTATATGAACTAAGAACCCTAAAAATGTAAATGAAAAAATAAACACAAAAATGCAGTGCAATTCACCCCGTCGGCCTCCAAGTGACATCTCTCTTCGGGCTGGACATGAGCTGCATGGCGCCCATAATTAAATGGCTCCTTGTAGTGCTTCCTTTCGCAGAGTGTTTAGGTTCCCATCTGCCGAAAAATATAGATTCCAAGATAACTTCCTCTATTCAGGCATGTACAGGCTATTTCCCTGTTCTGTCACCTTTGGGGACCTTCGCCTGAATGTTGTGCTTAGGTTTCGGAGCTTCACCAGCGTCAGGTTTATTAGTGGTCAAATGCGAATTGCTATTTTTAGGGGAGATCCCCATATTTTTTCTGCCTCTTCCAACTTGTCAATAATACAGACCGTCTCTTTGAACGTGAACTGCAAGGTTGATGGGAACAACCAGCGGTACTTTATTTTTTGGTCTTGGTAAAAGCCGAAGTGCTTTTTGTTTCTGAATTGTTAGCGTTACCAGATCTTGAAAGATTTGTAATGCTGTCCCATGATAGGTCAATTCGTCCTGAGTGCACCCTGAAACAAGAATCTCCCGTTTGGTGGTCAAAAAATGGACTCGAGTGATTACGTCAGGTTAGGCATTTGAAGACAAACCTCTTTGGGTGTGTAGCTTATGAGCGTGCTCCAGAAGAAGCAAGGATTTGTCAATCTCAGGCAAGAGTGCTTGAAAGAAATCTCCTATATAGTCATTCAAAGCCTGATCGGAAATTGAAGAAGACACTCCTCTTATTTGTAAATTATTCCTCCGGGCCCGGTTTTCCATATCTTCCTGTTTACTTTCCAATGTTTTGCATTTCTTTTCCAGAAATTGAATTCTGTGGTGCAAGCCTGCGATTGTAGTGGAATGATCTAATACTTGATCGTCTGTCTCTTCCAGCCTTTGTTCTCCCTCCAGGACCCTTTGGTATAGGTGATCCAACTTAGTTGCGATTTCGGACATGCAGTTGTGAAATTCGGCCTTAATGTCCAATGCAAAAGTCTGAATGTCTTCTTTGGTGGCCAACTGACTTGTAGGGCGATCTGGAGATTGGGGTAAAGATTTCACCATTTCTAGCTTCTTCGCCTTGTCTAAGGAAAGCAACATTGTAGATATATGGATATTTGTTTGTGCTTTTGATTGTCTAGACATCTTGCACAGCCGGGTAGGATTTCCTTCTAATTAAGACAGTATTAATATGGTCAAATGGAAACGTTGTTACTTCATATGCTAATATGCAGGTGATGTTGCATTATTTAGAAAGGGAGAGGAATAAACCCCCCCCCCCCCCTGCCAAGGCTACAGCACTGATCATTGCTTTGCTGATCCGGCACTCCCAGAAGGTCTCAGACTAATCAGGGGTTGACTTCTCTCTGTACCAGCTGCTACATGTCCACGGTTCTTTTAAATGTAATATTTCCCAAGGCGCAGGAAAGACTCAGGAGCCACTTTCTCATGCTCAGCGATCGATTTTTCTCATATTTGACTCACAGCTAAAGGCTGCTGTTCCATTTCCACCTGCTCTCAGCATTAGCATTGGGTTCTGACCAGCGTGACTCCTGCACAGTGTTTTAGAGCAGCCTGTCGTTTCTACGAGGAGTTAACACTTTAAACACTGAATTCCGACTCTTCTGATCAGCCTCTGGTTTCTTTTCCCCCCTTTCCACATCGGGTTTCCAACAATTGACACATCGATGTCCAAGCATATCAGAAGAGCTTCCCTCGGCGTTGATACCCTGAGCAGCCGAAAGTGAGATGGATCAGGCGGGTGAACAGCTGGCAACACCCTCAGAATTTACCGATGCCATCTTGGGTCTGCTCCTCCTCACCAGCGGCATTGAGCAATTAAAACTATTACTCAGCTCCTTTGTTTTGTTCCATCTCGCCTCTCTAACTGCTTAATCCTCATGAATTCCCATTTGTAGTCTTGCATTCACAAAATGCCAAAAAGTACTGGAAGTGCTAAAATATATTCAAACGTTGGGCTTCATGCAAAGACCATCAAAAAAAGCGTTCATATAGCCGGCACTGCTACCCACCCTAGATGGCTTTTTAAGGTGATTTGTTGGCGATTTATAAGTGCTCAGTGCCATACCATGGCGAAGATAGCATGGGGTAGCATAGCGCAGCCACATAGCAAAAACATGTCTTGGCATGGCATACAGTCCTTGGGAACAGTCGGAATATTTTGAGTAATGGAGCTTTTGATGACAATAGCTGCTACAAGTTAGGAATACCTTTTATATGTTCTGAGTAGCTGGTCATATTTTGTCGATAGCAGGCCAATTTGGAATTTCTAGCAAATCGCTGCACACCAGTGAGAAATACTCCCTTTTTTCCAATGCTTTATCCTTAAATCTAGCTGTGTTATTTGACCATCTATAATAACTCTGGATGTAAACTCTAATACACTATAATATCTTCTAATGGAAATTAGACAGCTGTGACAATTGCTGCAATTCGATTTATACACATGATTTATGTGCTCTTGGGCGAAAACGTGCTTATTTTACCTAGGATTCATTGATTATAACTATACAGATATTTAAATATAAGAATAAAGATTGTTAGGAGCACATTTCTTTAATATTTTGTATTGTGTGTTGTGATGTTTGTTTTTCAATATATTTGGAGTATAATGGTTTATTTGGAAAAATAACTGAAACTGTTGGTGAAATGCAAAGTTGTTTTTTTAACATTGTATTATATCTGGGTCGAGGAACGCTCAGTTGTCTGTAGTTGTTAAAAGTATACTTCTTTATATGTTCTTCAGTTTGATTTTGTCAGTATCAGGTTTTACCCATGGGTAAATGCAGCTTTTGTGCGCGTGGAAGTCCACCTCAGTCTAATTTATATGCTTTTATTTATTTTGTGGTTTTATAGTGCACAGACCAGACTAATGGCACTGGGCCACTGGACAAGGGGTATAGACAATCAGTCACAATCAGGGATTACAGCCTTGTGATCAAAACTAACATGAACTAAGGTGGACATTTCGATTTCCTTGGCAAACACATAATGGTGACGAGGAATAGAACACCAAACAGCGAAGTGTACAATACAATACAAAGTATGGCTACACGAAAATCGTATTGATGGTGACATGCTGACAAGTGTGCAGTCCTGTATCATCGACAAAGAGGATAAAGGGGAAAGTTGAGCAAATGTAAGCACATAAGGAAATTCACTAAGCAATAGAAGCAAGAGCGTGGATACATCCCATCATGGCCCCTAAGGGAGTCCAATAGGATTCATCCGCAGCCAACGGTTTGTTATGATATGGGACTGTTGAATTCAGTGGCTTTCACATGTGCAGGCCAGTGTTAGGCCAATCACAAAGAGTAGAGGTGTTACTCCACCCCACAACTACCACAGACTGTAGTTAAATAATGATTAGCCGGCATTACTGATCCACCATGGATACAACACCTGTGTACTGATTTTCAGGTACACTGTTGGCAGCCCAGTACTGCCACGAATTGCTGTAATTCTAAATACTGCAATAGAAGTGTGAAATGCCATTACTATACACCTCTAGATTTAGCAGAAACTGTCAGTGTTATCTGAACACAGCCTTCAGGGCCCATTAATTAGTACCAGTACAATAGGCAGAAGTAAAAATACTGCTGTTTGTATTTTTAGCGCAGGTGCACAGGCATCATATCTTAAAAAGAGCTGGCTTGTTAGTACTAAGCAGTGTAAGCTGCTTCTAGGTTTAGGTGCTACCATCTGACTGCCATGTCAGGAGGTGCCACATCTGCATTAGTTCAACCGCACTCATGAAGAGGTAGCTATGAAACATGCCTCTGCTTTGTACTATTGCAGTGCAGAATTCTGATCCCTAAATTATTGCCCCATTTAGTCAGCATATGCTCCTTGCTAATTTTCGTTTATGGTAGATAGGCAGATAAAGCTTGGAGTTTTAAGAATCACATGGTGTGTGACAACCCTGGTTTCTGACAAATCCATACTTGCAACCGGTCTCAAAAAGTCATTACATGGTATTAGGCCCTTCAATGTTTCACCCTTTCTTTTATAATGATCACAATAGACTTCTATGTTTTGTCATAAGAGTTGTTGAATTGAACTTTATGCCAGACACTGCTTCAGAGAACCTCACATTTCCGTGTGTTGGCTTTTTGGACAAGTCATGTGGAATCAGGTAGGAGAGTGTGCTTGTACCCTCTTAGTGAGCAGTCATTAATTTGTAGGAAAAGCCTCCAAGATTAGATACCTCCCAAGATCTTTTCTGAATCTGCGGATGTAATTCATGGCTTTGTGTCAGATGGCAGTGCATTCCAGAGAAGCACATATCTTCTTGCTGTGCATCCCCACAACCACTCAAGAAGAAACCTACCTAGGAAAATTTAACTGATTAAGGAATTGGGAGGCTATTGTCCTGCCGGGAATGTGTCCTTATTCTCTTTCCACAGATACGGTCTTCCAGGAGATTCTGTGACGCAAACTAGTTACATCCATTAGCTTGGTTTTTAATACAGTTGCAGGAAGTTTGGTCCATGATTAGGTAGGCTACTTCGTTCTTTAGCAATTATAATCTTTTTCAATATTTCAAAGGGAAGCCCTTGTAGTCAGCAACACCATACTCCCAACTGGGGGAGTGAGCTTGCTCTGAACTCCTTTTATATTCCATTGAGCAAAGGTGTGATTTTCATCATCTATTGGAGATGGAGGGTGCAAGATCGTACTGCTGCTGACTGCTGATTGCTGTGAATTGATACTTTTTCCACGGCAAAGGGGCAGGGCTAATTGATTTCAGAGATAAAAATGATGGATCATCACAAGACGGGATCCGGACGGCCACGATGATGTATGTCATTCTGGTGGTCATAGATATCCCGTTCTCCTGAGTTCATGCTTACATGTGGCAGTGGCATGCATACAGAGCACGCTACTTGACCCGGGATCATTCCCTTCTGGTTCCCCCCTCTCAAGTCGGCCGCAGGCTGCACGTCATCAGACTACATCCTCATCAAAAAATATATCTTATGATGTTGAAGGACTTCAACTGGTGGTCACGAGTTTGGTGTCAAATAAGAAAGGCTAAAGGGCAATACCGGGAGGGACTCCACAAAAGAGAGCACTCTTGAGTAACACAGAATCTCCCAGCTTGACCTGTTGATGTCTGTTGGTGAAAAAGGAATGCAATCATTGCAACACTCATATTTCACCAACCTCAATTCAGGTTCTGTGGTTAATGATATTTGATGATCATTGGTATTGCAGGAGGTAGAACGATCGAGCAAAATCAGAATGGCTGCATGGCCATAATCCACTGTTTCTATTAGATGTTCTCAGAAATCAGCTATGGCTGATTATGTACTACTGACTGGTCTTAAGTCTGAACCTTGTTCATCTAAAACAAGGTCACTCATTATGTGCCCCCCCTACAATCTCCCCCCGATGTTTTGTACTTCGATTGCATCAACTGTTTCTAGTATAGTCATCTGTAGTGAAGGATCATGGGACTTGTAGTCTAAAACATCTGCAGGGCCAAGTAACAAAGATCTAGCAGGTTGACGTTTTCTTTGAGAAAATCTGTGATAATTGTATGCGCTGAGTGTGATGATGTGACAGTTCTTTCAGCAGCGCTAGCCAGACATGGCATGTTTCAAATTAGTGTGTATTGGTTAACCTATCGCTTGGGTTATCATTTTGGTTTCTTGGATAGCAGCGTGACCAATGCATGCTTTAATTTGAATGAGAAATTGGAGACATTAGTGGATTTGACTCTCGATCGGGGCACATGCAGTTATTAAATAATTTAAACCTGTGGAGAAATGAGCCATTAGTTTGTCCTTGTACCTATGTTTGTAAAGTTTAAATGCCAACTGACGTAGAGCTTAATCATGATGATGGTTAGGATGATCAACATTTTCATATGATTCATAACATCATGGTCCCTGCACAATTTTAAGAAAATTGCTATGGCTCCACGATGTTTCTCTCACTTTGTGGAACACATCCAAAAATTCCCGGAAGCCCGTGTTTCAATTATATGTGTGAAGATGTGTACTGCTGTTGACCAAACTGTTTATTCGTGTTCTTTTGCCTTAAGTAGCCACCTTGAATTTGTTATCAAGAGTGAGTGGGTTTCTCCTGCAAACAGTTTTGTTCCTGGGAAGATTGTGTGCATGCCTTGTTCACATGTCCAGTGAGTGACCAACTCATGAAGGCTGAAACAACGTCTGGCATTTCATTTTCAGTTATTCTGAGCCTTATCACTTCTCTGCATTCACTTTACTCGTATCACTAAGACTTTCGTTGTAATCATTCTTACACATAGTGGCTGCATTGACCTGTGTTACACTCAATTAAGTCAATTGTACACACTCACCTCTCTAGCCTGGAACTATTGATGTTGATGAAATGCACGAGACATAAATCTTGATTGTATCCTATATGCTATGTGGCCTCTACTCTATGTCTACACAGGCTCTTGTCTATTAGGCAGAGGAATTGCAAACTATGTGTGCAACCCCGCATTCCTAATTTTCCAAATTTGACATGCACCAGAGCAAATGGTAACATGTAACATGCATACTTATTTGTGACCGTGTATTAATGATTTTAGCGACATCGGGCCCTGGAAATACCTCCAGCACATGTATGGGGTATGTGCTCCAGAGAAATGGCGGAATGATCAGCAGCAGAAATTCCTCCATTCCACAAATAAGTCGTATGGGACTTCTGCATGGGGAACAACTAAAAGCCAAGTTACTGGTGGCAGTGACAGCAACTCGGGCTGCTAATGTCACCAAATGCGTAATAATGACCCCAGTGCTGAAAGACATATTTGCAGCAGTTTCACTAGAGGTTGTGGTCTGCAGCTCGCTACATGTCAAATTTCAATTGTAGAGCAAGTTCAAATTCTGCAGTATATTTCTCCATTTCTCCAAGCTTTATATAGTCCATTGTGTGTATGTCCTGTATAATTATTTTGATATACAACAGTTTTGTACAATATATTTATGAGCATAAAGCATGTTGTAATTTCACTACGTTTCTTTTTAAAAATGTATTTTCCGCGTGCCCCCAAAACTGGTGATTGATTTGTGCGAAAGGCACTTCTAACCAGCAAGAACAATATTCACTAATGATCTTTTTTCCATTCAAATTTTCTGGTGAGGATATTTTAGCAGCATTATAATTAGATCAGAGCCCAATACGGTATTTCTCTATTTGTCTCTATTCCTTAGTCATATAATGGGCCTCATTACACGGACGGCGGTAAGGGTTAACGGTCACCGTTAATGGCAACGGTGACCGTTAACCCTTACCGCCGTACTACGAGGTCCCTTTGCGGGTTGGAGGAATTAACGCCTGCTTCTTGCAGGCGTTAAGTACCAACCCGCTAAGGGACCTCGGAGCTAATTACGGCACCGCAAAATTGCGGTGCCGTAATTAGCGCCTTCCCCATTCCCATAGAGCCCTATGGGGCAGAAATGGGAATGGGGAAGGGCAATGGCGGAAAGGGGATTTACCGCCCCTCCAACCTTGGAATGGGGCGGTAAATCCCCTTTCCGCCAAGGCGGTGCCGGTAATTTACCGGCATGGTCCAGGGTGCTAATAGCACCCTGGATTACCGCCTTCCGTGTAATGAGGCCCAATGTATGCCTTTCTTAGTATGAATCCGCCCCCCCTCCTTTGAAATTATTTTCTCGGATTAAAATACCATCTAGAAAACAATTTGTTTTATTTGTATGTCCTTCATGACCAATGTATCTTGACCTTTACGTGCATTAAGTAATACAATATCCATGAACTACAGGACAAACAAGTTCCATAAGACAATCGGATCCGGACCCACCGGACCTCGGAGATGATGACACTCACTTAACATACTGTTCCAGATATAAATACGTTTTGTTTTATGCTTGGCAAAAACTTTTCATTTTGAACCCTTCCCCACACCTCAGTCCCCCAGATCTGCCATATGAAGAAACTCAATCCCCATACTAATCCAGACATGATAAGTCTTTGTTTTATGTTTGGTCAATTCTTTTTCAGATTGGGCGCTTTGGAACACCAGAGATGGCTACAGTCGCTTCTTATAATGATCCACCCATAGTCTGACTTTGTGTTTTATGCTCAATAGAAACTCTCTGTGTGTAGCATGCAACCCTATAATGGATCTTAGGTAGGGTGACCAGATGCCCTGGTTTTGCCGGAACGGTTGCAGAAACTGGAGCTCTGTTCCCCTTTGCAAAGATCATATTTCCATTGGAAACTGCAGTGGTCCTGGTTTTTGGTAGTAGGTCTAGATAGCTGGCAGGCACAGCTCGCACGGAAGAAATGCAGCATTTTACAATTTAAGATAGTGTTAGTTTGTGATAAATTAGTGATACATTAATTATAATATGTGTTTATTTTATCAGTAACACTTGTTCCCTCTTCTCCTTCAACTGCTACTGAAGTTTAGTGCATTGACAGCCGCTTTCAAGAGTTAGTCCCACGTTTATGTTAGTTTCTCTGTCCCGGTTTTTACTTTTTAAATCTGGTCACCCTATCTTAAGAGGCTGTTGGGACAAATCCCATGTTGGCTGTCACATCATAAAACATACAAAAAAACGTGAAACCAACGGTCTAGCCGTTGTGCTTGATTACACATATCTGGGAAAGCCACCACTGGTGTCACTCAAACAACATGAAACGTTGAATTGCTATCAAGTTCGTGGCAGAAGAAACTGACAGCCAACGGGCAGCAATGCCCACACCAAACACACGGGACACTCCATCCACTACTAAACTATCTTGTGTGGCAAACTTGCAAATTCTGCTTTTCCTGACTGTAAGTAACCCGAGTTACCAGCGTGCAACTCATAAAGTCACATATACCAAGCAAAAGGTGCATTTTAAAACATGTGAAAGACATTTAAGGCATACAATGTCATACGTAAAAGACTGAAAGTTATAGTTTATATCTCGTAGGTAAGTTAGATTTGTGGCACATCATATAATAGCTCCCCGTTCCCCAGAAGTAGCACCTGCCTACCGGGTGATGCCTTATATCCAGGAGCTGCTTTTAGTTCCTGCTCATCAAATCTGTATTTGGTTTTCGGAGGTACATTTTGTCTCGTCACTTTGGAGGTACATTTTGTCTCCTCACTTTATGCCCGCCAAGCTGGATCATTGTTTGCGTTCTTGCGCAGTGGAGCGGAGAAGGCACCACTGATGGAGGGAGTGAGGAAGATCTCCCGTTGAATTGGCCTGTGTCCCGACGTTCCCTAGTGTGAAGAGTGCCAGTGTGGTACGGCGCCAGTTTGCTGTAAACAGATTGCTCTTACTGCTGATGGCAAGCACCGCAGTACCGGGAGCTGTTTTTGTTGACTGTCAAAATATTTTCAGTAAGCTTTGTTTATTTCAGGTCCCCACATTCAGTCAGTGCTGTATTTCAGCAGCTACTGTATTTCAGTGTCGCGTCTGAGGGCTTTATGCAAACAGCGACTGCAGCTATAGTGATTGAGTGCAACAGGGAATTTGAAAGCCAATGACAAATTCTTCCTGATGGTTTCCTTCTTTAGAGTATCCATCAATACCTGATTGCATGGAGAAACAATAATCTTTCCATATGATTAAGCTACATGCAGGAGATGCAAAATGCTTCACCACTCCCTCCCTAATGTCTAAGTGCAAGCTTCCGGAATCCTCTACTTACATGACCATTAACCTACACTAATGAGCAGGGGTGGTAATTCTCTGGCCTGGCTCAATGTGTTGAATGAATTGCCTTATTTGCATATACGTTTCCTCGCCTACCCTCACTAAAACCATCTTTGTTTAGGAGAGGAAACGTCCCTCATTATCTTTACCAGTCTCTTTTTGATACATGTATTTGGTATTCCTTTGGTCTGCATTAAAGAGTGATAGGGACCTATAGCCGGCACAGTCATGATTGTTGTAAATGAGAGGGGCTATACACAGTGCATGGAGTTGGAAATGTAACAGTGGCCCACCAGTAAATTGTACATTTTACACACAATCTGCATACAGTTTCTAAACACCTTTTATAGAATTCAACAGAGAGGCAGTCTAGGGTGTAGGGGGATTCTTTCTTAGGCATGTTTTAATTTCGTGCTGAACGTCAACTGTAGTAGCAAGTTTGCCAATCACATTAGCCCCCTCATTACCCAGAGGTAGCAGCGTAATCACCCAGAAGAAGTTGTTTACATTTCTCCCCCCTGGCCCCCCCAACTCCCCAATATGTAGCAGACACCAGGGATTCGGCTGACATGGGAGCATTGCAGTCCTGTGCTGGTTATACACAGCCTTATTTTACTATTGGGGTAGGCAGAAGTAGGGGCAGTCAACTGTCCAAAATGGCCGCCAGCAGTGGCTTCAAGATCTGAGCACCGGTGTCCCTGCTCCCT
Source organism: Ambystoma mexicanum (assembly GCF_040938575.1). Lineage (NCBI taxonomy): Eukaryota > Metazoa > Chordata > Amphibia > Caudata > Ambystomatidae > Ambystoma > Ambystoma mexicanum. The sequence continues at coordinate 190,227,127 of NC_090933.1, read as the reverse complement.
AATCTCCCCTGTGATGGATCAGCAGCATTTGTGTGCACTGCGAGCACCAGCTCCTATCCCAGCTAAGCTTGTGAGCACTCTGCTGCTAGTTGTCTTCGAGTGCAGTCCAGTTCTTGAACCCAGGGTTTCCTTCACTGGCAGTGGGTGAGCTGCAGGCATTGGATAACCGCAGTCGAAGCAGACTTTGTCGATGCTGTCCTACATTTTCAGCTGCATAACACAAGTGAATCATGCTCCACAGGCAGTAGTGCTGCAACTCCTTTCACCTCGCAGGCTTCTCAGAGGTCATTGAGAGGAAGGGGTATGGGACCTATTTAACAACAATACAGGAAATAAGTAACTCACACACATTTCTTTTTTGTTATTTTGAATCCATGCAAAAGTATCAATTTGCTTAAATGGAAATTTCCTAAATCCCTATTTTGAACGTATTATTTTTTATTTATTAATTTATGAATTGGTTAAAACAGTGTTAACCTTACATACAAAGAAGAAAATAAAACAACATTCATCGTATTCAAGAATAAAAATGGATAAAACCTTACATATGGAAGAACAAAATAGATCAATGTTAATCATATTGAATTATATAGAGAGGTAAGAATTAATTTCAAGAATTGGCAATTAGCTACAATTTTCTATATACTATAGCAATTATTTCTAAACACTTGCACTATTGTAATTGTTCAATCAATAATAAAAGTTCAATTTCATCAAAAATATTACCAAAACAGTGAACCGTTAGTTCAATCTGTTTTTCTTAATTTGAGACACATCTGTCATGCCCAACAATTTTAAGACAGCCATTCTCAATCAGAATTCCCTCTCGTCCAACCAGAGGACGTCGTGAAAATAGGAAGAAAACAACTTAATCCTAGCGCTTCTCAACGCAACACATTCAAGCTGTATATGTTCTAATGGCTGAGTATGACTTACACCCGCAAAACCTATGGAAATTGTAAGGATCATGTTGGGGAACGCTTTACTATTAGCCATTTTAGAGTCATTTTGGTCTGCTGATTATGCAATTTTGAACCAGGTGGACTCCACGCCACATACTCCCTTGGTAAGATTATGGGTTCTGAAATAGAACCCCTAATAGAATTGAACGGGTGGATAATACTACTGGTTCCTAATTAAACAAAATGGATCCACAATTGGATTGCTTACAATTTCCAATGGTTTTGTGGGTGCAAGTCATATACGCTAAAAATCAGGAAGATTTTCTCCATTGATTTTCATTCAATTCTTGACAGGACACAATTATACTTTTGTCAATGTTACCATTCTTTTTTTCTTACAGAAGGGTAGGAGTACACTAGAGACTTATGGGCCACTTTTGTGCTTTTCTTACACAAGAGCCATCATGGGCTTCTTTAGAATAAAAGTTCACATTGAACGGGACCCAGTCAATTACACTTGGAAATGAGGAGTATTCATGGATAATTTTTCCAGGTACTTTTTTGATTCTGCATAATTTTTAGGGACTCTGTTACACTAATTGTTTAATCATTTGCAATATAGCTGTTAAGATTGAAATGTTGTCCCTCTCTTCACTTTAGGTTTTCACATAGGATGGAGCATGTGAAATGCAATTACTGAAGATATACTTTTGCCATATTTTTGCAAAAATATACCTCATGAACTGAATTGTACTTTCATGCGTGGCCGGTGCCATCACGTTTGCCAATGGTTATAGCCTCTGAGGAATGCCCGGCATCTGTCTGCAAATACAAGGCAGACACATGTAGGGCTTTTTTAAAAAAAACAGAACGGTGTATATTTGCACATCTGTATCTGTCCAAGAACAAAGGAAAACATTTCCGATGTCTTGTGGCAGGTTTTTGTTCAGCGTGAAACAATGGACACTCAAGATGATATCATGTAGAGTACATAAACAATCCTGTTACTCCAACAACAAAGACTGTTTGCTATGATTGGCTTTGCAGCTTGAATAACTTGGATTCACTGTGAAGATTCACGAAACCACCATCCTTAGATAATACCGTATTGTGATATTTTATATTTCAATTCCGATGTGTGTTATGCAGTGATTTTTAACTGAGTTTAATAAAGATGAATTTTATTGATTTATTTGCAATGTGAGGGTATGTCCATCTTTTGGACTTCCATCAGATTTTGAGAGGGGGCATATTGATGGAATTCACAGCCTTTTGTACTTAGCTTTTTCTTCGTTTATTAGAAGATAGATGTTCGCCAGATAGATCATCTCCGTAGACCGGGGCGGCCGTGTGACCATGGGCTATGGGGAAACGACATGTTCTCCACCAGCCAGTTCAGGGACTCCAGGGCACCCAAGGCAGAAGTGAAGGCCAGCGCTTACTGCCTCCTTGGAGCTCAATCCCTCACAGCAGGCCCTGTATTCCTCAGCGCTACATCCTGCCTCATTCCTGCCCAAAGTGGGCATTGTTGGCTTGCCACCATCTCCATAGGTCAGAGCGGTCAAGTGACCATGGGCTTCAGGCTCTACCATCTTCCATTTCCTACCTATCAGACACCCTCACTACTTTTGTGTCCGCTTTGACAGACACCATCATCTGCAACAGTTCATTGCAGCCGCTGTCAAAGCTGCAAGAATCAATCTCCTCAGCATCTGAAAATGTTTCCCTGCTTCGCCCACCACTAAATACTCCTGCTAATCTCTGCCCTAAAGCTCAGCGAACTCATTTACCACCCGAGCTTACACCTCTATGTCCCCCTTTTCTCCTTCTCTCCCCTTACTAAAGTTCTGAACTTTGCTACTGGCACGCCTTACAACTTACCCTGTTCTTCCTCTACTTCTTTACACTACCACCATGCTGTCTAGCACTCAATTTAAAACCTCTCTTTCTTTAAATCCCTCCTTCTTGTCTTCGAATCCTTACACTGTTTTAGCCACCCACTCTACCATGTCAACTACATCTCCCGTTACTGTCTCTCATGAACCCTATGTTCCTCCTCCCTCCACATCCTCTCTGTCCTGCGCCCCCTTGCCTCCTCCCACTTCTGCTTTTTCTCCATACTTGCTCCCCCAGATATCAAAACCACCCCATAACCTGAACACTTCAAGACTCGTGTCAAGCTCCACCATCTGACATGTGAACAGACTCCCCTTCCATCCCCAACTGACTCCAACCCCCCTTGGCCACAATGCTCTATTCCTGTGTTCAGCCACAAATATGTGAAAATGTACGATGTGACGTATCGTGGCACTAGGCTTACATTAAGTGTACTAGCTATGTCTGTCACATTGTCCATGTCCCAGGTTTTTCTTATCTCATTACCTTCCTCCTCAAAAACTGGCTACTCATTCCCCGATACCCTCAATTTATTGTAAATGCACCCCATCGTGGGACTGCCACTGTCTCCTCTGCTCTTCACGCTTGTCGAAATGACACCCCAAACTTCAATAAAGACAAATGAACTCTAGTTTATGACCATCCAAATGCCACATAAACTCCTTGCAGCTCACAGCAGCACAGGCACTGTGATTTTTTTCCGTTGAGTTGAGGTGGCAAAACGGTACTTGTTTTGTAACCGCACGCTGTAAACCGAACTCAGTTTGCTCAGAAAGAATTGTTATCCTTTGCCCACGTGGGAATTGCTATTAGCCAAGTTGCTCGTTTTTGAGGCAATGTATTACATCTCCAGAGTAATGTGCATAAAGTTAGCATGGGACAATTTCGTTTGAGGTTAAGGCCTTTTATTTTCCCTAAACGCTCCCTGCTGTGCCCTAGTTGCATTCGCACCCAGGCCCTAAAAATACAGTGGTAAAGGCTGAACTCCAGCCTCTACACCACGTTCATCAAGTTTTTCCACAGTTTGAAATTGTTCACAAATTGTTACAAAGTCTAGGGGCCTCATTATGAGTTTGGCGGTAGCCATGCCCTTAATAATAGTCTGCCTCCAAACTCGGGTCCAGGAACGTGGTCCCTGAATGGGGAAATACCGGGCCATTCCAACTTTGGAGGGCCCGGTATTTCCCCATTCAGGGAACCTGGACCCAGACCATCCCCATTCCCATTCGAGCCCCCATAGGGCTCAATGGGAATGGGGAGGAAGCTAACAACGGGCCCGTCAATAACGGGCCTGTTGTTAGCTCCCTGGTCCCCTCGCGGGGTCCAGAGTGGGTACCGCTAGGGGACCTCGTAATAGGGCGGAATGGGTTTAACAGCACCGGCACCTTTACCGGCGCCGTTAAACCCATTCCTCCAGGGTCCTAATGAGGCCCTATGTGTCCTTAATACCGTGGTGGGCTCAAACACGAGATCACCTATTCAGCCTGAAGCAGAGAGCACATGACATTTGTGTTCCCTCCCCGCCCCCTTGCCCGATTGGGTACTTCTCTTGTCTCCACTCCCCCGGATGATTTAGAGAGGACTTGGCAAAGATCATATCATTGGAAACTAAGACTATGATTGATCTGTAATGCTGCCTCCAAAAGATGTATGCAGCCACTCATGCTTTGGGTGAAGGACCACATTGTTAGTGCTAATACTTTTTCTATTCCAAAATTACACCCTACTTCTGATACACACGCGTAGTGTTGTGAATTGTTCAAACCAATCCATCCTTCTGTGACCAGTGGTCGGAGGAAGCATTCGTATTTTGTGCGCTCTGAGGCCCATCAGCATGTGGCACTTTACACAAATTTAAATAAAATAAAAAGATATAATAATTTCCACCAAAGTGGCTCAATTGTTCCCCTTTCTGCTTAGCTTTTGTATGCACCTGCTGAGTACCCTTCGTCTTACAAGATCATGGCTACCTTTTGTCCGTGTGTATTTGGAAAGTCATGTCTCAGTTTGATGGGCCCTGAGCCTCATCATGCTGCTGCCATTTTGTTGTCTGAGGCATAAGTGTAGGTTTTGTGTCTTTTCAGTTTGAGTGGCGCAAAGATTTCCTCAACAGCAGGTTGCTGCCAATGATATGTCAAGGACATCCATAGGCTCAAAACCAGCCTCTCGCTAATACATTCTTGGATTTCCGGTGCATACTTCAAGCTTAACCCCTCCATGAACAGATACCTACCCCTCACCAATAACACCAAACACCCTGACATACAGACCTGGCTATCAACCATGAACGCTGAAGGATTCACACCTGAGCTCACCTCGATCGCCAAGTCCCACTCATTCCACATTGACAAACATCTTTCCTTCAAGACACACATAGCTAAGAAAACTTAGATAGCTTGGTATGAGCTCTCCCGCCTGCGGAAATTCAAGCCCTTCCTCTCTCCCAACAGCTTTAGATTCATTGTTCAAGCACTGGTCCTATACAACCTGGATGGGGGCAATGCACTCCTCGAAGGCCACCGGTCGTCCTCCCTTGTGCCCCTGAGAAGTGTCCTACACACGGCTGCATGCCTCATGAAGGGTCTATGCAGATATGACCCCATCTACCCGGCATTCATCGACCTTCACTGGCTCCCACTCCATGCACAAATCACCTTCAGGTATAGCTGCATCACCTATAAGTCAGTCGCCCTCAAGTCACCCAGCTACCTCGCGGAGAAACTCAGCATCTCCGGCAGACAGCGCACCACCAGAAGCCAGGACACGTGCAGACTTGAAATCTGCTGCTGCAAAAAGGCAAGGACCAGAAAAGAAGCCTTCTCGGCCTACACCCCAAGATTATGGAACCCTCCTCCTCCCGTCAGCATCAGACTCGCCCCCACGCTCCTACAATTCAGAAAATAACTCAAGACCCACCTCTTCAAGGAATATCTCTGCCTCAACACCTAGGCCATCACATCGCCCCTCGCACCACCTGATTCAGTAGATGCCGCCCGCCCCTCTCCCTGTCACCTGGTACAGCTGTACACCTCCTCTGTGCCTCTCTGTATCGCACCCCCCACTGTATATCTGTTCTGTTGTTACCTCTAACAGGTGCTCTGTTATGCATCTGTCCTGTTGTACACCCCTGTAGAGCGCTCCGTTATGTATCTGTATTTTTGTATATGCTCTGTAAAGTGCTCTGTGGCTTCTGGAATCCAGGTTTCCGCTGAATAAATACCATAATACTAATAATATTTGGGACTCAGTGCAGAATGCTTAGCTTGTTAAATTGGAACTGTTCTGCGATTGTGCAGACTGGGAACATACGTGCTGGTGCAACTGGCAATCTCAAATGGACTGGACTGCGTGTGGTAAATGGGAACAATATGGGGATTTTGTAACTGGGCATGTTATGGGCTTTTTCCAAACTGGAAGCATATGGAATTGTGGAGTGGCAATTGAGAGCGCGCCGGAATTGTGAATGTAAACCAGGAGTATGCTAAAATCCTGCATTCCAGGATAATGAACAAAAAGGGAAAATACAAAGATTGCACATTCGAAACTTCCTGGGATACTGCAAATGGGAAATATACTAGGGCTGCCCAACTGGGAGCGTGATGGTATTCTGAACCCTGTACAGCCTGGGATTGCCAAAATCCCAGCATTGGCCAAGCATTAGACATACTAAGATTTTGGAAAGTTGGAGTATGCTGGAATTGTATTACAATAAACTTGGGTTAACTGGGATTCTGCAAAGTGGATATAAAACTCAAAGTCTATTGGAATTGTGCAAGCCTGCAATATACAGGGATTGTGCAAACTGGGCATACACTGGGATTTCATAAACTGGAGGACACGGGCATCGCCAAACTCGAAATATACTGGTATCATGCAATTGGAAATATACTCAAATTGTATAAAACAGTAAAAATACTTGGATGGTGCAAACTGGTAAAAATACTGGGATTTTAAAAACATGGAATATAATGGAATTTTCATACTGGATGTTTACTGGGATTGTGGAAACTGGGAATATACTGTGGATGTGCAAATTGGAAGCAGGCTTTAATTATCATTTTGGGAATATACTGTTGATGGACAAACTGGGAATCTTCTGGAAGGATTTAAGAACCTGGGAACTGTGCAGACGGGATAGTCGAGAAAGAAATCCACTGGCATTGCCAATCTGTGATAACACTAGCATTGATCAGACTGGGAATATAGTGGCACGATATTGGAATTGTGTAACAGGATATATACTATGGTTTTTGTAAATTGAATTATAAAACACTACGTAAAAAGGAATTGTGCAAACTGGAAATGCACTGTGATTTTCCAAGATGGATTATACCAAAGTTGTATGCCACCGACCTCCGTTTTTCTCTGTTCATTTTCTGGGTTTGCCTTTCTGGGTTTGCCTTCTTATAGTCCAACAGGCATTATTTAAAGTGGGCATAGGCAACACATGTACTTGTGTCTTTGTTTTGTAATTCAGTTTTTGTTTAGAAACAGCAACACAAACGTGCTCCGGCTGGCAGGCTTGTTGAAGTCTCTGAGAACTGCCTTAAGTGTAGTCTAGGAAGTCAGGCCGCATTGCCTGATAATCACTGCTCGCTGTGTTTTGTTCAGCTTCATGGTATTGGCATCCGCACAACCTGTGTCCATCCATGCACGGTTAGCATCGATAGCGTTCGGATAGAAAAGGCGGCTGTGAGTGTGTGGGCCTTCAGAAGGCGAGCAGCGTGGAGCTCCCAGTACGAGAACTGGGGGAAGAAGACACAGTGATATACAGCAGCGCCTTTCCCAGGATTGCATTGTGTGGCAAAGCGGAGGAGCCAGTTTCTGAGCACAGGTATCTTCCGTTTGCAATGCGGCAGTAAACAGTCCAAGGTAGAACACAACAGCTCCGTTTTTTGCAGTTATTATTTAGTATTTTGTGGTCGTGGTCACTGTTTTATTTGCCCCCAATTTTGGCACTTAAGTGGGCTGAGGTGCAAAGGGATAAGGCGATCTTCCTCGGATCACACGGGAGACAAATCCGAAATTGAAACCCACGTCTCGTCGTCGTCAGAAGGGCACAGAAGGGGCAAAAGACAGAAGTAGGGGGGGCCGCCTATGAAAGGAAATGTGTGATGTCACAAGCACTCCTGCCAAGAAGCTTTTGTGCACACCAACTACCAAACCCCACTGCACCTCCCTTTCCATCAGAATGTAGGCACAAAACCATTAAGTCAGAAATGACCTATCATTCACAGTTTTGTGCGCTACATTTTGATTGGAAGGGCTGGTCTTGACTGCAGAGGGAACATGACAGCTCTTCATTGTTGATTGCGGCCCTGTGTGTGTGCCGTGTGGGCGAACGCAGCACTGACAGTGCAGAGTGAGCCCAGCTGACATAGGGGGGGCCCAAGGAGGGGCCCCAGGATTTCCGAGGAGGGGCCCAGGCCCCCCCAGTCCTCTCTAGCGACGCTACTGCGTCTCCTGTGTGCCAAAATTATACACCTACTCTTGCTTCGGTTACACACAAAATAAATCACCACGGCAAAAGGAAGCAAACGCAATACCGGCCCTGCCACCCAAATATATGTATTGTACAAAATATCATGGTTGGTTTTGCCTATATCATGGTTGGTATTGCCTATATCATGTTTGGGATTGCCTATATCATGGTTGGTATTGCCTATATCATGGTTGGGATTGCCTATATCATGGTTGGTATTGCCTATATCATGGTTGGGATTGCCTATATCATGGTTGGGATTGCCTATATCATGGTTGGTTTTGCCTATATCATGGTTGGTATTGCCTATATCATGTTTGGGATTGCCTATATCATGGTTGGTATTGCCTATATCATGGTTGGGATTGCCTATATCATGGTTGGTATTGCCTATATCATGGTTGGTTTTGCCTATATCATGGTTGGGATTGCCTGTACATTATTAATGACAATTAATGCACAAACCAGGATAGGCGATCTTTATATGTAGCTAGCACCTTACAATTTGAACTTCCGATCCCTGAGCAGGACTGTGCAAATTGGGAATGCCAAACCGAGAAATATAACGAAATTTAGCAAAACTGTCCGTAACCTGAGATCCACAAACTGCGGATGTAATAGGATTGTAATAATGTAATACACTGTGGTTGGCACATTTACACACAGTATAGCTAAGAAACAGGACATCATGGGTTTGTCGAATTGGAAGGATCTGCTCGAATGTTTGAGCTGTCATAATTGGTCACACATTCACTGATAATCCTTCCTATGGTAAGTCTGCTCTAAATTGCACAAGGGCTATCACCAGATGTATTTGTTCCTTGTTCTGGGAGTACAACTAACAATATAGGAGCAACGACCTGATTTGTAATGCATCATTGGCTCAAAGACAGGCGTTGTGTGGGGCTATTTTTTGTGCTGATGTTTGCACCCAATTCAACCTAGCGCATTTCTGGTCAGTGGGTCAGCGCTTCCACCTCTACTCATTGCAATGCTGTGCCACTGTGAAACCCAACCAAATGTAGTCATTTCACTGGCCCTAGAGTCGCTGCGAATCTAGTCACTGCTCCTAAGAACAGTGCACTGAGGTCGTTGCCCTTGCATTGCGAAGAGTAATGTGAATGCGCCAGAAAGAAATTCCCAGAGGTAAGCGCTGTCAGAGACTCCACCTCCACCTGCCCGCTGTTGATTTGCAGACTGGATGGTGCAGTCAGGACTAGTCAGTCCAGCTTTCCAGCCTTTAAACCAATAGCAGACATGACCTGTAGGACAGTCTACACTCTGTTGATCACTGCCTGCTGTAGCATTGCTGCCCATCCTGGCCCTATACCGCCAAGGGGATTATTTGTCTTCCCTTCGTTCCGGCACCAACAACAGAAAATAAGTCTGGACATTAATGGGATAACTGAGCATATTGCAAACCAACCATTGTGTGTCAATGGGCAAAACTGAAACTGATAATGACGTGATCATTTGGCACAATGGAAACATGTAACAATGTGCTGCGTATACCAGAAACCCACCATGATGTTCCAACTGAGCTTAATAGAAACTGCCCGTGATCTGCTAAGCTAGCAAAATATAATGTGATAACTGGTCATGAGGTAAACTGAGATTGATGTCTAAGTGGTTGCGCTGGAAAAGTACACAGCATGCTAACTGCCACACCGTAAACTGGAAATGACGTGCAGGCTAGTTTCACACATATATTTGTAGTGACAGGGTCAGGGGTGTGCCCCTGTCAAGAGGGGATGCATGGGGACCCCTCTCCACCTTGGGCAAGAGGCCTTCCATGGTGTTTACCAGAGTCAGTCCTGCCCCACGGGCGGAGTGTGGTAGTTGGGAGGGTCCCAGTCTCTGTCCCTTCTCCCTGTACCTGGCTAGGTAAACTAAGTAACACCTTCTCCTACTCCATACCTGTTGTGCACAATGCTCGGCAGTTTTCTTCTTCTTGTCCCATGGACTACATTGCCCAAAAGACCTAGCGGTGGAAGCAAGATAAAGCAATCCAAATGCAAGAGAGCTGGCAAGGAACTGCAAGACCGTGGGGTGTTCCACACAGCAAAATGGCTACCCAGATGCTCAACGTGACACAAACTGTGAGGTTGATTGAACTTTCAGCAGGAGCACAGAGCATATACAACCGGCAATGAAGCCACTCCATTTCATCCTGATACGAATTCTGAGATTCACTTTACTTTGGGCAGGGTGTCATTAGGGCAGGGTGTCATTAGCCGGTCAAGTGGCACAGAGAGTAGAGCGCTTGCTTTGACATCCGTGCAGAGTCTGTTAATGCAGGTTCGAATCCCAGCGGGGCCAAACTCAGCCTTTCATCCTTGCGAGGTCGATAAATGAGCACCACACACCGTGGGTAATAATAAGCAGCGCTCAGATACCTGAGGGTTCGTAGCGCTATATAAATGCCTAATTATTATTATGCCTAATTGTTATTATTATTTCCAATTGCTGGCGAACCCTCATACAAAAAAGAGATGGGGCATAAAGCCTGTTATATGTGTTTACTTACCTTTAACCCAGTGCCTGAGTAGAAGGAAGTCAGTGATTGCCCGAGAGAACCAATGACAGGAGAATGTGGGAGGACACATGGGGAAAGGAGCACAAGGGCATGAGAGGAGAAGACTAAGAGAAGCCTAGGCGATTGGAAGTGATTTGAAGGCACCTTTTCTTGGTAACATGCTTATTATGCAGAAACAAGTTAGAATCCACCTAGGTTCCCAGAGAAAGTGAGAGAGATAAGGTGTTTGCCTTTAGGCCATCCCAACCAGGGATGCAGCTGATAGACATTAGGGGTTACCAAACTCTAGTAAACAACTTTGCAATCATTTCAATAAAAACCCTTGAACTCTCTTTGAGAGTCGGTGTGTAGGTTCATTAAACAAATGCAGTTAAACTTTGAATTTGAACAATGAGTGGGGATTCTAACACTGGTTAGCAGTGTAGCCTAGATGTTTAGGAAAAAATGTGGATTTATTTAGTGAAGACTGACTGAACTACACGCATTGAAATCATCACTTGTGAACTTTACAGCCATGAGGAAATCTGTTTTTATGTGTTCTGATAGTTATTCAAATTCTTCCAATAGAAGGCTTGACAATCCATTTTCTGGAGCAAAATAAGTCATAATAATCTCCCACACAGGCGCAAAAAAGACTAGTCGAGACAATATTTCCTGATCACTTTCCCGCTATATGGCAGGATCAATAAGCAGTGGCCTATTGATCTGCCTCCTCATTGCTTATCGTCAGGACTGTGAATACCTAAATGCCACCAATTACAATTTTACCAACAGCTCACATCTCCTGAAATAATATAACTTGAAAAGCTTGACGATTTCGCCTAGTTTTCGATTAGTCAACTTCTTGAAGCTGAAAACAAACAATTTCTGGTCAGGTTCAAAACACTTACAGCTTTTGTACCCAGAATTACATGATTTATATAATTACACATTTTTTGTTAAAAGTCATCCCACAAAATCCCATTGGCTAACCCTGTCCAAGGAAATGTAATCCCTCTACATTTCTCTAGTAAATGTGTCCAATGTGGTCAAACACAATCCCCTTTACACATGATCTCAATGCAATCAGTCATGATATCTTAAAATGTAATAAGTTTATTAACTCAAAACAATTCAACAGTTAACTTGTCCCATTTGTCAGAGAAATTGTAACCTAGTACAAGGCAAGGCTTTTTATAAACACTTCAAAAGCAAGCAGTGGGATAAAAACAAGAATTCCTTTGAACAAGCGGTAAAATTCATATCGCCCCAGAAGCACTGGCATCTCATATTATCTCATATTATTATTTCCTACATTCTTTCACGTCACCTTATTTGCAACTACCATCTGAAATCATACAGCCTTTAGCACACCTCCTGTTTATCTCCCTGAAAGCCCTGAAAACACCAGACAAACTTTGCCCTGAAGCACCCCTCGCATGTGCTTTATTAACTAACCCCTAATTCATCCCACCATGTAACCGTCCCGTCCCATGTCATCTAAGAACAAACCTAAGTGCTCTCAGGAGGATTGCTTCTTGTATCTACAAACCCGATCTGACCATAGAACACAACCAGATGGCCTTTCATTCCGTTCTTGCCTTCAGCCGTTTGTGATGCTATCAGCAGCTGCCCAAATGCGGTTCGCTACCTACCTCCTTCCATGACCTCGGTCATCCACCTCTCCAAGCCAGGCGAAACAAAATTCCTGCAAACCAAAAGACTCTGCGACTCACGTAGACCCCAGTTAAGCGCAAACCCCACTCTGCGAAGTCTCCATGTACCGACAATAAACCCCATGTTTCACAATGTCCTAAAATGTGTCTGCAATAAAACCATTGCCGAATCCCCATTTGTACACTGTTCAAGATTACTGCATCCCCTCACAGTGATTTCTCCTCAGTGGCCTTCTCTCTCGTAGGCGCAAAGCTTCCTGTCACATGCTTCTTAGCGCTACAAGTTGTACATCGCACAATAACATTGTATCCATGCTACTGCTGATTATGTTGCTACCGATTGCAACTCCAAAATGTATCTGAAACTACACACCAAGTAACACTTATTCAGATTCCTTTAATTACAAGAAAACACATCTTTTTTTGCAACATTGCATCTAATCCAGCTGCATCCTGGCCTAGTACAACATGGGTAACATAAACCTCTTTCCCGTGTTGGGGCCTTGAAAGTCCACCCCAACAGCACTTGCCACCTGCTGGCCGTTACTTTTTCTTTGTGTTATTATCTATTCCCATGTACTGCACTGTCCCTTCCCCCATCCCATGCACTTGTGCGATCTGAATGACACCTGGCCTAGTAGGATCGTTGTCTGTCCTCCCTTGTTCCCCCTCCCTTGCCTCGTCGTGCCTTGAAACACTTCTGTATAGGCACGTTATAAATGCCATATCATACCATATCTATACTTGACTTTTCTGTGACAAGTTCGAGGTGAACCTTTAAACAAATGGCATATTTCCAGCCATGGGACACCGTGTGATCTTGGGCAACTCAAAGGACATTGGCACCTATCATGCAGCCAAGTGCACGCCACAGATGATCCGGCTCATGTGTACAGTTCAACAAAAGGTTTATTGGGGAGTTTGAGCCAAAGGGGCCAACTCAAAATGGAGTTATCTAATGGAGAAGTCAAAACAAATTCCTCTTGATCCAACACCCTTTTCCTCCAACAGTTTCTACAGGTCTTTCCCTGGTACCACTCACAGTGTCATGGCAAAATGTGGCTTTATGTGCATGATGTCCTAATTTTCAGTCGGGTTTTCATTGTGGCCCCAGTGCAAGTAACATCTCTCAAATAGACCAAGGAATCCTGTTGCAAGATCAAGTTCATTTTCAATAATGTCCACAACGTTTCCTAGAGGTGAGGCATGCTAGGAGGGTGTCTGAGTGCCTGGGTCGATGTTTTATGATGTCGCCGGCCCCAGGACATGATCCTGTCACCCAGTCCCTGCCTATTTTCCTTCTCGTCCTACTGACACTCACTCATTCCTGGGGAGCTATCTCTAGGCTTCGTCGCTGACCCTCGGGTTGTCTGCTGACTAACCTCTTTGTTGTTCTTCCACAAGCTCATTCCCCCTCCCATTCCATCCGGACAAGGGTTTGACAGGTGCTATCTGACATTCTTTCGGAGGCCGGCCCTACATATCCAGGGACCTTAGCAATCACTCCTATTGTCATCTTCTCCTTACCTTCACTAGCATCTTTATCCTTCAAATGAGGTGCCCACCTCTGGCCCTCTCTGTACCCGTCTCTCCTCCTCACCTCTCTTCTCTAACCTCTACTCCTGAGCATTCTCCTTCAACCCCTCCTGCTTGAATTTCTCCAATCTCTGTCCTCTTGCCTCATTCCGATCACTCTCACCCTCTTCTGCTTCCTTCACCTTCCACTCGCTCTCCAACTGCTCTCTCTGTGCCTCAAACTCACTCTCTATGGCTTCTTCCTCCTGCACCTACTTCTTATCATCCTTCATCTTCAGCACATTCTCCACATCCTCCTCCTGCTGCATTTTTAACATCTCTTCCCTCTGCATCTTCTGCTCGCTCAGCACCACCAACCGCCACACCTGCTCACACTGCTGCTCCACCTCTGCACACTCCCTAATGTTCCTCCAATTTATTTTTGAACCTGATACCTCTGCCTAGGCAGGTCTATTGTCTAGGGCCTGCACATGTCTGTGATCTGGGCTCTGAGCTGCTGATTGGCTGTGCAGTAAGTATTCAAGTGAATCTGTTGAATTTCTGTCTGCCTATAATAAATATAATAAGCCGGTTGGCATCATGCATGGAAATCCACTTGAGCACAGGCACAGTACTTGCTTCCGAGTTGGGCCAGCAAGATCTCTGAGTCTTGTTTGTGTGCTTGGGTGTCTGCAAAAGCATCATTCTCCTAAAGCCACAGGTTAGTAATGTTTTCATTCCGTCTTCCCTGGTCAATGTAATGGTAATGGTGGACCTAGTGGTGATTTCTCTCTCACAAATGGGTTAAACTAATGGGCCAGAAATTCCTAGCCAGTCCGTATGACTGAGGACCACAGTGTTTTTTCTCCCTCAAATAAGTATGAATTTAAAAGGCCCGTAATTCCTAGAGGATCAATATGACCATGTGCCGTGGATTGACCTCCATCCCCATATATTCCCAAGAGTTATTTTCCAGATGGGACACTTAGGGGCTCATTACAAGTTGGCTGGTGCAGTAATAACGTGCCGGTATTAGCACATACCAGCACATTGCCACACCGGCCAACTACGAGTTTGCTGGTAAGTTGGAGGTATAGGCCAACTTTCTGGCCGATTTTGCCAGAATTACCGGCTCCCAGAATTACCGGCGTGGTCATGCTAGCAAAATGCCCCATAGAGTTACATGGACCCAAAATTAATGGGGACAAACACTGGCACTGCCACTTGTAATTCAGCAGCAATACCACCGGACTAGGTGGCGGTACCAGTAATACAGTTTATTTGCCAGTGAGATACCACCAAACTTGTAATGAGTTAAACTGCGGCCTGCCAGAAAATAGCATATGCGCTCATCGCACATGACTAGGGAGAGGTAGGAAGACCCACAACGGGTAAGGAGGGAGATGGTGGTGAATGAGGAAGGTGCAATTTCGTTTGGGGGCAAGTGGTGAGGGTGTGATGTCACGCAATGAGAAGGAATGGGGCCATGTAGGAGATCTGGGCACAGGGGTGCCTGCAACACAAGTGGAGGATGAGGGGGAGTGGATGCATGAAGCATGATTCCCTGTAGTGTCAAAACTGGACACAGAAAACTGGGTGTCGGCCTGTGGGGAATTCACATGGATCCAGGGTGGATGTGATGGGCTGGTACTGGTAGTAAATTAAATGTGTCTGTCCCTTGTCCCTGGCCCCTGGTTTCATGTGAGGATTCAGGGGATCCTCCCCACACCACCCCATGCCCTACATCCCTGAGCAGTTGACGGGTCCCAGCTCCCTTCAATACTTCTATCCACCCTGTCCATGACTAAACTAAACAGGAGACATCTTTGTACACCTGCCTTTTCAACTGTGTGAAGAGACACAATCCACTTGGGGCAGCTTGCCCGAAGGCCTCTCACTTACCATGTTATCATGTTTCCCCACACTGACACAGGCAGTCTCCAGACATAATTTGATGTCAAATTTTATGGCACGTATTTGTTTACTCATTTTAGTTTTTATAAGCACAGAGCAATAATACGGTTTTCAATTAGTACTTTAAGTTTATAAATGGAAGGGAGCCAAACCATGCTTTTCTAATACTTAAGGACTTTTGTTGGTTGTCCTTAATCTATGTAAGTCCACTTATGTATTGTCCCTGGTAACTGTTCCATTTACTCCCCTCCACAACCTGGTCAGAATGTCCTTCCAACTCACCCCATTGTAAGAAGCTCCCTGCTGCCTTATTAGATCTGATGTTTGATCTATTGTACGGTCTTTTTGGATCAAAAGAGCTTTGTTCCTCCCTTTATATAAATTGGTAAATAAATAAGTATCTGTTAAATAAGTACCTTGCACGTATCAACAAGATATGCTTAGATACTATCCATGATTTACAAATAATGACCTGCATTCTTTGGCTTGTAAAAAGGCCCTGTGGACACACTGGTCTGCCTTTTTCACTTGCATTCCCAAATATCCAGACAGAGGCGATGAAGGGAAAGCTAAAGAAAACCACCACAATGGAAGATGAACATTGCGTAGAATGGCTTTCTATGGTAATGGGTTGCTGACTTGCCATGCACCACTCACAGTCTATTAAACAAGACTTCCAGAGACATAAAAGTCACATGTAGATGGCGACCTAAGTGGAAGTTTGAGCTCTGCTGTGGTAGTCAGCATTTGCCAGATACCAGATGCCAGATACCAGGCTTATGCTTACTAGACTGTGAAGGGGATATGTTCATTGGTCACAGCTACAGGAGTAGTAGCAGATACTGACATATATAGAGGCAGATACGACACGTCAGCAGAACCCGACATGCTGTCTGTGGGTTTCAAGTGAAGTTGTTATGGGAGCCACGTGATCAGGGAGGGAGCCTGCGGACACAGGGTGAGCGGTACGGGAGGAGCTCCGAAGGAGTTGTGTACATTAAAGGATGTGTGTTCCAGAGCTCTTTGTCAGTGCCGAATTAATGTTATATTAGGTAGCCATGTGGGGAGACATTAAACTGGCGATAAGGGTGGTCGGCCCGCTTGTCCATACTGCCCGTGTTGGCGTTTTTCATCAACCGGCAGACTGTGTCAAGTGCCGCCAGCATGGAGCACGCCTCCGCCGGTATGGCAACCCAAGATCCAAGTCCCAAGCCCTTGCGGGTGTGTCAGCAAGGATCCGCTGTTGCTCTGAAGGTACTGTGCCAGCGTTACGGTGTCGCTCCAGCGCAAAGGAGGTGAACAAGCGTAACAACGCTGCATGGTGGAAGGAAAGTCATGTAGTGGTCCTGCATCCCAGCAGTGAGTGGAAGGCACGCATTTACTGGGCAGGAACCCAGCCCCTTAAACAAGTGGGAGAATGCAAACATTTTAGCAATCCAGTGGCTCAGGGCAAACGAAAATAGTAATCCAAAGGTGAAGAAGGCCTAAACAAACTACATGTGCCTTGTATGTCTCCCAAGTCACTACATACCACTAAATACCACTGTGGTAGACAAGCCACCATTTCCACAAAGAGACAGGAAAGTCTTTTACAAAAGATAGTAGAAATGCATGTACTTTAAAGGCACAGGACATCCACAATCACTCAAAGGCACCAAATACCATTGTGATACCAGCTATCCCAGCCACAAAGAGGTTAGCAAAAGCCCTACCTGAATTGTGCACAAAGTAACCGTGTCTGATGCAGAAAACCTGACAGTGTCTGTCACGCCACTTGAGGCTCTACCTTTGAGACTTCAAGATAATCTAGCCATGCAACTTCCCACCCATATTCATCTATCAGAGACCAGCAGCCTGGGGGCCAGACGCAGAAGGTGGGCACGGGACTTTTATGTACATATTAAGGCCATAGGTCCTCTGGAGGATGAGGAAAAGCACAGCCTCCTGACGCTGGCCATTGGTCCCAATGTGTGTGACATAGTGGATGAGTTCCCGGCAGGATCTGCTGACACATGCAGAGTTAAGAACCGCTCTTACAGAATATTTCACGCCACACACCAGTGTGGTTTTCAAACGTCATATATTCCACACGACTAAACCAACCAAAGGGGAATCAATAGATTTATTTATTCATTCATTTATATCACACACAAAACTCAAAGGCATCTAGGCGCTTTTAGCTTAAGAAATTTGTTACATTATGTGCTTGTTGCGTCAGGTTACAGTAACAGCAGTTACATCATGTTACAGTGATACGTAGTCACAGGCATTCCAGAGCAGTGGTAGCCAATTACAGGTTAGATCATTATCTTCTATTATTTCCAAACAATCTGTCAGCATAGTTCATTGCACAAGTATCAGTGAGTGCTCTCATAGTTGTTATCTGGTGAGAGGCAAAAGCTTTGGTTAGTAATGGCCTTCGCTGAAGAGCCAAGTTTTAAGGCCTTTCCGGAAGGACCAGAGTGAGGGGTCAGCCGTCAGTGCTAGTGGCAATGCGTTCCATAATTTGGCGGCAAACACTGGGATGCTGGAGCCGCCCGCTTTCTGTCACCTGAATCTGAGAATAGCGTCTAGACTGGCATAGGTGGATCTGGTGGATCTATTAGACTGTGTTTTTGATATATGGTTGACAAGGTATGCTGGGGCGCTGTTGGAGAGGCATTTGTGTTTCAAAGAGAGGATTGGGAGCCAGTGGATGTGACGTCTTGTTGACAAGATACGTTAATGTTTGGGTATATTGAGTGCAGCTCTAATAGCATTGTTTTGCATAACCTGTAATTAACTGATGTTTTGGGTGCTAGAGCCTGCAAACAGGGAGTTACAGTAGTTGATCCTGGAAAGGATGTGTGCCCTTGCTAACGTGATGCAGTTGTCCGGAGATACAAAGGGTCTGCTAGCTCTGATTAGTTTGGCAGTGTAGGCTGCCGAGGAGACAATAGCATTAACCTGCCTAGTTAGGAGTGCAGAGTTAATATATACACCTGTCATTTTTATCTCTATGGCTACATCAATGTTGAAAGATTTATAGAGTTGAGGTAGTTTGTTTAGTTTGGGCTGGATGCCAATGATGAGTAATTCAGTTTTCTCATCATTGAGACATAACTCGGTTTGTGTCATCCATGCTTGGATGGTGAGGTACATTTTATTTAGTCTGATAGAGTCTGTATTATAGGACACCCATGATAGGCAGGAGTATTTGGGAGTCATCTGCATAATTTGTAAAAGTGACAGCCAATTTGTCTAGGCTGTCAATGGATGCGTTTGTAATGCACCTCTGTATTTGTCTAAAACATTGTGACTTTAATAATTATTCTAACGAAGAGACGCTGCAGTCTCAAATCATTGCGGGCTGCGAATGTGCTGATTTCAGGAAAATATTGCTTCAAAAACCATGTTCACTGGAGGAATTCCTGCACCTAGCAAGATGAGACATCGCGTTAGCCCTGCAGGTGGAGGCCATGAGCAATGTGAAAGTCTCCACTGGGCAGTCGGAGGATGTCAACAAAATGGAAACCACACCACCACATAAAGGCAACAGAGAACCTTTTTGCTACTGATGTGGATACAAGTTTCCCCATGACGGTGCATGCCCAGCTCTAGGACAACAATGTTCGGCATGTGGAGGGGACAACCACTTCAAGGCTGTCTGTTGCATATACCGCGGTCAAGCACGAGGTGAAGGGAGTGGCAGTATGGCCACACGCATGAGAGAGAAACCCCAGGGAGCTCCACCATGGATGAGGCAGTACTATGAACCGCCTCCCCGAAGACACCGGGAGCGAATGGGAGGAAGGGAGGGCTCACGAAAGAGAGCTACCTGAATGGCAGTTAAGCCGTCCATCCACATCACGATCCAAGAGGAAACCCAAAAGATAGGTCGCCTACCTGGTAGAGCAAACCCAACTGGATATTGGGTCCAGTCAATCGTCGGCGGAAGAGCCAAGAAAGAAAGAACATTCATACGAAGAACCAACAAAGAAAGAATATCTCTACGCTCTAGGGATTCCCACAGCAAAGTAACAGAGCCCCAAGCTGCTGCTCCAAGTGAACAACCTGCACGCCGATTTCCTACGTGACACAGGAGCCACCGTAAACCTCATTAGCGAGAAAGTCTACGGCAAACTTTCACATTTCCCCCGAAACTAATGCCAGCGTGGGTGAACATCTACCACTATGGGTCCAAGACCCTGCTGTTATGCAAAGAATACTTATGGTGCACTGCAGATATAAGACTCAATCCAAAAGAATACCCATGTACGTTTTGGAGGCCACCATAGACAGTGGGTGCATCCTAAGCTTTAAAGCTGCATTAGACATGGGGCTGATACACGTGCTTTACCGCCTCATGGCCCATAAATACATCGACCCGTCAGTGAAAATCGAACAACTGTTCCCACGCTCTTTAAATGTCTGGGCAAGCTGAAAGTCTGACAAATCACCCTACACATAAATCCGGAGGTACACCCAGTAGATCAACACTACCGTGGCATCCTTGTAAACAAACAGGGGCAGGTAGAAGAAGAAATATACAAGTACAAGAACAGGACATTATCAAGCCAGCTCTAGGGACCACTCGGTGGTTGTCTCTGGGTGTCTCCAATTGTTCTGGTCCCTAAGAAAGAATAGCACAACATCTGGTTACGTGTAGACATGTGCCGCCCAAGTAAGGCCATCATGAGAGAACGGCACCAAGCTGGAATTGAATGAAGAGTCCAGGTACATAACGTCTTTTGGCACCTACATGGGTCTTTATAGAAATAAGCACGTCAGCTTTGGGGTATCGTCAGCTGAAGAAATGTTCCAAGCCGGGATACATGACGTCATCAAGCATATTCCCAACTGCCTCCATTACAGTGACGATATACTGGTGTTTGGAAAATATCAAGAGCTACATGACAACACACTGGCAAGCGTGTGCATGGTGTTGGAAGCAGCCCATCTCATGCTCAACAGGGAAAAATGCAAATTCAGGAAAGGCGCTCTTTGATTTTTTTTACATGTTTTTTCAGCCCAAGGCATGACCACAGACCCAGAGAAGGTAGCTGTGCTCAACAGTGCAAAACCTCCGGCCATTGTGTCAGACCTGCAATCCTTCTTGGGGGTTGCCAGCTACTGCACCCTTTATATTCAAGACTTTGAATGGTGAACCACTGGGACCCCTCACGAAACAGCAAGTACCATTTGTGTGGTCCGAACCCTGCCAGCAAGTCTTCAAAACGATTTGTCAGTGCATTTCATCTACCGAGAACATGGCATACTTCAACACTGCGAGGGAGACATACCTCATTGTCGATGCCGGCCCCGTGGGACTGGGCGCAATACTTACACGAATAGACCCAGCCGATAAAGGAAAGCACCACATTGTCTCTTATGCCAGTAGGAGCATTTCAAGAACAGAGCAAGCCTACTCGCAGGTAGAGAAAGAGGGATTGGCCATAGTCTGTGCCTGTAAACACTTTCACTTGTTTCTCTATGGTAAGTCATTCACAGTAGTCACAGACCATCAGGCACTGTTATTCATCTACGGAAACCCACAGGTAAAAATGCTTCCCTGGATTGCAAGATGGGGACTAAGGATTCATGACTACAGATCCCAGATCATCCATCGACCAGGAAAAGACAAAAAAAAAACCTACAGACTTTCTGTCCCAGCAGCCCATTGCATCAACTGCCTGGAGTCCCTCGGTTGCGGATCAATATATGCACTACATCGTCCAGGCGGCCGCACCAAAGGATGTTGACCTATCTTACATTGCATAAGAGACAGAGAATGGCCATCATCAGGTGCATTGAATCAGGCTGGTGGAAGCAGGCCAAATTGGCAGGGGAAGGCACCAGGCCGAAATACAACAAGACATTGGTAGTCTGACGTTGCTCAAGGAGGAAATATCCAGGTCAGAAGACAGCATATTACTAAAAAATAAAAAGATAGTTATTCCCGGACCCTACAAAGAAGGATATTAAAGTTGGCCCATGATGGCCACTGACGTATAGTGTCCACGAAAAGAATGCTAAGGCAAAAGGTATGGGTTCCCTAACTGGATGTGCAAGTGGAAGCGCTCCTCAAGAATTGCCCCACAAGTGCGGTCATCAACCCTCACATGAGACCGGAACCTCTCTGCATGACAGACCTGCCAGAAAAAGCGTGAGATGAGATAGCCTTTGACTTCTTTGGTCCCATTGAAGGAGGGGAATACATACTGGTAGCTATGGACGAATACTCCTGTTTCCTGGACAACCATCTGGTGAGATCGACAGCTGCGTACTACACCACACCGGCACTGGATAGGATGTTCACCACTAATGGGGTACCAAGAGTAGTCAAATCAGATAATGGACCCCCTTTCACAGGGCAAGACTTCAAGCCTTTTCCTGAATACATGGGGTTCAAGCACAGGCAGATCACACCTTCCAAGCCAAAGGCGGTGGAACGCTTCATGAGCAACATCAAACCAAATGTTCAGGTTGCCCACCTGACTGGAGAGCCAGTTGAGGAGATACTTATCAACTACTGAGAGATTATTGTAACACCCCTCACAGCAACACAGAGAAAGCGCCATCAGAGGTCATGTTTGGCCGCAATATCCAGACAAGGCTACCCCATGTCACAGTCCCAGAAGAAGCCTATGCAGGGGACAGAGAAATGCGTGAGCAGGATACATGGGCGAAGGAGAACATGAAGAGATGTGCTGATATCACACGTAAAGTCTGTAAAAGTGGCCTACTGCTAGGAGACATTGTGGTGGTGCGACAACCCTGGCCTCAAACACACAGCTGCTTTTTAACGAAGCGTTACGCTAGCTATTACCAAAGTAAACGGGTCCCTCATCACGGCAGAAGGAGAAAGAAGAAATGTGACTCAAATCTCTTCACGTTTCAAAAGGATGCCGGGTATCATGATGCAAAGATCCTGAGAAGAAGACTCAGATCCGGAGGGGCGGGATGTCCCGTATGAAGGAGATGGGGAAGACTCAAATGAAGAGCTGGCTGCCTTCCCTGGCGGACTGGGTCCTGACCGAAGCCATATGAGGGACACCGGCAGGCCTCAAAGGGCGGGAAATAGACCACATAGACTAATTGAAGAAATTGCTGAGAACTGATAAGTTGTTTTACAAAGCGGGAGGTTGTGATGTCGCAAGTGAAGTCGTTATGGGAGCCAAATGATCAGGGAGGGATCCTGTGGGCACGGGTGCAGGGCGGGCGGAAAGGGAGGAGCTGGGAAGTGATGGGGAGACTGTGAAGGAGTTGCATCATTAAAGGATGTGTGTTTCAGAGCTCTGTGTCAACGCCTAATTAATGTTATGTTAGGTAGCCATGTGTGGAGACATTAAAGTCTTCCTGTAAGATTGTGAATTTGAGGATCATTGTATAGAGTTATATTATCCCAGCTAAAGCCAAAGGCCCTTTTCAAGCCTGAGAGTGAGCCCTGACCCCAAAAAAAGAAGGGACGTGCAGTGAAAATACTGAAACAATGCATGGTCCTTTATTCTTTGAGATACTACCCAAAGTTAGGAATTACAGGGTTACAAACTTGTGGTGATGATGCCACTTTCCAAAGACAGGAAGCACTCATGGTGAGATTCTCACCCCAAAACATTAAGGTCACCCATTGAGGACCCACAAGCTACCCTGTTCCAAGTGGATGGTCAATAACTTGATGTGTGGGTTTATTTCTTTCTTTGCATCAGACATGGTTACTTTGTGCACAATTCAGGTAGGGCTTTTTTTCCTTTACAATCTACCTGCACATGCACCATATGTGTGGCTGTTTGATTCCATTCCTGCCCTGAAAACCTTACCTTAGATACGCCAACCTTCTCCAAGTAGTTCTCTTTTTTCTCAAGTAGACCCTCTTTGGTGAAGTTAGCAAGAGGTTTGAATGGCGCTATCTGCAGGCCCTGCTGGGCACTGGTACCAAGGATTTTGCCAGCATGCCACTGGAACCAGAGAACCTGTTTTGCTCCAGATCTAGAGTGCAACCAGAGACAAAGGGCTTCCTCAATTAAGGAACACTAGGTGTCAGCTGAGGTGACACGCGTGCTGCTTTGCATCTGGGTGGATCATGCAGTGCATCATCCAAAACCTGCTTCCCTGGGAAGACCACCTGGTTCCCGAGCTGTCGGGCAAAGCGAGCACCACCGTGCTTCATCACTTACATGGAGATAAAAAGCTTCCTCTAAGGATTACTACTTTTTGTGTTTCCTACATGAGCAAGCGCAGGATCAAACTAACTTTGCTTGGGACTTTTATGGCTTGTACCCAAGTGTGCTCTTCTTATCAGCTGTGGACATACCACTCCTAAATATTTGGTGCCAAGTGTGTGAAGGACCAGCTAAAGACAAGAACACAAGCTCAGAGTTCACTGTCGGTACAGTTGTTATGAGCTCTTGGTGCTCAGTGACCCTGCCAAGTCCTGTGACATGCTTCATCGGCCTTTGATCTTTTTTGTGTGTATTGATCTCTTTTTGCATGCTCAGATTAATCATTCATCGCTGGTCTGTGAGGATCTCCAAGACCGCTAAGGATTATAGACCTGAATGAACTGTGCACAAGTGGAGCGCCGTCTCCCACTCTTCATGCCGCGTGCCTCATACCAATGTTTATAATCATGATGATTGTGAGGGCAAGATGACATTGAAAGGGACAGTAGTTGATACCAGTGAGTAGTTTATGCTGGAAAGGGAGAACGAGGGCGGGGAAAGGCAACATGGAGGACAGATATATCAATGGAGTGTTGGAGAGACTGGGAAGAAGAAAGGTGTTGGCAGGTGGTGGGATGGACTTGGATGCAGAGTGCCCTCTGCGATTCAATTTCTTGCCTCTTACTCGCAAAGATGGGGCTCATGGAGACGAGAGAGAGGATGAGCACGAGGGCTCCGTACCTCATATTGTGTATGTGTAGAATCCTAAACTCCCATTGTGTTCTCGTCTGAGGGTTGGGAGTGTTTCAGAGGCAACTCAAGCCTTGCACTGAATTCTGCTCTCACTTAATATTAAACAGTCAGAACAATGGCACACTTCCATACAGTTGATGCGTGTGTTCCATCCCATCGTGCTCCGCTCTGCGCGGTAACTATCGTCTCTGAGTGGCAGTTTTCCAACACTGCCTTTCTTGGGTTGTTTTGTACTTTTTACAAGGTCCTCTTTTCCTGCTGATGGTGGCTGTTCGCCAGTCTGCTTGCTGCCTTGTCTATCTGCATACCCCTTCCTTGGCCAACACCCTGCCCCACCACCCACCTGCTCCTCCATCGCTGTAGTCGCCTGAGTCATGTTGTTTTCATTTTGCCTTCCCCGGTAGCCCAGGGGAAAAGCTCCAGAACTTGTATTCACTGTCACCTCTCCACCTAAGCAATCCCAATGCACCATACCCCTTTACACATTGGCTTCACCATCTCACCAGCACAGTGTCCTTGCATGCTCTATGTGGCTGTGCGAGGCCTTCTCTGGAAAGATGATACCTTCCCTAATGGTCTGCCTGCTTGGTTGGAAATATGCCTCTTCGTGATACTGTAGAGTACTCCTGCCTCGTGAAAATGTATTCTCTGGTTCTGCTTATACACAATCAGGTGGAATCCCATTGTTGATGATTAGTGATTTAGGATTCAAAAGGAGCAGAGCAGACTGCTTGACCTTTCAGCAGCATCTGCTACCCTAGGACCCAGCAGCTTGCTCCACAGCACACTGGCTTGGCATCTGTGTGTAGCAGCTATAGTAGAAGTAGTAGAAATGTATATTGATCACAACAATTGCCAAACAATGACAGATTCATGGCACTACATAAAACATTACAAGGACTTACAAATCCAAAGAAACCCCATGAAATCTCATAATTGCGGATATGTGAGATAGAAGCCAAAGTTACAAAGTAAGAACACTGAATAGACTGCACAATGTCTCCGGGTGTCTTTGTATTACTGAAAGGTCCTTTGCAGGACTGTACCTGTACATGCTCTAGTAATGAAGTCCGCTCTGGTCCTTCAACTGGTGGCGTGTCCAGAAGGCAGAGCCCAGTTATTCGGTTTCTTGACCATTGTGATAAATGACTACTGCTTTGCAAAAGTACAGGGATGCATTGTGATTGAAACTCCTAACCAGCCCCACACTACTACTAACCCAGCAGTGGCCCTGTCAATAAAGATGAAATTCTCACACTATTAATGTTTTACCTCCTTTGTCTCTTGTGGTAACATGGTCGTGGGCCGGCTATGATCTTCAAAGGGACGTGAGCTACCACACAAGCATCAACAACAATAGTACTGTGCTACCAAAAAAAAAAATCAAGATTGTATGAAAATGCAAACTTTAATCGAACACAAAATTCAAGTAACTAGGAAAGGAAGATACAGAAATGCAGTCTTTGAAATTAAAGGGGAGCACTCTGGGTCTCAAAACAGGGACAGCTATGAAAATAGTTTCTGCAGCAAATGTTTAAGTTCAAGGGATTCTTATAAAAAAAAAGGTAAGAAGTGGGGTCTTAAATGTTGCTGGGGTCCTTAAAACCAGGTCTGGGGGACAGATCCACTACAGATACCTCTCAGTCTTGTTCTTTGGGCCCGATGGTGCCAATGTGGCAGTCGGGGAGGTTTTCGAGGTGGCGATTCACCATTGAGTTGGCGAGGGGATCAACAGGCTCCAACACGCAATGTGGCTTAACACATGGAAATGGCATGTGGCATGAAAGAGCTTTGGAGAGACAGGTGATGTCTGGGTCAGCGTAGCTCACAAGCGGTTTGTGGTGGGAACCAGAGTCCATAGCTGTTTCCTTGTCCGTGGGTAGCTATGAGAGCCCGTCCAGGGATTCAAGTGATATGATGGGTCCTTCTTCTGCACTTCGGAGCCAGGAAGCATGTCAGAGAGCACCTGCAGGGGGGCCCTTTCCAGTAGGCAGAGTACTGGATACCAGTATCTCAGCAGGCAGGCAGGCATTCCAAGCAGCAGTTCGTTCCAAATGGTCCTCTGGGAAGGGTGAGGGAAAGGTCTTGCTCCTTCCTTGGAGGTCTCTATCTACACGTGCATAGCAGAGGCTTTTGGTCAGACTGTACCATGATAGAACACCAGAGGAATCCTTCTAATAATGTGCAAAGATGATTACACAAGGGTGTCGGTCTCAAGGGGCGTCTCCTGGGCTGGCCCCAAACAGTTTGTTTTTAGGTGGTAAACAGTGCCGAGACAGGGGAAATCACAGACACTGACATTTGAATGAGTCAGGAAACCAGGCTGCCAATAAAGTGCCATTAAATTGTTTTGGCCAGCATTACTCTAGCTTTCCATAGCCCAACATATCAAAAACCAGATATTGCTTTATATTTGTTTTTAGACACATTTCTACCAGGACCTGGGGATGCATAGTTATCGAAAACTGCTTGTTTACTTTCAAAGGGATTTCCATTTGCCAAAATGGCCAATGCAAAAAGGAGAAAAACTTGAGTTCTATTCATTTTGTAGTGGATTTGGCAACACAAATGGATTTACACTGTTTAGTGAACAATCATATGGGGCACTTTAGAAAGTGTCACTTCCATGCTTCTAACATGCTGCTGGCACGGCAATTACTGATGCCCATTAACAAGTATATGGGAGGTATCTTATGTATGCATATTGATAAGTTCAATAATGCACAGCTGAGTACAAGCCCACCAGCACCAGTTTGTAAAAAACAGAGCACCATCTAGAAGTGAGACTCTTAAGCAGATCTGACTTTCATGACTGAAGCAATTTAATAGCGCTCGTAACATTTACAAAAATCTGGGAGATTTCCTCCAGCAAAGGAAAATCCATCACAACAAGTTCACTGGAAAGTCAGAGGTTTGAATCTCAATCCCGCTCTTAGAAACTACTCACTGGTATTAAGCACGTTATAAAGGAGCAATTACAATTATAATTATATATATATTTCTAAGACTTGTGGATCTGCTTAAAATCACATGCTTTGCATAGGCAGACATCTAGTGGAAGTTGCAGAGTTTTGCTCATGAAGTGTTTCGAAGTTCGAAAAAGGGATGTCGACAGGGTGTGACTGTAGTTCTATCCCTAGTGTCACGTACACTGTACCCATGATCCTTCAAGCTTCAAGGTCTCTCAGATAATTTTTGAACTCCATCGTGGCTAGTTGCATTTTCACAAAGTCTGTAGCAGAAAGCTACTTTGGGAGTTCATTCCATACAAACCTCTCTTGTCGGTTACCGATCAACGCACTTCTTTGACAGCTGATCTCCGGAGCATCTCGAAGCCTGATTCCAAACACTGAAACAGACGTCTGTTCCAACGGGCTTCGGCCTACGCCTGGCTTTGGCCTAACCAGTACGGGACTGATGCTTTCTTTGTTTAGCAAATGCTTACCCCAATTTCCTGCCCCTACTGCCTTTGTCTTGCTGCCTTTGTGTCCACCTTCCTTTATGGAACGCACTCCATTTAGGTTTAGCCCCAAGTGCAATAGAAAATGTCAGTGGAAAGATACACACAGGGTGTGTAACCACTGCCTTCCGTGTAATTACTCAGAGTTCCGCTGAACATCGTGCAAACTCTTTAGGCCTAAGACCCTAAAGGAGCGCCTGACTAAGTGGTGGGTGGCATATGTCATGTTGGCGGAGTCAGAGACCGCCACAGGGCTCTTCTAATCAGTTGATGAAGGCTGAGGCAGCCGAGACTTTGAATCGTAGCTTGAGGAAATTACAGAGGGTCAGATCGGTTCCTGCACACCTTTCCCCAGCCTCGAAAGGCAATCGCAGCGTGCTGCTATGAGGAAGGCCTCTGCGACAACAGTGTACACACACACAACTAAACATAAGCGCACACGCTCGAGCTACTCATCAACAGACCCGTTGACAGAGGGCCGCATGCCGACGATAGGCACCACTCGGCCCACAGATCCAACGCTCACCAAGCCCGCTGTGGTTCTGCCTACGCGCTTACCACATGGCAACCGTGCAGACACTCTGGCGAAAGGCGCACATAAACACTGTTTGACGGCTGAGGTAAAAATGCCAAAAATGCCATTGAAAAAACAAAAAACTCATTCCCATGCAGAAAAACACCATAAAGAGCCCTCTTCTTATGGCAAACTGGCCCTTGAGGCCTCTGAGGACTATCAGGAAGAATCTTTACCTTTAGCTTCTGCCCTCAACAGAAAACGCCCTAGGGAAAGCCCCAAGGACGCACCCAGAGCCGACTGTCCTTCTGAGGCACCTTCAGTAACCCCCAAGGTTAACCCCAAGGTTACCCCTACGGTGGCAAGGACCATACTGTCAGAAACTCCTTGGATCCAAACACAGTTTGAAGAAGCCATGGGGAAAATCTCCTTGTTGTAGACTTTATGAGCAGGTTGCCCACTCCACAAAAACCTTTGGAGCAGCCTCCAGTGGTACCCTCTCAATGAACTCACCCACGTCCCCTCAAGCCTTCATGCCCAGGGAGCCCTTGCAAGGATATTAGCAGGGGGATCTGCAGTCCAATCAAGCAAACCTGGAATCTATCAAAAAAGGTGTTCTCCATCCCTGTCTACCCTCTCCCTTACCAGGGCGGTAAACCCCCAGGTGGAGAAAACATTAAAGCCATCACCATCTGATCCTCTTAACATCAGAGGACACGTCAAGCCGGATTTTCTGTTTGTTACTGCTACCAGAAAGAGAGCTGGTGTTCCACTCTCCACCTCAAAAGCACCTCCCAACAAGAAGTACAAAATACTATACACGTTAGGTAATAGGATCATTACTTCTGCTATGTACCTAACCAGAATAGCACACAAAACTATCTTGCTTGCCAGCTACAGCGGCACCCACTGGGATGACGTTGTAAAACATCCAGAACCTGCTCGTTCACACCTTCTCAAGGTAGCCACTGAGGGTAAATAAGTGTCTCAAAACATCCCAAAAAATGTTTTAGACTCTGCGGACCCCTCAGGAAGAGTCATTGTGGAGGGATCCCTCCTAAAAGACACTCTTAGCTTAGGGACTCTGGTTTTAGGCCAGAAGCAAAGGCAACCCTTATCAACATGCCCATCGAGGAGGGTCTTTAGTAAAGCAGTTGATGACCAGTTGGAAAATACAAAAAAGGAGCATGAGACCATCAAAACACTTGGTCAAATATATAACAAACCCTTCATAAAGAAGAGGGTATTCAACACATGCTGAAACTTCTGTGTGCAATTATTCAGCAGACCAGGCCAAGCCAGCGCAAGCACGTGTAATGACTCCTTCTACAGTCCCCAGGAACAATCGTCATACCAGCAGCGTGGGGTTCTCCATGGGAAAGGACGAGGCAGAGCTGCCACCTCTAGGGGCACAGCAGCCCTGGTCTCCAAATGAAGGGCCGATCCATGTTCCCTCCCATGCATCCCCAGTTGAGGGTTGCATAACACTCTTTGCCCAGCAATGAGAGGCAATAATGTCAGACCGCTGGGTCCTAGACACAGTGGCCAAAGTTTAATCAGTGGAGTTCCTAGAAACACCTCGCTACCATCAAACTCGACTAGGAAGAATGTCCTCCGAACACCTCAAAATCCTGCAGGAGGAAATCAAAATTCTACTCCAAAAAGGTGCAATCGAACCCGTAACATTCCTGGAACAAAATCGAGGTATTATTCAATGTTCTTCCTTGTTCCAATGAAAGATCTAACAATGCGCCCAGTGCTGCTGAACCTGCTCCTAGTGCTGGACCTGCACCCTGCAAACACATGTATGTCAAACCCCAAAGATTCGGCACCCAACATTGCAAGAGGTCATCCCACTACTGAAACTAGGGGATTACCTGGCAACATTGGTAATTGGTAAGCAACAACTCTTAATCTCCTCCCTTATCTTTTCTCGCCTCTTCTGCTGCTCCTCCTTACTTTTTGGTCTTCCCACTTCACATCTTGCCCCCCTCAAATCTATCTATCACTCTGCCATCCGTACCCTCTGTCTCCTCTCCCCCGTGACTCATCCCTGCTTCCCTTTCCTCCATTGGCTGGCTGCCCTTTCATTCTCAACTTAAATTTAACTTCCTCTGTCTGGTCTTCAAATCTCTCTTCCCTTCTCTCGTTCTACACTCCCTCTCGTCCCCTTTGTTCCACTGACCACTTCCTCCTCACTGTTCCTCCCTCCCCCTGTGCCTCCTCCCGTTTCTGCTCTTTCCAACTCCTCGCCCCCCTCCACTGGAACTCCTTGCCTCTCTCTATCCGCTCTTCTTCTACTTTTCCCTCTTTCTGCACGTCCCTAAAATCTCTCCTTCTCCATTTCCTGCCATGACACCCCCCTCCTCTCACTCCCCTCTCCTACCCTTTTCCCCTCTTCCCCCCCTTAACCTCTCCCCCCTCCTTCCCCCTCCCCATCATCTCCCCACCCCCTCCTTTCAATCCTCCTCCTACCTTCCCTCCCTCTTCCTCCTAGCCCTCACCCTCCTCTCCTCTTCCCCTCTGAACAATTGCTCTACATACTGTTTTTGGTGACTGATTCATGTTTGTGATTTGCTTCTGTTGTTACAGTTTTTGTTATGTTAAATGTACCCTGTTGATGTAACTGTACAGCGCTTTGGTATAAAGCGCTATATAAGATTAATAAATACAATACAAATACAATACAAGATTGGACATGAAAGATGCATACTTTCATATATCAATGTTGGCAGCGCACAAAAAATACCTCAGATTCAAATTGGAAGACAAGCACTACTAATTCTAAGTGCTACCATTCGACATTGCGTCAGCCCCCATTGTATTCACAAAGGTCCTAGCAGTGGTGGCCGCCCACTTGCGAAGGCAGTCCATTCCAGTGTACCCGTACATGGACGACTGGCTAATTCCCGGGGATTCTCCCCAGAGGTGCCTTCAAAACACGACACAAACAATCAATATGCTGTTCCAATTGGGCTTCTCCATAAACGAAATGAAGTCAAGTCTAGTGCCCAGCCAAGTAAAGCAATTTCTGGGGGCACTGATCAAAACAGACAGTGGGCTAGTCTTCCTCTCCGAAGAGAGGGTCCAAAACATGTTGTTTCAAACACCTCTGTATGTGGCCGGTCATCAGGTGATGGTACGAAAAGCAATTCGCCTGCTGTGAATTATGGCTTCCTGCATTGACCTAGTTCCTCATGCCTGGCTGCGCATGGGTCCAATGCAAGCGTGGCTAACAAAACAATGGTCACAGGCAAGCAGGTTGTGGGACGATCTAGTGGTGGTTTTGCAACTTCTGGTTCAATTGCTACAGTGGTGGAACTGAAACAATCTGCTGAATGGAAAGTATTTCCACACATCAGCGATCAAGGCCACTCTCACCACAGACATGGCAACGGGGAGCTCACTTCCTTCAACACACTACTCACGGCCTGTGGACACAAGCGCTAACTAGAAAGCACATCAACCATCTTGAAATACTAGCGATTCCCAAAGCACGTCAAGCCTTCAAGATTCATCTAGTGCACACAACAGTCCTAGTCCTGACAGACAGTATCACAGCCATGTTTTATATAAACAAACAGGGGTGACCACACTCTCCAGAACTTTCCAAACTAGCCCAGAACATCTGGCTGTGGGCACGACATCACAACATGTTCCAAGTAGCACAACATGTTCCAGGGGAACTCAGTTTTCTTGCAGACGTGCTAAGCAGGAGTACAATGCTACCCTCAGACCACGGGTGGCAACTAAACACGGACAGGCTAGACAACGTCTTCTCAAACTGGGGGTTCCCAGAAATAGATCTCTTTGCGACCTTGAAAAATGCACAATGCCAAGATTATGCCTCCAGGTTTCCCCAGAAAAGATCCAAGGGGAATGCACTTCTGATGAACTAGTCAGGGTAATTTGCATACCCTTTACTCTCAACTTCTCTCTTCAACAGAATAGTCCACAAGCTCCACTTGGAACAAGTTATGCTAATCCTAATAGCTCCAATGTGGGCACAACAGACCTGGTTCTCCCACCTTCAAATGATGTCCCTGTGTCCTCCCAATGAGCTACCTTGTCCGAACAACCTGCCAGCTCAGGATCAGTGAACAATGCTTCACCCATGTCCTCAGAAGCTGAACTTAGCAGCCTGGCTCCTGAGGTCACAGAATTTGGTGAACTAAACAAAGACCAAAGGTGTATGGAAATACTCAAGGAAGCACGCAAGCCTACCACAAGGCACTGCTATTTTACCAAATCAAAACGTTTTGTGTTATGGTGCAGAACATGGTCTCTTAATACAACCGACTGTTCACTGTCCTATTTAGACAACCACCTGCTCTATCTACTTGAATCAGGATTAGTCTTTAACTCACTCAAAGTACACCAACCGGCTCTGTCCACTTACACCATGTCTCAAAGTAAAATTTAGTGATGGAAGGTGCCTGTAGTTAAGGCTTTCATGGAGGGTGTCAAAAAGGGTACCCTCCGATTTCTAATCCTTATCCCGGCCGTGACCCCAATATCGCAATCACAAGCTCATATGGGACCTCTTCGAGCCTATGCACAAGGCCAGCCTTAAGCATCTGACATACAAAACAGCCTTCCTTATAGCTGTTACCTCAATCAGAAGGGTGAATGAATAACAACCTCTGTCAGCACAAGACCCTTTGTAGTTATACACAAAGACAAGGTGGTGCAATGCACCCATTCTCGATTCTCACCAAAGTTCATATCAAAATTCTGTATAAATCGAACAATCAAACTACTTGAGTTTTTCCAAAACCCCCCCACAAACACAGCAGAAAAAAACCTTCATACACTTGATGTACAGAGAGCTGTCATGTTCTACCTTCAACAAAGTATACCTATCACAAAAACAGACAGTTTTTTCGTGTCTGTAGCCACTGGGAGAGAAGGGGATCCTATCTTTAAAGCAACAATTTCTAAATGGATTGTCAACTGCACCCACC
Source organism: Ambystoma mexicanum (assembly GCF_040938575.1). Classification (NCBI taxonomy): domain Eukaryota; kingdom Metazoa; phylum Chordata; class Amphibia; order Caudata; family Ambystomatidae; genus Ambystoma; species Ambystoma mexicanum. Next base: position 190,193,395 of record NC_090933.1, on the reverse strand, counting down.
TTTGTTATTCTCTTGCTAAGAGAATGTGGCCATTTAAGCCTAGAACACACACAACTCGAGGCACAGGAACAACTCTAGCCTTTATAGCAAATGTACCCATGGATGCCATTTGCAAGGCTGCCACTTGGAGGTCAGTACACACTTTCACCCAACATTACTATCTGGACACACACTCTAGGGGTGATACACAGGTGTGACAAGTGGTGCTGAAAAATCTTTTTGCAGCACTACCTTCTAACAACCAACCTTTTTCTACAAGTACTGCTCGCTAATCTATGCAAAGCATGTGATTCTAAGCAGATCCACAAGCTTCAGAAGGGATACATTACTCACCGTAATCGTATTTCTGATACTTGTATCTGCTTAGAATCACATACGCCCGCCCTTCCTGCCCTCTTGGAGTAGAAGGTGCCTTAGAAAAAAGCATAGATCTTTCACACCTGATGGTCTTTATCTACATTCCACGCTTACAATTTACACACCTTCTTGTCAGAAACAAATAATCTGAGGGACCTCGACACATGAGGAATCATGGGTACATGGTTTGTCACAATAGGGATAGTATTACAGTCACGCCCTGTCGATGTCCCTTTTCGAACTTCGAAAAGAACTGTATGTGCAATACTCTGCAACTTCCACTAGATGTCGGCCTACGCAAATCATGGTAATCTAAGCAGATTAAATCATCCGAAATACGATTACGGTGAATAATGTTACCCATAGAGAGAGAGCGAGTGTATGGGTGTGTGTGTACTACCTCCCTGTATTTGGTGGGTGGCATCTTATAGACTGCTCTCCTACTACATGGCAGTTTTTTTTTATTGTGTTGGATAGTAGAGCAAGATTCTTTACAAACAGTTTCCATCTAAATGTCCTTTCTTTAGTTTGGGATGTTAGGTGGCACTGAAAGCACTGCTTATAAACCGAAAAACAAGGAGATTATTCTGGTGGTCTCCAAGAAATACTCTCCTTCTGTTTCTATGTGACTGGCGAGATTCCTGCTGGAGTAATAGGGCCTCTCTTATATTGTTTTCATATATTGTACAAGGTACATCAGCATTCCTGTGTTGGTTAATAACTTACAATAATACTAGCCAAAAAATAAACTGCAATTAAATCTGCTGTTGTATGCCACCTGTGAAGGCATCATGAAGTAAGACACAGACCGGATGTTACTACAAAATAAACAGTGTTCAACATAAAGTTCTGAGCTTCTTCCAGCGCTCAGCTTTCTTTCAGCTCCCCTTGCCCACGTGCAAGAAAGTGCCACAAAAAGCTTCAAGATTACCATTCTCAGGTTCAAGGTAACACCGTTCCAAATAGTTCTTGGGGTTCCCTTCCCAAGCTCCAAGCAACAGAGTTCACAAAAAAAAGGGGTCTTGAGGCTTTGTTCTCAAAACAACAGGTGTAGTTCCTCAAGTTCAGGGTTTCCTTCCTAAAGACTTCTACTCCACCAAGTTTATTTCAGTCTTTTCAAAAGTATAACTTAATTCGAGGTACACCTGAACCTCTTTCTCGGTGCCTTCCCAAGTTCACTCACATGGCTTATTCTTGATTTGTTTCACAATGTCTTGGAGTTCTCCTCATTCAGTGCTCACTGGCCTGGGTGCAGTTGTCAGACCACACAGTCCACCCATCAAAGGTCATGCAACCAGGATCACTTGATTCTCAGATCACACAGATTCTTCAGCTCCTGCCCCTGTGTACCAAGTCGCTTGAACTTAATTCCACTTTGTTGGCCTCTTGGCTTTATGTGCAAGTGTACACTTCCTTGGTTTCTGCTTATCAACCTCTTGATTCTGCCATCATGTGTCACACATCTCTTGCCAGTCTGTGGCCTTGCCGCATTGCATTCACTCATAAAAGTTCTCCTCTGTGGGGTTTTAATTATACCCCACCTTCTGTGGCACTCTTTCTCATGTATGCCCCTTTCTGTGGTTTATTTTCACATGGGAACTTTGGTTGTCCTTCAGGATTTGCTTTGCCCACAAAGTTTTTAGGGCATTCAGCATTCAATATATTTAACTTCAAGGTTTCATTCAGTTCAGTATTCAATATACTTCTGTTATGTTTAATTTCACCTTTTTGATTAAAATCGATGTTTAAAATGCAGTCATTGGGCTTAATTTTACATCCCCATTCAGTTTGGTAATTACGATGCATTTCTTATGCTTAACCATAAGTTTTCATTCAGTTCAGTATTTATAGTGCATTCATTATATGTAGTTTCAAATTTCTGTTCAGTTTGGTATTCAATAAGCATTTGTTAAATTTGTTTTCACAGGCTGTTACTTATTCCTGGTCTATTGAGAGCACCCCAGTGCCCAAGTGTTCTCCCTGGCACTCATTGGCTGATTTCAGCTCCCTCTGTCGGCCCCCACAGCTACCTCTCTGCTTGTGAGGCAAGTGGGCCTTCTGATTCGAGCCCCGGGCATTCTTCTTTGCACGTTGACAATTGCAGAGGTTTTTCTCCGGAGATGGACAGTGTCCTCTATCTCCTGGGTGCATCCACAGCTCCTGCTGCTTTCTCTCGAGTTGGAGCCTCCCACACCTGTGACCACGCTACAGCCCACTTATTGTGGGTCTCAAATGTTTCCTTGGGCCTCTGCCAGCGATCTGGCTCCTGGTCCAGTGCCACCAAGGGCTGCCTCCACACAAAAAGAGGTCCTCTGCTGGTCTCTTTCACACAGCCTCCCTATTGATCTCCTCTCTTGTTCTCTGACCCTTTTCATACACCTGCAACCAGTTAATAGGTTGCAGGTGTGCGTCCTTACTTAGGTTTGCTTGACCATGATTAAAGGGACATGCCTGTCTCTCTGCAGGCATCTTCTTCGACCCAGTACCAGAGTGGTAAAATGAAAGTATAGTGTTTATAGAGAGGAAGGTCTGGAAGAGGGCTGTGAGAATATTAAAGACGCATGACTCATACTCCCCAGAAGACCCAATTGTTCCAGATCTCTGAAAGGGAGCTGAAGAGCTGACGGAGACTAGGAAATGGGAGGAACTTGGTCTTACTGTATGGGAAGATATATACAAGGAGGGAAATTAATGAGAACTTATGGACTTACTACACACTGAGGGCCTACCCAAAGGACAGTTCTTGTACCGCAGACTGACAGCGATAGCAAAAAAGAAATGGCCAGTATGGCCGGGGAACCAGCCTTGTGCCCACTGTTACAATTGCTAAGTGATCTGGAAGATGGTTGGTGCCTTGTATCCAGGATATATAATTGCATGCTGGAATTGTTCAGCATGCCGAAAGCTGGTCTAAAAGAGAAATGGGAAAAAGATTTGGGTGGGGAAGTGATTATTAATCAATGGAATAATGCATTGCTTTTTACAAAAAAGGTCTCCCGCAATGTGCGGTTCCGTCTTTTACAAATGAATATATTGTATAGAACATACATGACTACACCCCGAAATTGCTGCATTTGACCAAACTAGGACCTCTAATTGCCTGTGGTGTGGTGTGAAGGGGGTAGACACCATACACATGTTTTGGAATTGTATACATGTACAATCCTTTTGGCGCAAGATCAAACCCGCATGCATTAGGGTGGGAGTAATGCGCTTCAGTTGGGTGCTGCTAGAATGCCTGCTGGGGCCGTATCCTAGACCCTAAAAATACAGACATGCTACAAAATTCACCGACCTGGCATGAATACTAGCAAAGAGGCGCATTGCAATGCCTTGGAAGGACAATAGGGTGCCTCAATGCAGAGTATGGTACAATGACTTTTTGAGATGGAGCACAGCTGAAACCACAGCATGGCATAGAGCCCTGAAAGCGAATGTATTGGAACCCACAGAAAACATCACAGCATGGTATGCCCTTACATAGGCAATGTTTAGACCCTCAGATAATAATCCCCAGTGACTCTGTGTACGATAGCTTTGGATAATCTGACTCCTATGCATCAGTGGTAACCTTAAGAATAATTATATGCAATGTTGTCGTCCCCTGTAGTGAACTGTGCGATGCCTCTCATGCTTGCAATTTAAAGAAAATGCAATTGGTTGGGAACCTAGAAGTGGGAAGGTCCAGATCACTCACTCGCCCAAGGTATTATACTTAACTTGGATACCGGGCTTAGTTGCATTTTGTTTTTGTTGTATACTGTTTGTGTTAACGTTAGGCTACAACTGCACTTTAGGTTGTTACCTGAATGACGTGGACACCAGCGATTCTAATACAGATTCATTGTATGTATCACAGCCTGGGTTGATAACATGTATATTAAAAACAATAAACAGATTTTAAAATAAAATAAAATAGTGTTTATTACTCTGTCTCCTCTTCCTCGTCCCAGTACATTTAACTGTCAAATGTGAGGAAATGAGCAGAGAGGTCTTGCAGTAACCCATAAAGGTTGGGGGAGGGTTAGATTGGTCATTAATAGGGATAGGGGGATACCATGTCTAGCCTGTGGGTACCCCACTCCCAAACTCCGAGGATCTTCCACCCAGGTGATCCTCCCTCACTTCTTCACCCCCAGGTCATGATCCAAGACCAGGGGCCTCTCCCTGGCCACCTGAGAAGAGGATCCATGGGGTTTAGGAGTAAGAATACCCTCAGCATTCTCACACACCACATATTCACAGAATATTACAATTACAATGTTGCACTGCCCTGAGAAAACGACCATACCAGTTTCTCATTACCACCATGGAATTGTTATACCACCTTCAAAGTGCCAGACCAGTTTCACATGGCCCCAGTCACGCTCATTTGGCATAACATAACATTATATACTTAAATACACAATCATACCAGACACGCACTCACATATTAACATTCCCCCCCAACCCCCAAAAAATGGTTCCTTACCTGTTACGTGCGAATGCTGCAACTTCTTCCATCCAGGCATCCGGCTCACGCAATGCACACAGAAAGGAAGCGGGAACCCTGCTTCCTGTCTGCTCTGTGCAGCGAGCAAGCCAGAGCCAGCAGAGTGCCTCATTCTCGCACCAGGTGCAGTTGGGGGGGGGAGTTAACAGTCTGCAACTCCTCTTTACCGGTCGTCCTCTCATGCTGCAGGTGGTCTCCTTCATTCCACCAGTGTTTCTGTTTTTGCTCTCCTCCCAGCTGCCCGTCTCTATAGTCAACACCTTGCTCACTGCATCAAAGCAGGAAGTGCAGGGGAAGGAAAATAAAACGCATTAACTCTCCACTTGTTGATCCCACTCTCCATCATCTGCCTGCAGAAAAAAAGGTGGAGCCAAAACCAGAAATGAGCTCCTCGCCATGCCCTGCCCATCACGCCTTGGCGAACCCAGCAAACTGCAAAGTGCCCAAGCCCATTGCAGAGAGATAACCTCGCCACATCTGGTCCTATATCACCATATAGTGCCTGTCTCCTGTGGAGGTCAGGGTGGCAGGCTATCTGGTGCCCATCAGCACTGGCTGAAGATGTGTCAGGTCGGGGAGGCCCCTGTCAACATGATGTTTCGGGCCCTGCTTTCCTTATAGCTGCGAAAAACAGTCAGAGGTTCCTGTGGGGCGTTTGAATTAAAATTAAGTCAAAAGAATGCAGCGAGCTAGTGAATAGCTGCCGATAATCCCGCGACAGGCAGTCAGTAGGGGGCTGAAACACTAAAAGTCAGCTGAAAAGTTGTTAATCACTCTTTGTCAGCAGGGTGCTAATGAAGAAATAGAACCAGAGGAGGGGGGCATTACCAGTCTGGTAATGCCCCCGGGGTGATAGGTATAAGCCTGAGCAAAGCAAGGGCTTTTACGTAGCATCAGGGGCACTACCAGATAGATAATGCCCCTATCTGAGGTTTCTATTGCTATTAGTACCCGGGCACGTCGTACCGGGGTACTAATAGCATTTTATTCTCGAGCTGCCTAATGGCATTGAAACCGTTTCTCGACTAGAGAAAAGAAAAAGCTGACCCCAGGGATCGGGCAGAATGGACTACACATAGTCCCTTCTCCCCTTCCGTGGCAGCCTTTAACATGAATGGGGAAAAAAATAAACAGACAAAATGGCCTCCATGGAAAGGGAGAAGGGACTCTTCTCCCCTTCCATGGCAGCTAATTGTACACCCGAGATGCGCCGGGAACAGTCTTGCAAGGAGCGCAGGTAGTGAGGTTTGGGTAGGGAGGGGTTCCGATAATGTGTGAACTGTGCATGTTTCACGTTCTGAATTAAAGGAGTGTGTTTCTTTGTCATATGACTCCCAACATGAGGCAGCTGCTCAGAGCCCAACTTTCCCAGGGCCCCTTTCAAATGAAAAAGTTGAAAGGCCCTGATACTGTCCCACTACCCACCACAAGGTCCCACCGGCCTAGACACCCACATCCGTAGGGCAGTTTCACTGCTCTAGCTGATAAACACTGTATTTTTTCTGTATTCTCCTCCTGCTAATAGCAATTGGAAAAAAACGCCTGGGCTGCTTCGTTCGCAGCAGCGGCCAGCGAGAGTCAGGATTGGAAGGTGGGGGTCCGCTCTTCTGCTCTGAACCTCTCTTCCATTTCTATGGCTCGAACAGGGAGCCAAGCAGACAGTGAGGCCCGGGTGGATGAGCTCTTTTAAGGTAAGAAGCGGGCGGCAGGTGTTCAGATTTGGTGGTGGGAGGCAGGTGAGGAGGGAAAACAGCAGTGCCGGTTGGAGGGCGGGTGCATACAGCAATCGGGTTGCTCCGAACCTGGGCTTGTATCAGTCGATTCAGCCTGGGTTTGGAGCAACCTGATTGGTTGCCACACCCACCAAGGGTGCTAATACTGGAGAATAGTATTGTTGGTTTCACAGAATTGCCCGGCTGCACTCACATGGTGAGAGGATTATGCCTGGGAGTTGGAGGTGAGGAAGGGCCATTAGTAGAAGGTAGGCAAGGAGGAGCATACTTCTCAACTCACACGCTTCTGGTGGGTGTCACCCGCCTTATAATCAGTTCACTGACCCGCCAAGCCCCTTTCACATCTATACACTACAATGAGCCAGTTCTCAACCGCTCTAGGGACGCAAATTGTTGAACGCTTTGGAGTGGGCAGGTACAAACAACCTGTCCTGTGCATTGACTGTGCGTAAAGCCCACTCGAATCTCGTTAGTTGATCGCGTCACATACCAGTTACTTGTTAGTTGCACACTTCTTTGAAAAAAAGAAAACATCTGAGGGAATTCGATTGGGTTCTCATGGATGGTTTGAAGGCATTCCATAGCTTTGGGCCCTGAACTTCCACTAATGTACCACTGTATGTTGGGCCATTTTTATTTTAGTGATAGTTGGTCTGAAAATGGTTCGAGTGGAGTGTCATGGCTCAAGTGTAATGCAAGACTAATATCTCCAGAGGGCAAATTATCTCGAAGTGCTTGCTAGGGGTGTACCGAATAGTAGATTTAAGTATTTGGCCGAATACTGAATAGTTGGACAAGTATTCGTCCGGAGCCGAAAATGGAGCCGAATAGTTGCCTTTTGAAAAAACAAGAAAAACAAAAGAGCCTCATTACAAATATGGCGGTAAGGCAACAAGGGCGCCGGTATCACTACCGGCACCGTTGCTACTGTACCGCCATACTACGAGTTCTGCTTGCAGGTGCCCTTGCAGCCAACAGGTCTGACCTGGTGGTCGTACCGGCACCCGCGAGCAGAACATGATGGTAACACTGGTACTGTTGTTAACGGTACCAGTGCAACCACCCTCCACATTCCCATTGAGCCCTATGGGGATGTACCGGGCCCGGCACCAGAAAAAAGGCAATTATAGGGTCCGGCTGGGCCGTAATAGCCCGATAATTGCCCATTCGCGGGTGCCGGACCAGGATGCGAGTTTGAAGGTAGCCTTGCTGGTTTTACCGGCAAGGCTACCTCTAACCTCGTAATGAGGCCCCTTTGTAAATGAAAAACACACTTTAAAATATGTACATCCATTTTTATTGTATTTCTCTTCTTTGTTGTCTACAGAAGATGCTTGTGTAAAGCATGAAAGGAATACAGTATCAGAAAATAAACAGCACAGTTTCTATTTTTGTGCATTTATGGGTGTCACTTGTTAAGCAGGACCCAAGTAACTAAGACTAGCCCAAAGTATAGTATGTATGCAATCACTGTGAGGAAGACTGGTATGTGTCTACTTGTACTTTCCAATGTTCCTTTTAGGCCTTCACCGTCTTTAGACTTCTGGCTCCAGCAAGGCACTGAAATACAAAAGGAGGGAGCACATCAATTAGCACCCTGCTGACCGCTAAAGTGCTACTAAATACAAAACTTTGGTGTGCTAATGTCATGCTTTCTACCTGCGGTACTGAGTCGGAATCAGGCATTTGAAAATATCTTCATTTATAGATAGTATTTTTCTTTGCTTTTTGGGTGGGGTATGTGTGTGGTGTTTTGGGGCATAGTAAAAGATGCCAGCTAAAAATTTATAGGGAATGCTGAGTCCTGCATGGTTCTCGGCTGACCATACAGGGAAGTGACAGTTCTGATTTTCAGATCCTTAATTGGAATATGCATGCGTATTAGTACTTATTTGCTTCCCTTGTTCATCGTTTTGGTCCAATGTTTCTAAAATGTAACATCATTATCACACAAATATCTCTTGTTTTTAACTCTCTAATGTTTCAAGGAATATTTGTGCTGCCACAGATTGAGGCATTTTGTTGACACATATTGTTTTGTAAAACTCGCAATCCTTTGGATAGCCACATTCTTTAGTAATATCTGTCACTTTTGCCCAATCTAAAGGGACTCATTTTGGTGACATGAGACAGCTGGAGAGCAGGAATTGTAACCTGTTTCGTTATTACAAGCACATCTCTGCTGCAGGCACATTCTCCACTGAGCCATCGTACTTGCCTCATAACCTTAGCATGCAGGCTGAATACAGATGTTTTGCTGCAGGCACACCAACCCCTGAGCTATTTTACTCAGTGTTTGGATTTTCCTGGATCTGCACATGAAATATATCAATCCACATAATTATATCACTTGGATGGGAATTGGTGGATTGAAACCTGTCATTTTCAGATTATTCGTACAGGTCATCAGCAAATCAATAAGCCATTAAAGAAAATACCATTTTCCAATAGCGACTTTGTAAACTATCGTTCCAGCTCAATGGTTTTGAGCTGCAAAATACAGGGAGACCAGAGACCTCTCATTGCACATTAAAAACATTGAAACGTTTGCTTCATATCACCCCTCTCCAGCAGACCCAGATCTAAATCGGCCTGTCTAGCACATGAAGAGTTGAGACTTTGTTTGCACTTCACACCCCTGCTCTGTCTGCAGTCAATCAAGTAAAGTGACAGCAGCATTTGTTTAATGATCTTTTTAAATGATTAACATGACATGCCTGAATGTTTCCAGGCAGAGCCAAAGCAGTACTTAATATATTTTGTAGGCAAAACAATTCGGCTTCGAGTGAAAATTAATTAGGTTTTCGGCCGAAGCCGAATATCTCATTTTCAGCCGAACTTTGGCCGCATACTTACTCAAAGTCGAATTTTTGGACACCCCTAATGCTAGCACATCCCACGATTTGTGCCCAAAACAGATCAATCCTATTCAGAAAGGGCGTTTGACGGTGTGCATCGTAGATACAGGCATACAGGAAACCCCCCGCAGCCCCCAATATATATATATATATATATATATATATATATATATATATATATATATATATATATATATATATATATATATATATATATGGTCAATTGTGCAAAGGTCAATTCGGACCCTTGACTTTTGGTCAAATAGGTAATTCGAACAATTGTGTTCAAACAATTTGGGTAATACCGATTCTTCATCAGCAAATATTTGTGGCATGGTATTCCCCTGTGCCTTTCCCTGGTACTCTTGTCTTTCGATCTTGTGATGGGTGATGTATTGTCGCATTAACGCTCAATGACACTGTGTTGCACAGCCGCACTCTGCGCAGGACCAGGTGCACAAATAATCCCATTTCCAGGTAATCATGATCTCTCCGTACAAGAAGGTAAAAATACACATAGGCATTGATGCTTATTGGCTGTGACACACAGGGAGGCAATTGTCTGGAAAGAAATGTAGACATCTCTAAGCAAAGAAATGGACTTCTAATGTCATTTCACGGCAATTATCCACTGCCTATTGCAGAAGCTCAGGACTGTATAATGATCTGAACATTGACCGCAGCTTTTTACGGTGGTGAGCTAAATTTATCGCACCAAAGGATTCCTGCACTTGCTAAGTGCCGCCTTTGTTTGTGCTCTTCCACCTAGAACAGTTGGAAAAGAATGTCAGGCACATAGACATAGTAGAGTTACTCAAGGGAGACAAAGACAGTTTGCAGACTTGTCTGGCAGGTATAAGGGCATGGCTCATTCAGTGCACTCTTTTATTCTGTAAATGGTAGAGACAACTTAGGGCCCAATTCATTGATTGAATTTTTTGCACGGTTCTAAGTCACTTTGCACTGCTGAAAAGTGGTTTTGCACTGCCAACACAAACCCTGATTCATGGAACTGTGCAAAGTGTATTTGTTCAGGGCAAAGTCTGTGCAGAATCTGGGAGTGGAGAGCAGGTCTGATGGAGACAGTTGAGATCTCATCCTGGCTAGTTACGCTGCAACATGAGCACCAGTCCTGGATCATACAAGGTCGGACTACCAGGCAGAGCATCACTGTTGGGAGGTCTTTGTCGGTCTTGTAGCTTCATCAGCCCGACGTCTGTACTTTACCTTTGGCTCAGTGTCTTCTTCCTTGCATTGACAAGGCAAAAGAAAAAGTATTTTTCTTGCGACCAGGCGAGGGTTAAAGCCGAAACAGCAATCACTGGGTTGCTTTCATTCAAGCTTTTCTCTGAGCCACCCAATCAGTTGTGGTCGCCACATTCAATTTTCAATGGCTCCTTCCCAGCAATAGCTCAGGAAGTGGATTCACTCAAGACCTTCCCGTCAAGCTGCTCATCATGTTGACGTGGATCGTCGTGCCTTGTGGAAATCCCAGACGGCCACTCATTGCCATGCATGTCTGTATCGTGCACCCATCCTTGCAGGAAGTATGTCCAACTACTGGACCCTACATTGGATGTGTACAAGCAAAGGGTAGTAGGTGATCTTGTAGATTGCAGTCATGCTGTGCTTCTGACATTGCATTGACAATGTGTTCAACTGCCGTAAGGGCAGCTGCGAGTCCGCCAGCTTGTGGTACTGACATGGAGACTTAAGAGTACACAGTGCAACCCCATGCTCAAAAACCTAGGACCCCGGCGGCAACATGAGGATTCACATTCGTATTGAGCTCCATGGTCAACACTCACCAGTGAGAAGTCAAACCATGCATTACTTTTTTGTTTAAACTGTAGTTACTCATTTTCAAACTGTGGGTCTTTAATCGCTTGTAATTTCAAGGGCAACATTTAATTAACCATAGTTTCTTTTTCTTTATTAGATGTATTTATTTGAATTTATAAAGCGCACAGCGGCCCTGAGGCACCATGGCGCTGTTACAGAATATTCACTTGTACAAAGCTTAGAGAAATTGATTATGAACACAGTGTTGAGAAGATACATGAATCGTGGGGGTGTTCCAGGATTACAGAGGAACAACATATCAATCTCAGAGTACAGTCCGGAACCTCCGGTTGAAAAGCTTGGTTTTGAGTGCTTTTCTGAATGTCATTTGTTTAAAAGATCCCTGAAAAATAAAATGTGGTCATGTGGACCTACATACAGATATTGAATCTTTGAAGGATCCACAATGGCTAGGCTCTTAGCCACATGATAAAAAGGAATGTGTGTCGGCTCACGATTGCATGGTTGGTTAATGTTTGGACAAAAGAGGTCTATTTTGTATTCGTATTTTATTTGAACTTATGGTGCAATATTCTAAAGAAGGCCAAATATTTGTAATCTCAGTCTTTACATATTGAATATTTGCATCTTACGCAATGACGCCTAAATCTTCTGTACATTAAAATGCTTAAAGGTTGTTTCAGATTCTAATGCTAAGGATGGATGGTTTCACCGTTTAACCCTTGTTACACTATTCACAAATTACATGATTGTTCATTCCCAGATGGGATTTAATGTTCTCTGTAACTTGCTTGAATAAAACATGCTAATTTCATTCAAATGAAAAGAAAAACATTACAAAAACGCAGCAGCAGGATTCTAGCTTAAGACGCTCAGCATTGCACATCCCCATCTCATTAACCTAACACAAATGCACGTGTGGAGCCATTTTTATAGCAATGAAAAATGTAGCAATGTAAACGTTTGAGGATAGCAGCACATTTAATTCGGATTAATATTGGTTTTTCAGATGTAAACACGAGAAAATGGTGTGATTCATACATTATGTTGCCATTCCAATGGCACTTTAAGTACATTGGAAATATCCAGCACCTGCTGGGCGCTCGCGCTGCTACTGTTCTCTCACTTGCTGCGTGTCACTCTCACGCATGCGCTTGGCCAATGGGGAAGGAATGGGTAGGGATGCCACGTGCTTTCACTTGCTGCGTGTCACTATCACGCGTGTGCTTGGCCAATGGGGAGGGAATGGGTAGGGATGCCACTTGCTTTCACTTGCTGCGTGTTGCTATCACGCGTGTGCTTGGCCATTGGGGAGGGAATGGGTAAGGGTGCCACAGGCTCTCACCTGCTGGATGTCAGTCTCACGTGTGCGCTTGGCGATTGGGGAGGTGAGGGAATGAGTAGGGGTGCGACGCAATCTCACTTGCTGCATGTCACTCTCACGTGTGCGCTTGGCCATTGGGCAGTGAGGAAAGGAGTAGGGGTGCCAGGTGCTCTCACGCGTGCAGTTGGCTATTGGGGAGGTGAGGGAATGAGTAGGGATGCCTCTCACGCAGACGCTTGGCCATTGGGGAGGTGAGGGAATGAGTAAGAGTGCCACATGCTCTCACTTGCTGCGTGTCACTTTCACGCCTGCGCTTAGCCATTGGGGAAGTGAGAGAATTAGTAGGGGTGCCACGTGCTCTCACTTGCCGAGTGTCACTCTCACACATGCGGTTGGAAAATTCGGGAGGTGAGGGATTGAGTAAGAGTGCCACGTGCTCTCACTTACTGCGTGCAACTCTCACGCATGCGCTTTGCCATTGGGGAGGTGAGGGAAGGAGTAGGGATGCCAGGTGCTCTCACTTGCTGCATGTCACCCTCACGTGTGCGCTTGAGGTGAGGGAATGAGTAGGGGTGCCTTGCGCTCTCACTTGCTGCGTGTCACTCTCAAGTGTGCGCTTGACCATTGGGGAGTTGAGGGAATGAGCAGGCGTGCCTTGCACTCTCACTTGCTGCATGTCCTATAATGCGTGTGCTTATCCATTGGGGAGGGAATGACTAGGGAATGCGTAGGGGTACCACGGGCTCTCACTTGCTGCATGTCACCCTCATGCGTGCGCTTGGCCATTGGGGAGGTGAGGAAAGGGGCAGGGGTGCCACGGGCTCTCACTTGCTGCGTGTCACTCTCGCGTGTGCGCTTGGACATTGAGGAGGTGAGGGAATGAGCAGGGGTGGCACGCAATCTCACTTGCTGCATGTCACTCTCACGTGTACGCTTGGCCATTGGGGAGGGAATGGGTAGGGGTTCCACTGGCTCTCACATGCTGCATGTCACTCTCACGTGTGCACTTCGTGTGCAGGTTCGGGAGGATAGCTCAGGGGCAACATGCTTGCCTTGGAAGCATGACAACACGGAGCAACACAGGTTCGGTCCCCGGGTCCGCGTTTATAAACCTCTGGGTATTCAGCATGTTATAAATAACCTATCATAACATATCACTTGGCCATTGAACAGGTGAAGGAAGGAGTAGGGGTGTCAGGTGCTCTCACTTGCTGCGTGTCACTCTCGTGCGTGCGCTTGGCCATTGGGGAGGTGAGGGAATGAGCAGCGGTGACACGCGGTAAGGTCAACACACCCTGAATTGAGGGAAGGTAGGAACGGAAGATACTATGCCATCTCATTTCACTAATGCTTATTATAAAGTTCAAATGCATTAAACGTGGACAATGGTTTTCTTTCTCAAGGTTTCCGTACTTGGGTGCAGGGACTGTGGCTTTCTTGAGCACACTTATCCTATGTATGTCTGTGACTGTTCCTCTGTGTCCACTTTCTTTAAGGAAACACTTCTTGCTGTCCCCTTTGCTAGTGTTGCTTTCACCTATATCTCTATTGCTGTGCGTACTTGGCTGCTGTCATGTGTCGTCCACTGTCTGTTGGTACAAGTGTGGGCCGCATTCAGATTGACTTGTAGTTACCAGAGGTGTAAACTACAGGGTACGAAATTCCTCTACTTTTTCGAAAAATCAGCCATCGTTACCTTACTTTCTGTCACACTGAGAACCGTTCCTGAATGGAAGGCAAACTTGTGATTTTTGCTGCGCCTTTACTGGGGATTCGAGCTTCGGCCCTGCTGAATCTGCTGTAATGCCACATCCAGATGAGCTACCTTGGAGACACTGGCTTGCTGTTGTTTATTTCAGTAGCCTACTTGGGGCGTAAAGCCTATTCCCGAGCCTCCACATAGACCTGCTCCCACCTCCTCTTTACACTCTACACCTCTGCTTTTGCGGGTACTAACCTCCCCCTTTGGGTTCTTGTGCCAACTCCTTGCAGATAACACCCAAATCACCTTCTCTTTTCCTGAACTTCTCTATCAAATTTCCAGCTCTCTCTCTCTTTGCCATGAATGGCTTTGCACACTCTGATGTTAAACTCTAACAAAACAGAGTTGCTTTTCTTCCCTGCCAAATGCTCTCTCTCATCTCTTTCCCTGCCTATCCAGTTCCCCACGAACACTCTCCCCTGCTCTTCTTCAGCTAGAAACCTCAGCGGCATCTATGACCCTTCTTACGGCTTTTCTACTTTCATCGCCAAAACTGGAACCGCAACTCCCCTCAACCGCCTAAATATTAGGAAAATCAGACACCCCCTTCCTTTCAACACTTCCAAGCAACACTTAATGACTCTTGTCTTCTCTAAACTGGACTACTGCGTCAGCATCCTCTTTGGTCTGGCAACTATTCTTTCTGTCCTCTCAACAATTTCGTTAACTTCACTACCAGGACTCTCTTTGAACTCCCTCACTTCACACCTACTTTCTCGTACCGTACTGGATGGCTGATGATGCAAAACAGGGCCAGATTTAAATGTATTCTCCTGGTTCACAAATCTATCCGCGGTCAGGCTCCACTGTATATAATCTCCTCTATCCAACTCTACAAGCCTTTTCGTAACCTCTTCTCTGCCCCCTTGACTATCCTTGTGGCACATTGTCTTCCCTGTGCTTCCTCTTCCTTCCACTCTTTCTCTCTTCTTGCTCCATTCACTACCATGGAATTATTTTCTGCTGGACATCTGAGAAACAGTCCAAAATTATTTTTTAAAAACCAAACTAAACGTCTACCTCGTCACCTCTTAGTTACCCTCTTAACCTACCCCTCATCTGCCCTGTAGCTAATATTTTTCCCACACCTCTAACCTGCCTCTGTCCCCCAAACTCTCTGCCTCCACTTCATCCATCATGGTCACTTCCCTAGCACACCTGGCCCTACCACCTACTTGCACTAAAAAATGTCTAATGTTGATTGTCCTTAATCTTTGTAAGTCCCCCCCCATGCATTGATCGCACTGACTGTTCCATTTACTCCCCTTCACAACCTGGTCAGAATGTCCCTCAAATCCACCCCATTGTAAGAAGCTTGCTGCTTCCCATCAAATCTGATATCTTATCTATTGTACGTTGTTTTGTGATCAAAAGAGAATTGTTCCTTCCCGTATAAAATAAATAAATAAGTGTACACGATTACCATGACATTTCTGCATGCACAGCCGTGTGTAGATACTGGGTGGTGAGAAGGGTAGCTTTACTCTTTGCCATGTCCCTTAAGAGGTGGGAATGGTGGGTGATTAGAAAGGGCAGGGTGTATGAAGCTGCCTGTTGTGGGGACAATGACTGAAGGAAATGGTGCTTGTGTAAGATACATTTTCTTTCATTGTGTTTTTTTCAGTCTTGGTAGTCCAGTTGGAGATCAGAGCTGTGGGGGGTGGAGTAAAGGAAAGGCAGGAACCAGGTACGAACTGTGTATTGCCGTGGGGTGCAGGGTGGTGAGGGAGTCAGGGTGGGCTGGGTCGGTGGGGAGCAGGGGGAAACATAGGTCCCCTACTCTGTTTGTACACTTCGACTTCTGGGAGTTAGAGTGTAGCTAGTGATAGTAGCTTGTGCTTTCTCTTTATAGATGACTACAGGGCACAGATTCCACATCTTCCCCCATGCACAACAATGGCATTCCTCATCACTCCTTGTACCTTGGTGGCTCCACTGTGTCTGGAGGAGGAATCTTGCCCTCAGCTTTAGCAAGCATTTTCTGAGATGGGCTTGCACTTGGCAGCGTGACGGGCATCATACGCCATGGCACGCTTGAGTACACTGTACCTTCCTTTCGTATTCTTCCATGCCCAAGCTGGGCTCTGCGGCCCCGGCCTGCACCCATGGAGGATTGAGCTTGGTATGTTCTTGGCTTCCACTCCTTATTGATCTTCTCCTAATGTCTGTGATAGAGAGTTGGTGGTGACTGTGAGCTTCAATGGCTTTCCCAACTGCTTGGTAACAATCTTTGTTGGCTGCGTGGACCTGCAGAAGTCTCTTTAATGGATCTATTAATGGACGTCACCTGACCATGTCCACGTGATGAGAGCATTGCCGCTAAGTATTGGGGACTGCCTGCCCTCTGGAACATCTCGGTAAGCACTCTTATGATGGTTTTCGTGGTTGTTGCATGAAGGAGGCTTTGATCCACTTGGTTGTGTGCTCACTAAGCACCACAGCATAGTGATGTGTCATGCAGCACAGGGCCAATGGAATCTATGTCGACTTTCTCCCACGCGATGCCAGACCTTTTGGTGCTGGTCAGTTGGGGCGCATGCGTAGTGAGACGCTTGGCCCGCTCGAGTTCCGTAGCACAGCTTTGGGGGGTGTGGTGCCAGTCAGGGTGCAAAGGGCACAAGAGATGGTGAAGTAAGAATTAAAGCTTGCATGGCGAGTTCGTGAGAGGGCAGGGCATCAGAAGCATGCAATGTGATATCATCTCGGAGAAGGTCACCCTGTAATACTGAATAATGCCCTTTAAGCTTGCACATGGATCTGTGTGTGGTGTTTCTACATTTCACTATTGGGATCAGATCTTCTTTATATTAAATATAACTAGCAACTTCACATGAATGCTGGTGCCGTCTTTGCTTGGACGCCAAAAGCACAAAACGTGATATCATGCATACAAGGCCTTCCTGGGTTGGAGGGTTCAATGTTTAGATGTTCACTTGATCTTTGCATGGGCAAGGCTGGTAAACCAGTGCTGAGTTGTGGTGCGGCACAATATTCTCATCATGCTGCAAACAACATGGACTTCATGTACATGAAACACTTGTGTATGAGCGCGATATAAATAGAATATCATATATCCGATCATACTAAGCAAATATCATGTAGTTCTGTATTCTATTTCAGAGGGGTACCGTTCTATTTTTTGGCCCTGTAGTAACTGGATTGTTAGGGTTTATCTGTTCTTTTGGCCAAAGTTCATGGGCCAGGGTCATGGCGAAGATGTTAAGGTGTGTTTTTAACAATATTGATAATGCCATGCAGAGATCAACAACATGCTATGGGCCTTCATAGCAGGCTGTGTGAGCTGCAGGCTTTGTGCTTCATTTGCTGGTGCCAAATGTTTGAGATATTCACATAGTAATAGTCAAAGGATCACCGACCCTTCAGCTTGCATATTGTTTGATCTGGACGCATTGTTTGTTTTTGGGGCCGACCCATATTCTTGCTTACAACTGTAAATGCAATGAGCAACTGTGAAAGCCCAGACTATTGGCTTTGCCAATGCGTGTTTCCTATTCTAATGTTGATGACTGCCAGGTGAAGTTACATCAAAGCGGTGCGTGCTTTTATACTGTGATACCCCTCAGCGAGCCATCTTCTGTAAGCTAAGAGGTGCCATCACTAATGTATACGCTGGGGCATACATAAATGATAGGAAATGTATTTTCGTGAGTTCAATGCCATGTGAGCCTCTTCCAGCAAGATAAGTGGCTGAGTGGCACTCATTACAATAACCTGACTGACTGGGCTCCCCAAGCACGTCCAGCATTATTTGTTATTGAGCCAAGACAATGATATAGTAGCACTCTAGTGTATCGATGGAAACTGATAGACAAGAATTAAACTTAAAAGACTATGGCCCTCATTACACAGTAGGCGGTATGGGTTTACCGGTACCGGTATTTTACCGGTACCGGTAAATCCTTACCGCCTTACTACGAGGTCTCTTTGCGGGTTGGGGAATTTAACGCCTGCTTTTTGCAGGCGTTAAAAACCAACCTGCAAAGGGACCAGGGAGCTAATTACGGTACCGCAATTTGCGGCGCCGTAATTAGCGCCTTCCCCATTCCCATAGAGCCCTATGGGGCAAAAATGGGAATGGGGAAGGGCAATGGGGGAAGGGGGAATTACCGCCCCACCAACCTTGGAATAGGGCAGTAATTCCCCTTTCCACCAAGGCGGTGCCGGTATTTTACCGGCATGGACCAAGGTGCCCACCGCCATCCGTGTAATGAGGCCCCGTGTTATTTTCATTTTGTCTAGATTCAAGTCTGGATTTTTAGTTCACGGAGGATAGCACAGGGGCAATGCTCTGGTCGTAGAAGCAAGACCATGCACAGCAACAGAGATACGAATCCCGGATCCGGGCTTAGAAACCGAAAAAACAATTAAATAAATAAAGTAGTAGGCACTTTAATCTTGTCGGTTTTCAGCAAGCAGCCTTTTCCTCTTGATTGTCTAGCTGCATTGAAGAAAACAAAATGAGCAATACTGCATGGTGTTGATAATTAAGCTTTGATATCCTGCGCCGGTAGGAACTCAGGGGTGCTGGATCCTCTCAGTTATCCGGCGTATTATTAGCTGGAATGGTACCGCGTCTGGAAATGACAAGTGCTAGTCAGTAGATCATTTGGATTTCATGTTGTGTGTGTTTTCTAGTATGCCACATGGATATAGGATCACCCCGAGCACGCATGCAGAGAGGATGCTCCCAGGTCACCTTATCCAGCACTGCCTGAGAAGGGCACGCATGTGATCTTCAGACAATTGGCCGCCAGACGTTGTCGCGTAATATAAGAAGCCAGGATTGTATATCATTTGACAGAATGCCTATCCGTTCGTCTTTCAAGCATCCCGGACACCTTGTTCCTTTAGTGTTCTTCAAAGTGCACGCTCTTTAGAGCGTGGATGTTCAAACACCTGCTTCTGCGCCTTTGTTTTCCGTGCATGCTACCCTGGTGTTACAGGAATCGAAAGTGCTGGGAGCTGGGAACTATTTAGCTCCTGCTTGCAGCCTAGAATTGGCAGGTTAACTTGGCACCAGAAGTGGCCTTTGACTGATTGGCCAAATGGGACCGAATAAACACATCTCTGTGACTTTAACCCTCTGTTGTTGGGAATGTGTATACAGTAGCGCAGGACGCATCGAGAAGCCTCTGAAAGTATAATGGCCCATAAACATTGGACACAAAGTTATAGTTTTGATCTCATTTGGAAATTAGATTTGTACATGTTATGTCCAGCTCTTCATTATCCTGGTATAATTCACACTTACTAGATGACGGTTGATAGCCATGACTTAGTTGTAGTTCCTGCTCGTCAAATCTTTATTTTGATCCCTGCAATTATACCGGTCATCTGTGACTGCTGCAGAAGGAGACACTAAGGGAACATTCTCTGGAATACATGCATTGGTCTGAATGAATCAAATGTTAGTTATGGAAGCTTTATTGACCCAGTGCGAGGGCCGTACTGGGCATTATGGACCCTGAAGACCAAATTAAAGGCCTGAGCTCAATGAGGGCTTTTAACATGTTTTACTGGGCCATAACCTGCATTCGCACTGGGGAAGTGCTCTCAGCTAATCAGGTGGGTGGAACAGCAGACAAGAATTCACAATCTCTGCCTGCTGTTTCAGCCACTGGAGGCCCTTCTCCGGGTGGCACCATCTTTTTTAGCAATGTGGGGAGGCCACAGGGACCCTCCCATTTATTTATTTATTTTTTACTATTTCCCAACTCCCCACCCCTGTCCCACTTACCTGAGCGTTGCGGCAGGGTCTGCCGCCGCCACACGGCCTCTCGCTTTTCCAGGCCACCATAGTAATGGAAGAGGGGCAACCCTACCGCTTTGGTAACCTGGGGATCTATTGGCCTACAAGGAGGTCACGGGTTGCTACCCCCCCATTCCAGCCCTTCCATGTGCACCTTTCCATTAGACTAGAACCAAAATAGGGTTGTTGATTTTTGCCCTCACCCTACAGAAATCTTCGTTCTCCTAACTAGGCATGCAGAAACGTCACGATGGAGACATACACACTCATTTTACCCTCAAACAGAAAAGAAGCCCCGAGGCCCACATTGAACTTCAGCGCCTAGTCAGTCAGACACAGACCTGAGTGGGGAATGACATTGTGCCTGCCTGCATCTGACTTACATTCCACTTCTTGAAAGGGAACACTGGTAAGACACTTGTTTAGCAGCTGAGCGCCATGGAACACCACCTGTCTGGCGGGAGCTTTGATATTCTTCTCCTATTTCAGAGGAGAAATAAGGGTTTCAGAGGCACTTACTCGTGCTGCATAGAGGCATTTATTTTATTTTCAATTTGTTCGCAATTTTAAAGCGCACTAAGCCTGTAGGCGTCAAGGCGCTGTTGCACACATGTTACTCGCAATGCTTACAGTCAGGCAGTAATCATACAAAGCACAAGGCTTAAATAGTCAAATCAGGAGGGTAGCCGGCACAGACCATACACAGCGCAGGGCTGGAATAGTCAGATCAGGTGGGTGGCAGGCACAGCCCATACACAGCACAAGGATTAAATAGTCAAATCAGGGGGGTAGCAGGCACAGACCATACACAGCACAAGGCTGGAATAGTCAAATCAGCTGGGTAGCAGGCACAGACCATACACAGCACAAGGATTAAATAGTCAAATCAGGTGGGCAGTAGGCACAGATCATACACAGCACAAGGCTGGAATAGTCAAATCAGGTGGGTAGCTGGCACAGACCATACACAGCACAAGGATTACATAGTCAAATCAGGTGGGTAGCAGGCACAGACCATGTACAGCACAAGGTTTAAATAGTCAAATCAGGCGGGTAGCAGGCACAAACCATACACAGCGCAGGGCTGGAATAGTCAAATCAGGTGGGTAGCAGGCACAGACCTTACACAGCACAAGGCTTAAATAGTCAAACCAGGAGGGTAGCAGGCACAGACCATACACAGCGCAGGGCTGGAATAGTCAAATCAGATGGGTAGCAGGCACAGACCATACACAGCACAAGGCTTAAATAGTCAAATCAGGAGGGTAGCAGGCACAGACCATACACAGCGCAGGAGTGGACTAGTCAGATCAGGTGGGTAGCGGGCACAGACCATACACAGCACAAGGATTAAATAGTCAAATCAGGTGGGCAGCAGGCACAGACCATACACAGCACAAGGCTTAAATAGTCAAATCAGGAGGGTAGCAGGCACAGACCATACACAGTGCAGGGGTGGACTAGTCAAATCAGGTGGCATGACAGTTGTTTGAAATGTATGTATGTATGTAGCACTGGATTTGTGCACCGATAATCCAAAAATGTTCATGTAAATATTTGAAAGAAAGTCAGACATTGAGGGGATGCCTACACTCGTTGTACATTTTGCAAGATGCTGAAGAAGGGCTCTTTGCCACATACTGCTAGGGCATACAAACATCTGCTTGTGTGTTTTCTGTCTCTCATTGCCCCTAATTCTGGTAGGTGTTGCTTTTGTGTGAATTGTTGCCTTCCTAGCTGTGGTCGGAATTCTGCTCTCACAATCCCAAGTCTTGATCACAGAGAGTAGATGTTGCGTTTGTGTGAATTGTTGCCTTCCTAGCTGTGGTCCGAATTCTGCTCTCACAATCCCAAGTCTTGATCACAGAGAGTAGATGTTGGTTTTGTGTGAATTGTTGCCTTCCTGGCTGTGGTCCGAATTCTGCTCTCACAATCCCAAGTCTTGATCACAGAGAGTAGATGTTGGTTTTGTGTGAATTGTTGCCTACCTAGCTGTGGTCGGGATTCTGCTCTCACAATCCCAAGTCTTGATCACAGAGAGTAGATGTTGGTTTTTTGTGAATTGTTGCCTTCCTAGCTGTGGTCGGGATTCTGCTCTCACAATCCCAAATCTTGATCACAGAGAGTAGATGTTGGTTTTGTGTGAATTGTTGCCTTCCTAGCTGTGGTCGGGATTCTCATCTCCCAATCCCAAATCTTGATCACAGAGAGTAGGTGTTGGTTTTGTGTGAATTGTTGCCTTCCTAGCTGTGGTCGGGATTCTGCACTCACAATCCCAAGTCTTGATCACAGAGAGTGGGTGTTGCATGCCATGAGTCTTCCGTCCATGGCTGATAAGAAGCTTTGCAATTTGCTTGGCCTTGCTTAATCTGCTTCTGAACAGGTGGGTAGACGGCATTAACATGACTGAGGGGTCACTTCAGATCTACACGGCATATGCAAGTGAAATCAGCATTTAAGTAAGGGATACCAGATTCCTAAAAGTCTAGAATATTGTTAGCATCACTCACAAAACAACACAGCTTAAGTGCTGTCAAATGGTGAAAGCAAAGGGCCAATGCCACTGTTAGGCGGAAGATTGGTCAACTGTATTTGTTATATCTTTGAAAAACATTTTACAAGTTGTACTTTTTGTATTGCAATCTTATAGTTACACAAGTACATTGAGACAGTGCCAAACTGTGTGTGAATTGGAACAACACAATTATGAATGACATCTAAGACAAACACAAATTTACCATATAGTGCATGCATTGGAGCATTTGATTGTCGTCCTTCAGCCAACAACACCCCTTCTACAAAGATGCAATTGAAAAATGTTAACCACCACAGATATTTGTGTGTTTTCATTCAAAGGACAAGTGCTTCCACAATAAGCATTTTACAAAAAGACATATTGTTGGTGGACATCATTGGCTAATACTGATGACTTTCCCATGAATTTCAGAGTATTTTACAAACATACACACGTGTGCAGATCGAGGTGTGGATCATGTTGTTGGTAGACCGTGCAGTGGGTTATAATGTCACTCTCCAGGCAAAGGTTGCCTAATAGCGTTCTTGAAACCTGGGAGTGTATTTAGAGCCAGTGTGCATCCAGAAAAGCACAATTTGGAGTTCACAAAGAAACTGTGCAATTGACCATCCATTCAGGATAATGTATATTTGATCGGAGTGGTCAGTGAAAACTCCCAGATCATTACATCTCCAGCAGATTGAATGCGTTTTGCATTTGTGATTTATTTTCTGAAAGAGAGAATCCCAAACATCTTTCAGTTGTGAACTTGGTGGCAAACACTTTTGTTAATGTGAGAGGGCATATGCCTCACACCAAGTGTTCTCCTCATTGTTGTGAAGAAAACACAAATATAAAATCTGACATTCCAAATACAGATTTATAGAATTGCAGCATGCTCGTCCTCGAACACGCATAAAAATGCAGGGCATCTAGAACCCAGATTTGTTCCTGTCAATCAATATCTAGGTTCACCCTACAGTCTTTACCTTCATCATCTGGAATAAAGGCTGTTGTAATCAAGAGAATGCGATCTAAGTGAGTATACCAGTGGTTGGTAAAACAAGGCCACATCTGAGACATTGAGACCTCTGTCATTCTAGCTCTATGAAATGAAGGATTTCAGATGTGTAAGTAAAGGAATCCTGATGTGTGATCACAAATTAGCATTGAGGACCTGAGAAAGAATTGAAAGCATATTTTCCAAATAAAAGATCCAAAGTTTGCAGATAGGATGGAGACCATCGAGCAGACCCACAATCAAACCAAAACTGCGGTGACATCCCGTTGTTTCACAGTAGGGCCCAGCCAAAGAGTTTAGGATTCTGCAAAGCGAGTTCTATGTCCACCTGTGTGCATGCATCTTTGAGGTCTTTAGCTCTAAAGAATGCATTGCTGACAAGCTCAAGTAAGTAGCCCGGTCCACCATGCATATTCCTTCTATGAATCTGCGGGCTCCCTGCAAAGGCAACACGTTGCTGACAACCGCTCTTCTTAACCATTCTGATATAATCGGAAATCGGAAATGACCAACCATTTGAAAACTGTGGCAAATCCAAGTATTGCCAAGCATGCGGATAGCTTGCCCAAGAGACATTGGGCCAGCCTGCACTTACAAGTTTGAATTCCAGCAGGGATGGCCTGCCAATATGGGCAGGGGGGAACCGCCCTCTCGTCTGACTGGCAGGCTCACTCCCTCCCCTGAGTGGCAGTCAGCACAGTCCCCCAGGTGCTTTAATTGCACGGTGGACTGTGCTGCCTGCCCCCACCGCACATTTGTTTTTGTTGCAGATCACTTTTGGCTCTGCATAAACATAGCGCATAATAATGGGAGGCGGCGGGACATCGGAAGGCTGGCCCTGCCTGCTCTCATTATTGAGCTAGCAACCTAGACACGCTGACTGACAGGAAAGGAGTCCTGTGCTGTCAGTCAGTGTGTTCACATTTAAGCGATGAGGAGACCTGCAGCGTGAACATGCTGACTGACAGGAGAAGTCCCTTTCTTTCTGTAGCATGGCATTTTTAACTGGTTGGGAGTCCTTACGTGGTAATAGTGGGATATATTGGTGCAGCATGCATGGACATGTATTGGACAGCCAGCATGAATATGTTTTATATACTGGCATGTGTTGTGGGCAAAGGCATAATACAAATGCATTGGGAAATGGTCCTGTGCACTGTGGTGACTTGCACAGTGGTGTACTGGGAACCAAAAGAGGCCTTTGAAATGTTTTAATTTTTTTATTTTTTTATTAGTGAAAAGTGTTTACATCAAGAACCTTTTCACTACCCATGAAAACTTCAATACAAATAGTATATATCAAATCTAAAAAAACAGGTACATATTCACATTAAAACAGACACAATTTAACCCGTCAAGGGAATAGCTCTCTCAAGAAGAGCAATGCCACAAAGCGCCAGACATTCATCCTTGAGGTCATAATATATTGCCACACTAAACCACTTGACAACATCTTAAAATCTTGTAAAAGATGATCAAAATAAAACAAAGATCAATCACTAAAAACCTGGCATTCTAATAATAAATGGTAAATCTGCAAGTTCTAAGTTCACGCTCAACATTCTCCTGAGCCGCAAGGATCCCTCTTTAAGGGAAAAGGTTTAGCCATAATCAGAGGAATTGGGGGTGCCAAAAGGTGCTATGGAATGTATTCAAATAATCAGGTATGACACCCAAAGGCCTCACATCTAACAAAATTCCCAGACACAAATGGTATTTGCAGACCACTTGGATCTAAAAGATCCCATCTAATCCCCAACGTTTTTTGTTTAGCTTGTTGTGATGAATCTGACATTAATTCAATGGTTACGTTATACTGTGCCATGATTTCACCACACTGGAACACCCATTTATTAAGTGGAGAACATGTTTTTTAATCCATAATCCGCTTAAGTTTCCACCAAATCGTAGATTCCTCCGCAAATACAATTTTCGACAACCAAATCAGATTTTTCCATATAACACAGACAGCAATGGAGGATTGACCCACCGCGTACCTAATGACGGCTGCTGGAACTCCCATAGGTAATTTCAAGACTTTCTGCCAAAAAACGCCCTCTAGTTTAGCCCAATTGGCTAACAAACACAATAGTAAGGTTTCTGCAAAATAGGTACTCACTGGGACCACCTTCTTTTTGCAGTAATATATAACACAAATCAGGCAAAAATATCCATATTTTTTATTTATCTGGTGGCCTGGGCTGCTAATGAAATCATTTTAGATTTTTGATAATAAAAGAGCTCATTATAACTAAAACCTTCAAATAAATAAAAACCCAGGTAAATAAAACTGGAGACTTGTGTTGACGAGGAGAGGAAATTACTGACGAGCCCATTGGTCAGCACTCACCCTCGAAAACTAGTTATACAAGATAGCTGCACCAGGTGAGGACAGAGTGCAGGATTCACATACTCCAGCAAGATCCAATAATCAGGACTCAATAAATTGGCAAAGGGAAGTCTTTTTAATGATACATACATCAGCTAATGGAAATCAGCAGCATCGCGATCACCTGCCTCACCCCGACATCCTCGAACATTAGTCCAACAGCCTCTTTTATGAGCAAAATCCATCATCATTGACGTCTAATTCTACAAAAAATCACCATGCAATACAATTGGTTGGGAAAGGTAACTTAAGTATAGGTGCTATATCTGTATATGGAAATAATGCAAGTGGATTGGATAACTCTTATCGGGTGGACGTCATCGCCCTTCCCTCTACACCACACGTGATTGACGTCACTACAAGTATGACGTCTCATTGTTTACAGTGTCTATAGGACCCTAGATTGCATGGTCCCTTGTGATTGGGCAAGTTACACCCCTAAACATAAATCTCTATTTTAATTAGCAGCTTTAGAGTAGACACCCAGGTGCCTAGTGTCCCAAGATTCACCCTTCCTCCCTTCCATCAATCAGTGTTTTGTTTTAGGGCTGTGTGTCAAATAGTTGGCTGGGTATTGCTTCGGATCTGTAGTCTCTTATCAGGAAAGGTTATGGCACCCTCTGGTTCTGGATGACATCAGACGGTGGTACATCTTCGCGCCTGTCTGGCCACGTGTTGGTTCACTGTGAGTCTGCTTCAGTTTCCAACCTTTTGTGCATTTAATTCTGTGTGCGCTTGGCCACCTGCATGGGCCTCTCTTATCTTGACCTTCACGGGCGGGCTGGTATTCTCTGTAGTTGGAATTTCGTGAGCTCATGCTCACCTCCCCTTCTCTGGTTGACCTCGATCTCCCCGGCATAAGACTCTTTTTGTTGAGTTTCAATTCCGTTCCTTCTCTGGTTTTTGCTGGGTTTCTAAACTCGGCCTGTCAGGTCTTTGGCCGCCTCGGTACATTTCTGCTTTCGCAAAATGGAGTCGCACGTGTACATTGTGCAGTATTGAGGTAGGTATATGGTTGGCGCTTGCCGCTCTACTCTCCAACTAGGCAATGCAAGCAGTATCGATTTCTTAGCCTCTTGCATTTCAAGCTTATTTACACACATTCAACAGGGCGGTTGCTTCCATCTTGCCTTATGGCACCATTCTCCTATGTTTTAACAGTGTCTCTCCCCTGCATCCATTATCATTATCCTTGAGGTTACTAGTACTGGCATTTGTGCTTTCAGTAGCCAAGTCTGTTTGTTCTCGGGGATGCTCGGGCCCTTGGTTTATTTTCATTGGCCTTCCATTAAGGCTTTAGGGGTCTCCTCGTGGACAGTGTGCAGGTATTCCTCATTCCGTATCAGTGGCTGGTATGGCTGCCTGATAGGGTATCGTGCTGCCCAGGGTTGTCGCATTATGGCTGCTTCAACCGGTATTGATCTCCTTACGTACAAGGGGCAGAGTCCCAGTGGGGCTCTCTGTTGGTTTATTTGCTCCTCATACGTCACGTACCACGGCGAGTACCTTACTGGCAACTCGCAATGGGGGGCAGGGGTGCGGGTCATATCAGGGACCTCCTCTACACTTGTTCGAATTCTTTATTTCCCAAAAAGCATTGAAAATTACTGTAAGAGAGTTTCCTTCCTGGTCTAAAGTGAACAAACTTTGTTTTATTTGCGTTTATAATCAAGTTGTTACTCATATTATAATCTTCATGACCCACAAGTTGTTGTTGCAGGCCGATGGGAGTGTAATCCATCATAACTATATTGTCTGCGTATCTGTGTATAAGAGGTAGTTCATAGGTTTGTCCGCAAGGCGAGAGGAAAACAGCAAATTCCATAAAAAACACAAGCAATGTTCGAACTGACAGGCTAAAAAGGAGTAGTGCCAAAACGCAACCTTGTTTAAAGCCACGCCTACTTTCAATCGGGCCGAAAGTAAACCATGTCTATTTAATCTCACCCGAATCCAAGTGCTAGCGTGCATGGCAATAATCATGTTTAGCAGGGGAGTAGGGCACCGCCATGCTTGTAATTTCTGCCATAGCCTGTTCCCTTTGATACTGTCGCAAGCCATGGATGATGTCAATAAAAGCAATGTATGCTGGCTTAGACTTCTCCATAGCTTCCTTTTTAAACAAGTGGTTTGACACCATTAGTGTTAGCTCCAGTCCCCCTCAAGGAGCCAGTTTGAAAGATATCCAGTCTCCTGTCCGCCTTAGCCTACGCTAACAAATCCCACAACAATAAAGATGTGAACATTTTAGATGGATGGTCCAATCATAGCTCTATAATTAGCCGGGTTTGCCCGAGGCCCCTTTTTGTAGATAGGCACTATTATTGAATGTAATGTTTTTTAAGGGGCCCCATATTACAGAGTGTAAACAAACCCAACCCCTTTCACATAAGAAAATGTGTAAATAAAACGAGTAACCACCCAAAGAGGCTCATGATACAGAGGCCGATAGGGAAATCTCCAGAATCCCCTGTAGGCCAGTCCACCCTTAGACTTGCGTCTATTTTTTATTTTTTTCATGCGCTACCATACAAAATGAATTGCAAATTGTGTGGCTTTTTAACCCATTTTTTCACAGAAAGTACTGTAAAATGCATCATTTTAACCCATTATTTTAAAAATATTCCCTGGTAGAACCACCCCGAACCCTCCTTGTTTGGGTCCCCTCGCTGCACTCCATCAGTTCAAAAATTCACCAGCTGCCACTGAATACCTGAACACTCATCCTGTCACATTCCGAGGTCAATAAACTGATTACCATTAAATTGGGTAATAACAGCTGGTATTGCAGTTCTTTGTAATCTGATATGTAATGCTTCACAAGAACACATGGTCACATTATGTCTGATATATCTATGCTTCTATATAAACAGGGGTTTTAGAACTTCAGAGGAAATGGGTAGGTGAGGCTACAAACAGATTTCAAAATGGATGAAAGATGATGCTTTTAGTATGATTAGCTGTTGAAATAGGTTTATTTACCAGCTTTGTCAGGGTCAGACGTTTCTTTAAATGGTCTTCTTGGCGAGCAAGTACCTCCCTATAAAGGTCTTTCATAATAAAAATTGCTAGATCGTCCACTTTTGTCATCTCTAAGTTCCAATTGAAAACCATCTCTATTTCCGTTATCATTGGAGTCCTTTAGTGATTGAGTAACTTTTGCCAAATATCTTTTCCTGACATTCAATATCA
Organism: Ambystoma mexicanum; assembly: GCF_040938575.1. Classification (NCBI taxonomy): domain Eukaryota; kingdom Metazoa; phylum Chordata; class Amphibia; order Caudata; family Ambystomatidae; genus Ambystoma; species Ambystoma mexicanum. The sequence continues at coordinate 190,164,179 of NC_090933.1, read as the reverse complement.
GGAGCGCAAATTACGGGATCTGGAGTTTAGGGTGCAGTTTTGCCAGATCTATTCATCTCTAAATGGTTCCCTCTATTACCAGTCACTAAGGGGTCCATAAAATTAGTATGTGGAGGGATAGGGAAGAAGACATCTCAGATGAGCTGAGATACTGAGTGTAGCACACTGTTGTTTGCAGCTCACACCAGGTGATAAACTTCTTCATTGACCACAGACTTTACCAAATGATGCTGTAAAATGCCATCTCCATATATCTGTCCTTGAAATATCCATCACGTTGAAAAGTTTTTTATGGTAAACCGGGTGTGTCCAACGGAACATAGCTCAAGTAGGAACATGGTCATGTAGATTTCTACTGAAAAGTTAAACTGATACTTTAGAAAGTCAATAGCTAGAGTTATGCCTCTGTCCTCATAGTCTGTTACGGGCCCCTTAAGAATGTGTCATAAAAAGTTTTTTTTTTTGTTTAAATTGCCTGCATTGTTGCCAATGCACACGTGGAAGTCGGGATATTACAGGAATTGGTATCATGGGATTGTGTTCTGTGTGGAATTGTGGCTTGTGTGACAGACATATCTAATGTTATGGACGTGTGCAGTGTGGCGTGCGGTTCCTTGGCCACCATAAGAGGCTACCTGAGCATGGTTGTCTTTTATGTCAAGATATGCCAATCATAAATATCTCAAATAGTTGCTTAGATCAGAACTAAGGGAAAAGAGCCAATTAGATGTATTACTGAGTTCAGTCCTTATTCTTCTCAACTGAGGTCTATCCTTAACAATCCTTTTAAAATCCGTTGTGGATATTGCCAATGAGATTGGAGAGTCTGTAATGTTAAGTTGTTCTAAGTGCCTATTGAAAGAACGTCTGTCTTCTAGTCATTTCCCTAATTCTGTTTACAGGAGACATAGTAATTGGCTGGAGACATAATCTAGAAGAGGGATTTTCTTTTATGTGTTCCAGGTGTGAAGCCTCCAGCATTGCTATGACTACTGTGGGCTTCATTGTGTGGTCGGCGTAGGTGCTCAATTCCAGCAGTATTAGCAAAATACCACCAGAATTACTGTATACCAAACTCAAGTTTTGGAAGAATACCCCCAGCAGCTTTCCTCTCGAATACCACTAGAAGAACATTCTGCTGCACAGATTTTCGGCAAAGTCTGCTTTTTTTGTCCTCTCTTTAAAAAGTGTAGCTAAACATTTTAAAATGTAACCAAATAATTCATTTTTTACTGCACCCTGTTTTTTTTTTATTAATTAAAATGATGCAGGTAATTCTATTTCTCAAAGGTTTGTCAGATAATGAGACCCGAACTTCATAAATGCTCCATGTCAAAACTAGAGTGCACACATGTGCCTTGCTGTAGCCAGTCCCCTGGCATCTATAGTGCCAGCCCTTCAGTGACACACAGCTCGTTGAAAGGGCATCTGTGGGAGCTGTTGGAACTGTCTGCACCTCTTATCTGAGTTCTGATAATTGTATGCCTTGGTCCGTGTGGTAGCACATACATCTTTCAATATAAGCCATGCCTAGTTGTGGCATGGTGACTGAAAAGAGCACACAATTATGCAGTCACATCAATTTGACATTTCACCAGTAACAGCTCTGTAAACAGGGCTATGACAGGACTTTTTGTTGTGTTTTATGATGAGATTGTCTTCTCAGTCCTACCTAGATTCCTTTCTAATTTGTTCTTGACTCTATGGACTGAATATGGTCAATACTGCTTTATCATTTTGGAATTCGTTCCAGCATTTATTTTCTTATCAGAATTATCAGGGTATTAGTTGCTCTCATTCAACCCTTGCTTGAGCATCACACTAATTCATTTATATAAATTACTACTTTCAATGTTATTTTTAAAGTTGTAATGATAGGATTTTTTCAGGTTTAAATTGTCACCTGATTTATTTAAACAATAATACCCTATCTGTGGGGTTGGATCGGCTGGTAACGGCACTGGGGTCCAGCGTTAAGGACCTTGCTGCGCTTGGGCCTATAGCTTGGCCCTGCGGCATCCTGTTCATTGAAGCAAAATGTTGTCATAGTGGTCATAGGCTGCACAACAGGGGGTGCAAGTTAAGGTGGTTTAGCTGAATTTCAGGGGTTTTGTTACGTTAAGTTCGCATTTTAATGCCCCTGCAACTAAAGTTGTTTTCCTTGAATTTCAAAGGTTTTGTAACAATCTATTGCTCACCTTAACGTCCCTGCAACTACAGTTTTTTTCCTTGAATTTCCAAGGTTTTGTTATACCATTGTTATTTCCGCACCACTTGGCCTTTGGCTGTGCCCACTGTATATTTTCGAACACTACCAGACCGCTGGACAGAAAGAGTTTGCACCCTCTGCTGCTTTGTAAAAACATTCTGGAGTTCAGGTGACGTGAGTCGGTGTTGGCTTGCTGGATTGTCATTGACTCAGGTAGGATGCAGTGGCTTGAAACTCTTCCGAGGCTCTTATCTCTTAGGCGTCAGTTGTAGCTTGATTGTTGTGGGTAGCTTTGTGAATTATCCATAGTATTGTAACATATTGCATTTATGCGTTTGTGCAACTTATGGTCCAAATACCTCAAGTCAAATCTTAACTGAAGCCACTTTAGGACTTTATCCGACGAGATGCAAGGGTAGAGAAACAGATGTGAGGAATGTTCCTTGTAGGAGGATGGGTGCAATGCTCGTCAAGGACCTATGGGGAACCTAAAGTTTACATGGCTTTTCTGACAACTGATGAAGAGGAACGGCATCTGATACCAAGTGGAATTAAAGGAACAGCCACTGAGCTGTCTCTGTGGCCAGTTATTTGGGAAATCCCTGCTGTCAAGAAGCAGAGGACAATCCACACCACACAAACGGTTTATTAAGGGTAGTCACACACTGTTTGAAATTGGGCCAAAACACATCAAAGGCTTCGAAAACCACTTCTCCCATTCCTATGAACTGTCCTTAAGTATCTAACAAGTGGAATCAACAAAATGGCCTCTCCTTGGCAAAAATAATGAAGAATCGGAATGGATTCTTCTTAGGCGTAACTGTGAATTTTTGTAACTGTCAATCCGGGGATCCGTTTCCAGGAAGTATTACCACTTTTCACTAATCAAAATATACAGGATGTCTTTGTTTTCGGTTAAAACCCCAAAGTTTCTGTGTTTCCTGATCTTCAATCGGAGGTTCCGTTCCTGGCCTACAGTCTCACAGCAAGCAAAGTCTTGAGAGTTGGTGCCCCCACACTACCTACTTGGCTCTTTGTTCTGTAGATTAAGCACCTCAGGATGCTAATAGCAATAACAACCCGCTCTTTGGGTCATAGTGGGATTGTAACATCCTGTGGCCTGCTTTGAAGATCTTTGCTGTGCTGTTTTCCTATTTTTCTCTTGCTGCTTTGGTAGAACACACTGATTTCCCATTATAGTTAATTAGTACCCGGCGAGGGTCAATGAGCTTGTTACAAGCAAGCTCATTGGCCCTTGCCCAGGCCTTACATTGCCGAGAAGGCTCTGAAGCCTCTGCTTCACTGCCGCGGCTCTGCGGTTCCTTCCGTGACTGGCTGCCATGGAAAGGTAGAAGGGACTACACATAATCCCTTCTCCTTTTCCATGGTGACCCTTTTTTTGTTTACTTTTTTTCTCCATTTGTCTGAATGGCCGCGATGGAAAGAGAGAAGGGACTGTGTGTAGTCCCTTCTCCCTATCCCCGGCAGCCATTTTGTTTGCTGTTTTTTTTCTCGAGTCGAGAAACGGTTGCAGCGCCGTTTCTCGAGTCGAGCAAAATTGCAATTAGTACCCCGGTACGACATGCCGGGGTACTAATGGCAATATGACCCTCTGAGGGGGGAAATTACTGGTCAGGTAATGGACCCTCTCCTCGGGTCATATTGCCCATTAACAGCATCCTGCTTAGACATCATCAACCTTTTGGTTTTCTATTGCCTAGTTGACCGGACTTCTTTTCTTGACTCACAGTTGTACTTTCTTTGGTGGTCCATTCATTGTCAGTGTCTTGATCCAGCATTGCTGGTGCCACTAGATTTGTGCAGCGATGCGCATGCGACCGCTGCAAATGCTTCTTAATTAGGCAATTGTCGCATTTGTCACATGAAAAAAATTATTTGCCATGAGATCAAAAGCAAAACAAAAAATCAGCACGGAAAATCCTGCTCTGGGGACACTCTAGAATTGGCCTTCACTTGTCTGCTTGTTGATCGCTTTATTCAGACATTAAAGCGCTGTCAGTCTCATCCACGTCTGTGATGCGATGCAATTTCTGGAGCGATTTTCAGGGTGTGCGTTTGGTCTTTGTCGTCGGAACAGGATCAGAACAAAAAGTTGTGTCTACATTCACTACAGGGTGGAGAGAACAGTTAATTCTATCTTCAAACATTTCAGGGCATTGTATAAATAACAGAGAGTAAAATGATTGGACTCCCATAAAGCTATCACTGCCTATTTGAATTTAGCAGAATACTAGAGTGTTGTGATAATTCACTTTTAATGTTTGGTTTCTATGGTGTAGCTGGCTAATGTTGGCATTTCGGTGCTATCAAAGTAGTAGGTTTCTCAAAAATGCCATATGGATTGAGAAAAAACCCAAAGATTTCATACCTTCTTCTAACCTGACGCACTAAATATGTTATGTGATGTTGAGTTTTATACCACTCTGTGCTGTTGTGGACAGATGTGAAATGGAGGGGTCCGGATGTGTTAGTGGGGGAAAGAGATAAAATGCAAGGCAGTTGTGCTGTTGTGTTAATGCATTCAGTTCTGCAAATACCCGGGTATTCTGTGTGAGCAGAGAGCAAGTGAAGTACCTGTGTCCTAAGGGATGCCAGTTTGTCCACAGTGCAAAGATGCGTTGGTCAGAACTGTGTATGGATACACCAGCGGACTTAGCCACCACAATGTGATGTATAAGTTCATTTGAGAGGTGTATAGTTTTGATGGTTGATGTGTGTTGGAACATAGAATTTGAGCATGTTAGTGGAAGAAGCTGTCAGTGAAAATTAATCTCACACGGGCACCACTTTTCATAAATAATTTCCTAATATCCAGTTCCTTCTTTCCAGGGTGCTCAAGATCTAAACACTGGGCAACGGTGTCAAACACTATATTTGTATAGGGCACTATATTCAACTTCTTTATATTAGAAAATGTCATCCTCTTACCATGAGCATGGTCCTCCTGATGATGGATCCTTGAGATCCAAAACACATGGTGAGGCTATTGTTGACTTGACCTCCGCTATGACAGTACACGATAAGTGAAGATGACATTTTTTAATAGGATGAATGTTAATAATATGAACGAAAACTGAATTAAATGGCAAATGGTATTGTGTCCAGCTCGGTCTGTTGGTATAATCACACTGAACTATAAAAATAAAGCACTTGTTGGAGCCATTGATCAGCCTTTGGGTCATCCATCCATTGTGGCCATGGAAACGTCTTGGTAGTGGTGCACTTCTAGTAGGATAATTGTGAGTAGTCCTGGTGCTCCTGGCAAACATACCTCATGAAGTGCCCATTTCTAATCACATTGGGAGAAGAAATACAGGAAGAGGCAGCAATGTAGTGAAATCGTTTGCTGGGAAAATCCCACCGCGGACACCTGGCAGAGGAATTCTAGTGGGGTAGGTGAGAGACCAATAGTGGCTCTGCCAATTTACTTTGGGTCACATTGGGAGAAAGATTACAATGGGACACCTGAGAGCAAAACGAAGCAGGCACGATCACAGTGGGACAACTAGAAGTGGCACTGCAATGGAGCACAACGGAGCAGAGCAGAATTGGTGGGACGCTTAATATTAGAATCATTTGGGACCAAGAAGTATGCCAATACTCGTTGCTCAAAGTTCAAGATTTGTTTTGGGGACTATATACAGGGGTGGGCTAGCTTTAAAAAGCAAAAGCTTCCCTTCAGAAATAACAAAATATAAGATGGCCTTCTTTCACAAATGTCTCTCATTCTCAAGATGAGTGGTCGGGTGTTCGAGTCTCAGCCATCACTTTTGTAATGTCCCAGAGGAGTTACCTCACTCCTCCATATTAAAACATGTTCCAAGAACTATCAAGCCCTTCTTCAGCTCCTTTAAGCCTAGGTGTGGGCCATAGCCCAAGACTAAGCCAGTCCTTGATGTACTGCAGGACCCTCTCAGTTCTCTTATCGATGGAGTAAGGGTCAGCCAGGGCAGAGGTAGAGGACCAATTCCTGCCAGCCTGTTCTTTGCACCCCCTCTCCAACTTGTCACTAGGCTCCTTGACCCCTGCTGGAACCCCCTCCCACCTGTTAGACCTGCATAAGGCCTAGCCTGGTCCTCTGGAACCTCATACTTCTAGCTGACTAACCTGCTTCTGGATTTTGACCTCTCCTGTCAATACCTTGATAAACTCCTAATCTCTTTTTTCTGTTGATTTCGTTTTCCTCTTCCATTCCTCGTCGACCCCGTCCAATATTTTTCACTCTCCTTGTCTGAAGACATATTGTCCTCAGTCTCCGCACTCTGGTTTACCCCCTCCTCTGCCACATCCTTAGTTACTGTCACCACATTCTACTCCAGTCCAGTTTTTAATTCTCCTCTCCAATCTTCTACTGTTTCTACTTCTTTCAACTCCACTCCATGTTTTTTTCCTCCCTCCTTTCCTCTGTTCTTGTGACCTCCTGCCAATCCACACCCTGGCTTTATTTTCTCCCTTCTTCTCCTGTTCCTACTACCACCTTCCCCTCCACTCCTGGTTGTACTTCCTCACTCATACCCTCATTTGGCTCTCCCTTAGCTCTGGCCACTTTCTTGTCTTCTGTAGAGAATACCTCCTTTCTGTCCAGCTTCCACGTCTTCAGCACCCTTTGCATCACAATCCTGTATCCAGCCTTCTACAAAGTCTCTGCAGCCCCTCTCCTCTCCAGAAGTCTCCAACCTCCAGCCTTCTCTAAACAGAAGCCGCATACTTCTGTCATCCACCACACTGTGCAGGGCTGCCTGGCTTATAGCGTGACATTTACCCTCCCCTTGATTAGAACTAGGGCTGATGGTCTTCTGCTATCAGCCGAAAAGATGTGAGCATTGCGATTGGCTAAGCTCTCTCAGTTCCTGATGGTCAGAATGAGGCTAGGGGGTGGGGTGGACTGGCTGAATCCATGAGAACCCTGGTGGCCATTTTGAGACTCTGTGTGCATGGAAAGGCAGAACAAGCTCACTGTGTTGTGGATTGTTGAGGCTATCCTGTGACACTGCTGTTTGTAAGGCAAGTGTCTTAAGGAGGTCTACAGCAGTTTTTAGGATTTCCTCAGGGTCTTTTTGTTTTTTTTAGGGTTTCCCTATAGTGTCCCTGTCCTTGAAGGGGTATCTTTGTTTCCCTGATCCATTCTGGGTTTTCTATTTGTGAGAGAAGGGCATTGTGGGAGATGTATTCCATCCTGCCTATACAATTTCGGTGTTTGTCCTCTGGAACAGGTTTCCTCATGTCTTCCCTGGGTTAAGTGACTTGACTTTTTATGTTGCCAGATTTACCTTCTCCCTGGAACCAAATTCCATTTCCCGGATCTGATCCGGGTTTTGTTTCTGTTCCTGAGAGGTATTATGGGCAACATACTTTTCTCTAGCTGGCTTGTCTAGGTACATGGCTCTGTGAGTCTCCTACCTCGTAGTCGCCAGATGAAGTTCCAGGCAGGGAACATATTCCTAGCAGGTTGATTGGGGTGTAGACCTAGCAAGCTTTCAAGGGCAAAAGGTTACAGCAAAGCATGACAAACGCCTAACAAGGTCAAATAACATGGTCTCCTCCCTTCACTCCTAGCACTGCCCTGTGCAGACAACTCCCCTTGTCAAACCGTGTCTCTTTCTCTGACTCCCTGCCTCCCTCTCTCATCTAAAAGAGATATATAGTACACACTGTGCAGGGTATTGCAGATGAGGAGTGGGGTCGATGGGGGATACCACGCATTACACTAAGCAAACTGCTAAGGGTTATGAGTGTCAGGAACTTTTCCAAGAGATTGCTGTCTGAGATATAACAACTTCAGTCATTCATGTTGCCTTCCTTGATAAGTTGGTTGGCAGTCTGAGAGCCATCTCTAGCCTCACGCTAACTGGATTGGGTGCTGTGCTCAGAGATGCCTGCTGAGGCTTTTGCCTCTCAGGACAATGCCCATTGGGCAACTTACAGCATTCTCCAGGGGATCAGCACACGGGCCAGAATCCCTGGTCATTTCTCACAGCCAACTAAAGTGACTCATACCCATCTCACAAAGTGTACACAACCACAGACCAAAAATGAATTCCCCACCCACTTAGCCCCTCACTGAATAGCCCCATAACTTTTTTTTCAGAATGAGGCAGCTCGAAAAGATAAGATGAGATGCAGAACGGATAAAAGGTTGAGTGTGGATTCCTCGAAGTATCCCGTGAACCTGGGTGCACCATGCCTTGGTGTACTGTGGTGCCACTGCTGAATGAATCTGAAGGGAAGAATGCTGACAGGTTAAGCAAGCATTGGCAATGTCAACAGTTTGGGCTTTTGTATAGGCATGGGAAAGGCACTTGCCAGGGACTGATATAGTGGTATTAACTGGCCATTGATGGTAGCAGGTCCAAAATGGTGCCAGTACATGAGCATCTAATAGCAGTGCCTGGCAACTGCCTCATACTTACAAGCCCAAACTGATGGCTTTGCCAATGCTTGTTTTTATTCAATGAAGGACACACATCATGCTTATAAATAGAGTGGCTGAAGCCACACCTGGCTGAGACATTTGTATAACACTAGTAGACTATCTACAACTCCAATTAAGTAATTCACTTTCAGAAGACGTCTTTGAAAACACACTGGTAGGCCCTTCAAGTGCAACGTTTGATGGTTAGACTTGATTAAAGTGAGCTCAAAGAGTTCCCTTGAGGCAGTGTTTTGGGTGAGGATGGACAGGAACTGGGTGGGAAGGCCCATAGAGATTACCATCTCTATTGGCAGTCAAAGGGTGGGCAAATAAACAAACAACACCTGCAAGCTGTCTGTCCCTCCTCAAATGCCGGTTCTCCCGATCTGCACTCTGATGCAATAGTTTCGGCCTAATGGTGTTGCAACACCTAATAGCCCAAACTAAAAAGGGGGTGGGTGGGTGCTAGACTCGGAATTTCAAAAACACTGCAATCTCAAATTTACAGTATTGCTGGCCCTTCACTTGGTTCTGATCTCTGCCAGAGCTCATTGGAAAGTTTTACACAACAGTTACAGTGGTGGAAATGGAAAATATGTGGTGGGGGATCCCACAACACAGGGGCGGGGAGGGGGAGGAGTTTGGTGATGGGCTGTGCCCGAGGGGCGTGGTCTAGAGGGGGGCGGGGCTCGTAGTGGACATCCAGCAATGCTGGAATACTTCAAAAAATAAAATAAATAAACACCCGCGACGGCAGCATTGCCTTTTACCGCGGCTTTGGCACTGGTGTGTAATGCATAATGCTCGCTTTTGGCACTGGTGTGTAATGCACAATGTTCGCTACATGTACAATCAGTTGTACATGTAGCAGTATTGTGCATTACTCACCAGTGCCAAAGCCGCGGTAAAAGGCAATGCTGCCGTCCAGGGCCTCCGGCCTTAGCAGCAGCAGCGCCCTGGCTGAATGGGCACCCATGCCCTCCCTGCACACCTTTAGGAGTCTCACACAGTCTTTATGTAGAGCAGTCTTCCTTGCGCGTTAACTCATGCCATGCGGGCATGTTTTAATGAATATTTTTACCAGCCAGAGCCAGCTAATTGACTGGGTTCAAATCCCAGCTTCACAGCCTATTAATAAATCTTGTGACATTGGGCACAACATTTTCTTTTGCTGCGCCCCATCTTCCAAAATGCGGAGTCGGTAGAAGCGACTCAGTGTAGGCTTTGCAAACAAAGCAGTCATAGTGGAAATGCGAACCAATGGAATGCACATCACACACTTTTTAACTTCTTGTAATGCAGCCTCCCACGACGCACCCGAGAATCAAAGGCTGACTTAACTCCTTGTTGCGTCCACACATATGCACATTATGGCAGATCTTTCACAGTTTCAGTTCAGACTCGCCCAGGATCCCATTGAGTGTGCGGAGAGGGGGGTCATGTGAGGCGGGTGCATTTAATAAGAAAAGGGCGCCTGCCGCACCTTCTCCCAGCTTGGGGGAGCCTTTGAAAGACTCCCCAGTGCTGGCTGGCAGGGGGCTAATGACACCCTAAGGGGGCTTGGCGCCACGGTCGCCTGTCCTGCTCTAAGGCCGGCCCTGCTGCCGTCGCGTGCGCTTTTCTTTCTTTTTTTTTAAATCTATTCTATTGCGGTTCATGGTCTTGGGTGGCTGACTCTGGCCGGATCCTGAGATCCGGCTCCATATCTGGTGCCGGATTTCGGATCCGCCGAGAGCCGGACCAATGACCAGCACTGAACAGTTAAAGAATGACAATTCCACATGGCACAAAGAGTGTGCATCACATAACGAGAAAGAGGTTTGTTATCCCCGAGGCAACAAATTCAAAGGATGCCCACATCAGGTGCAGGCAGCCAAAGTCTTAGGTGCTCCATTGTACGCCCCCCTTATGTTATTTTATGTTAAAATATGTTATACTCTGCCAACTCACACCCATAGTGATCTCAAAGCACCTACTCATGGCTGTAATGTTGATATTATGCTATCTTATGTCTATGTTATGTTGATTTATACCGCAGTCGCCAGGCGCTCACTAGGCTCTGCAAGAGAAGAGGGCTGGGTGCGTTAGTGGGGATAGGATGATAGGATACATTCAGAACCAGAAGAAACTGTTGTCTGTGAATGTTGTCTTGCATGTGGGAGTTGGTTCGGGAGGCCCTGTGTGTTGTAAACGAATGGGTAGGACTACGTGCCTTGGATGTGTGCCAGTGTTTGTGTTGGGTGTGTGTGTTTAAGATATTAGGGTGTGGTTTGTGGTCGTGCGCACTGGTTAGTTGTAACTATAAGGGGTCCAGAATCACAGATAGCTGTTAGGTGTTTAATATCTAATGTTGGTGTGCCTCTGTGTAGAGTCGATGTGTGCATGGACCATGTGTAGGTGTGTTCCCTCTAGTGTTGTTTGCAGAGTCTCAGGGGTATGTTAGGGTTTGAGCATTAGATGAATTCTCGGTGTGACTGTGTGTAGTGTTGCTAGCCGCTAGTCATGATTAGTGGCGTTGGTTATGTTGGACGAGCAGGAAGGGGGGAAATGGCTTAGTAAATTGTCGGTTTGACGATGCCTCTGGCGTGAGGCTTTGGTTGCCACTCGATGGTATCTACCAACGTTCTAGGTTGTGGTATGTCGGCCAATCTTGCCTCCTCTCCAGGAGCGGCAAGGATACGCTGACATCAGCTCTGGCTATGCCGCTATAGTCTGTTTCTTGGTTGACAAACGTCTCACGCATGCGCTGTCGGCACACGCCTCCCTGAGGGCCTCTGCATCATCACATGAGGGATAGGCGGACTGCAGAATGTGCACCAGTCAAGTTCACTTTGGAAGTTGGAGTAAAGGAAGCCAGCTGGAATGCCTTTTTATGGGTTCCCCGTGTTTTCATTGCAGCTGTTTTTCAACGTTGACATTTTCCCCGTGATCGTTTTTGTAGCATTTTTCTCTTTTAAATGTGGGGGCTAAACCCCCAACCCCCAACAGCCCTCTAACCCACACCCACCACCTCACGCTGCTACCCAAAACCCCACAATTCACTGCCTCAAACACACAACACATTTATCGATCTAGCTCATTTTATTCAACTTTACATCAATGGCGTTTATTGTGGGCGGAGTCTTATCCTTGCACATCATGTTGAAAAGGTCCCCTTAAGTGCTAAGCGCGTCCAAGTTTGTTCTGAATTCCCATAAGGATTCATTGAATGCTCCGCCCACTCCGGCACTTATTGTTAAAAATGCGTTTTCTTTTGCATTTGGTGTGTGAAGGTGGGTTTGTGGGCACTGTTCTCTCTCCCCGGACCCCTTCCGTTTGCTCGGCGCATCGTGAATACCTACACTCCTGTTTCAGGATGGATTCCCCGCTGTTTACAGGCGCAGCCGCCCCACGCGTGTTCGCACTGTTCGCGCCCTCAGGCATTCACTGTGATTAACGTGTTTGCTGTCTAATGGAACTCGTTCAGCTGCAGAATCCCGTAGCACCAGCACCCTCATGCTTGCAGTTTTCATAGCAACTTTAGACGCCGAAGAAACCGCGGAAAGCCCTTTATGTGTCTCTAGGTTTGGCGGTTTAAAGGAACTATACAACTGCTGTGCCGAAGCGAGATATGAATATGATGGGGCGTACCGGGTAAAAATGCAGCACGCAATGGCCACTGTAAAGTCCTGTGAACTGCCGAAGACACTTATGAGGTAGAAATACTGGCTCTGGAATTCTGCAAATCGCGTATTCTAAGAAATTGCACGTTGCAACACAAATTACAAACTTCAAAATTGTAACATTGCAACAGAACAACCCTGTAGTGAACTTTTAATTTCATTCTGGAAATATTACTTAAATGCACTGGGCTGTACAGTTCTTCTGTGCTATTGACTGCGCTTACATCCAACCTGTTGCCTAGACCTGGGAGTGGTCAGCTTGCAGGGCTTTAAGTGGGTTGGGGTTAGCCGGGGCTGAGCCCTGGCAGTCTCCCAAAAGATCTCACGGGGCGGGGCCCTACCGGGGCTCACTTCAACTAGCCGTAGCCATGCTGACACCTCAGGCAGCCTGTGTAGCTGAAGCGCTGTATGGTCAAAGGGCTGCCTGTAGATGTCAGCACTTCGGATTTGAAAAAATAAAAGGAATCAGGCGTACTGACACCTGCAGTCAACCTTTTAACCATGTAGCCTAAACAGGCTGCCTGATGTCTCTGTATTCATCAGAGACAGGAGGAGGGATGGAGTTTTTGTTTCTGAGTAAAGAGTCATCACACAGCATGAAGCCCATCACACAGCATGAAGGGCTTCATGCTGCGTGATGATTCTACTCAGAAACAAAAGGGGAGCCAGACACTCAAGCCCTCCTCCTGTCTCTGAGTACAGAGACACGCAGCCCTTTCACCGAAGGAGCTGCGTGATTAAAGGGTTGCCTGCGGGGTCCAGAGGCAACACTTCAATCACCCAGCTCCTTGAATGAAAGAGCTGCCTGCTGTGTGTGGAAGCTTCGCCACACTGGTGTGACCGCTCTGTGAGCTCTCTGGTGCGTCCAGCCCCTCCTTTGGTTTAAAAGGAGGGGCAGGGCGCACCAAAGGTAACAATGCCTTTTAACGAGGGTGGGGTGGGCTCTTTTTAGGGGTCGTGGAACTAGGACCCACCCCCTAACGAGATCTACACCCCACTTATGGCGTGCCCTTTTAGGTCCTTTCCTCCCATGTGCGTGGCCCTCAATTTTGAAGTTTCAACCACGTCTGCAAATTAGTGACACTTCATTTGTGGTGCCACTTGTGTGTGTAGACAAAAGGAAGGGGTAACCACTTGTTCTCTTTGCAGATTTGATAGGGCAGTGTGTGGACCAGAGCCCTTTGTCACTAATGTTGTAGTGGTGGTATCGCCGATAACGGGAAGATTCAAAGTAAGGCAACATGAACGTCACGGTGGTAACAGGGGTGTAGAGGAGCACACCTTTCTTAAACCAGACCTTGTAGTTTTCAAATGATTTTTCATGAAGTTTTTCAAGTGGCTTTCCGATTCTGAGCTACAGAATCCAATATGAACAGAACATTTTTTGGGATCACTTCAACAAAAATGACCTTGGCTCCGTGCACACTTTTGAGCATAAACTTATGCAAAATAATTTTCTCTCTCAGTTCTGTTGCAATTTTATACGTTTTTTAATTGTTCAAACAAAAATATATATATATGATTGTAATAGATGTCTCTATTCGACTTTATGATTTCCTAAATACTCAAAACATAAATCATTCTACAATTTAGCATTTCTTCATGCTTAGCAGTGCTTGATTTGAATATAGCAATCAACAAACAAAAATACTTAAAACTTTTGAAAGAATATCACACATTGTTCATCTGTGAGTTCATTTCCTATCGGTTCCAAGAGATATTAGTCGACATATACTGCTTCTCTAATGCATGACGCGTTTCGGGCAATTAACGCCCTTCATCAGGTGCGACAAACTGTCTTGTTTCAATGTAATGATTTCTGAAAATTAAATAAACACATATTTCTAATCAAAACCTTTATCCATGTTTTTTCAAAGATTTCTTTACTGATTTTATTGCATTCATCAGTATTGGGTTTTTTTTGACCTGGTGTACCTGTAACTCTGAAGATCTCCACTTCTTTAAAACATCTTGAACATGTCAATTAGGCTTGTAGGTTGGCTCTACGCCTACTCCATTCCTTTAAGCGCAAGGGGCAGTCTTTTTCACAATCTGTCAATAAAACGAATAACATCCGTTTTTGTTGAGGTCTGTTGTTTCTGTTTGAGTGGGTTTTGTGCCGGGAGCAGTCGCTAGAAAGTAGCGCTGTGTCCCAGTCACAAAGCCCGTATTGACTATCATTTCACAAAAGTTACATGTTTAGCACCCTTCCAGTTTATATGCTCACCTCTGTATGGTGGCTTTTCAAGGCAGCCGTCTCGCAATTCGTCGAGCGTATCCGCCCTGAGTTGTTCGTTTTATCCTTGCTCGTTCTGCACGTCCTTGTTCGCTTCTCCGTACGATGTGCCTGACGTGTCCTCTCCTGGATATGGAGTTCAGAATGCTCGTATCGCCTTACTCTAACTTCGCGGTCATATTACTAATGGTTGTTGTGGTGGCCGTGTTGTACTCAGTCCGTTGTTACTTTCCATGTGTGGGAAGATAAATGGCCCTGTTTGTTTGGCAGGCACCATCTTATAGTGTCTTGGCATGTTCGAGTGATTGTGTAGTATTGTTCCTATTCTTTCTCTCGATCTGTTCTGGCTGCAACTAGCTGCGTTTAAGTGTCCTTACTGAGCGTCCTTACATGAGCGTCACGCCCATTCAGTGGGTGGCTGTTGCTGTTCACGTCTGACTGTTGTGTAGATACCTACACCGCACACACTACTGTCTTAACATCTGCGTTGTGCCTGGTGTTGCAAGAGCAGGTCCGTCAAACTGCAATGGTGTGGATTAACAGCAGTCAAGAGGTTTTCATTTTCAGAAAGGGTCTTTTGAAACCTAACCCTCCAATGCTCCTCACCGCCACTCTGTGCGCATTGCATTTACATGTTTGTCTTGGCTTCCCACCACCCGCACCCAGACGAAACTATTTCTTCACCCACCCACTTTCACCGTCGGCCTCTACCCTTTGAACACACTCAATATATTCGAATCAAGTTTTGGCCTCTTTGAGCTCCTCCCTCTCCAAGGCGTATCTGCCATTCAGCATACACGTGGGGGCAGGTGTGTTGCTAGGTCTGGAAAGGATCCGGGGCTACGCTAATGTCAGGACTGGGGGCTGGCTAGCTTTTTGGTTGTAAACCCTGAGCTTCTCTCCAGGGCTACAACCAAAAGACACGGGGCTCTAGCCCCCTTATCCCCCCAGCAACGCCTCTGCATGGGGGACTCCACAAGCAAAATGCAACCATCCAGCCTCTACCACAAAAGCAGGTAGATAGCCTCTTGATGGTTTCAGACCTCTTCTCATGTTCTCCCACTCCCCCTCCACCGAGAACCCAGAGGCTGTCCAGTGAGTGGCTTCAGGAGCCAATGCTTGTTTTGAACAAGGCTTCAGTGAAGGACACGCATAGTGCTTATAAATCGAATGGCTGAAGGCCGACCTGGTTAAGACATTTTGATTACATCAGTAAAGCATTTACAACACCAATTAAGTCATTAACTTTCAGAAGACTGCTTTGAGAAAGCACTGGCAGGCATTTTGATTCCAAAGTTTGACGGTAAGGCTTGAATAAAGCAAGGTCAAGGAGTTCCCATGAGGAGGTGTTTTGGGCAGGGAGGGGCAGCGACTGGGTGGAAATGGCCATAGGGATTCACATGGTCATAGGCAGTCAATGGATGGGCAAATAACCGAACAACACCTACAAGCTTTGTGTCCCTCCTCATATGCCAGTTCTCCCTATCTATACTATCATGCAATAGTTTTGGATTATATGTGGCGCTAAAGCGTCACCCAATAGCCAAAATTAAAAATGAACTCCGAAGGTCCTTCCTTTTTAAGCATTTGTCCGACCACATAAACCACTTACATCTAATTTGAACTCTTTCGACTCGATTCATAAAGCTGTGCTCAGGAGCAAATCGGGATATGCCCTGAGCATCTCAGCTTTGCTCCTACTTACTCCTACCTGATTCACAAAGCCTGAAACTGGAGCAAATCTGTATCCGTATGAAGCTTCTCTGAGATGCCCGGGAGCAAATCTTCGAGTATCTCAAAGAGGCTCCAGGCAGCTTGCAGATCTGCTCCAGTTTTAGTCATTGTGAATAAATGACAAGGTAGCAGGAGCAAATGTGAGATGGTTGAGTAATCTCTTTAAATGTTCCAGTGTGCAGTTTTGCAGAGCGGGACCTCTTAGTTACACTCTTTAACCCTTTCATTGTGCTCCTGTCTTTTATCTGTGATGTGTTTCGTAATTTGGAAGACAATCCTTGCTTATTGTATTTCTCAAACTAGATTGTTTTCTTTGGGCTATATTTTAATGGTTACACATTATTGTAGGGCTAGACGTTTCTATCCACCAAATAGTATAAAGTGATCAGATTTTAGGATACTCTCGAAAATATCTATGAGAAAAACGTTCATCTTAGAAATTATCAGGGTGCTAGTTGCATATTTTAGGCAGTGATCGAAGTGAGGAGGAATGGTCGGGAGCGGTGTTCCACTGCTTTTATTTTTTTCTGTTTACCATTCCTCTACTTGTAACGCCCATCACCATTCCACACAGAGTGTTTGTCCATTCATATCCTTGTGCAAATGTTAAGTTGTAATATGAGCCTTTGTTACTAGTCAGACTATTGCATTGCCCCGGGCGCAACAACTTGTCACATGTTGCACTATGTTTCCGTCGACTCTCTCCCCTCCCAAGACCACAGTTCCCCTACTTTGTTCCAATACTTTTTTCGGTACACTTCTACCACTGGTTTTAGGTCCATCTGAAAAGCTGACAGGACGTTCATTAGCCTGCTGTTTTAAAGGTTTGTGCAATTGTGGTTCGCTTTATATTGACATTTTGTGATGTGCTCTAATTCTCTTTGGATGAAAGTAAGAGTAACACAAAATAAGGAAGAAAATATAAACTTCAAAACGAGATGACAATGTTGGATACTGGTTCAAACCCTGTGCCTTGCTTGTCTCTTCTGTCGCCCCTGTTAACTTGTCATTGTTTGCCAATGTTGGAGGGCTTCCATAAGGCTGACGGAATGGCAACTATTTACGCATTTGCGGCTTTTATATATCACTACATTGCTTTCAAACTCTATATGAAGGGGACATACACAGTTCTGTAAGAACAGTGATGGGGGAAACCAGGGAGTGGTGTAAGGTCCACGTGCTGATACTCACTTGCAGGCCGTTTGTGCATCTCTGAGCCTCATGCGATCTTGCTATACGTGTAGATCAGTCGGGAGTGAGTTCCAGAGGAAAGGGCCTTGATGATAGGAAGATCTACCTCCTTAAGAGAGGTATTTTGGCTGGCACAAAGCCTGTAGCTTAGTCCACTGACTGTGACATAAGTAAGTGCTTCCCCTTATAAAAGTCAAAAACAATTGTTGAGAATCCCAGAGAGCTGGCGATGTGTGCTCTATATATAGTCAGCATCACATCATCTGTGCGTTCACTCCTCTTAACGACTTAGGCCTAGGTGTGCACTGCCACCAAAATTGACAAAAAAAAATGTCCCCACACCTTGAGGCTCAGTTTAAACCTGAAGGGACTTGACCCTTTCTGAGCACAGGCTGAAAATCGGTGTACCCACGTTCGCTGCCAGCCAACTTGTGAACCATTCTGCCTTCTCTAAAGGTTCAACAGCTCTACCCGGAGTTGGCAGTGGGCCATCCTGGTAATCTTACCAAGTGCCCCATTCCCTAGTTTGTCTTGTATTCCCCAACCTTCTTTCCAACTTTAGGCAGCAATTCTTGGGGAATCCCTGGACATGTTCTCGGTTTCTTCACCTCCTGCCCTTGTTTGACCTTGCTAGCTCCCAAGATTTGGCTGTCCTATCCTGGCCTCCTAACGTCCTTTTGACCTCACCTGATTTCGTTTTGAGACATACTCCCTGTGCTTGCTTAGTCCAATCTGGCTCCTTGTTTCCCTGTTCGAGGCTGGCCTCCTTGTCCTCCAGTAACTGTGTGCCCTTGCACTTCCTGAAACAGAAAATGGAGAAAGTGGGCACCATGTGAAAGGCAGATCCAATTACTATGATATTAGTTGTTTTTAAATGGTCTTTGATAATTATAAAAGTCAGCCAGTATCCTTTTATTGCACATCAAGGGATCAACACAAGTGACTTAATAACCAGAGAGACAGCGGGAGATTCTAGCAAATTCCCTTGGCAATTGTCCCTGCAAATTACAATAAGTAAACTGTCTTTCTGTATACACAAGTTGTACTGAGTAAATTTTGCTGTCAAGCAAAACGTCCTTCATTCGTAAAAATCCAAATCTATGTGCTCTCCAAGAGAGAAACAAAAATCCACTGCATTTCGGACCAAAGATCCTTCGTCAGCGAAGCACATGCAACAAACAACCAATACAGGTCATGAGTCTAACCCAACACAATTATGGAAACTATTACACAGCATAAAAATAAAAGTATTCAAACTAGAACAAGATACAAGATAAAGTGCAAGTTATAATATCAAATAATAGACATCCTAGCTGACCATTTGTTTGCACGGGAGAAATCACTACAACTGTATGGTAAGGAGAAAACACAAAAATACCAAACATATTACTGTCCACGGAGGAGTAGGCAAATGTGCAGCCTTGTTTCCAAACTTTTATGCAGGGAGTGACCTCTCTGCCAGTTGTTCACTGTATATAATTAGACAAAAAAGATGTAAAAACAGTGGTAAAGCAATTTGTAAAACCTGCCCTATCCGTTAAAGCAGGTGTATTCAGGCAAAAGGAGGGAAATAGGTTCAAACATAGGAAAGTGATTACAATTTATATTCAAAGGTGAAGACCGCAGAGAATGTAAGAAAACATATGCATACCTCTTTGTTGAATCGCTAATCCACTGGGGAAAACGTTCTTAATATTGGTATATTCTAGCTAAAAACAACTATGCATAAACTATGTCTTCAGTGCTGGCGAAATAGAAGAAAGACTGGTAAACATAAGATGTACTACCTTTCTACTGTACAAAATCTCACCTTAAACACGTTTATTATTTCATCAACACACACAAATATTCAGAAGACAGGCCAGAAGTTTCCTTCTTACAACCTTGCACACCTAAGAGACTTTTCCTGTACCTCAGGAGGTCCATGTGGTTCAGGTCGCCTGTGGACCTCCTGCTCAGTTTGCTGCAGACTGGCTCAATGGACTCCAGAAACTGTCTGAATGGGTATCCTTCTGGCTGGGGATAAGACTGTAGATACACAGGTAAATACTCAACAGTGCCAGTCCAGTATCCGAGTTTTCTTTCTTTTACTGTGGCTTAAAAATGTAAAAATACTGTCCATGTAACAGTAATTGTATTAATCAATCTAATACCAAGAACTGTTATTTGTGGTTCTGTTTGCATTTACTGGCACCGTTAGTCGGATCGACACAAGGGACAGTCAGTTCATTACAAATCTGTGTCATTACAGAGAGGCTCTAACCATAGGAAAGTCAGTTGTTGTTTTTCCCCCATAGAAAGCAGTCCCGCCGGAAATGCTGCAAACACACCCCCTCCCCCACTGCCTACTTTGGTTTACACATTGACTCTATGAGGTTAAGCTTCATTTACTGGTCACCTGGAACAAAGAGCCCTAATCTGCGCTTGCCCATTTTTAATTATGAAGGCTCACTACACATACCAAAGAATGATTGGTGGAACTTTGTGAGTGTCAATCATAACCAATGGGAATTGCTTTTGGCAGATTTCCATGCCACTGTTTTGGACTCCATCTCAGCTGTTATGGAAGAGGAGCAGCCCCATTTAAATCAGCCTTGTCCTTGACCCACAAAGAGAGCGATCTGGTAAGAAATGCCAGGCTACATCCCTTCCTCACAGAACACTACCAAACCCAGACATGTTTCACATTGTTTTTGGGTCTCATCATTGAGGTATAATGCCATTGCATAGGTAGAGTAAACAAGTGTCCCATGCTTGGTCTTACCCCTCCCCACTTATGAAGGCTTCCAATTGGCACCGAAATGTGTACATGTTTTTATGTGTATTTCTTTGAAGAACAGGAATGTCAATTTCGATCAGAAATCACGTACAATAACACACTTACAGAAGGCCCTGTACAATATCAGAAGGATAAAAATAAGCGTTGAACCTGTTTATGGGGGGGGGGGGGAAGTGGGTGTGTGAACAAAGTGGGACATAGACCAGGGACGAAACAAAACTAAAAAGTGATGGGTGGAAAGATTAAAATTAATCATAACCACTGCAAATTTCTCACCACAGCTTTGCACTCCATTGTTGTTGGCATGTGTGTGCCATTACAGAAGGGAACCTACCGCATGGAAATGAGTCTTGGCTCTAATAATAACAACAATAATAATAATAATAATAATAACCCCAGATGACCAGTTCTGCTCCCACTGTTTGGCCCAGTCTTCTCTAAATGGGGAACACAAGCCTCGTCAGAAATATGTGGAACCTTTCACAGTTGCTAGGTTTATGACATTGTTCCTTGAGGGTTACTATTTATGAAATTATTCCTTGAGGGTTACAATGTAGCCCAATGTGTTGTCCCGCGTGGTGACAGCTACCACTGTATTTCTGTTCATACTTAGGGCTACTTCATATAGACTCAGTATAAAGACCTTATGTACATGAGGGCAGATACACTGAAGCAGTGCCGGCCTTAGCGGCCTCAGTGCCCCAGGCGGTTTAAGAAAAATATGGTGCCCTCCAATCCCGCGTGCCCTTGGTCAATGTGTGGGAGGGAAGGGGAGCACCAATTTGTTTTTAACTACCCGCTCCGGCGCCTAAGCAAGGAGTTAATCCGTTCATGCTGATGCATGAACGCCCTATTCTAATGAAAACCGCCTCGCTCCCGCGTCGCATAAGCACCCTATTGTTATTAAATGCACCCCGCTGCAGGAGGTGCATTTAATAACTAAAGGGCGCCTGCCGCACATTCTCCTACTACACCAGCTTGGGGGAGCCCTTAAAAGACTCCCCCGAGATGGCGTGCTGGGGGGGCTAATGGCGCAGCAGGCGGTCTCCCGGGCCCGACCTGCCCTAAGGCCGGCTCTGCACTAAAGGAATCTTGAAGAAAATAGAAGAAAATACAGGAACGCACCAAAAAAGCATTGCTCACAACAAACGTCATTACAGATTGTCCTCAACAAAGAGAATTTTAATGCAGAGGGGGAAATAAAGAACACCGTAAAAATACAAGGAGAAAAACAAAAATTCTTAATTTCAAAAAGGAACTTCTCATTCCGAATTGCAAGATTGGTTGCCAATGGGTTCACTGGCTGGCTACAGGCAATTGTTTCTGTGCGAGAGAGTTGACCAATGATGGAGTTAGTGTGGACTTTCCTAAGGCACGCGTCTACAGTGTTATGATAGACTGCATGGTTTCATGAATTAGCACATCTTATCTGCAGCTTAAGAAGCTAATGCCAGGGGGGAGGTTTAACTCGCCCACAAGCAAGGGCAATGGGTAATGAGACCAGGGCAGCGTCCAGGTCACAAAACGTGTTGAAATGTCACCTGACTGTCCCACAATTCCTGTTGCTAAAGATGATTGCTTCTCTGCCTTCATTCTCCCGACCCTATGTTAAAAGCAGCATGCATTTCATCTGCAAGACAGGTGTGTGGTATGTAAAGGATCTGATTCACAAGCATTTGCAGCGGAGAGCATCAAGGGAGATGCCCATGAGCATGTGAGATTTGCACCTGGAGCAAATCCGGCAGTGGCAGGGTGGACGGAAGGTGGTGTTTGTGGCCTCCTTCCACCAATGCTTAAATTGCGGCCTAGGTACCTTCTGTAAACCACTGTTAAGTTGCGACATATTCATGGAGGAAGCGTTTTATGTGGAAATTCACTTGGCACACACTGAATTTGACTTTTAGTCAGCACTCAAAATCTCCTTCATGACCAGAAGGCGAGGCCCAAGCAGTTCCTTTCACGAGGCATAAAGAAGAGAGCAAGCAAAGAGCAAGGGCTTTCTTTAGAGGCAACACATGCGTTTCTGCTACACCCGCACTACTAAACGTAGGTTTCCATAAACTGGCGCAGCCTGCCTCAAGATTATCTCGGCCACTTACATCATGGCTTACCCTGCTGCTCGGCATACCTGCCTAAATTTGAAAATCAAAAACCCGGAGATGTATGCCCCGCCCACAGTCACAAAAGACTCTGCCCATTTGCACACAGCCCCGCCCACCCGTCGAAAAGGTAAACTCGGCTGTTGTAGCCGTCTTTAGAAACACGTTTGCAGTTTGCAGTTTACAGTGGAATGCAATAAGTGTGAATGTCCAAGGTCATGCATAGCCACCCAAATTGCACAGGACGAATGGCATTCGCGTTCCATAAAAGCAATTCACGCACAAAACCATGAGAGGATATTTTCTTCAACTAATGTTTTTGAAAACGTTAACATGTGTGCATGTTTTCAACACCAAGAACCAATACAAAGGTTTCCCCTGGAACTTGCAGTACCGAAATTGGACATTTCACCTTAGTTGTTGATTTTTCTTGAGAGTATATAGTGCAGTGGTGAGGTGTTCAGCCTGCCAACCTGAAGGTTGCGGTTCAATCCCTGAGGTCGGCCAATTCATGCATTCAAAGAGGACCTACAATGTTTCTCATTTTATTTAGGGGGGACCGAGTCCACCCTCTGAAAAAAGTGGGTAGACTCCGTCCACCCGTGTGTGCCCTGGCAAACTGGCCAAAAAGAATGGAAGCTGAAAAAAATAGAAATACTGCTTTCAATCTGGTGTCATGATTGAAAGCAGTATTCCGCGTTTTTGTTTTTTGCTTCAGCTTTGATTCTTTTTGGCCAGTTTGCCTTATATTTTAGTCGCCCTTCAATTTAGGGCGACTAAAACATAAGGCAAACTGGCCAAAAAGAATAAAAGTTTAAGCAAAGTAAACGCGGTATACTGCATTCGCGCCGGTTCCGGGTCCCGTCCAATCCTTCATCCGATTGGCTGCAAAAGACTGCTGCCGTTAGCCAACCGGATGGAGGATTTGACGGAACCCGAATACCCAGAGACTCCAGGGTAGGGTGACCAGATTTTCAAAATAAAAACCCAGGACAGGACAGGCCACCGACATAGAAGTAGGACTACAATTTCGCGGGTCACTGACACAAAAGTAGGACTACATATCGTAGCACTGATAAAGACAAAAAAGGGACTACAAACATAGCACTTATGACAGTGAAGTTTGGGGGCAGCCACAGCAGATCAAATGCTGGATTAATGTACACATACCTGTGAAGCCACTATGTGGCACGGTTTTCTGTTTTTAGAGTGAATTCTTGGGGATCCACCTGTACAGGTAGAGCACTGCAGTGGACTGGGGTTATTGTCAACCCAACAATATTTCGCTGTGAGATTAAAGCAAGCATTTTCACAATTGTACACACTTTATGAAGACTGCTGGCCCCCTTGCATCATAGAATGGCACAAAAGTAATGCACCCCACATGCGTATGGCAAACTTTATTGTGGAATTATTTCACCCGAAAAGGTTTTTGGTGATGAAAAGAACTATGCCTTTATTGCAAAGAATGAAAACAGTGAAGATTGAAAACAGTGAAGATAAAAAGCAAGAGAATTGCTGTACACGTTTTATTACTATTATGAGTACTTTGCTGATGAATGTATTCTTTGTAGCACCGATTTGTCTTTCTGTAGCCTGCTATGGAACTCAGAGCAGCTCAGGCTGAAATTAACCCTAGTAACCAATATGGATTTCAAAGTCTCAATGTCCATTTGGTTTCGTTCATCGGTCCATGTATTGTTCATAATTGAAAAGATTCTTTCCACTGGCGCATTTGTGCCGGGCAAGCACAAGACAAACTGGACCATCATGCTCATGTTTTTCATTGTTATGTTCTGCTGTGAAAAATAGGTGAAAACCTCCACCCACCGTTCATCTGCAGACTTTTTTTGCTCGTTCCACTGGGCCAGCCTGCAAGCTGTGTAATTACGCACACAGCTCAGCTCATCAAAAAGCTCTGTGTCATCGAGTTTGAGCCTTCCTGATGTAGACTGCACAAATTGTAGGGAGCCCTCTACATCTCCCCAAACAGGGACACTGTTTAGGAGGACCCAGGAAAAAATGTTCAGTTCTGTGAAGTGAGCGCCCCATTCTTCTAGGTACTTTACACAGCAGTCATAAAAAGAGTACACATATTCGTTGAATTGGGTTTCATTTAGTTGCCCATGTTCACGGAGGTCATTTAGGAGGCCTTTTACTTTGTTACTCAGAAAACACGCATCACGCCGCCCTATCATTTTCTCCTTCAGCCTCATCAACCTTTGGCCAACATCAATAGCATTTGAGTTTTGCTTTTCAAGAACCTTAATCGTATCATTAAACAGGACTAGCTGGTTCTGCAGGAAACAGAGCCACGCCTCACCAATAGGGTTCTGCAAAAACTTGGTAATGGCTGTAGGGGTTTTTTCCTGTGAGAAAAAGTATGACTTCAGAAGCAGTTCCCCAAATAATATTAATGAGGTTTCCCCAGGGACCGAGGTGAACTCCAAAATCTTAACTTTCACCCCCTCAAGGTCCTGGAAATATCTGATTACAATTGGGATGAGCTTCACCTCTTTCCTGTTCGAAGCATCAACCGAAACTGATAGACACGTAACATTACTCAAATCACGCTGGAGATCCTCCATAGCTAAAGGCGCCAGCACTTTGGATACTGATGCTTCTGCTTTTGTACGGGCACAGGTACATTTCTCATCATACAATTTCCTTATCAATGAGGATGTGTAGTCCATTGATCTAAAGTGCAAAGGCGCAAGCCGCTCTCCCAGGTGGCAGACTGAACAGGCTGTCCCCACTGCGTCCCTTGCCCCCAACTGTGCCCCGGGCTGCTGCCCCATTTGCACGCCCCTAGAAGCGGCTCTATTCTGCATTATCAAGTCGTATCTATTTTAGTCAAATGACAGGTTAAATGAGCTGATGAAACTACTCCTGAAATACTTTAAGCAGAACAGCAGCATATAATTAAACACTTAAGGCATCACTACAAGGGCATCAGCATGATTTACACGGTTTGATAGTTGCAGAGTGCCTTACTGCTATTGGCCAGGCATCTGAGCGCTTTCGATTGTCTGGGAGACCGCTGGACTGAAGTCTGCAGATCATACTAAACAATGCACTGCATTGAAGGGGAAGGGCATTACATGATAATTAATAGTAAGATTTCAGGCAAATGGCAAGTTTTGGCAGGGGTAACTTGTTCTGTAACATTATGTTTTAGCAGTTTTAAGGGGACGTCTGTATGTGGTTCGCTGTGTCATTGAATATTTCGTTGCTGGCTGACATGAGAACAACATTTAGCATGGAGGCCAGTCAACTAATATGGGGCTGTTGCACTAGAAGGTGCGGCGAGCAGCTTGTACACAGAAATATCCATTCCTCGAACAACTGGTTGAAGTTGTGTGCTCTGCATTTCCATCTTAGACAGTACATTGCATGCATATATGGTAAACATTAAATGATAAACCGTATGTTACCTTTTATATGTTAAAATTGCTAACATTACACTTTGTAAAGTCAGTTAAATTTACAATTGACTCACACAGAGGGAGAGAAGTTACACGGGAAATTGTGCAATACATATATATACTACATACGATTACCCACAGAAATGCTGACATGTTAGTCATTTAGTGATTATATAACTGTTTATTTTTCATTTCTTCTGAAGCATTTTCACATTGTGGTTTTGAATGTGAAATTGCTCCTAAAAATTAAGTATTATGGAACTGAGTGCATGGGATTGATGGGATGACTTGTGGCATATATTTCAAATTGAATGAGGCAGCGTATCCTGCTTTCCCACATGCGCTTCACTGTATGCCACTTTTTTCAATGCAACGTTTACATGTTTGGCAAAGTGAAAGTATGAGCCTGCGCACTGCAGCGCAGGCTCATACTGCAGCGTCGGAGCGGTGTCGTCCGAAAATCGGGACACCAGACACCCGCGCAGCAAAACCCCGGGCGGGGTTTGGAAAAAAAAAAAACCCGGGACCCCGGGACAGGGGGTGATTTCCCCGGACCTGTCCTGGGAAAATCGGGACGTCTGGTCACCCTACTCCAGGGTCTTCCCCGGAGAGCTGGAGAAATGTCTAAAAACCTGGGGTCTCCGGGTGAAAGCCCAGAGGATAGGCAGGTATGCTGCTCTGTTTTGTTATGGACCCTTTGTGGCGGACATCTTCTTCTGGTCCCCGTGCCATTGAGTTGAGTTAGGTAGCTGTGTAACCAGCTACTATAGTGAGTGCCGCCATTAAATCACCCGCATACACTGGATTAGGATCGGGAAGAATGAGAAATTAATCTGTAAGGACCCCAACGCACTCTTTCACAAAGCATTCAAACGTCCATGCCCATAGCATTAGACAGCGTTGGAAATGGAAGAAATGTGTTGGGGATCCCACAACACAAGGGCCGGGGACGGGAGGAGTTTGTGGGGGGGGGGGCGGTGCTGCAGGGGGGGTAGTCTAAAGGGGCGGGCTCGTACTGGACATCCAGCAATGCTGGAATACTTAAAAAAAATTACAAAAAATAAAATTTAAAAAGCCTGACATGGCAGCATTGCCTTTTACCGCCGGCTTTGGCACTGGTGTGTAATGCACAATGCTCCCTACATGTACAACTGAAAGGAATGGTTGTTCATGTAGCGAGCATTGTGCGTAACACCAGTGCCAAAGCCGCGGTAAAAGGTAATGATGCCGTCGCGGGCGCTTTTCTATTTTTAAACATTTTTTTTAAAGTATTCCAGTGCGGTTCATGGTCTTAGGCGACTGACTCAGGCGGATCCCGAGATCCGGCTCCATGTCTGGTGCCGGATCTTGGATCCGCCGAGAGCCGGCCCAATGACCAGCAGTGGCATTAGAAACAAACGATGTTCGTTTTCTACCCAAACGCGTGTCATGTGCTCATTAAGCGAGGGGCGGAGGGGGCTGTCTATTCTCACACGCCCAGCCTCACGCTTCTGACACAGTCTGTCACCGGGCGCCCGTCTGCAGAGAAAAGGCCGAGCTCTCAGTCTGGACACTTATCTCTGTTAATCCTGCCTAAATCCGGGCGCGGCGCGTCAGAGCTGCGCATCATTCGCATGCCGTATTCCCTCGACACGTGACTCATTCCTCCTCGTGCTGCCGGTGCACCCGGCACTGCTGTTCACGCGGGCAGGGAAGCTACTTGCGTGGTAGTAGTTGGTGCGTTCTGTGCTGAGATGAACACTCTCGAGGAGAAGCAGATCTGCCAAGGGGTTGACTACTGCTTTGCGTCCCTTGTAGGTGCTTGCCGTTCTCGTAGATTTGGGACTTGGGAAATGCTTATAATTGCAGGATTTACTGCGCCCACACATGCTGACTAGGTGGCAGGTACATGAATATTTGGCAAGGAGATACACTAGTGTATTATGTGAGTAATTAATGCTGATAACGGCACACCTCTACATATGCTAATACTCGATTGATTTGAACTGTCACGGGAGCTTCATAAGAAAAGGCTCTCTTAGTAGCTGATTATAGGATGGAGTTGACAACAATGTCATACTCACGGCCATTTTGAATTGCCTCCACAATGTTAGTATGCTCCCAGGTGTTTATTGACGATATGCATCATGGGCAGCGTGCCTTCCCGGCATTGGTTCAGGGCTCTGTGTCAGGGCTGGATATGGTGGAATGCATTGATTGGTTCTTTTATACTGTCCCCTTTTTGGGATTTCGTTGTGGGTAAGTTATTGGTCCCTTCTGTTGTTGTTCGTTAAGTGAAGTAATTCGGTTTGTGGGTGCTGACTTGTCAAAAATTGGGGGCAATCGTGATTGTGTGGAGGCCTGTTGCTGTTTCGTGAGTAGAAGATAAACACTCGTTTGGAAAGTGATGCGGTGAGGTTGCTCGTGAATTTTTGGCAGTTGGCTTATTTAAAGTGCTCATATATTGTTCCAATGTTTGGCCCCGCTAGGCTAAGAGTACTTCCTCCTTTTGAAACGCTTTCATCAGGTTTGAATGGTGGATTTTAGGTTCCATTTGGGTTGCATACTGATTTGCAGGTCTTCACACAGCGAGCAGATCCAGCGCTCGCTTTGACATCTATACGAATCCCGGCAGGGCCAAAACTCAGCCTTTCATCCTTACGAGGGTGATAAATGAGCACCACACACTGTGGGTAATGATAAGCAGTGCTCAGACGACTGAGGCTTTGTAGCGCTATATACATGCAAATTATTATTATTTAATTTTGTCAATTAGCTGGTAGGTTAGCCCCACCTGTAAACCAAAACGGTTGCATTTGAGTACATATATGAGGCAGATGGGATCAGAGGAGGGTGTTGAGGACACCTGCATGGCGACGGTCAGATGGTGTTTGTGGATGATGACATAGAATCCCTTTGAAGGGATCGGCTGTTTTGGAGCCAGTGTTTAAGAACTTAGAGCAGATGCATACTACGAACCAATGACACCTCTAGATGGCGCTAAATTCTGAAGACAGCGGTTATTTTGACAGTGCCTATGAACTCAGAGCTGGGGATTCCGGTCCTGGCTTTACAGATCTCCTCTTGGAGCATGACCCCTTGATTGGTTCTGGAGCGTGCTTACCCTTTGTATCATTAACAGGAGGAGGCTATCTCCCTTCAACAGGCAACGCCTGAAGTTAGAGAGTCTGTCTTCCTGACGGAGGGATTATCTTGAAACACGTTGAAGTTATCGTGTGGTAACGATATTGCAGACCTCTACACGAAGCTGAATTTTACTATCTACATTTCGTAAAAATCATGAAAGGCGCTGTTAGAAGACTTTAGTTAGCATTAGAACAGCTTCTCTCTAATTTCTCATCTCATATTGATGTTTTTGTGTCTTTTGCCGATTTAATAATGGCTGGACTTTCAACATTGATCATTTGATTCGTAAATTTTGTATACACAAAAAAGATGACTATGAATAGTATCATTAATTATCAATACATTGTTCTTTAAGGTTGTTGGAATATTTATCTTGATGTTTTTGCAAAGAGGCTTGTGTCTCGAGTGTGAGCACAACACTGCTCCCTTAGATTTAACTGGGGGATTTGTCGGAAATAAGAGGAGGGTCACACAACTTGCTGGTGTTGTGTGAGTTTTTACCCACCCGTTGTCTGTTCATGGTCATGATAAACCCTTTGGCTCCCCCCCTGATTCCCCCATTACCTGCACCTCCCCTCCCCAAACACCCCTTTCTGACATGTATATGAACTAACTCTGTCACTTTGTGCTGCATAGTGTCAGCTAGTGTTATTTCTAATAGGTTTTCTGAGAGTTAATAGCTTATTTACCGCTGTAAACAAGCTCCCAGGGTTCATAACAATAACTTCAGCCACTTCATTTATAAGCAACATTTGTGTCCTTGGATCTCTCCCTTACACTGAAACCCTGCAGGCTCCAATCACTGTCACAGACAGATATATTTGTAAAATATGTCAAATATAACAATTTGTGGTACTTCTTATGTTACCAAAATGCGCTTTTTTAATGCAAATCATCCAGAAGTGGTTTCTTGGTAGCCATTTGTGCTATTTGTCCACCTCCCCTTTCATATAGGTGATTTCAAGCCCAGCTGAAGATCTGTGGGGACCCATTTCGAAATGATGTTTGATGACCACCCTCCCTGCTTCACTCCACTGAGGCAGCAGATTGGTGCATAGATTCAAATGGAGATGTTTCCTGATGCAAACGCACTGGCTGATTTGCTTGAGTTTATCATGCATATCCTAGTATGAACAACATGAGCCCCACCGTGAACTTAATTTTTCTCGAAGCATATTACCTGCTGCACACAAAAGGGCTGAGACCTGCCTTCGGCCACCAAATGCTCCTTTAAAGTGGCACATTCTTTAGTCTGTGGCAAATGGTGCCTCCTTGGAGAATATGGGGATACCATTGCCCCCACCTGGGGTTCCATTATTTGGTAAAATCTTAGATTAGGCAAAAGAGGGAGGGAGCGAGTGGCTGCAGATTATCATGGGACAGGTGTATTGGTCTCTGCACAGCAGAACAAAGAAAGGAAGCCTGCAGGGAGTTAAAATCTTAAATGCCTATTTTAGAGGTGCTATTAAGCTGGCCTTGATGCCAGGCCTGGGTAACTTCTTTGCAGAATAAGGGGGTTTTACTCACTGAGTTAATTCTTTATACAGATATCAAGGGCGGCGTCCTGCTGGAGTTGCATACCTGTTTTGGCACGATGATCCGTTGCAACAAAGTTTTTTCTGACGTGTTGCCTCTGTGATGCAGGAAAACGGCTTCACCAAATTCCAGGAATATTATACCTAGTGTTGCCAACCCAACTCCCCACACCACGTGTTCACCTCCCCTGAATTTTCTTGGTGTAGGGAGAGTGCGAGCACTGAAAGGGGAGGCACACCAAAGGCCGGATAGCTGGATACTTCAAGGCGCTGTCCACAGCAGGGAAATCCATGGCCAGGAAAGGAGGTAGACCACCAGGCAGGCAGGCAATCAGGCAAAGAAAGCAGGAGCAGGCTTAGTCTGACAAGCTGAAAGGAAGGAGGAAGGCAAGCAAGGAAGGCAGGCAAGAGAAAGCAGGTAAGGTAGGCAGGCAGGAAAACCAAGGAGAAGGAAGGGCAGGACAAAAGCAACAGGCAGCAAAAGCAGAGCAAGGCAGGCAAAAACCAAAGGCACAGCAGCAACCTAGTTGTCTGCTGGAATGCAATAAGACACGCCTTGCCGCTGTGACAGAGGGCTTAAATAAGCCTGTGGCATGAAAGAGAGGCTTCCCTGTGTCTGGTTGGCAGATTCTGCCAACCAGCTCCATCACCGCCACAGTGCACATGCGAAAACCGAGGGTGCCGGGCACCGCACATGCGCGGTACCGTAGGTATGGCAGCGCACCTAGTAGTGCAACCCCCGGCACCAGGATGGGGGAGTCTACGCTGGAAAGACCTGCACCAATATGGATACAGGCACCAGGATACAGGGCGCTGACAGGTAAGTGGGGGCACTATGAGTGGCTTGGGCGGAGGTGAAGGGGAGCTTCAGCACACGTGCGGCATGGGTGCATGACAACAGAGTGTGAAAATAATTTGTTTATAGAACGTGACTTATTTACAAACGGAGCAAGAAAGAGATGTATATCCAGTATGCAGACTGGATGCAAACAAGATCAACTAAAACAATGCCGAGTAACCCAAAATACATGTTGGCATGTTCACATGATCTATTGTTTGGGGTAGGCGAAGCTCGTAGAAGCTTTTGATCAGTAAGACTGGGAGACAGAAGATTGAAGGTATCTGAAAGGAGAGTATTTAGTGAGAGAGAGTTGCAGGTAGCATAGTCCCAGGCCCTAGACAGCCTTGTGAAAGATGCAAAGGGTCTTGAACTTGATCCTAGCAGCAACCGGGAGCCAGTGGAGAGATTTTAGAGCTGGAGAGATACGGTCCCAGGGCTTGAGGCCAAGGATAAGTCTTGCAGCCCTATTCTGGATTAGTTGAAGAGAACGGAGCTAAGAGAGAGGAAGATTGAGGAAGAGGCTGTTACGGTAGTCTAGCCCAGAGATGATCAGAGCTCTACAGACATTGAGCTTCTGGGGGAAGGTGAGGAAAGGGAGAATGCCCCTAAGGAGGTTAAGTTGAAAGTGAGCCCTACTTGGCAAAGTCCAAGATGTGAGGAGTAAAGGAGAGGCAGAAGTCGAAGATGACCCTAAGGTTTCTGGTCTCATTGGAAGTAGAGGGGGGGAGCCCATAGAGGACGGCTAGAGTGCAGGACGGAGAGGGGGATTCTCAGTCTTACTGGCATTAAGGCGAAGGTCATTGGAGGTGCACCAAGACTGAATGGCAGGCAAGCAATCAGGGATGATAGAGGAGGAAGAGGAGGGGGAAGAGTGGAGTTTGAAGAAGAGTTGTCTGTTATCTGCGTAACGCCGGAAATGGAGAGAGAAGGAAGAGATCAAGTGAGCAAGAGGTGCAAGGTAGATGTTGAAAAACCAAGGCGAGAGGATAGAGCCCTGGGGAACACCACAAGTAGACAGAGTGGTGGAGGAGGGGAAGGGGCCCAGGACGACCTGGGAAGGGAGGTCAGTGAGGAAGGAGGACAACCAATACAGTGCCCGGTCTGTGGTACCAAGAGTATCATGAGCTGCTTTATGAGGTTAGAATGATTGACCATATCAAAGGCGGAAGAGAGGTCAAGGAGAATGAAAATGGCAGGTGAGTTAGGGTCAAGATTTCCAAGCAGCAGTTCTTCATGGGTCTTTAGGAGAGCAGTTTCTGTGCCTCTGGATGCTCCGAATTCAGTTTGATGGCCATGTGAACAACAAACGAACTCAGTGTGTTGGGTCATTTGGGGGATGACCAGCTTCTCCAGGAGTTTCACAAGGAAGGAAGAGCAGCCAAAGGTGCAGGAAGAGGTATGGAGGAGGGAGAAGAAGAGAGAGGAGTCAGAATGTCCTGAGTTTTGGAGGTGAAATGGGTGGCCAGTGCAGTACATTGGGCCTGAGAAGGAAGAGGTGGGGTGGAGACTGCAGATGGATTGGCTGGTTCCTTGCAGATTTTGAAAAGTTCAACCATGTTGTTAGAGGCTACAGATATACAAACCTTGATGTGAGCTCTCTTCTTGGAGTGGATAGACAGACGTTATTGCCTTTGGAGTAGGCGGCAGACCAGTTTGTCATATGATGAGCCCGAGGTCTGACACTTTTGTTCAGCAACTTTGTACTGAGTGTCAAAGCGCCTGGATTGGAGTGGTACCAACTGTTATGCTTGGAGGCAGGTTTCAGACAGATCCTCATGACAGGAGCAAGAATGTCCAGAGTATTAGTGATAGCAAGATGAAGGCTGGCAAGGACAGAGTTGGTTAGAGAGTCAAAAGGAGGGGAAGGAGGAGGGATGAAGGTGGAGGCAAACGCATCAGATAATACTCTTTCCATTGGTCAGATGACCGCAAAGGAGGTTGGCAGTGCTGGTGGAGGCTCAGTCAGGAGTCCAAGAGATCCCAGATGAGGAGAGAGTGATCAGACCAGGAGAGCGGGGAAGTGAGAGGGATGGAAAACAGGAGATAAGCAGGGGTGAAGGCATCAATAGTGTGTCTGGCACAGTGGGTAGGGCCGGAGGGGAGAATAGTGAGGGAGAAAGAGGTGCAGAGATCACAGAAAAGAGTCGAGGCAGAGGTGGTGGATTCAAGATAGATGTTGAAGTCTCCAAGGAGGAGGAGTTCAGAGGTAGAGGTCAGAAGAGAGGAGGTGAAAGCAGCCCATTCCAAACGGAAGACAGACACAGGGCCCTTGGGCCAATAGAAAGTGGCATGGGTGAAAGAGAGTCAGAGAGACACCAAGCTTGGAGGCAAGACTTTCAAAAAAGGATTAGGGCTGTGTGGGTATGAAAGAGGTAGGGAACCAGTCTGGGAGGATCAGTGCTACTCCACCACTAGGTTGGTTGGGCCGCGACTTGGCGAGGATCTTGTAGGCGTCAGGGAGAAGGGAGTCAAAAGCAGTGACTGAGCTGGCATTTAACCACGACTCAGTGAGAGCGAGGACGTCAAGATCAAAGTCCTCAAGAAGGAGTCAGATATCATAAGAATGTTTGACAGCAGAACAAGCATACAGGGTGGCTAAGTGAAGCCAGTCACCACCTTTGAAGGTTTTCTGAGGAGGGGGTACAGGGAGGTGTAACACCTGTCATAGGTGGCGAAGTAGGTGCAGAGAGAGAGGAAGGAGGAGTAGCAGGAGTCAATGAGGGCAGGCAGGCGCGGATCAAAGAGAATAAAGTTGGGTTGAGGACCCTGGGCCAAGACAGTGCCATTGTGATAGATATTAATGATGCACTTCGAAGATGAGAAGTGTGCCAAGAGTAAGAGTAGTTGCCATCGAATGCCACCCTTAATGGGTGATGAGGAAAAAGGGGGGAGGGTAGAGACCAGATGGGAGGTCCATAGGTATGGTAAGGGGACAGAGAAGAGGATAATAGGGATAGGTTGTCTGGAAGTGGCACTGACGTAGGTATCAGCAATAGGTAGGCCAGGATTAGAGGCCAAGTGATCTTTTTAAAGCTTTTTTCTTCCGACTTCGTGAGAGAGGATGGATAGGTAATAGAGTAACAGTTGGTATAGATAGTGGAGATGGAGAGTGCCATAGAGGTGGAGGAAAAGAGGGTCAGTTTGAGAGGCTGCACATTGCAAGGGTGACCTCACCAGGCGGCCTAGCGGCCTAGCAGCCAGTTACAACAAACATTTCCCAGAAAGCACACAAATGCAGTACAAAATGGAGGGTGCAGAGATGTAAAAACACACATAGGTTCGTATTTCCCAGAAAGCATGCAGATGCAGTACAAAATGGAGGGTGCAGAGACGTAAATAGACAACTAGGTCCAAATTTCCCAGAAAGCACTCAGATGCAGTACAAAATGGAGGGTGCAGAGATATAAAAACACACCTAGTTTCGAACTATAGTAGGAAGGTAAGGAGACCAGGGTAGACTGACAGCCACCACAGCAGCAATGCAGAAAGTTACAGGTTGCAGTTACAGGTTGCAGTGAAGGAACATTACAAGATTCCGGAGGGGGTTTGGGGAGTGCAGGGCATCATGAATTGTAGGTTGGGAGGGAGACCTCCGGTCCACAGCAAGGGTGTTTGTGGAGGTCACCAACAAGGTGGATGCGAGAGTGCATGTGTGGATAGCACAATGGCCGATTGGAGTGGAGTGCGCACCCAAGAATGTGCTGAGCTGCAGGTGTGCTGTGGCTCAGGTAGTGTTTGGTAGTGAACAGAGGCAACAGCGTGTGCACATCGTTAGATCGTGGGGGGGTAGGTATTCACCCGGCCCAAGGCAGATTGGAGAAAGTGGGCAGTCGTCATGCGGCCTGTGACATAAGCACGCATTTGCACTCACATTTGGCAGCACCGGGATGGGATTTGGTGAACAAAGGAGTGCTGTGGAGCAGCTGAAGGTGGCCAGATCCAGAAGAGTTAGAGGGCCCTCAACCCCTCACAGGCCCAGACAGGGCCAGACGGATCAGCACTGTTAGGTTAGGCCCTAGGGTGGGGGCCGGCGATCAACTGCTGGCTCCTAGGCCTACCAGGTGGAAGGGCAAGCCTGAAGCCTATCAGGCGAGGCGATGGAGGCAGGTAGGGGGTCTCAGTGTTCTTCGCTGTTTTGCCGGCCATGGTGGAAAATGCCTGATGATCAAGAGCACGATGCAGTCCCCAGGCCTTCTTCTGATGTTTGGTGGTTGGGGGGCTCCTGCAAATGAATGTCCAGATAGGATGTTTCTTCTTTATGCTTATTTAGTGGCGGCTGGTAGATTTTTTCAAAAAAATGGAGTAGTGTAAACATTGAGTGCAAGCAAGCAAGTATAGTGAGGGAGCACATACCAACCAAGGGAGTGTTGGGGCACTAGAATTGTTCAAAATATTGTGTTAAAATGGTGCATTTTACAGTAGTCATTCTGGGAAAAATTGGTGAAAAAACTGCTATGGTCAGTAGAGTAACGTGAAATAATCCCGCAGGTTCAAGATCATGGAACATTTTCAAGATACCTGTGCTCTCAGTATATGCAGCATTTCCACTGTAAGCACACCCTTGTGATGGCTTTGCCCAATAAGGCAAGTGCAGTCACAGTAAGTACACACACACACACTCACAGGTTTGACTTTTCCTAAAAATGCCAGTACTGCTACAGTAAGTACACTCATGATGGCTTTGCCAAATATTCCAAGCACTACCACTTTGAGTACACACTCATGTTTGCATTTGCAAAACAATGGCAGGTTTGTCACTGTAACAAGACGTTGCCATGTTGGTTGTGCATCAAACATTTGATTGTGGCCAGGCTCCGAAGAGATTAGAATGCCACCCATAATAAATCTCTTAGCTGGGATGGAACCTTAAGGATGCTCTTTCCCACTCACTACAAATCACCTGTCCCTGGCTATTGCACACTGCCGCACTCACACAACAACACACCCACACCCACTGCATTTGTGCACACTGTGATGAATCCTATGGATCCCTCACTGAATCCCTATCTAAACTCTCCTGGCAGGTGGCCAGGGAAAGGCAGACGCTTCCTGATCACAACCCTGGGGGGTGGTGCTGCGGGAGGGTCCCTGGGGAAGAGAAAATGCTCAGGGAGGTGAGAGGAATCCAGGTGATGAGACACGGTATTTGTTTTCTTTTGACGGGGAAATGTTTCCACTCCCACAGGATGTCCTTGCTTGTTGCCACCATAACCCTTCTGTTGCACAGGTTAGCCACTTCCATGTGGGTGAAAGAAGTCAGAAGCATATGAATACAACAGATGAAAATCTCTTTCAAATTCAGGGAACACAGACAATTAAAAAATCCCTCTTACTTCCAAAAGTGTAATGGAAAAAGTTTGTTGGTAAAAGAGATCCAAATCTAAGGAGGAAACCAGTTAAGAAACCTAATTTTGTTATTTGGGACTCCAAGTCCCATAATCCCCTTAGTACTGGGACTAGGAAACGGGATGCAGAGAAACAAAGCTGAGGTGGTCAGCTAATTAACCTAAATAACCCACACCTGAGGGAGAGTGGGAGGTTTAAATGGCTCCCTCAGGTGCAGGCTAAACGGAAGTTGAAGAAGCTGAAGAGACCAGTAGAGTCAGAAAGACCAAAGCAGAGGAAGCAGTGCATGCTGTGCGGGCCGTGTCTGCAGGTGCAGGTGGGATTACGAGGGCGAGAAGACACCTGGACCACTGAGGGTCCTGAGAGGGTCGGTGCCTCTCCTTATCCTCCTTGCAGAGGTTGTGCAGCAGAAAGCCGGCGTAGTAGAAGATGCTGAGAGATCTCTGGTGACTGGGTCGCACAGGAGATTTGTAGGAGCTTGGGAAGCTCTGAGTTTGTGTGGTGGTGGCGAGAGCGAACAGCAAGGAACTGTTCCTCAGGTGCAGGAGAGCCACAGAAGTTAGCAGCCAGCGAGAGCCCCGCAAGAGCAATTTAACCCGTGAGTTCTCTACTTGCAAGTGGTACCGGAGCGCTCGGTGCTGCTCGCATACGCCAGGTCAGCCACGTTGTTCGCGTATAAATGACAGATGTGTTTCTATTGAATACCAAACTATCAGAAACCCATGAAAGTGGCAGTTAATAAAAGAAAGCTACGATGTGCCTTTTGCGAGTTTTTGGATATCCCAACAACCTGATGAGAAATCAGTATTAAGAACTAAGGCATGAAAGCAATGGGAAAGACAAGAGAGCTAGACCTTGGCTAATTGAATACACGAAGCAATGCCAAAGCCAAAAGAGAGCCAAAACTTGGCTAATTGAATACACCAAGCATTGCCAAAAGCCAGAAGGGAGTAGTAAGAGTCCCAAGGGTTGTAGGAAGTGCTACTCATATGGCGAGAAGAATGTGCTTAATCTAACCTCACATTGCCAAAACCAAGGTAGCTACAGGAAAAGACTGTATCCTAGCTACTGTTTAAACATTGGTGCAAAAGGGAAAGAAAGGTGGCAAACAAGCTGCCCTTCTGGAAGACGCTATCTAGATGAGCATTGTTTGTAGAGTGAATGTTATAGTCCCTGAAAGCTGCCAACATTTTGATACCAAGGAAAACTATTGAAGTTGTTCTAAAATTGAAGTATTTTTTTTTTGGAATTTAAATTTTTATTTTCACAGTAAGCAAACATAAATAAATGAACAGCAGTCCATGAAATTCACACATATCAACCAAGTGAAAGCAAAGTAATCAATTCGCCATAAACAATCCAAACATCATATAAACATCAAAAATAGAACAAGAAGGAAGAAAGGAAAAGAAGAAAAAGAAAAGGAAGAAAGAGAATAACAGCGTAGGAGTAGAAGACATAAACCAAAAATGTCAATGCAAAATACTATACCTCAGACAAAAGGGCATTACAAAAACCATCACACAAACTATAGGTATTATACAGATTATGAGTGTTCAAGGGTAAGTACATAATACCCCAGATCAAAGATCAGGTTTATCCATATGCATCAAGAAAGCAGCTCCAAATGTCCCAAAATTGTTCAATGTCACCAGTGAGTTTGTAAATGGCTTTTTCATACGTTGAAACAGTAAGTAGCTCCTCCACCCAGTCAGCAATGTTAAATGAAGTACTTGATTTCCATGACCTCAATATGAATTATTTAGCAACCATGCATGCACGAAGCAACCAAACTCTCTTACCAAAGTCAATTTCCTCCAGAGAAGAGTCATCACCCAAAATCAGTAATGAAGCATTCATGGGGATTGTGACATCCAAGACCAGACTCAACCTCTCCCAGACCTTATCCCAGAATTGCATCATCTTGGGACAGGACCAAATCAAATGACTCAGAGATCCTCTCAAACATTTACACTTCCAGCAAAGATTGTTGTCTAAAAGTCGTCTCCTGAATAGTTTCTCCAGCATCCAATAGGCCCTGAACAACAAATTAGTTTGAGAAGCTCTGAGGGACCAATTCAAACTTACCAAACAAGTGTTTTCACAGCACCTCCGCCAACATCTGAAGTTAACATCTTCCCCCAATTCCTCCGCCCAAATTGCAGGCAATCTCGGATCACCCTTCCGAGTAGCTTTTATAATTCCATACATGGTAGAAGCAGGGTGTGAGGCACTCAAGCATACAGATAGAGCTGTCCAAGCAGGACTCTGACCAGTCAATTGTGGCATCTCAACACAAGCTGAAATAATAATCTTCAGTTTCCTATATTCAGCAAACGAGCATTCTGACATGTCATACATCTGGCCAAGCTGAGCGTACTTCAACCAGTTGTCCCCCTCAAACAAATCTCCAATATATTTGATGCCAGCCACAAACCATTCCACCCAAAACAGAGGTTTACCCTGATATTTCAAGGCTGGATTATTCCATATGGAGGCATCTGGGTGTAAATATGGGTCAGCACTCACACGATTCGAGAGGTCACACCAGCAGTCTCGCAAGAATGAAGTAAGAGAGCTGACTTTTTTTGATTTGTTCTTCTGAGTAGTCAGCAACGCTTTCGGGTCCAATTGGGAAACAGCACTGCATTCCCAGGATAAGAGGTCAGAATGTTCAGACTGTACATCTCCAGAGTCAATAACTCTGCACAAATGACGAGTGGAAAACGACAAATGGTAGTCTGAGAAATTAGGCAAGTTCATTCCACCCAATTTCAATGGGAGTTGAAGCTTCCAAATTGCGAGCCTCGGAGGTTTCCCATTCCAAATAAAGTTCTTCATAATTCTATTGATCTCTCTAAAGATGTTTCCAGGTATCTTAATGGGGAGCATGCTTAACAAATAATTTATCCGAGGTGCCAGGTTAATTTTCAAACAGTTGATTCTGCCCCAGGTCGACAATTTCAAAAGACTCCTCCTTACCAAATTCGATCTAAGATTCGGAAGGATCCAAGAAAAATTAATGGCTGGCAACTTCACTATATCCGCTCCAATCCATATTACAAGATACTTCAACTTTTCAGCACACCACCTGAATTGAAACTGAACACATGTATGTCTTTGACACAACCCATTGACAGGCAGGATCTCTGATTTGCTCCAATTAATCTTATATCCTGGCACCAAGGAAAAGGATTGAATATCTTGCATTAAATACGAAATACCAACAGCTGGGTCTTGCAGGGCAATCAGCAAATCGTCAGCATACAACCAAACCAAATTATCCCGACCATTTCCAATAACAGGTAGAAGACGTACGTCTGCCCGCAAGCTCACTGCAAGTGGTTCCATAGATAAAATAAATAAGAGAGGTGAAAGAGGGCAACCCTGCCTTGTACCACGATGAAGCTCAAATGGATCAGAGATAAGTCCATTCGTCAGCACACTTGCAGAGGGATTATTGTATAACAGTTTAACCCAATGCTGGAAATTGTGTCCAAAGTTCATTTTCCCCAAGCATGCGAACAAAAAGTTCCATTCAACACGATCAAATGCCTTTTCAGCATCTAGGGAGATGACCGCACTGGCAACTGGTTGACTATGGCCCTTCTCAATTGTCAATAGCAGGCGTCTCATGTTATCCGCCACTGCCCTACCGGAGACAAAACCTACCTGGTTCTCATGCACCAGAGTTGAAATGACCTTATTCAGGCGAACAGCCAGGATTTTGGCCAATATTTTGCAGTCACAGTTGATCAGACTGATCGGCCGATACTTCTCGCACCTTGTAGCAGATCTGTCTTTCTTTCTCAGCACCGTAATCAATGCATGTCTCATTGTATCTGGTAGGGAACCAGACTCAAAGGCAACATTAAGAACATCACACAGAAGCTGTAGTGCGGAATCAGGGAGGGCTTTATAAAATTCATTAGGGAGACCATCAGTGCCAGGTGATTTACCCACCGACATTCTTGAAATTGCATGTTGAACATCATCCATTTCCACTTTCCCTTCCAAACCTGCCGCCTCATCCGCCGTCAGACGAGAGAGAACACTTTTCTCGTTTGCTGTTGAAGAAGTAGACAGGCAGGTGAGCAGGCAGATAATTTGGGGGTCAACAGGGGTCGAACCTGACACCCCTGAGGTCTCCCTTGGTACCCCTGCAGTCTCCCTTGCTAATCCCAAAAGAATTAAAAAAAAATCTTTTTTTAAATTGAAGCTGCTGGGCTGTGGCTCTTTGTTTCTGGAGTGGTTGGCTTTCTTGTTCAGGCCTCTTAAAAAAAACAGGGGGTTCCACAAGACTCATTAAAGGTTTATTTCACGCACACTTCAGCGGTTGAATAACTGATTTCGTTTTTTCTTAAACACCTCAAATTCACAATGCAGACAAAAACTTCCAAAAAGCATTTAGAGTAGAATGAGCATCCATTTCGGGCTATGTATTTAGCTATTTGCAAGTTGCAGTTATAACATGTTTTTTATGCTGTTGTCTCTGTGACGATAATCACAAGATATTTCATCTCGGTGTCCTCGGTCACTTGACAAAATCCTTGTGCCTAAAAGCTTGTGTACAGTGTAGAAATATTTGGCCATAGCACATAAAGTGGTCCTCGATTTAATTGTGCCACAATTAATGCTTTGTTGTAATGTGTCTATCTTTCCTATCGACATGGCATGCTGTTCAGGATGTTTGTTTGCATGTATGAGGTAACGAGTGCCCAGAGTACAGGATGCTCTGTGAGTGCGCGGCTTTCCCTGAGCTACTCTAAATTCTTTAATACACAGTTATGAACCCTCCCAATGGTATGTATTGACTGAAGTCGCAAAAGTAGATCCACGCTGGCTTGACATTTGGCCAACTTTGCACCAGACCTGCAGATTAACTGGTCTGC
This sequence comes from Ambystoma mexicanum, assembly GCF_040938575.1. Taxonomy (NCBI): domain Eukaryota; kingdom Metazoa; phylum Chordata; class Amphibia; order Caudata; family Ambystomatidae; genus Ambystoma; species Ambystoma mexicanum. The sequence goes on along the minus strand of NC_090933.1, from coordinate 190,122,671 downwards.
TGTTAAATCTCAGTTACCAGTTTAATGGTATTCACTATAGAGTATAATTTGCTTTCTGACTTTGAGAACATTCAGACATCTAATTGCTCATTTGACTATAGCTGGTAATATTGCCATAGCCGGTAAGAGAGCTCAGTGGATTGAGTGCTTGCTGCTGCGATGTGTGTGTGTGATCTGCAGGTTGGAGGTTTAAATCCTGGTAAGGCCGACTCAGACTTTCATCCTTCTGAGGATGATGAATGAGTATCAACACAGGTTAGGTGATATTGTATGTATATTTTTTCTATATAAAGCACTAAAGCATAAGTGCTATATAATAACACATCACATCGGGGTGGGGTCAAACAACATCACTTCCTGTGATGTCATCAGAGGTCAAAGGTTGTGTGATGTCACTTCCGCTACCCCAGGCTTTTTGGTGAAACGACGTCCTCGACTCCCACACTGGCGCCTTTGGATATTTCTCTTGACTTTATACTTGGTACTAATGCTACTTTCAAATCTCATACTTCTGTTTCATTCAGATCTTGTTCTTTTTAACTTCACTTACGTAGGGAAATAAAACAGGCTTTATTTCCTTCAAATGTTCACTCAGCCATTCAGTGGCCTTTTCGGGAACGGATGCATCAATGCTGTGCTTGTGTAACTCCCTGCCTCCGCTCAAGATCATTCTTCACTCTAGTCCATTTAAAAAATATATGTATATTTCTGAGGCTTGTGGAATCTGCTTGGATCACATGCTATACATAGGCCAACATCTAGTGGAAGCTGCAGAGTATTGCAGTTGTTGTTTTCGAAACATGAAAAGGGACATTGACAGGGTCTGCCAGTAATGCTATCCCTAGTGTGATGTCCACTGTACCCATGGTCCTTCACGCGTCGAGGTCCCTCAGATTGTTTTTTTCAACCATCTTTGGTGGACACTATAACGTGGATTTCCATTTCGGCTAAAGCCATTGATTAATAAGATAATTAGAGCTAGTTACTCTATGTGTCCTTTATATTGCCAGTCTTCAACGATCATTTTCGACTGCAGTTTTAAGGACAAACGTCGTCGGACAAAGAACTTGCCCCAACGACACCCCTTCGGCCTTGGAAGGCTGCACCGGGCCTCGGCCCAAACAGTAGGGAGAGTGAGGCGTGGTCATATTTTAGGCAACTAAGAGAATGCAAATCTCCCCTTTCCCTCTGTATTTTTGCCAAGCTACCTTTTCAACCAATTATGGAAAATACATCCTTTAAATTTTGCACCAGCTGCAAAAAGAAATGTCCCTGGAAGGATAACCACCGGATGTGCAGCCTGGTCTTACGAGGGACCATGACGAGGGCCACTGTAGAGCTTGTCAGATTTTCAAATTAAAGACCCTAACTGACCGAAAGGCCAAATGTTGGGCCCACCACACATGCAGGCCGAGGCCGCCATGGACGTGGAGGGTAAATTCAGTGACGGCAGCATTGCTCTTTTCGGACGACGAAGACGATAGGGAATCTTCGGTTTCTCATGTGCTAGCCCCAGATACCATCGGACAGGTTGGCGGCGCTGTTACGGGGACGACAACCAGCGGCATTAGCACACACAAGTCACCCCACACAAAACACATACCCCAAGGCCAGACGTTGACGAAAACACTGTCTACTCGGCTGCACACGCCATCGAGGTGGAGGTCCACCAGCTCCCTGTCCTCTGAGCACTCAAAATCACGATTGCCCCTCCACAGGCCCCAAAAGTCACGAGATAAAGGCAAATCAGATGCTGTGTCCAATACAGCAGTCAAAAACCGAGCATCGGAAGACGCAGCTCCGGCTCTCCCATCCGCCAAAATCGGCAAAAAACACACAGACTTCAAAAATGTCCCATCTGGTGCAAAAGCATGTCCCGGAGACTCTCCTTAAAGGGAGAACTTTGAAAAAACACACTTCGAAGAGTCACCATTCCCATAGGGAGAAATTGCGTGCATCACATTAAGAAAAAGAAAGTGTTTCCCAAGGGGAGGATACTATGGCTGCAGCTATGAAACACAAAGGGCAGCCTGCCCCAAGAATTACCTCACACTCCTGCTGTAACTATACCAAGTTCCTCACAATGGTCTGGTGAGAACATTGATAGAGTGATAAGACCATGTCTTTCATGGCAGATTTTTTTGAGAGAAATCCACAGGCAATAGAAAGCATACAAAATACACCACCTAATGGTGGCGCCACGTCTTCTCAACTCCCAGCAAAAAAAGGCACGTCCAGACACCCTGACAAGTCACCCCTCAGCAAAACTCAGACCAATTTGATCTCTATGATTACAATACAGACTCTGAGGAGCAAGATACCCTAGGGGAGGTAGATCATTACTGTGATGATGATGAAGAAGACGTCTATATCTTACCCTCTCCAGATCACGTAAACCCGCAGGTGGAAGACTCACCGGGGGCCAACCAACTACAATTTAATGACATGCTCATGAAAGCAGCAGAGCATTTCCAAATTCGAACTCAGGAAACACAACTGGACAAGGATTTTGTAGAGGACATATTGCGGGACAAAAGGGCTGTAACCCAATTCATACCCATTCTACAGTCAATACAGAGAAGAATTTAACCCTCTCTAGAAACACCAAATCAAACGCGGGTGGTAAACCCACGCATTGAGAACATTTTCTGCCCTGCGCCCACAGACCCCCTTTACATCAGGGGCCAATTGAAACCAGATTCACTTGTAGTTACCACACCAAGAAAGAGGGCGGGAACACCTCTAGCTTCATCAGAAGCACCCCCCGATAAAGAGAGCAAGAAGATGTTCACTCTCAGGAGGAAAGTGGCCACCTCAGCGGCTTTTCCAACAAGAATCGCCAATAATACCACTTTGCTGGCAAGTTACAACTGCCACAAGTGGGAGGAAATTGCAACTCTGATGGCCTCAGCCCCAGAACTTCTAAAGTCCCAACTGTCCCTTGCAGTAATGGAAGGAAAAGCGATGTCTAACTGCAACTTAAAAAATAACTTTGATGCAGCAGATAATGCAGGTAGTAGAATCATCGCTGAAAATTAGAAACGCAGGCTACATTCCTCAATATGCCAATCGAACCAAATGTCCTGTTCGGCAAAGCGGTTGAGGATTGCTAAGGAAGAGTATGAGACCCTTAAGTCTTTAGGCCAGCTCACTAACACACCATCAGGCCAAAGCGGCGGAAACAATTTTCGTCACTTCAGGGAACAACATTTCCAGAGGGGTTCCGGATACAGCCAAAATCAGGGGTCATCCTGGGGTTCAAATCAAGGACAAGCCCCTCAAGGCTTCCAAAGAGGCCAGCGTAGATCTCGCGGCCAGGGGATGTACTCCACTTCCAGAGGTGGAGCAACACCACTGAAGCAATGACCATCCGCTTCAGGTTCCCTCCCATGCCTCTCCAGTAGGAAGACGTATAACACACTTCACCCACACATGGGAGGGAATCACCTCGGACAAGTGGGTGCTATCAACTGTGGTGGGCGGTTATTGCGTAGAGTTATTGCAGCGACCCTCCAAGCATCCCCTGCGTCAAAAGACCACCACAAAAGAGGAGCAGTGCATCCTTCTTGAAGAGTTCGATACGCTGCTGCTAAAAGATGCCATCGAAATCATCCCGGCGTACCAGGTAAACAAGGGTATCTATTCAACCTACTTCCTTGTGCCAAAGAAAGATCTAACAATGTGCCCAGTAGTAGATCTGCACCCTACTTACACCAATGTCAAAGCCACAAAAATTCTGCATGACCACGCTACGGGAAGTAACCCCACTGCTAAAGCGGGGGGACTACATGGGAACCTTGGATATGAAAGATGCTTATTTTCATATTTCAATGTTCTCAGCGCACAGAAGATTCTTGCGTTTCAAGATAGTAAACCAGCACTACCAATTCAAGGTGCTACCGTTCAGAATAGCGTCTGCTCCAAGGGTATTCACCAAGGTACTGCGGTGGTGGCAGCGCGCCTGCGCAGGGTGGCAATCCCAGTGTACCCCTACCTGGATGACTGGTTGATCACAGGGGAGTTACCCCAAATTTGCAGGCAAAATACTCAAAGAACAATAAACCTTCTTTTCCAATTGGGGTTCTCTATAAACGAGAAAAAATCAAGCCTTCTACCAAACAAGACAAAACAGTTCTTAGGAGCTGTCCTAAAAACAGAAGAAGGGCTAGTCTTTCCATCAAACAAAAGAATCCAAAACATACTGCTGCAAATACCTCAGTATCAGGCCAGTCAGCAGATAAGTGTACGCAAAGCTATGGGTTTGCTTGGCATGATGGCATCTTGCATTTACCTGGTCCCACACGCACGACTGCGCATGTGCTCAATGCAGGAGTGGTTGGCAAAACAGTGGTCTGAGGGAAGCAGTCAGTGGGACGATCTAGTGGTCGTTTCGCCAACACTAGTTCAAGCCCATCGCTGGTGGACAAAGGAGAATCTGTTAAAGGGAAAACCCTTCCACGATCTAGCAGTGCAACTGCTAGTTACAACAGACGAATCGCTTTCCGGGTGGGGGGCACATCACCTTCTTCTCACAGCACATGGTCTGTGAACTCACATCATAGCACAGAACCATATAAACCTGCGGGAACTTCTGGCAGTATTCAAAGCTCTTCAAGCCTTAGAAGCACAGTTGACAAATCAATCGGTACAGATACTTACAGACAGCACCACTGCAATGTTCTATATCAACAAGCAGGGGGGCACACATTAGATCACATTGTTTCGCAGTGGGGTTACCCCATGCTACACTTATTCACAACAAAAGACAACTAGCAATGCCCAGACTTTGCGTCCAGGTTTCCCCAACCAGACTCCAAGGGGAACGTCCTATGGATGAGTTGGTCAGAGAAATTTGCCTACACTTTTCCCCTAACTGCACTAATGAACAGGATGGTGAACAGAATTCACGGAGAACAGATGAAGCTTATCCTATTTGCTCCCATGTGAGCGAGACAACTCGGGTATCCACATATGCGCAAACTGGCGATGTGCGATCCCATCGAACTCCTGTGCCAGACCAATTTGCTATTCCAGCACAGAGGGCACACATTACACCCGCAACCTCACTCAATGAACTTGGCAGCATGGCTCCTGAGGTCATAGAGTTTGGACATCTTCATTTACCACAAAAGGTGTATGGATAGCCTCAAGGAGATACACCAAAAACCAGACACTGTTATTTCAACAAGTGGAGGGGATTTGTTATTTGGTGCCAGTCTAAACAAATAAACGCCATAGAATGTACTCCATCTGATATTCTTCATTACATGCTCCACTTGCTAGACTCAGGGTTATTTTTTAACTCTATAAAGGTTCACCTGGCAGCTTTATCAGCATACACCAACTCTCAAAATAAGGTATGATGGTGGAAAGTTCCCATCGTTAAGGCATTTATGGACGGAGCAAAAAGACTGCACCGTCCTATTTCAAACCCACCGCCAGGCTGAGCTCTCAACCTAGTACTATAATAAGAGTCAATGAACTTCAAGCTTTGTCAGTGCAAGACCTTTTCTTTGTCATCCACAAAGACAAATTGGTAATAAGAACACACCCTAGGTTTTCACCTAAGTTTATCTCCAAATTTCACGTAAATCAATCCATTGAGCCATCGGCCTTCTTTCAGAACCCAAATAGCTCAGCTGAGAAAAAACTCCATACACTAGATTTAAGAAGGGTGGTCCTTTACTATGTAAAAAAGACCAAACTGCTCAGGAAAACAGACCAACTTTTTGTCTCCGTAGCACCAGGCAGAGACGGAGACCGCATTTCCAAGAATGCCATCTATAGATGGATAGTCAGCTCTGATACTCATTATCAAGCAGAAACACAGCCACTCACGCCACAAGCTCAGTCCATAAGGGGAACAGGAGCTACTTTGGCTTTTATCGCAAACGTCCCGCTGGATGTCATTTGCAAAGCAGCTACATGGAGCTCAGTACAAACTTTCACTCAGCACTACTGCATTTACACGAACTCTAAAGCAGATACCCAGGTGGGGCAAGCAGTTCTAAAACATCTATTTGCTGCTGGACCTTCTCACAACCCACCACCTTCTCCTAACACTGCTGTCTAATCTACCATAGCATGTGATCTAAGCAGATTCCACAATCCTCAGAAGGGATACATTACTCACCGTAATTGTATTTCTGATGCTTATATCTGCTTAGATTCACATGTGCCAACCCTTCCTCCCCTTGGAGTAGAAGGTGCATAGATGTTTTATCTGAGCTTTATCTGATATTTATCTGCTTTAATACACCTGTACTCACGCTACACTTCATGAAACCTCATGTCCGAAACAAAATAATCTGAGGGACATCGACGCGTGAAGGACCATGGGTACAGTGGACTTCACACTAGGGGTAGTATTACTGGCACGCCCTGTCAACATCCCTTGTAGAGTTTTGAAAACAATAACTGTAATACTCGCAGCTTCCACTAGATGTCGGCCTATGCATAGCATGTGAATCTAAGCAGATACAAGCATCAGTGATTAATGTATCCCATATCGTTATTGTATTTAATATGACACCACATATTATTCAAATTATTCAATAACATACTTTTCCACTAAAAAACTAGAACTGAGAATCCACCTACTATTTTTATCTCGGGACCATTCTGAGTATTCGCACCTGGGGAAGGGCTATTGGCCAATCAGGTGAGTGGAACAGCAGGCGAGAATATTCATTCCCTGCCTGCTGTTCTAGCCACCTGAGGCCCTTCGCTGGGTGCCGTCATTATTCTCGGAAATACACATAAAAAACAAAACTCTTCACTGCTGGATCTGATGTAAGGGTTCTATTTGATTTTTAGACCAAGATCTATAAGATGTGGCCATGGCTCTCGGTGCCACGCTCCCTTTCTTCATGGGAATGCTGCGCTGACAACCATGCAGTCAGCCCTCCTCCTCTCCTAGGCCGCACCTGACGGACGCTGCCCTGGTTCCTAAATCAGCAGTCCTTCCCCCCGCTCTCATCTTTTTAGGGTGGCGGGTGGAAAACCTGAGCCAGCGCTACTCTGCTCCTCCTCTGGCAACTAACAGATGTGGCACAGGCATGACAAATCACCCTCTCCATTCCTTTCCTTCTTAGGGTGTATTGCGACCATCTGTCCTCCTTGCTGCCTGCAATCTTCACCAGGCCACACTTGGCAGACGTGTCCCGGCTGTTTTATAAGCCTTACCTCTCCCTAGCGATGATTGCTGGGAACTAGCCAGTTCCTAGCGACCACTCCAGACAGAATGCCTTTTTAATTTTTTTTAAAAGGGACATAATAGCTTTATGGACCACACCAGAGGGTAGTACCAGATGTTTTGGGCCCTGAAGACGCCTTTAACTTGGCCTTCAGGGCCCATGATTCCCGATACGATCCTTTGGCTAGGCCTCTACAGCTTTATTAGCACACGCATTCCATTATAGACCCCCTCTCAGCCAATCAGAATGCTCAAAATGCAGCCGATATTTATTTATCTATTTATTTATAACCACTACAGCAGATAATGTCTTTCACTCCTGCTCACAGTGGGAGGTGGACATGGCCTTTAACGGCCCCCAGCTCAAACCTAGGTAGTGAAGCGAGGGCCTTGACAAAGGCTGGGAGGCCGTTAAAGGTGAGGTCTGCCCCCCCACCGCGGGGGTGAGAGCCATTCGCACCCCCGGGTTTAACCTGGGTGCGAATGATTAATTTATTTTCCCTCCGGAGATTGGTGCGCAAGTGACGGCAATCTTCGGAGGGGAAAAAAGAAAGAATAAAAGATGGCCTCTGCTAGTCCCTTTTCTATTTCTTTTGCAGGGGGAGCAGGAGGAGCACCGGGACCAGAGCACAAAGCTCCGGTCCGGCTGGTAAATAGGGAGGAAGGGAGGGGTAGGGAAGAGGTTTGGATTGTTCTTTTTGGGGGGGGGGACAACAGGGAGAGACTCCCTGTTGCCTCCCCACATACAAAATAAATGTCACCACCCAGGGAAGTGCCTCGGTGGCTGGAACAGCGGGTGTTAATGTTTATTCTTGCCTGCTGTTCCAGCCACCTGACTGGCTACTCGCACTTCCCCGGGTGCGAATTGTAGAGCCTTCTGATACCCCGCAAGACTGGTCCACACTATAGAAAACAGAATACATTTTCAAAATTAAATGTTTGAATTAAACCTTCGTAAATTACATTGCATAAGTGCAATGCTAACCTCTGAAGGGGGCACTGCCCAAGGCTGAATTGTCTCCGGCGAGGAGGTCCCACCCATACTGTAAGAGAGGAGTGCAAGTCGGCATGAATTAGCCACAGGGGAAACGGAAGCAGGGCGCGCTGGAGAGCGTGCATCTCCTGGGAATTCGCGACAGCGCCATTTACATACGTTTCCCAACTCGCTGTCCGGTCGATTGGGCACAGTCGCCCTGTCGCAGGCTGCATAATAAGGCCGGGCTGCGCCGAGCATGTGTTAAGAAAATCCTTTCTGATCCGCCCAACTCGTGACAGGAGGGGCTGCCTCCCATGCATTAATCCCAGGCCGGGGACGTCGTGTTACATTGCAGACAGCTGGGACCGCGACCAAGGAACCTTGTTCTTAGACATAGAGTCCCCTTTGTCTCGTTGGTACAAACCGTGGATTGTGTGAACATGGGAAAGCGACTTTCCCCTTCCCAGCTTCATTCCGCAGTTCAGCAAAGCGGAGGTTCCGCGTTCATACAAACATGGGCAGTAGCCGCCATGTTGTGCTCCAGCACCACTCTGGAAAAGTGAACCTTAAGTGTGAAGCTCTTATTAATTTATTTGTTGGAGCAGCTCGGAGTAGTTACACTTTTGTTGTAGCAAAGCTGAGAACAAGCCTAGAAGTGGTGTTGCTAGGTCTGGAAAAGATCCGGGGCTATGCTAATGTCGGGACTCTCGGGACTCTGGGCTAGCTAGCCTTTTGGTCGTAGCCCCTGAGCTTCGATCCGGGGCTACAACCAACAGACCCGGGGCTCTAGCCCCGTAAGCCCCACCCAGCAAACGCCTAGAAATATTAAATATTATTGTGCAATTGAATATTTGGATATTCACGATGTTGTGTTCCTTTTTTAAATTCTCTTTACAATGTATTAAAGAACAACTCGAACCAAGAGAGGTACCTGTAGCTATACAAGCACGAGGTGAAAAAATATACACAACAATAGCATACAAAAATGGCCTTAACAAAGATACTTTCTAATACGAAATATAATGAACAAACTCAAATCACAGAGGGTAAAGAAGTTCAAAGAAAATGTCAGCATTATGTTATTCCAGTTTTAAAATCTCACATGTTGCAGGTTTGGATTCCTTTTATTAGAATAACTGAAAATACCATGCAGGGGTAGAGCAATGCCTCAGCTTTCAAAGTGCCACCGACTTCTTCGTCAGATAGTGCACAGTAAATTGATTGGCGAAGAAAAACCCACAGGACAGTTCATTTTCAAAGTGAAGGGGGGAAAAGAGCATTTTGACCTTTGGCTGGAGAAGCAGTATGCATAAATGTAGCCCTGCAATTGCTGTCTTATCTAATAGACCATAGAAAATAGTTTGCAATCATGGGGCACCTATAACAGTTTCAAAACAGTCCACATTTCTAGTTGAGAGTTTCATTTTAAGAAAAGAAATCTTTTTCACATGTAACTGTTGAATGTAATCTGTTTTGAAATTTAGGCACAGGAAGTCTTACGGTGAGCCCTGGTAATTCCTGATGTTCTTTTAGAAGTCATGTTGAAGTCAAAGGTTTTAAAACACACCCGTAAAAAGCAGGGTCAGTATTGCATTTTCCTCACAGAGTCTAAAAGTGTGCTTTGCAGCCTCCATGTAGCATAAGGACATTGCAGCAGTGACAGTTTCCTTGGTATTCATTGTGGAACCACAATATTTGCTCTTGAGGTTTAACTGTTGCAGTCTCTAATGTTACCGCAGTGTGCCACAATCTTCACAATGGTTTTCCTCCTTTCATACAGTATGGCAAATCCAAAAGAAGTTACCAATTTGTCAGTGCTTTAATGTTCAATGTTGTCTCAGTGTTTCTCATGCTCAGTAATGGTTGCCAACAATTGGAACTTAGACGACCCAAGGTTTCCGCTGTCGTGTCCTCTGCCCTCCACCATTAGGGATCCTGAACTGTAGCATCAAACAGCTGTTGGTGACAGATGGTACTGGAGTGTGGTCACTGACTTTGTGATGTGATTGGATTAATGGGCCTGGGCTCACAGTTGGGCATAGTGTGTCTTAAAACCTATATCTACGTTCAGGCCTCTGCCTTTTAGGTTAAGCATCTTCAGGTTCTTGAGTTCCCACGTTCTTGTGTGTGGTATTTTAGAGGTCACCCTTTAACATCTCATCAATAGATCCTGCAATGTGTGCCCATCCTGTGCAAAGTGTCCACCCGCTGGTGTCTCTGTTTTGTGGTTTGAGATATAGGTTCATCCTTTCATGCAGCTCCTTGCAAGTCTCACCTACATACTTTCTTTGTGGGCATTTAGTGAGTTGGATGAGATTTACAATACTAGATGATCTGCAGTTGCATTTCCCTTGTATCTGTATTTTTCAGTTTTATGGGGTAGTTATGGCCGATCTGGTGCAGATGTGTTGACATTATTTGCATCTCCTGACATGGCATTGGTATGATCCAGGTCTTCTTTGTTCTTGATCTAGTGTAAATGTACTGCCGGTCCGAGGCCATGCTAGGTTTCTCGGTTGCTTGTATGCAATTAGGGGAGATTCTTTGAAAATGGCTCTCAGCTTATCAGCCCGTCTAAATGTTGGCTGTAGGTCTGTAACAAAACTATTCAGTTGCCTTAGTGCTGAATGGTAGGTGACAAAAAAAGATATTTGTTCTGCATCTCTGCTGACTCTGTATTGTAGCAGGTTGTCTCTGGATGTTTTCAATCCGCAATCAAATTCCGTGCCAGTTTGTCTGGCTGAGTGACCTTTATCAAGAAGGATGTAGAGAGTGTGGCAAGTTGGCTGTCGCTTATCTTCTGGTTAGAGCATATGTGATGTTATCAAATGACCTGGCTTTAGATAATGGACCATTTTGTGAGGTTTGGATGAAAGCTTGCCATGTTCAGGTATTTGTTCCTGCCCGCGTGTTTCTTGTTTACATCTGTTTCTTGATGGAAGTTCCCTCCAACAGAGATTTGTATCCTGGAAGTATATGCTTTTCTTAGAATATTCCATGGTGAAATTGATGCATTGCTGGAGGCCATGTAGTGATCCATGGAATTCTTCAAGAGAGCCTTTGACGTCTGTCCAAATCAAGATGTCATCAAGGCAAAGCAGGTATTTTAGTGGTTCCAGGAATTGATGTGGTAAGAACTCTTGTTCGAGGTCTGTCATGAGGAGGTTAGTACACTGAGCTGCCATTTTTGTGCCCATGACCATTCCAGTCTTTTGTAGGAAGTGTCTTCCACTGAAGCAGACATTGTTGTGTTTAAGTAGTGTGACACAGTAATGAATGAGTCACAAGACGAATCCAATACGTTTTCAGTTTTTTATTAAAAAGGAAACCCTTTGTCAATGTAGATCGGAACGTCCTCTATGTCGAGGGCTAGCATCTCTGGAAGCCAAGTTGAGGCAAAGGAAATTGGGTCATCTCCTCCACCCCTGTTGGGAGACCAATCACCCTGATCTGCTTAGCCCTCTCAACATTTTCCCGACACTCCAGCCTGTTCTCTATGGCTTTGTTCTCTTTAATCACTGCCTCCACCTCCTTTTCCAACCTCTTCACTGCTGGGGCCATCTGGGCTTATTGCTGATCCATCTCTGTGGATTTATGCTCCGAAATGGAAGTTCTAGAGTCTAGGTGGGTCGCCTTTTCTTTCAAATTGTCCAATTTGCCCTCCAGTCACGACATCGATTTTTTGATGTGGCCCAGCCCGGCCAACACTGGGTCTCTCATTGGTGATGTAGGTCTAGAGGCATCATGACTGGATTGCCTACTCGACAAGCCGTGTGGCATGAAAAAGGATAATGTTACAGGATTAAGATGCTTGTCCCAGCTAGGCCTGGAGGCGATGCTGTGGGGCCAACACTTATCATCAAGTTCTCAGATGTCTGAGACATGGATATCATTTTGAAGGCTGCAGGCACACAATGCCAATGGAATACCAGGATCACAGAGTACTGATCTTCCCAGATGGAGCACCTGCAACAGAGTACATGAGAAAAAAAATGGACCCCCTAAAAAATCCATCTTGGCGCGCGGTTTGTGAGCGGGTCTACTTCGGCCTGCCAAGATGCGTGTCACCTGGATTGGTAAAGAGTATATCTTCTAGGATAGGGAATGAGCAAAAGTTCTTTTGAAATCGACACTCGCACCTGCCAGCGCTGGTATAGAGAACAAATGAAAGCCCACACGAGTTTCCCTAATACTATACAATGGATCATGCTCGGGGAAATTTTGTTCTCTGGGAAATCAGTGGGTGTGGAATCATTGCTGGTGTTAACCAGAGGGTTGCCCTTCGTGAATGGTATGTTGGAGGGTGTAAAATTCTTCCCCGATATCCAGCGTTACGTCTGGTCCCTGCGAAGGGAGGGTTGGTTTAAGGTTATTCAATTAGAGGATGGGTTGTACCTATAAGGTCGTAGTTGTATGTGCTGTTTTGTAGAGAGCAGAGAAGGATGCTGACGGTTACCCAAATTCTTTACCATAAAAAGCATTGTGTATGAAGGCAATGGTCAATCGGTAATCATGGAAGGGCACTAGATGGGAAGGCGAAGGGGCGTTGTGTTGTGTATTGCTTTTATGTTGTTTTGCCAACGGGATGTTTCAATGGAATGTTTGCAGAAGAAATTCAATTGAAAAAACTCACAGAATTATTTTTTGTTTTTATTTGGGGGTTAAACCAACCTCCACCCTTCCCTACAATTGTATACCAACCTAAACCCCCTCCGTACCCCTTTCATCCCCTTAGCCCCTCTATATTTTGCTTAATTTTTCAATTACATTTTTTGGGTAAAGATTGCATCTAAACAATTGTTGGCAAAAGGACGCTGTACCTTTGTATTCTGAAGTTAGATGTTTTGACTATGTGATAGGTTCCTGTAGCTTTGCTCCTTTTCTTCTTTATGTTTCCCAAACAAAGGAGGACATTAAAGGAATTCCCACTTTTATCTGGTGCTATCTCTGAAAATGTGGGTGCTTATACTATGGGTAGACTTTTCACGTGGAGGGCTTTGCTCTTGTTACAGTTTATTGAAAAATCTTTAAGAAACAAGTAATGGAGAAAAAAAAATGAAACCATGCAAGAAAGATGCAATTGGGTGATCCCTATCCGCTTTCCATCAACCTTGTGGGGGACTCCCACCTCCCTGGCCCAGGCTTCCCTACTCTCATAGAGGTCTTGGCAGAATACACCCCTACTGTCTGTCCCTACCTATGGAGGGCCGAAAAGCCATAGCCTTATCTCTCTAACTCCCTTTGGGACTTCCTAAGTGACCTGGATTGGGTGCTTTGAACGGCCTGGCATGCCTTCCACCTGGATGACTGTCTTTCAACTTTTAACCTCAATCTCCTCTCACTACTCCTGTCTCCACTATTTGCCACCCTCCTTAGCCCATCTCCCTCTCTATCTCGCTCCCTCCACTTTTCTACACTCGTCTCTTGGCCTTAGCACTTCTTTCCATTCTTCTGTCTCTCCTCGCCACATCCCTTCTAATCCTGCCATTCTATCAGTGCTTGTGTCTCATCCTCCTCTAGGAACATTATGCCCTCCTCACCTTCCAAGAATATAGTGCAACCACACTGAGGGATATAGTGCCCTGCTCACGAAACCCTTTGCCCTCCTCTCCCTCCTTACTACCTCTACTACACCTTGCTCTCCTATTACTACGTCTCTCTGTCTCCCTCTCCCTCATGCACACTCACAAACATATATACAAAATGACAGAACTGATACCACCCTCTCTCTCTCAATACCAACACCTTACCATCACTCTCTCCAAATATGTCAGCCTCCTCCAACTCATCATCCATCTGCTGCACATTTGGTCCTCTTTTACCTGGTCTGACCTCACCCGAACACTGCTCACTACCAACTGACTGTGCTGGCTTCTGATGGCACTCCCCTTCCTGTCTGTAAGGGGAGGGCATTGCAATCTCCAGTCATCTGCTTCCCTGGTCAAATCCCTTTCTAAACTAATCCCAACTTCTCCCATCTCCTTCCTTTGTGGGCTGGAATTTCCCCAGGAAGTCTTCATAAGCAGCTTTAGACCCACCCCCTTTCAGTCTCAATTTCCTTCCAGCCTGCCATGCAGTCTCTGGCATTGTTTGCCCGAGGTTCACCTGCTGGATCAAGTAAGTCACTGTCCAAATGGGTTTTTGGAGTCTTGCCTGGTCTGTCCCACTTCTGTACATGTCCCCACTGGCTCCAGTTCTGCCTCCACTGCTGCCCCACTGTGCCCCTGTAGCGATTCTGGGGAACATCTGGTGGGTGTTTGGTTTCTAATGTGGCTCCTCATTGGGAAATATTAGTCCTCTTTTAAAAGGGCAACCATTTTCTTTCCTCCTGTTGCAGGCCATGTCTTGTTGGTGGGACCTTGGTGCATGGTTGTACTTGTAGTCCCAGTTCTTCTTTGTATAGTGCTGCTTCTCAGGATCCAGAATACTTATCAGGTTTCTGAGGAGTATGGTGCATGCTGGTTGCTGTAGTCTCTGTCCCTTATCAGACTGCTCTGAATGCCATGCCTCTGGGAAACCACCGGAAAGATTCAAGAGAAAGACCTGGGAATGACTGAGGCATCAAGTCAGAGCAAAATCATAGGCACTGATATTCATATAAAGCTCCCCAGGTACAGGGGAACTGGGCACAGGGTCCCCTTCAACTCCCTCATACCACCACTGGGGTAGGTCTGGCTCTGCCATTGGTGTGTTGGCTGCCTAGCCCAGGTCCAGAAGGGTCCTTGCCTCCCCACGACAGGGTCAGGCATGGTTGGGATGGCCTATCTGTGGTTGCGGTGTCTATTTTAGAGTTCACTTTTGTTCAGGAATTTCTGGCAGGCAGCAATGCATCTTCATTTGGAATGCTGCAATAAAGTGCTGTGATATCCACCGTGGCCAGGAGTGTATCCATCGCGACACAGTATATCTCTCGAATCTGTCTGAGGCAGTGGGTTTGGACTTGTGTACAGTTTTCTGTGTCCATCACCAGAGGTTTTACGATGGATTCATTACATCCACATATGCCTTCAGATAATGCATTTACTCCAGAGATAATGTTCCAGGAGTTGTTATGGTCTTTCATATAAAACAGCTATTCCGCACCTTCCCGCCATGCATACTGTTCCTCCAGCGGGTGAAGTTTAAAATGCTTTCTTATTCCATCGCTTTGAGAATGAACTTTCCTGTGGGTTTTTCTTTACAAATCACTTCTCTTTATGCCATCTGATGAAGAACTCTGTGGGACTTCGAAAGCTAATGCATTGGTCCCCCTCTGCATATTCTTTTCAGCTGGTCCAATAAAGGGAATCAAAGCCTGAACGAACAAAGAGAGAATGGAACACAGTAGTGGACTTTACCCAAATACACCCAGTGAAAACAATGTTTTAAAGAATGTGTCAATAGCTTGTATCAGACACAAGATGAACACGGTGAGAAAGAGCATCCTTCTGCCTGGGGGCTGCTGTAGAGAAGGGATGCATTGAGACAGCCACCCGTTTAAACGTTGCCATTGCGAACTTCAAGATGTCTGAAAGCCTAAAGATAAGAAAACACTCCTGGGATTTGATAGGTTGAGCCCTTCATGAACATGTAGTGTTCGACTACTTCTTATGGTACTGTAGAAATTGCTCAGTGATCAATGAGTATGACAGACGCGGCCAACAGCTGGGCACTCGCCTGGCAGAGAGGGGTTACATGGAAGATAAGCCACCTGAGCTTCTAGGAGCTGCTTTATTAGACTACTCTAAGCCCAAGAGAAAAAAGACCCGCAGTGGCTTATCTTGCATATGAGCTAGCTCGCCAGTGGCCAATAAGGGAAAGAACAGCATCCTGGATACATTGACATTTCTTAAATACCGGTGCTTTGTGGATACCATAGTCATTATCCAAATCCAAACATGTAGCCATGCCATGCCCGTATTGGATATTGCCCTTGGTCCATGCGTGTACTACTCTAATGATAGCACATACCTTGTATATGAGCGGCTTAAATTGAATTTTGTGCACTTCTACTTCTGTGTTGTTACAAGGAATGCAACATGCAAGGAAGTGGGCTGCTGTTCTGCAGTTTTCCTGACCGGCAGGGCTCCCACCGGGCTCGGACTGGCCTAAAGGGCAATAGGGCAATGCCCGAACCCAAAGCGCAAAATGCTGGTGGGGCCTGTTTGCGGGACACAGTGGGCCACTTTTTTGGCCCATGTCGGCTAGTTTGATAAGTTACTTCACCGTGCGGCTAGTCGTTTTGACCAGTGTTACTGAGTAAATATCCTTTCAAATGCACACTTTGCATCACATTGGATCAAAAACCTCTCCCTTGGGTACAGTCTGTCACAAAAGGAATGAATTGGCATTCGCAACTCTGGGCCACTCTTTCATTGGTGCCTGAAACAATTGTATGCCCCAATCCGACCCTGTCGCCCAGTGGGAACAATTGTACAAACCTTGGCCTGTACAATCTACATTTATCAGCACCGCCGGAGACCTAGCCTCCTTTTACCTTTTGCTTGTGTTTTCCGCAAAGTTGGATCATGGGTCGAGCGTAAGAAAATCTAATATGGCTGCACCACGCTGATTTGCCTTAAGAATAAAACAAACAAGATTCAGCCGCGTCTGTCGATAACAGCACCCTTTCCGAAGATGGTGGATGGGGTGCCCTAACACGCGTATAGCCTCAAGCGTTACTAGGCGTGAGAAATGGCTTCCGCGTCCAGAACTGAAGTTCTCCTTGATTTCTATATAGGGGAGTGGAGGTGTGGTAGCGGGTTTGCTCGTGACGTATGAACGGTTCCCTACTCTTTGTAGGTTTCTTCTGATGCAGTAACTTAACTTAGAAAATATGCAGCACTGTTGGAGATGTTTTTGTTCTTTCGATCGAAGCCGCACTCGGTCAGGGATTTACGTGTGTAGTCCAACTATTATTAAATGAAGAGTTGGTCTTCCAGTGAAAGGCTTGCTTGAGTAAACCCCAAATTCAGTAACATGTCATTCCATCCCATTATTTGATGTGCTCTAGATGAGGCATGCACACGAGAGATAGTAAGTGCCATCATGTGTCCCCCCATGTTGCTTAAACACATTGCTTCGTGAAGCCAAGAGAAAGTGGATAAAATGAGAGAAATGCATACCCTTATGTCGGCTCAATGCTACTTTTCAGTCCTGAT
Source organism: Ambystoma mexicanum (assembly GCF_040938575.1). Taxonomy (NCBI): domain Eukaryota; kingdom Metazoa; phylum Chordata; class Amphibia; order Caudata; family Ambystomatidae; genus Ambystoma; species Ambystoma mexicanum. Next base: position 190,105,360 of record NC_090933.1, on the reverse strand, counting down.
GAATTCTGGTACATATCATGCAGCAGAAACCAATCGACCATTGGTTTCGCTGCCTTGAGACCTAAGGCACCCGACAGTAAGCAATGCCTTTCTGGCCTTTGTAAACATAATGTATGCTGTCCACTGATTAGGTAAAAGAAGGCTGCAGGGACCATCACATCATTTTTAGTTTACGCTTAACTGCAGGGTGCTTTTCGTACACGGCATAATTGGTCACACCAAATTAAATTGGGGCATCCAGGTGCGTGTGTTGAATTTTGTCATACACTAGATCTCCACACCTCTTTCCAATTTTAGACAGGCAGTGAGTGCCCTGCTGGAAAATTAAGGATGTTATGTTATGTAACAGGTTCGTTGCCACCTGCATGTTTTCTTGGTGCTCTGGCAGATCTGTAAAGCAGGGAGGCAGGCGGGTAAGTTAGTAGGACTGAGTGGGCGAAAAGAGCAAGAGAGCTGTGATGTTCTGTGGCAGCTTCAGTTCGGATGACACTGTTCACTGAGCGTAGGTGTGTTTTTCGGTTGGTAGCCGCCATGTGCTGTTGTGCGAGGGTATGTGTGTTTTTTTTTCGTTGTTGTGGTATAGAGGTATGGTTGTGTTTAGTTCAGAGTTTGAGAGGTGTATGCAGGAAGGTGAGATTTTAGTGGGGTTGGTTAGTGGCAGTACCCTTTCCTACCACCGCTGTTTCGATTAACTGTGGATCATATCCCTTCCCCTGTGGTACATTCTGGTTTGCTACAATTACCACTCGTATGTTATGTGCAGAAGTGTGGGGTTTTAATAGGGTTATATACCTTTTCTACCCCCAGTGTTCAGACTAAGTGCCACCCATGTCCCTTCCCCTTTAGTATATTTTGGTGTGCAGCAAATACCACCCCCACGGGTTCATTAAGGGGGGGCGGTGTTTTCCCTGTGCTCTGTGGTGCATCCGTTCTGAGATCGAGACACCTCTCTTTCCCCTTTTTCCATCGGAGGCCCCCTGTCAGTGGTCCAATTAGGCCGGACCCATCTCTCTCCCCTGTTTCCCCTTTGACCCTCTTTAGGGAAGGATACAGCTAGGTCTCAGAACCCATTCAGACGCCTCTCTCCTTCCCTGCACTCCACTCCGCTCTACTCCCCACTCCTTCTCTGTTTTGTGTTCATTTCACGGTGCACGGGTGTAGGGGAGCACCTGAAATTGGGCCCCTTACTAGTGGGAGACCTAGTTCTGGAGCACTTTGACTTGGATCACAGCTGTGATGCGAGAGAGAGTCCGGAGCTGAAACCTAGCATTGGTGGGGGAGCACCTAGAGCTGGAACACAGTGCTAGAGGGGAGATACCTACAATTGGAAAAAAAGAGGAATTGACGAAACACGTAGAAGTGGAACAAAGCAGCTAGGGGCGAACACCTAGATTTGATACACAGGAGCAATATGGGAACCCCTACAACTGGGACACAGATTTGGGGAGGAAAGACTGCAGTGAGAAAACCCCTAGAACTGGAACACAGCTGTAGTAAAGAAACACTGAGAGCTGAAACACAGTGGACAACACCTAGAATTGGAGAAAAAAACAGCACTTGGAGAAACTCTTAGAGGTGCAATAAAGCAGCTAAGGGAAGATCACCTAGATGTGGAACATAGGAGCAGTATGGAGACCCCTAGAAATGGCACACAGTTCTGGAGCGGGAAAAACGCCTACATTTGAGATACAGCAGTAGGTAGAATACACTCAAATTTGAGACACCTGCAAAGTGGGGAAATGGCTAAATTTGATATACAGCAGTACATGGAGAGCCACCTACAATTGGGATTGTTCCAGGAGGATAGCTCAGTGGCAACGTGCTCACGTTGGAAGCAAGCCAACATGAAGCAACACGGGGTTGATCCCCAGGTCAGCGCTTAGAAACCTCTGGGTGTTTAAGTGCATTATAATTATGCAACTCAGACAACAACAAAAACAAATTCTGTAACAGCGCCTCCATGCCCCCGGGCTGTGTGAGTGCTTTAAAAATATAATTAAATAAAATAAATAAATTGTTAATACTGAACTGGAAAATGTGCAGCTGTTCCTATACTTTAACACTTACATTGTTTTTTGTAGTAGCTCTCTTTGATTTTGTTATGATTTACGGCCCAGATGAAGAGGCAGCGAGTTGGGAATGCACTTTGCCTGGAAAGGCCTGCAAGATCCTATACCAAAACCTGCCTAAGCCTAGCTCAGAATCGCCTGTCTTTTCTCAAAGGGATCCTTTCCTTTTCTTGTATAATTATAATTGTTTTTCTATAACACCCTTAATACCTAAGCGCGGAACCGGGATTCGAACTTGTGTTGCTCTGCACATTGCCACTGAGCTACAATACCCCTGGTGTCTTTGATCCTGTCCATTGGTCCTTTGCACAGGGCATCTCATTAACGCCCCCACCCACCCCATCAGTGCTTTGTAACCAGGCCTCTCTGGGACCCCGGCGGTGCCCTCCAAGTGTCTTCCGTAAGGCATACCGCATACTTTTGCTCTCCAACTTTCTGCCATTTCCCACTTGGCTTTTCCATGTTTCCTTTTCACCCCACACACCACGGTCTGGTTTACACCCTGGGTGGGGTCACAGTTTGCCCATAATGGACAAGGTGTCTGCGCTTTAAGACTGTTACTGTGGTGAAGTGCGCAGTGTAAACGCATATGTGCTGACTCTTGCCATTTCTTATGGATCTATGTGGTTATTGCGACGGCTGAAAATGCCAACTTTTACACCACATATATATGCGGGGGAAGACCCCCTGCAGCCCCCCCCATATTAATATTATATTCTATCCCCCCGCACATATACATGTGGTGTAAGGGGGAGGGGGATTAAAAAAAAAAAGTTGTAATTTTCGGCCGTCGTAATTGTGAAGGTGACATTTTGGTACGATTCCTTTTTTATTATTTCAGAAAGGGGCACAAGCCAAAGCCACAGTATACACGGTTAGCAGTATCCTGGTGTTCCCTAATAACATCACACAGTGTGCAGCATTTTGCTGGCCGATAGATGCCAGGCCGAATATGCGTGCACGTGGCACATATCGTTGCGTGGGAGTGGGAGCCTAGTCAGGACTTGGCAACAGTTAGTGCATAGTGCAGGGGCGTTGCTAGGTCTGGAAAGGATCCGGGGCTAAGCTAATGTCAGGACTGTCGGGACTCGGGGCTAGCTAGCCTTTTGGTTGTAGCCCCTGAGCTTCTATCTGGGGCTACAACCAAAAAGACCCGGGGCTATAGCACCCCCCTGGAAGCCCTTAGCAACGTCTCTGACATAGTGTGAAGGAGAACAGCGCAGGGGCAGTGGTCGCGGTGGCAACGACCCAAGTTGCTGGTTGATTGCGTCTTTGGTCACATTGTGGCATGGGTTTTCAAGTTCAAGGCGGACTTTTTCCGTTGCTATGCCTACCGCGTGTCAGTATAGCAAGCGGGAACTGTGCCCCGCTGTACAGAAGCATTCCCCCCAGACCCCTATCCATTTGCACCTTTGTGCAATGGTGTGCAGCAGTCGGCCCCTTGCCGGGGTCCCCGGAAGCTGCATGCTTTAGTTGAGGTCGGCTGGTGTAAGGGCTGTGGTGCATACAAGGGGTATGCGCGGTTACTGGTCCGGGCCTCGTGGTCACTGACGGCCGCACATCCCCTGAGAAACGGCAGAGGTTGCAGGCAGTTTTTCGAGGCTTCGATGGGTGCATTTTCGGCTTTTTTCGTCACGATGTTCTGCGGGCATTTTATGAGGATTCTTGCAGCACGTATTTTGAGGCTTCGTTTTCAGACCATTTGAACACACAATTTCCCATTTGAACACACAGTTTGAGGAGCATTTGATGCGAACGTTTCATGCCGCTTTTGGAACGGTTCAAGCAGGAATTATTGTCTAAACATTCGTTGACGTATTTCATATATTTTGGATGCGTTTTGAGGGCGATGACGAGGGCGAACACTTGTGATTCGCAGGGCTTTTGAGTGACCCATTGTCAACATTTTCACTAATTTATGCTGGACAAAATTGCGCTATTTTCCTAATTGTTTTGAGAAATTATTTGAAGGATTACTCTCTAAGCCAAGTGAAAATGTATCTAAACTGTTTTGACCAGCGTTAGGTTGTATATATCGGGCTTCCAGGCACTATCTACCTGCTGCCAGCTCCCAGCTTTTAGTGGGGCAGTGTATCCAGGGGGTTTGTATTGCTGCCACACTCTTGATTCTGTTTGAGCGAATAAGAGGGACGGATACCCTGTCAAATAGCTATTCCGTTAAGTCTGATGATGGGTAGCAACAGTTATTGCATGTCAGAGAGAGGAATATGGGACTAATTTAGGCACTTCAGAGTGTAATTGTAATTGGTTATTTATAACGCGCTTAATACCCAGAAGTTTCTAAGCGCGGACCCGGGGATCCAACCTGCATGGCTGGCCTCGTCTTGCTATTCTACTGAGACTGACTTTAAATACAGCCTAGGGCTCCAGGATAACTTTTTGACTAAGGAACAGTGGCCTCCAAACCAAAGCTAGTAGGCGCCAAATTACAGTTCTAGCATCTGGTAATTAAGACATCAATAAATGAACTGGACGGATTTAAGCAAAATCCAGGTAAATATTTGTTAAACACAAGCAACTTGGTCCTTTCATTTGCCTTCTGGTCAGCTGACAGTGATTCGCTGGCCCTCCTCTCCACGCTCCCCTCCCTGGTCACCCCACGTTCTCTGAGTGCCCCTTTCCCTCTCTATTACCCATTACCTCCCTCTTCTTTTTCTCCCTCCTTCGAAGCCTCACATCTCACCCCTTCTCTTTATTCGCCTCCTCTAACCCCGCACCTCCTCTCACCCACGTCTCTCCTACTCACTCCCTGGGGTGGACTGGCCTATAGGGAACTCTGGAGATTTCCTGGTATGTCTCTTCACCCTGGGCCTCTTTTGTGTGGTATTTCCATTTTTTCCCCTAGGAAACGGCTTGGGCTTGCTGAAAATGCGTAACATGGAGCCACTTTGAACTTTAATTCCAGGGCCCCTTTTGGTTTCCAGTCCAGCCCTGCTCACTCCATGCTTACCCTTTCTCTACTTCCCCTTCTCTTTTATTTCACCTGCTTTTCTTCCCCTTGGCATTAACCTCTAGCCTGGAACCGTCCCGTATCTCCTCGCCACCTCAACCTCTAGCGTGGAACCGCCCCGTATCTCCCCGCCACCTCAACCTCTAGCCTGGAACCGTCCCGTATCTCCTCGCCACCTCAGCCTCTAGCCTGGAAACGTCCCGTATCTCCCTGCCACCTCAACCTCTATCCTGGAACCGTCCTGTATCTCCCCGCCACCTCAACCTCTAGCCTGGAACCGTCCTGTATCTCCTCGCCACCTCAACCTCTAGCCTGGAACCGTCCCGTATCCCCTCACCACCTCAACCTCTAGCCTGGAACCGTCCCGTATCTCCCCGCCACCTCAACCTCTAGCCTGGAACCGTCCCGTATCTCCCCGCCACCTCAACCTCTAGCCTGGAACCGTCCCGTATCTCCTCGCCACCTCAACCTCTAGCCTGGAACCGTCCTGTATCTCCTCGCCACCTCAACCTCTAGCCTGGAACCGTCCCGTATCCCCTCACCACCTCAACCTCTGCCTGGAACCGTCCCGTATCTCCTCGCCACCTCAACCTCTATCCTGGAACCGTCCTGTATCTTCCCGCCACCTCAACCTCTATCCTGGAACCGTCCTGTATCTTCCCGCCACCTCAACCTCTAGCCTGGAACCGTCCCGTATCTCCCCGCCACCTCAACCTCTAGCCTGGAACCGTCCCGTATCTCCTCACCACCTCAACCTCTAGCCTGGAACCGTCCCGTACCTCCTCGCCACCTCAACCTCTAGCCTGGAACCGTCCTGTATCTCCCCGCCACCTCAACCTCTAGCCTGGAACCGTCCGTATCTCCTCGCCACCTCAGCCTCTAGCCTGGAAACGTCCCGTATCTCCCTGCCACCTCAACCTCTATCCTGGAACCGTCCTGTATCTTCCCGCCACCTCCCTCTTTCCCCCAGTGACTGCGGGAGGATGAGATTGGTGGTGTGAGGGAAGCCCAAGGCTGCGCAAGTACATTTCACTTAACACAGGGGATTCCACGCTCCGTGTCTGAGCATTGCTATAACTGACGTGTGTCTTCCATCGGGGTGTGTTCTGTAGGCCACAGTGGAGTAAATGCCAGCTTGCTATGACTAAGCCTTCTTTCAGATGGCTTGCCATTTTACAACTGAATGACCCATAACCGAGCTCAAGGTACAGCATAATTGTATTCCACAGGGACACTGAAAGGCACTACATTGGATGTGAAATGCTCCCGTTGGCTGGGGACCAGGATCCATTTACTGGCCCGGGAAGCGATATTCTGAGTATCCCCAAGGTCCTCCATAGGATCCCAATGCTCATGTGATATGACTCTCCGGATCACTGCCCCTTCCCATGGTCCCCTGATTGCGCCATGCAGTCAGAAAAGAAGGAGGAGCACAGGAAATGACGCTTGTGAAGACGTCAAACCAAGTAAATAACTTCGACCAGCAGGACAACTACGTGCCAGCTTTAGTTTCAGGAGGCATCACAAGCCTGCGCTGCACACAGACCACGCGCAGGCCGGTAAGCTTGCGGTGACCTCAAAGAAGCAGGGAATCGCTCAAGCATAGATGCTCAGCCAAAGGAGACTTCAGTGGCGTCACTATGGAGTCAGGTGGCCGTGAGGAAAAAGGGCCGTCCAGGTCCAAGATGGCTCACTGCCGTCATATGCTCTCCTCATGAATTGCTGCAGCTTAGCCCAGAAAACAAATTAATGCAAAAGCGGGAAATGTTATTTGTCCATCTCGCTGCCAATCAGAGGGCTTGCTCTCAATGCTCACACAGCCTCGGCGGTTTTTCAATTCATGAGCTCAATTACAAATTCAGGCAGATTATGAAGGGGAGAACATTCACAGGGGGGTCTGGGGAGTGAGGAGTCTGGTGGGAAATAAAGGGACGCTAGTCTGGAGGGAGGCACAAAGGATTCGAAAGAGGGGATGGTTTGCCTAGAGAGGGGGATGGGCGGAGAAGGAAAAAGATCTTGAAAAAGAGGCAGTAAACGATAAAGTGGGGCAGGAGAGACAGAAAAAGGAAGGAAGAAGAGGAACATCAGTTTAGAGCAATGAGGAGAAACATCAAGGAAAAAGTAGATGAGATAGAAAGGAGAGAACGGGAATATGGAAAAACAGAGAGATGGACCAGGAAAGTAAAATGGAGGAAGGCAGGGGTAAATCCAAATGGAGAGGAGTAGGAAGAGGAGGAGAGCAGTGCTGGGAAGAAGACGGGGGTAAGGCACCTGTTGACATCGGGTCTAGGAAGCGTCTCCTAAGCTGCTGGCGTAGGACCAGTCCAGCATCCAGAGAGCAAGCCTATGCTTATGCCAGAGACTAGGGAGTGCTCGCTAGTCCAGCCCTCAGTGGAGAAGCAGCATTCCGAAGACCAAGAAGAGAGGGAAGCTGAAGTTCCCTGGCCGCCATCGGTTTCAGAAGCGCCTGATGCCCGACTCCCGTCGGACGACCCAAAGGTACTTGGGGAGTGTACCTGGCAGTATCTAGGTCCAAAGCACGGCACCTGCCAAGAAAAACCTGCAGCCAAAAAACAACAGGGCACCATAACATTCCTGAGACTATGCCCGACTGTTTGCCTCCCCTAGGAAGATGGCCCCGCACTAGAGGAGAGAGGCAAGAGCGGAAGCCCACGGCCCTAAAAGAAGTGAAGGGCCTGCTGAAAAGCAGAGAATATTTGTTGTACCAACCTTAACCCATTTATGTTTATTTCATCTCCTTTAACCCTTTGAGTACCAAAAATAAAGTGACTTGTAAGGTGCGAACACATTTTGTGATGCACCAGGCCCATTTTTCTCAATGGTGATCCTAACAGTTTGATGATCTAGTGGGCAATGTACAACTCATCTTTCATGGAAAGACACATTTTCCATCCGGTTCAGCTCTGATTGTGGACCAATGATGTTCATCCTGGAACGGGACACTTCTTTTCCTGTCCCATAGTTAATGTCCTGCTGCTAACTCGTGGTACAGTTGCTAATGAAATGTTGAACTCAGCTCTCACACCAACCATCTTGGATGATCCAAACTTACGCCTGTTTCCGAAAGAGTAATGGAACAATCACAGACAACCAATCAGTCCTACATTTGTAAAGATGGTGGAGCATATTGTCACCCACAGGCCAATGTCGTTTGGAGAACAATCCAGCAAGGTGTTTTAAAAAACATGTCTGCATTCAAGCAACCATACGTATTGACAATTGGCAACTGTTATCAACTGGCGCAGATAAAGGCAGGTCTTTGCTTGTACCCCCTTTACGCTGTGCGCTTAAATCACTGATTGATACTGAGAGTTGTCTGCAATGGAATGTAACTTTCAACTCATAGCGCCTCATTACACGGTTGTTAGGCAGAAACCTGTGCAGTTCCCTTGGGGAACACTGCAAAAGATTTAAGACTACAGGTAGAGCAGTAAACCCCTTTGGTAGCAGTCTGTACCACCCAGATTTACCTGGTAGCTGTGGCTGAGCAGTCAGACCTCTCTCAAGAAGAGTTAGGCAGTATGTAAAGTATACACAATATGTACCAAAACACAATAGCACAAGCAAACACTGACCAGAGCTTGGTTTCAAAAGTATATAGTTATTTATTTAAAATACACATAAGTTAAAAACACTCTAGCAAAAATATAGTAAAAGTACTTCAACACAGTTATAATGAAAGTAGAGTCAATCCTTTCTCCTATCTAGACAACTCTAGGTAAAACACCACTTAATTAAAACAGAGGTGAGTGCTTAACGTTAGATGACACTCTAGTAGTTTCCAAGAAAGGGAGAGAAAAAGCAGAAATGGGTTAGACACACCACTCTAAGGTCCAGAGCACTTGCAATAGGCTTACAGAAGAATAAAGTCACAGGTGAGCAAAAGTCACTAGGCAGGGCCCACTCTTAGAGTAGCCGGAGCGAAAATGTGCCCAAGATCACACTGTTAGTTAGAGATTCAAAGTCTTGCAAAGAGTCAAAAAGAGGTTAGAGTGGCTCAGAAAGTTTAGCCCACGGTAGGCAGAGGACCAAGGTGCTATTAGCACCTTGGTCCATGCCAGTAAAATACCGGCACCGCCTTGGTGGAAAGGGGAATTACCGCCCTATTCCAAGGTTGGCGGGGCGGTAATTCCCCTTTCCCCCATTGCCCTTCCCCATTCCCATTTTTGCCCCATAGGGCTCTATGGGAATGGGGAAGGCGCTAATTATGGTGCCGCAAATTGCGGTACCATAATTAGCTCCCTGGTCCCTTTGCGGATTGGTTTTTAACGCCTGCTAAACAGCAGGGCGTTAAAGTACCTACCCGCAAAGGGACCTCATAGTAAGTCGGTAAGGGTTAACAGTCACCGGTACCATTACCGGTGACCGTTAACCCTTACCGCCTTCCGTGTAATGAGGCCCATAATCTTCATCACTTGAAACACTTTCTGGCTGACAGTGTGCAGAGAGTGGTCCAAGGTGCCCATCCACCTTCCACATCCAAACACCTCGGGGATTGCATTGCTGCTCAAATCCTACGGGTCAAATATTGCTCAGGCCGACACAAGGGTGTACAGAGCTCAAACTCCCTGCACCCCCTGCTCTTAGGTCTTGCAAAGTGTATTGCTCATGTACTGGACCCTTCCCTATGCAGCCAAAAGCACCTGGGAGAGAAAAGGGGGCTCAGGCTGTGAATGATGATGTACACCCTCAATCTTAGCACATTCAGGGATCCCCTGGGGGTCATTTGGAATGTGCACATCTGCCATGGTTTGGCCTGTCACTGGCGGGGTTTGTCTTTGAATGCAAACTACTACTGGGCTTTGGTTTCCAAGCAACTGTGTTCCAACACTGCGCAACAGATGACATATGATAAGGAAGTTACACGCATGTGCATCACAACAATGTCGTGCCTCAGTTCATCAGGTCTCACCAAGACATTGCACAATACATTTCATAAAAATGCAGTAGCATGGAGGTTTTTCCTCAATTGTCTGCCTGCCCTGCACCGTTGTGCCGGCAGAGGCATTGTGCATGGTTACAGGGTGGTGTGTGGACTTTGTCAGTAGCTAGTTCTGGATGTATGTTTGGCAGAGCAGAGGCATGGATGTGTGGCCTTGCTGTTATATGTGTGCCTGGTTAGTGTAGGCAGGCCCAGGGTTCAATTAAATCAACTGCGGACCAAGTGTTCACGTGCAGGACGGCATTTACCACATTTGGTGGTATTGCGAAGCGAATTCTAGTTCAAATACATTACAGGGCATACCGTTCATGAACACCAAAGTATTTACCAGAACCGGTGGCATTGCATAGCAAATGGAATTTCAAACATCATTTTCGGACTGGTATGTATTTCGACAAATGCCTTCCTAGATTACACGGACCTCAACAGGTTATTGCATGATCAATTGCACGGCATTGCAGCGATATGAAGGTTTATCCCTTCATTGGTTCTCTCATCAGGGAATTGACACAGGTTGAAGTCTTCGATTGGAAGGTGGCCTGTGTTTTGCCATGTCAGTTGCTATTTCTCAATGCATGTGGCTGTTCTGAGTGTGTGTGGCTGAATACCATTGCGACCCCATAAGGGGGTATGTGACTATGCCGTTTAGGGCTTTGGAGGTTGACAGGAGTGTAGAGTGACCAGATAAAAAAAAAAAAACGGGACAGGCCAAAGACACAAAGACATAGAAGTAGGACAAAAGTAAATACAAATAAAACTGTAGTCCTACTTCTGTGTCGCTGGCCTGTTGCGAGGGGTGGGGATGTGCTCAAAGTCACACTCCTCTCATTGAAGGGGAGTGGCTGGTGAGGGGAAGGAAATGGGGGTGTGAAAAGCATTTCACGCCCCCATTCGCGTAGGAAGAGTTGCGCCAGGACCCGATTACGGGATTTCAAAATTGGGTCCCAGCAAAAACCGGGACCGAAGGCACCCACCATTGCAAACCCGCGACAGGGTTTTTAAAATTAAAAAACTCCCGGGACGGAGGGCGATTTCCCCAGACTGTTCCGGGAAAACCGGGACGTCTGTTCACTCTACAGGAGTGGGATCTTGACGTTACCAGACAAGACTTTGTAGGTAAGTGCCAAAGCTCTGTTGAGCATAAATGAGGAGACACAGCTTTTACTACGGTCGGGGTGTCCTGGCATGGGATGGCCATCCTTTGGCTATTGAGCACAATAGGGTCGAAGCAGGAGTCTTATTGCGTGATTGCCCCATGGTAGGGCTGAATTCCTCCTTAAGGGTGCAAGTATGGAAGTAGAGGGGATAAGGAGGAGGTATGGCCCTCAGAAAGGTGGTAGGAAGTGCACTAGGCTGGAAGAGGCAGGACAAATTGGATGTTGAATGTTGCGGGTCAGGATACATTATCACATTGGGGTTATGAATTTGCTATTGCTTGCATATTTCCACCTGATTCTTTGGTCGCCAGCTTGCAGTGTTAACGCCTGGTGCAGCAGCAGGAAGGTGGGGGGCGTTACATGATCTACCATCACAGTAATGAGTTTGACTGACTACTGAGTCGAGTCAGTTGACGGGTTTAAGTGTGATTTTGAGAGTGTGTGTTGCGTGTGTGTGATCACGCGCCCCTTTTACGTCTGTGCTCTTAGCCAACCAGAAACAGATGGCCAGTCAAAGACGCTGGGAAAAAGTTATACCCAGCTCCCGAGAATACTAGGCTGTACAATCCCGAGGGATCCCAAGATGCTGCTGCATATATGAGGGGATTGTGACGGAAGCAGAGCAGAGGAGAAACGTGTACACATCGCATCGAAGGTAGCGAAAAGGGACCTAGCGGCAAAATGGGGCCCTCGGGAAATGCCCACTGTGGGAATATGGGAGATAGGAATGGGCTACTGCGGAAGAATGGAGGCGATCACATACAGGAATAAGACATCCACAACAACGTGCCCGAAAATATGGGGGAAATGGGACACGGGCGGTTAAATATAGGGTCAATCTGGAATATAGCTCAACAGGAGAGGAGGGGAGTCAATGGACAGAGGGCAAGTAAAGGGCAAAGGAAGAATGGGGGGAAGAACAGAGAGGCGGCAGAGGGACAGTGGGAATAGGAAATGTGCATTTAAGCAGTAGCATATTAAACAATGTTGGAAAATGAAAAAAAAACATAATAAAAATTGGTTTATAAAAATAAAAGAAACAGATGGCCACTCATTCCCTGGAGTACACTAATAGTAGCCATATCAGTTAAGAGTGAACGGCGATGCATAATCACGCATCTTATGTTGTCTGCTTCTGCAAGATTGTGATGTTATGTTTTACGTTCATGCTCAATTTAATATTTTAAATCCATTTGTTGTTGTTTGATCAGGGACAAAGTCTGAGTGATCTCACTTCCTGTGAAGTCAGGAAGTCCGGGGCTAAAGGTAATGTGAGGTTACCTCCTGCAATCTTTTTTGGGGGGTAAAAGGATATGTGCTGCTGCAACCCCAGCCCCCTCAACCTTGGTGAATGTAATTGCATCCAACCTTGTTCATATTACATCTCCATTTGGGAAATATATTCAGTAACAAATAAGGCAAACAAGTATTGTAAAGGAATGACAAGGGCTCTCTAGCAGTCACCCCAATAACCAGCAAAATGATACTTGGGCCCCAACAAAATCCCTGCTGCAAGAACGGAAGACTCAACCGTAGGGCAACATTTACTGTCTTTATTTATCCAAGAAAAATGACAGGGATCACACTAGAACAGCCTATAGTTTCCACAGGGGTAGAAGTGTATGAAAAGAAGTAGTGGAGCTATGTTCCCTGCTGGCCTGCCCCTGCTCCCCACAAACCCTATCACCACATCCCCTCCCACACACAATACACGCCCCCCAAACACTTGAACCTGCTGTATAAGGGAACGTTCAGTGCAGTGCACTGAAAGTGTAAGTTTCAACTTCTTCCTACACTTTTATTTTAAAACAAAACCGTTCCGGAACGGTTTCTTTTTAAAATAAAAGTATGGGAGGTGTAAAAGGTAATTTAAAAAAGTAGAGGAGCACCGCTCCCGACCGCTCCAAATCACTTCGACCACTGAGTTTCCAGAGCTTTCGTCCTCCAAACATGTGTCATCCCATTTTAACAATGGGTGGCATCACAAAAACCGGTTATGTCCCCCAAAACCTATCAGGTATTTGGATGAGTCAGTTTAGGGAAACTACATATACTATAAATAGGGGTTAGTTTGATTATTGGATCACCATATCTGGTGGCTCCTCCTGGGACCACTTCTACATACAACAAATACAAAGTTGCAGGAAAGTAGAGAAGCTGTTGGTCACTGCAACATAATATGTCTTAATGTGAAAGGTACCTGAGGATCGGCCAGAACGTGCCTTCCCAGCCTTAGGACCCTGGACAGCTATCAGACTGGCTGGACCTTTCCAGGGCAATGGGAACGAGCACGGAGATGCTGTGTGTTCCATCATGTTGCCATCTCTGATCACCTAAGCCTGAGAGAGTACATTCAGTTATTAACTTTGTGCACCACTTGTATCTTTCCGCCTCTGGTTCGATGGGAACAGCTTCTCCCCATCTACCTTGAGTGAGTAGGCATTGTTCTGCTCTTCCAGGTCACGTGTGTAGAGACCACGAAATCAAGCACTTCTGCTTTCAATTTTGAGGATTTTAGACTGAATTCCTTGCAGGTGTGTTATGATCGCTGGTAACTGGAAACCTTCAGTCTTTGCTCATCCTTGGCTAGGGTGTGCACTGTGTCTGTGCTGGATGCTCTGTCTGCCTGCCTTTAGCTGAATCAGGCTGACAGCCCCTCCATGTATTCGAAGTTTGTCTCCCATTCCCCATTCACTTCAGTGCACCTATAGCTTCCATCCTTGTTCTTATGGCTTCCCATGTTAGTTGCAATTAAGCATGCTCAAGGCTGCATATATGGATTCTTGGCATCTTGCTGTTTCTGCTTTGGCAATGGATATAGGTGCCCGTTATCTGTCTGCATGAGTCATAAGCATTTGTTTCGTGTCTACCTGCAACAATATAATGCATGTTCATGTAGCTTCGTGCATGGATGCCTATGTACTTCGTGTGCACATGCACCTATGTCCTGATGTCAGTGTTGACATTATTAAAATCTCGAATTATAGTCAGTCGTCCTGTTCGATTGATGACAACTCTACCTCCTCCATATCGTCAGTCAGGTATGGTTTGTATGGTTGTCAGAGAGAGTAATATTTCTCACATCTGCGATGCATTTTATGATCTGTCTAGGGACAGTGGCCAATGCATGCCCCAGACTGGTAATGCAAGTTGTTTGGTTGTTTCTGGTGCCGGTAATAGAGCCGTGTTAAGAGGACTATGAAGTGTTATGTTGGTGCGTCTGTTCTGAGTTTGTCTGGAGTTTCACTAGACTAATATGCAGAAATGTGTCTTTCGCTGGTGGTTGTCCTTGTGTTGCCCGGCCTATGTTGTTTGTTTGCTTGTCTGTTGTTTATTGAATAGAGTTGTGTTAAGGAAAGTATGAAGTGTTATGTTGGTGCATATGTTCTGGGTTTGTGTGGTGCTTTGGGAGACTAATGTGCAGCAACATGTGTCATGGGGTGGGGTTTGTCCTTGTATTGCCCTATATTGTTTGCTTGTCTGTGGAGGCTGGATAGAGAAGTGTTAAGGAGATTATGAAGTGTTTTGTTGGTGCACCTGTTCTAGGTTTGGGTGGTGCTTTGGGAGACTAATGTGCAGCAACATGTGTCATGGGGTGGGGTTTGTCCTTGTATTGCCCTATATTGTTTGCTTGTCTGTGGTGGCTGGATAGAGAAGTGTTAAGGAGATTATGAAGTGTTTTGTTGGTGCACCTGTTCTAGGTTTGTGTGGTGCTTTGGGAGACTAATGTGCAGCAACATGTGTCATGGGGTGTGGTTTGTCCTTGTATTGCCCTATATTGTTTGCTTGTCTGTGGTGGCTGGATAGAGAAGTGTTAAGGAGATTATGAAGTGTTTTGTTGGTGCACCTGTTCTAGGTTTGTGTGGTGCTTTGGGAGACTAATGTGCAGCAACATGTGTCATGGGGTGGGGTTTGTCCTTGTTTTGCCCTATATTGTTTGCTTGTCTGTGGTGGCTGGATAGAGAAGTGTTAAGGAGATTATGAAGTGTTTTGTTGGTGCACCTGTTCTAGGTTTGGGTGGTGTTGTGGGAGACTAATGTGCAGCAACATGTGTCATGGGGTGGGGTTTGTCCTTGTATTGCCCTACATTGTTTGCTTGTCTGTGGTGGCTGTATAGAGAAGTGTTAAGGAGATTATGAAGTGTTTTGTTGGTGCACCTGTTCTAGGTTCGGGTGGTGTTGTGGGAGACTAATGTGCAGCAACATGTGTCATGGGGTGGGGTTTGTCCTTGTATTGCCCTATATTGTTTGCCTGTCTGTGGTGGCTGGATAGAGAAGTGTTAAGGAGATTATGAAGTGTTTTGTTGGTGCACCTGTTCTAGGTTTGGGTGGTGCTTTGGGAGACTAATGTGCAGCAACATGTGTCATGGGGTGGGGTTTGTCCTTGTATTGCCCTATATTGTTTGCCTGTCTGTGGTGGCTGGATAGAGAAGTGTTAAGGAGATTATGAAGTGTTTTGTTGGTGCACCTGTTCTAGGTTTGGGTGGTGTTGTGGGAGACTAATGTGCAGCAACATGTGTCATGGGGTGGGGTTTGTCCTTGTATTGCCCTACATTGTTTGCTTGTCTGTGGTGGCTGTATAGAGAAGTGTTAAGGAGATTATGAAGTGTTTTGTTGGTGCACCTGTTCTAGGTTCGGGTGGTGTTGTGGGAGACTAATGTGCAGCAACATGTGTCATGGGGTGGGGTTTGTCCTTGTATTGCCCTATATTGTTTGCCTGTCTGTGGTGGCTGGATAGAGAAGTGTTAAGGAGATTATGAAGTGTTTTGTTGGTGCACCTGTTCTAGGTTTGGGTGGTGCTTTGGGAGACTAATGTGCAGCAACATGTGTCATGGGGTGGGGTTTGTCCTTGTATTGCCCTATATTGTTTGCCTGTCTGTGGTGGCTGGATAGAGAAGTGTTAAGGAGATTATGAAGTGTTTTGTTGGTGCACCTGTTCTAGGTTTGGGTGGTGTTGTGGGAGACTAATGTGCAGAGACTTGTATTTTGGATGATATTTGTCTTTGGGTTTGCCTTTGTTGTTTGGGAGTCAGGGTTGTGTTTTGAGGTGCAGTTAGATTGGAAGGTTGGACGATTAGTAGTGGTTAGAGTGAGGTTTTAGAGCGTATGCCTGTGAAAGCATGCTGCTTTCATTCCACAGGTGTGTCATAATTAAATAGGGCCATAGAGAAAATGTCAGCTTTTGAAATGCCATTTCTCTTCTGTGCCGCCCGAGTAAAATGAAAGTGCGCATTTCTATCCACTGCTGGACAGATTTTCTGGGGAACACATCTCTTGTGGTGCTTTCAACTCCAAAAGCCCTAAAACCATGGAGAACAGGGCTCTGATATTTGTACCCAATCACCTCCTTTTTCAGGGTTTGAAATTGCTGGGAGCTATTTAGCTCCTGCTTGCACCATCGGAGAACATGGTTAGCTTAAAACCAACAATTACCAGGAGCTACTTTTGGCTCGTCCGGCCAACTGGTGCATTACAAACATGCATATGTTGCATTCACGTAGAATGTTTGAGAATGTAAATAAAATAGAATAAGAACACATGTAGTCCACATTTAAATATAATGGAGCATTCGTTAGGGGCAAGAAGTTAAAGTGTGCCTCTGCTGTGGAAGTTAGATTTATGATGTACTGTGAACCATACCGGTAGCTCCTGGCTACTGGGTGATGTCCCATACCCAGAAGCTGGTGTAAGCTCCTGCTCATCAAATCCGAATTTCGAACCATGTCATTTGTTTTCAGAGCTCGTCCCCCGAACTTTGAATATCTTGAGGAATCTTCTCTTTGTTTCTCGTATCTTGCTCTTGGAGCGTTAGCAGACATCACCCCTCCCCATCGGCTAGCGTTGTATGACCTCAAACACAGTCCCCATCCAACTATTGCCTCTCACTCCTGCAGGCGTAACCAGCAAGTCTAATGTGCAGCAACATAGCATACAGGCGTGTATCAGCCGGCATCAAGGAATGCAGCATGGATCCTCCCTCATATCGAGCCGTTGCAGTATTACCTCTCGGTGTGGGGATATGGAATGATGTCTTCAAAGATACGGGATGCCTTGACTGCACTGTGGATGTTCTAGTGTTCTGGTAGGGAGGTTTTGTGGAAGTATCATAGCTGTAGTGATCTGGTAAATCTGGTGATCAGCCCATGTCCTAGGTTTATTCCGTATGATCTGCAAATAATGTAAGTAAACATCTCGGGATGTCCTCCATCTGGAGTAATTTCTATCCTGAGGCCGGTGTGATGCGGGCGCACATTTCTATCTATGCCGTGATTATGGTAATGCAGACATATGGTCTGGTTGCGCATTGATTTTCCTACTGCAGAAATAATGATCAAAAGCTAATAAGAGTTTGGCTAGGAATTCCCCTTTGATAGCGAGATTATATCCTGTATCCTTAGTAAATCCTACGGTGAACTGCGTACGTGGAGCGCTGGCGCATTGCAGAGCGTAGGCCACGCTTTCCGTAAGTGCCTGAAACGACCCAAAATGGCAACCTCATCCAAAGCGGGCTCTGTGAAGGAAAGATGGCGGAATCAAGGTGTTCCTGTTACGGGATTGTAAACAAGGAGGCGCAGAAATATGTGTCCATAGTTGTTCTGCGTTGCGTTGTTGCTATTTAAGAAGATGTTAAAGATTGCAATCGCTTTAACACAATAAAAACAGCAACAGACATCGTATTTCTTGCAAATGGATCCGCACTCCATGCACTGTCTACTACATGTACACTACCAAGTAAGTGGAACTATGACATCACAATCTCTTTATGTTGTCTATTTTTGGGATTCGCGTAGAAAGCAATCATCTGCTTTTTGCACATTTCATTTATATGACTTCAGTCATTTTCCAAAATGCCTATGTTGGGAAACAGCTGGGATTTTTACTTAATGAATAATAATAATAATAATAATAACAATAATAATAATAATAATAATAATAACGATTATTATTATTAATGTTATTGTTATAATAATGAAGCCTTCTGAAAGTTTATGAAAGAATAATAATGATATTGTAATAATAATAATTATAATAATGTTACAATATCATTAATATTATTTCATACACTTTCCTACGTCTCTGGCCCTCCCCAGAGCGTCTCGCAGCACTTTATAAAATAAAAGGAAGGAGGGAAAAAGTAGTTGTAATGTTTCCTGAAGTGGATAGAAAGATCAAGATGGATAAAGGGTTCAGAAGAGGTCTGGCTAATGTAGATTGGAAAATGGGGTAAGTTATGGGGATTTTGCAGAAGGTGTTGATGCAAGGTTCCGTGAATGTGGGTTGGAAGGATGCTCCCGGCTAGGCCGGCCCTTTCGGCGAAGGGCTCTTCCTGTGGGCAGGTTACCTTGCTTGGTCAGAACCTCAGGAGATTTTGGTGTAGATAATTGTTTTGTCAATATTGATGAATCCAGTGCATAATTTTTCATCTCACTGCCCATTGTTTGTTGTTCTTTGAGCACCCCAGTGTGGTAGCGCGGCTTTTGTGGCGCGGCAGCTCAGGCAGAATCATGTCGCCTTCATTCTGCTCTGTTTAAGGCGTTGCGTAAAGTTCATGTGCCACGACCTATCTAAGACTTGCATCGCATATCAGCACGATCTGTTTGTTCTCACCTTTCACAATTTTCAGATAAGATGTGAAATTACGAATGCCGCAGTGTCCCCCAGCAGCCATCACTGTAAGTTCACCTCCAGTTCAGAGCCACACGAGCAAAGCATTGAGGGCCTGCACATTAGTCCAAATGAAAGGGTTTAGCTCCTGCTCAATATATCTGTTTAAAAGACGCTGGCGGGGACTTCGAGTGCATAGTTAGATGGTAAGTCTTCAATAAAGCAAGCTCAAACAGTTCCCATCAGGAGGTGTTTTGGGCGGTGAGGGGCAGGAGCTGGGTGGGCATGGCCATAGGGATTAGCATGGCCATGGGTGAACAAACAACATCCCCCCTCACATGCCATTCCTCCCTAAATGTACTCTAGTGCCATAGTTTTGGTTTACAGGTGGTGCAAAGCACCACCTGATAGCCCAAACTATTGACAGGGAGACCCATATGGATTTGCTTCACCGGGTTTTAAGATGGCAAGTGATGTGCATTTCCAAGCGTGTCCCCCGAAGACCACCATACCCACAAGTCTTGCAAAGATATTACCTTTATCACAACATTCTTAGCCGCTAGCTTGCAAGATTAAGTCGGTCCCTTCTGCAAGCAATTGTAGTACTACCGAAACACAAACTTCGTGTATAGATCAGCGCAGTCTGATTACAAATTACTCTGTGTGTAATTTAACCGTGGCCTTCTTCAACACAAAAAGTACACAACCTATCCTGTATTTTGCATGCAATCTGGTTTCATTTCTTGTTGAGTAAAGGAAAATCAATTTTGGTAAAAACGGGAATTTCGTTTTTTCACTGTCATATTCATCTGTTTTTGCTAAGGGCGTTTTGAATGCAGTGAGCCGGAAATGCAGGATTTATAGGGACATCAAATCAGCTACATGTTGTGTACTCACATTCCATCTTGCTGCAGAGCAAGTGTCTACTAAAGAGTGTGCATTTGGGCCTGTTGGGAATGTCTTTTCACAATAATATGCATGCAGTGCTTTGCAGAAAACATGACATCATACAAGTGTGCTGTTGGTCAGCTTGACAAACTGGTTTGGTGCCACTTTGGGACAAGTGGGCCAGACACAGCTCAGCATGTCACTTGTTTCTTTCATTGTAATCTTATGTTTGGGAGGCAGTCAGAAAAGCGGGGTTCACTTTGTTAGTGGTGCATTAAACTCCTGTCCATATTCAGTCCAGTTCTAGAGTCCCCAATATTTGAATCATCTTGTACTCATGTTTTTCTGTCCCTGTTTTTTGATGTTCCCTTTCAGGATTGTCTCGAGGGCCTCAATTAGGGTGTTGCTTATGCTTGAGGTCAATGCTGTAGGGGTGCATGTTAGCTAAATGTCTGGATATTTGCCCCATTTCGGGAAACATGGAACATTTCAGTTTAGCACTTGGTGCAACCAGTCAAATAAACAATATTGGTGCAAAAGTATTCGAAGGAACCCTATATTTCGAAGATGCTGTGGTTATTTTGATTTTGTGTGTTGCTATGATGTGTGCATAGCTTTTCAGATATCTTTGCTGTGAAGGGTATGTCCTGTGTTCTGTTGTTTGGTTTGGGAGTCGGGTTTAGAAAGTCTGTTGTTTCACATTGTTATGTTGTCTAAAGGCAAGTTGTGGGGTGTCCGGGAACACGTCTCCCCGCCTTTCGTCTTGGCTGGAGATAGGATTTACAAATGTCCCCCTTGTGGCATTAGTTTGTTGGGCCTTATCCATTGTATCGCGAGAGCAGAGTCTATAGTGATGGCAGCAGGTGCCTTTTCTATTGGGAACAAAGCATTGTTATTATTCCAGCTTGCTGCCGAACCTGAGAAATAAGTCTGAAGAACACGTGATGTCGCCGGTTTTTATTGTAATCGTTTTTTTTAACTTGTTTATTTTAAATCGGTTGCAAACATGAAAACAATACAGGCGTGAATAAAACATGTAATAACCCCAATTCCTGTTAGATGAGACTAAGCCAGAATAGTCCGGAAACTTTGATACCATCCCCCTCTCCCCTCAAACCCTCCCCCTCCCCTCCGTCTCCCGATCAATTTCCCTCTTGGTTCTGTGGACCAGGTACCTCCACGTTTTGTTTGTGCCATAATTTTTGGTATATGTATTACCAAGCTATGGTATATCATATTGATTTATTTTTTAAAACGACAAGGGGCCTCAATACGACCCTGGCGTTAAGGGTTTAACGGCGCCGTAAAAGGTGTCGGCGCCGTTAAACCCTTAATGCCTGATTACGAGGTCCCTTTGCGGGACCCGACCTTAACGGCTGGTTTTTCCAGCCGTTAAAGTAGGGACCCGCAAAGGGACTTTGGTGCTAATAACGGTACCGCAATTTGCGGTACCGTTATTAGCGCCTTCCCCATTCCCATTGAGCCCTATGGGGTGAAAATGGGAATGGGGAAGGACCATGGTGGCATGGGGAATTACCGCCCCGCCAACCTTGGAATGGGGTGGTAATTCCCCCTTTCTCCATGGCGGACACCGGCATGGACCATGGTGCTAATAGCACCATGGGCCTCCGCCTGGGTCGTAATGAGGCCCAAGGCATCTGTTTTTATGAATTAGAATATTAATGAAAATATGAAATATGTCATGAACTTATTGGTATTAATGTAATAGGTTAATGGTGTTTTACTTTATACTATGTGCTAAAGGTTTTTGTCGTTTAACCAAAAGCACTAATCATTATTTTTCTATTTTTAAATTACCCAGTGTATCAGAGAATGCCCAGTTCTAACGTATGGTGGCATTTTATGTGTGTTTAGGGTGGAAACCTTGACTTTGTAGTTAGCGGGCATGGTCTTAAGGTTTGCTGTAAATGGCTATATGTATTTCTATGTCCTTTATGCTGATGGTGGTGTCAAATAGTTAACTTCTTTTGAGGATCATTTGAGTTTTCAGCTCTTTTTATTGCCATTACCCCCCACGGTCCAGACTTCCCAAAAAAATGTTTTGGCTACATACTCTGGGACATGGGGGAAAGTACATGTCAGAGTCAACAATTCAATGTGCTCTAGTTTCCAGTGATGTCATTGATGATGTAATAAGTGAAGCCATACGGGATGTCATATGTTCATCTGTGATAACATCAGTGTGATCATGGTATGCTTGTTGGGGGCTACGGGGGGGCAGTAGTAAGTTGGTGTTGCTTGCAACACTTGCTGAATTCCAAGGGATTTCTTGTCTTAAATCAGGGGTCTGCAACCTGTGGCTCTCCAGATGTCATGGAATGCAACTCCTGTGATCCTGCACCATTGCCTATGCTGGCTCAGGTTGATGGGAGCTGTAGTCCAAAACATCTGGAGAGCCAAAGGTTGCAGACCGGTGTCTTAAATAATCACCTTAACGTCACTTCATCTAAAGATTTTTCACTGAATTTCAAAGGTTTGTTATGTTCAACTGTTTCAACTTAACTGTGCCTTAACTGAAGTATATTCACTGAAATACAATAATTCGATAATATTACATTTCAACCCACCTGTAGTGCTAAATTATACATGTTCATATGCTTCTATGGTATGGATCATGGGATTTTTCCCCTTACACAACGTTGACCTCTCAAAGTACCCAATTGCTCCTGTTTCACCCTCTCCACGCCCATACTGAAGGCAAACATCCTTCACATCTAATATCATTTAAAGCTTGTTCTTGCCGGGAGCGTCTCACATCGGATTTTCATTTCTGAAAAGGCTCACTTGCTGCTATGCACCTTGGCAGATATATGAACGATTTGGTGCAGCACTTGTTTCAAATTTGAAGCAAATTTGCTCAGCCGTTAGGGCTGTGTACATCGGAAAACCCACGCAAAAGGTTCAAACAAAACTTTTCAATGCTTTAAAACTTTTAAAACCGTTTTAAGAATTGTTGCCACAAAACTTTCCAATTATGGACGGGGGAGCGCTGAGCCGGACAGCATCACTGGAAAATGGAATGAAGATCCATCAAACGAGTCAAATGTTAATTAGCAATAGAATGTTTGCAAAGTCAATGGATCCTAGGTTTCACCGTAATTATAGGGTGACGGTCACCCTATTTATTTATATATGTCGTAAGGGAAATGTAAAGCATTTTCCATTTCAGAATTATACATACATCCCAAGACAGTCCTATGCTTTAAGTGGATTGTTGGAGGAAATTCATTTAAGTTGTTGTGAATCTTTATAGTATATTTTTCACTGGCAGTCCTAATCAGTAGGACGCCATCAGTTTACCAGCAGCAGGTCAGATGTTCTATGCAGCCGGTGTGCTAGTTGTATTCCAATTGTGCCACAAAACGTATGGTGTGCTGCGGCGCCATCTTAGCTCGGTGCTTGCTGGTTTCTGCGGAATCGCACCATAATGTTGCTCTCACAATCACGACGGCTGAAAATGCACCCCCCTTACACCACATATATATGTTTTTTAAAAAAAGTCGGCATTTTCGGCCGTCGCAATAATCACATAGATCCGTTTCTGCTACTGGTTGCCAGTCAGCCCTTATTGCTGTCCTCTTTAGTTGAAACGAGAACCGGCTCTGGGTACCAGTAGATCTCTTCCAGGAGATTGCTTTTGATCTCCTGCCACTCTCGAGGATCCCATCCTGCGAGAAACTCTTTTATCGAATTGCCATTATGTAAGTTACTGAACACAGATATGCAGGGTGTCATTTTAATTACTAGGTTGCTGTCAACCGCTTAGGCCTTTTGCATTATTTCAGTCCTTTCTTTTTGTTTTTTGGGGTGAGCAAAGTTCCCAACTTTAGACCCGCAGAGTGCACAATGACCCTCTTCACCCTGCCAGAACATCGAAACTCCGACACAACAGTTCTTTCCTCGCCCAAAGGTGTGCTCTGCGTTTCAGCAGTAATTAGGTTGTATTGAGAAGGATTACATGTAAAGTGCTTGCATTGATCTGCGTTGTGAGCAGCCCTACTTTGCTACCATGGCAACAAGCAAGTGGATGGATGGAATGCAGCGATGGCACTTATTTTTCTGACATTCATCAGATAAAGATGTCTTAATTCATGTTTTTTCTTCAAAACTGACAAGTAATTGAGTTAAAAGAAATGGAAGTATGCACTGTGTGTTAAGGGCAGAGCCAACCCCAGGTCTGCCGGCGCCCTGTGCCAGATCTCCCCAACATTCTGACAGCACCTGTCAGGGCGGCTTGAGGCGAGGGGTTGCTGGAAACATTTACTTTTGCCATTTTGGCACGATTAGTAGTATCTCACCGGGAACCCCTTTGGCGAGGTGTGCTGGGTCCGTCACTAATCGCGTCCACCCACCGCAAATGCAGATAGCGGAGGGCCCAGTGCGCCACTATCAAGAATCAGCCGCGCAACAGAACTGAGCCCCCTACTGTTCTGTGCCTAAGGGCCGCGCCCAGCACAGCGTGATTCTTTAATAGGCGCTGCGCCAGACCAATACTTAAGCTTAAATGACACTGATCTGAAGGCAAGGTGCCCTTTCTTTGCTGCGCCTGGGGGGGCGCCCTTGAGCCACTGCACCCGTTGAGCGCACCTTGAGGCGGCACTGGCCACCAAAGTGCCCCAAGGAGCCATTCCCCTGCACCAGCAAATGCATGTATTTGTTATGTGTGATCAAAACACCAAAAGCACACTTTTATGCTACAAGAGAAATCGAGCCTGACACAATGGTGACAGTGGAACTAATTGAACTAATCCATACTGTGCTGGGAGAAACACAGGTTTTACATTCGGTGGCAGGAGATATGATGCGAAAAATGGTTCTTGTGCCAGGGAATTGCTCCCCAGAGTACCAGTGGTTGGAAAACAGCTAAATATTTTTGCTGCCAGGATTCGCCTAGGTGCTTCCAATACATATTTGGATGCTTCTATTATCTAATTCTGCCAATGATATTTAGTTGATGCTCAGTGATGATACAGAACTGGACCACTCTGCTCCCGGCTCAGCTGCCCTGCTGCGCTTGACTCCCTAGGCAACCACGCATTGGTGTAAGAGATCCACAATACATAGGAAAGCCCGACTCTCCACTGTGCAGCCAACAGAACCACTATCAAGTCGGGTGCCGTGTCCATGGCGCATGCAGCATGCCCCCAGATGTTTTCAAAACAGCGGGATTTGTATGCGGGCAAATCAGATGGATTTATTGGGAGGTCCATGTCTGGCGACTATGAAATGCTCTACAAGGAAGCATTCTTCATGAGGTTGCTCTGTGAAACATACCTTATAAAGCGGGGGGAACAGGAGACGGACATTGATCCCTGAAGAGATAAAGCCGTTAGGTGATAGACATTGGTCGATGTATTCACTTATTTATTTATTTAGATCTTTATACTTGTTCTGGCAACCCAAAAGATATCAAAACCAGGGTCAGAAAAAAAAGGCGCGAGCAGTGGTAATTAGAAGAGGAGGCTTTGAATTCTCTTCTGACAGCGGTCAAATCTATCATGTGCCAGATGTGCTCAGGTTGGAGTTCCAGCAGTTGCCTAAAACGAGCAGTTGTCCGGGTACACAGGTTCTCCGAATGCACGTGAGGTGTTCACGAACGTGCAAAAGAGCGGTACCGTGGCGAATCATGTGGGGGCACCGGCAAATTTTGAAACTGATCCTGGCTACGCTGGGAGAGCCAATACGGTGTTATGAGAACAGATGTTGTATGATCTTGTTTGGGGCTCACCCTTTCCACACTTGCAGATGCAGTTTGTAAAACCTGAATTTACTGGAGTGATTGCTATTACTAGGCGCTAAGGCTTGAGGGGTGGGGCGGGGTTGTTACAATAATGTATCATGGCACCACTTGGAGGTCTTTCAATTGTGACATAGTGGGGTTTAATTGACATGGGTGCCAACTACTGTAGCAGCCCCAGGTAAAAGTTTGGAGAATTAGAAAGAGAACTAATCTGGGACGACATGGAGAGATAAGAACCCCCAAATATTCCCTGGGTCTTTACTTTTTTAAAGAGAGGGACAGGGTGTCTTGAAATGGAGACTAGATGATATATTTACATATATATCAGTGATTTTAGATGCATCCTATTTGTGGACGCTAAGAGGAGTTTTAGATGGATTAAGACTGGCACAATTTATCACCATACAAGTCTCAATGCAGCTAAACAACCTGCATTGTCGGTTTCCAACTCTCCCTTGAAACGGAAGATGGTTTGTGCATAATTCTCCAATATTTAACTCGGTACATTGAGCAAATCATGCAGACGTTCATATTAAGAGTCAAAATTGTGCGGGTGGGCAATAGACAGCACCCCTGCTGGACTCCTCAAATCGACCACGACCCTAGTTGCATACAACTCTATTTGAAAGTTAGGGCCTGATTTATGGAACTTTTAGCGCAGGGCAAAGTGACTTTGCACTGCCAACATCCTGACTCATAAAGCAGTGCCAAGTGTATTTTGTACTGCGACCCCCTCTCATTGTTTTTTGATGAGAAGATAGCTACCATCCGCAAAGCCATTGACACTTCTCATCCTCTGGAGGCTCAGCCTGTACCTTACCTCTGTCCATCCGTTCTGGCCGCTACTTCAGATGCTCAGTGCTCCTCCTTTCCAGTGTTTTCAGATAAGGAAGTGCTGGCTGCACTTAACAGTCTTAAGTCAGCTTCACCGAGGATTCTATCCCTCTTTCTGTATTAAAGAATATGTCTAATGACATTGCTCCACGACTCACAGAGGCGGTTAATGACTCCTTCCTCTTTGGGACCATTCCCAATAATCTTAAGCATGCCCTTGTCATTCCACTGCTTAAGAAGCCAGGCTTGGATCCTGCAGCTTTGCCTAATTTTCGACGTATCTCTCTGCTTCCCTCCCTCATGAAACTACTTAAATCCCTGGTGTCCCTCTCCTTAGCACTTTTTTTGAGTCGTCTGACTTCTTTGACCCTTTTCAATCTGGTTTTTGCCCTGGTCGGGGTACAGAGTCGGTTCTGGTCTCTTTTGTGGATGACTTGACTCGCCTGGTGTTGGTAGGGGCCTTGATTTTGCTTGATCTGTCTGAAGCATTTGACACCGTTGACCGCCCTACCCTGATCACCCGGCTTACCTCGGCAGGCCTTTCTGGCCAAGTTTTAGCCTTGATTTTCTTCTTTTCTGATGGGGCGCTCTCAATCTATTTCTCTTCTCCGCTTCTGCTCTCAGTCGATCCCTTTGCTTTGTGGAGTCCCCCAGGGCTCCTCACCGTCTCCTACCCTATTCAATCTTTATATTCAGCCTCTTCTGAGTATTATTCATGCCTTTGGATTTTTGTGTTATTCCTACACCGATGATACTCAAATCATTGTGCGGCTGGATCTTACCCAACCTGAGACAGCGGGTCGACTGAGGAACTGCCTTCAGGCTATTGGTGACTGGATGGCCTCGAATTGGCTTAAGCTCAATGGAGAAAAAACAGAGGTGTTGGTGGTGGATACCACATCACCCTTTCTATTTTGGACCCATGAGTTTTGGCAAAATTCAGCGGCCAGGGCTGTTCTTCACTCTCCTTTCGGTCCCTGTATGACCCCGCTTCTGCACCAACTTCATTGGCTCCCTGTTGAGCAACGTTTCAGATTCAAGACTTTGTGCTTGGTTCATAAGGCTCTCTATAAATTAGGAGCAGAGTTTCTCCAGGCAAAGTTGTGTATTTCCAAACCTGCTAGGCTGCTTCGCTCACAAGCCCTGAAGACCCTTCGGCCCCCAAGGGCCAGGCTTGCCCGTGTCGGCAGGCCGCGCCGTCTCATTGGCAGCTGCAGAGGCTTGGAATCTTCTTCCATTCGCCTTGCAGAACATTGAGGCCCATCTGCCCTTCCGCCGAGCGCTGAAGCCCTTCCTTTTTTAGTTCTTCTGCTTGGTCCGACCTTGCCATGTTAGCTCTAGCACCATGATGCCTTTGGGCTTACGCTGCACTGTATAAGTGTTATTAAGTTAAGATAAAATAAGATTGGGTTTTTGTTTTTTTGTTTTGTTTTATTCGTATTTATATAGCGCACAACAGTCCAAGGACATTGTGGCACTTGTTACAGTACAAAGCTTAGTTACTTAGTTACATGGTCATTAGCAATATATATAGAGGTTGCAATATAGTTACATAGTTATTAGCAGTATATATACAGGTTACAATATAGTTATATTACATTTGTGTTATATTACAATATACATGGCAGAAGTGGAGGAGGCAGTCCTCCACTTGCTAGTTGAGGAGAGTGGCCGTGAGGTTGTTGCGGAAGACAGAGATGGAAGTTTCAGCTCTAAGGGTGGCAGGGAGTGAGTTCCAGAGTTTCGGTGCAATATAGGAGAAGCCTAGACCTCCCGCTGTGGCTCTCTTTATGCGTGGTATGTGTAGCTGGTTGGTGTACTGAGCTCTGGTGGGGCGAGTGGATGTGGTCCTTAATATTGCTTCAGATAGACCTAAAAAATCAAATCTCACAGATCATGGACAAAGGCAAACCTGCCTTGCTCCTCCTCGATCTATCAGCTGCTTTTGACCTGGTAGATCACCCAACACTCGCCACCCACCTCACCCATGCAGCCCATTTCTTTAATCAAGCAGCATCCTGAATCACTTCCTTCCTTGAAGGAAGAGCCATGAAGGTCTACTCCGACACAGCTAACGCAGATCCTACCACAATAAACTGCGGTGTCCCCCAAGGATCTTGTACAGCCCCCACCCTCTATAACCTCTTCAAAAAAAACCTCCTCGACCTACTTGACTCCATGGGTGTTGCATATACAAACTATGCAGACGACACTCAAGTACTTTTACCCCTATCTGGACTCTATCACCAAGGTGCCACGGCCCTTCACAACATCTATGCCACTATCCAAGCTTGGGTGGCATAGATAATATTGGATGCACAGTTGTGATCCATGACCCAGTCAAGGGTGCGGCCTTTGGAGTGAGTAGGGGTGAGGACTCTTTGGGAGAAACCTAAGTCTGCGAGTTTTTTAGCTAGGGTTGCGGCGGATGTATCCTTAGGATCATTGTATCCTAAATTTAAGTCTCCTAATAGAAGGATTTTGGAGGACTTTTTAATGTTGTTGCTGAGTCGATGGGAGAGGTGCTCTTGGAAATCAGCAGCTGGGAGTCCGGGAGGTCTGTATAGGATGTGGATGTTAATTAGATTATTGGGGGAGAGCGTAAGCTTGGCTGATAGGATATCAGCATTACCACCCAATGTACTATGGTCTGCTAATCTGATGGATAGTGAGTCTTTGTGGATAAGGGCGACTACCCCTCCAATCTTATCACATCTATCTTGCCTAAGGATGGTGTAGCCTGTGGGTAGGACTAGTGCGATCGCTGGGCAGGAGGCATCATTGAGCCAGGATTCGGTGATGCAAAGTAAGTCCAGATTAAGTGTGGATAGTAGATCATTTATCTCGAGGGCATGTGCAGGTAGGGAGCGTACGTTCAGTAGTGCACATTTAAGAGGTGGGTGTTGTGTGCCTTTGATGTTTTTGTTTGTACTAGTATGGGGTGCAGTGTGCTTGTTGTGGTGTGTGGTAGTGAGGAGCTTAATGTGAAGTAGTGTAGAGGCATGTTGGGGTGTTGGGGGGGAGAGGGGCAGTGCCTATGCTCATTTTAGCATGGGGTAGTGGTACAGTGCGGGTGCCTAATCTGGTGTTTCTAGTTGTGATGGGTGTGGGTGAGCAGAGTAAATACCTAGGAAGTGATCGATTTCTGAGATTCCGGAGTCTGGTGGCTAGGCTAGGTGGCCGAGACTGTGTGATAATAATGTGTGATAATAATGTGTGATGTTGTAGTCTGGTGCTGCGGCATGTGAATTTAGTGCCGGGCGCTCGGTGAGGTGTGCTGGGAATATGTGGGGAGACGTAGAGGCCATTATAGTGAGGGCTATAAGGATTGCTGTTAGGCTGGCTGAGCAGAGTGTGGCAGGGAGAGTGCGGGAGAGTGAAACTATGCTATGTTTGGGAGGTGCATTCTTGGGCATCATGATTGTGGAGAGTGGCTGTGTGTGTGTGTGCAGCTGATGTGTGCTGCTGGTATGTGACAGAAATGACAGGGGGATCGTGCGACTAGTGCTAGGTAGTTCAGAGGCAGGGCATAATAGGTGGCAGTTCAACAAAAGACAATGCCTAAATTCGATTTTCTAAGTGGGGCAGGCAGAGGCTAAATGGTGGCAGGGCATAATAGGTAGCAGTTCAACAAAATACAATGCCTAAATTCGATAGGGTGTCGGATTTATAGATGTTGCACGCAGCCGGGGTTCCGATCTAACTTATGGGTGCTCATACGCAGTGTAAGCGGGTGCAGGAACGGTTTACAGGGGTGTGCATGCAGTTTTTCTGAGTTTCACCCGAGTTACGATAAATTATACGCATGTTGTCGGGATGCCATTAGCAGTTACGGTGGACCCCACGCAGGATCCCCGATATGCAGGGCTGCTTGCGGGGGACTCCACACACTGTTCTGCAGGTGCATGTATACGCACCCGGTGAGCACACAAAGGTGGCTGTTTCTGGCTGTTTTTTATTTGCATGTGTGCGTGTCAGGGGCGTTCCGGCCGCAACTTGCGCATACTGTAACTGCGCGAACAATTCCATGAATACACAGAGCGCGCAGAAAAACTTCTGTGCACAGGCTAGCGCAGTCATGTTCTTGACCCGCGGCCTTGAGGGATAAATGCGCACTTTTCCATGAATCGGGCCCTTGGTGTCTGCCTCTCTCCACCCCCTAGTCCATCCCCCCCTCCTGCCCCTCTTCTCAGCTGCTTGCCACCTCATTCTGTAGAAACGAATGTCTACATGTATGTCACTATAAAGCGACGGGCTCGCAAAGTGGAAGCGGGCCTCGTGTGAAGCTGTGACAATGTTTCTAGAAGTTTCTTTGGTATGGTATTGTTTATTTATATAGCGCCTATACACAGGCAAGTCTTTCAAAGCGCACACCAGAAAGCTTCCAAAATTACTTAGGAAGCGAAGCATTTTAGTTATGCCACAAAGTCCTTGTGGCTGGATAACTTGTGGACCCTGCTACCCATGCAATCCAGAAATAAACGAGAGGTCCAGGATTGCATAGTTATGCACCGTGAGTGTCGCTTCCACTTTACAGAGACTACTGTGCCCAGTAAGGAATTGATCACGTGGGGAAGCTGCCATCGCTCAAGCAGTTTTCAACAGATCCACTGTGCACAAAATACTCGTGCATGTCGAGTCCTGCCATATATCTTTTTTATGTTATATTTATTTGTCCTCTTTTGTTTCACATAGTATGATATATATATTGTAAATGCACTTTTTGTACTTGCACTATTGCACATATATACTGACTGTGCATTTGCTGGTTAATAGGTATTATCATTGCCCAAGACAGTGGTAGTCATTTGGAAAACGTCAAAACAACAAAAGATTCAGGCGGACGAGTGAAATTTATTCTCCCGAACTTGGAAAGGAAATCATTGGCGTCCTGCCCTTAAGATGTTAAGTGTCTGCCAACTCGCCTGGCCTGATGCCACTGCACTGCTTAGCAATGCACGCCCCTCCATTGAAACCAAGGTGGTGCCTGTAGGAAACGCGGGATCAGCATGTTATTCCAGCTCTTTCTCATGTTAATCTCCCTCTGGCCACGCATTAGGACCAAGCATACACGGACAAGAAAGTGTTGCCCGACAGCTTTCTGGCTTCCTGGGTACGGGCCAGGATGTGCGTCACACGCCGACTGCGTGAAAAGGACGCCAGAGAACGGAGCGACTTCACAGAGGCACAACCAAGAAAGACCAGGCGTGGGGGCACATTTTTAGATTTGATTAAGTTAACATGACTTTTTTTTTTCCAGTAGCGGAATGACCAACAATTGAACTCAGAGTTCACAGGTGAAGTGGAGAATTTAACTCTCGCATATAGCTGGAGGCAAAACCTCTGCTTTTCTTCCAGTGTGACCAGGCAGATGTAACACCCACAGTCTTACCCCCTCTTGTGATGGGTCAATAATTCTGCCGGACTGAGTAGCGGTAACGGCAAATGAGAGTGGCAACAATTCTGCTGAAAAATCACAGAACTGCCACCATATTTGGAATGAGGCTCAATATCACGTCTTAGCTTACAAAAATGACCAAAACCGGGGTGTAAGTGGTTTACACCACACCTTTTCAATCTGGGCGAGTTTTACTTCATTTAGAGGTGGCGGAGGAGCCCAGAACAGAATTAAAATTGTTTTTACGTGCATTCGCATCTTCCAAATGCCTCATGGTTTTACGCTAGCATGATATTTTGTGTAAAACCAATGGATTCCCATGGAATCTGCCTGCTTCAGCACCTGCTAAAAACAGGCACATAATAGGAAACAATTGTAAGCGCCACCTACCATGTGTGGCAGGCAGCATTTACTCTTTTTGGAAAAACGGAATTACGCATCAAAGCGTAACAGTGATCTTGCCTATTTTTATGCTTCGGGTTTGCACTCTGTGTTGCAAATCAAGAAAATTGCATGAAGAGAACCGAACAGGATGTAAGTGCTGACATCGGATGCCCCCGCCATGCAATTACATGAAAAATGACTCACATTGATTTATTTTATTCAAAATTGTATTTTCTTCAGAAGGGGGATACTTTTTCCAGTAACATTATTTCTTTGGTTTCCCATTGACCGTGAAGGAATGTATTTAGTACTTTGTTTGTCCAATGTGGACAGTGCTTTAGTTTAGTTTCTTTATTTGTACTGCGCACTGAACCCTCAGGTAACTGGGCGCACAAAGCTTATGCAAGAGTTACAGACAGTTTAGACAACAACAGAGATAAGTGCAGGTTTTTTAACTATCAATGTAAATCTTTTGAAAATTGCATTATTCCTCTTTAAGGCAAAAAATGTATGGTAAGAAAAGTGTGCGTCTATTTGTTTAATATGTGTCTAACATTTCTCAGGTGTGCTGCGATAACCGCTAGACCAAAGCCCGAGAAGGAACGTGCCAAGGAGACGTTGTGGGGTTCATTTAGTTGACTTTAGGTGAATGCTACTTTGGCTATTTTACTCTTCTTCTACAGAGCTTTTGTGTTACTGTTGTATGTGTTTTTGGATGTTTGTAAGGACACGAGTCAAGAAATGGCCATGCACAATATACTCTGGGTGGGATCTGCGGACTCCTTGGTGATCACCTGGTCGAAGAGGCCTGGCCAATGTGATGGTGTAAATCCGTGATGGACACGGCGGGAGGAAGCAAGTACACCAGCCCATGCAGCAGTAGGAAAGGGACTCGGCTTGAGCATTCAAGTGGTAAACCCTGTGCTGATATTGCTATCAGTGCTTGGGCCAGTGGAGCTTGGAGTCTAACAGGCTTCCGAATAAATATGCACAAGTACACAAAAACACATATCCTCGCCTTCCTCTTCGGACACAGAAGGACCACCTGTTCGCAAATGTTGAATCAAATGGTAATCCCAGTGTGGCCAATAGATTATTGGAAGATATAAAACATTTCAGGAGAGGTACTTGTCTTGCGAAAATGTTGACTTTTTTTTTTTATAAAAGGAGAAATTATCCAACAAACCCATGAAAACCCTTTCAGACACCTCATAAGAAGAGGGTTGAAGAAGACACTGGTAGGAAGATACGACTCTCTATCCACCAGATATCCTGTTGTGGTGGAGGTACTTGGACAGTTGTGTTTAGACAATTGTTGTAGTCTAGAAATTGATGCAGAATTGGAGATAAAAACAGTTTAAATGGGACTAATAGGATTGTAAACTTGGGTATAGTTATACATTTCAATCTAAATGTGACTCTAAATATGCAAACATACGTAAAGACATAATAACTAAAGCCTCATCTTCAGCAGAGAAGAATCAACTAGTGACATGGAAAATGTTAAATTGACTAGTTGAATTGACCAGTTCAGCCAGTAGATTCTTGAAAGAAATCAAATGTTTCAGAAGAGGTGATAGACTTACGCAAAGGGTTACCTTTTTTTACTAACCTAAAAATGACACAACAGACGAAAGAAAAACCTTTTTAATACACGAGACAAAGAGGAAGAAAAGGGTGGAAAGAACAAATGAGAAGTAAGATGCAAGATAGGTAGGAAAACAAGAGAGAAAATAAGCAATGGGATAAACAAAAATCTATACTAAAGGAACATTAATTCACAACTTGTCAAATGAAACTTTGAATATTATTTATTTATTGTTTACTTGTTAGGCGCTTATACAATACGAATATACTGTTTCAAAGTGCCCACAGGGCAGGGAGGGATTGAGGGTGGGAAAACATTACAACACAATATTAAGAGCAGAGAGGGAAGAGGAAGAGGGACAAACCTACTATGCCTTGTGAGTATTCATAACGTGCAAGTGCACAAAGGAAGAGGGGGTTAGTGCTGGGGAGTCTGAGCTCGTGGGTGAGTGCCAGGAATGTT
The DNA here is from genome assembly GCF_040938575.1 of Ambystoma mexicanum. NCBI lineage: Eukaryota > Metazoa > Chordata > Amphibia > Caudata > Ambystomatidae > Ambystoma > Ambystoma mexicanum. The sequence continues at coordinate 190,071,281 of NC_090933.1, read as the reverse complement.
GAGTGCTGCACAGCCCGGTCTGCGGGAGGTGTAAGTGCGAGTCTCCAAAGCGGAGGGTGTGTAGATGCAAAGTGCTGTGGATAGACAAGAGCTGGGAAGAATTGGTGTGGGAGGTCAAGGCCCCGAAGAATGCATTATGGCCAAGGAGACTGATTCAGCAACTGTGGGATTAGTAAGTAAAGGAGAGAAGGGGGGAAGGAGGAGGAAAAAGGGAAAGTCTTAAGGCGCTTCCAGAATTTGAGAAGATCCTGCTCAAGGCGTAGGGGCATGGGGAGGCTATTCCAAAGGAGGAAGCCCGCAGAGGAAAGTGAGCGACCCCCTTCCATCTGTCTAGCAAAACGCTTTACACACAAGGAGTTTGAAGAGGGATGGGGATGTTTGACCCCTCCCCCCCTCCTGTAAGATACATGACACAGAAGAAGGCCAGGAGACACTGCGAGCGCCCATCTATTTCGGACCAATTCCTAGTGCTCCAATGATTGACAAGTATGTTGAGAGGTCCCCCTCAGCCAGCCCTCTAGGCCAGGTGTGACACAAGTCTACCCCAGAGTGGATGAAGAGGCCCAGGCTGCAACCAAAGACACCTAAATTGACAGTATTGATTAAAGTGCCAAGAAGCCATGTTGCTGACATCGATAGAGACACCACAACTTAGTAGCGTTAGACATGAAGCACACATGCCAGCCACACTTTAGGACATTAACACGCACTCGAATACACGAAGAACACGAGCATACATTTTTTTAGTTAGAGGACAGATACATATACATACTTTCCTTGCTTTATTATTTTGCCATTAGCTAAACGCAGCAACACAGAAACCGCAAGAAGCAAGAGAGCCGGAGTAAAGCTTGCCGATGCTTACATGCAAATAACCTATGGAACTGCAAGAGCGCCTATGGGACCTGACAGAGCCAAGTGTGACTAACCTATGTAGAATATAGAATAGCATGAACACTGTACTGTAGGAACCGCAATAATGGTTTAGAAAAATTACAGTGAATTCAGGCTGAGAGAGCAAACGTGTGAGACAGGACCCACTGCCAAGGCCACCAGATACGGATAACATTCCATTCCCTGAATAACAGTAGCACCAGCTGCAATAAATGCGAATAATTCTTCATAATTCAGAGCTGCACAGATCCAAATCATGGTCTCGGAACACGTGACCCGGCCGACTCAGATAATGGACAGCAACCAGCGCTTGGAAAGGGAGCCGATCTCACGCCGCCAGAGATAAGCTCGCAACAAAGATGTTACAATGTGAGACAAGTGTTGCACTGACCAAAAGAGCACTCCAATATTCTAAGGTTGTACACACAAGTTACAATGCAGACACATAGTCATTCTTGTTACCTTGAGAAGGTACACCAAGAGTTGAGAACCTTTGCAGATCTCAGGCCTGGCGACATCTGCTCTAGCCAACCCAGTTTAGTATCCTTGGGGTCGGTAGCAATGGGCAAGAACCAATGAAGACCCTCACACTGCAACATTGTTATAGATAGTTATTTGGGGATGGACCAGGCCAGCCACCTGGCATGCGAGAGCCAGTAGACTAACATGTATAGTGTTCACTATAGGTGGACTATTACTCAGTGCCCAATCCAGTCGTGCAATATGTTTTCTGGAGAAGGGCCCAGGTAGTAGCGTCACTCTGATGTCATTCGGGTACAAAACTGGCCTGCGAGCCAGGAGAAGTTGAGACGTCCACAGATTTCTTCTGCCCCTGTACTGATCTCTGTTGGTTTTCGTTGTAATAAACTCCAGTTTGAACTTGCTATTTGACAAGTCATCTGTTTGTCCTGTGGAAGGTGTTGGTCCTTCTGAGAGACTGCGAACTCCTAGTGGCCCTCTGGCATACCTGGGAGTTTGTCCCAACAAGTTGGTGCCAGAGGAGCAAAGTGTTCTAGAGGGAGAGTATTTCGTGAGGTAAAGTTGAAGATAGTGTGGTCCCCCGGCTCAGACAGCCTTGTGGATGATGCAGAGGGATATGAATTTAATCCGTGCAGAAACCAGGAGCCAGTGAAGACTTTTTAGTTCAGGAGAGATGCAGGCCCTGGGCTTAAGGCCAGGGATAAGTCTTGCTGACCTATTCTGGATAAGCTAAAAAGGTCGCAGAGTGGAAGAAGGCAGATTCAGGAGGAGGCTGTTACAGTAGTCAAGTCTCAAGAGAACCAGGGCGTGAGTTACATTGAGCCTCTGAGGGAAAGTGAGAAAAGGTAGAATTCCTTTGAGAAGAAAGAGCTGATAGTTGGACTTCTTGACAATGTCCTGAGTGTGAGATAGGAAGGAGAGAGAGCGGTCGAGTCGAAGGCTTCAGTTGAAGGTACAGGTGGAGAGCCCAAGGAGGAAGGCCAGAGTGAGGAGAATAAGGGGGAAGCATGGGTCCCAATGGGAAGGATCTCAGATTTACAGTCTTTAAGGCAAAGATCATTGGAGGCGCACCATGACTGGATGTCAGGTAGGCAGTCAGGGATGATGGAGGGTGCAAGAGGGCCAGCAGGGAGCCTGAAGAAGAGCTGTGTGTTGTCTGTGTAACACTGGCAGTTGGAGGAGAAGGAGGAGATTAGGCATGCAAGGAGAGCAAGGTAGATGTTAAAGAGCCACAGGGAGAGTATAGAGCCCTGGGGGACACCACAGGTAGATATGGGTGTGGGAGAGGCAGAGGGGCCCAGGATGACTTGGGAAGTGTGGTTAATGAGGAAAGAGGACAGCCAATGCAGTGCCTGTTCCAAGAAGCCAAGTGCATCGAGGAGCCTTTGTATGAGGATGGAATGGTTAACTGTGCAGATGCAGAGGAGAGATTGAGAAGGATGAGGGCAGCTGGGGAGTTGGAGTCCAGAGATGCAAGCAGTTCTTCACGGGTGTTCAGAAGAGCAGTTTCTGTGCCTCTGGATGCACGGAATCCAGATTGATGGTCGTGGAGGCCACCAGCAAGTTCAGTGTGAGAGTTAAGTTGGGGCAAGGTCAGCTTCTCAAGTAGCGTACCCAGGAAGGGGGTGAGGGACAAAGGGCGATAGCTGACAGGGCAGGTAGGGGCAGAGAAAGGTTTTTTCAGGAGTGGGTGCACAAGGGAGTGCTCAAGGGAGAGGGGAAGATCCTGTGATAAATAAGTGATGCAGAAATCAGTGAGAGCAGGGGCAAGAGAGCTAATGTTATCCTTGATGGTCCTGGATGAGCAAGGGGAGACTGTTTAGAAGAGACCTTCATGGAGCGGACAACTCTGGTAACTTCAGGTGTGACAGGTGAGAAGGAGGAAAAGAAGGAAGGATGGGATGGTTTGGAGGGGGGTGTGGGCTGGGTTGTGAGGGAGTATTAGATTAAGGCTTATCATACCCACCTACCATGATTTAAGAGAAAACTGAAAATTAGAACATTCTTCATGGACAAAAACGTTATTTGTATAACAAAGCTTGTCAGGCCAATTTCATAGTGTGCTATGAAATACATCTGAATCATGATATCGTTACTACCATTAAACAATGACAAAGAAACATGCACAACAAGAACATGTCCAGGCAATATAGAATACTGGCACTAAATATTCTTTGCCATCACACTAAAACAAACAGCACCCAGATCAGGACCCGGGAAGAATCCAATTACTTTGTCAATCAGGAATAATGCAGGATCTCCGGGCCGTGGAATTCGGCCTCAGGGAAGATGAAGAACGTCATGTCTAAACTTAACTTTTAAATGACACATCTTGTCTGGGACATTGTGCATGTGTATTAGACTTGTTTTTATCACAATTCAAAGTTTGCTCCAGGAAGAAAATGTTGAATCCTATTACCGCTAGGCCGAAAATGGACCATTATACGGCATCATGCCAAGCTGTCTAATTTTCAGATGTATAGCGCAGCAACTATATTATCATCATCTTTTACTCCACGATGGACAACCAGGCCTACCACCAATTCCTCATAGTTAGTGGTTTAGATGCTCAAGAGAATAATTAGAGGCCTTAATATAAAACCAATCTCTGAATCTTAGGCAATACTTGTCTTAAGACGCTCCAGCTTCTAACTATATTCTAAAAGGCTGGCAAACCATAAACTATATTCAGACTAACTTATGTGATGATCCAGCCATTTCACTCCCATGTGACGCCCGTACTCGCTCGATTCTGAAATGCTCAAGTATCAGATTCATTTCAAGAAGGTTAGACATGTAGAGTGCTTTCCTGTGCCTAGGACAAGGTTTTGAGAGTCTAGAAGATTGATATGCGTGCGAGGTCGAAAAGTGTGATGTGGTTCAACTCTTTTGATGTGAGAAAAGTATGTTTCACAGAAGGGAACATTGTTGGGGTTATGAACTTATTTGGGCTCGTTTTAATGTTGGAAATGTATCTTGCTATGCTTGTGTCCTGGGACTGGATAAGCTGGTTAACAGTGAATGATTTGAGTTGTCACTGATGGCCTACATCACCAGGCATCTACCCCTCTCTTATCAGCCGGTGTGCTGTTTGTGCTGTTAAGTATCCCTTTGATGTTTTCGTTCCTTTTCCTTGTTTCTACTATTTCAACCTGTCCCATAATACCGTGTGTCTTGATTTAACTTTCCTGAACTGCCCCCTGTGTGATTGGAATTGCTATATCTTTGGTTGAGTTCTACAGGACCACGATTCTACTTTCTTCCCTAGAAAGCTAGCATAAGATATGTTTTCTAAGGGCGCCTTGCCTCTCTGAATGCTGCTGTTGCTGATTTAGTATAGGTTTTGCTTTAAAAAGCAATGTTTATGTGGGGGCTGATAGACGTAACCTACTCTCACATAGACTTGCATTGCACCTGACTGACCAGGCCCGGCATTTTGGAAAGTCTTAGACAGTTTTTAAGTGGATCACTTTATAGACAACTTTGCAAAGCGGCAGCATTCTGTGTCTTGCTCATCTCTTCACACCTGCGAGTAGAATATTGTAGTTGAGGGAAGTAATACGTCAGTGTGGATGACCTAGCAAGAAGTTGGAATTAAGCACAAGTGCTTGGACAAACGGCTGGTGCCGGCAGTGATTTTGAATGGAATGTACTGGTTCCTGGTCTTTCATTTCCGGATTGACAAACTTCCTGGGGTTTTCCAGTTTTTTCTAAGTATCAACATGGAGCATTTGCGCATGCAGGTGCGCATGGAGAGGGGACAGCGCAGGTGGGTGCGCATATTGCAGGGTGGGAAAGTAGGACTACAACGTGAGTTGTCTAAAAAGCGGATAAAGCGGTTCCATGTGTTAAAATCACGGCAAAAATGGGCGTTTACACAAAGAATCGCAGCAAAAAGGCTGTGGTTTTGCTGCTGCAATCCATCTAAAGGATGACACCCCCGCAACCCCAGACCCATTATAGCTTTTAAGGGGAGCGGGGGACACCCCCGCAACCCCCGCTCCCCTTAAATGGTATAATGGGGCACACCTTTACCGGGTCAAACCACAGCATTTTTGCAGCGATTTTATTACTACATACCGATAAAGCACAGGGCTAGCAGCTAGCTTCCAAAACCACACCAGTCGCTTGCCTGAGGTGAATGGTTTATGGAACAAGCGAGCGGAGATCTGCACAGCCTGACACACACGTGCAATACCCCCATCGTGTCGCCCTTGCGGCGGATGCCATGCAATGGCTGACTTTATAGAGGTGGAGTGAAGGTGCCGGGGTTCCTGCTGCTGCTTGCGGAACACTGCTAAAATGCAGTGGTCATGCAGAAGTGGACCAGGATTGGAATATTCCTAGGGAAGCGATGCTCCCGTGCACGGAGACACGCTTAGGGTTCTGAACAGAAATGATATGGTGCTCATCTGGAGCCTTCAAGTTCATGGACCATGGATATCAGTAGAGAACACCTCAGTAGTGCTATTGTATGTTATTGTGGTCTTTTCTCTGAGCGGGCTAAACAGCCTCAACTATCAACACCCCAGTGTGTGTGATCCAGAAATACGACAGTGCATTATGGTACGACGTTCAATTACCGACAATAGTCATTTCTCAAAAGGTTTTTTGCCAAAAATGTTTTATCGAGAAAACTTATCAAAAACATAAGGGGTTGTGGGGAAGGAGATATAATGGGTGAGCGGGGAGGGGGGGTAGGGTATATTGTTACATCAATAGGGGATGGGATGTTTGGCGAACACCCCCAAAAAGAACAAAAACATATTTCTCAGAGTTTTTTCGAAAGGAAAATGTCATCAAGAAACACAATGAAAAAAATGGCCGTCGATAAATGACCACAGCACCATGCTTTTCACCCTTATGATGGTTGGGAAAGTTTCAATGATTGTGATCCATTTTCAGTGTAGTGTAAACATATTTTGTATATGATCTCCACCAATATCCAGTCCATTTAGCCCCATAAACGTGTCCTTCAAGTGGAGCACTTTGTAAGGAAGCTGCCCCCATTCTTTTGCAGTAAACATCCAGAGACTATGGGTGTTGACTCCCGGCATTACAGACCTGCATAATGGCCTGGAATGGAATCGGACGCTGCAGCAAGATGACCATCTTAAATGAGTACCAGATATGGACCTCCATTCTGAGTTACATTCAGGGCAGAGTACATTATTAATCCAGGACTGGAATTTGTTATAGCATGTAAACGGATAGAACACGATTCCCATCCCTGCTGCCAGTGCTGTAACCCTAGCTATGGCCTTCTCCATGAAAATGTGGACAACCCTGTGCCCCTTTAAACAACATGCAACCCATGGGTTATATGTGCAATTTGCACCCCTCTGGTGGGTGGATATGTGGAGTGTGAGGTTGGCCATCACATTTAGAAATGACAGCTGGCCTGCCTCTTGGGGTGAGGGACAATGCGTTTCGCTTCACCCCCTGCCAAAGGCAGGCCATGTAGACCCAGGCCACTTCTCCCGGGTTTTGTTGTCCAGATGTGGCCTGCCATTCCTTTGGCCCAATGTGAGCATTGCCGTAGTAATGTAATGCAATGTAAAATGGTCTTATATATTGCCCTTCTGCCGTGTTTCTTGACCTCGCTGCATGTGGTTCTGCAAGGAAAGAGGGGGGTTGGAGGGTGTTTGTTAGTGGGATAGCAGGAGAGGCAAATGCGAACCCTCTGGTGTTGATGGTAGGAAGTACCAGAGAAGTGAGTGTTGTTCTGTGCCTACGGGTTTGGCAGGGACTCCAAGTGGAGAGAAACCCTCATCACTTTGGCTCTGGTAAACTGATGATGTGGGAGTGTGTGACAAGGCACTAGAGGAGAGCTTAGTCATAGCCCAGTTAGTTTTGATGTGCCTGCCTCTTGGGGGTTTATGTTTATAGTGTGAGGTGGCAGGAGATCATAGATCATAGAGGGGAGTTGGTTAGTCAGTGTGAGAGGCGAGTAGGCCAACAACCCGTTGTACTTCCATGCGCTAAGCTTCTGCCCTCTTGCAGACTGGTCCCATTTCACGTTCTCACTTTGCCACTGTCATTCTCTCCCACTCTCTCTCTCTCTCTCTCTTTCTCTCTCTCTTTCTCTCTCTGTCTTGTTCTCTGCCTCTCTCTCTCTCTCTCGCCCTCTCTACCTGTCACTGTCCCTCAAATAGAAACATTGTAGCCCATGCGTAACAAGAACCTGGGAAGTTGCAGATAGTGGAAGGAGGCAGTATGGAGACTCCCCTCATCACCTTAAACTGTCAACATATTATCTGACTTCTAGACCATCCAGGGAAACACAAGCAGTTAAAGAAAAAGCTGCCTAAAATGTCCATTATGATCTAATGCTACTCTCGGGAAGATAGCTCAGGGGCAACACGCCACCTTGCCTGTAAGACAACGCTGAGCAACACATGTTCGATCCCCGGGTCGGCGCTTAGAACAATCGAAGCAAAGAGCTATATTTATCAGGTTATTCTGTTAGAAATCAGCAGATTGGGAAGTGTCTACTCTCGAGCGGGTTATTAAGCAGCAGAAAGCTCCAGAGTTCAGGAAATGGGTGCGCTCTTGAACTTTGAATGTCAATATTTTGATTACGGCGGATTTCAGCCACTACCCCGTTCATTCCTCCACTTTGAGCTTATTGTCAGATCCTCAACTCTTTAGTACAATGTGGGGTGAAACACCTTTTTGTTAGGCCCCAGCTATGAGGACTAGGCGTCTAGTCTAGGAGCTGCAGGCATTGACTCAAAGGAGCAGCAGTACCGTGCTCTATCTGACCTGTTCCCACTCCTAAGAAGCTTCCCACAAGCTTTGTTTGCAAGTCACTCTGGGGTCTCCTTCAGTGGCCCCCCAAGCTGCTTTGGGGTATGGGCGCATCTCCATCCTCGTTAGCGTCATGCTAGATCTCCAGCAGCTTTAAATCAGGTGCCTCGCTGATGGAGTGAGCCGCATTTGGGGTGGTTGTGCAGAAACTGGATGGGCAAGGACTGGCGGGACCACTCTACCTCCTGCTTCTCTGTATGCGACTGTATCGAGGAACAGTTCTTTTCATTTTCTCTGAACCCTACCTACTCCATTATCAGTGCAAACCTTTTTAGAGTAGAAACCTACATGTCATGTGATTTTAATTTGTGTTCTTTCATTGGGAGTATAGTATTTGTCCTATGTGAGAGGCACAACCTAGTCTCCTCTGTGACTACTGTTGGGGGTCTCAGTATGTTATGTTATGATAATGGTACTTGTATAGCGCACCGCCACCAACGGAATTGGTCCCCAGGCGCTCTGGCGGATCTGTAAACGAGAAGGTGGGATGGGTTAGTAAGGGGAAGAAGAAGTAGGTCTGATTTATATGCACATTAGCCTCTAAGCGCTCTACTCCAGAATCACACACAAATTAGCATCAGTCTGATGATCATTGTAGGAACAACACTTCAATTCTTCCCATAAATGGCCATGTTTACAGTCATTAAACTGAACCGGAAGTTGCCCCTTTTTCATATCCGGATCAGGTTCATGGCCACACATGCTGCATCAGTCCACACGGGTGAGGCAGTGCTCGCGAGGCCCAGAACATGTCCGGGACCAGTGAAGGGCTCTTAACGCACACTGCATCTGAGGTTGTATGAGGTTTCATGCCATGGATCTCTAATGAGCAACTTTGCAGATCAAGTGGCAGGGTTTCGTTCTCAAGCAGGTCAACCCAGTAAGGATGAATGCTGCCACCCTCAGGTGCCAGCCCCTGTGGAAATGAGGTAGTTCTTGAGAAATACCACACAAGGAGCGGAAGGATTGCTATAAATCACTGAGACTAAATGCATCGCTATTTAGTCACCAAGTAACTATTGGCCAACGATTGCCCCACACACTAATCCATGCAAGCAGTTTCTGAGAAACAGGCTTATAAATTGATGAGGCAGAGAAGTAACACACTGAGGTGCTGGGCCACTTGCTGTCCTGCCATGCCGTCCCACCATCTATTGCCACATGCACCACACTCATGGCAAGACCGCATCTATGTGCCGTATAAATATCCCTGAGGCCCACGGGCATGTGGTGCGTTACAAGAATTATAATAAATAAATAAATAAAAATAAAAACGTATGACTTAGGCCACGCCTAAAAGGGGGCAGGGTGGGAGCGTCCAGTGATGCCAGAACATTTTGTTATGATAAATCCCCCCCAGATTCCGTTCATTCACGGCCGCTGCGACTATGGCATTAAAACCTTTAATGTGGTTACCGGTTTTCTAGATAGAGCTTCATGACAGATACCACCCGTTTCTAAGATTTGTAGTACTTACTTTAATTATTGCAATTTTTACAAATAAAAAAAAACACATTTCGCCCCCACTACATTTATTTGTTTTAAAAATGTGTTTCATTTTTCTTATTGACTAAGTGGTATTAGGAAACTGCCGCCACCCTGCCCAGCTTAATACACAGGTGGCGCGTTTTATCGGGAGGATAGCTCAGGGGCAACGTGCTCACCTTAGAAGCAAGACGATGCGGAGCAACAGTGGTACGATCCCCGGGTCCGCGCTTAGAAACCGCTGGGTATTAAGCGCATTATAAATAACATATCATATTAGGTACATATTTCCATTCTTGAAGTTATGCTTTCAAAATGGGTAGGAATCTTCTTTGTATCTTCAAGCACCCCTCAATCCTTTGCCAACCACATCTCCTGTTCTATACCATACAACACTTGCCAACGAGTGTTTTTTGTTTGGGTTTTAATAACATTTATGATTATTTTAAAGTGTTTAGGTGGAGTTCTTTTTGCCTTTCGGTAGCTTCCATATTTTTATTAGAAGTTATTTTTAGTTCTTTATTTTTTTAAGCGGTATTTTTGCTGGATGTTGCTTTTTAGTGAACCTTAGTACAGTGAAAGGTCTCTCGCCAGTGAAGTTGGCCCCGGCCCAACACCTCAGTGATTATAGGTTAAAGAGGCTTCAATCTCTTTCTGAAACATGTCTCTACCGGAAAGAGACATGTTTCACACATGGAAAACCAATGTGAGATATAGTTGACTGAATACCTGGATGGAGTAAATTCCAGAGAGCGCGTGCAAGGTATTGGGTCTATTGCTCACCCAAAAACCTCTCGAATTTATTTTGGTCGAATTTTACCACAAAAATGGGGATGATGGGTTGGGGTCAAGCAATGTTGGTGTGGTCGGGGTGACTGCGGGGGGTCTCCCACCACATTCTGTGGTAACATAATTGAAAACAAAAAACGAGCAAAAGAAATTCGAGTAGCTTTTTTGTAGAGCAATAGACATACACATCCATGTGCAACAGCCAAATAAAAATAGATTGGAAAAGCCAAGAGCTTGACTTTTGTATGTGCGTTGAATGGGCATTTGCCAGACACTGCCATCATAGATGATGGCACACATACCATTTGCCAGCTGTTGCCACTAAGTTGTACCATCCTTTGCCATGCAGTGCCATGAAATGCTGACATCATGCAGCACATCTCAAGACAGGTCTTGACTTCTTCCAGCAGGCATTGCCATCATAAGCTCAGGTACTAACATCACTGCCATCTTTTGCCAGTGAATATCACATTCTCACACCATTGTGATTAGAGCCACCTAGGGAGTGTTTGGCTAAAACACAGTGGGCCAGATTCCCAAACCTTTTTTTGGCGCAAGTGAATAAAAATAAATGTGTCCTATACACAAAGAGCATTTGAATGTGCGTATCATGCCGGCGTACATTCAAATGCACTATTTCCCCTGCGTTTCAGGCCATTTTAAAGCACATCCTCTATCCAAAACCAGGATGCACTTTAAATGCGCTGAAGACAAGGGCATTCCCCTGCTCCTGAGTGCAACAGGTACAGTGGGATGGGTATTATATGACAGCATTGAGTGGGCTGCTGGTCACATGATCACTCAGGTGCTCCGCCTCCAACCTATTCATAAATCCTCGGTAGGCGTCCTTATCGCTGACGTCCTCAGCAAGGGATTGGCAAATACGAGGCCCTCACCTGTTTGTGCCTGTTTGGGCCTCATAGGGCCAAGAGCAGCCAGACCTGCTATCCTGTATTTCACATACAAAGTAGCTGCTACTAGTTCTACTTACCAAAAGACATCACCATGTGTCTCCTGCCTCATCCCAACCCTCACTAGGTTTCCAATGGTCGAGAGCCTTGGGCAGCTCTGAAAAGTTATCCTCGCAAACTGCATCAATATCGCCCTTGTCCCCAAGCCAACATGCACAGACCACATGCACATGGCCTTTCATTTTGATCAATGCTCACTTAGTAGTCACTCAGGCTTTAGAGATCACTGACCTCATCTCGTACAACCTTGATAACCTGTTCATCACTGGAACATGGTTTACACCAGACTCCCCCCTGATTTTTGACATCCTCCTACCGTAATGCTACTGCATCTAACATGACGACTGGCCATGAAGGGCAGGATGCAGAGTGGTAATCATCCACAGCCATTGGCTATACTCCATCATACCATCTCCCTGAACAAGCTCTTTTGCATCACTCGCCTGCTGATTCCCTCTATCACACAAAGAAGCCATTACCTTCCACCTCATCTACAGACCACCTCACAGGAGTGACTCTCTTGAGAGTTTAACTGTCCCAGAGTCACAAGTCGACAACCACACTCGAAAGAAGCACACGTTTCACACTGACTGGCTCCATGGACCTTAAGCAAATTGTGCTCTCCCCCACGCACAACAAAGGCAACACCCTATACTTCACATCATCCCCCCCTCATCACCTCCACAGACCTAATCCGACTATCGGTCACCCACCAAAAACCGGTACACAAAGGTCAGGCTAAATGCCCTCTCACTCAATGTCACTCATTCAAAACCTTCCCGGTCAATGAGCTAGAAGCAAACTTTGCAGACTTCCCCACCACAGAGAATACCTCGAGCCTCCTAGAATTATTCAGTAACTCTGCTATGAAACTGGTGGACATTCATGCCACCCTAAAAACCAGCCAAGCTAAGACCACCCCATCCACCCCTTGGCAAACCCCAAGCTCACCTCCAACAAAAACTCAATCAGACCCATAGAGAAACAGTGGCACAAAACTGTAACCCTTGAGACCTCACCAAACTCAAATCTCTCAGTGCCAACCATAGGATTCTGATTGCTGAGGACAAAGATGTTTGCTACTCTGCCGCTATTGCGGCAGCCCCTAACAGGAGCAAATCCTTGTTGAAGTAGTAAATAATTGAACCAAACCCTCACCCAATGCCAAGGTGCCAGCAACACAGGAGAAATGCAACAAAATCAACACATTTTTAATCGAAAACATAGACAAAATCCGAGCGACCATCAAATCTACCTCCCACAGCATTAGCACCCCCTGCATCCCAGTATGCACACTGTCCCTATGAACTGAATTCTCTCACCTCCCCCCTTCCGGATCTTCTAAAAATGATTGCCTCCCTCACACCTACTTCCTACACTGGCAATATCATCCCGGCCTCCATCATTAATCAATTGATGGGTCTGGCACTCAACATATTCCTCAGCATCATTAATGCCTCCCTCACACAAGGGTCAAATTTCGGACACCCTCAAGACTGGTCTCATACGACCTCTTCTGAAAAAAACAACCTTGGGTACAGATGACTTAGTCAACTACCGGTCCAATACAAACCTCCTGTTTATTGTCAACATCTGGGAAAAAGTAGTTGCTACACAACTACTTGCCAGAATCGAACTATCGGTCAGGGTTCCACCCACAGTGTAGCAGTGGGACAGCCACCATCCAGGTGGTGGACGATGCCCTCTAAATCACAGATAAGGACGACTCATGCCTCATTGTCCTGGTTGACCTCTCTTCTGCATTCGACATTGCCTACTGCATCCTCTTCTCCCTCCTTGCCGATAGGATGGGCTTCTCTGGCACTGTCCTGAATTGGTTTATCTCCTACCTGTTGGGCAGAAACCAGGCCATCCAGATTAACTTGTTGCATTCAAGGCTCCATTCTCTCACCAATCCTTTTTAACCTTTACATGGAGCCTTTGGGCACTCTCCTCAAAGATCCTAATATGGCCCGCCACAAATACGCGCATAATACTCAGTTCTACATGAGAGCAAATAGCGAACAGGACATGATTTGTCTCCGTAATTACCTAGCTATCATCCAATCCTGGGGATTGACTGTCTACCTCAAACTCAACCCATCCAAGACTAAATTCATCCTCATCGGTCCGCCCACCAAACAACAACTTGTACAACAATGGCTCAGTAATATGCTCTTTCAATAATTTGATCCACAACTCTCGATTCAGCAAAATCCTTAGGCTTCACCATTGACAGCAGCCTGTCCTTCCAGAAACACATAGCCAAGAAGGCACAAACAGCCTGGCTCATGATCTCCACCCTTTGAAAAATAAAACCCTTCATCCCACAGCAGGATTTACGAGCTGTTGTGCAGGCCCTTGTGGTCTTGCACATCAATGGGGTAAAGGCCATACCGACGTGGCTCCCACCTGCTCACTTGGCTCCCGTAAAAGCAGTCCTCCATGCTGCAGCATGCTTTTATTATGGGTGCAGGGAAATTTGACCGAATCACACCCATCCTATGCAAACTACATTGGCTTCCTCTGCAGTCCAGGATAAAGTTCAAGACTGCATGTATGATCTACAAAGCAGTCACACATAGCACACCAGTGTACGTGGCAGCTAAGATCCACAAATCTGGTGGCACACATTCCTCACACAGCAAATCGGCCAACCGGCTTGAATCACAACTCGTTCGTAAAGAGAGAACGGGCAAACAGTCCTTCTCTTGTCACGTACTCTACCTCTCAAACTCGATCCTGATGTCAGCTTGGATTGCCCCCACAATGCTCCAATTTCGTAAATCTCATAAAACATGTTTTTTTCAAGAACACCTGACTGAGGACTAATTCCAATGGATTCACATACCGATCCTCAAACCCCAACACTGAGCTACTGTTAAAAGATGCCAGGACTAAACGATGGCTAACTACACTCTGTACAGAGCTCCACTGCTCTCGAGTTAGGTCTGTGCTCTAAACAATGAAATAAATAAAAAATAAAAATATGACAAAGATATACCCGACCGACTAACATGTCCTTGGTGTGGCACAGCAGCTGTGTGACTTGTTGCTGTCCCATTCGCACGATAAAAATGTTTGTTTTCCCACACATTTCACTCTGACAGGTCGTTTAAGGGTCCGTCACTGTGAAATGCGCTCCCCTCACCCTGGGGGGTTCAGGGAACCTCTAATACAATAGTGTTGGGAGCGTGCTGCCAATATTAATGTATGTAAGGACCTGGACAGGGCAATTTTCTGCGCTGCTCTACAGCTCCACAGCAACACACAGGTCACTTCTGAGAACAAAGTAACCTGTGCTTTTCTTGAACAAGTGTAAATAAAAAAGCACATAATCGCACTTTTTTTATTTGCACTTGTTTTTGAGAGACTTGACCAATGATATCTTGGTGGTGGACAGTGATTGTATCACAGTTGTGTACATGGTTAACCTTCAGTTGCTTATTAATAGTTTCCATCGATTAACCACAAACAGATATTCAATTCTGCACAAATGTCAAAACTAATAGTTCTCCAACTTAGAGTGGAGGGGAGGCTTTCTCGGGAGTCAACACGGGAAGCAGGCTTTCGCAGGAGTTGTAATGTGGGGCAGGCTTTCGCAGGAGTTGTAATGTGGGGCAGGCTTTCGCAGGAGTTGTAATGTGGGGCAGGCTTTCGCAGGAGTTGTAATGTGGGGCAGGCTTTCGCAGGAGTTAGAATGTGGGGCAGGCTTTCGCAGGAGTTGTAATGTGGGGCAGGCTTTCGCAGGAGTTGTAATGTGGGGCAGGCTTTCGCAGGAGTTATAATGTGGGGCAGGCTTTCGCAGGAGTTGTAATGTGGGGCAGTCTTTCGCAGGAGTTGTAATGTGGGGCAGGCTTTCGCAGGAGTTGTAATGTGGGGCAGGCTTTCGCAGGAGTTGTAATGTGGGGCAGGTTTTCGCAGGAGTTGTAATGTGGGGCAGGCTTTCGCAGGAGTTGTAATGTGGGGCAGGCTGTCGCAGGAGTTAGAATGTGGGGCAGGCTTTCGCAGGAGTTAGAATGTGGGGCAGGCTTTCGCAGGAGTTAGAATGTGGGGCAGGCTTTCGCAGGAGTTGTAATGTGGGGCAGGCTTTCGCAGGAGTTAGAATGTGGGGCAGGCTTTCTCGAGAGGATAGAATGGGAAGCAGGCTTTCGCAGCCACCCACCCGACTCCCACTCTCTCTACAACACCCCCCCACCCCTATTACTGGGGCTGGTTGGGTTGTGTTTGAGCTATTCCTCCCAAGGCTGCTATGATCTTCATGTTTTTGCCCCTCACCGACTATCGTCACCCACCGACCCCACTTCCACTCTCTCTCCGCATCCACTCATCCTACTCCCACTTTCTCTACCCCCACTCTCTCTACACTCACTAACTCTGTCCTATAATGTGTAATTGGTTATTTATAATGCGCTTAATACCCAGAGGTTTCTAAGCGCTTACCCGGGGATCGAACCTGTGTTGCTCCGCATCGTCTTGCTTCCAAGATGAGCATGTTGCCCTTGACCTATCCTCCCGTGGCGTATCCTCACTCTCTCTACCACAATCCACCCACCCTACCCCAACTAGCTCTAACCCCACCCATGTACTCTACCCAGACTCTCTACCCCTACTCTCTCTACACCCAGCTACCCTACCCCATCTCTGTACACCCACCCAACATGCCCCCACTCTCACTCCCCCAACACTCTGTACCCCCACTGAATCACCCTACCCCCACTCTCTACCCTACCCACCCATTCTACCCCACTCTCTCTACCCCACCCATCCTACCCCCACCCACCACCCATCCACCCTACCTCACTCACTGTAACCCAGCCACCCTACCCACACTCTCTCTACCTCCAGCCACTCCCACTCTATCTACTACTGACCCACCCTACCTCCGCTCTATCTACCCGACCAATTCTGCTAACTCTCTCTCGAGCCCACCCACCATACCCCACTCCCTCTGCCCCCTCTCATCCTTCCCCTTTATATCTTACCCTCTCACTCTCAACCTTTCTTGCTCATATTTCCTCTTGCTCATCATCGATGGCACCCTCGCTCAATGGTTTCCTCTCTTGCTCTATTCCCCTTCTCATTCCCTTGCCTACCTGCATCCCTCCTTGCATCCTCCTTTAAAACGTTGCACTCTCCTCCCTGCACCCTGGTGCCTACAAATGCAAAATGCAAAGAACTGCAGTAAACACCAAAACTATTGGCTTTGCCAGTGCTTGTTTTAATGTATTACTGTTATTGTACATTTTGGGGTTTTGTCTCATGATTGTGGAACTTGTGTATGATTATTTAGTACTTTTACCAAAATAAATCTACACTGACCGACTGACATTTATTAGCTTTCAAGTCCACTCCTTCAAATATAAACACATCTATAGAACCTGTCATGCAATTCTGGCACAGTTATCTGACAGTCTGCCTCCTTCTGAGCAAAAACGATTTGTGGGCACCCACAGACTTGCAGAACCATCTGCCTGATTTCAGGCCCGCGTTACACAACTGAAGAGACTAATGGCGCATTGCTACATTGCGCTATCTTGCGTGCTTGCTGTTAGGGCCAACATGCTTTCCTTGTCACTTTAGAGAGCTTTGAGACAATACAATATCGAACATGTACCCATACAGAAAAGGCTATATGTTCAAAGAATTTTGTTGGGACAGAATTCACTGACATGCAGAGTGCTGCCTAATTGGCCATCACCTATACCAGGCCTGCCTGTCAAGGAATGTGGAGGTATCTATTGCAACTGAGAGACAAATAAAGAGTGCTGTACCCTCATAGCTGCTAATTTCCCTCCCTACTCCTGCTGCAGACCCTACATTTATTTATTTATTATTTGCATTTTTAAAGCGCTCTCACAGCCCCGGGGCATCGAGGCACTGTTACAGGAAAATGGGCCTCATTATGAGTCACCCGGTATGGAAATAACGGTGGCGGTAAATCCGCCGCCACCGTTGTTTCCATACCGGTTGATCTCGAGTTCTGCAGGCGGGCGGTGTCATTCCCGCCAGGTCTGACCTGGCGGGTTGAACACCTCCCGCCTGCGGGCGGACGTGGAAACACCAGCACCATCACGAGATGGTGCCAGTGTTTCCACTTCCCCATTCCCATTGAGTCCTATAGGACTCAATGGGAATGGGGATTTACTGAATTCCGCCTCCGGAATTCCACGGTCACCGGGGTCGTAATGCCCCGGTAATTCTGGGAATCACGAAGGCGGAATGGTAATACGAGTCCGGCGGTAACCTGCCGGAATTTCAGGCACCGTTACCGCCAGACTCGTAATGAGGCCCTGTGTCTCTTAGTTGCATATTAATAACGCGCTTAATACCCAGAGGATTCTAAGCGCGGACCCGGGGATCTAACATGTGTTGCTTCGTGTCATCTTGTTTCCCAGGCGAGCAAGTTGCATCGGAGCTATCCTCCCGGGCAACTGGTGTCCAACTTTATACTTGCTGTTCTGTGCCTGCAGCCATTTTGATGTATGTATTTTGCTTTAGCACCCATGTGGTGGTTCATTTTGCAAGGCTGATAAGAGCCATGCCAGAACAAGTAGACCAGATAAGGGTCAGTGCATGGCTCACAGAATGTGGTCCGTGTCCAGTTGAACTAAGACAAAAAGTAGTTTCAGGTTCCAAAACAGGCACATATTGCCATTCACAACTTTTTGCAACCAACTGAGAAGTATCCCGCGGTGTCAGTGCGTGGGCGACAGCGCTACATAAATAAGAAGTCCTTATCATTAGTGCATTTCAGAAAGGCACCGAACAATGAGGGCCTGGTTACAAGTTTAGCAGTAGTAGAATACAGGATGTTTTATCACTCTACCAAAGTACACGC
This sequence comes from Ambystoma mexicanum, assembly GCF_040938575.1. Lineage (NCBI taxonomy): Eukaryota > Metazoa > Chordata > Amphibia > Caudata > Ambystomatidae > Ambystoma > Ambystoma mexicanum. The sequence goes on along the minus strand of NC_090933.1, from coordinate 190,053,011 downwards.
TTTGTTGCTAAGCATCTTGTTTGTACACCTGCTTTTGTGTGGAGGTAAATACCTGCAGACACAAAAGCCTTGCCGTATGCAGTAGTTACCAAATTCCATAGAGTCCAAAATGGCAAGTACCAGAAGAGTCTGTATGACTTGGAATAATGCAGACCCTTTAGGTGATAATTGCTCTTTTATAACACGCTTAATACCTTCATTGACCCTTGTTGCGTTGGGCCCTGACTAGGCAATGCCTGGAATTATTAAATAAAATGGCACTAGATTCATACATGAGAGAATTATCAAATATGACATTACTAGATCGAAATCTTTGATTCAACCATGAATGCAAATTAAAAAAGATACTATTTGACACCCATAGCTCTTTAAAGCATGTTTATTAATGTTATCTGTGAAGCATCCTTAATACTAAAACACACAATTACAAACATAGTTTAAACATATTGTGATTGGCATGAAATTAAACTGCATAGTGCTCTAAACAATGTCAGTGGGTAAAAATGACATGTTCTTATATCCATAATACAGGAAGGTCAAAGCATGTTCAATGTATATTATTACTCCATCAGTTTCTCTTAATGAATACTTTTATTAATGCATTTCAGTAATTGAGCAAAACAGAAATTCTATTCTTTGTGCAAGCCCATACCCATAGGTTAAATTCAATACACTTTGTAGTTGCCAGTAAACATCTGGCTGCAGGCACTTCAAATGAATACAATTGACCTGTGAAAAAATAAGGTAAAAGCAAAGATCATGAGTGGAGTAGAGTGCCCCTCTTGACATAGACCTTTGGCAACCCTAGTGACTTAATATTAATAATAATAATTTCGCATTTATATAGCGCTACGAACCCTCAGGCATCTGAGCACTGCTTATTATTACCCGCGGTGTGAGGTGCTTCTCTGGTCCATCACCCCTTTGGCCCTTGGCTCTATAGTGAGTCACTATCCTTCGTTGTGTTGCACCTCTGGTCCTTGGCTGCTCTGTCTCCACTCTGGTCTGTCCCCCTCGCTTCCCCCCCCCCCACCCCGACCGGTCGTTGGTTCCCCAGTCAGTCACTAATAAAAACAAACAAAACGCTTCCCTGAAGCAGCCACGGTGGCCCAGTGTGCTATCACTGCGGGCAGCACTTGCCCCTTCGCTTCAGGTGTCGTGTTGTCAGAGTGCAGGTCACCGAGGACAAATATACAGTCGCCCTTTCCACCCTGGACAAGGTGACTGAATGAGAATTGATATCAAGCTCGGGGGATGAGTCATGCTTGGGAAGTGTGAGGGGCGAGCGGAGAACAGTGACAGGATTGGGCGACACTCATCTTGTCATTGTGGAGTGCAAGTATTGGGTCATCCGAATATCTGGTAACGAGAGATGCTGCCAGGTGCGTCTGCTCTGTCAGCTGGGCAGAGGGCAACGGGGAGCCCTCCAAGTGCACGCCGGTGTCAGCGGAACCTGAGATTGCAGGTCACGTGAGGAAGCATCATCCGTTTTAGGCGGCAAAATCATACTGTGCACCTGACACGAAGGGGGTCCTCTCCATCGGTCGCATGCGGTGCCCCAAATAGCGTCGGGATTGCGTCAAATTACAGACATGCGGCCGCGAAAGGAATGACGCTGGTGGGTGCGACAAGATCCCAGGAGAGGAAAGCAGCAGTGAGCGTGGACAAAGTGAACACATGTTGTGCTTGAATTCCGGTTCACACGGTTGTAATCGAGTTCTGCAAATGCGCAATTATTTTTTCGAAACATGCTCCCTCCTCTCTATTTGTTGGGATCACGGAGGAACTTGATTTCATGGCATAGAATGACGAATACGCCAAAATTCCCCCGTTCCACCGAAACTGGGTTTATAATTATAACTTTGAATTATGGGTAGTATGAAATTGCACACGTCGTCATGTACATAATGAACTCTCCCACGTTCACATGAAAGTCAAATGTGCAACCTGTCTTGTGCTCAGGTGTATAACAGCATTATGAAAACTGAGTCGTCACACCTCCAACCTCTAAAATTCGGGGGGCGTCTCTCAAGGCCCCTCGCTCCCCTCTAGATTTGTCATGATGTGATATAAGTCATTTATAAAGCGCCTGCACACTAGTGTTTCTAGGCGTGACAAGGAAGGGGAAGAGAAAGGGGGACAAAACAAAAGATCTTACTAGGCCTTGTGTCATTCAGATCGTGCAAGGGGAAGAGCGGGGAGAAGTGCCAGGGTTGAGGGAACGGGAGAGTGCAATAACCAAGCTCAAGTAAGTGTTGCCGGGATGGCAGGCACTATGCAAGCGTGAGGAGTGAGGGGACTGCAGGGTTGCAGAAACAGTCCCAAGTGCGCGGTAGGCACGGAGGCAGTGCATGGGGGGAAGTTGCCTGATCCCCATAAGGTTCAGAGGGAGGCCTGGTAACCAGTTAGTGCAGCAGAACAAGAACAACGGCAGGGGAGAGAGAGAAAGCAGAAGAGTAAAGGAAGGTCTTGAGTTGCTTCCAGAAAGAGAGAGGCAGGGAGGCTGTTTCAGAGCAAGGCACCAGCCGAGGGGAGAGATCTACCCCTCACTCTCTGCCTGGAAAAGTGTCTGACCTCAGAGAGTTGGAGGTGGATGTGCGGAGTGCTCGAGAAGGAAAGTGCTTAGGAAGAGAGAGTTGGATGCATTGTGGTCCCTGGGCCCAAAAAGCCTTGTGGACAATGCAGAAGGTCTTGAACTTGATCCTTGCACCCACCGGGACCCACTGGAGAGATTTCAGGGCTGGAGAGATACGATCCCTGGGCTTGAGGCCAAGGACAAGTGTCGCAGTCCTGTTCTGGAGGAGTTGCAGAGGACGGAGAGTAGAGGCAGGAAGATTTAAAAATAAGTTCTTGCAGTAGTCCAGCCTAGAGAGAACCAGGGCTCTGGAGACAGTGAGCTTCTGGGGGAAAGTGAGACAAGGAAAAATGCCTCTGTGGAGGTGCAGCTGGCAGTGGGACTTCTGAGAGACGTCCGTGATGTGAGGAGAGAAGGAGAGGGTGGAGTCGAAGATGACACCAAGGTTTTTTGCTTCATAGGAAGGTGCAGGTAGAGGGCCCAAGTAGGGTGGCCTGAGGGAAAGCGGGAGTAGGGGTCCCAAAGAGAAGGAACTCCGTCTTACTGGCATTAAGGCAGAGGTAGTTGGAGGCGCACCATTCCTGAATTGTGGATAGACAATCAGAATAAGCAAGAGAGGAGAGGAGGCAGCGGGACGACGACACTGGCATTAACATTAAGGGTGAGGGAGCAAGAGAATTTGGGTTACCAGTCATTTGGTCGAAAAAAAAGGTCGACAGGACAAATGGTCGACACCATTTGGTCGAAAGACAAATGGTCGAATATTTTTTTTCTTCGTATTTTCACCTTTTTTTGGGGGGTGGGGGTTTCCCCCTAACCCCTCTTTTTTTCTAAAAAAAAAACCTTTTTTCCCTAAACGAAAACCTAAAAAATATATATATAAATAAATAAAAAAAACCAACCATTTGGCTTTCGACCAAATGTCTTTCGACCAAATGACTGGACAGCGAGAATTTGTAGGTAGCATCAGCGCTGGCCAATGTGCCAGCTCTTGCCGGGTCTGAGATCTGGCATCCGATGTCAGGCCGGATCTCTGGACCCGGTCTGCCTCTGCCTCAGCCTAGCCTGGCGTGGCTCCGAGCCCCAGGTTTGCCGTGGGTCAAAGACGCCACAGGTTCGGTGATGAAATCTGCTCTGTGCAAGCGCATGCATAGCACATTACATTACAGATCACCCAGCTTCGTTGAGGGAACACACATGAAGTTGGGGTCTCTGTGAAATACAATATGCCAGCAAGGATTCTGGTATTTGTAGTCTGTCTCTCAGTCAAGATGGTGGAGTAATGTCACACTTTTACATGTTTTGCCTACAATATTTCTCCTTATGGTCCTAAAAGTTGGCTTCAAAAGTACACAAACCATGGTAAGGTACAAACACAAATATCGAAATCCTCAAATATATTTGTGTATATACCTTATTATGGTTTGTGTACTTTTCAGGCCAAATTTAGTAAAGCAAAGCATTGTTGAAAGTTGGAAGCCAAACAGGGAGTGAGGAGGGGAGATGAGAGTGGAAGTGAGTCGTGAATATTCGCCAAGGATGTCATGTGGCAAGAGAGTTTACAATCGTAGAGATTGGAGCAGTTATTTGTGGCCAACTGCTGCTTTTCATGACACAAGGAAAGGATACATGTGAGTGGACAGTTTTTTTCTTTTCTTCCAGACGGCAGATACAGCACCCCTTGCATGTTTTTGATGCAGGCAATCTTGCTCAAGTGTTTTGCTACCAAGATTTCAAACAGGTTGCACGTTCCCAGTGTTGACGGGTACCTATAAGACCATATACAATTGTGATCAAAGCACATGTCTCATATGTGGATATTTTGTTTTCCAGGGAATATTGGACTATAGATTGCTGGCTTTGAAAGGTGAGCACCTTTTATATTTTTTCAGCGCAGTTATTGGAAAGAAGCAACCCAGAAAAAAAGTAATTATTGCCCTCCTCCTCCTTCCGCACTCCTCAATACCCTTATCTGGCATCCTGCCTTTGCACACCCACAACACAAAACCCATTCCAGGCATCCTCCCCACTCCACAACACAAACCCATTCTTGGAGAACTGCCTCCCTGCATCCCCATGTAACAAAACATGGACCTGATATCCCAACTATGACATATGCCCCAGAGAAAAATACAATATTTCTCCAGGATCACGCAGCCGTGAAGCCAAGATTTGAGCCAAATCTGCACTTTAGCTTTGACCAATATCTTCTTTGATTGAAATATATGTAAATGTGTAGCGTTTAAGAGCTAAAACAATGCGCTCTTTTATGGAAGGATGACTTGAAAAATACACGGATCACACTAAAAACCACCTGGAAAATATACAAATCCCTTTGCTTAGCAAAAATACTGCAGTTGTATCTTTATTTTTCTCATGCTAATTGAAACACTAAAAGTACCAGAATGCAAAGTGATGTCAACCTAAAACATCTCAGCAATTTTGCAACTGTGCTTTCAAGACTTAAATACACACAAAACAAAAGTGTTCAATAGGTCATCAACTCATTGGGCCTCATTCCGAGTACGGCGGTAAGGGATAGCGGCCACCGGTAACGAGACCGGTGGCGGTAATCCCTTACCGCCATACTCCTAGTTCCCTTTGCGCCCTCGCCCTTAACGCCTGCTTTGAGCAGGTGTTAAAGTCGAGGGCGCAAAGGGGCCCCCAAGCCAATAACGGTGACCGTAATGAACGGTCACCGTTATTTGCATCTTCCCCATTCCCATTGAGCCCTATGGGGGCTCATTTGGGAATGGGGAAGAGCCTTGGTGAATGGGGAATTACCGCCCCGCCAACCTTGGAATGGGGCGGTAATTCCGCCATCCACCAAGGCGCTGCCGGTCCGGGTACGGCGTCAACCAAGGCGTTAATAGCGCCATTGGTTAGCGCTGTACTCGGAATGAGGCCCATTGTTTCACACAGGCATGCATCTTGTTATTGTGCATGATTTGAAGACAATAGGCCTCATTACAACAATGCCGGTCCGGAAAACCGTGCTTACCGGCACCGTTGCTTTCCAGACCGGCATATTACAAATCTGCGGGCGGGTGCCGTCCTGCCCGAACCTGCCGGGCCTAACAGCACCAGCCTGTGGAGTTTTCACGAAAGCATCGGCACAGTGGTCCCCATTCCCATAGAGTACTGTATAGGAATGGGGACTTACCATTTGCCGGCGCCTGACTTCCTGGACCGCCAGGGTTGTAATCCCCCGGTGTTACCGGGAAGTCACGTGCCGGTAAATAATTACGGGTCCGGCGGCAACCTCCCGGTATCACCGGCACGGTTACCGCCAGGCCCGTAATGAGTCCCAATGTGAGGTTCCACAAAAACGCAAATCCTTTATTGTGTGTGTCAAAACTATAAATATCATGGAAATAAAGTAGAGGGTTTTAAAAGCGGGAATTCATTTTCTGACACATTTTACTGTCTTGAGACAGGACACAGTGTATGCACACTGAAGGGGTTTTCAGGTCCAAACGAACCCATGCAATTCGTCTCCGCTCACCTTCACACTGCAAGTCACAAACAATGATTGATTCCCCGCTCACTTCTGCTCTGCGGCACCTGACAGACCTTGCTATGGAACTGCAGGGCAGTCCACCCACAGCGCGTGGAGATCATACCATTGGTGAAAGGCACTATACAAATCCCGAATAACATAACAATGAGACGTGTGGCAGTAGAAGTGCAGGTTTTGCTCTGAGTGACTCTGGGAGCAAGGGAATCATTCATTCTGTTTGATGGGGGCAGGACCAAGTGGTTTAAAAGATGAGTTGAGCCCCAGTCAGCATCTTGGCCTCTAGTCGGCCTGAGCCCTGTCGGTCTCCCCCACCTCCAATGGACAGAGACCAGCACATTGCAGATGCAGACCTGTGAATCAGCAGCAGGTTGTCATCATCAGCATGTCTTCATCAGCACACGTAAAATGAGAAGCTTTGTATTTATGGAGGAAGGCAGCAGACACGGCAGCAAGCTGGTAATTGGAATGGACCACCACTGTCAGCCACCACTGTGACGAGAAACCCTAGTGCCTCGTGGTTGACGAGGACATTGGAATTGGTGTATACGCATTTCCATATAAAATGGAATCGCCTAACACACCGTTCCTCATTACAGGATCATTTGACTCTTGGTCTGTATTCACCTCGCCTCTGTTATTGTCTCATGTCCACAGCATTCTATGTACTGTCTTATTCAGCTTGCCTTATGTCACTGGTTGAAACAGCGCCCTGGTGCCCCAGGGTTTGAGCACTTTACAAACGTTAAAAAAATAATAATAATCCCACACACAGCTCCAGTTACCTTCCAAATCTGTGCCTTCTTCCAAGACAAGTTAAGTTAATCACAAAATAAAACTGCTTTTTTAAACTGTCTGATTTATATCCATGATGTCCCCTAGTTTGAGACACTAAATTAATGGTTTCCTATTTTGTGGAAATTTGAATTTTCTAAACTGCATACATAATAAGATGCCCATTTGTGACAAATAATGACTATCAGTAGGTGATTATCACACTGTTTATTTTGTTTTGGGTCTTTAAGTATTGAAAGTGCAACACAGAGGAGCTTTTTGAGGCTCTCGTTATTTTGCATTCTGCTATTTATAGTCTTCCAATCATGATGTGGACAATAAATAAACAATTATGAACGTTTGCTTAATTTGCTTATAAAGGTATGTATATATTGTCAGGTTGACTTATCATGTGGCAGAATTGCAGAAGCTCCCTACTGAGAATGAGCATGGCTAACTAACCTGTTCTTTGGGATATTTTCACGCAAGACAGCCTATAAACATTATTTCAATCTTCCTTTGAAAGTGAAGAAATATCTATTTATATATCAATGTGGTCCCGCCCATAAGGACACTCCAGGACGGAATTGCTATGCAATTCTCTGACAAATAATAATTTGTTTTTTATATAGCACTTTCTCCAGAGCGCTGTGCATAGAATATCTTTTACATACAATTATTACTAGCCAACCAACGTTGGAATTGCCAGGATTCCTACCTGTGACCAGCAGATTGCACATGGATCTCAATGTCTCTCCAAGCAGAGAGTGGGGGGGTAGATCCCTTTCCTCGGCAGATTCCTCCCTCTGGAACGGCCTCCCTGCCCCTCTCAGACTTGAGCCAGATATTCTTAAATTCTCGGAAACGTCTCAAGACTTTCTTTTTCTCCTCTTCCTTCCCTCGCCCCCTCCCGTGCTAACGTTCCTTCTGCCGCTGCAACTGGGGCCTGGTTCCTTCAGAGTCACACAGGGGCCAGACCACCCCCTACAAGTCCCCCCAGCACCCCTTGCCAGCACTTTCCCTCTGGCTCCCTTCCCCTGACTAGCCCTAACCCGGTCCCCTGTCCACCAGACTCCTGCTCCCCTCCCCCTCTCTTTCTCCTGGCACTTGCCGCCCTTGCCCACCCAGCACTTGCCCACCCCCCATCCCTTTGGGCACCCCACTCCTGCACTTCTCCCTCTGCCCCCTCACCCTGCACTTACCACCTTGTCTTGCACTGTAGGATCGTCACAAGACCAATATAACTGGTTGTTGTTGTTCTGCTTCTTTCCCATGTCCCCCGTTCACGCCACCTTGTCTTGTGGCTCCTGAAAAACTTGTGTATAGGCACCATACAAATGTCCAATAAATAAAATAAAATCAGCAACCGCTTAATCCACTGAGCTATCTTGCAAGGCATGTGTTCTTGCCTTGTTGCCTTCAACTGCAAACCTTGTAATTTAACCCATTTCATTGACTCCCTTTGATGTGAGCCCTCTTCTTACAATGTCCCTTCCTTTGGTACCCTTGAGTATTAAGTACTTCTTGTACTATCCCTTTTCCTTGATGCCCTCGACATCAAAGACTTATTGTCCTGTGTCTTCCTTCCATGCCCTTGAGTAACAATGAACTTCCGGTGATGTCAATATATATGCATAATGGGCAGCCCTCCTCGTCTTTTGCCGCCCAGTCCTTCACACGTATTAGGGTCGAACCCACCTAAATGCTATGGATAAGGCTAAGGGTATGCTCATGTGTTGCAATATCTACTGTAACTTCCAGGATGTACTGGCCTGTCTGGCAGATGCTCTTAGGAGTCAGGGAATTCCTGAATCCTCTGTGATTCGGTGTTACTTCAGAGTCAGGGAGAAACTGTACTCTTTTCTGTATAATTACTTGTGCATCTGGGCCAATCACATGGAAGTGGAAAGTCAACAGGATTTTCTCTTGCAAGGAAAACATGCTGCTACGACTACCCTATATTGAATTTACAGGTACCCCGGTCCATAACTGAGTTGACACTTCTGGCCTTGCCCGCTGCTTCTGGCCAGTATCTCCTCAGCCATCCAGCAATCCTTTCGATCTGGGGAATAATTGAGTTCTCTCTTCTCTCTGCCACTCAAAATGGGGGGTCAGGAAGCTGAGGCTGCTACATTTTGGATGCCACCTCACATGGTACTAGTGCTCCTGGGTGCGAGCCCGTGTTGCTCCCCTCCACTGGCCATGTTTGTGTTATCTGGCTGCGGGTACACCCAGCAAGAGCTCTATCTTATTCATAGTTGGGTGCAGGCTTCGCTCCAGGGTCACCAGCTGCCTCAGCTTTGGCAGATCTAAATTTTAAAGCCCAACTCAAAGTTGATAGTCCACTACTACCAGGTTATAGACTGCCACCTGCAGGTGCACGGCAATATGGCAACCTCATCTCTGCATCGGCCGGCTGCTCCATGAGACAACGACTCCTATCCTTGCACAAAGCCGCTATTTTCTGGCTCTATCTTCCATGCCTCTGTTCAATTTCCTCACCATTCCCTTGTTATTTTTGTCTGTGTCTTTACCATTTTGGCTCATCCATATTAGCCGGAATCTGTTTCATTGTCCCTTCTATAGCACATTCCCATGTCCCATAGATGACCACTCTCAATATTCAGCCTCTACAACTCAGTGTGCACTTTCCTCCTCCTTAAAGAACCTTGGCCAAACTTAGTTGGTCAGTAAGAATGTTCCACATGCCAGTGTATGCCATCTGGAAATGTTATCCGAATCGGTTGACGCCAATGATGAGATCCACACACAGTTAATTCCAGGTCGTGCCTCAGTAAAACCTTTCCGCGACACACTCCGCGAGCCATGCATTTCACTCCAGAAGATTATCAAAGTGGCAGATAACCATGACCTAGCCGACTTCCATGCATTTTGCATGGACAATTCATTTGACAGCCAAGCTGTGGGGCATCCGCTTGTGGACCAGACACAAGCAGGCAAGCAAAGTGGGTGTCACGCCCAGCCAAATCCCAACCATCTGAAGGACCCTGCAGATCGCTCCCTTAGTGAGGTTAGATAACACCATCTTCCATGGCACATGCTCCCACTTCAGTGCGGGCCAACAAAACTTAAAAGAATGCCCAGCCAAAGGACACGCCTGCAGAAACTGTAACAAACTCAATCACCTTTGCAAAGGTCTCGACCAGCTGTATAAAGGCAAAACACCCAGCGATTCAACATGAGAATGGTGGACCAACCCACTGATAAATACATCTAACTATGAGGATATCGATAATAACTCACTGCTGAATCTGTGCCTGTCTATCCAAAAATCAATGACCCCTCATCCAGGAGGTGGTGGTGCAGTCAATAATGGTGATCAGCTAGTCGAAGCTCAGGTATTATGTCCTGCTGATACATCAACAGCATCACTCTCTACCCCCCAAGATCGGATAACAAATGAAGGCATAACTCCCTCTCAAGTTGGAGATCTATCGTCACCTCCCTCCGATACCCAACCATCTGTTTCACGAAGGGACCGATTATCGGCTTCACCCAACCTGTATATTGATCTAGAGGGGTCAGTTGCGGCAGATGAAACCAGAGGAAAAGATATTCCTCACACGTAAGCAGCTTCAATTGCTGAACTCCAAGCTTCGATGACTACTATGCAATTTGCCTTAAAAATTCTTCTTAAACTCTGTGGTATAATTCATGTTAACACGGTCTTGCACCTTGGTCTTCCGGACCCTAGAATTCTACAAGACATCCCTCACCCGGAACTAGCAGCCCCTGAAGAAATTCTATAAATAAATTGCTGCAAACAAACAAGACTCTAGTGGCAACAAGGTCCACTTTGTGTACGAGATACACCAAGTGTCTGGAAGCAGGAGGACAAAGCCGCCATAGTGAAAGGTTAATATCAACAATGGGTGTCGGCTGTAATCGATACCGGACCATCAGTTAACGTACTACCCATGTCCTCATCCAACCCGGCTTTTCCTACAGTTAACTAAAGTATGCAGCTTTGGATATGGCAACAAGACAGCCATATCCTTAAAAAGGATATTCACGTGCAAAATCTCACATGGTGAAAATATAATGTGCTCTTTGGCTGTCAACCAGCCAAATCACTGAACCACATCCACCTCACATTCAGGCTACATGATCCTGATCTAGATGTCCTGCTCACAGTAAATATCGAACACTATTTTCCAGCATAGAGTGCATGAAAGGTAAACCTGTCAAGCTTCATGTGGATTCCTCCAATGAGTCTGTCTGTCTTCGACACATGTGTGGCACTTTCCACCTGAGAGTCGAGGTAGGAGAAAAACCAAATCATTTGGAGAATGCCGGGATAATGTAGAAGTTCCTCAGGCCCAGCCCCTGGGTTTCACCAATAATCACTTTGCAAAAATCCAAGCAACCTGGACATATGCGCATATGCATCGACATGCGCCTGCCAAACAAAGTCATCTGACGAGAGAGGAATATTACACTAACGATCAATGACATCATCACAGATGTTAGAGATGCTTGATTCTTCTCCAGACTCAATCGGAAATCTGCTTACGCCCAGCTAAAGCTAGACAAAGGTTTGAAGGGCAACAATCACGTTCTCCACACATGTCAGATCTGATCTTCAGCCGAGGTGTTTCAGAATACAATGCGAAACACACTGGCTGGTTTTGATAATGTCCAGAACATAAGTGATGATACCCTGGGCCATGAGGGCCAATTTCCAATGACTCCATGACAGCGGACGGACTACACTGTGAAAAGTGCAAATACTTAAAACCTACACTTTTTAGATACCTCTTGGATCGACAAGTCATGCGGCCTGATTCAAAGAAAATCAATGGCATTATTACCGCGCCATGTCTGGATTCAGTCCCTTAACTATGCAGCTTTCTAGGTATGGCCAACTACTGAGACGCTTCATCCCCAGTTGGCTGGCGACCCTCACAGAGCTGCTGAGAAACCTCATAAATTCCAAAAGCTGTGCCAGTGAGCCAAGGTACAACAAACACCAAAGACGCACTATCTCAGGAGACCACCAGGGGTACTTCGACTTCAAGAGGAAGACCACATTGCTTGTGGGTGCTAGCCCCTGTAGAGTAGGAGCTGTCCTGATTTAGATTGACACTCCAGGTCACTCTGTAATGGTGGCATATGCCAGCCATGCCACACACCAACGGAACCGAGGTACTCGCTCGATCGAAAAAGAAACTGTTACTGTCCACTCTGGTATCGATACTTCCACCTCTACATCAAAGGCACCACTTCAAGGAACTCACTGACCACAAGCCACTATTTCCCCTTCTACGGGGGTCTACATCAATGCTGCGCCCACGGATCGAGAAATGGCAACTACAGCTGCAAAGTTTTGAGTTCACCCTATAATTCAGGCATGGAGCTAACAATTCTGCTGACTACCTCTCACGACAAGCACATAAAACCACAGAGAGTCTAAAAGAAGAGGAACATGTGCACCTTATCATTGACGTGGCTGCCCCAAAGGCCATCAGGCCTGGCGAGATAATGGGCCTCATTACGACCCAGGCGGTAAGTACACCAACTTTACCACCATGGTGTAAACTATGTTTACACCATGGTGGATGGCAGATTTACCACCCAAGGTGAGTGGGGCGGTAAATCCCCATTTACCCTTCCCCATTCCCATTTTTGCCCCATAGGGCATAATGGGAGTGGGGAAGGCGCTAATTACGGCACCGTCAATTACGGTGCCGTAATTAGCACCAAGGCGGTTTAGCGCCATGGATTTTAACGGCTGCTAAAAGTAGCCGTTAAAATTGGAATCAGGCGTTAAGGGTTAACAACGGCGTTAACCCTTAACGCCTGAGTTGTAATGAGGCCCAATGGCTAAGACACAAGACAAGAGACTGGAGAAACATTCTTTGACACCACATACACCAAAACTCTGCTTTCCAGACACACCTCGTGGCCTTAATGAACATTCACCAAGAACTATGTAAATTTACAGAAGGAAGGCAAGATAGACAATGCCATATGAAGCCAACCCAGTGACCAAAACAATGCTGTCACGGGACACCAATAACCACTGAACATGACCATGGGTCAGTCACATGTAACATTCATCATTTCAAAACATTTAAGGGTCCTCCTTGGGATAGGACCCTTCCAAGAGACCTGGAAGCCACACGTCACACAACAGGTAGATAGACCCATCTGAAAATGATCATCTGACCTGCAGTCCCCCGCTCGACAAAGGCAACCAGGCTGACTCATCCTACCAGAAATCTACAGTAGCTAGTCACTAAACGGGTGAACCTAGCACTCATGAGCCACACTATCCTTTTTGACGAGAATGAAGCCTCAAGTCAAATTGAAAGACTGTGACCTCAGCCGCTGATGTGAGTGCCAGCATCGATCTCGGGCACACCCTAGAGAACCCCAATGGCATTAGCATTACATCTGAACTTTTAAGGCTACGTTAAGTATGCTGAACAACATCTGCTCCCGTCGAAGCCGCAAACTCGCACGCACGCAGTCATCACAAACGGGTGCCGTCTGACGTCACCGTTCAATAAAATAAGGAGTCTCCAACGCCATGCTCGAGTGGGAAAGTATGCGGCGTAAGAGCATACAAGCAGTTCCTGCATCATTCGTTCATGCAGGTCCACTGGTCCTTATTTATCATATATGACTATATAGCATCCTGGAGCCGCATGTGGGAAGTTGTATGGAGGGTCACAAGCACTCTTCTGCTCCCTCTCCAATCAGTGGAGGGCGGTCAACAACTTCAGTTCCAATCACGAGTGGAGAGGCCTTCTTCCAAATGTAGGACGGGTGCATCAGTGACAGCGCAGTAGGAGCAGTGCTACCAGCTCCAGTGCAGGCTCCGAACCCACATACTGGATATCTGCTGCACTGTCAGAGTATCATACACCGATTCCTGCATGCAGGGCCTGTGTGTGGGTGCTGCTTTATTTCATTCAGAGGACACCCCAACCTTGTGCTACCGCTGCAGCTGATGGGCCGTTGGCAATCTGGTGTCTGCTGTATACCAGTGACTCTTTTGAGTGGGGTGGCACTGAATTATGCAGGGATGGCAGGAAGTACGAGCACACACACACTCAATGATCATAGTTTAGGATATTGGCAGGGCTTAAGTCGAGGACACACGCGGCTGGACGGAGTCCACCCACTTTTTTCAGAGGGTGGACTCAGTCCCCCCAGCTAAAATGAGAAACATTCAATGTCCTCTTTGAATTTATGAAATAAAGCCGACCTCAGGAATCAACCACAGTCATCAGGTTTGAAGGTTGGACACTTCACCACTGCACTATAACCTGATGAAAAATAAAACGCAACTAAAGGTGAAATGACACCTTTCGGTAATGCACGTTCCAGGGAAAACATTTGTATTGGTTCTTGGAGTTTAAAACATGCACACCTTTTAACGGTTTCAAAAGCACTATTACAAGAAAATATCCTCTATTGGTTTTTGTGTGTGTGTTTATTTCATGAAAGGCAAAGCCGTTTTAATTAAATGTGCATATTTCACCTCAATATGCTAATTTCTGGTTGGTGACTTCACATCCCATTGCGTTTGTTGATGAGTCCCCTCACTTTAATTTGTAGGACTTGATGCCTGGATATTGGGGTGGCCAATTAGAATCGAGGGGTAGCACGTGCCACCCCAGGCCACACCCTGGACACGCCTCTGCTGTATATGAAAGTCTGCAATGTAATAGATGCGTGTCCAGTTGGCCTGTTAAGTATAAACATCTTGTGGCAGGAAGACAGCTTTCTGATGTTTTATTGAGAGCAGAGGGTTTGTTTGTCCTCTTTGGTTGTTGCACTGGCTCTTTGCCTTGTGGGGCCTCCTGCCTTGTTTGCTTTATTTGTACTTTGCCTTGCACAGTCTCTGTGCATAGCTCGATGGACAGCATCTGCCAGGCAAACAAGGTTGTGGGTTGTATGAATACAGACCGTAGGGGCCGTACACCTGTCAAACTATAACGCAGGTGTGCTAAGGCGAGCTTAGGGAGGACAGAAACCTCCCGCGTAGCAGAAGGCCAAACGCTCACCTGATCTTGATTTTCAGTATGAATACACACCGTAGGCAGACCAGCTTGAAAAACTTAATCAAGACTTTTGTGTTTTTGTGTTTTGAGAAATTCTATCAAGACATTTGAAGTTTAAATATTTTTGCTAATTTCATAAAAAATGTTTTGCCCTGTTATAAATACAATGCTTTTTTCTACTCAATTATTTTAACAATGTCTTTTCATGCATATATATTTTTCAAATATGTTTTTCTTATACCAACCTAAAATGTTTTTGTTGTTTTAAAAAAACGTTCTCTGTTTCAAACTGATTAAACTTATTCAGTTCACTAAACAATCTTTTGATGTCTTCCAGAATTTAAATTGGCTGTTAGTAGAATTTTTTGTGATATCATTATGGATACACATACCATCTAAGCGCTTGATTTATTGAATTTGCTTTCCCTAAACGGTGGAGACCCTAGTTTTTTTGCTTAGTTTAGTGTCCTACTCCTCCTTGTATTACAGGACCTTCCCCTTTCTCGGGTATGTAGTTTTGACAGGTACACCAGGCTGTTACCCAAAAGTTCCCAAACGCCTAATGCATACTTCACATGATTTTAAAAGTAATTGGGCCTCATTACACGGAAGGCGATAATCCAGGGTGCTATTAGCACCCTGGACCATGCCGGTAAATTACCGGCACCGCCTTGGCGGAAAGGGGATTTACCGCCCCATTCCAAGGTTGGAGGGGCGGTAAATCCCCCTTCCGCCATTGCCCTTCCCCATTCCCATTTCTGCCCCATAGGGCTCTATGGGAATGGGGAAGGCGCTAATTACGGCACCGCAATTTTGCGGTGCCGTAATTAGCTCCGAGGTCCCTTAGCGGGTTGGTACTTAACGCCTGCAAGAAGCAGGCGTTAATTCCTCCAACCCGCAAAGGGACCTCGTAGTACGGCGGTAAGGGTTAACGGTCACCGTTGCCATTAACGGTGACCGTTAACCCTTACCGCCGTCCGTGTAATGAGGCCCATTGTCTGTTAAAGTGATTTTTTGGCAAGTTTAATGTGCTTTTATTTCTTCATATTTAGGCGCCATCTTGTTGTCGGGGGTCTGCCCTCTTTGTAGTTGGGATATGTCCGGTCGTGGGATTTTCATTCTGCTTTTATCCTTGGGACCGGTATGAGCTTGTTCAATTGGGAATATGTTCTCTGGAGTAGCGGGGAGGCAAAGGAGGGTGATGAGCAGGCTACAGTCAGTCAGTGGTCCAATTAGACCCCCAAAAAAAATAGTGAAACCGTAGGCCTCCATCAGTCGCCCTTGACACCCCCCCCTGTCCCTGCCCACTGTCTAGCAATATAAAGCCCCTACCTACTGTCCGGTATTGTGACCCTCCCCACACCCGTCCGCACCCCAATGCTGTTTTACAACAGTGCTGTCAAGAGTGAAAGAATCACAGTGAAAGAAAATGCATCTTAAGATAAGTCTTACATGCAGTCGTCGTTCTCCACAGCATGAGGCTTTCTGCCCGCCTTTAAATGCAGAAGACAACCGCTGATCCCTGCGGGGGCAGTTTTGTGTTGAGGCTCGGAAATGGGCTTCCTGTCCCAAGCTGGCAATGGAAATAAAGGGAAGCAAAGCTGCCTCTTCAAGACTGCTCCGCGCGCTATGACACGAATATGTTACCTGTGAGCCACAGGTTCGAATCCCGGTAGAGGGACTTGTAATAGCAAAAGTGGCCGCCTCTCGCCACCGAGAAAGGGCGCAATCGGTGATTCCTCAGAAAAGCAAAGGAACTTGGTAACCTTTAGTTCCTTCCCACTTCGACCACCGACTACAGTAGAACAATTTGTCCTTCCATCAGTGCCAGCCCCAGCTCTACTATGGCCCTGTGCGGCCTCCCCTAAACTACACATAAATACCAGAATGCAATAGCCTGCGTGATTCTTGATTAGCTGCTGCCGCCGCGCCGCCATCACTCAATGCCGTGTCAGTGAATGGCTTTCTATCACCGAGTGACTCACTAATAGATAGTCCTTGACTGGCACTTTACATCGGCGAGCCAGCTCACTCAGTGCAACGTACATGACGCTTTACACTGTGTGAGCAGGCGGAGCCCTTTTATCTGCAGCACCCCTGTGCCACCGCACCACTTGATCACCCCTTGAGCCGGCTCTGCCTTCCACCAGCCCAGTCCCGCAAAGAGCTGTTTCTCTCTGTCCCCTAACATGAAAGCTTTCTGTGTTAGTTCACTAACTAGGTTCGTGCATGTCATGGCATACCTTAAGACGCAGGCATGCCACATGCTCCGTAGGAAGTGCACACACGGTGAACAGTAGCACACCGTGGGCATCTTTAGGGTACCCTACACATTACCCTTATGTCAAGCAGGGGAGCCGATTTATGAATTTCCCAGGGGGGGGGGGGGAAATACAGGAAGTGACATCACTGGCTGTTATATGACCGCAAATTAGCATGTAGTCGTCAACTTGGTGCAACGGCGCGCGGGGGGGTGGGCGGGTGTTGGCGCGCGCAGCATAGAACAGTGGAAACATTGGCTAGCATGCACTGCATATACTAAAGTCAAGAAAGAAGGAGATTTAAGCCTTCGAGTTGCATTCCAGTAAGACATCACTGCCCCTACTCCACCGCTCTATAATCGTCCAGCAACACAACTAGAATGGGAGAATGAAATGCTTGCTAAACAGAAGGTACAGCTGCAAGGTTACCACCACCACAACCAAACAAAAAGTTCCCAATTCAAGGGAAACGAGAAGTAAAGATGTTTCCCGATTAAAAACTACCAAAGTTCAGTAAAACATCAACAATTCAAACTTACAATAGTGCTGCTGTAGATTGGCCAGCCACAAGTGAAATTTGCTAAGATGTTACCTCTGGGTAACCAGATAGAGTTAGGGATGTAGCTTATTCTTAAAACTTTCAGTGGACACATCAGATGTGCTGCTGAAGTATAATGCAATCCTGGCTGAAGTATAATGCAATCCTGGCTGAAGTACAATGCAATCAAGTGTGGTTTCAGACTTGGGGGGAAGAGTGTTAACTGCTTTTAACATTGTAGTTTACCAGAAATTCTGGTAAAGTAGTGTACAATGTTAAAAACAGTTACCCAGGCTCACCCTGCATGCAGGTGATGTTTGGGACTGATGGAAGCACTCGCGTCTAAATGTTGTAGCCATGGTTGTCTCCATGTTTTAAAAACTCCCACTTTCCGGGTTTTCAACATTCATTTGAAACACCCCTTATTCAAAAAATGAAGGAGTCAGTAAAAAAGCCAATGCTGAAAAGCCTATTTCACACAAGTAGCAAGACCCAAAGGGTAATAGCGACTGTATAGCAGACCATGCCAATGTAGGATACTCCAGGATTACCTTCAGTCAACATTCACCCACTGCAATGTTCCTAAATTCAGATTGCAGAGTAGTGTCCGACTGAACCTCAATCAGCTCTTCCTGGGCATCAAATGGATGATGCACCACCACCTCTGCCAGAAAGGTCTGCATCACCCAGTCCTTAATGCCTGCATTTACTTCAGGGAATTATTCATCAAAGCTGGACCTTAATGTTGCAAGGTGGATTGCCCAGCTCCAACTGTTCTTTTGCAAAGGTCTAGCTGCCTCTTGAAGGCAAATACTTTTTTATTCATTCTTTCCTCTGTGTCCCCATGTCCACAGGAATGCCCCCAAAGGTGGGATTGGGAGTTTCTGGGGTGGTGAGTTCTAGTGGTCTTAGTTTCCGTTATAAAATACACAAATCACATAGTATGTCAACCAGACAATGTATAATTGTGTACAGCTTAAAGGGGGCCACCTGACCCAAAGCAGCACACTAGGAGATGTATTATGGAACAATCAACATTGTAAACACACCTCTAGTTTAGATTGTAAAGAGTGCTTGTGCTGCAATTACAAGCACCCCGTTAATAAAGTCCATACTTAAAACACTTGATCAGCATTCAGTGAGTAAAATAACCTTATAAAAATAAAATGCAGTTTTGCATAAAATTACAGAGAATTTTGGGATTATCAGGCACTGGCAAGCGGGCTTTGCTGTTGCTGTGGGAGAAGTGAGACTTGCAATGGCGATAGATGTAAGGGTAATAGCTGCCGTTTATCACAAGATGGCAGGCCAGCATAGATCTTAACCACCGAATGCCCACTGAACAGCTATAAACCCTTCTATGTCAGCAAGAGGCTGATGTAGAGTAACCAGTGATAGAAAGCAATGAGGTAATTATACCGTACCATATTCCGTGGGAGGTGATGCCCCCCCAAGACTCAGTGAAGGCCCCTCATGTCAAAAGGTTGAAAAGTCCTGCCGTCTCAGTCCCCACCGTCCTAACTTCTCCCCCGCTTAGAGTGGAAGCAGTCTGCGACACACAGCTTGTAATGCACATTTTAAGCGTCAGGACAAAAAACAGAGAACTCAATACATTGCTGAGGTAAATGAGTTCTGACTGGCAACACTGGTAATACCGTATAGAGCCACATTATCGCACCGCCCAACTATGAGTTTGAGGGCAAAGGTGGAGGAAAATCCTCCAGCAAGAAGCTGGAGGTATTTCCTCCACCATACCGCCCAGAATAGAACAATTTGGGATATTACCACCAGCAAAATTACTACCAGGAGTAATACCGCTGAAATCCACCATGGAGTCCTATGGACTCCAATTAATGGGGACTAACACTGCCTACCACCACTTGTAATCCGGCAGTAATACCGCCAGACCAAGTGGCAGTAATGGTAGTACAGTTTAGTGGTATCTCGGCAGATTTACAGGCCACACAGAGACATCACCTCTCTCCATGTTGTCTTTTATTGTAAAGTGGATTACCAGGTTTCAGACCTGTAAGATACCCCGGTCTCCTCAGGTGACTCAGATCCCCACCATTCATTCCTACATAAACTTGATGCCCCCAGGCTGGTCTTCTAGTCTACTTTTATTCTACCCATGTAGATCCAGGAACATCATACTCCTGTTACTTTCATGCATTATTTTACTTCCTGGTCCTTAAAGCCAGGGGTCTTAAACATGTGGCTCTCCAGATATTTTGGACTACGACTCCTATGATCCATCACCATTGACTATGCTGGCTGGGGCTGATGAGCATTGTAGTCCAACACATCTGCAGAGCTAAAGGTTGCAGAACCCGGCGTCCAAGCAGAGGCCTGGAACTCCATACTGCCACAAGCACCTTATCATTTGACTCTGACTCTGAAATAGAGACTTTATGCCGGCCCTTTACCCACAAACACTGGTTGTTAATATTAAACCTTGGAGCTGCACGCGTTAATAGCACTAGTGCAAGAAATGTTCAGGACGGGCGGTAAAAAGACTTCTGTGGGTCTTATGCAGCCTATGAGTTCACAGGGTTTGGTTGACCAGGGAATAGCACACGAGGCATGGAGTTGGGACAGGATGGCAGGTTAACTGCTGGCAACCTTTCAGGTGGCAACCGTAAACCCATGAAGAGGGAGCGGAGATGTGCAGTGCTTCTTTGCCCCCCTGATTCTCTGATTTGTCAGAGCTACATTTTCAAAGCTTCTCTCTGAATGGAGCATGAGTGCATTCATCTCTCAGTTGACTCACACAGTTATTGTTCTGTCTGCGTCTTTCATTTGTTATAAAACAGCACCCAAGGTTGGTGGCTCTCAGGGGGTAGGGACAGTGGAGAAACTTTGCTGAAAATGTTGGGGGGGACATGACCGCTGAAGAAAAGGTGCTCCATTCAAATGAATGGGGACAAAATAGTGTGCCATGAAAGTTGGGGGGGACAAACACCCCCGTCCCCCCCTAAAATTACGCCCATGGGTAGGGAGCCTGGGACGCTCCAAGGACAATGAACTGGCAGCCAGGGGGTTTTAGCAATGCGCTACTTTTGTAAACAAAATGAACCCCCAAAAAATCTTTTTTTTGTGACTGCACCAGTAAATCATCAAGAATCGATGACTGGGAGAGAGGCTGCAGGAGAGCGATTCACCCTTATTTGTATGGTGCAGTAGCACAGATAGGAGAAAGAGGTTGGTTGGCTCTCGACTTACATCTACCTGTTCAGTAGCACACCTGGGAGTGGGTAGTTGAACTGGCTTTGGGGTCCCCGTTTCTCTGTGATAGCATACTCTTGAGGGCATACTTTTTTAATGAACATTTAATTGCAACTGAATGTGTATACCAAGTGCTTAATTTGTAAAACAGTAGGTGCCTGTGCCCAAATATGTTCTAGCACTTCCGTGACACTTGGGCAGTTCCACACCACTGCTGCCACCCAGGGTCGGACTGGGACAAGAAATAGGCCCGGTCACCCAAAAAAAAGTGGCCCACCCCTCGCCTCAAAAAAGTGGCCCACCCCTCACCTCACGACACTTGACCTCTGATGATATCACCGAAAGTGATGTGATTTGACCCCACACCAAAGTGACATCCCGGGAAGCGATGGAACACAACCTTTCACCCCTTGACAAAATAGGAAGTGGCATCAAATAGCATTGTTCCTACGTAAACTACACTATGAAAAATATGGTTATGATTTCACTAAGGTGATATACATTTCATACAAGAAAGAATCACCATATGCATCATTAATATCTGTGTGTATAGATCCATATTGTCAAAATACTGTGACTCCAAGCAGACGTCCAAGGCCGCATGATAATATGGTATTATATAGCACTTACCCTTAAGCTCTTTTTTATAGAACAAATATGCATACAATATCACCCAACCTGTGTTGGTACTTATATCGACCCAAGAAGGATGAAAGGTTTTTGAAGAATAAAAAATGAAAAAATAAATTTGAAAAAAATGAATTTTTCCGAATTTAGTTTTTCAAACCGGCCCAAGCATGGCCTGAAACCGGCCCTTACTCCCCAGGGACCATTTCAGCCTGGCCAGGGGCCAATCCGACCCTACTGCCACTACCCATAGTGCGACAGAGGCCGGGCCTTTGTGGGGCCTCAGGTGCCATTAGGAGCCTATTCATGAAGACAAAAAAAAGCACACACCTTCTTTTGCCGTGATGACCATCATCAAGGCAAAAGAAGGTGTGCGCTTTTTCTTTTGTCTTCATTAATAGGCTCCTAATTGAGCCTGAGACCTCACAAAGGCCCGGCCCCTGTCGCACTAAGCATGTCTGGCAGGGGCCTTGGATCGGGCTGCTGCTTGTTAATGAAGCAACAGCCCGACCCTTTGGTCATTTATCCTCTTCTTTTTTTTTTGTTTCAGATGTGGATGCGCGCCCCCCCTGTGCATGAGGCTGCGGCCCACCAGAGGGGCGCGCCCCACAGTTTGAATACCGCTGAGCCTAAGCCCTCCCCTCCAGGACCATACACCAATATGAGTCCTAGAGGGGAGGGCTTAATCGCACATTTTCGCGATTATACCCGGCCGGAGAGAAGTGATGCAGTATCGATGGAAAGGGCCATCAATGCTGCATCACTTCTCTCAGGCAGGGGGGGGCAGGGGCTCAGCCCCGACTTGATTTTGCCGGGGGCGGTGGGGCTCGGGCCCCAGAGCCCCCCCCCCGTACTCGGCGCCCCTGATGTCAGGGGAATCTTTGTGGGCCTTACCTAACCTCTTGGATGCGGTTTGGAGAGTTCCACTCCAGTGCAGAATCTGAGGAACCCATCTTGTTGACAAGCCTTAGGATTGACTGCGCTGCCAGGACCCTGGCACAGTGAACACACACAAGGCCCGATTCATGGATTTTTTTGCACGGTTCAAAGTGACTTTGCACTACTAAACAGTGGCTTTCGGCCTCCTTACGAGTATGGCGGTAAGTGGTAAAATTGGTGGTAACTGAGTTACCTCCAATGTTACCACTATGCCAAATTATGAGTTTTGGTGTTGAGTGGAGGATTTACCTCCAAAAAATCAGCAGAATTGGCGGAATTACCACAGCGGTAATTCTTCTGCGATAATTCCGCAAAAAGAGCCCAATGAGTCCAATTGACCTGAAATAAATAGGGATTTACGCTGCTACTATCATTTGTAATCAGGTGGAAACTCCACCTGACCAAGTAGTGGTAACAGTAATTCGTTTTCTGTGGAATTACCGCCATCCTCATAATGAGGCTCTTTGCACTGCCGACACAATCCCTGATTCATGGAATGGTGCAAAGTGTATTTTTGCAGTGCAAAGCGCGTGCAAAGTCATTTTGTACTGCAAACATCACTATGCACTGACTTTGCACATACTTTGCACTGCAAAAATACACTTTACACTGTGCCATGAATCAGGCTTTGTGTCGGGGCAGTGCAAAGTCACTTTGAACTGTGCAAACAATTCCATGAATCGGGCCCACAGTGTTGATGCGCACGGCCTGCGCGCACGGCCTCCAGTACATGTGTAAATCCTTCTGTCATGCCAGTGCCCTATGGTGCCACCAGTGCCAGAAGTCTTATCCTGTATTATTGATATGCGCTTTTATTTTATTTTTTTTAAATAGGCCCAGCTACTTCTCTAAGGCACACCCCAGGGATGAAGTCCTAAAAATAGAAGTGAGGGGACTCATTGATATACCAATTGAATGTGGTGTCACCCTAAATTAGCATATCAAGGTGCCCTATGATAAAAGTGGGGGCTTCCTGAAAAAAGTGGGGGGTCTCCGTCCACCCGCGTGTACCCTCCACTTGAGCCCAGGGACAGCCTAATGTTGCCACGTGTCAGGAATATTCTCCAGGGGGCTCCTAGTTGCCCCTTTTCCAGCTTTTTTTCGGTGTAGACCCTGCAGGCCCTCGCTTGGATTCTGCGGTCAAAGAGCGCAGGGGCAGTTGAAACATGCCCCGTCCTTCATTAACGGAGCAATTCCCGTTTCACTACTGCGCAAGTCTGCTGTGCTGTCACAGAACCAAGTCACTCAGTCAAGTTCCGCACTGCCTGCATGTGGGTCGGCACACTAGTCTGCAAGCTTGAAATACATCGAGTTAGATTTTGCACTCGCGTACTTTTGTTTATTTTTAAATAAAAAATGCAGAACAATTTTTCCGCCACATCGAGTGGAGATTGTGGATTGGCCCAGATATCAGCTTCTCACGGGGGCTTTGTGTAAATCTGTCCAGCAGTTTTGCAACATGTGAGAGCAAAAAAATCCCTTGTGGGAATTTGTATGGGAAATTAATCTTTTTGGGCACATCCTATAATGTTGTCCTACCTTCCTACCTCCCTGGACAGAGCGTTGTTAGGTCGGTAACGTCTATGCTAGAGCTAAAATGAGTGATGTGAAGTGGTGCTCTGAGCCCTTGTAGACTCCACATTTGGTTCCCTTTGGACTGGGCGTTTTTTACCTTACCAGTGGCATTCCAAAAATATGCAGACCATTTTTTGGTAGCTAGTAACCTTGACTGTTTTCCTTTTTGTCCCACTGATACCTAGTGTATGTTTTCTTTGAATCACTTCTTATTGTGTTTTCACGTTCGGAGCTGTCTGCCTACCCGAGCCCTCACTCAGAGCTGGTGCTTTCCTCATCGGGTGGATAGGCTGGACGAGGATCTCCCAGATACCTCAATCCACACCCATGTGTGCCTCTGCCTGTGGACACAGATTGTGGCTGACCTCACCCCTCACTGCTTTGTGCACAGAATACCTGGACACAGACTTGCAGCTCAGGGTATGTCCAGTCCGCATGTATGAAAACATCAGCAACGCTATATTGCGTTTTCCATCTCCCCCACCCACCTTAGCCACCCCTCTCTCTTTCAGATCTGCCAGTGCACCTGGAAATCATGCAAAAAGAAGCAACGTGCAGTATACATCACAGTAACGTAACATAACCCGTGTTTATGCATAATTACTCACACATAGTATACTTTCACTTGTTTCACAACAAAAATAATTAGCAGTTTTATTTTTTGTGTAAATTGTTACAAAGTCACAGTGCCAACATTGCATCCAACTCCCAATCCATCTCGGAGTAGAACTCACAGGACCAGCCCTGAACTATTCCCGCACTCCCTAAGTGAGCAGCTAGTAAGAAACTGCCAGGTCCCATAGAAAGAGGGCATTCAAGTCTGCATCTTCCAAGATGCATTAGGTTGCAAGATTCAAAACCTGGAGCGGATTCCAGAATGTCTTTCAGAGATTCAGGAAAATATGTACTATGGGGAAACACTAGCACATCCAGAAAGACCCGTTTGTCAACAGGTGCAGATCTTGAATCGAAAAAATCGTATCCCAACTTCCCTCCCAGCAGCAGTGCTTGTGAAGGAGAATGGTTTTCTCCCGTCCCTGCAGCTGCATCATTTAAAGAAGGAAATACTTCCTTCCCACTTCCCCAAAGGAAAAATGACTTTTCACACTTGGGAACTTACTAAAGTTTTCCTGTCATTTGTGATGGCCTTTCAATACCATAAACCCACAAAACAAACTTCTGTGCAGGGAGCAGAGCAGAACGCATACACCAGCTCCTGCATAGGAAACAAACTGGAAGACATCCAAAAATGGCAAAAAGCCTTTTAAAGTCTTCTCTCCCCTACCTTCGAATAGGAAGCCAAATAACCAATCAATTGTAATGTTTTCCTCAGCCACTGGGGGCATGGTGAGAACTTTAAAACGGAGCCTTAGATCGACAGATGGTGTCTCTGGGCTGGAAGCTGAGGAGAGGAGTTTGAGGCAGCCGGAGAGCACCAGAGAAGGGTAACCCCGTGAGCCCAAAAGAAGTGTATGCTCAGAGGAGGGGGGAGGGCGGGTCAAGCGCTCCCGGAACTCCAGAAGCGGGGTATGTTCCAGTGAGGAAGAGGGAATGTGTAACAGAAGAGGACAGTCCCTTGATCCCTAGAGGAGGGGTGTGCTTCACTAAGGGGGAGGAGAGCCGTGTGGAGAAGGGGTGTGTGCTACAGTGAAGAGAGAGACAAAGAGAGAGTGACTTTGATCCCCAGGAGAGGGGATGCCCAACAGAAGGGGGAAAGCCCCTTGGGTCCGGAAGACTGGAGTAATTAACAAAGAGAATGAGATACCCAATAATGGGAGGTCTCTTGGAACACTTGGGAATGGGACGAAGCCATGCAGTCCCGAGAGAGGGGGAGAGGGCTTGTGGTCCCCAGAAGAAAGCATAAGAACTGAACTCTAGAAATCACTGACACCTTACTGACTTGAACGCTCTGGATGCCTTTCTTGCCTCCACCTATAACCCTGCTATCAAGGACTACGCTTCCAAAGAATCTTTATGTTACAATCATCCTGAAACAATTTCCATGCAATAGTTGAATGTTTTACTCTTTCTTAATAAAACCATTTAACTTTATTCAGGAGTCAGTAGCTTTGTGTTCACTCGGTCACATGACAAAAAACCTTTCTTTGTCTAGTTATTGCTAGATGTAACATTGATTTCCAATGATGTAAAGTGCTTTGCCTTTTAGCAAATACCCTGTCTCTCGCAGCAGCAGGAGTTGCCACATTAGCGAATGAAGCTGCGACTGCCATACTAATGGCGCCAACGTGTTGGATACTCTCCACCACCCACTCAGAGCAGAGCAGAGAATAGCAAGTTGCAATAGGGAAGTGTATTTCAAAGACCCACTTCCTTTCTAATGAGGATTTAACTGAAGTCAGGATGGAGCTAACAACAGACTGGTTTTCACTGGCTCATGGCTTGCGTTGTTTTCCTTTGGAACAGGAGTTGCACCAGTGACACTGCGTAGCAGGATTCGCTGAGAGAGAGGAGGGCCTGCCGTCCAATTCCGTGTTGAGAAAGGATTTTTGCCCTTAGGGTATCTTATGGATTGTATCAACGGTGGCAGTGGCGAGAGACTATGATGTAAAACAGTTTGGGCTTTTGTGTAGGCATGGGAAAGGCACTTGCCAGGCACACCCCTAGTGATATTAACTGGCCATTGATGGTAGCAGGCGCAAAATGGTGTGAGTACCTGAATACTTATGCACAAGCCTAAATTGTTGGCTTTACCAGTGCTTGTTTTTAACAGGACTTCAGTGAAGGACATGCAGAGTTCTTGTAACAATAATTTATCATTTATATAGCGCTACAAACCCTCAGGCATCTGAGCACTGCTTATTATTACCCACATTGTCTGGTGATCATTTATGGACCTCGGAAGGGTGAAAGGCTGAGTTTGGTCCTGTTGGGATTTGAATCTTTGTCAGCAGGCTCTCCACAGATGTCAAAGCGAGTGCTCTTCTCGCTATGCTATCAGACAGACTCATAAATCAAATGGCTGAAGGCAGGCCTGGTAAGACATTTTTGTTACACCAGTAGCATGTTTAAAACTTCCCTCATTAAAGGTTTGGTGATATCCCACTGGATAACACCAAATGGTATTACCGTTACTGTCTGCCGGAATTACCTGCAGATTACAAGTGCAGGTAAGGGTGGGTATTCCACATTCCACGGAGTTCCATAGGACCCCATGGGGGAAATTGCCAGTAATACTGGAATTGTTTGGTGGTGGGGTGCCGGAATTACCAGCAGTTTGGAGCTGCCGGTAACTCCGTACACCCCACCACCAAACTTGTAGTATGCTGGTGCACAAATGTGCTGGTAAACGTTATTACCAGCACGTTATTTCTGCACCAGCATACTTGTAACGAGGCCAATTAACTCTCAAAAGACTGCTTTGAACAAACAGTGCCAGGCACTTTGAATGAACATTTTGATGGTAAAGCGAGCTCAACAACTTCCCATGAGGAGGTGTTTTGGATGGGGCGGGGCAGGAATGGGTGGGAATGTCCATAGGGAATAGCATAGACATGGGCAGTCCCTGGGCGGGCACATAACCAAGCAACACCTACAGACTGTATGTCCCCCCTCATATGCCATTCCTCCGTATCTGTACACTAATGCAATCATTTCAGTTTATAGGTGTTGCGAGTGACACCTAATAGCACAAACAAAAATATGTGCTGGTTGCAATTTTACATCAGATCCTATTTCAGATGCAATATATAGGCTGTGGTTTACAAGGTGTGCAGCAGCACACTCAAATAATAGGTAGGGTGATGCTCGGGCACACACTGTCCCCAAGATTGAGGTCTCAGAGCACCCCTTAAATCCCCATCCTTCAACAAAATCCTGTGCACAGGCGCACAACCCCAAGCCTCAAAAATGGGGTGGGAAATACAGGGATCTGACCGGCTTTCTGTACAATACAATAATGCCTTTTTGATGGTATACAGTCTTTATAACGAAAATGTATGTAGACTGCACATTAATGCAAGGTCCATGGTCGCCCATGCTACCGAGATCTCGGACACCTTAATCAACGAAAACTTAGACCTATTAGTCATAACCGAAACATGGCTCCATGATGCAGCTGGCCCTGCCATCATGCTAGCTATACCTGACGGCTACCAACTACTAAGAGTCGATAGACCTAACACTAAAGGTGGCGGCCTAGCCATCATTCACAAAGCTACCTTACCTATCAAACTAGTTACTACCCTGATATTCTCCTCTTGCGAACTCCTTACTGCCAAACTGCACCTCTCTTGCAACCGGACTCTCACCCTGCATGCTATCTACAGACCACCTGGACCACTGGGTACCTTTGAAGACGACATAACCAGCATTATAACCAACAATACTAAAGACCACGCTCAAATACTATTACTGGGAGACTTTAACCTGGGCTTTAATGACAGCAACGACAAACATGCCCTATCTGTCGCATCACTCCTGAATGACTACGCCCTATCTCAAAAAGTCTCCTCTCCTACTCATGCCAAAGGTAGAACCCTAGACTGGGTTGCTGATCGGAACTGTAACATCAGCATTACCAACATAATACCACAATCCTGGACTGACCACCACTTAATTGTATTCAATGCCTCACTAGACCTTATCCGGCCCAAACCTATACTCATGGCCCCGCCACTTCCCACCAGAAGTAAAAAAGACATCACATCAGAACAACTCCTACCCCACATTCTCCCTACTTTCAATAATTTAGACAACATTACAGACCCTACGTCGCTTGTTGAAGCTTACAACAGCTCTATGATCAAGGCACTTGACTTGATTGCCCCCACCAAGCTGCGCAAAAGCAAACAACTCTGTCACCTTAACAACTGGTTCACGCCACACCTGAAAGACCTTAGAATCCAAAAAAGAAAGTTGCAGTCTATCTGGCAACACTCACCCACCGAGGAGAACAAAATCCAAATTAGCCACCCTTGCCAAACAGTATAAAAAGGAAATTATAAACACTAAAAGAAATACCTTCAATGACAGAATCTCTAAAGCCAAATCAGACACCAAGGAGCTATTTTCCATCCTCCGTGAAATGGAATCACCCACAACCCCACCTGACAACATTCCCAAAAACAAGTCCTGGTGCACTAATATACAAAATGCCCTGGCGGGTAAAATTAGCTCGCTCCAATCTAAAATTGCTAATAAAAAAGCTTCCTTGCTCCTGCCAACAGAACCCACATTGCAACCTCAGCTCCCCCCTAACCAATCTAACACCCCTCACCTATTTAGCTTCAGAAAGATATCCGTATTAGAGACAGAAAAAATTATACTATCTCTAAAACCCTCCAACTGTAAAGGTGACAACTGTCCGGCCCAAATTATAAAAGATGCAGCTCGTGACCTAGCACCTTTCATTTCAAAAATCATTAATGCATCCTTTAAGTCTAATCTAGTACCGAACAACCTCAAACAATCCTGGGTGCTTCCCTTACTAAAAAAACAAACACTTGACCCTGCTATACCAACTAACTACAGACCCATCACTACTGTCCCTTTCCTACTTAAAATCATAGACAGAGTAGCATACCTGCAAATCCAGGACTACCTAGAAACTAACAATTTACTAGGTTCACAGCAATCTGGCTTCCGTCCCCTTCACGGCACTGAAACAGCCTTGATTGACCTCAAGACCCAAATTGACGAGTTGAAGGACAATGGTAAAACAGCGATGCTACTCCTCCTTGACCTATCTGCGGCCTTCGACCTGGTAGATCATGCAGTCTTATGCAATCACCTCAGCTCAGCCGCTCATTTCTCAAGTGATGCCATAGCTTGGGTACAATCCTTCCTTGCAAACCGGACAATGAGAGTCTTCTCACCTTCAGCAGCCGCTGATCCCATACAAGTTTCTTGCGGTGTTCCCCAAGGATCATGTGTTTCTCCGACGATGTATAACATCTTTACTAAGCCCCTGTTTGATAAGTTGGACAGACTGGGTGTTATCTACACTAACTACGCAGATGACACTCAGATTCTAATCCCCCTTTCGGGTAACTTCTTGGAAGACACGGACTTAGTAAATAAGATATATCTCCTCATTCAGACTTGGATGGCATCCCATGGCCTCTGCCTGAACGACGACAAGACGGAGCTACTGATCATTGGCTCAGCATTGACTATCAAAAAACTTGACCCCAACTATGCCGCATTCAACATTGACAATAACGTCATCAAAGTGATGCCTGCAGTCAAAACCCTCGGGGTCTATCTTGATTCAGCGCTCACCTTCAAAAAGCAAACGAACTCACTAGCATCCTCCACGGCATATACTTGCAAATTGATCCGAGCATGTAGACCTTTCCTAACTGAGACTAGCTGCATCACATTAGCTAATGCTCTCATCATATCCAAGCTGGATTACTGCAATGCCCTTTATGCAGGCTCTAATAAGTATATCCTTAACAAACTACAAACTCTCCAAAATAACGCTATCAGAGTAGCTTTAAACATTCCTAACAGAGCCCACATCTCCACCTTTAGGAAAAATATCCATTGGCTAAAAATCAAAGACAGGATCACCCTTAAAATACTCTCACTCACATCCAAATGTCTTAACAACATTGCCCCCCCCTTATCTGGCCAACAGAATCCACAAGAGAACCTCTAACCGTCCCACTAGACTGCCCAACGCCTTCACCTTAGTGATGCCTAGATTCAAAAAGAGTACAGCCGGCGGCACTAGTTTCCCAATCATAGCTGCGCAAACTTGGAACAAACTCCCCTTGGATCTCAGAATGGACCAACCTTACTCGAGTTTCAGGCGAAAAGTCCTTACTTGGATCCGTGCCAATGACACTTAGCTGGACCTCCCCCTCCCACATAGACACTAGATATCTGCAACCAGCTGAATGACATCCGATCAACTAGACTTAACCCTAGCTCCGCACTTTTCCTCTTTTTCTTTTTTTCTTCTTTTCCCGTGCTCTCTCACTATACTTACCGTTGATCTAATGTGAACTGTATAAACTGCACTTTCATGATTTAACTGCGAATGTATAACGTGTATTTCTCCTGTAACTAAGTTCTTAAGCAACCTTGTACTGTTTGCGCCCAGCTACCCCTTCGGGTTTGGTTTCTGCGCTATACCAAACAAACAAACAAACAAACAAACAAACATATAACAAACATTTTAGAATGAAAAACATAACGAAAATGTATGTGGGGTGGGGTAAAGGCTCTAATCTTGTGGGGAAACGGTTGGGCTGCTTTCTAGGGGTGGGAAATGGGGGGACACCCCCCAAAAAATAAAAATAAATAATGGTTATGTGTTGTTATAAAATTATTCATTATCAAGACACGTAAGCTTTTTTGACATGACTTAAGTTCATACAACTGTTGCCAAATCTTGTACGGGTTCATTGATTTGCAAAGTCTCCTCTCCTTGATAGCTTGCAAGTCTCTGATAATGTTACAGGCCAATCATGCTCTGCTGCTTTTTCTGCCTCCTCTGAGTTTTCTCCTAGCAGAATACCGACTGTCAGTGCATTTATGAAGCTGGGCTTTGCTCTTTGGTTAGTGTATAATGAATCCTATAATGCCAGGGTCACATACCGTCGCCTGAGCAAGATCCATTCTACACTAATAACAAGAAAATGATAACGAGGGGAGCCAAAATAATAAGGTAGCCACGTATCATTATTCACATGTTGTGAAAAAAACATTCAAAAGTGTTGGTGGCGTAAGTAATGCTTTACAATAATAATTCAAAAACACTGACTTTCAGTATCAACACTATTAGTCCACCCAGTTAACACACATATTTGACAAAAAAGCACATTTCCTTCAATGAATCAGTCCACTTTTTTAATCACACTCATTCTCCCTGTTCTCCAAAGGCACTGTCTCTCACATATTAAGATCTCGAGGCCAATGACAACTAGTAAGCACTAGTTTCGACGAATGACCCCACGCTCTTCTTCAGGGCATCAAATCAAACTGTAAAACATTAAATAGCAAAAAATCATCAAACCCCTACAGAATTAAAGTTTCTGCTGCAAACCATTGTCCATACATAGCGCAACGGCATGGCTGCCACAAATAACCACACATACGCTGTCAGACAGTCCAAGGGTGTTTATTGACTTTACAACAGACCAAGTGATTGTCAGTTTCACAATTAGATCTTTAGGGCCAACCAGGCTCTTTAGGGAAGTTTGCACGAGGGCCGTCGCTCTCTCTCTGTCTCCTGACGGGTTAACCCCTCTCTAACAAGGCGTCCTTAGCAGAGATGTTAGTGCTTGCCAATGGTAACACCTGTCTATATTTTTACTGGCTTCTCTAGTGGTGTCTTCCCAAAGGCGACGGCTGACTAACTCCCTGGGGATTTTCTATACTTTCCCAAACCTTTCCCGCTTAGTAGTATAGGGAGTTTGGGATGGTGCCTTATTTTGCCCAGTGTCACGTTCTCTTTTCCCACACACGTTCTTACCTAACCCTTCACTACACTGGGTTCCTAAGATGTTTTCCTGCCACCACGTCACTATCCCTCCAATCCTCTCACTCCGCCTTTCCACCTCCACCCCTTTGATCTTACTTCTCTTCACACTCCTGTTCTTACTCTTGATCTTCCCTCAAACTACCCCTCTATGTCTACCTCCACTGTTATCTCCTCTTCCCTCCTGGAATGGGGATTTACCGCCCTTTCTGCTACCTGTAATTTCCCGGTAATACCGAGATATCAGTTGGCGGAAACGGTAGGTAGCATTGTTGTTATGCCAACCGAATTACCGGCGGGATACCGGTAAAGTTATAATGACCCCCACTGTCAGGCAAAATGCTGCAATTAAATTCCGAAGATAAGGGCACGCGTGTGGACCGCATCTTACACAAAAATTTCCTGTGCGACTAGACATGGTTCAATAAATGTATTGAGGTTGCACATGTCATATGATGGCAGCAGCTGAAAATGTGGGTTCTACTTTCCAAATGGTTACCAAACAATAGGGTGACCAGACGTCCCAGTTTTGCGGGGACTGTCCCTATATTTGGTGCTCTGTCCCTCTTTCTCGAGATTATGTTTCCTTTTGGAAACTGCAGTGGTCCCGGTTTTTTGTAGTAGGTCTTCATGGCTGGCAGACAGGAATGCACAATGTTGCAGAGAAGAAATGCTGCATTTTTCCAACTTAAGGTAGTGTTAGTTTGTGATGAATTCATTATAATATGTGTTTCTCTGAACAGTAACACTTAAACCCCCTTCTCCTCCAAACGCTACTGAAGTGTAGTGCATTGACAGCCACTTTCAAGAGTTAGTCCTACTTTTATGTTAGTTGCCCCATCCCAGTTTTTTACTTTTCAAATCTGGTCACCCTACCAAACAAGCCATGTGGCTGTATTATTTAGGGGAACCTTCAAAGCACAAGCTGACATATTACAGCTAAAACCTAATTTCCCTTGGCCACCTACTGCCTATCATATCCCAATGGAGTTCCTTCTAGTTCCAGTTGTCTTTCTGGAGTTGCGATATGAAGTGCTGGCTCTGACTGCTTTCTGCTGTGGGGACCCACTTGAGTTTGTGGGGCAGGGCGACTGACGTGCCAGGTTAGGCTGTGCTTTTGAGATTTTGGATGCTGCCTTTTGTGCAGTGAATTTATCAAGGCGGTTGTGATTCGATAAGTGGGTCTGTAGGACCATGGCGAAGGCCTGGATGATAAGTGACACTTCAGTGGCTGCCTACTCCATCACACCTCTGCAGGGCGGGCTTGTTGTGAGCTTATTGTGAGCCCTCGTCCTTCCTGCGCTGACCGCCGTCGCACAAGTGGACTTTCATGGACGCTTCTAATAAGATTTGTAAACACTACCCTCTGCTGTTGCACACTCGACCCGATCCCTTATGCCACCTATTGCTCTGGCTGTATCATGTTACACTGCTTCTACTCACCTAATTTGTCTGACTTTATCATGAAACCTTCGTTACTATATTATGTGGCAGTAGCACTTTGTGATGATGTTCAGGTCTGGACTGGGAACCAAAAGAGGCCCTGGAAATAATGTTCAAAGTGGCCCCACATTACATATTTTCAGCAAGCCCAGCCCTTTTCCTATGGGAAATTTTGAAACTAAAATAGGTTACCACACAAAAGAGGCCCAGGGTGCAGAGGCCTACTGGGAAATCTCCAGAGTTCCCTATAGGCCAGTCCACCCCGGATCATGTTCCCCATCTTGCACACCTAGCGTTGCTTGATGTTGCGCCCCTCGCCATGAGGCGAGGCTTCTCTAGCGTCTATTCACATACTTTTTTCTGACTGTAACCAACTTTCTTGTGCCGGCACCCTACGGTTCGTACTTTGCACTGTTGCAATTAGTCTACTCTCCATGGTGCTCCCGCCGTTCACTGCCATTGATTGCCTGCCTTTCTGCTGCAACCCGGCTCTATGATATGAGCCCCCGTAGTCTAGGTTCACCTTCTGACATGTCCTGTAGCCTGCTTGCACTTCCATTGTCTGCCCTACCATTAGGACTTATCCCATCCAGCTTGTGTACACCTGTGCTGTGTCTTGTATTTAGCCTACCTGAAACCACCGGATTGGCACTTTCAGCCCTGAGCTCTGTTTGTATTTAGCCTACCTGAAACCACCGGATTGGCACTTTCAGCCCTGAGCTCTGTTTGTATTTAGCCTACCTCAAACCACCGGATTGGCACTTTCAGCCCTGAGCTCTGTTTGTATTTAGCCTACCTGAAACCACCGGATTGGCACTTTCAGCCCTGAGCTCTGTTTGTATTTAGCCTACCTGAAACCACCGGATTGGCACTTTCAGCCCTGAGCTCTGTTTGTATTTAGCCTACCTGAAACCACCGGATTGGCACTTTCAGCCCTGAGCTCTGTTTGTATTTAGCCTACCTGAAACCACCGGATTGGCACTTTCAGCCCTGAGCTCTGTTTGTATTTAGCCTACCTGAAACCACCGGATTGGCACTTTCAGCCCTGTGCTCTGTTTGTATTTAGCCTACCTCAAACCACCGGATTGGCACTTTCAGCCCTGAGCTCTGTTTGTATTAAGCCTACCTGAAACCAACGGATTGGCACTTTCAGCCCTGCGATGTGTTTGTATTTAGCCTACCTGAAACCATCGGATTGGCACTTTCAGCCCTGAGCTCTGTTTGTATTAAGCCTACCTGAAACCACCGGATTGGCACTTTCAGCCCTGAGCTCTGTTTGTATTTAACCTACCTGAAACCACCGGATTGGCACTTTCAGCCCTGCGCTCTGTTTGTATTAAGCCTACCTGAAACCACCGGATTGGCAATTTCAGCCCTGCGCTCTGTTTGTATTTAGCCTACCTGAAACCACCGGATTGGCACTTGCAGCCCTGCGCTCTGTTTGTATTTAGCCTACCTGAAACCACCGGATTGGCACTTTCAGCCCTGAGCTCTGTTTGTATTTAGCCTACCTGAAACCACCGGTTTGGCACTTTCAGCCCTGTGCTGTGTTTGTATTTAGCCTACCTGAAACCACCGGATGGGTTAGCCTACCTCAAACCACCGGATTGGCACTTTCAGCCCTGTGCTCTGTTTGTATTAGGCCTATCTGAAACCACCGGATTGGCACTTTCAGCCCTGCGCTCTGTTTGTATTAGGCCTATCTGAAACCACCGGATTGGCACTTTCAGCCCTGCGCTCTGTTTGTATTAGGCCTACCTGAAACCACCGGATTGGCACTTTCAGCTCTGCGCTCTGTTTGTATTAAGCCTACCTGAAACCACCGGATTGGCACTTTCAGCCCTGCGCTGTGTTTGTATTTAGCCTACCTGAAACCACCGGTTTGGCACTTTCAGCCCTGCGCTGTGTTTGTATTTAGCCTACCTGAAACCACCGGATTGGCACTTTCAGCCCTGAGCTCTGTTTGTATTTAGCCTACCTGAAACCACCGGATTGGCACTTTCAGCCCTTCGCTCTGTTTGTATTAAGCCTACCTGAAACCACCGGATTGGCACTTTCAGCCCTGCGCTCTGTTTGTATTTAGCCTACCTGAGACCACCGGATTGACACTTTCAGCCCTGCGCTCTGTTTGTATTAAGCCTATCTGTAACCACCGGATTGGCACTTTCAGCCCTGCGCTCTGTTTGTATTAAGCCTATCTGAAACCACCGGATTGGCACTTTCAGCCCTGCGCTCTGTTTGTATTAAGCCTACCTGAAACCACCGGATTGGCACTTTCAGCCCTGCGCTCTGTTTATATTTAGCCTACCTGAGACCGCCGAGTTTGGCACTTTCAGCATTCTGCCCCACTGGGCACCTGCAATCTTACCTCCCCTGCACACCTGAAGTAGCCCCCCGCAACATGAGGCGTGGCTCTACTAGTTTTGTTCACTCACACCTTTCCTGTTCTTTTTACTCACCTGTTTAAGTTTATTGCACTCAAAAAGTGGTCTCCTCCCACTTTCTGTAACTAGCGCCGTGATACCTGAGGGTTTGGGCGCTGCTATAATTGCAATAAATAAATAAATAAAATCAGCGGTCCCAGTGAGCCACGCATGGGCTCTGATCTAGAAGCATAAGACACAGGTCTTTCAATAGACATGATATGTGTTTCTCTGGCTGTTTGTTTAGATATTTGGGCTGGTTCTTGGTTTGCCATATTTAACTTGCCCAGGGGTATTTTTCTCCATGATGTGCCTGTTTCCTTAGCAGGAATGTGGCTTGTTTGTATGCCTGCTCCTGCTCCTGTGCACCATTTAGCAGACGAATCCCTTTGGGTTGAAAGAGGAGCCTCTCTGCTTTCAATGTTTGGAATGGTTCCTGGTTGCAGAAGGCATCTTCAGCTCGTAGGATGCATAATATGCATAGACAGTTGTCAGACTGTCACTGGGATAGCATTACAATGGCATAGGCAATTAATACTGCCTTCGCCGCACTCATAATCTTCAGTTCCCCATATTCCTATGCAGATACGTCCACTCCATCGGTTTCCCGAGTGCTGATCTGCATAGCTACACATTTACACATTTGTAATGAATTCATAGTAATCACAGTGTGCTGATGTTTGCGCTCTCATATAGCCCTGGGTCGCTTCTCGGAGTCTTGTGGTATTCTGCAGGTCACCTGTGTCCTGTATCCAAGGGGGGATAAACAAAGCACTCAAAACACAGGCGTATCATCACAAAACAAAGTTTAATGTGCTTCAACAGTTGAAGAGGAGCAAACATGAGAACCAAGGATGTCTACATCTCCATGAAGTGGATGAGGGCAAAATTACGTATATATGCAGGAGCTGTTTACAAGACTCTAGGCCAGTCGCTGGTAGGGTCTTTCCCTTTAGGTAAAATCCAGCAAGTGTTTGCCAAAGTTCAACAAGAGATTGTAGAAAGAGTCAAAAGTCCAACACACAAAGTCACTCACAATTCCTGGGTTTGCGGTCTGCTCCGGTGAGCTCCTGACCTGATCAATTTCTTCCCCTTTGGTCATGTATGGATTGTCAGGCCCTAATCATTACAGCCCACCCCGAGGGCATGATTTCACTGGGCTCGCCTCTTGGGATGTAACTGATCACTGCGTGGCCCGGAATACTGCATACCAATATTCCGAAAGAGAAAATGGAGTCGCGCAGTGATAGATCTCACATCTATGTGATTAATCCCCCATCCCTGGCTTGTGACTGCAGGGGTCACCCCGCAACCCATACTCCCCTTATTTATTTATTTATTTGTTTGTTTATTTATTACATTTAAATAGCGTGCGGGCAGCCCAGGGGCATTGTGGCGCTGTTACTTGTAGGGGAACTTAGTTACATGTACAGTATAATGGGATTCAGCATTTTTGTTACTGCCGAATGCGCAGTAAATGTGCATTCGCTTTCTTTTTCTTTGTAATTATGAAGCAATATCATCTCCTGTATTGCACACCAGGGGGCCAGATTACAGAAACTTTGCACCGGTGCAAGTGCAAAGTTGCACGGTATTAGCACTGGAGCAAAGTTTGCCCTAGTTTTTAAAACACTGGGACATATTGGAAAAACGATTGCACCATGACAAGTGCAATTTGGCATGGTGTAGGCATAGGGCAAAAATTGCTCTTGGGCAAAAAAGATAGATTTTCACTGCATTATTGCAATAGGAGTGCTAATACGGAATGGTATTAGCACTAGGGCAAACTTTGCCCTGGTGAAAAAACGCATCCAAAATGTATCTTTTTTGCACTAGGGCAATTTTTTCCCAGGTGCTTATACAATGCCAAGGTGCATTTGTCATAGTGCAATAGTTTTCTAATATGTCCTAGGGTTTTTAAAAATAGGGCAAACTTTGCCCTAGCGCTGATACCGTGCAACTTTGCCCTTGCACCGGTGCAAAGTTTCTGTAATCTGGCCCCTGTGGGTTCAACTTCAGGGAGCCGATCCTGGACACCCAGGGAGCCTCTAGTTCAACTGTCATGGATCCAGGCTGCTGACCTTGTGTGTTTAGGATAGCTGGTGGACTGGTTGGTCCTACTAGTTTCCGGTTTGGGTGCTACCAACGTACCTCTCACCTGGTTATCGGATACGTTTACGTTCTCCTCTCTTATTCTGGGTTAGAGAGGGGTCTTTATTCTCCCTGGTAGTCATGCTGCTTGCACCAGCCTGGGCTGTCTCTTGATGATTGGCTAGCCTCACTCTCAGTGTCTTGACTAGGGCTCCCTGGACTGGAGCCCCATAGCTCATAGTCCCAGGCAACCCAGGCCTCCAATGGCATCTGCCTAGTTGCCTTGGTCTACCACCACTCCTTGCCTCGCTGAGCCACATACCGCCACCTATTGCCTGCACTATTCTCTGGCTCTTTTGTCTAAACAAGCCTTTGGGTCTGTCAGACCATATTGCCCCCCCTCCCGCCCCTTCTGAGTTCTCTCAACAGCCTCCTCCTTCTCACCCTGCAACTTCTTCCTCTTTTCATATGGTTCTCACTCCTATTTCATCCCCTCCTTTCTTCTGTCGCCCTCCTTTCTTCCTCTTGCAGTCGTTCCTCTCTTAGACTTTTTCCTCTCACCTCTTCAGATGTTCTCTTCTCTATCTTCCTCTGGTCTTTCCCTGCTCCCTTGACAACCTATTTTCTGGCAGCCATGATCCTTCTATTCCTGGTATCATTGGTCACGTGTACTGTCTCCCTTAAGCTGTATTTACCTCGGTAAATGTCAGCTGTGCCATTCGATATATTCATTCAGGCCCAGTTACGCAGTCCCCAATCAGATCAACCAACACCTTTCCTTTATTAGTAACTTTTGCTTTATAATTCAGCTGTTAGGGATTATTTAACTTGCTCAGTAACAGTCTAGGACATTTCATTCTTCCCATGTTCAGCTTGAATGCTATGGTCCACCTAGGGAGCAAACACTTTCCCATTCCTTATGCACAATCAATAATTGATCTTCTGCGTCTTTATGTGCCTGCCTTTCACACACGTGTATGGGGCATGTTATGATGTCTATCATACGAGTCGAATTACGGCTTGTGAAACATTTCTGTTGCCACAAGGTGCCACATTAGTTTGCGTGTTTGCCAGGGGTGTTGCTAGGCCTGGAAAAGATCTGGGGCTACGCTAAGGTTGGGTGTGTCGGGACTCGGGGCTAGCTAGCCTTTTTATTGTAGTCCCTGAGCTTCTATCCGGGGCTACAACCAAAAGACCCGGGGCTATAGCCCCCTCAGTCACCCCTTGCAAGACCCCTGGTGTTTGCCATGTCAGGGGACATACGATACAGTTCCCACATGCAACATGTCCGTTCCCGTGAGGTTTTCTCAAAGTGCGTACCAATGTATCTCTTGTGTTTTTCAAGCATTTGAATGCCAAACGATGGCCTGGATTGTTATTATTCCCTCATGTTTAAAATGTGCCATGAGAATATGTTGTTTGCCAGTGGTTAATATCTCAATACAAATGTCTGTCCCCTTCCCTGCATGTCCTGTGTTTGTGTGAGGTGTTAGCTCACAATGTACCCTGCCAGAATACACTATCTGCATGCGTTTCTGTTCGATTTCCTTGGGTATTCTTTCTCTGCTTCACTCGGTTGCTAAGCAATTCTGCCTGCCTATCAAATTTGCGCTCCTCACAGTAATCCACAGAATCTGCGTGCTTTTGAGTGGTCACTCCCATGGAGCAGCAAAGAGGTGCCCAATCCGTAGCCTTTCTGAAAACGGTGGTGGTCAGGAGACCGGGCCTCATTCAAAGTCCGGCGGTAGCCGTGCTGGTAAAACCGGCAGGCTGCCGCCGGACTTGCAAATTCTTTCAGCGCCTGACTTCACGTAAACATCGGGGCATTACAGCTCCAGTGGTCCGTGAAGTCAGGCCCCGGAAAATGTTAATCCCCATTCCCATTTGAGTCCCCATAGGAATGGGGAGCACGGAAGCACCGGCAGCGCGTGCATCAGTGCTTCTGTGTAAGTCTGCGGGCGGGTGCCATTCCGCCCACCAGGTCTGACCCTGGTGGGCGGCACGGCGGCCGCCCGCAGACTCGTAGTGTGCTGGTCCAGGAACAATGGTGCCGGTAGGACCGGCACACTTATAATGAATCTAACCCTCTGTCTAGAAAGTTAATCTTATTCGTATCATAGATGTGGGTGAATTGCAAGAACCCATTCTGGTGATTAAGCCAGACTACCCGCTCCCCACGCTCTGAGAAGAAAACGTTCCCTGTCATGACTATTTCCTGA
The DNA here is from genome assembly GCF_040938575.1 of Ambystoma mexicanum. NCBI lineage: Eukaryota > Metazoa > Chordata > Amphibia > Caudata > Ambystomatidae > Ambystoma > Ambystoma mexicanum. The sequence continues at coordinate 190,012,322 of NC_090933.1, read as the reverse complement.
AAATGTACCATACATGTGGTGGGACTGTCTGTGTACATGTTGGCCCAGGGGAGAGTGGAAAGAAAAAAAAATTATTGCACAAAAAACAATTGAAAAAAACATTAAGGGAGGTAGTATTTCATATCACCCCAACCAACCAGATGTTCCATGCTTGGTGGTAATAAAGATGCATTAAGCACACAAAGAAGACAAATAAACAAACTTTGAAACAATGTCCCTCATTACGAGCATGGAGGTCTGGGAAGTACGGTACCGGTAAGCATGCCGGTACCGTACTTCCTGTACCGCCATACTACGGGCTCTGCTAGCGGGAACTGTTTCACCCGCCAGGTTTTTCCTGGCGCGTGTAACGGCATCCGCGAGCAGAGCACGTCGGATGCACCGGCACAACTCTGAATGTGGCGGTGCATCCGACGTCCCCAACCCCATTCAGCCCTATGGGGCAAAATGGGGATGGTGAGGCCCTTGATTCCAGCACCCAAAAATAGGCAATTAGCATGTCCGCCTAACTCGGCATGACCCGGTTCTTGCCCATTCACGGGTGCCGGATAAAAAGGAAACTCTGGCGGCAGCCGTGCGGTTTTTAACGGCACGGCTACCACCAGAGTTGTAATGAGGGCCAATATGTTTGTGTACCATTATATCCCTTGGCATCAGTTGTATTGATGCTGACGAATGACCCATCAGGAGCTTTTTTCTCATTTGACCGGCACGGTTGGGACTTGCGGCTAAAACGTGCCTGTGTTGCGGTGAGAGGGAGAGAGAGAGAGAAAGAGAGAGAGCTGCACCGCCTTCATTTCAGTGAATGAAGAACTCTGCCTCCCCACTGTATCAAGTGGCTGAAAGATACGCGCCGCCGTCTAGGATGACAGGCAAAGCACTCTTAGCCCTCTGCGCAGTGCGCTTTCTCAGTTTCGTGCTAGTCATTTAATCTGTATTTATCCAAATGTATGTTTTTCTCTGTAAGAAAAAGTTTCAAGTAATATTTTTCCATTTATTCAAATGAAAAATGTTCATTAGCTCTTGGATGGCTATAACGCGGCACCCACAGACCTGGCTCCTTGCACGTCGAGAAAAGCCCCATGTTTATCTTTGAAACCAATTGCTGTGGATGTTATTGCGAGTGACCTGAGCTATGAAGCCACTGTAGACAACTTTGAATGAAAACCAGTTCCTTTTTAGACCCTCCTTTAAGCTAGAAATTGGCCTGCAAGGCTTCATTGACAGCTTGGAGAGCCAATCAAGAGATCCGCCTTTCCCTTTCTTTACAAATAAACACTGACAGAAGAGTGAATTCCTTCTGTAGTTATGTGTAAAAATCCGTAAACATGGAAAAAGGACTGCTTTGTATATAATGCAGTCACAGTATTTCCAGGTCCATCTCTGGCCAACATTAAGCGCCATGCATTCCATAACAGGAATTTTCATTTTAGTAGGATATAAGGTTTATACATCTTCTTAAGAAAACAGAACATTTAACCTGCTCAAGATCTTTCTGACCTTTTCTTTGGGCCAGCAGTAAAAACACTGGCTGCAGCATTCACACTTACCAACTCATGCAGGGAGGTAAAGTCAAGTGGTATACATGGAGGGGGAAGGGTCAGAGGTTACTGGAGGGGCGGGGGTCACCAAATGACTGCTGCTCTGCAGGAGTGCAAGAAAGAGTAGTGGCTTAACTGCCCAAACAGCCCTCACACTACTACAACTCAAAAGTGATCCCCAGTCATAAACGTGATGCCGGGACAATCGACAGATATACCTCCTGTGCCTTGTGGTAGCGCGGACCAAGGGCAGGCGGTACTCTCAAAAGGGCAGTGAATTAGCAACCCAAACACCAATAGTAAGGCACCAAAATTAAGGCATTTCCAGGTTCTAGAAAATATTTTTTTAATCAAGCACATCTATATGCAAAATAATTGACTATAAAACTACCAGCAAAAACCACTCCTGTGGAAAGACTACAGAAGATGCAAAACATGAAGATTTAGGCACTCTAGCTACTGTAGCAGGGTGAAGAGCAAAAAGGTGCAACAGTGTCACTTCAAAACGATATGTCTTTGAAAAAGGTGCAAAAAGGTGGCTTAGCAGTCACTAGGATCCCAAAAATGGACCTCGGGCTTCGGCCTCTGAGAAAGTACCTTACTCTTGCTTTGTGGTTCTACAGCGGCAACCTGGGTTTCTCAGCACTGTGCTGGTGGGTGGAGTGGGTTTGAATGCAACAAGTCAAGCGAGTTGATGCCCCATGCGGTTCGATGAACAGTTGTAAATGTTTGTTGCAAGGTGTGCTCCAGGGTAGGTTTGATGGTCGAGTCGGGTCGAGGCACCGCTGTGTTGAGTCATTGGGCAAACAATGCTTCCAGTGATTTAAGTTGAGGTCAAAGTCGGTTTGATGCAAAGATCCTGGTGGTTCGATGTGCTTTTTGAAGACACAGCAGTTCAAAATCTTCTGCAGTGGTGAGTTTCTTGTTCAATCCGGAGCAGGTGACTCACTCTCTTGGCACAATGCTCCAGTAAACTGGCCGACTTGGGCTCAAGGACAGTTTGAAGCGGTGTTACACGGAATCCAGCTGCTTTGGCTTCTCTCTGCTGTGTGTCCCATTCCAGGGGATCAATGACAAGATAGGTTCTTTCCCTCTTCACTCCCAGGCTGTGGAGGCTTGCTGGCACCTGCGGGAGTCCTCCAGCCCCCCGCGAGGAGCCCGGGTACTGATGCAACTGGCAGAGAGTACAGATCTTGATTCAACGGCAGTCGTCCCCAGTGTTTGCTGGGATGGTTAGGGGCAGAGCTCGCCTCTGCCTGGGAACACATGTCTTCAACTTTGGCAAAGTTCTATGAACATAGCCTGAAATTGAACCTTAAAAAGACAAAGAAAGTTCAATTCGGCAGTTCCAAAAGGAAGTTTCCATGGGCAAAAAATTATGTTAACATTTCTGGGCTGAACGAATACAATTATTTGGGAATTTTGTTTCACCAGAGTGGCTCCTGGTCCCACCATTTTAACAGGACTCAAATACAGATTCAATCAGGCTTTAGAGACCAGAGACGCTTTTATTATAGTTACAGCGGTAAGAGAATGGACAAATGTCTAAAGGTTATGGAAATCAAAGTGCATGCCGCCGTATTGTACGGTTGTGAAATATGGGGTTGTTTTAACTGCAGCAGACTAGATGTGGTGCAGAATACTTTTCTGAGAAATATAGCAAGGATTGGTCTTAGAGCACCAGGAGATGCTTTGCGAACAGAACTTGGTGTACAAAGTATTGCAGTTCTCGCTGAGTGCAAGTTCTTGGGATTTTTTTCTCAAGGCCATGACATTCTAGATCCCCAACCCTATGAGATGCAGTGTAGGAAATGACCTGCTCATTAGCAAAAGGTCTTGAGAGGATAGCTCAGGGGCAACACGCTCGTCTTGGAAGCAAGAAGAGGTCGAGCAACACAGGTTCAATCCCCGAGTCTGCACTTAGAAACCTCTGGGTATTAAGTGTGTTATAAATAACAAATTACAAAAAAGGAAAATATTTGTGGTACAATAACAGGAATCACTTGCTAAAAAGGTGGGGTATCGAATTGAGTCAAATAAATAGCCAAGTTGAACTGAAGACTATTCTCAGGGAAAACGCAACTGCATTGGAACTTTCTTGTACGATGAACTGTGTCACCACTTTGCCATCAATGGCATTTTATGCAGTTTCACTGCGAATTAATAGCGGAATACGAGCAGTCAGTTGCCTGAGCTCCCCGGAGCATAGAAGAATTATATTAATGGTCCGACTAACCATTAATGGTCCGACTAACTAACCAAAAGAATGTCCTGGGTGGGCGGACATAAAAAATGCTGCTGCGGATTGGCTATGAGGAAAAAATGTTGCACTTCTTGCTGATCTGCCCAGTTTCGATTGCTTTAAAAAGAATGTATTTTAAAAACTATTTTGTCAAGTTAGGAATTGTGGATACTTCAAGTGCTATGCACTTATTTATGTGTTTTAATGATCCATGTTTTATATCTGATGTTTGTTCTGTTGTTTAGGAAGGACTCAAAATCTATGGAAGATCTTTCTAAAAAACATTGTTTTTATGGTTTAAATATGTCAACAATGATGTATTGTTGGGTTTTTTGTATGTTAATGTCTAACGCTGAATAAAGTATTTCTTCTTCTTCTTGGAAGGAAAAGACTAATCTCACAACGTCCAAACTAATTCTTTTGAAATGAAATGAAAATTAAATGATATTTTATTTATATTGCGCTCGTACACAAATGTTTCAGAGCGCGAAAAGTAAATGTCAGTAGACGTCCAGGATGAATCGAGAAAGGAGAGGTAGACCTCTTCCATAAAAAGGCTCAAGGGCCCAGGGGGCTGGGCAACCGCAAGCTTGCTGTAAAAAGCCTAATCCCTGTCACTTGCCCTTTTTAATCATAACCAGAGACATTGGTTCTGCAGGACATGGAGGGTACTGATAGGTAAAAGAGCCCCAAGCAAACCAACTCAGTCACCATACCAAAACCAAGTATGGCTTATTCATAGAGATTACTCTGCCACCAGATGATTTTGTGACAATTATTACGATTATGAGTCAGAGGTGGAGGAGTTAAATGCAACCTTTGAACCTGCTCTGTGCCACCAAAGAACAGGAGATGCAGATCAGTAGACTGATGCAGCGGGGCACACATATTGGGCCTCATTAAACGGATGGCGGAGAACCATGGCGCTATTAGTGCCAATGTTCATGCCGGTAAAATACCGGCACCGCCTTGGCGGAAAGGGGAATTACCTACCCATTCCAAGGTTGGCGGGGCGATAATTCCCCCTTCCACCATTGCCCTTCCCTATTCCCATTTTTGCCCCAGAGGGCATAATGGGAATGGGGAAGGCGCTAATTACGGTACCGCAAATTGCGGTACCGTAATTAGCTCCCTGGGTCCCTTTGTGGGTTGGTTTTTAACTCCTGCAAAAAGCAGGCGTTAAATTCCCCAACCCGCAAAGGGACTTCGTAGTAAGGCGGTAAGGATTTACCGGTAAAATACCGGTAAACCCTTACCGCCATCCGTGTAATGAGGCCCATTGACTATGCTTTTGGCATGGAGCTTTCTGAAAAGGAGAGGGGGTCTTTTTAGCAGACCATGCTTTTGTGGGATGGATTACCTGCATAATTTTGTTATTAATAAAAAATCAAAAAGCCACAGCGTATACCCACTTACCAGATGGCAACCTTCACAGTGGGACAGCGATCTTTACAAAAAATAAGAAAATGGTTAGTGCTATGGCTGCCGAGACTTAAAAACAGCAAAATCACATAGATTGCAAAAAGCCATTGCCAACTGCATTTGGGCAGCTAAGAGAGCTGGAAGAGATAGGGTGATAGCTATTAACCATTTACTGCCTTTTGCAGTCATACTGCGTAACCCTCCTGGCGACATTTGTTAAACCTCTATGTCTTTGCTTTTTTAATGCAAGCTATCTGGAAGAAATGTTTGACATCATTTTTAAGACAATAGCTGTAAGAGCATATAACAGAGGTATTTTGTTTTTCCTGTTCCATTTAAAAAGATACAGGAAAAATGACAGCAATGTATTTTTCTGTATAAAAGGTGCGTAAAAATGCGTGGGTTGGTAGTTTTGCAAACGCCAAATGTTTCATATTTCTAAAATCAGTGTATTTCGAGATCTCCAAAAAAGAGCAGTTGAAATAGCAACATTTCTACCAATGTACTAAGTGATCAGACTGGTATTTTCTCTCCAGGTTTGCTATTGCTTACTCCCACTGGTGCCCCACACCATTTTTAATGTATTTGTTGTTCTCTTTGGTTTTGGAGCAGCCACCGAAATATCGCCAACCCCATTGCTACAGAGTGGAGACAGGGTGTAAAAGGGGAGCCAGAAAGTTGGGTTTGTGGTTGGCATAACAACTGGAAATGCTGTGGCATAATCGTCTGACACACCAAATGTTATTTCATGTTCAATTCCGATGATGCAATCCAACAGTGGCTTGTTTACCTCATGTTCTCCCAATCAGCAGTACTATACCATGTCACATGTCTATCAAAGTTGGGGCGCAGAGTGATTTTCTTTTGACCACAGTGCAGCCTGTCTCTGTGTGCCGGGCCCCTTTACTTTTGATAAGAGGGAAGATGGCCGCCAGTTTAGCGATGCAGTGTTTCCATGTCCACTTATTATGAGCGGCTTTGTGCTTGTTTTTGCCCAAAGTCAGTTATATTTTCTACAGGTAGCTTGTTGCGGTCTTTCTACCTCTTATCCAAACCAAAATAAAACCTAGGCGGCCTCTCCTTATCTGCCCGGTGCCACTGTTATGGGAAAAACGAGGCTGTGAAGGCTCTGTTCAAGTTGATAGAACAGAGCCCCCACAGTCTCCTTTCTCCTACAGCAGAAGTGCCACTGCACTTTTGCAAGGTACACAGCACCCCTGCAGTAGGAGATATGAGGACCGCAATGTCTCTTTTCAAGCTGATAGAACAGAGGCCCTGTGGTCCTGGTTTCTCCTACAGCGGCAGTGCCAGTGTACTTTTACAAGGCACACAGCATCTCTACTGTATCTATCATTCTCTATTTCTCTCTCTAGATCTCGCTCTATCTCTATCTACCTTTCTATATCTATCTAGCTCTCTTTCTTGCTGTATCTATCTATCTCTACCTCTCTCTATCTCTATCTGCCTATCTCTCTCTATCTCTCTCTCTCTCTGTCTAACCCTCTATCTCTGTCTATCCATCTCTATCTATCTCGCGCTCTCTATCTCCATATATTTCTATATCTCTAGCTGCATCTATCTCTGTCCGTCTCTCTATCTCTATGTATCCATATCTATATCTCTCCACCTCTCTTTAACTCTCTCTTTATCTATCTCTCCGTTTCTCTCTCTCTCTCTCTTGCGCACTCTGTATCTCTCTATCTATATCTATATATCTTTCTTTCTATACCTATCTATGTCTATATCTCTAGCTCGCACGCTCTCTCTCTGTCTCTATCACCCTCTATCTTTCTGTCTCTATCTCTATCTATCTCTTTATATCTATATTTTTCTATATCTCTTTATCTTTCTATATCTTTTTCTCTCTATATATATATCTCCTCCATATCTCTGTCTGTGTCTCTACTTATCTCTGTCTATCTCTCTCTCTCTTTTGCTGCCTATATATCTCTCCATCTATCTATCCCTGTCCCTCTCTCTCTATTTCCCTATCTCTCTATATATCCCTATCAATCTCTCTATACCTCAGCTATCTGTCTCTTTGTCTATCTATATCTATCTCTCAATCTTTCTATCTTTCTCTCTATCTCTAACTACCTATAGCTATATTTCTCTATGTACCTATGTCTACCTCTTTCTTTCTCTTTTGCTCTCTATTTATCGCTCTCTGTCTCTAAGGGCCTCATTACGACCCAGGCGTTGGACCATGGTGCTAATAGCACCATGGTCCATGCCGGTAACTTACCGACTCCGCCATGGGGGAATGGGGAATTACCACCCCATTCCAAGGTTGGCAGGGCGGTAATTCCCCATGCCGCCATGGCCCTTCCCCATTCCCATTTTTGCCCCATAGGTCTCAATGGGAATGGGGAAGGCGCTAATTACGGCACCGTAAATTACGGTGCCGTAATTAGCTCCTAGGTCCCTTTGCGGGTTGGTTTTGTATCGCCTGCTAGAAGCAGGCGTTAAAGTGCAACCAGCAAAGGGACCTCGTAATCAGGCATTAAGGTTTTAACGGCGCCGACACCTTTTACGGCGCCGTTAACCCCTTAACGCCTGGGTTGTAATGAGGCCCATAGTCTTCTAAAATGTAATGACTTAATTGGAGTTGTAAATGTGCTACTGGTGTAATGAAAACGTCTTAACCAGGTCTGCCATCAGCCGCTATTTATAAATACCCAGCATATCCTTCACTGAAGTCCTGTTGAAAACGAGCATTGGCAAAGCCAACAGCTTTGGCTTGTGTATAAGTATTAGACATTTGCCAGGCACTACTATTAGATTCCCAGGTGCTGCCACCATTTTGCACCCGCTACCATCAATGGCCAGGTATCACCACTACTGCAGTGCCTGACACATGCCTTTCCCATGCTTTCACAAAAGTCCAAACCGTTGGCATTGTCAATGCTTGTTTTATACTCCTTCTGCTATATCTTACAGTGCGTGCTCGTTCCATGAAGCGTTGCCCTCTCTTGCTTCCCTGCAGTGTTCCTTCCCCACACCCTTCCCATATGTTGACCTCTGGGACTAGGAATCTTCCACTGAGAAACGATTGCCTCGTCTAGAAGTATCTCCTTTCCTTTCCTCCACTGTATACATAATTCATGCATTAGCACGTGCCGGACCTGGGTCTCTTGATCCAGTTGCCACGGGAGGTGTGTGAACCTGTGCGTCACGTGTGGTGCGGCGTGAGCTAGTGGGAGGCGTGCACCCTCTGGGCTCTTTTTACGTCTGTATCAAGCCTCTTTCATGAGGGACATTTATGGAATCGTAATCACAGTGCGGCAACACATAAATCCGATGCGTTATTTCATTCCTTTCCTGCTCTGCCTGGGCAAGTGGTATGGCCGAAGAAACCTTCATCTACACGACGTGCACATACAACATGCAAGTTTCAGAAAGGCAACATGTCAGGAGCAATATGTTGAACATAACTTATAAACCCGCCTTCCTTGCAATAAGTATTTCATAGTCGCACCCTTGTGCTACCTGTAACCCCCCGAGGTGGCCCCTTATGCGCAGCACTTTGCTGCTTCGCCGCTGAGCTTGCACTTTGCTGCTTCGCCGCTGAGCTTGCACTTTGCTGATTCCCCGCTTAGCTTGCACTTTGCTGATTCCCCGCTTGGCTTGCATTGCATGCATTCTATGCATACACAACATAGTTGATTAAATGCAGATTTTTAAATGTCTTGGTTTTACACATTGTAACTTTGTGGGGGTCGCCTCGGTATGCAATTCCAGAAGAACCATAGAAATTGTCCACAAGGGAAGCTGTTAGTCTGTGATTTGGGGTGATTGCTGGAACAGTGCAATATAAGTATCACTGTCGGAGGTTTATTTTATGTTTCACATGTCCCCATACTAAGCAAAAGTATCCGCTCTACATCTCCTGAAATGGTACCGATGAAGGCCTGGCAGTATAAACAAGTGTCAATGGCGCCGATACTGTAGTTGATCTGATAAAAATGTACAACATGCAAAACCATGATGTTTAAAAAGATGCAACATGCAAAACCATGATTTTTCAAAAATGTGCATTTAAGCAACATAGTTAGGAATGAAATGAACATACAGTGAGACTTGTAACTATCTGTAGTAATGAATGCACACTCAAGGCTCACTTCTTATATGTTCTATTCAAAATACTTAACTTTAAACTTTGTCTTTGTATATTTTACATGTTGTATGCCCTCCCCGTCAAGATGGTAGGTTTCTTATGCCATATCAATTGTTGTTACAGAGTAAGACAGTTCAAATAAATCATTTTATACCATACTCTGGGTACTTGCTTGATTATTGTTGCCCCGCTTCCCATCGAGGATTTGCTCCCTACCCTTGAGCTCTTACCCTTTTTAGGCACCGGCCAGAGGGCTGCCATCTTTGACAGTGTTCTTGTAACAATGGGCCTCATTACAACTCCGGTGGTAGCCGTGCCGGAGTTGCATTTTTACCTGCACCCGTGAATGGGCAAGAACCGGGTCATGCCGAGTTTGGCAAACCCGGTAATTGCCCATTTGCGGGTGCCAGCAATAAGGGACTTCCCATCCCCATTCGGCACCATAGGCCTGAATGGGAATGGGACGTCGGATGCACCGGCACCATTTAGAATGGTGCCGGTGCATCCGACGTACTGTGCTCGTGGGTGCCGCCAGGTCAGTCCTAGTGGTCTGACAGGTGACCGTGAGCACAGCTCTTAGTATTGCGGTCCGGAACTACAATACCGGCATGCTTACCGGTACCGTAGTTCCCGGACCGACAGGGCCGTAATGAGGCCCAATGTGCAGTTAGGCCTCGGTTTCAATTAGCGGCTCCATGATGCTGTAAGAGTGCATCATGATGGAAGCATTGCTATAGTATAAAGCCGGTGCCCCCTTGAAAGTTGGGGAGAGAGTTGATGAATGTTACCTTTAAGAGTCACTTTTGTTCCCTGCGCTTTGGTGCATTGATTGTTCCCACCTTTGTGCTGCATTACCTTTTCTCTTGATCTTCTTAGAACTTGCCCTCTATTTGTCTAAGGCTGCTACTGTTAGGTGTGGTTAAGGTCAATTGCAATTAGCTGCCCCATGACAAAGACAGTCTGTATTAATGGCCATTTGTATCTTCACGGAAGCAGTATTTTCAGGAGTGCCATCTCAGAATGGTAGGACACATCTGGCAATGTTATCTATCACTTTGATTGAGTGTATGTTTTTCTAGTGGGTGACAACTTTCAGCTGCGATGTGGTGATAAGGAATGAATCGCTGCATTACATTATTTAGGATGTGCGCGTTCTTCGTGCTTTGTTTCTAACAAACTGTGGCATGTAATGTAGGCATAACTCATAGTCAAGGGAATGACTCTCTTCGTCATAAACTGGGTGAGCATGTTCACTTAGTGGTTAGTGCTTCTGCAAAAGCGTGTAATTGCCTCCACGAGGTTTTGCAAAGTTGCTTGGGTAGGCTATATGTGTACATCTTTTGTTAGCTTGGAGTGTTTTCTTTGTCAGTGTATGGCACTTAACAGTGTTATTCCAAATCATTTAAAGCACAATTTCCGAAGAGATGTCAAACTTAGGGTGACCATGTGAACGCTCTCAAAATTCTGCCCACACACATTGCAACACTTAGAAAATATAACCTGATCTATAGAAAGAAATCAGGAGTTTTGTGTCCATTCAGCATGTGTTCACGGCTATGCCAATGAGCCCTGGCTGATGTCTGGAGCATACATGAAAAGTGCTGGTCAGAGAATTTTAAATGTAAACAAGGCAGCAGAGGAAACAGGGAGTTTGGCAGAGTGGCAGACATTATTAAGTGGAAGCATTATGAGTGTGGCGGTGCAGAAACAAGGATGCCGGTAAGCTCACCAGCACCCTTGTTTCCAGACTGCCACACTATGAGTTTGCCTGCCGTGGCCGCTGCGTCCGGAAGGTCTGACCCTGTTGGGCACAGCGGCCCCGGTAGGCAGACTCATCACTGACGTATCAGCACCGTTAGTAACAGTGCCAATGCTTCCATGAACCCAATCCCATGGAGTCCTATGGGGCTCCATGGTAATGGGGACTTACATTTTCTGGCACCCAGCTTCCCTGTCTGACAAGGACTTCCCGGAGGCACCAGGAAGCTAGGTGCCGGTAAAATGTTACAAGTCTGGCGGCAACCCGCCAGAAGCACCAGCAGGGTTACCACCGGACTCGTAATGAGGCCCAGTCTGGTTTGCAAATATACAGACTAAGGGCCTCATTACACGGACGGCGGTAAGGGTTAACGGTCACCGTTAATGGCAACGGTGACCGTTAACCCTTACCGCCGTACTACGAGGTCCCTTAGCGGGTTGGTGCTCTAACGCCTGCTTTTTGCAGGCGTTAAAAACCAACCCGCTAAGGGACCTCGGAGCTAATTACGGCACCGCAAAATTGCGGTGCCGTAATTAGCGCCTTCCCCATTCCCATAGAGCCCTATCGGGCAGAAATTGGAATGGGGAAGGGCAATGGCGGAAGGGGGATTTACCGCCCCACCGACCTTGGGATGGGGCGGTAAATCCCCTTACCGCCAAGGCGGTGCCGGTAATTTACCGGCATGGTCCAGGGTGCTAATAGCACCCTGGATCACCGCCTTCCGTGTAATGAGGCCCTAAGCCTTATTTTGTCCTTTGGGGCATTACAAGAAATCTTACCCCCTATGTTTACAAACCCGGATCCTTTGGCTTTGTCATTTATTGTTTTTCTCAGGTAGCCCAGTGGTGTGTTCGCCTGCTCAGGAAATACATTTATTATATGATAACATGATTATGGATTGATCCAGGGTTAGGAGATCACAAATACAATATTTGGACATAGCAAAAGCCATGTTCAATGAAAACAATCATAACAGGAACAATTGGTAACAGTGGTAAATAGAAAACAAAATAAATGAGGAATACGATTTGTTTTAAGGGCTTCACAATAAGCCATGTGGAAATAATCGAATGGAGGGTGGCAGGGCATTCCTTGTAGGGGGCGAAGCAACTGAAAAGCATTGGGCAGAATCACCAGGCATGATATAGGTAGCGAAGAGTTAGTCTTAAAATGTCCGAACTATGACTGGACTGCAACCCTTCGGATATGTGGAGCTTATCGGACAGATAAATCGGCAGACCCATTACCGCTTACTTGCCGGTGATGCAACAGATCTCTCACCGCAGGGGGTCTCCAACAAAGCCTTCCTCCAGGACCACAAATCTAAATCTATCCAAAACAAAGATTGTGGTCTTTGGGGAAGAAATACCTAGGGGCATCTAGGGTATTAATCGGGAAAAAATAGAGCTGGTCACAACATATAAATACTTGGTGTTAGTTTTCTCGAAGGAAGTGAGTTGGAATGCTCACGTTAAAATGCTGGCCAAGCAGATGGAAGCAAATCTCAAGGGACTTCTTCAGTTTTATTAATTATATCCGGGAGGATATAATTATATCCCGGAAGGATAGCTCAGCAGCAACGTGTTCGCCTTGGAAGCTAAACGACACGAAGCGACACAGGTTCGATCCCCGGGTCTGCGCTTAGAAACCTCTGGGTATTTAAGGATGTTATAAATACGCAACTAAACAATTCCTGTAACAGCGCCCGATGCCCGCGGGCCGTGTGAGTGCTTTACAAATGCAAAAATAAATAAATATGGGGGGGAACAGGTTGGACAAGTGCATTGACGTGTCACAACTCAATACCCAAATGGCAGCATTATATGGTAGCGAGCTACGGGGCTTTTGGCCATGTATAACACTAGAGACAGTGCTAAATGCTTTCTTAAGGAAAATAGTTTGGTTATCACCAGCTACCCCTGGTGATGCATTACAGCGCGAGCTGGGGATCCCCAGTGTAGGCTGTCAGTCGTGCTCTCGCTTTGCCCAGTACCTCATGGACACACATTTTGAAGCACTAATGAATCCGAACATAGAGAATGCCCAGGAAGAAATGGCCAGTTGTGCCAGGTCGGGCAAATATCAATGGTTCTCACAGGGGATCCCTATAATGGAAACATGGGGGCGGAGTAAGATAGAGGCTATAAGCACACTGTCAAAAGGGCAACAGAAAAGACTGGTTATAAAGTTCGAAGAAAAACACCCAGCCACGCACGTCTAGGCTCCCATCTCTGAAAATATATAGGGACTTATGCGCGGAGAGGACCCCGCAAAATGTTATTACAAAGGTAGAATCTCATGAATGCGGGAGAATCATGTTAATGGTTAGGTTAAACGTTTTACCTGTACGTACTAGAACCCCATGGCTGGGATTAGATAGGCAATACCCATGCGGGATGGGTCTGGATGGAAATCTCATACATCTATTTATCTGTAAATTTAACATGATGTCATGAAGAAGATGGCTAGGACCGTCGTTCTTAACAAATAATAATAATAATAATACCGCTACCACAACTAATCACACCACACAGATCTAGACCATGCCATTCAAACAGGTAAGCCATTGTGGACGTCTAGTGGCCCGAACCAACAGCCCGGAACAAGCATCACCTAGACACATATCTCGCCTCAAACCCGGAAAGACAGTAGCAGTGCACAAGAGTCGTACGGATGTTCATACATCACTTGTCAATCCAGTACAGGCAGGAGACGCATGGCCGCAGTAGAGTACATAAACCCAACAAACTCTTCCTCCAGCCCCAAAACATACAAAACTGCATTGTTACTAGCAGGAGTTGGGGAAGGTCTAGAGATACCTCACCCCTCCACCCCGCCAGACAGCAGCGCCCACGCAATCTAGCAGACACGCCTGTATCTCCCCATCATGCGCAGATTCCAGAGGGGTAGGGCCCACTTTTACACCCATAGACCTCCTGTGTAAAAGGCCTCCCTTCACAGACCAGGATACCAGCAATCCCACAAGAATTCCAAGCGTGCAAGGAGGTTGCATTAATGGGAGAGGTGTGCTTTGCAATGCTCACGTAACATAATAAGGCCGTGCTAGGCATTGCGCGGTCAATTTTCATGGAATCCCATGCTGATTGCAGCTCTGCTTTCTTCTCATTTGTCACCAGATATTCTATCTGACTTTGTACCAGGCTGTGCTGGCAGCCTCTCTAGTTGCAGGTGACTTGGCACAGTGCCACAAGGCGACTTATTTGAAGCTCATTCACAGATTCCGAAGGGAGCCCTTGAAAGGCATGGAAATGCAGAGATTACACACCGATAAAAGAGATCCCGGGGCACCGGCCAAGCTCCCGAGGAGATCGCGCACTTACATTCTTCTAACGTTCTCAGAGAAGGGTGGCTGGGGTCACTCATGCTCCAAATAGCTGGGTGGCAGCTTTTTACACAGTAGCATACTGTACAGTTTTATACTAATATGTGACCTAAAGGATTTTGTGGAACTAAGTTATCGACTAATCCGTTCATTCATCTGATGTGGTGTGATTAGCAGGGGCTTATTGCATCGGGTGAATATTTCAAATGTGTGAGCGAAGCATTAGTGCCTTAATTGATGCCTGGGAACCAGGTACACTTGTATTCGGCCCCTTCGAACTCAAGGCTTGGGCCCGTGTTACCAGAAGAATTTAGCGTGTGCAATGTGCACCTCGTGCCACTTGAGTACACTTGAGTACACTCTCCTCCTTGAAACCCCTTCCCTTTCCTGCCTCCCCTCCCTCCTTTACCTTACCCCTTGACCATCTCCCTCCCCTCCCCTCCCTTAACCTCCCCCCTTTCACCTTCCCCTTCCCTCCTCCTACTCCCTATCACCCCCTCCCACCAAGCCCTATCCCACTATTCTCCCTATTCCCTTCAGTTAATTGCTCTTCTTGCTGTTTTGTTGATTGATTCATATTGTTATTTGCTTCTACCGTTATACTGTTTATGTTTATGTATTAAGTTGTTCAATTGTACAGCGCTTTGGTGTAAAGCACTTTATAAATCAATACATACAAATACCATGTTTCTTTTCAGTAGGCACTTATGTGCATTCTCGTAAAGAAATGTTACCAAAGGGAGTGTCCCGAATTGGAGTCTTCTGAGAACCTCTCAAATTCCACCTTGTTGCTGATCAGGCATGGGCTTGCTTCCAGTTCTTCAATGTTTCATCCCCATCAATGTATAGCATTAATGAGCACATTCAATGGAATGTTGAGAGCTGGGCATCCGGTCAGAATCCAGAGACAGTGAGTATTCACTTCCGAGGGTGGGGGGGGCGGATTGAGAGGAAGTGAATAGAGAGAGAGGGCATGAGAGTGTAGGCAGAAAGCTGTGATGAAGTGTCCATGCCATCATCATCATCACATCAGCCTGGGAAGAAAATCCTCAGGTCCTCAAAGCCAGCTCTAAAACTTAAAACCGTATCCCAAGGACAAGTCACCCAGTCAATTGTAGGGAGCCCAGCACTCAAAAACCATGTCTCCCATAATTCCCCTTTTTATCAGGAGAGTCAACTATGGAGTTTGGAAAAGAAAAATTATAGGAAACCCCCCAAGTAGGTCCCCAAAGCCACGGAATGCCCAGGTAAACACATCACAAGGCCCCTTCATTCTGGCCAGACAGCATAGGATGGAGTCTTCCAGAATCCCGCTCTTTCAAAGAGGGGAAACCTGTAGTTGATCCAGAAACTGAGAGTGTGGATTCCAAAAAAAGGAAGACTGTGGAAAAACCTTAGTGATCCCAAATAAGTACCCACTGCATCCCAAAAATACAGTTACGGGAAAACCACAGCCCTCCCTCATTCACTGCCCAGATGGGCAGAGAGAAGCATATACCCTTTCTGTGCAAAGACCGGGTTCACAGAGGAGCCTCTGCTTCTCTCCCAGCAGAAAGGAAACTTGAGCAAAGCAAAACTCGAATTGACCTCACGAATGCAGCCACAGGGAGATTGAGTCTCTTGCAACCACCACCTCCATTGATATCCAAGGGAGAAATAATAAAAACTCGCCCTCAAGTGTAAGTGAAATGGTTTTCTGAACTGCTCATCCCTAAAGAAAAGTCTACAGTAAATACACTAACCTGCTATCTACAGAGAACAGTCAAATCAGACACTTAAGGGGGGGGGATGTCCTGCAAGACGCAAGGACTGAGAGAGAGCAGCAGAGGCAACCTAAACAGCATGAGAAAACACAGGAAAATGGTTCAACAATTTGAAGACTTCCCCCATGAACCTCCCATGCCACTGACCATGCTCAGAAAGTTCACCTGACCCCCTCTGGGCTCTCATAGATGAGCTATTCAGCACCAGCCCTATACAAGGGAGATTGGAATTGCAAGCCTGCCTTGCAACGTTGCATGGAGGCGGTTGGAATTGGTAAGAGACAGAGCTTGCTGGTGGAGAGATGAGGTCGAGAGGAGTTGTGGAGAGGTGGAAGGAGGCAGAATGGAGGAGAAGGAGCTTTGAGAGGGGGGGAATGGGGAGGAGTTGGGAAAGAACAGGGATTATTAAAGCAACAGCAGTGGAAGATAGGGAGGAAATATTAAGGAAGAGGTTGGAGTGAATTAGACGGAGGAGATTGGAGCGACTAAAAAGGATGAGGTTGAGGTGGAAGTTAGTCTTGAGGAGGCAGAGGAGACCATCTGGAGGAAATGGGATGGGGCAGTAAGTGATAGGAGGCTGCAAATCCTATGCTTACACATGGTGAGCCAGGGTCAGTAGTAGGTCTGAATGCACAGTGAAGCGTAAAAATGAGAGAGGTGAAAGGAGAGGTAGGAGGTGGGAACACGATTCCTACAGGCACAAGACGATTGCAACTCGTTGAGGGAGTAGGATATGCCGGTGTGTTTGCAGGACCCTGTGGCAGGGAAGTGGCCAGGGAGACAAAGGTAAGAAGGACCCCATAGAGGAGCCACTAATTCCCTGGTGGAGGCTTTGAAGTCGGTACACCTTTCTGACCTCACAAGACTACCGTGCTGGGAGGGCCGGCTGGGACCTTCTAGAGAAAGGTTCCTTGCAAAAGTGAAGATGAGAAGCAGAGGATCCGAACGGAAGACTCTATATACAAGAAAGACGTGGGGGAGATGGGGGTGGGGGGGGCGCAAACCCCAAGACTGTGTGTGACTTTACCATCAAATGTAAGCCTGGGAGGGATCCCAGACTCGACCCTCAAAGCCTAAGACACAATAGTGTCAAACCCATGGAGAAGTCCTCCTGTTATTGAACCATTTAGGTTGTGTTACCCCTTAGGGCCCACATTCTTACTTTCCCCAATAAACCATGTTTAAATTCCAAAGTTGTATGTCTGCCTCATGTTGACCCTTCTCGACTTTGTATTGACTCTGTAACTAGTGTTGAATGCCAGTTATTGTGTCTTACCACCCTCCTCATTATCCTCGGGAGGATAACGCAGCAGCAACATGCTCCCCTTGGCAACAAAATGACACGAGCAACACAGGTTCGATCCCGGGGTCCGCTCTTAGAAACCTCTGGGTAGTTAGTGCGTCATAAATAAATAACCCATCATATCATTATCAGCTTGGGCCCAAAAATCAGACGAGGGCTAATAACTAACATGTTTTTTTTAACTGTTCTGTAAATTCACTTCCCAACACTACAGTTAGATAGGTGAGGTACAAGGAGGACTCAGATTACATGGGGCAGTATAATCCTACATAACACCCAAAAATGACTACCTGTTTAGTCTGGCGTAATTGTAACGGTTCTTGAACATTCAAGGGAGGAGGTGGTCCTGAAGGAAGATGGATAGGTTGGTTATGTCCCTAGTTCTTGCGACCACTACATTCCATATTTGTTGGCCAATGCCTGTGATGTTTCTTCCTTCATGTTATTTGCCATGGAATTTAGCATGAATTGATTACGTTTTCATTGCCCAATTGGATGTTTTGACTGCCGACATGATTGGAAAATCAAGTCTGAAGGCAGCCTGGTCCTGTTCTCTTGTATTCTCTGAAGACAAATCACAGGATTGTATATTAATCGTCTGCTCCACTCAATGCTGAAGTAATTAAGCCTGGGTGAATGCATTTGGCAAAACTCTGAATCACCAGAATGTTCATGTATTTGGCTAATTTTGTTTGTCCAAATTTGTAATATATTCAGGTGACAGTTTTTGGTTAAACTCATGACATTTTCATGCTGATTAAATGTTTCTGTAAATAGTGGCTTGAAGAGGCCAGGCCCTTTTTTTCCAGCACAAGTTCAAAGCAAACTGTATAAACCTAATGGAAAACGTGATTATCCTAAAGTCCAATGAAGGAAATCATGTCTCTCAGAGCAGAGAGTGGGGGGCAGGTCTCTCTCTTCAACTTGTGCCTCTCTTTGGAACAGCCTCTTTGCCGCTCTCAGACTTGAGCCGGACCTCTTTAAGTTCCGGAAACTTTTCAAAACACTGCTTTTCTCCACCTCTTTCCCTTCCCTGCTAATCACCCCAATGCCGCTGAGATTGGCAGGCTGGTCCTTCATGAATCTCACAGGTTAGCAGGTCCTCTACCCATCTGACACCAGCACCCTCCTCCCGCTTAGCACTGCCTTTGCGGGCCCCTGATGGTGGCTGTGCCTCCCACCCTTGGGATTCCGCTGCCTTAGCACTTAACCAGCGGCTTCCTCCCCTGGCACCCCTTGGCACTTCCCTCCCGAGCTCCCACCAGCACTTGTCCAGACCATGCTCCCTTCCCCATCTCCAGTACTTTTCATCACTGCACTTGCAAGTCCGAATGTCACTAGGCCTAGTAAGACCACGATTGTATATTGACTGTTTTGCCTACTTTTATTTACTCCCCTTGCTCCCTCCTCACTCTGCCTTGAGGCACCTCTAAACACCATCCTGTTGTATAAGGCGCCTAACAAATGCTCAATAAATAAATAGATACATCCAAATACACGTGCATTTGCATGTATTTATTAGAAGCGGAAACAAATCATGCACCTTCAGCTTATTCGTCGCCCAGGAATGGAATAGTGACCATTTTGTTTTAATGCATTGGTTTTCTTGGTAAGCACTAAGCACACACTTCTTAGTTCAAACTGAAAGTAAAGTTGCACCTTGTAAATTGTCCTGATGTTGTAGCTTGGCTCCTGCACTATGATAGGGTTTCATTAACATCATCAATAGGAGAGCTACCGCGTTAAGCCCTCTTCAGACCACAGCACACTATTGACCCTCATCCGGTACGTCGGTGTGTCACTCGTACAAAGTTTTCTGCGAAGACGAATACGATGCAGGTTCATTTGAGCAAGCTATCTGCTCTCCCTGAGTGGATCAAATGGAAATATGCTATCCTTCTGATCTGCCAAAAGCTTGTAATCCTAGAAACATCTTAATTTACTCTACAGTGAAACCAAAAAAAGGCCTTTGGCGCCCACCCAACCAGGGCAAACCAACGTTGTGTAGTTTTGTATTTCTTGTGATTACCTAAACAAGGGGAAGCTTTCTTGCAGCGGAGCACAATGGGAGAGCCAAGGATTAGGTGTTATCATAGCAGCTAAGTAGCATTGTGACATGGCTGCTGCCTTCAGTCAGTTCTGCCTGTTAACCCAACAGTGCTTTACAGTATGGGCCTTCCACTGCCACTTTCCACATTATTAATCTGTTTTGCCATGTCCTACGCTGATGACACGCAGATTATTCTGCGGCTTGATCTATCTCGGCCTGATAAGGCTGCTCGGCTTAGAGATTGCTTGGAGGCAGTGTGTGGATGGATGACCAGAAACTGGCTTAAGTTGAACAGGGAAAAAGACAGAGGTACTGGTTGTAGGTTCTGATCATCCTTCTGGACTCTGGATTTCTGGCCCTCCAGCCTCAGACCTTTCCCTTCACCAGCTACAAGATGTGGGTGTCAACATCTCAGCGTCACTATCATGTCTGAGCAGGTGGCCTCTACCCGTCAAGCTGGCCATTTTAAACTAAGGACTCTTCTCAAAGTCTTACCTTTTATTCCCTCTAAACTTCATGCTCCAGTTGTATCATCCCTGGTGATAAGCGGAATAGATTACTGCAACGCCCTCTATCTGTCCCAACCTGCCCATCTAATTTACCTTCTTCTGCTCCTGCAGAACATGGCTGCAAGAGCGATACTGCACCCCCCTTTTGGTTCTCATATGACCCCAATCCTACATCAGCTACACTGGCTTCCAGGTGGGAAGCATGTACTGTTTAAATCCTTGTGCATTGTGCATAAAGCTTTCTACAAGCAGGGGTCTGAATATCTTCAGGCACAATTCTATCCCTATATCCCTCCGAGAGCACCTCCTTCCCTGGGCTAATCGTATTGGGCTTACCAGCTTTTCTGGTTTTTCCGTAGTCCCTTGTTGTTGGTGCAGAGGGGGGCGGCGTCTCTGATTAAGGTTTCTCTTCCCAATCTTGTCCTTCACTCCTCTATTCTTGGTTGGCTACTTCTCCTTTTTGAGTAGTTGGCCGTTTATGAGGTGTGTGGGCGCCGTTCAGTCAGTTTCATTGTGTTCGGAGGTGAAGAGCCAGGTTTTCAGAAGTTTTCTGAATTTTGTATGGTCCTACATAGTTTGTATTTCCCTGGGAAGGGAGTTGCATAGTTTTGCGGCTAAGCAGGAGAAAGCGGATCCACCCAGTTTTTTCTTTGTGTATTGTATGGGTTCTGTTCGGATGTCGTTGCAGGATCTCAGGGTTCTGCCGGGTTTGTAGATGGAAAGTCTCTTTTGAATATGTTCTGCTCCCTGGCCGTGTATGGCTCTGTGCGTTATGCACATTGTTTTGAAAGTGATTCTTTTTTTGACTGGGAGCCAATGTAGAATCCTAAGAGCTGGTGTGATGTGATCTTGTCTGGTGAGTTTAAGGAGAAGTCTGGCTGCCGCATTTTGTATTCGTTGCAGTTTCCTTAGTAGGTAGTCTGGCATTCCAAGGTATATGCTGTTGGCATAATCTCTCCTGGACATGATGAGGGATATGATGGCAGTGTTTTGTGCGTTAATGGGAGGAATGATAGAATTGTTTTAATCGTTTGTAGGTGGAAGAAGCACTTCTGGATTATCGTATTAACTTGGGGTTCTAGTGTTAACTCTTTGTCCATGATGATTCCCAGGTTTTTTACAGCTGCTGACGTCTACAGCTGTCTTCCTCTCATTCCTCTACTCCTACTAACTTCCCAACCCAGCCCATCCATTGCAGGTCTCTACAATACAAGAGAAAAAACGAAAATGGAAGAGGCCATGCTACAAAAGACACAATTGCATGACATAACATGGCCATACAAACACCATAGTTTTACTTTGAATCCGTAGGACAACCATTTAAGTAAGATGATGCTGATTTAACAGTTGGCCGTATTTTTCACACAAAATGTTAACAAATAGTATTTTTTGGTACATGTTACTGAAAATTCATTTCGTTGACATTAACGATGTTAGCACAGAAAAATACAGACCTTTCTGGGGCAAAGATGTAGAAGGGTGTAGGGTAGGAGGTAGGGCTGGCATGAAAAGGGATCGTTATAGCGACCTACATTCGTGAAGAAGAATGTCGGGATAATGAGAGTCGAGCCAGCCTGGCTATCTCTGATTAAAGATAGGACTGTTCCAGATCTCATTCAATGTGCTCAAGTTAATTCCCAATTGTAAGTATTAACAAGGCATCTAAGGTTCCCAGTCGCTGATTCCAGATATATCTCCTTTTACCTTGGTAAACTTGTTTATTTCGAGTCTTAAGTATGTGTGCTTTAAGATTTTAAAGTAATCATAAAATGACTAAAGATACTTTCTGCAAGAAAATTGAATATTGATGCATGGGAGATATTGAATAATCCTAATCACTGGCAGTTGCTGAGGGAGACCCACCAAACCATCATTTTGCACACTGGCTTGTCATTAAGGAAGCGAGAAAATTACATGGAAATCAGGCCTTGTCCGACCCCGATGCGACTGTCCAGGCCAAACTACTAGGTCACGTCCCTGTAGTGTCTTGGAAGGCCGTCCACATCGTTAGGGATAGGGGAGGAGCTGAGGAAGGAAGAGGAAGCAGATGTGACGAGAAAGAGGAGGTTGGTTTGAATCAGGACACAGTTCAATAAAGACGTGTTTTCCCAATCTCTATTGGGGCCGCCTCTTTCTTGGGTGTGACGGGGCGCTGTTTGGGGAGAGATAATGTTATGAGTCCAGCGGAGTTCCCGTGGACTCATGCCAAACCAGTCCCTTCTGCAAAAGATCTCTAGCAACCCCAGACATGCTTCATCCACATTTGGCATTTTGGGAGAGATTAAAGTTGCATCGCTATGCACTTCTGGGCATACCTGTGTGACTCAGGGTGACAAAATTGAAGAGTGATGGCTGCAGGGTTTTGAATAAATCATAACCATTGGTATAGCTCAGGGCAATACTCCATTCTATCCTTGTCAAGAGGCCAAACCATTCCAGAAAGGGAAAGACCATATGCAAATGAGGCTTGGTCCTGCTTTCTCTCCATTCTCGGGGGGAGTTCTTTTGTTTTATTTTATTGGGGTTTTGTAAGATGTTACAGAGCGAGCAAGACACTTCAAAATGAGGTATGGTCAGTGTTACCCAACATCCCAATAATCTTCTGCCTGTTTGATGTTTTAGTGGAGAATCAAATACTCTCCTCCAAATGAAAAATAATTATTAACAACATTATATAAGATTTGTTAATTGCACGATAGTGTCAAAAGGCGGTTGAGTCATAGGTGATGCGGCATGCAAACAGAGGGCCTGTATGTGGAAGAACTACAGCACATACAAAAACAACCCTGATTACCAGAAGAGCTTGCTTACACCTGTGTCAGGCCGGGTGCTCATTCCTTGGCAGGAAAATGCACCACGTGTCTTCATGTCTTTCTAGACCGCTGACAGCATTTTCCTGCCACAAATAGAGATGCTGTTGCTTGGCATGTGGCTTTCTATCAATTCTTTGCATGACCAAGTTCCAATCAGTGGTGAAAATATAAAAATGTCCCTTACACCATCAGACCCATTAAAGCCCATCAATGCGCTTACTAACTACATTGGCGACATTGCGTTCAACCCGTTCCACCTGCTGGAAACAGACAGGAAAGGAGGCGGAGGAGGAGCACCACAACAACACAACGGGCCTGGACTCTACCGGCAAAGTAACGGAGTGCGTGGCTATCGGTCGATGACCCGCGGAGCGGTGATGAAATAAAGGGGCACGGACTGACCTGGCAAGCCGCGGAGGTGGCAGTCATCTCCCAAAGGCCCAAATAATAAGGGCTGGCAGCGGCAGTGAGAAGGAGGGCTCATAAAGCCACGGATGCATTTCTAATGCGGCTGCGTATAAAAATGAAGCACTGCACATTTCACCATTACTCGAATAACAAAGTCCTAAGATTGCAGATAACTGCAGGGTGTTAATCAATACACTTTAGGAAAAAGCTACTCAAGACGCTGCGATCCCTCTAAGAGATATTGATGCTAGCACGCTCAGAGGTGGCGATCGAACACCAGACAGAGGCAATGAACAAACTTAAAATACCATCGTCGACAACAGCCATGGTGAACAAGATGACGACAGCGACCCATCCCCAAAGTTAAACGGATCAATTTTTTTTCAGGTGCGGATATGAATTCCAGCACGAAAGAACATCCCTAGCAATCAGCCAACTGTGCTCAGTCTGCAGAGATGAGAACCAGTTCAAAGCCGTATGTCAATCGTTTCAGACCCCAACTAGAGGAGATGTAACGGGCCTGTGAGCCTCGAGAATGAAGGAGAGGTCAGCGGTCTCCTCATCATCGGTCCCTCACTTCCAGGAAAAGACAACGAATGCTACAAGTAGAGGCTATAGAAAGAAGAGATCACCCCGGAAGAGAGAAAAACACCTGAGAGGAGGATGCTCATCAGCCCCAAGACACCCGTAAAATACCTAATTGAACAATCTCAATCCGACAGTGGGTCGAGCTCATTGGCAGAGAAGCAAAGACATAAGGGCTACTTATATGCACCAGGAAATCAGCAAGTAATAGCAAGTAATAGAGCAAATCCCGAATGTGCTATTGCAAATCAACAGTTTACAAGCTGAATTCCTAGTACAGAGCAGAGCCACAGTAAACGTGATCAGTGAGGACATATACAAGAGCATCCCAAAAGCCCCACATCTAAGACCTTCAGAGGTGGACATCTACCCATATGACGCCATTACCATGCACGGGATACTTTGAAGCCACCTGCTGATACAAGACACAATCCAAGCGGCTACCCCTACCTGTACCAGAGGCAGCAGCAGAGAGTGGGTGCATACTAAGCTTTAACGCAGCTCTAAAGATGGGTCTGATACATATGTTGTATAGGCTGGTGGCACATAAATACATTGACACTGTAGCGAGAATGGAACAATTCCCATCATTCTTCAAAAGACGTGCAAAACTAAAGCACAAGCAAATACAATTGCATATTGACCCACCATCCCTCCAATAGCCCAACACTATTGGGGCATATCAGTGAACATACAGTGGCAAGGTGAAGAAGAACCGCACAAGTTATTAGAGCTTGACATCATAGAGCCGGCAACGGGACCTACTCCCTGGGTGTCGCCCATAGTACTCGTAACCAAAGAAAGGATCAGATGCCATCAGA
This sequence comes from Ambystoma mexicanum, assembly GCF_040938575.1. Taxonomy (NCBI): domain Eukaryota; kingdom Metazoa; phylum Chordata; class Amphibia; order Caudata; family Ambystomatidae; genus Ambystoma; species Ambystoma mexicanum. The sequence goes on along the minus strand of NC_090933.1, from coordinate 189,987,646 downwards.
CTCTGTGTGGACACAAGGCGGGCCAATCGAGCGATCATGAGGGAGAGACATAAGGCTCCCCGCATCACGGATATGATACATTTACTCAACAGAGCTCAAGTCTTTTCAAAGCTAAACCGGAACAAGGGCTATCATCAGCTGGAATGAAGCCCATTAATCAATGTACATTACCACCTTCGTGACACACCTGGGTCTATATCGGTGCAAGAGGCTCAGCTTCAGCTTGTCATCGGCCACAAGATTTTTCAGGTCGAGATCCACAATGTTATCAAGCGCGTCCAAAACTGCTTAAATTACAGTGATTCTGGTTTTTGGCACAGACACAGAACAAAAGAACAACACCCTAGCCAGAGTGTCCATGACGTCGGAAGCAGCATACTTCCTGCTGAACAAGGACAAATGTGAGTTTTCGAAAAAAGGCACCCTAAGATTCTTTTGTCACATGTTCTCAGCGCAGGGCATAACACCAGACCGGGAGAAGGTGGCTGCCCTAAACAACACACCCCAACATACCAATGTGTCAGCTCTACAGTCGTTCTTTGGACTCCCTAGCTACTGCACCAGGTACATTAAGGACTGTGCGACAGTCAGTGAACCTTTGAGAGCTCTGATCAAACAACATGTCTCGTTCCTGTGGTCCAAGGAGTGTCAGGAAGCATTTATCATCATCTGCCGGAGAATCTCGGCAGCCGAAAACAGGGTGTATTTTGACACAGCAAGGCGCACTGAATTGACAATTGATGACAGCCCAGTGGGGCTAGGAGCTAAACCAGCCCAAGTGGATGAAGGCTCCTTGCAAAAGAGGCACGTAGTATTGCATGCTATCAGGAGTCTGTCCAAACAGAGCAACCATGCTCACAAGCAGAAAGAGAGGGCTTGGCGGTGGTGCAGGCTTTTGAACATTTCTATCTGTTCTTATAGGAGAGCCTTTCACCATCGTAACGGATCATCAGGCTTTACTGTTCATCTATGGCAACCTTCAGGCGAGGATGCCTCCCACGATCGCGAGATGGGAACTGAGGCTGCAGGACTACGCATTTGATATAATTCATCATCCGGGTAAGGAGGAAAATCCTGCTGACTTCCTCTCAATAGACTCTTTGGAAATGGTGACCCCTGAACCGTCGATAGCTGACCGATATATTCATTATATAGCGCACCAGGCGACTCCGACGGGGGTGAATAACCTGAAGATGTTACAAGAATCTGAGCAAGATCGGCCCTTTCAAATTATTGCTGAGTGTCTGAAGATGGGGTGGTGAAAACACCCCAAGAAGATGGTGGAGGGGGACTCCAAAGACATTCAGAAGAATGAGGTTAAGAGTTTAGTGTTGGTAAAAGAAGAACTCTCGCTATCAGAAGATGGACTACTATTAAAAGGAACAAAACTCTTCATCCCAGCCACTTTGAGATGCCAGGTGATTGATTTAGCACATGAAAGACATCAGGGCATTGTGTCAACCTAACGGTTATTGCGACAAGAAGTGTGGTTACCGCAGATAGACAGGCAAGTGGAAGAAATGTTAGAGAGGTGCCCCACCTGCTGTGTCATAACACCCCAAACATGTCAAAACCTTTAGATGACACAAGTGCCTAAGAGGGTGTGAGAAGAAGTGGCTATTGACTTCTTTGGCCCAATGGATGGGGGACAGTACATACTGGTCGCCATGGATGAATACTCACGATTCCTGGAGGCACACATAGTGATATCCACTGTGGCTCACAATGTCGTCCCGGCCTTGGACAGGATGTTCACAGCATATGGCATTTCCTGGGTGGTCGAACTGGACAACCTACCCTTGTTCACCAGCCAAGACTTCAGAAATTTTGCAGAATACATAGGATTTAGGAATCGCCGAGTGACCCCATTGTGGCCCCCGGCCAACAGGGTTGTATAAAGAATTATGGGGAACTTGGGGTCTACAGATTGCCCACCTGACCAACAAACCATTTGAACAGTTATAATATCAACTGCTAACGGACTATAGAAATAGACCTCATAGTATGAGGGGGAAGTTTCCCTCAGAAGAAATGTTTGGCTGTAACATAAGGACCGGGATACCCCACCTCCTGAAGCTCAAGCGGGCTTACCAGGAAGATGAGATGAGGGATCGAGGCGAACAGGCTAAAGAGAAGATGAAGTCCTATGCAGATACCAAACGACAATCAAGGGATCCTGACCTGGTGGTAGATGACGTGATGATCGATCGTCAATCCAAAACACGCAAACAGACCCATTGATGGTCGTTCAGAAGAAGGGATCCATGGTGACCGCAGAGAATGGCAGGCGCCAAGTGACCTGGAACTTGTTACATTTCAAGAAAATGTTGAGCAATGACTGGGTGAAGAGGTATCAGAGTGACGGTGATGCAGAACCTCATGAATCAGATACCAAGGTGACGTAAAGAATCAGAGAGTGAAGCCAGGGAGCCACAAGAAGAGAGATCCCAGGGACTGGAAGGAGATTGAATGGAAAGACCGCAATGGGCAAGTACCCGTCCCCACAGACTCATTGAAGAAATGGGATAATGAGAACTTGTGCTTTAAATGGGTCGGAGGCTGTAGTGTCTTGGAAGGCCATTCACATCGTTAGGGGCAAGGGCAGGGCCGGGGAAGGAAGAGGAAGTGGATGTGACGAGAAAGGGGAGGTTAGGTATTCCACCGGCGGTAGTACTCTCGAATTGGACTATTTCGGGCGATAGGTGGAGGAAATACCTCCAGCTTCTTACTGGAGGGTTTTCCTCCACCTTACCCCCAATCTCCTAGTTGGGCGGTGAAAGACATTGTGTATAGCCGCTATTTAAATAAACTATCATATCATATCATACAGTGCTATACGGTATTACTGCCACATTTTACCGCACCACCCAACTTATACTGAGACCCACTGTGCTGCATGACCTGGTGTGAGGCCACGCTCCATGGCCCCACCACCTCCCCCTAATCCCACACCCCGCCAGGAGGAAGGGGTTCCCAAAGTAAATGTTTTCCATTTCCAGCACTGGGGTTGAGGGATAGGTAAGCCAGTGCCTTCCGTTGTGTCGAGAACAGAGCCCTCCTTACCCCTTAAGCCATACCTCTCAACTCACACACTTTTGGTGGGTGTCACCCCCCTTGTAATCAGCTAATTCACCCGCCAAGCTCCCTATGTACGCATGCATAAAGGGGCTAGCTATGGGTCTCTTGTACCCAAAAGTCAGGCCCTCCTCACTTCATTGAGGAATGGACTTGCGAAGTGAGAACTGCTCGCAAACATGTGAGAGTGATACTGACCCTCACAGCCTCCAAGCCAGTTCTTTAGTAAATGTCCCCCTGCATTTTCAGGGAGGGGCCTTTCGAGGTCCCTCCCTGCAAATGTGTGCACGGAACCCACGTGGGCGGGGTTCTGACCCCATTGCTCCACCCGTGATGGGTTTAGTTGCTGAATGCCTGCTTGAGTGTTTGGAATAGGCACAACCCCAGCCAGTCACTACCACTCCTTGCAAGTCCCCGTTGTGAATCAGGAACCTTTGAGAAAATGGCCCAGGTAGACGTGTGGCATTCAAAGTGTCCACACATTCGGCCCCAACAATTCTTTGAGATGCGTGCCCTGACTGTTTTCCTACTCTGAAAAGAAAAGTCCTAAATCCATTAGCCATGCACCCCCTTCACCTCCCCACCCCCCTCTGGAAAGCGGAGAGGGGAATACATCCCCTTTATATGCCGCCCCACTTAGGAACATGCCCCCACCGCACCCTCCGCCATGCTCTGCGTCCTGGCCGTGTGTTTTCTCAAGAAAGAGAAACCACTCCAGCCGCTCATCAGCTTAAAATCTTCTTAATAAATAAATGTGCTGGACACATAATAGAGATTGTGGTGTTGGCGCCACCTGCTGGGCATAATGGGTAGTCAACATTTTATAATTCAGATTCAATCAAACGGGCAGTGTACCAGATGACAGATCTGTATCGTCTCCTAAAGTTGTTGTGGCAGTGCCACCAGGCAATGGCTGAAAGACGCAGTATTGCCACGAGCTTCACTAACCTGCAAGGTAATTAACCGCACATACACCGCATTGCCATCAGCTTTCTGTCTGCTCTTGGCCCGTCTCTCTAGAGGCCCCTGCACAGGCTCACCGCTTTTCCCTACAGCCCTTGCATTTCCCAGGTCACACTGCCACCTTCATTTGCCCCGCCTGCATTCCCTCTTGATCCCCAGCACCCAGCCCTACAGATAAGGGGTGTAGCTGCCATGTTTGCTCCCTACAAATGAACGAATACCCCCAAAAAAGAAAAATAGGGAGTTAAAGTACTTAGGGAGTTAAAGTACTCCCAATGAAAAATAGCAAGCAAACACATTGGACGTCCCCCCTTTTACCTACACGTCAGTGAATGTGTTTGGACCCAGTAGTACATAATGACCACAAAGAAACTCTACTATTATTACTGCCTGCTGTGAAAAAGTAAACATGTATTTTTTATGTGCACGAATAACTAGGAGCAAAAACACATTTATTACGAAAACATTTTAATCACTTATAATATACTGTCGTTGGGAATAAGACATACTTTTTTACTCTTTAAAAAATAATGTTACTGTCCAACTTTAAAAAATAGGGAATAAAACACATCCACCTCAAAATCTTATCCTGGGCACTGCCGGCACCCCTGCATTCTCTCCAGCCTGCATGCTCCCGCTCTGATCCGTGCACACTCTAGGGGCCTGATGCACAGAAGCATTTTATAATGGCGCAATCCCATAGGAAAACGCTCTGTGAATCAGGCCCTAAGTTTTGCCTTCATCTTCAGGCTCGGACTGGCCTGTAGGCCACTAGTACTAAGCCCGAAGTGCAGGTACAGCATGCTAGTGAGGGCCAGTTTATTTGGTCAAAGTGGGCCAGTCTGATGAGGTAATTCACTGTGTGGCTGGTGATTTTGACCTGTGTTGCTGAATAGATACTCTTGAAAATGCACTGTTTGCAACACATTTTACCAAAAGACTTCCCCTTGGGTACTACTCAAACAGTCTGTTAGTAAAGGAATAACTTGCCATTCGCAACTTCGGGACACCTTTCAGTGGCGTGTGAGACAATGTTATGCTCCAGTCTGACCCAACACGCTCGCTTTCAGTCTCTGTGTCCCACGTGCAGTCCTTACCCTCCTGCCATTATCCTCTCCTCCAGCTCAGTTCTCTACTCCCTGCACTCTCTCTTCTCACGGCCCCCGTTTCTGCCCAGCGCTATCCCTCACTTATGTACACTCTCTCTACCAGCTATAGCCTTCCGCAGGTTTCTCTCTCCCTTATTTTGAGGGGAATGAGAGGAAGGGAGAGATCTAGAAAGGGGTAGACAAGTAGGATGAGGGAAATAAAGTCTAAAATGATGCTTAAAAAAATAAATATATATATATACACACACACACACATATGTATATATTCTTATCATTGGCATAAAACACAGAAGTTCACGTAACATGTTCAGTACATAAATATGGCAAAATCAGTACAGTAATTGTGTTGGATTTTCCAGGATCTGGATTCCAGTAAAAAATGCCTACATGACTCCAGGGGACCAAACACCCACGCTCGGCTGCCGTAAAATAACACTACAGTGATCAGCTGTACCCTGCGCTCAGAGATGCCCTTGTAACCTTTCCCATTGCTTCAGCACAGCATTTAAAAAAAGAAAGGGGTTCACATTTAATGGCTACAGGCACAGCAGTGAATGGGTAGCGTGAAGGCATCATGAAGTAAGACACAGAAAACAGACACAAAGTTCAAACAAAAGATATTTATTACGTTAAATGTCAGGATGGTAGAAGGCCTAGCTTGCCCTATACTAAGGTGGGATTTCCCTACCTGATCAAAATTAAGCAAAGCCTGAGTCAAAGAGTACAATTTAAAGGTCTGTCTGTGTCTAAACCCTAGTCTTGCCCTCACATCTAAAGCTAACCAATATGTGGGGATGTTACTAACAAAATAAACAGTGCTCAACATAACGTTCTGAGCTTCTTCCAGCTCACAGCTTATTTTCAGTTCCCCTTGCTCAAGTGCAAAAACGTTCCACAAAAAGTCTCAAGATTACCGTTCTCACGTTCAAGGTAACAACAGTTGAAATGGTTCTTGGGGTTGCCTTCCCCAAGCAACACAGTTCACAAAGCAAAAGGGCTCTTGAGGCTTCATCCTCAAGACAACAGGTTTAGTTCCTCAAGTCTCGGAGCTCCCTTCCCCGAGACTTTGACTTCGCCAGGTTTATTTCAGTCTTTTCAAAAGTATAACTTAATTCGAGGTACACCTGACCCTCCTTCTCGGTGGCTTCCCAAGTTCACTCACATGGCTTATGAGTTCTCCTCATTCAGGGCTCACTGGTCTAGGTGCAGTTGTCAGACCACACGGTCCACCCATCACAGGTCGTGCAACCAGGATCCCTTGATTCTCAGGTCACACAGGTTCTTCAGCTCCTGCCCCTGTGTACCAAGTCGCTTTAACTTAATTTCACTTTGTTGGCCTCTTGGCTTCATGTGCAAGTGTACACTTATTTGGCTTCTCCTCATCAACCTCTTGAATCTGCCATCATGTGTCACACATCTCTTGCCAGTCTGTGGCCTTGCCGCATTGCATTCACTCATAAAAGTTCAGAACATTTTTGGCGTATTCAGCATTCAATATATTTAACTTCAAGATTTCATTCAGTTTGCTATTCAGTTTACTTCCATTATGTTTAATTTCACCTTTTCGTTCCTTGGTTCTCTGTCAGTGACCTGGCTTCTGCTCCAGTCCCACCACGGCTGCCTCCACACAATAAGGGGTCCTCTGCTGGTCTCTCCCTCTCAGCCTCTCTGTTGCTCTCTTGTTTGACCCACATTTTACACAACTGCAACCAATTAATAGGTTGCAGGTGTGTTTCCTCACTTAGGTTTACCAGACCATGATTTAAGGGACATGCCTGATTCGGTGCAGGCATCTTCTTCATCCTAGTACCAAATTGGTAATGTGATGGTATAGTGTTTATTACTCTCAGTCTCCTCTTCCTCGTCCCAGTACCAAGTACCCAGTCTTTCATAATGGTTGGGGAAGGGTTAGGTTGAGCATTAATAGGGTCACTAATTGGGAAAGGGGGATACCATCTCTCACCTGTGGGTACCCCACTCCCAATCCCCGATGACCCTCCACCCAAGTGATCCTCCTTCGCTTCTCCACCCCCAGGGTCGGGATCCAAGTTCAATGGCCTTTCCCTGTCCACCTGCACAGACCATTCAGGGGGTTTAGGAGTGAGCATACCCTCAGGTTCTCACAATAGTCTTGAGTGGCTTGTCCAATAGGAATATTAGAAATGGGATGGGTGCATAAGGCTGCATACTGTATGAAACAATTATTACACACAGGTGGTTGTATTGGTCATGTTCATTGTGTTCTTAAAATCATGACTGTACAGTTGTGAAACCCAGAGGAGATATATTTAGGCGTACATTACTTTGCATGCTGGTAACTGTAGGCTTACATTCAGTAAGGATAAATGAAGCTACAATCATACTCCTTTGGCCCAACATGTTGCTATAGCGATTTATCTATTACCAGGTTCATTTATTAAGTGGTTTGGGCATGCTTCAAGTCCCATGTGAAGAAATGAAATGTAAGCTTTGTGTTTGTTTCACACTATTTACAAGCATGTCACTTTCCTTCCATGGCTCCACCGTTAGCTCCACCCAATCACTCTGCCGCAACCACGTATGAAATGGGTTTCCAGAAGACATTTGTTCTGTTTTTCCTAATGCTGAAAATGGAGAAAAAAAATCTGCATTAAAGACAATTTGTGCTAATGGCCTAAGATTCTGGGAGTGCGTCATACTTTTTTGTGTCATTTTCATGGGTATGCAGTAATAAAATTGCAGCAAAAATGTCACCTTTACAAAAAATCACGGCAAAAATGCTGTGGTTTGACATGGTTAAGGTGTACCCCATTATACCATTTAAGGGGAGCAGGGGTTGTGGGTGTGTCCCCCGCTTCCTTTACATGGATGGCGGCGGCAAAACCACGGCCTCTTTGCCGCGATTTTTTGTGTAAACTGCCATTTTTGCCACGATTTGAACACATGGAACCACTTTCAGGGTCTCTTTTACTGGCAAGTTCTCTGCTTAGCAGCCTGTTGTTGGTAATTCATCACTAGGAACACCAAATATGATGGGTGGATCGTTTTTAAATACGTTTTACCACTGGTGGTACTCTGGACAGCCTTCCACACTACCGATTTTTAACCCATTTGTGCCATTGTAGAAGGGACCAACCATATGAAAATCGATCATTCTCTGCCACCGACTGAAGAAGCCCAGCCCAAACTGTGACGCCAGGTCCCCTCTGCATGGAAACGCAAGAAACCCCACACAGGTCTATCAGTGAGGTGCAGCCTGGCTTCCTTTGGCTCAGAGAACAAGAGACCCAAGTCTTGGCGTACGCTCTCTCACACAGGGAGACAAACTATAACCACAAAGGGGGATGCATGAAAGGTTTTGAATTCATTTTCACCTCTGGCTGTGCCATTGGGCAACGTTCCACACCAACATTTTTTTAACACGTCTTTGCCATTGCAGAAGAGGACCAGCCATGTGCAAATCAGACAGATACTTCCACCAATGGGAGCAGTCCAGCCCAAAGGGCCAGACCAGGTCCCTCTGCAAAGAGACACGAGCAACGCAGACATGTTTCAGCCTTTTTGGGTCGCACCCTTGAGGCGAAGCTGGGTTTCCTATGGAACACGCCAGCAAGGGGGTGGAGCTCGGGAAGGTGGTGGGATTTCTTTGCCCTGATTGGCTTCTGCTAATGGGCGGATTCTCCTCCTAACTAGCCCAGCGAGAAAGCAGTGCTGGGAAGAGAGAGCAAGAGGGGGGGGGGGGACGAAAGCGCACATACTCGCTCGCCTCCGGTTGGCACTGGTTTATGTTTGGACAAAGTTCAAAATGGCATCTAACCAGGAATGGCATAAAATAAATAAATGGATGTGGTAAATGTTTTGCCCCAAAGAAAGAAAAGGAATGACTACCTTTACAAAAAACCTACATTCTGCACTAGCATTCCAACACACTTCTGACGAGCGCAGCATAGATCTTTCTAAGCTATTTGTGGGGCAGTGTATTGGACATTGAGGGCCCGTTTCATGGATTTTTTTGCAGTGCAAGGTTCATTGTGTACTGCAAAAATGACGTTGCACTAACTTTGCACTGCAAAAACATACTTTGCACAGTTCCATGAATCACGGTTTGTGTCGGCAGTGCAAAGTCACTTTGAACCATGCAAACAATTCCATTTATTCGGGCGCTTGGTGTGTTCCCAGGGCTCATCACTTAGAAATCAATCTCTGCCCAGGCGCGGACTTGCCTATCGGGCAATAGGCCCATGGCCGAACCAAAAACACAAAATGCTGGTAGATTGGACCTGTGTTGCTGAATAAATATTCTCTAAATGCATCAACCTTTATCAAAAAACTCCCCCTGGGTTACTATTCAAATAGTGTCTCAAAAGGACTGAATAGCCAATTGCAACTGTGGGCCACCTTTTCATTAGTGCCCGGCACAATTTTATGATGAAGTCTGACCCTGTATCAGCCTCTTGCTCTGCACATCGTTCCTTAATTATTTCCCCATTGATTTTGTACATTTGGCAAAAAATGAATTAGGCATAACGACATATAACCTCTGCATGCAATAACAAGTGTTTATACCATTTGATAATGTGCACATTAAAAATAGGAACGTAATGGTCTGAGCCCCTCAGCTTAAAGTTGAAGTGTGACACGTGTCATTCATCTCTATCCTCTCTCTGTCCCCCCTCTCTCTCTCTCTCTCTCTCTCTCTCTTTATCTCTCTCTCTCTTTCTGGCTCTCTCTCTTTCTGTGCCCTTTTCACAGCAGTACAAGCTTCCTAGAGAGGGCAAGCAGGCTGGAAAAAAGAAAGCAGAGAAGGGAGGGAGACCTTAGCCAATGGCAAAAGCACAAAGAGAGACGACGCTGTGGGAAACCAACAGGGAAGGCAGAAAGGGGGCAGACAAAAAGAAGAGGGCAGAAGAAAGTGGGCGAGAACAGAAAGGGCCAGCGAGAAAGGGAGTTGAAGCGTTTAATGTGTTATTGTGAAAGTGAACCTGTTCCCGGCCCTTGCAGGGTTAAACCCCCGGGTCCGCCTGCCCTAGAGGCGGACCCTCATGACGTGAGAGGAAGAGTGGAGTTATGGGTAAGAGGCGAGGGCGCCAGTTCCAGTTTAGTTGTGCATTAGAATAAAGCTGTTTAAATTACTCTCCGTGCGTATGCGTTTCCTTTCATCAGATAACCGCAAAATTGGCGACGAGGACCATCCAGTATACGCCGGAGTCCTCCTTCGGCCATCCGCCGCATCTCCTCCTCCTGCTTGCAGCCCCGAGAGACGGGACTCCTCCTTCGGCAATCCGCTGACATCCTCCTCCTGCCCGCGGCCACGAGTGATGGGATTCCTCCTCCGGCAATCGGCGAACTCCCTCCTCCTCCCTGGGGCCTACAGACACACGCCGTCACGCGTGGGCGGAGTTTGCCTTCTTCAGCAGTCTGCTGCATCTCCTTCTCCCTGCACGAAGCAGAGAACTCTGATTGCCTGCTCCACGACGGGTGGCACCCTGCCAGGTCTCCTCCCTCCTCAGCCTACACACGCGATACACAGGGTCGCAGGCAGTCTAACAGAGGCACCAGCGTGGGCCCAGGCAATCTGCCGGCCCCACCTTCCCCTCCTTCACGTATTACAGTTGCCAGGGAGCATGTCGTGGACCTGGATGAACGTGCTTTAGCCATCTGGTGCAAGCACACAGATTCTACAAAGGGTGCTCACCCCTCTGCTGTGGACACCGCAAGAGACACCGACGCTTGCCCTGGGATACGGCTTGGCAACTCGTCAAAGCTATCACAAGCCACATGCACCGGTGAGTGGACCCAGCCCACACCCAGGGTGCTGCACCACACTCCACGCCAGGACACGCCTCGCCTGGTTTGGTCTAGCATATCCTGTGCCCACCAGTATTCCGGGGCTCCAGTAGTGCACCCTGAGCGCAGCCACCAGCGCATTACCACCTGTGTGTCGCATAAGAGTCCAGCCAACTTGTAAGATGAGCAACCCGGCATCACCCCAGCCGGCCCGCGCAACGAAGTTGATTCAACTACGGTTGCCGCCACCGTTCACGATGACCCCTCAGGCCACAAAGGGGCCCAGATGGACCGAATGGATGGAGGATTTCCAGCACTTCGTAAGAGGATCGGGGGACGGCGATTCTCCCAACATCAGAGACATTTTCCTCAACCTGGTGGGGGGCGAAATCAAAACCATAGTAAAGACAATCCCCGCAGCTGAACAAAACAACTTTGCCAAACTTATCAAGGCACTGGACAAACTCCTCATTATTGAAGTAAATAGGGATTACGAAAGATATCTGTTCAACCAGTGTACACAAAAACTACAGGAGACAGTGGATGAATTCATTACCCGCCTAAGAGTAAAGGGAGCCCACTGCCAATTTGACGCATTTTCACTCGAAGAAGCAATACAACTCAGAGTCATTGAGGGCTGTCTCTCGCCCGCCCTCAAAAAGCAACTACTGGTAAAACCACTCACCATTCCCAAAGTGAGCCCCCCAAGCAGCCTCCATGGGCGGCACCGGCAATCCCAAGCAAGACACTACTGAACTCATAGCAGCCATCCAGTCACCCCGCCAGGGTGACAGAGGACAGCAGGCATATAGACCGCACATTCCACGAGTCCCGCGTCAGCAGAGGCAGTGCTACCATTGCGGAATGCCATTCCCACATTCGGGGTCATGCCCAGCTCTATCACAACGATGCACAAACTGTGGAAGGGAAGGACACTTTCACTCAGTGTGCAGAGAAGGGATACCATTCACTCCAACACGCCCACAAGCACCCACCAGGACACCATTTCCGCCTCCGTCCCCACAATATAGACAGCCAAGATACTACCAGCAGAACCTACGGCGGTTCGTCAGAGCCATCGATGAGTACCAAGGCTATGAGTATACAAACACACCCAAACACTCAGACCAACCTCGTTACCTAACAGATGAATATGACAATCCACCGGAAGAATTTGGGGACAAGGGATACCACCAGGACGTTACGGCAATCGCCTATGGCGCATACCAAGACCCGCACAATCAGGATGAATACGTCAACCTAATATTTGACAACGAGGAAGCCAGAGAGGCCCCCAAAATCCCCATCAAGATGGATAACAACCTATTCCTGTTCATGGTGGATTCTGGCGCCACTGTAAACATCATGGGCGAACAGGACTACGCCAAGATGGCAAACCCACCGACGCTAGAGCCGTCAATGTCACACATTTTCCAATGGGAAGCCGCCACACCCCTACAGACAATTGGAGACTTTACACGCCGCCTCCTCCTGAACGGGCGTCAAGTAGACACCACCATCCATGTCATCCGCTCACTTACTAGGAGTCGATGCCTACTCAGCTACCACACAGCGTCCCGTTTAGGGCTGATCGAAATCCATGTAAAAGCTGGTGACACCATCACTGCAACATCAGACAGACAAGGCCCCAAAGGCTTTGTCGGAGCTCCTTCATGGAAATCAAGCAGGCCCTCACTGAAGCACACTGCCTTGCTTATTTCAACCCGTTGTGGCACACAGAAGTGATCGTGGACGCAAGCCCTGTTGGCCTAGGGGCCATACTGGCCCAAACAAGTGGCGCGGATGTGAACCCCAGACACGTGGTTGCGTATGCAAGTATGGCACTGTCAACCCCGGAAATGGCATATTCCCAGGTAGAAAAAGAAAGTCTGGCTGCTGCCTGGGCATGTGAGCACTTTCACAACTTTCTCATTGGAAAAAAATTCACCTTAATCACGGATCATCAGGCCCTTCTCTCCTTGTTCGGCAACACTCACACCAAGATGCCCCCAAGGATCGAGCGGTGGGGCATACGCCTCCAGGAGTATGACTATGACATTATTCACCGACCCGGAGGCGACTTAAATCCTGCCGACTATTTGTCATGGCACCTGGTCGGGGCCCCGATCACGCTCAAAGGAGACTGTCGCATACGTGCAATACATTGCGTTGAACTCGCTGCCGCCGACCTTATCACTCAAGACGGTTGCGGCCGCGTCCGCTGCAGACCCCACAACCGCACTTGCGATCAGCCTCACGACAACCAGCAAGTGGAGAGACTACAGGAGAGCAATGCTGGCCCACCCGGGGGTGAGCAAACAAGAAATCGAAAGACTGGCCAGAGTACACAGTGAACTAGTGGTAAAAGACAACAACATCCTACTCAGAGGATGCAGGATCGTCATCCTAGCCACCCTAAGGAATGAGGTTGTCCGTACTGCACATGAGGGACACAAGGGGGCCGAAAACACCAAGAAACAAATAAGATGTCATGTCTGGGTTCCGTTCCTAGATGCCGCAGTCGATGAATGGGTTAGCAACTGCCATGCCTGCCAATGCACGTCACCAGCGGAAGCCCCGGCACCATTACAGCACACACAGATACCTGACCACCCTTGGGAACGAGTAGCCATGGACTTTTACGGACCCACAGAAACAGGTGACTATCTCTTGCTCCTGATAGACGAACACTCACGGTTCCCAATACTAAAGAGTCTCGACTCCACAGCATTTGCCGAAGTGGCAGCTGCATTAGAAGAAATACTCAGTGAATGGAGAATTCCCAGAGCAATTAAGTCCGACAATGGACCCCCATTCTGCAGGCATGAGTTCGGAACACTGGCGAAGCATTTGGGATTTAACGATATGAAAATCACCCCTCGCTACCCGCAAGCAAATGGGATGGCAGAGCGATTCATGGCTTCGATCAAAAAGACGATCCAGAGAGCGAAGATTGAATCAGTCAACACCCATCAAGCGCTATGTCGCCTCCTCAGAGACTATCATAACACACCACATGAGGCTACAAACAGGACACCTGCTGAACTCATGTTCCGCTATGAGGTACGAACCCGCATCCCATGGAACATGGCAGCCAGGGAGCCTCCGGATAGTGAGGTGCTCCGAAGAGATGCAGAAGGGAAAGAAAGAACCAAACGAGACACGGATGCCAGGCGGAGAGCGACGCCAAAAGACTTTCAGATAGGCGATGAAGTTCTGGTACAACAACCAATGCTGCGCAAGACAGACTCGCGATTCGCATTAAGCCCTTTGAGGGTCACCGCCATAAAGGGGATGATGATGACAGCTCAGGACCAAGACAAAGCCATCACGAGGAACTGCCAGCAGTTCAAACACTATGTAAAGAGAGAAGGCACGAGGCTCCAGAGAGACCCTTGTCCCCAGAGCCGTGGGTCCCGAGAGATGATCTATGGACCCCTCCTGATGGTGGGTTTGGGGAACTTGAGCCAAGCATAGAAGTGCCGGGCACAGGGAGGTCAGAGGCCCAAGATGAGAGACCCTGCCGAGTCATCAAGAAGCCAGTACGGCTCGTTGAAGAGTGTTGATGTTTGGACATATTTGTCCGGGGGTGGTGTTCCCGGCCGTTGCAGGGTTAAACCCCCAGGTCCGCCTGCCCTAGAGGCGGACCCTCATGACGTGAGAGGAAGAGGGGAGTTATGGGTAAGAGGCGAGGGCGCCAGTTCCAGTTTAGTTGTGCATGAGAATAAAGCTGTTTAAATTACTCTCCGTGCGTATGTGTTTCCTTTCATCGGATAACCGCAACCGAACCTGCCTTGAATAAGGAGGCCTTTCGGCAGCAGACATTGAGAGGAAATCCATTCTGTAGATCAGTGTGTACTCTCTGGCAGAGTACCCTCCATCCTTTCTGCGCACAGCGTGCTTTGGCTGCTACATTATCATGAGATAGCTCCAGCAAATATGGACGCAAGTCTGTCTCAACGCGTACTCGCTGCTGTTCTTTCCCCGGCGGGCGCACTTAAAACTAGACAGACATAGGCACCCACACCTGATAGAAGGTCAGGGTAAGGAGAAGGACGGGGTCCAGCCACTGAGCTTTTCCCAGGGACAATGGAAACTGGCAAACCCTCGGTTAGAGCACACCTGGTCATTACATGACCCAGAAACCTGGAGCCATATCTTGCGTGGTGCGAAGGCGCCTTCCAACGCTCATACTTGGTCCGGCTACTGTTTAGCCTCCTCCCTTTGAACTCTGTAACTGGGACATGGCAGGTGCCGGGAATTGAACCACAAGCTGCCCCTTCCGACCAATGGATATTGAAACGTTGGGTGATTTAGTTTTTTCATTCTTTTATTGTTTTTATACTACATTTCGCAAAAGGACCCCGATTCCAGTTTGGCAATCCAGTGGGTTCTATCAACTTAGGCTGCCACTACTACACTGCTCATTATTGCAAGATGAATGCATAACCTGGGCCCGCATTAGTTTATCCGACAGGCACTTCAACTCTGGAAGTGGTATACCTGTGACGTCGAGGATAAATAGTTTTAGGAATAGTTGAATATTTTTAATATTTCATGTTTTTCCCAGTAATTTGCATTAGATGTTCTGGTAAAACAGAAGTAAAACTGTAATTCTCTTGGAATGGGTGTACCTAGACACATTCCGTTGGGATATGCTCCATGACCCAAGGGTCATGTCTTGGACACCTGTTGTTCTACATCTTATAGAGACGTGTAAAGTCCTGTCGCATAATTATTGGATGCAAAGAAGATTTTGATATCTTATTGTCCTCGTAGTTATCCTTCTTCTTACAGTGATGTATAAATCTTCTGAGCATAACTCTGGGATGTAAAGACAACGCTGATATTTTATTGTCCTCGCAGTTCTAGGAAAGTTTTGTAGTTCTACCTTAGCTGGAGTTTTTTGCGAACCATTTTGTGAACCCTGAGTTATCTAATTTAACCGTTTTCTAAGCTATCATGTACATTTTATTTATTTTTTGCCAATATTGTTTTGTTACATTTGCGTGATTTTACATCAAATTCCTCACTGCCTGCAACAGGTGCCATTAAGCTAATAATTGTATTCTTTTCTCTGTGTTAAACAACTCTGTGCGATTTTAATTCAAATTTTGTATTGTTTGTAACTTTTAAATTTCAACAAAATAGTTAATGACATTTTGTAAAGGTTACTTGTAAACAAATAAATAAATAACAAATATTTCTTTTTTTTTTAAGCTGACGCTGCATCCCTATAAAACCAGAATCTTGAATGCAGTCCATCTATTGTTTACATTCGATTGAGTTCTAAGATGTAAATCGAGCGCCAGTTTTTGGTGTATGATGTGTATGACAGTATTAAGCGTTTTACTTGAACGAACTGTGTTTTAGGATTATTGTTTCTACAACCGAATAAACAATGTCTGAGAATTGCAAAAGTGGAACGGCCTTGAATAAAGCGGCCTTTCATCAACACATTAGGAGTCTGAGGCCTCTCAACCTAGCGCTGCTCGCCCCACAAAGCTTTGCAGAATCTCTGGTGCCAGACAGTGATCTTTTTCACATGCGAGTCCTTGAGTTTTTGAGGGTGTTGCAGGCTTCTCGGTATCTGGCTCATGTTTGTGGTGTCTCTGGGCTCCCCCTGCCGGATTTGGGTCTCCCTCCCTGCCTTGCCTCTGTGCCTCACCAAACGTATAAATACTTGTCATTGCAGATAGGTATCTCAAGGTATTTATATGCAAGAGGCTGATTATAGTCACTGCGTAATGCACTCCTTCTGAAAAATCAAAAAACGTGTGTATTTCCAAAATCCAGAGAGAAAAAAAAGAAGCACTTCAGTAGTTTTCCAAAGGATCAATGTTTGGTTCAAACTCGTACACTGCTTTCCAATCCCTGCATAAGGGGATGCTGTTCACTGAAACTCTGCATGTAAATAGCATGAAATGACACGTCTGAAGAACTTCCCCACTCTGCAGTTTCTGGTTATTTATATTCACTGCTTCAATTAAGTAGCGACATATTATGACATGAAAATAGCTGTTATAAAGAACTGAAATGATGGCCCATCACCACAGAAGTCCTAGTCATGATAATGGCATGCATTGTAATACTGTGACTTGATTATGGCTACTTAAGTTAATTCTTTTTTTGTGAATATGTTTGGGTTTAAATGGATATCATGTTTTCAAAACTGGTGCGATGGTATACCACATGCTAATGTGATCTTTTGCTTTCTCCCCTTGTAGGAACAGATACGGGCCTTAGACCATGAAGTAAACACCTTTGTGGACTACATGTTTGGACCTCGAGGTACATTTCTGTTCTGAAACTACAGTACTTACAAATGGCACATTGCTGATGTGATGCCGGGACATACACAGAAGTACACTATTTGTAATGTTTGCTATTGATCTGATGACTGGGGACAGTCCATTGGAAGGCACACATCAGTTGTGTACAGATGGGCAAGTTTAAGTGTTTGCAGTGTTTGGGTATATGATTATTGTCATGCATGGACACATTCAATTATCCAAATGCAACCTCTTATTCACAATATGACTGTTGTTGTTGATTTTTTTGGGGGGTGTCAGATTTACCAAGACGTTACTCTGACTTAATCTCCGTGATTTAGACCTATTCAATTCGGAAAGAAGTTACTCTGACTTACTCTTCGTGATTTAAACCTGTAGCGGGCTATTCAATTCGATAATAAGTTACTCTGACTTAATCTTTGTGATTTAAACCTGTAGCGGGATATTCAATTCAGAAAGAAGTTACTCTGACTTAATCTTCGTGATTAAACCTGTAGCGGGCTATTCAATTCGGAAAGAAGTTACTCTGACTTAATCTTCTTGATTAAACCTGTAGCAGGCTATTCAATTCGGAAAGAAGTTACTCTGACTTAATCTTTGTGATTTAAACCTGTAGCGGGATATTTAATTCCGGAAATTAGTTACTCTCACTTAATCTTCTTGATTTAATCCTGTAGTGGGCTATTCAATTTGGAAAGAAGTTACTCTGACTTAATCTTCTTGATTTAAACCTGTAGCGGCCTATTCAATTCGGAAAGAAGTTACTCTGACTTAATCATTGTGATTTAAACCTGTAGCGGGATATTCAATTCCGGAAAGAAGTTACTCTGACTTAATCTTCTTAATTTAATCCTGTAGCGGGCTATTCAATTTGGAAAGAAGTTACTCTGACTTAATCTTTGTGATTTAAACCTGTAGTAGGCTATTAATTTCGTAAAGAAGTTATTCTGCCTTAATCTTCTTGATTTAAACCTGTAGCTGTCTATTCAATTCAGAAAGAAGTTACTCTGACTTAATCTTCGAGATTTAAACCTGTAGCAGGCTTTTAATTTTGGAAAGAGGTTACTCTGACTTAATCTTCGTGATTAGCGGCGGGCTATTCATTTCGGAAAGAAGTTACTCTGGCTTAATCTTCTTGATTTAAACCTGTAGCGGGCTATTGAATTCAGAAAGAAGTTACTCTGACTTAATCTTCGAGATTTAAACCTGTAGCGGGCTATTCAATATGATTTGCTCTTAATAAGTCAGCAGTAAGTTAGAGTTAGTCACTTCTTCAATCACAAACTGCTCTGCTTCTTTTCTGACAGAAATACGTTTCTATCTTTTCGTGATATTGGTTTTATGCTCTGGTAATTGAATGCAATTGTGCGGATAAAGTTTCTGGAACATTATTTTCCTCAACTACACCAGTATTTTGTGGCCAGACGGGTGAGTTTCTTTAAATCTGAGAATTCTGCGTATTTGTAGGCTAACATTCATTTCCTTCTGTTTATCGGTTGAGCTCTGAAGGGGAGAAAGCCACTTATGGAGGGGTGGATATCCCGGAGGATTCCCTGATGATCCACCCACTCCTCGGAATGGCTTCATGATGTACTTAAGGCTGGCACCATGATGCCATATTGGGTGAATAGCAGCCCTCTATGAAGATCATCATCTACTTGCTATGACAATGCTCTTAGTGAGCCACAAGATACATCCAATACATGTTCAGTCTTTATACAAAATGGTTTTGCAAAACACAGACATTTGTGCCTGCAGTCTAGGTGATGTTCTTGGACACTTTGCTTCATCCTTTGAAAGGGGGCTCCCGCCCCCTTAGCCCAGTCGCTCTACTCCAACAGATCTCACTGCAGTGGGAATTCACCATATCCATGCTGTCCCTACTGTCTGCTCTGTCCCTGTCCTACAGAGGGCCTTAAAGCAGTGCCATACCTCTCTGACTCCCTTAGGGACTTCCTTAGGGTTAGTCTGGTTGTCCTGGCAACCTTTACATCCAAACGACCATCTCACAACCATTGCCTCTCTCCTTTCTCTCTGTCTCTCTATTATCACTCTCTCCCCCTTGTTCTGTTTCCAACTTCCAGATCTCTCCCCTCACTCCACGCTCAGTCTCCTGGTTGTATCTCTCTCTCACCTCCTGTCTCTACTCTCAAGCTTCCTCCTGCCTTATTCACTTGCCTCGAACTCCCATTCCTCCCAACACTGCTGCTGTCTCTACTCACCTACACCCAAGTGCCTCTCACTTGCTTTTTCTCTCTCACACTCCTACTCTCCCCCCTGTTCTCCCTCCAAAATGACCTTCAGTAGCTCTCTCGGCCATTCACAAACAAACTGCCTAATTGGTACCACTCCCTCAGTCCAAACACCTTACCTTCACTTCCTCCAAATACTCCAAAAGCCTCCCCCAAGTCCTCCTCACCTGCTACACCCTTCTCTCCAGTCTCTTAGTCTTCTTCCATCACTGCCAACATCATCTAAACACCTCTCAATAGATTCTGCTGGCTTTTTATTGTCCTTCTCTTCCTATCTAAAAGCTTCCTTCTGCTCCCAGTGGTTAATCAAGTCAGCAGCTTCCATGAGACAACCCTTGTCTGAGCTATACCTTGTGGGCAGATCCTCCTCTGATAGTCTTCATAGGAACCTTTTGCCCACCCTCTTTTCAGCCTCCATCTTTGCCATGCGATCCATGAGCTCGCTGAGCTTATTTGTTCTCTGTGTCTCCCCTTCACTCAGTAAGTAAGTGATCCCACACATTTTGTGGAGTTTTCCAATGACTCCCCTATTCTTGGGCAGTATCCTGCTAGTTTGTGCTCTGCCGTACCTGCGCCTTCATTCCCCTGTAGCCAGGCTGTGGTTTGTGGGTTAGGTGTTGGGTCACCCATTCAGTTCCTTTACAGGGAAGGGTAGGCCATTTCTATTTAAGCAACGAGTTTTCTCCTCCTGCTCCAGAACGAGTCTGTTCTGTGCGACACAGGTGCATTGTGGTACTTGTAGTTTTTTCTCTGGTGCTGCTTTCCAGGTCTGATGAGCCTGGTGCATTCTGATAGTTGTAGTCTCTTGAGAACCACCTGGAAAAAAGTGATACATAAGAGATGTGCAGTCCAGAGAGAACAGTGGTTGGCATTGGGGATCACTCTAGGTGTGGGCTATGATAGAACCATACGACTCTGGCACTCCCTCTTGGAAGAAAACATGGCCATTAAGTGCGATATAGAAGCCATTGACGGTTGTAATGTCCTCAGTTTCTAAAGGTACAGAGTTCCGTGGATGGGAAGCAAGGAGGGAGAATGAGCAAAAGTGGTAGGAAGCACAGGTGGATAAGGATTGTTAGGTTAGGAAAGACTCTGCAGTCTATATAGTGTTAGGGGCTAGAAAGGAGGAGACACATTCACACATCATTCACCAGAGTTAAACACACAGAAGGAATTTAACTAGAGAGCGATTTTTGGGCCTTAGTGTTGTTGAGCAAGGGCTCTTCCATGCAGTAATGCCCTGCCGTTCTGAGGAAATGGCCCAAGTGAAGCAAGGGCATTACTGGGGTAGCGGGTCATTACCAATAGTACAGCTTGCCTCCAGGGCCATTACAACCATTAATCGTTGGTCGACAAAAGAATAAAGAGGTTAGTGGTGAGCATAAGCTGCATGTTCTGAGCGCTACGAATGGCACTGGCTGTCAGTCAAAGTGTGCAGAGCCATGCTGCTATGGAGAGTGGTCTGAGCGTGGGTAGAGGCGGGGAAGGAAGAGGCTTGAGATGATCGGCAAGCAAGAGCGCGAAGCAGGTGGTACTGGAGGAATGGGAGTAGACTGGAGAAGGAGCCAGGTGGGGAAGAGAGAGGGCAGCAGGAGGGCCAGGTGCTGGATGTTACAAAGGGACTCAGCAGGGGTGCACGGGACCAATGCTAAGGCAACCCCAACCATCTGGCAGGATTGGCCATCGCAAACCAAGGGAGTGAGGCCGGACTACGGGCCGGCCGGGACCACCAACAGGAGCATCCTTGGAACAGCTGGCAGGCTGCTTAGCAACCACTGATGGAAAGGCGGACGAGCAGCAAGTTAGCCGGCTGTGGAGGCAAGGGCATGCTATTGAGGTCGGGCTCTAAAATGAACAACCACTCCTTTCTCCCTGGGCCCAGAAACCTGCTATATCTCAGCACCTACTTAGCTGGGAGATCCCGGCGGGCAGGGGGTGCCATTCATGGGAAGCAGAGCGCAGTTGACACCTGTCGTTTCTTCTGGGTCTCTGCAGGGTCCCTTCCAGGACTAGCAAGCAGAGTACTGGAAAGGCAGGGAAGAAAAAGAGAAGTAAAGGAACGCAGGAATTCCCTGTGAAGGGATTAACTGAGGTTCTAGACCAGGACAGAGCCTGTAGGCAGGTGTGAGAGCAAGGTCAGAGCCAGAATTCATGCAAAAAGAGCGTATAGGGGAATTCACAAGTTTACACACGGAAAGTAGCTGGGTTTGTAAAAGGATGAGGTAGAACCCCACAGGGCAACATGCCGGGCCCATGAAAATCACAGCAAAGTAGGAGCAGAGAAGCAAAAGTCGCCTCATGGCGGAGGTGAAGTCGGATGTTGCATATGCTGGGTGCGGCCTCTGACAACTGCAGACCCGGAACGAGGAGAAGGACAGGTTCTTGTCGGCCCGGCCAGGTGTAGACACCTGAAAGCTGGGAGCAGAGAACCACAAGAGGCTTCATGGAGGAGGTGACCTTGGTGTCTGCGAACGATAGGAGAAACCAGTGACATCTTCACACCAGGGAAGGAGGAGGGCGACGGGAAACAGTATGACATGGCGTCACCACGAAAACAAGGAGCCACAGGATGCAGCGGAGCAGATCCCAGGAATGGCAACAAGTCTCAGTCATGGGGACGGACATGTTGCAAAGGCAAACACACTGGCTCCCTTGGCCCTTTCAACGCCTCACTCAGGGAGTGCCTGCTTGTCCCCAGCCATGGACCTACTCAGGGGCTGGCACCAGAAGCACTTGAAAGGTATTGAAGCGAGCAAGGTGCCATGGCACCCATTCGAACACAGGAAATGGGGCTTTGCCCTGGCAAATCAAGTCAGTATTTCTCACAGCATGGTTGGACGCTCAACATTTTAAGGCTCTTAATGTGTGGATAACCACCTCACATTAAAGCCCTCAATGAAGTTGGGAAAGGATCTTGGGAGGTTTTAGGGTGTACAGGTAACCATGTAGAGAGGAGCAAAGTTAAAGACGAGGAGTCAGATGAGCAGGCTGCAGCAATAATCGAACCAGATAAGGTCGAGGTGGCAGTGTGTGTTTGGATAGAGTGAAAAGTGAGATGGACACAGATTTTAATGACATCGAGGAGGGAATGTATGTATGTCAGATGTAGCAGTAAAGGCGATGAACGGCTAAAGTCTCATACAGTAAAAGAAACCCCCCCCAGATTGAGAGCCCTGTTGTATGAGCTAAGGGATTCAGGAGGCAAGGCAAGGGAAGAGTGGAAAAGGTGATGAAGGTATGTGTCATGAATCACAGGGTGCGCCCCTTTTGGGCCTCATGGTCCCTGTCACAACGGGTTTATACACATTAATACCTCCAATATGGCCATCCAACGCATTCCCTTCTCGCTCCATGCGTTGGACGTAACCTTTCTCTATTTATAGACCACGCCTTCCGCGGCTCTGCGCGTCTCAATGCTATTACGAAGTAGCGACCAGACGTGTGCTCCATAGCTCGCGGTTTTTCTCCTATACACTCTGCTTTCCCTTCCTTGAACCCCCCCCCCCTTCTTCTTCCTCCTGGATTCGAGTTCTAGCGAACTTACCTTGCCTCCTGGATTCCTGGATTCGGCCTCCTGGAAAACTGAACGCATTCTGGATTCGGCAGAGACACGGGCCGCCTTCTTCAAAACCCGTTCCATCCGAAAGAAGGCAGCATCCAAGGATGCCGGTAAAGAACGGATTCAGGTGAGAAGGGGGGAACTCCTTGACAGTTTGAGATGCCACCCAATCGAAAGCGATATCGACATGGAGGCTGCCGTGCAGCACTTGATGCGTCGAGTGCAGGAACTATCAACCGAGGTACAGAATCTGAAAGCGGAGAACGCCGCTCTCAAACAATTGGTCCTATCCCGGGATTCTGCTACAAAAGAGAGTGTTATACTGGGCGGAGTCTTGGATAAATACGACAGCTCAGCAAAGACCCTTTGTGCATTCCTGGATTCGTGCTTGGTTCACTTTACCTTCAAGCCTTACTATTTTGCGACCCCCAGGGCCAAGTTGGGTTTTATAATCTCTCACCTTTCCGGGAATGCCTTGACTTGGGCCACTCCCCTCGTTAACTCTAGTGATGCCCTCCTGGACGATTATGATGGGTTTATACGGGCCCTAAAAGACATGTTTGACCGCCCTGAGCAGGTCTACAGCGCACAAGAACGCTTGTTAGGCTTTCAGCAAGGGGCCCAGGATATGCTCACGTATGTGACCCGATTTAAACGACTGGCAAAGGAAGCTGATTGGTCCACTGAGGCGAGTTTTACCCTGTTCAGGAGAGGATTGGACAAAGAAATTAAGGATGAGCTGGCCAGAGTGGCACGAGCAAGCTCATTCCAGGCATTAATGAATCTTGACATGCAGATTGACTTCCGTATCCAGGAAAGAAAGTCAGAAAAGAAGAAATCCAGGGGAACTCCTTCCAAGGTATCATTTGAGGGTACCCCCAGACCGGAAATCAACCCAAGCCCACTCTCAGAATCCGAGCCCATGCAGATTGGGGCCTTTCGTGGACCCATATCTCCACAAGAGAGAATGATGAGAATTCATACAGGCTTGTGCATGTATTGCGCCTCAGATAAGCATTTGGTTAGGGAGTGTCCTTTAGCACCCCCTCGGCGTTCGGGAAACGCCAGCTCCCGATCCTAGATGGAGCAGAGCTTCGGGAGAGAGATGTTTGCTCCACATCAATTCCATCCTTGAACTCTCCTGGACAAAACAATTTGGTGGTACTACAGGCCTTTTTATCACCATCCAAGAATACAAACTATTCCATTTTGGCCCTGGTAGACTGCGGAGCTACGGGAATATTCATCGATCATGGGTGGGTTGATAAACATCAGATTCCCTACGAAACACGAAGCACCATGCAACCTGTAGAGGCTATCGACGGAAGACCCCTCACATCAGGATCCATAAGCCTTCAGACCAAGGAGATCCAGCTTTCAATAAATCACCATCGAGAGCTGATCAGATTTGACATTATTAAGTCAGCTCATTACCCCTTGGTATTGGGCATGCCCTGGCTACAGAAACACAACCCATAAATCAACTGGTCTGCGGGTTCCCTATTCCTAGGCTTTGAGTTTTGCATGTCTCATTGTCTATCCCTAGAACCTCCATTAACACACCCAAAGGAACCAACAAAGGAACAACATACACCACTAATGATATCCAATGTCATGCAAGTTCCTGAAGTCTACCAAGCATATGCTGATGTGTTTTTGACTGCCATTGTCCAGGCCTTACCCCCACACAGACCTGAAGACTGCGCAATAGATACGGAACCCTCTGCAGTGATTCCCTTCGGCAGGATGTTCATTCTTTCCAAACCCGAGAAGAAGGCCCTAAGAGAATACCTGGATACCAACCTTGAAAATGGCACCATAAGACCTTCGAAATCTCCTGCGGTGCTTCTCTATTCTTTGTTCCCAAGAAGGATACCAAGGAACTCAGACCCTGCCTTGATTATTGCGGGCTAAATCAATGTACCCTCAAGGATCGGTACCCGTTACCCCTGATTTCGGATATCCTTGAAGCCGTGAGAGGCGCAGTGATATTCACCAAGTTGGATCTCAGGGGCGCCTATCATTTGATCCGTGTCAGGGAAGGAGACGAATGGAAAACCGCCTTCAGAACACCCTTTGGCCATTTTGAGTACCTAGTCATGCCCTTCGGATTGGCTAACGTCCCGGCAATTTTCCAACGCTTTATGGATAGGGTGTTCTCTGACATGCTGTTTCTCTTTGTTATTGTATATCTGGATGACATACTGATCTTTTCCAAGGATCCTAAACAACATGAAGAGCATGTGAAGGCAGTTTTGCAGAGACTCCGAGATCATAAACTCCTGGCCAAACCTGAAAAATGCTTGTTTCATGTGACCTCCGTTCACTACCTAGGGTTTATTCTTACCCCAGAAGGAACTGCTATGGACCCTTCAAAGGTAAAAGCCATATTGACCTGGCCTGCTCCTACTTCCGTGAAACAAATTCAATCTTTCTTGGGACTTGCCAATTTCTACCGGAAATTCATATCTAATTTCTCAGAGATAGTTCAACCGATTGTTGCTCTCCTGAAGAAAGACACTCCTTTCCTCTGGTCACCACCACAAGTTATGGCCTTACAGCCTTTAAAGACAGAGTTTACACAAGCTCCTATCTTGGCTCAACCCAATACTAGCCGTCCTTTCCTGGTAGAAATGGACGCTTCAAATTATCCCATTGGCGCAGTCCTGAAACAAGAATTAGGAGATAAACTGGAACACCCAATTGCTTACCTCTCACAAACTCTGACTCCTAATGAAACACATTATTCAGTCCTGGAAAAAGAATTGTTAGCCATTCGCCAAGCCTTCACTGAATGGCGACATCTACTTTTGGGAGCTAAACATCCAGTTCAGGTCCGTACTGACCACCGGAACCTTCAGATTCTACAGTCTTTGGAGTGTAGGAACAGTTGTCAGGCGCGTTTGGCATATTTCTTTGCCCAGTACCAGTTCCATATCACTCACGTTCCTGGATCACAAAACCTGATCGCCGACGCCTTATCTCGAAGACCTGACTACGAGCCCACTGAAGACAAGGCATATCCTCAGATATTTTCCCCCAACGATCTTTGTGGCCCAGGAAGTCAACCTCCTCGAAGAAATCCAAGCCCAAACCCAATCCTCTGATCTGTGGAAGGACAAATCCAAAAGAAATCCTTGGAATGTAAAGGTCCGGGAAGGTTATTTGTTCAAAGACAATCTGTTGGTCATCCCTACAAAAAGACCACAACAGAGAATAATTAATCTCTGTCATGATACCCTACACTCCGGACATCGTGGTGTCACCAATACCCTCCGTCTGATACAAAGGCAATTCTGGTGGCCTAGGATGAGACCCGACGTATGGCAGTACATTCAATCCTGTGTTGTCTGCAACCAAAATAAACACAATAACAAGAAACCAGCGGGCCTTCTACTACAAACTACATTGCCAACTAGGCCTTGGGAGATTATCGCTACGGACTTCATTGTGGAACTGCCACCCTCCCGTGGGTATGCCACCATCATGGTTACCATAGACTTGTTCACTCATATGGCTCATTTTACACCCCTGCGTAAATTACCATCCTCTTCTGAACTAGCAGGAATCTTACTGGAACACATATTCCGTTTGCATGGACTCCCTTCCAAGATCATTTCGGATCGCGGACCTCAATACATCTCACAATTCTGGAAACATCTCTGTCAATGTTTAGGGATCCAACGTGCCCTTTCGTCAGGTTACCACCCTCAAACCAATGGAATCACAGAACGTGTCAATCAAACCCTGGAACAGTATCTTCGATGCTTCGCCACCAAGGTCCAGGATGACTGGTCGCTCCTGATACCCGTGGCTGAATTCGCTTACAATAATTCTGACCATTCGGCACTTATGATCAGCCCCTTTTATTGCAGTTAAGGATTTCATCCGTCGGTCCTACCTTCTGTTCTTCCTCAATCTACACCAGTACCTACAGTTGATTCCTGGATCGAAACCCTTGTCAACATACATAAAGAAGCCAAGGAATTTTTGGAGAAGGCCAGGAAACAGACCAAGAAATATGCAGATTCCAGAAGAAGACCTGGCCCTTCTTATGCAGTCGGAGATCTGATCTGGTTGTCCTCAAAATTACTACCCCGACATCTACGGCCTAGTAAACTGGCCCCTCGGTACTATGGTCCATTTTCCATTAAAGAAATTATAAATCCTGTTTCTTATCGGATCAAATTGCCTGAATCCTGGAAGAAGATACATCCAGTCTTTCACACATCTTTACTGAAACCCTACTATCCATCCTCCCAAAAACCCTCCAGACCTCCTCCTATACTGGTCGATGACCAATTGGAATATGAGGTATCTCGGATTTGTGATTCCAGGTATAGAAGGGGCCAGCTTCAATACCTGGTTGAATGGAAAGGATATCCTCCTAGCGAAAGAACCTGGGAACCTCTCTCAAACATCAAGGCCCCACGGCTGCTCAGAAGGTTCCACCTCATCCACCCGGGCAAACCAGGAGGGAAGGGTCTTCGGTGGAGGCATGCTGTCATGAATTGCAGGGTGCGCCCCTTTTGGGCCTCATGGTCCCTGTCACAACGGGCTTATACACATTAATACCTCCAATATGGCCGTCCAACGCATTCCCTTCTCGCTTCATGCATTGGACGTAACCTTTCTCTATTTCTAGACCACGCCTTCCGCGGCTCCGCGCGTCTCAATGCTATTGCGAAGTAGCGACCAGACGTGTGCTCTGTAGCTCGCGGTTCTTCTCCTTTCCACTCCGCTTTCCCTTCCTTTAACCCCCCCTTCTTCTTCCTCCTGGATTCGAGTTCTAGCGAACTTACCTTGCCTCCTGGATTCCTGGATTCGGCCTCCTGGAAAACTGAACGCATTCTGGATTCGGGAGAGACACGGTCCGCCTTCTTCAAAACCCGTTCCATCCGAAAGAAGGCAGCATCCAAGGACGCTGGTAAAGAACGGATTCAGGTGAGAAGGGGGGAACTCCTTGACAGTATGAATTGAAGATGGAAGAATAATTGCTTTGGTTTTAGAAGCGCTGAGCACCCAGAAATTCAGAGCCATCCACTAACTAATAGATAGCAGATAAACAGTTGCTGAAGTGATAGGACAGCTCATTGGTGAAGGGTGGAGAGGTGAAGACAAATTAAAAATCAGCAGCAGATAGATAACATGAGAAAGCCAAAAGAGGAGAGGAGTTTGCAGAGGGAAGAAGCACAACATGTGAAGGGAATGGGACCAAAGAAAGACACCTACTAGTTGGTGGAGTGCGGAGAAAAGTCCAGTGTTTCAGGATACAGAGAAAGAGCGATGGCCAGGTAGGAGGCCCACCCAGGGAGAGTGTTTCGCTGAAAGCCAATGGGAGAGAGTACTGAAATAAAGGAGGGATGTCCAACTGTATGGAATGTGGTAGAAAGATCAATGAGAATCAGGATTGATGACCGATGGCAGTGTTGAGCCACAGTGAGGGAGCTGGAGTCATGAGTGGGTGCTGCCTCATGACCTGTGGGCTGGAGAACCCAGATTGAGTCCATAGGGATCTGAGTAGTCAGTGATTTGGTTGAAAACGAGATGTTCAAGAACTTTGGACAAGGACTTGGGAAACTAGGGAGATGGGTCAATAGTTGACTGGGTAGCTGTCATCAGCAGTGGGTTTCTTCAGGATGAGTGTGATGGTGGCTACCTTGGAACAGGGTGCAAGATGACATAGGAAAGTAAAAAAGTATAAGAGAGGAGCGGGGTAGGAGAAGGTTGGGGATGCCAGCTCCTTGATTTTTGTGGTGCAATGGGATGAGCAGAAGCACAGCGAGGGTTAAGAAACCAGACGATAGATGCCAACTCAGCGGATGGAAGTTCCACTAGTGAGAAATGGAAAGTCTGTAAACATGAGCGTATACGGAGTGGATGCGGTTAGCTGGTTAGCATAGCTGTCGGACTAAGCTCAGTATTCCGGAAAAGTTGTGAGAGCAAGGAGAGATTTCTTGTGGAAAGAAAGGGGAGCGAAATGTGCAGCTGAGGTGTAGGTTCTGGTGCATGGTTGTCCTCAGCTTTTGGATGGCTGGTGGGATCCCTGTTTGAAGGCGTGGGTGATGGGGAGTGACAACATGTGTGGGGTAATGGTGCAACACGGGAGATGCCAGTGCCAAATTGAATTCCAGAAAGGCCAATTGTATTGAGTTAGCAAGATGTGGAGCGGTGACTTGAAGGAAAGTCATCAGTTGGTCACGTACGAGAGGCATAGAGTCACATTACGATTTTCAATTTGTAAAATTAGAAGGGGGAGATTATAGGAAAGAGAGAGACAGAGAAGTGATTGGTCAGAGGATGTAGTATCAATAGGGGGCTAGAAAAATGAGGGGTGGATGAGAAGATGATGAGATTGAATGAATTATGGAAGTCGGGCACCAAATGGCTACAGAGCAGGCAGCCCAGTTGTAGTTTGTTAGCGTTGATCATGTTGAGGACGGTGAATTCTCCCATTAGGATGGCTCAGACTTCAGTGGAAAGAGATTCAAGGAGGAGGTCAAGATCATGTAAGAGTAGGTTGGCAGAGTGCAACTTTAGGAGGGATTGGTGCGAGAAGTTAAACAGCGATATGCTCGGAAGAAGAGGGGAGAACGTCAGAAAGGGGAAAGAGAGGCAATTAGGGTGACATTATTGATTTTGTGGCCTTCACCAACCTTATCACAGCCAGTCTCAAGAGACTGCACTAGTTGCTCCTCCAGATCTTCCAAATACCTGTATCAGACACAAGGCAGTGAGAACTGCCTGTTCAAAAATCTCACAATCTCCATAGGCCAGCACAACATAAAGAGCAATGCCATAGCCAGACTAGACAACAAGAAGTATAAGAAGTTTAAGGAGAAAACAAGAGTTTTAATTGTTTTCACTTCTGCTTTGGAACAAATACTCTCATACATCAAGATGGCTCCTCCCTTAAAACCTTCAAGAAAGAAATGAAAACTCCACACCAGCTGCTGATTGGCAGACAACAGGCAGACTCTCTAACCCATCCCCAGGTCTCCACCTCCATGCCCAGCTATGCTGGATCCTTCTACATCTATTGTGCAGCGCTGTGTTGCTCCCCAGCTACATCCATGCATTAGAGAACTGTATGCATGCATAGGCGAAGAGAGTGAGAGAAGGTAGCAGAGTGTGAAAGATGGCAAGAGTGGCAGTGTCATGGGCATCCATGTTTCAATGACAACCATCACAGTACGTGGTGGGGGTCAGTAAGAAACAATTTGTTTTACAGAGAGATTGGACATTCCATAACCCCTGAATGTGTGTTCAGTGTGGGAGCAGGAGGAGGTGAAGAGAAGCCGGGTCGCTCCCTGGTAAAGACGAAAGGGGTAGATGAAGGTGTAGTGTGTGGGTAGCTGGATTGGCCAGAGTGCCATTGTGGAGTGGTGAGGATGAGGAAGATATGTTGTGAAAAGGGAGCAAAGGATCAG
The DNA here is from genome assembly GCF_040938575.1 of Ambystoma mexicanum. Taxonomy (NCBI): domain Eukaryota; kingdom Metazoa; phylum Chordata; class Amphibia; order Caudata; family Ambystomatidae; genus Ambystoma; species Ambystoma mexicanum. The sequence continues at coordinate 189,957,199 of NC_090933.1, read as the reverse complement.
TAGAGTTCTTGCGAGGGGCTGCATGTTACCCCCAGGCGAAGAATGTTTAGAGAAACGGTGATGCTGCATAGACGCAAGGTGGTAGAACATTAGGAGAGGATAACGAACATCCTTTGGTAGGTAAATACACACACATAGTGCATGGTGATTGCTGATACCACAGAGGAATGGAGCAACATGATCTTATGGCCCTTGGTCTTTGGATCTTGTTCCTAATAGAGCCAAACGGAGTCACCACAGGATGTGAGACTTTTCTCCATCTGACCTTCTCTGGTGGGAGCCACAAGGCTAGGACACTGTGTATTAGGAAAAGAGTCTGGCCCTTTCTGATCGTAACAAGAAGTCACCCACTCGAGTCCCTCTGATACTTTTGGGTCTTGACTGCAAATAACCGGTCCTGGTGCCCTGGAGAGACTGGACAAGGGGCTGGGGAGCAGTCACATGACCCTGTGGAAGCAAATCATGTTAGATACTGTGCTGTCCACCAGATCTGGAAAGAAAGCATTAAGGTTGTTTGGAGGGGAGCTTTGTCTTTGCTCCACGAGCCTAGCTGGTTGTCCAGTGTGACTGGGTCAGGGACCTGACCGTCTCAAGAGGGAATGGGGACCCCTCCCAACCTGGGGCGGGGCGCCTACCAGTGAGTTTTCTAGAGCTAGTCCTGCCACAGAGGCAGGGCGTGGAAGGTTAGAAGGCCCCTGTCTCTGACAGTTGCAGCCAGGCACAGGTAGAAGGGGCAAGTACCACTTCTTGCTACATACGCATTGTGCTAAATGCTGGCCAATGCTTCTGCTATGAGCTGCCTACCTGTATTCGTGTGCCTCGACAACTCTGCAGGTTAAACAGTTCCAATTCAAGTAAGACAAATGCAGACATCTAACTCAATAAAATGGATGCCATTAAGGGATAAAGAGGCCTATTGTTTAAACGACCAAGTGACAGAAGAGCTTGTGGAAAGAGTGAGTGACAGGCAATTCTCTCTCCAGGCATTTCGTGGAGGCCTGCACATCTTCAGGGTAAACTCAAAGTTATTCACATTGACCCACAAGCGGGCCAAAAACACCCATTGAACGTCAGCTTCCACCCGAAAATCGTATGGTTTCTAAATGGTTCCTTCGGTGACTCGGGCAAACTTGGTGAACAGTTTGAATGTTTAATTTATGACTCGGAAGCCAATCTGAATCCATAAGTCTCCCACCCAACGGGCACCCGTAGTTTGCATTTAGTGGTGTGCTTTCCTACTTCCTCTCTGGGCTTGGCCAGCTTCCAGGGAGGCGAGGCAGGGCTGAGAGGGGGACTTGGGGTATCCAGAAAGACAGGGATGACAGACTGCAGAGCACTCGTTATATAGGTTTGCTTTCTATTAACATTTTGGTTGGTAAGGTGGTTTGTTAGTTTTGTCAAAAAAAAATGTGTTCCAACGTTATTTGCCACCTTTTCATGTATTTTATGGTCGAGTTTTGTTTTTTAGGTTGCACTTTTCTACTTGTTCTAAAAAAAAAAAAAAAGAAAAAGAATAACTGTTTGTGCCACGTTTTCTTTAAGGACATAAGCCTGAGTGATACACTCGACGTTCTCTCCTTCTTGGAGGGCAGACCTAGAGTACACAGACATAACCAATCGAGGAGGAATCGGCAGCAGCTGTGGCTGAGGCTGGAAGGGTTTAGTCAGGAAGAGGGTCCAGCAAAGCAGACGTGGTGTTCCACAGATGCCAACATCATGGTCAGTGGGTTGATTTTACCCTGTCTGATTCGCTGCCCGCTGTACCAATCTTCCATGATGGACGAGAGCAGTGGTTAGGTGGTGTGGGTCGACCTATTGATTGGCTTTGTGATGTGCACAGACTGATGGTTTTGTGACAACCCAAATGTGGATAATGCTAAATACCCTTCTCTGTTTTCTGGTAGACGATTACTGTGTATATCGTTTACGGGCAAGCCGAATAACATGGTGAGGCTCTCGTGGATAGGTGGTTGTTAATGGATACCTTTCTGCCGCAGATTCCTTCCCTTTTGAACTAGCTCCAGGCACAGTCTGGCATTGGAAATCTTTAAACAGCAGCCAGGTGGAGTGGGTGTAACACCGTGACCGGGCCTGTCGGATCTGTTGTGTGTGGGTCATGATACGGATGCCTGTAGTGAAGGATCTCTGGGAGTGGCCCACAGGTGTTTACTGGGCTCCACAAGAGCCAGTGCAGGAGGAATTACTCCCTAAACCCAACCCGGGTGGCACTTGTTGTCACCCACCGAGCACAATGACCCAGATTTCTCACAGTTACAGCGCTCGCCAAAAAAAGAGGCAGCAGCACCACTGCACAGCGTCGCGGGATCCCAATTTGGAAGACGGACAGATTGCAGTCCTAGAGAAGATGCAGCGGAAGGTACATTTCCATGCCAGGAACTCTTCCTGGTCAGACGTGTAGGCTTTCTGGTGGGCCATACTTGTTATCTTCCAGTAGGTCATCTTGGTGCCGGCTGCTGGGTCCCCTGCTGCTCCCTGACAGCACAGCACAGATCATCCTTGTCCCTGACGCTGTAGCGTTGTATACAGGATTGGTGTTTGCTTCAGGATATAACACCACCCATGCCCACCCACTGACACTGCATGAAGGTGGCACTGGAGCAGAGGTTCCTCTTACGGCCCTCCAGCTCTCAGACTAGTGCGGCAGCATGCAACACTGCCTCCAGCATCTCATCTGAAGCTCTCCTCTGATGTGAAGATGTCTGAACCCCAGACTTTGGCTCAGAGTGGGTTCATTTTTCCAGAAGATGCATAATCTGGCACTGCCTGTCCACCAGAGAGTACTGAAGGTGATGAGGGGGGCTATTGGTGTTCGCAGGGGTGAGTATGAACCAGATCCTGATGTGAAAGATTTTGCCTGGGACCTTCAGCAGGCCGGTTGATTGCTTTTGTGGTTTGGGGGACCTGTGTGTGCCTTTGGTCACTAGGACTAACCATAAGCTCACTGATATTCAGGGGTCGGATGCCAATTAGGAGGTCCTAATTTTCTTTCGTGGCTTTGCACGAGTTTGAACTTTAATTCTTGGAGAAGCCTCCCTCCTCATCCCCAGCATGCAAGAACATTGCAGAGAAACATAAGCCTATCCTCAGAGACCCTGTGTCCCTCCCCACTCCTCAAACTCCTGAAAATCTGATGGGGCAAATCTTGAGTAGAGCTGGAGGCTAATCATTTTCCCAACATAGCCCCAGATAGGGATTCAAAAACACGTGATTCCGGGAGATTGCATCATGCACCCAAGCATGGTCCTCCCACCTCTTAGGGCATGCAGTCAGTGAGACTGCCCTAAACATGCATGCAGGCATTTCAAGGAACTCTGCCTGCCTATTCCTTTGTTAATAATTCAGTATTGTATCACGTTACATGTGCACATTATTTAAAACCACACAGCTTTGAGAGGGTTCCGTGTGTTTGTGTGTCTATACTAAACCTTTACTCACTGCATATAATGTATTGCATACTCTGGGCTGTTTATTATCTGCAAAAGTAGGGGTGGGGGACCCCCATCCCACATCCCCACCTCCCAGCCCTTTCCCCATCCAATTTGACCTCACCCAAACCGACCCCCACGTCTTGTGACAACACATATTTTATAAATGTGAAGTGGAAAATATCTGTGGTGAGTTTTGTGTGGTAAAAACACTGTATACCGTTTAAGAGATCGTGAAGCAATCACTTAATTATATAATAATAGTACAGATCTGGCAATCCATATGAGTATTTTGAAGAGTAGGTTAATGACACAGTAACAAAAATATTAAAAAAGAGTATTTCTGCATTTATCAGTCAGCAGAACATTTCACAAGAAGAGAAAATAATAACGAGAGCTTTGGAGATGTTTGTATTGAGACTAAGTAGGTTAGTCCAGACAGAGACTGATGTAGTGAGGTGTGGTGTTCTGACAGCAGAGCAGAGGCATACTGCAGCCCGTTTCTAATGTAGCGAGGAGTGGTGTTCTGACAGCAGGGACATCAGCAGAGCAGAGGCATACTGCAGCCCGTTTCTAATGTAGTGTGGAGTGGTGTTCTGACAGCAGGGACATCAGTAGAGCAGAGGCACTGCAGCCCGTTTCTAATGTAGCGAGGAGTGGTGTTCTGACAGCAGGGACATCAGCACAGCAGAAGCATACTGTAGCCCGTTTCTAATGTAGCGAGGAGTGGTGTTTTGACAGCAGGGACATCAGCACAGCACAAGCATACAGCAGCCCGTTTCTAATGTATTGAGGAGTGGTGTTCTGACAGCAGGGACATCAGCAGAGCAAAGGCATACTGCAGCCTGTTTCTAATGTAGCGAGGAGTGGTGTTCTGACAGCAGGGACATCAGCAGAGCAGAAGCATACTGCAGCCCGTTTCTAATGTACTGAGGAGTGGTGTTCTGACAGCAGGGACATCAGCACAGCAGAAGCATACTGTAGCCCGTTTCTAATGTAGCGAGGAGTGGTGTTCTGACAGCAGGGACATCAGCAGAGCAGAGGAATACTGCAGCCTATTTCCAATGTAGCGAGGAGTGGTGTTCTGACAGCAGGGACATCAGCAGAGCAGAGGAATACTGCAGCCTATTTCCAATGTAGTGAGGAGTGGTGTTCTGACAGCAGGAGGAAGCAGCCCGACTGTATGAGCCGGCATCGCGTACGACCGAGATAAGATGCCAAGGCTTTTGAGGAACACCTGACTATGGCTTGAGGTTTTGGGCATACAAGCAGCAGAATGCCGATTAGGAAGTAAGTGATGTACGGTGAATACAACACGAGGACGACTCCACACATTGAACTGAGACCAAAAAAATCTGGAAGACTTGTTCATAGTGTACAGGAGAACTGAATGAACAACTACGGCACTTTGTCGTACTGTGTCTCTAAAAAAGAACACAGACTTATTTTGGCAATTTTGAATTAGTCTTTGGCCAAAAGAGATATATTTTTTTTTAATCCTGTGGACAGAGAAACAGAATAAAATTTGGAAATGTTTCATCTGTGAAGCAGTTTTAATGACTGAGCTTCAAAACCCTGGAAAGAGGGCAAATCAATAATAGAAAAAATCTCAAGAAACCCACATACAATTGATTCACCTGAGTCCTTTAATGTGTGCATATAATTAAAAAGGGTACACTGAGGTGTAAGACCCCTGTTGGTCCAACTAATGAAAAGTGTTCTGACAGCAGGGACATCAGCAGAGCAGAGGCATACTGCAGCCATTTCTGCCATCGCGTTGAAATGATCTATGTTTATGTATTACATACATATAAATCCTTCTCAATTCCATGAAGGCATGGGCAACCTCTGAATTACACGAATGCCCACCGGTCAGCCAGACCACATTTGGGGTTCGTTTGGTGCGGTACATGCAAGTTCACCTTGAAGAGTCAATGCTGTTGTGGTTCTCATAAGTCTTGTATGTAAAAACAAGACGTTGCTGGCGGATTGGCTAGTACTGGTATATAGTAAAGGGGTTTTACTGTGAGTTACTTTAGGGTAGTTGAGGTAGAATTAGCGTAGGATTTTTTTAAGGTGCACACTGACATCACCCACAATCTTCTGAGTGGCCAGGATGTTATATACTGTGGCTGTAACTGGGTGTGTAACACATACGCTTTCTTGCTGTGACTAAGGAGGAGAGAGTTCAGGCAAGTTCAGGTCCGATTGGAGAAGGTTGTTGAATCTTGTGGGAATCCGCAATTCCTCCTAAACCTCAATATGTGATTTGGGTAGACTTGTAATTCGATGAGGCAAATGTTCACCCGAGCTTAGTTTTTGGGTCACAGTTAGTTCCCTGAGTAATGAAAGTCACCTGCATTGTGACCTCATTGGAATCTCATGAAGTGAGTGGGTTGGATTGAAACTGTGGACAGAGTGCACTGTTAGCGAGATTAAAGGGCAGTTTATTTGAAACACATAAAACACTCTGTATTTGACTAACAGATATTTTGTTTCGTAAGGTTTCAGGAATGACTCCTTTAGTCATTCACATGCAATTGAGGTAGTGTCATAAAGTCTCTCTGTTGTCAAGGAGCTCAGCATTCAGACACAGACCAGCTGTGGAGTCTCAGATTGGTCCAGGTAGAGCATTATCATACATAATGTACAGTATGTACATAATCCAGTTACTCTTGAATATATACAGCAGTTCGTGAGACAGGACAGGAAAAGGGATAGGTAATTGACACTACATACAGAGGAGCAGACCCACCGGCCATTCTATCATCCCAGCTCAGGCCCCCAACTGAGACTCTTGGAACATTCACTCACAGATCCCCTCAACATTCTCCTGAGCTGCATTCACACATCAACATTCTAATAGCAAGCACTCCTGGCCAGTGACAAGACAAGACTAACAATACAACATCTCCCTTTCATACCAGATCACAACCACAACAGGTAGATTTTCTATTTTTTTGTCAGAAAGGTCTGACAAGTACACGCTGTGAAAAACAATTAATTTTACAATTTACAAAGAGGAAGTATTGCTATAATATAGCTTGAAAGGTACAGGACCAGTGGAGATGAGATCATGTCTTATTGGGTAGAGAGTAGATAGGCAGAGCAATTACTTCTAAGAGAAAAATGGAAATGGTCATAGTAGTAACAAGCTGACATTTAAAATAGCATGCCTCTTTTTGCTGCTTTGAATGAGATTGGTAAATATCATCCTTATGTTTTGTCAAACTGATTGTAGTTTATTGTGTGAAAAAAGAGTACATGTCGGAAAGATTTGATTCTGTGTGCGTTCAGGTTTTGGCAGATGTCTCATGGCTGGTGCAATATAGAGGAGGGATGCGTGCCATGTTGGGTAGGAAGTGATGCATAATTTGTTCTTGCTTCATTCGTTTACAGTACAATTCACAAGTCTTTCTCTCTCTATATATCTTAAAATTCCCAACTTTGAAAACGTTTTGAAAGCCGTGCCCTAAGCATTGAATTTGCATTAAGTGGTGGCTCCTTATATCTGTAGTTGATCATATGCCATCTATGTCCATTCTTTACGTGACTATCTGTTCTGTTTCTCTGACATAAAAAAGGCTATGTGATCATTTTGTGCATACAGTTTAGGGGGCCATGCAAATGGCATATGAAAAAGTAACACAAGCTTTGTTAGCTAATAAGCGGGGGGAAGGCCTTTGGATTTTAAAGTTGCATTTAATTGTGAAATTGGGTTTGCATTTGATCTCCCTGCTTGTTTTGCATTGGTCGTGTTGTCAGATGTGTGCAATTACATATATTGGTGTGTTATAATGTTTCTTTTCACTAAGTGGCAACCTGTGATTTAAAAACCTCTGGTTCACAATCCCGCCCAACAGTCCTGGGACAAGAAACATGCTGTATTTGGATTTTAAACTCTATTTTATGTACATGACAAGTTTCAACCAAACGTGCTTCTCTAACCTGATGCTGGGGAAGTCACTACCCATGTCATTCCATTAGCTTGTCTACAGAAGATAGAAAAGCCTCTCTGCAAAAATCTCACTAATGAAATACACTACAATCATCTACCTAAATCAAATATATATACTTCAAAACATCCTGTTCTAATGTACTTCGATCTTTACATTGCTGCTTGTTGGCAAGTGTGTTTAAATACTTCACACAGCATATACAACTCACTTTCTTCTTAGTGACTGGCAGATTCTTCAGAACACTTTGTTTTCCAATATCAATGACAAGCATTGGTATCAGAGAAATGTTACATAGAAATCATCAGCATTAAAATGAATTACATTTAAATGAATTCCCGCTACATGTAGGTGTGGTGCTGTGGGTTCATAGCATGTGCAAGTACATGAAATACAAGCCAAGGTTGGTTGCATCAGAATCTACAGGCTTCAGGTTGTGGAAGCTATGCTATTGATTTAGAACACACAGCATATTGATTTATGTATGTATCAACCAACAAGTATGATTTTCTGTTAACACAACAACTATCCCACAATTCTCTTAGATGATTTGGGTGTATCTAATTCAGTATCCTCCCACTTCAACACAATTTCATTGGTGAAATGTTACTGTTAATTTGAAATTGCATCATTCCCTATGGAAAGTGATGCAGCTAAGCTCCCTCTCACGCCACTAACTCTTTTTTAAATATCTACGGCTTTCACTGGTCACAATCTATCGGCCCATTCTGGAACTGTGGATATGCTGTACGCCAGTCTACAAATCCAGTGTCACGCTACACCTTTGAAAGAGCAGAGAGTTTAATTTACTTGGCTATGATTTACAAAATGCTTTGTGCTCTGCACATGATCATTTTATCTATTCTACACTGTGCACAAATCACAGAAAAATGCAGAAAATACAATTTGTTCATATTAAAATGAAATCTTACTTGGCTTTCAATACAAAAGCTAAAGCATTATATTTAGAATCAGCCCCACTAGTGCCATCTCCTGCCAGTTCCTCCCACTCCAGAGATTTAGCAGGGAAACTATTCTAGAGGATTTCTATCTAATTGCTTTGGGGAATGTTCGATACTCCATTTTTGATCCTTCTTTATGACACATAGCCAGAATGGACCCTCAGAGCTTTCCATCAGTTTTCAATCTCCCGGTCGTTAGACCCCTTTGGTCTCTATTTCACCCGTCACTAGCAAATCAGGTCTGCTTCTGGTACAATCTGCTCCAGGCATCTTCTTGAACAAGACCCATAGTCTCTCTCTTTTTCAAGATGTCATCCCACCTCAGCATTCATCAATTTTTCCCATCAATGAAATATACATTTTGGATTTGCATAAGTCAAATTCAAAGACATCTGGTATGAGTATGTGGTGAATTTTGACTGGATTAATAACATTTATATAATTGATCACTAAGTTTCATTTAGATCGGTATTCAAAAAACACTGTTATGCTTGATTTGAAAGTTAATTTAGTTTGTATTCAAGAAGCACTGTTCTGCTTGATTTTAAAGTTTCATTTAGTTCTGTATTCCAGAAGCACGGTCTGCTTAATTTTTAAAGTTCCATGTAATTCAGTATTTAGTAAGCATTATTTGCACTAAATGATTATGTTCCATTCATTCTATATTCAGTATAATGTCATAGGAGCGCCCCGGTATGCATGGGTCCTCTGTGACACTCACTGGCTTGTGGCTTTTCTGTTTGGCGGTTCCCGGTGCTTCTCTCCAGCGGAGGTCAGGAAACTCACCCCTGTGCACTCCACAGATCTGCCACGCATCTACCTTCTCACGCACCGGGAATACTGTTCACTCGATGCGGACGACTTCCTCTCCTCAGGTTGCTCTCTCGCAACTCTGGATGCAGAGCCCTGTTCACGCAGGCGGTCTACGTCTTCTGGATAGTTTACCGGCATCCTGGCTCCTAGTCAGGTCCCACCACGACAGCCTCCTCTGAAGCTTGGTCCCCTGATGGTTTCCTTCATGCAGGCCTCCTTCTTGTTCACTGTTCTGGTTCACTAGTCCCTCTTTATACACCTGCAGCCCCTTCACAGGCTGCAGGTGTGTATCTCCAATGAGACTTGCCTGACCATTATTAAAGGATGTCACGCCACATTGGAGACCGGGGTCCGCCGCGCCCGCTCGTCCCTTCACCTCCTGGCGAGTCTACCCGCGCTTCCGCGCTTGGGGGCTCGCCAGAAGGAGAGCGTTGGGTGTCGGGGCCGGAGGGCTACGGCGCATGCGCGGAAGACCTCTGTCTCGGTTCCGCGCATGCGCCGTGGACTGGGCTCGAGCCCTAGGAAGGGCTTGCCTTCCAGGACTCGCTTTGGATACGCCGGCGCCCGGAGGTGAAGCGGCTTGCGTTCCAAGCCTCACGGGCACCGGCGACCCATAAAAGGAGCCGCAGTTCGAGGCAAGCCGCGTCTCAACGCGGTTTGCTTCCTTCTGCGAGCTTCCTACCTGGGCTGCCTGCCACTCACCTGAGCCCGCTCTGGGCTGCCTTCTACCTTACTTGAATTCCTCCCTGGGCCTGCAGTATACCTTACCTGAATTCCTCCCTGGGCCTGCAGTCTACCTTACCTGAGTTCCTCCCTGGGGCTGCCTGCTCTGGGCTGCCTGCTACTTTTACCTGAATTCCTCCCTGGGTCTGCAGTCTACCTTACCTGAGTTCCTCCCTGGGGCTGCCTGCTACCTTACCTGAATTCCTCCCTGGGCCTGCAGCATATTTTACCAGAATTTCTCCCTGGGCCTGCCAGCTTACCTTATCTGAATTTCTCCCTGGGCCTGCTAGCTTACCTTACCTGGGTTCTCCCTGGGCCTGCCAGCTTACCTTACCTGGGTTCTCCCTGGGCTGCCAGCTTATCTTACCTGGGATCTCCCTGGGCCTGCCAGCTTACCTTACCTGGGTTCTCCCTGGGCCAGTCAGCTTACCTTACCTGGGTTCTCCCTGGGCCTGCCAGCTTACCGTACTTGGGTTCCCCTGGCTCTGCCAGCAACTTACCAGAATAAACTCAGGATTTGCCGGCATACTTTTACCTGGACCTCCATGGGTCTTCCAGCATACACTGACCAAGGTGCCCAGCAATTGCTGCCCTAGAGTAACCCTTTGGGCTCCTTCAGTTAGATCTCCTGCTCAGCCTTGGTTCCTTCCTTTCCTGTCCGGCCTTACCCTCTTCATCAGTTCCTGTGGACCAAGAATATACCTGCCACGCCGGAATCTTAGACCTCTGCTTCAGTTCACGTACTTTGGACTTTATTCCAACGGACTCCATCCCAGCCCGTGACCTGCTACAAGACCGTAGCCTCTCCTGCCTGTGCTTGCACAGTCCCTTCGTCACGTTAATCAGGAGAGTGCTTTCCGTGACATTGGGAATCGGCCAATCCTCCACCCAGTATCAGTTTTTGGGTGGCAGAGAGGCTGGTCTCTCGTGCCACAAGCTCATCTTTCGACTGGATACAGACTGCCGACCTCGGCAAGATCAAAGACCAAGAAACCAGGTACGCAGCCCTCTCGTGCTTCCCAACTTGACAAAGGAACATGCCTGACCCTTACAGCTCCCTGCAGACATCTTCCTCATCCCAGTACCAGAAGGGTAAAATTGTGTAGTCTTCATTGCTCTTAGTTGTTTCTTTTTCGTCTCAGTACCAAAGGGTTGAAGAGATGTAATCTTCATTACTCTTAGTTGTTTCTTCTTCATCCCAGTACTGTCAGGTGACACACATGGTGAAATGAGGGGACAAGCCTTACAATAACCTACAAAGGTCGGGGGAGGGTTTGGTTGAGTCTCAAGAGGATAAGGGGGATACAATGTCTCTCCTAAGAGTACTGCACTCCCAGTTCCCGAGGACCCTCCACCTACATGATCCTCCCTTGCTTCTCCACCCCCAGGGTTGGGTTCCAAGAATGATGGCCTTTCCTTGGCCACCTTAGAAGAGGATCCAGGAGTCTTGGGTGTGAGAATACCCTCAGAGTTCTCACATACTCTTCCCCAATGCAGGTTGGACCGAGGTGCTTCACAGGAAAACCAGGAGAGGAAATGTATGTTACCTTGCTCTCAACCTTTCTGGTATTCAGCTGTGAAGCAATTTGGTTGAAGGTCCGAGAGACCCTGCATATCCCTTAAGGTGGATTCTCTTGTCCTTTCAAATTTAGGATGTTCTAGTTTCATTGGGTGTGAACATCTTTCTTTAAGTGTCTGAGATTTACTTTGTATTGCCTGTGAAACCCAATGATTGAATTAGGGTATATCTGTTCCTAGCATATACTGGCCCGGTAAATTACAAATCGCTGCCAGAGGTCTATTAATTTTCTGCCCCAAAATGGTAATGGGAATTTTGATAAATGGATGATTTTCCAAATGGCCATGTACACATTCCACTCTCTCATTTCCTATTTTCCTCCATTCTTGGGGAACGAATTCTGTTCTTATGGCACTGTCTTTACTTCCCGTATCCACTTTTCTTTACTTCCCGTATCCAATTACGTCCAGACAATTTGGTTGTTTAAAGTAAAAGGAATGTTATACTAGGTTTTGTTTCCCATATACAGAAAGACCTGGGATTTGTTTTGGTCCCTATAATTCTTCCCTTTTCTGCCAGACTTCTTTACACTTATCTCCTTTTCTAACGTCATGTCCTGATATTGAGTGTATAAAATGTTACTTTCTTCCTGGTTCTCTGAGATTTTTGAAAAATATTCTTAATGGTGGTTTGTTGGGGTGGTTGATGATGTTTAACAGACAACATCTTGCGATGTGCCCAAATCCCTTCCTCCCATCCTGAACATTTTTGTTCTCGAATGGGAGGAAGGGAAAATGAATCCTAAGGTTATCAGAATTTAATCTTTCTACAGCCTCCAACTCTGGATATTCAGAAGACCTTTGGAGGTTTAGAGAACAAGATATATCTGAATGGTCGACTTCTCCACCTCAATAACAGGAATTTCCAACATCCAAGGATGTTGAAGCAGAAGGGAGACTCACACTCCCTCTCCACCTACTGTTCACCTTGCTATCTTGGTTTCCCAGATTTGCTGGGGAAAAGGGTACTTCTGGAAAAATATTTTCGCTACGGGAGGATCGTCTTTCCCCTTTTAACGAATTGGGAAATGTGAGAAACCTGAGGGCATCCTCACATTTACTTTCCTTAGATATTCTGCGCAGGTGGCCAGGGATGGGCCATCACTATTGGATCCCAACCCTGGGGGCAGAGAAGCGAGGGAGGATACCTGGTTGGAGGGCGCTTGGGGAAGGGGATTGACATATCCTCAGATGAGACACAGTATTTCCCTTTTCCAGACCATGATCAACTCCTAGTCCCAGAAGCCTTTGTGGGGTATTGTTACCCTATTCCCTTCGGTCAGAATAAGATCAGGAGAAAAGACAAGCCTCGAAAATCCAGAAGGATGGTGAGAGTGGGGCACCCTTGGGAGAGACATGGTCTCCCCTTTCCTATTGACAACAAACCCAACAGTGCCCCAACATTTATGGGCTATTGTAAGGCAGTTCCCATCATCTAAGAGCAATGAAGACTATGCTCTTTTACCACTCTAGTACTGGGAAGAGGAAGATGCCTACTAAGAGCAGTATAGACCAGGCATGTCCCTTTAATGAGAGTCTGGCAGGGCTGAAAAATCTTCCACACCTGCAGCCTGTCAAGGGGCTGCTGTTGTATGAATGGAGCCTGACCAAGTGGCAGGGGAATCGACAGGAGCAGGACCTGGATGTCAGTGCAGGCAGCTGTGGACCGGACCACATGGCGTGGGAATGGGGATTCCCTGGAGCAGACTAGGAAAGTTGAAGGGAGCAGTGCAGGAAGGCTGCCCTGTTCTTTTCTTTTCAACTTGCTTGTTCCCCTGGGGTGGAGGAACACGCCAGGAGTGTCTGAGTGGCAGGAACTGGAGCCCCGACACAGAAGGAAGAAGGTTGTGCAATCCACACTGCAGCACAAGCATTCAAAACAACCAGGGAGTGTCTAATGTTTGAGAAACCTAGTGTGCGTGTGTGAACTGAAGCGTTTCCTGAAATGCATTGTATCGGAGTGGTCACGTGCAGCCTGAAACACTTTTTGAAGGTCTCTGATCAGTGAATTGCTCAATTAAAGGAAAAGGAACAACTATATCTGTTAACAATACAACAAAGGGAAATACTTTGTATCAGAGTAGTCGTGTGGAAAGGAACATGTTTTCGAAAGTCTCTGAACACCGAACTATCCAATTAAAGTAAAACAAGCAGTTACATTTGTTCAATATTAAATAAAAGGGAATATCTTGCATTGGAATGGTCGCGTGCAGCAAGACACACGTTTTCCAAAGGTCTCTGCACATTGAACTATGCATTTAAATTGAAATGAACAATTACTGAACACCAAATTGAATTAAGACTTTGCTGTTAAACAGAACTAAGTCTTTGCCAATAAACAGAATTAAACAGTTGAAATCTAAAGGAGGAAAGAAAGTTTAAATCAATATAAACCATCATACATTCAAGTGCTAAAATGAATATAATTATAAACCAATCACCATATACTGCAATATAAAAGGATGTAAAAGGAACAGATTTACAGTGACATTTTCAACATGTGGGAAAGCTAAAAAAAATTCTGACCTTTACATTTGAAAACAAAATCCAACTATACTATAAAGGTCAAAGAAATGTTTGTGTTTCTTTTGGAATTGTGACATTTGGAACTTGGGGAAGGGAACCCTGAGTCCTGATTAGAAGTCTTTCATTTAAAGGTCATTTAAATTGTATGATTTGGAACTTGGGGCAGGGACCCCAAGTCCTAACTTGGGGAAGGAAGAGGCTAGTACATTATTGTTCTCAGGAAACACATTTTGAGACTTTACTTTGTTGAACTGTTTTGTACTTGGGGAAGGGTGCTGAAGAAAGCTGCGAGCTGGAAGAAGTGCAGAACTTTTTGTTAAACACTGTTTTTTTATTTGGTTGTGGTCATCCCTACACATTGTATGGTCATAGTTGTGAGGGCAAGCCTAGGTTTTGCACACAGACAGGCTCCTAAGTGGAACTCTTTGACTCAGACTTTACTTAGTTTTATTTAGGTAGGGAAATCCCACCTTAGAATAGGATATGTTAGGCTGTCTCCACCCTGACAAGTTATTAAAGTTGACTGATTTGAATCTAAAATTCTTTATCTGTGTCCTCCTTCATGATGCCTTCACAGAAAATAATTCTGACTTCCCTCCTTGCCAGATGTTTTCTTATGGCAACTTCCTCCCCATGATGGATAGGCAAGAGGTTCCCATAAACTTTCATATCTAAAACTTCCCACCAATGGGTCCCTTCCGATCTCAATAGGGTCTCCAGAGAAATTCAAAAGCACAAACTTTAATTGATCTCCCTACGTGAGTATGGGTATTATTTGTATTCCCCTTTCTCGTGATGGTAGCACATAAATGCCCACATCATAGGGCAAACTGAGTTGTAAACCTAAATAAATTAATATTTAGTCTCTCCCAGGCACTCGACAATCATGTGGATAAAACAGATGGAAATCATTCCCCTCTACGGTCTTTCTAATGGGAAGACTAGCTTGTGAATTCAAAACCTGAAAGGAGAGTCCTAAATGATGGTTTACATAGTCGGAGAGGTTAGTGGTTCGTCATTGACCCTTACTTTACCTCATGAGATGGAGAAATAACTTACCATAATGTTTTTTCTATGGATTCATCTCCTGCAGATTCCTCATCTGATAGATATTCCTTCTCTGCTGCTTCAGAAAACCTTCGACAGGAGGCGTAGTAGACCTCGACACGGCTGTCGATCGTTGGTTCCTCTTGCTTGGCACTCGATCATCAGTTCCGGACAAGACGTCAGGCGTCATATATAAACTCTGTCACTATGCCCTGTACCTCAGTTTCCCCCTTTTTTCCAAAGCCACTTTCTGCATTGGAAAAGGGAGACATAACTAAGCCCATACCTCTGAAGGAGGATAAAAATATGTAAAGACACCACAGATCGTAGCATCAGGAAACACATTTTCTTTCTTTTTTCTTTTTTTAAAAATGCCATGGCAAGAAGACAGAACACGGTCAACAAGGACAATCACCAAGTTATTGCTTGAAATAGAAGATGTGCACCAACCATCGACTTTCTGAGCGGGATGGATGAAAGTGAAGATGAGGAATCTGCGGGAGAAGAATCCATAGAATGAACATTACGGCAAGTAATTTCTCCATCAATGGATTGCTTTTCTCCCGCAGATTCCTCATCTGATAGACTCCCACAGCAGTAGATGAAGGAGGCGGGCAGAAAGTTAGACTAGAAGGTTTTGCAACACCGCCTGACAAAAAAAGCATCAGCCATGCGAGCAACATCCAAATTGTAGCGCTTAGTGAAAGTATGACGGGATGGCCATGTTGCTGCGCAACAAATATCCCTAACAGGGACTCCCCCTTTGCAATGCAGTTGATGCCGAGACTCGCCTAGTCGAATGAGCCCTGATGCTTACATATGATTTTAACAAATGAATAAATGAAGAATGCATTTTTAACAAACCTAAAACAATGGAAAAAAAAGAACACTTTTTTTGTTGTTTTTGGGGGGGGACCCCCGCAACCCTAGCTTAATTTTTTTAATGGTTTTAACCAACCCCCAAAACTACTATTCCCCTTCCCAACAACATATATATACAGTTTTAACAAATGTGTTCTTTTTTTAGGTGTTTTGGATTCGTTAAAAATGCAATTCGTTATTTTTTATTCGTTAAAATCACTGTACACCAGCCCTATTTTTGTTTATTTATTTATTCTTTTTTTAAATGTATGTATTTATATTGTGCCGGCAGCCCGCAGGCATCGGGCGCAGACATGGACACAGTCAGAACAAGACAATTAAATGGGACAGTTAGAGCAAGAAAAATTAAAGAGAACCAGGGTTCATCATTTGAAAAGGAAGTTTTTTAAAGCTTTCCTGAAGATTTTTAAACAGGTTTGAGCCTGCGAATGGGGAGGCAGGGCATTTCAGAGGCATGCCGCTTTAGCGGGAAAGGATCTGCCAAGGCCTCTGGTGCGTTTGGCCACTGGCCCCTGTATCACCCCTAGACTGGATGAGTGAAGAGATCTAGTGGGTTGGTGTAACAGAGCAAGTGGTTTGAGGGATTCTGGTATGGAGCCAAAGAGGCAACAGTGCACCAAGGTACACACTTTGAAGCCAATCCATTCCCGGATGGGCAACCAGTGCAATTTCCTCCTGTGATTTGAGATGTGTGTGCTTCTGTGAGGATTGTTGACAACACGAACCACATCATTTTGGATCACCTGGCATCTCTTAAGATTGGACGATGAAGCTCCACTAAGTACAGAGTCACAGTAATCCAATCTGGTCAGAATGGTAGCTCGTGCGATGGTGGCACAGTTTCTCTCCGAAATGTAGGGGCAGATGTTTTTGAGGAGGTGTAGATAGTAGTTACATGTGTGATTCAACTCATTTATGTGGGCATCTGCATTTAGAGTGGCCTCTAACTGGACCCCTAAGGTTTTTACTTTTTGTTGGAACTTAATTACATTGGGCCTCATTCCAAGTTTGCCAGTAAAGTAAAAATGGTACCGGTAAGTGTGCTAGTACCGTTGTTACCATACCGGCAAACAACGAGTTCTGCTTGCGGGTGCCTTTTCGCCCACCAGGCCTGACCTGGCGGGCGGAACGGCACCCGCGAACAGACCATGCCAGATGCACAGCCACCATTCTGAATGGTTCCGGAGCATCCGGCCTCCTCATTCCCATTTGGGCTCAAATGGGAATGGGGGGCATGTTTTACCTGCGCCCGCAAATGGGCAAATACCGGGTCCGTCAGAATCGCAATGACCCGGTAATTGCCCATTCCTGGGCACCGGTAAAAAAAACTACTCCGGCAGTTGTAATGTGGCCCATTGTATTTTATTGGGAAGCTGCTGTAGTTTGGGCTCAGTTTGTCCTGGGCCTGCTTGCATCCAAAGATCATTAGCTCTGTCTTGCTGCTGTTCAAGCAAACAGTGTATACAAGGGGTTTGTCCTGTCCTCAAAACATCGTTAATGCAATAAATTCTTGCAATAATTATTTGAACCTTCAACAGCATCCAGAAAAACAGTTTCTTGGTCATCCCTCAAACGGCAGGCTTTAGTAGACTCCACTTTCAGGTCTTAGCTCCACACACTGTGGACCAATATACCAGACTCCTGACACTTGACACCCAGCCACTAGACCAACAAACCCAAATTCACTCTTTTTGGTTTAAGTTTCTGTGGTGGTACCTCCACACAGAATATATCAGGTGTCTTAGGTGTATCAATTTGTAATATATGCATTTTCTACGCACAATGTTTTATTAATTTTATATAAAATGTTGCATTTAAAATACTAGTTGCAATGGATATATTATGCAAAGAGTACCCAATGAACTGGTAATTATCGCACATGATTTGACTGGTATGAAGTAATATTTAGTCTGATCTTACCTATGTGGGTAGGTGATTAGGCATAAAACAAAGGATGTTTTTGCCCCTCTTTTATTGCTGTTGACTGTATGTATTATTCACAGATTGGTTTGCACATACTATCTAAGCACTTTTTTGTAATGAGCCAAACTTGCTTTAGCTAAAAAACACTTGAAACCTACATGTCTAGCCAAATAAAACAGGCAGCTGAAGATAATTCTCAGTGGTTGGATGGTTCTTTTCCCAATGACACAAACCTGATAATTGTTTTTCTGGATGTTGGTTGAAGGTTCAAATAATTATTGCAAGAATTGATTGCATTAACGATGTTAGGAGGACAGGACAAACCCCTTGTATACACTGTTTCTCCAGCCCATTTAGTCCTGTCCGTCCCCGGGCTGTCCCTCCTGTTACTGCTGTTCAAGCGAAGCCAGTTCTCAGACATCCAGTTGTCAATGTGACCATAGATGGTCGCCAAAGTTCTGGAGTATGTGGCATAATACCCAGTGAGTTCCAGGATGATTTGGGTGTCGTTGGTGTAGTTTGTAAAAATAACACCCAGCTTGTCAAGGAGTGCACAGAGGGGTCTGATATATAAATTGAATAGCACAGGCGAGATAGACGTGCTTTGTGGCACTCTACAGTGAATGCGAGCAAAGGAGGAAAAAGCAGGTCCCCACTGTATTCTGGATTCATGATTGGTAAGAAAAGAGGGGAGCCATTCCACGGCCTCTTTAGAACAGTGGCCTGGGCCTTTTAGGCAGGTGAGAAGATGTTTGTGGTCAATGAGGTCAAATGCCGCGGAGAGATCCAAATGGATCAACATCCCAGCCTTCCCTTTGTCCACAATCTCCAGCATTTGGATCTGAAGGTTGAAACAGGTGGTCTCAGTACTGTTTGATGACCGAAAACCCAGTTGTGTAGAATTCAGTTGGTCTCTACAGAAGATTGTAACTGGGTGGTGGCAAATTTGTCAAGTATTTTAAGAAGGAACTGACAATTAATAATGGGTCTCAAATTGCTGGGTTCTCTGGGGTCAATGTTGTTTTTTTTTTGGGATGGGGTGATAGTAACTTTTTTGATATTGTTAGGTACATAATTTTCCCTAAAAGAGGCATTGACTAGGAGTGTCGGTAAGTGAGCAAATAAGTCCTTATGTTCCAAAATCAGTTTAGGTGGCAGGAGTTTGTAAGGACACAAGGTAGGGCACAAGGATGACAGCATGATAGACATGTCTTGGATGGATATTTGCGAAAAGGCAAATTTGTGAAAATCCCTACCTAAGGGTTGTAGATAGTCCTGTCTCATATGAGAGGAAGTGAGGTCTTGAGCGGCAATTATTTTCTTTTGAGCATTTAAGACTTTTGTGTCTAGGGCAGCCTATATTGTGCAGCAGTCTAAGTTAGTTGATGACTAAGAAATCTGAGATGCCTCAGGCTTTTCCAGTGATTTCAAGATTTCGAAAAGCTTCCCCGTATGGTTGGAGGAGTATTCGATTTGGGCATTAAAAAAGTTATTTTTGGGGTGCAAAATTAGGCATTTGTATGATTTATCAGCCTCCTTCCAGGCGTTCCTGGTATCACTAGATTGTTGCTTGAGCCAGTGAGCTTCCAAAGCTTGTTT
Organism: Ambystoma mexicanum; assembly: GCF_040938575.1. Taxonomy (NCBI): domain Eukaryota; kingdom Metazoa; phylum Chordata; class Amphibia; order Caudata; family Ambystomatidae; genus Ambystoma; species Ambystoma mexicanum. The sequence goes on along the minus strand of NC_090933.1, from coordinate 189,937,744 downwards.
ATGTTTCCCCAGGAGTTTAAGTTCAGGGGTGAACCAGGTTTGGTGTGTTGGGTTGTCCCTGACCTGTTTAGTTTTTATAGGGCCTGATTGGTTGAGCATTTTGGTAAATATTTCAGAGAAAGATGCAACTATGCTGGCAGCTGGAACATCTAGCTTTATTTGGAACATAATGTCGCTTATGCAAGGCAGCAGATCCTGGTATGAGATTCTTTTGAAGTTTGAAATGGGGTCAATCTTGCGTTCCCGGATGCCTGATGGCAATTCTTAATGTAACAAAAAAGGGGAAAGGAGGGTGACTATATAAAAAATTAAATGTTTATAAAATGTTTAATGATACAATATAGCCGTGATATCGCTGGCCATTGACACACAAGTTGAAAAATAAATAAATGCAGACATACATGCAAATCAATTGATCAACAAAAAAAGGCAAAAAGAATAAATGCTTCAATGCTGAACCAAGGATAAAAAGATTTTCTGGAAACATATTGCATAACTTCTTTTCCTGTTCAGTAGGGTTTCTCAATGGATAACCCTCTTGATTCACAATCTGGCTATACATTCCAAATTTAGCTGAGGGCAGATTGACAACGATGTTGTTGATCTATAATGAGACCAACTGGAAAGGGGTGACCCTAGTTTGTAGTCATAACCCTAGTGAACAATTTACTAGGTAAGAAAATATGAATACCAATGATTGTCTTCCAGTTTGTGTAAATATTGAGCTCTAAATTCCGGGGGACAGACTATTCTGGCCAATCCTAGTTTCAACTGGAGCCTGAGATGGGCAGGTTTTCCTCAGGACTGTGTTCCTGTTTTTGTATACCATTCAAGTATGTGCACGGTATACTCTGGGCATCATCTGCAGATCACCCGCAGTTCTTTTCCTGCAGACTGGTAGCCAAAGGTGTTGCTAGGGGGGAGGCTAAGGGGGCTATAGCCCTGGGTCTTTTGGCTGTAGCCCCAGATAGAATCTCAGGGGCTACAACCAAAAGGCTAGGAAGCCCCAACTCCCAACGGTCCCAACATTAGTGTAGCCACGGATCTTTGACAGACCTAGCAACGCCCCTGCTGGTAGCATTCCACTATACAGAAGATTATCCAGCAGGACAAAGTTTGTCTAGTTATAGCCAGGCCCTTGAGGGGTAAGAAAAAGGCCACGAACAGTTGATCAGTTCTTCTGAAATGGGCTGTTCTCGCAATATAAAAATGTAGCCCCCTTTTAGTGTCCAGGCAGTGAAACCGCTCCTCCTCTTTGAAGGGTGGGGTGGAGGGTATAAAACTGGGAGGTCAATGGATCGTGACACATGAAGCTCAAAAACAACATTAGGAAGAAAATCAGGTCTCACTCTAAGCAAGACTTTCTCCTGGAAGAAACGTAGAAAAGGTGTCTTGCAGCATAAAGCTTGCAATTCACTCACAAGCCTAGCGGATATAATAACCACTAGAAAGGCTGTTTTCAAAGGTAAAAGCCTCAAAGAACAAGTGTGCATCGTCTCAAAATGAGCCACCATGAGATACCTTAACACCAGATTCAGATCCTAATCTGGGACAACAAAGGGAGTTGTCGGAAATTTATTTACAAGGGCCTTCAGGAATTTTGAGATCACCGGGATCGTGAAATACGAACCTTGATCCGGGGATCTTTTAAACACAGACAAGGCCGCCAAATATCCTTTGACTGTGGTTACTTGAATGCCTGCTGAGGATAGCGACAGAGGGAACTCCATCAATGTAGTAAGTGTAAAGATGGGATCAATCTCGCGTTCCCTGCACCACACCTCAAATCCTCTACACTGGCACTCATACAATGATCTTGTAGATGGCCTGCTTGCCGCCAGTAAAACCTCCAGAACCTCCTCAGAGAGGGACCAGACACCTCATCCTGTGAAGAGCCACGCATGTAGGTTGAGGAACTCTGGGTTTGGGTGGCGTACCTGAACCCCCGACTGTGTTAGGAGTTCCGGCCACTGAGGCAAACTGATAGGTGGGCAGATTGCTAGATCCAGAAGATCTGAGTACCAGGTCCTCCTGGCCCAATCCGTCATGATCAGGATTATGGATGCTCGGAACCTCTTGCGCTTCCTGAGAACCCAGGGAATCATGGGAATCGGAGGGAAGGCATAGTGGAGCGGTAAGGTCCAATCCACCAGAAATGCATCCCCTAGCGCACCGGGAATTCCCTTGAGCAAAACTGCTTGCACTTCCTGTTGGATTCTGTGGCCAACAGGTCCACTGGCGAGAGAAGGCTTCTTCCAGGTCTTCCTGACACACTGCCCATTCATGTGAGACCATGCTCTGCCTGCTCAGAGCATCCACAAAACTGTACTCTGTCCCCACCAGATGAACTTCTGAGACTGAGATTCGGTTCTCTAACAGCCAGAACTACCGCTGTATTACCTCTTTGCAGAGGGGAGGGAGTGCACGCCACCTCCATTTTGAGTTAGTGCTTTGCTACTGTGTTGTCGACAAAATCCGGACATGCTTCCCCTCCAGAGATGGAGCGAATGCCCTCTGGGATAACCTGATGGCTGGCAATTCCAGCCTGTTGATCTGCTGTCTGGCTTCCGTCACTGACCAAAGGCTGTTCATCAGCAAGTCCTCGCAGTGAGCGCCCCAACCCTTCAGAGACGCATTTGTGACCACTCAGGCCTGGTACAATGGAGGCCAGAAGGGTTCCCCACCGGGAGATTCCTGCAGTCCGCCCACCAGGTGAGGTTGTTCACCACAGGTGTGGATACCTTGAGGGGATCCGAGAGAACTCTGAGGTGCTCTGACCACTGAGCCCTCTGGAGCCACTGTAGGCTTCTCATGTGCAGCCTGGCCTCTAGTACTAGAGAAATACAGGCAGAGGAAGGAAGCCGCTGGTAAAGTGGCATGGTTCTGGAACAAGTCGACCATCTGTGCCAAGCTGTTGACTCCCTCTTCGGGGGGGAAGGTCTTCCCTACTCGAGTGTCTAGGACTACTCCAATGAACTGGAGTCTTTGGACTGGTGTCACTTGAGGCTTCTTCAAGTTCAGGGAGAAGCCCAGCCTGTGCAGTAGCAGACAGGTGTCCTCCAGATGAGACAACACCTGCTCCGCTGACTCCCCTTGGATCAGCCAGTTGTCCAGGTATGGGAAGACGTGGACCCCGGATCTCTTCAGGTGTGCCGCAACTACCGCCCTGAGCTTGGTGAAGACCCTTGGGGCAGAGGTCAGACCAAAGGGGAGCACTTTGAATTTACAGTGCTTGCCCCCTATGATGAACCTCAGGAACTTCCTGTGCTTTCGATGCATCGGCACATGGAAATAAGCGTCCTGTACGTCTATTGGCACCAGCCAGTCCTGTAGTTCAAGGACACAGAGAATTTCTCTCAATGTCACCATTCTGAATTTGTCTTTCCTCAGGAACTTGTTTAAGGCCCTGATATCCAGAATGAGACAGATACCTTCTCCCTTCTTGGGTACCAGGAAATACCAGGAATACTAGCCCGATCCTCTCTGCTCAGAAGGTACCTCTTCCACTGTACCCTTCAACAACATGGCTCGCAGTTCTTCCTGGAGCTCCTGTCCCAGTTGGATTGGAGGTGGTGGGCATCTGTCCAGTGTTTTTTTTCTTTTTGCAGAAGGGTAGACAATAACCCCACTGAACGAGCTGCAAAAGCCCAGGCATCAGAAGTAATTTCCTACAAATGAGGTCAGTGCTCTGTCAACTGCCCGCCAACCGGTAAGTTGTGGAAGCGGAAATCAAAGCGGCTTAGAAGGCTGGGTGGCCCCACCACTGTTGCTGATTTCTCATACTTAGAAGCCCCTCTGTCTCTTCCGGAGTGCAAGAAATGCTTCTGCCCTTGCCTGGCCGGTGGGACCTGCGCTTTCCTGCCATAAGTCACATAACGCCTGTTGCATCGGCCCCTGGAGGCGAAGCTGAAGGCAGATTTGTCTGGCTGCGCAGCTAGGCCTAATGATCTAGCAGCCATTTTGGATTCCTTGAATTTTTCTAAGGAATTGTTGGCCTTTTGGCCGAATAGAAACTCGCCCTCAAAGAGCATGTCCAACAAATTTGCCTGGACATTAGGCGAAAAGCCAGATGTTTTTAGGTATTACTGTCTCCTCAGAGTTACTGCTGATGTCATAGATCGTCCCACACAGTCGGCGATGTCCAAACCCCTATGCAGCGATGGCCTGGCCACTTATTTCCCATCCTGCACCAGCTGCAGGAAGCCCTCGTGCAGTTCATCCTCAAGGACGTGCTGTGCAAAATCTATCCACTGCTGTCCACAGACCAAGCACATATTTAGCGAAGCCACTTGCCATATTGGTGGCCTTAAGGGACATACTGCCCAAAGTAAACGCCTTTTTGGCAAGGGCCTCGACCTTCTTCGCTTCCCTGTTGGGTGGCAGAGTGGATGAATCTGGTCTGTAGGAGACTGTAGCAGCCTGCATGATAAGCCCTTCAGGAGAAGGGTGTGAGGAGAGGAATGAAGGGTCTGTATATAGTGGAACTAAACAGGGGAATTGTGCAAAGAAGCTGCCACAGCGTGGTCAGCAATTGTGGGGTTTAGAGGCATATGACGCTCAGTTAAAGGACCTTCATCCAAAATATCGGTAAGTGCGTCCCTTGGACTGGCGTTGCCGAGGAGTACAATCCTAAAGTGTCAATGACCCTTTCTACTAGAGCCCTGAACTTGGCGTAGTTATGAGCATAGGCCTGACGTTGTTGGAAGTGTAGGTCTTGTGAAGTATTCAGACCACTATCCTCATGGAGGCCCTAGGCAAGTTGCAACAACTGGTCATGGTCCTCAAACAAATCGACTCCACCAGTGCCCACGTAGGCTGGGTCGACATCCCCTTGATCTTGTGTTTCATTGGCGCCAAAAATAATCAACATGGTGCCAAATAATTGGGACCAAGATTGAGGGGTGAAAGATTTGGCACCAACTATCGGCACCCAACATTTGTTTGTCTCTCGGCACCGATAAGGTTGCTATCGACGTCGACAGGACCTGAGATGTTGAAGCTTTGACAGCTATGGCAACATAGGATGACCCAACATCGATAACCAAGAAACCAAGATGAGTCAGCACTGGGGCGTGTGAGGGGTTGGCAGTACTGAGCGCTGCTGACGCCTTTGAAGTCTTCTGTAAGGATGGGTTAACCGCGCCTTCTGCAGCATGCTTCTTAAACATTTCCAACATGGAGGTTTTAATTTCCTCCCATTCTTGATGGGTAGAAGGGCCTGCCGATTTACCTTATTCCCTTTATGAATCGGAGCTCTGGCAATGGCAATGATACCTCTTCTTTTTTCCGGATGAGGAAGAATGGCTCCTCGAGTGTGGACCACTTCTTCTTCCGCCGATGTTCTTTTTCAAGGGTATGACTCTCAGTTTCGGCCTCCGAGGACCGAACAGTTGACCTTGCTGGAGTTTTTGCCGGCAGTAGACTGAGCGCAAGTTTAGCCGCCCGATCATGTAGAGATTTTGGCTGCATTTTGCCATATTACGAGCACTCTTCCGTCCTGTGCCTAGGCACCAAAGACACAACTCGTGTAGGTTGGTGATGGACATCTTAGTGCCACAGTCAGCACTGTTTGAAGTCTGAAACTCGAGCGACCGACATCTTGCGTCGAATGAATTGAACCAAAAGGAGGTTTTCTAATGAAAATGTCGAATGAGTCAAAGACTCACTGTGTTCCAAAGCAGTATGTTAGCGTGCAGAAAAAAGGAACTGAGCTATGGGGCGTAGCGACAGAGCTTATATATGATGCCTGGCGCCATGTCTGGAACCGACGATCGAGTGCCGAGCAAGACGGATCGACGACCGACAGCCAAGTCGAGGTCTACTACACCTCCTCTCAAAAACTTTCCAAAGCAGCAGAGCTGGAAGGAATATCAGATGAGAAATCTCTGGGAAAAAAGTAATCCATTGAATTCAGTTTACTAGTGGAACAAGCAGGTGAAAACCAAATGCTAGTTTTTTAACCAGTTACATCTGCTTGTCTGAAAATCTCAATATCAGCCTGAATCCCAGGCCAACTCAAGTGTTCTGTTACATGTGTCTGAGCTCTCTTTAGGATCACCTGTTTCTGACTTCCTGGGATTACCAATTGTGTTTTTACAATACCCTCTGAAGAGGTTTCACCCCTATAAGGAAATCCGTTTTAAAAAGAAACTCAGGCTCTGATACTACTTGAAAAAGCTTCTGCTACTAACGTGTTCTTTGTTTGGGCAAAGGCTAAGTCGAGAAGGGTCTTGGGTTCTTCTTCCTTAGCTTTTCTGGGATCAGGGTTGTGAGGGTCATCTGATGTTTTATCCGCCCCCCCAAAACCTTTAGTTCCCCAATCTGTGTTTTCCATCTCATATTTTCCCTTCAGCTTAGGGAACATTGCATTCTCCAATACCCACTGAGCACCCTGACTGCCCTAATGAACTTGAAATGGAACCTTTCTGTGGTTTTGTAGCAACACCTTACTCTCACCTCTATAATCTGGATCTAGCACTCCCGCCAATACATCAATTCCAAATGTCCATGCCAACCCTGACTTGGGTGGCAGTCTAATGTATGTATCAGGCGGTGGAATCAATATTAGATCATTAGGTATTCCCCTGGAGGAGCTGTATCATCCCTACAATTACATATTTCAAACCCAGCATAGCCCTTAGTGGCCAGTGAAGTATCTCATGTTCTGGCACTTAGTTTTTCAAATCTGAGGGTGCCCCAACTTGTATTGGTTGAGCCGCAGCCCACTTCTGACACCATTTGTGATGGCATCATGAAGCAAGACACAGACAACGGACTTAAAGTTAAAAATAAAATACTTTATTAAATCAAATGTCAGGATGTTAGAAGTCCTAATTTGCCCTATGCTAAGGTAGGATTTCCCTACCTGAATAAGACCAAGGAACATCTGAGTGAAAGAGTTCAACTGAAAAGTATGTCTGTATACAAAGCCTATCCTTGCCCTCACAACTAAAACTAACCATAGTGTAGGGATGTCAAAATCAAAAGAAATAATGTTCAACTCAAAGTTTGCAGCTTCCTTTCAGCTCCCCTTCCCCACGTATAAAAAGTTTCATGAACCAGTCTCAAAATGACCCTTCTTCAGTTCACAGAAATACAGAATATAGTTCAAAATCAATCCTCTGGGTTTCCTTCCCCAAGTTCCAAGTAACACAGTTCACAGAAAACAAACGTTCTTGAGGTTTTGTTCTCACTACCCCACAATGTAGCTCCATAAGCCTCACGGTTACCTTCCCCAAGACTTTAACTTCATTGGAAGCATTTCTTTAAGTTCAACATTTAGCGCTAACTGGTTTAGGAGCAGTTGTCAGACAAAATGGTCCACCCATTGCAGGTCACGCTACCAGGATCCCTAATCTTTGGGCCTCTTTACTTCGATGTGCAGATTTTCAATCCTTTGGCTTGTCCTTTATCAGCCTCTTGGCTTTGGGTACACTTGTCGCACATCATCTGAAGTATATGGCCTTGTCACTCTGCATTCAATCATAAAAGTTTAGTTGAGGGTGTTCTACTCACACCAATCTTCTTATAACACTTGTGCCCTTATTCTCCCCTGGTGCATTCAGGATATTCACTTTCGCTGCATGTATTGCTTAAAGTTTCATTTAGTTTGCTATTCAAAAAGCACTGTTCTGCTTGATTTTAAAGTTTCATGTAGTTCGGTATTCAAGAAGTACTGTTCTGTTTCATTTTTAAAGTTCCATGTAATTCAGTATTTAGTAAACGTTATTTTTGCCAAATTATAAAGTTCCATTAATTTGGTATTCAATATAATGTAGGAGCGCCCTGGTATTTATGAATCCTCTGTAACACTCACCGGCTTGTGGCTTCTCCACTTAGTGGTTCCCGGTGCTTCTCCTCTCCAACGGAGTTCAGAAAACTCACCCCTGTGCTCTCCACGGGTCTTCCGCGCATCTTCCTTCTCACGCCGGCACCCGGAATGCTGTTCTCTGGACGCGGACCGTGTCCTCTCCTCGGGTTGCTCTCTCCCAGATCCAGATGCAGAGCCCTGTTCACAGAGGCTCCCAGACTGACACAGCTTACACAGCCCAACAGCTAAGGGCTGCGTAACTCTTCTGGATAGTTTGCCGGAGTCCTGGATCCTCATCTGTTCCCACCACGGCTGCCTCCTCTGAAGCTTGGACCCCTGCTGGTTTCCTCCATGCATGCCTCCTTCTTGCTCACTGTTCTGGTTCGATCAGTCCATAGTTATATACCTGTAGCCCCTTGGCAGGCTGCAGGTGTGTATCTCCAATGAGAGTTGCCTGAACATAATTAAAGGGACATGCCTGACCATTAAAGCTCCCTGCAGGCATCTTCCTCTTCCCAGTACCAGAGTGGTAAAATTGGGTAGTCTTCATTGCTCTTAGTTGTTTCTTTTTTGTCTCAGTACCCAAGGGTTGCAGAGATGTAGTCGTCATTACTCTTAGTTGTTTCTTCTTTGTCCCAGTACTGTCAGGTGCCACACATGGAAAAGGAGGGGAACAGCCTTATAATACCCTACAAGGGTCGGGGGAAGGTTTGGTTGAGACTCAAAAGTATAAGATGGATACCATGTCTCTTCTCAAGGTACCCCACTGCCAGTTCCCAATGACCCTCCACCTAGGTGATCCTCCCTCGCTTCTCCAACCCCAGGGTTCGGTTCCAAGAGCAATGGCCTTTCCCAGGCCACCTAAGAAGAGGATCCAGGAGTCTTAGGAGAGAGAACACCCTCAGGTTTCTCACAGAATGCGGGAGAGAAAGTCCACGTTACCTGTCTCTTGACCCTTTCAGTGTTCCATTGTGAAGCAATACGTTTGAAGGTCAAAGAAACCCTGCATAACCCTTGGGTTGGATTCCTCTCTCTGATGTACCTGGTTCACCCCTACGAGAATAGTGCTTTCTTCACCATTAATTCTCTTTTCAGACTTGGCAGGTTTGTGTTTCTTTGGCAGGGAAGTATAGCCTTAAGAGTCTTTAATTATTTAATTTGTGCCACCCGTGAAACCCACTGATTGAATTGATGTAAATTAGTCCCCAGGATTAACTGGGTTGGCAAGTTGTTAATTATGGGCACAGTAAGATGGAATTTTCTACCTAAGATGATGATGGAGACTTGGGTTTGAGCTTGTCTCGCAACATGGCCATGGACACAGCTTAGCTTTATTTCACCGATTTGTTTCGATCCCTGGGGAAGTAAGTCTGATTTTATGGCACACATGTCACTCCCACTATCTAGCTGGGCCCAAAGGGTTCTCCCTTCTAAGGTAACAGGGACTCAATAGGAGGTTTTATTTCCTGTGTATAAGAATGTGTTGGTTTTTTCTTATTGTTACTTCTTTTCATTTCCTGGTGTACTTAGTTTGGGTTCCCTTCACAGCTTGTTTCTATTAGACTATAATGGGTGTAAAGAATGCTGAAGTAAGAGCGTTCAATCCCTTCTGTCTTATTTTGTTTATTCCCACTGAACGATGGTACTGATAGAATGGTAGGGGCGTCAACCTGCTTGAAGGAGCAACAATTTATGCTGTCTCCATAGCCTCTAGAGCACTTCTGGTCGTGGTTAAGGGGTGGAATTATAATAGGTGGATGTTCTCCTTTTCCTTTCCTTTCCTTCTCTTGGGCCTCCATTAATTCCTCTTCTAAATTCTCAAAACAAAGCTCCATGATATGGCCCCAATTCCCACAAAATAAACAATGTTCTGAGCATGAGAATTATAGCTCAACTAAGGAGATGAAAGCAAACCCAGGAAGTGATTTTCTCCTCTCCTGCTTCAATGTGAATCAGATATTAGGCTTTCCTGTACGGTCTCCTGATCTATTGTTGGTACTTTTGGGACCAGAGGGGCAGCAACCAGTTCTGGTGAAAGAGGTGGTAAGTTAGGTGGTACTTTATTGGGGTCCTCTAGGGCCTGGACCCGGCTCTCACAATCATTAAGAATGTTTATTTCTCGTTAGTCATTGAGGGATGTTTCTGGGGAAGATAGTTTGTTTCCTGGGTGCGAAAGGGGAGTATCCCATGAGGAATCCACACTCTTCCCATGAGGGATCTGGGTCATCTAAGGAAGAAAGCGAATAGCCAGATGGTATCTGTCCTTTCTCTCTTCTCTCCCTGGGATCATCACCCTTTTGGATTTTATTAGGTGACTTACTAAATCCTCCTAATACTTGAGTGTTTATTAGAGAGATGTTTTCCTCCCTTTCCTTTTGCTTTTATTCCTGCTTGGTGTGGTATCTGGGTACATCAAAAGAGGACCATAAGGGGGTTGGGAACATGGGACATCCAATCCCTCATTATTAAGTTTCACAGTCAGTTGAGGTGGAGTAGGTTGCATTTCTCTTTCAGGCTTAGGTTTCTCAAGGAGTGCTGCGACAGGATTAGTGGTTTCTTGTCCCATGTCTGATGGTTTTATATAGGAGGATATTAAGGAATTATAAAGGTTGTTAGTCTCTCTTAAGGTGTAACTCCTATCCAGATGCCCCCTTCTCTCTACTTTCGGGATCCTATCAAATATTTCTGTGTCTTCCTGGTGAGGGTTTTCCCCGATGGCTTTGTAAGCCAAGCATCCCATCATGTCACCCATTCAGATTTTAATTGGGTTAGATGACAATTTCAGTAGTATAAACTCCAGTTTATTGCCACACGATAGGAGGGGCAATATTGTCTAATTTTTCCCTCTGCTGGGCATAAAATACATGACCATTTTAGAGGGGAGGTCTACCCAGATATCTAGGGAAATGATTATCTTTTCTCTAGCTGGGACCCACCCCTTCCTGGGGACAGAACAGACAATAGCTGTTCCCTTCCACTGCTTTCCGTATAGGAAGAATGGCCAGGCTACTAAAGGATGAAAGGTTACTCCCATGGGTTTGGGTCCCCCATTTTCCTGACCTTCCTGAGTCTGATGTCTTGACTCCGCTTATCATCTAACCTTTGGTGTAAAGACTGGTGATTACAAAAATTCAGGTTAGCTGTCTTAACTCTAGCAGAGTTCTTCTCAGGATTAGAGACCCCATGGTCTCTAATTGTTCACAGTTGTTACTTAGGTTCATTTTAATGAGTGGTGGATCAGAGGATCTAGTAAATTTGTCACTTTCCAGGGTTCTCCAACTTGTCTCAGTTGAGCCGCATCCCACCACTGACACGATTTGTGAAGGCATCATGAAGCAAGACACAGACAACAGATTCAAAGTTTAAAACAAATAGGTTTATTAAAGCAAATGCCAGGATGGTAGACAGCCTAACTTGCCCTATGCATCAAGACAGTATTTGCAGTTCATCAGGTCTCAGGGTTGCCTTCCCCAAGGTTTCAACGTAGCACCTGATATTTGTTTCAGTCTTTCACAGTTCAACACAACTCTAGGTCAGATTCTTGAGGGTTCACAGTTCACAATACTTCTCTTCAGTGTTAACTCCCAACAAGAGCACCATCTGGTTGGCTTCCTTTTCACCAACTTATTTTTACCTGCTCAATAATGTCTTTGGCTTTCACAATGTAAAGCTCACTGGTCTAGGTGTAGTTGTCATGATCCATCGTCCCTGGAAGTTATGGACTCAATGGAGGAAGCATTGAGTCGGTGAGGAGAAGTGCATGCAGCTGTCTAGTGTTTTTTCTTCGACCTGACGTATTGAAATACCTGCCGTCAGGTAACGCTCGTCGCGATGCAACCCAGCGTTCTACGGGTTTACACGCTAGCCGAGTGCTTCTGCCGTCTGCAGTTACCTGTTACTTCTTTTCCTCTCTGTGTTTTTTCTTCCCGTATTGCCTTCCCTTTGCTTGTTTCGCTCCGTTTGGTACACAGAGCTTCCTTACGATCTCTCCTTCGTTTTGTTTCCCAATTCCTTCCTTTCTACACCTCCACTTTTGAAACAAAGCTTCGTTCGCTTACCTTCTTCCTTCCTGGTCTCTTGCTTCGGTTCTCCAGTTTGTGCTTGGATACTTCGGCGTATGCAGTGGGCATTTCCTGGATTCAGCGCTTCTGCATTCTCTCCGATCCAGCCCAAACTGCTGCATTCTGGGAATCGTAGTCACACGCAGCTTACACCACGCAATATTTTGACTCCACGGATCTCCTCTTCCAAATCAGGGTTTTTTCAGCTAGGCTTATTCCCTGATCGTGGGGTTGGCCCACTGGGGTCCCCGCTGCCAGGCAAACAGCTTTTAGGCAAGGTGGCCTCCAGAAGAGCTAATCCCAAAAATTACAGAACAAAGCCTAACTCAGCCTAGAGAGAGCGAAGGGAAATAACGACCGAAGGCTCTTCTGAGGATCTGTCTACAGGTGAGGAGGAGGAGGAGGTGGGGGTTAAGAATACAGTATCAGCTAAATTACCAGCAAAGCCTGAGAGTTTGCAACGCCCAAGAATGGCTAGCCTGGAGCAGTACCAGGAATTGGTCAATGCCATACAGGGAATTACTGTGGAAGTACAAAACCTTAAAACTGATAACACTACTTTGAAGGCCGACAACGCGGCTTTACGGCAGCAGAGACTCCAAAGGGAGGACAATCGAGGAGACTTGCCACCTTTACCCCTGCCCTGTGGCAAATACGACGGATATCCCAAAAGACTTAAGGAATTTCTAGATGCCTACTACACTTTCCGTCCAAAGACCTTTGAATTCGACAAGGCTAAGGTTGGGTTCCTCATATACAATCTAGCTGGGAATGCCTTGGCCTGGGCACGCCATTAGTCACTGAGTCCGATCCAGTCTTGAATGATTATGGACTGTTTATACAGCAGTTCCGTACCCGATTTGAAAGACCAGAAGTGTTATACACCTCTTATGAGAATCTGTTAGATACTAGACAAGGGTCTTCGGATGTTCAAACGTACGTTTCCAATTTCCAAAGAGTAGCACAAGAAACCGGATGGCCGGTTCAGCTAAACAGATGTTATTCAGACAGGTCTTCACAAAGAAATAAAGGACGAACTGGCCAGGATCCCCAGACCCACAAATTTTCAGGACCTCGTTTCTTTGGCTTTACAGATTGCATATCGTCTAATGGAACGAAGAACAGAGAAAAGAAGACCCAGACCTACCGCCCCTTTGCCTCCTAACCTCCCTTACTCCTCTGAGAAAGTTCCATCAACACCCTTGCCTGATGAGCCTATGCAGATCGGATCAGCTAGAGGACCTCTGACCGCTGCAGAAAGAAAACGTCAAAAGGAACTCAGTCTTTGCCTATATTGTGGCTCAGAGAAACACCTTCTACGCGATTGTCCAGAAGCGCCTTCCAGAAGAACGGGAAACGAAATACCCCGACCTTGAGCAGGGACAAGGAAGGGGTTTTAGCTGTTACTCCCTGTCTTCCAACACCCTCAAAACGCTCAGAAACCTTGAATCAGTTGATGGTATTTAAGGTTTCCAAGGAATGGAATGAAGATCATAGTACAGAGTGCCTAGCCATGTTGGACTGTGGGGCTGCTGGCAATTTTATGGATGAACAGTGGGCAAGAAACCAGCCCATACCAAGAAATAAGAAAAATCAGCCCATACCTGTGGAAGGGGTCAATGGAACGCCCTAACCTCTGGACCCATCACACTGGAGACCTATGAGGTAACCGTTAAGATGCATCCCCATCAGGAAAAGATTATCTTCGATCTGATAAAGGCAGCACATTTCCCAGTTATATTGGGAATCACTTGGCTCAGAAAGCATAACCCCCACATCAACTGGAAGGCTAACACAGTAAAAGTCCTATCAGACTATTGTTTACATTCTTGCTTTGACCTATTCCCCACTCAAGCACACCGAGGAGAATGTAAACGTAGTGCCATCCACATACCAGGACTTTGAGGACTTATTTTCTGATGTGCAACCCAGACCTTTACCACCCCACAGACCGGAAGATTGCAGGATTGAACTTATACCTGGAGCTACGGTTCCATTCGGAAGAATGTTTCCATTATCTCTTCCCGAGAAAGAAGCTTTGAGGGAATACCTGCACACCAACCTTCAGAATGGACTTATACGTGAATCCACCTCCTCGGCTGGGGCTTCATTATTTTTTGTTTCTAAGAAAGGAACAAAAGACTTCCGGCCGTGTAGCGACTACCGGGGCCTTAACAGCCTAACCATACGAGACAGATACCCAATGCCTCTAATCAAAGATATAATGGAACTGTGCAGGGTGCCAAATGCTTTATCAAACTTGATTTACTTGGGGCTTACCATTTGTTGAGAATCCAAGAAGGGGACGAATGGAAGACAGCCTTTCGGACACCCTTGGGGCACTATGAATATCGAGTAATGCCCTTTGGCCTGGTCAACGCCCCAGCACAATTCCAAAGGTTTATGGATAAGGTATTTGCCAATCTCCTCTTTTCTTCTGTAATCGTCTATTTGGACGATATCTTGATATTTTCAAAAACACTGGAAACACACCGACAACACGTCAAAGAAGTACTCCTTAGGCTCCGACAAAATAATTTATTGGCCAAACCCAAAAAGTGCATGTTTGAAGTGTCTACAGTGCCATATTTAGGTTTTCTTCTGTCTGAAAACCGCATGGTGATGGACCCATCAAAGATCGAGGCCATAACCCGGTGGCCCACTCCCGGTTCTGTGAAAGAAATCCAGCGGTTTCTGGGTCTAGCGAACTTTTACAGAAAATGTATCAACAGATTCTTGGACAGGGTTCTGCCCATTACAGCATTGCTAAAGAAAGGAGTAAGATTCACCTGGACTCCCGAGGCTGACAATGCCTTCAAGCAGCACAAGGAAGCATTTATAACAGCTCCTATACTCCGACAACCAGACCAATCCTTGCCTTTTATAGTAGAGACGGACGCCTCTCAAGGAGCCATTGGGGCTGTGCTCCTGCAAAAGAAAGAAGATCATTTGGAACAACCCATATCTTACTATTCAAGGACATTGACCCTGAGTGAAAGAAACTACTCTGTCCTTGAAAGGGAACTTCTGGCCATCAAACAGGCTTGCACTGAATGGAGACACCTTTTACAGGGGGCCCTATATCCTTTTCAGGTCCGTACCGACCATAAGAATCTTAGCATCTTGCAACAAATGGAATGTCGTAATGCACGCCATGCTAGGTGGGCATATTTTTTTTCTCAGTTTGACTTCGATTTCACCTGTTTACCTGGCAGGAATAACCAAGTGGCAGATGCTATCTCTCGAGCTACGGAGACGACACAGGAAGTCAGACAGAAAAGGAGCTACTGTTGAACGGTAAACGGTTCATTGGGACTATTACCAAGTTTCTTTAGCAAGTATTAGAAGCCCAGAAGACGACATCTATCCCCTATGATGCCACCATTAACCAAAAAGGGGAGTACTGGTTCAAAGAGGACCAGTTGTTTCTTCCAACTTCTGCACTACAAACAAAGGCTCTAGCTTGGTGTCATGATATACCAACAGCTGGACACAAAGGACAAGCTGCGACACTCAAACTGATCAGAAGACATTTTTGGTGGCCGAATATAATCAAAGATACCAAAGACTACGTTTCTTCTTGTCCTAAGTGTGCCCAGAGCAAATACTGCACAGCCAAACCCTTGGGGCTGTTACAACAAGAAAGACCTCCTGCAGTTCCTTGGCAATATATTTCTATGGACTTCATAGTTGAACTTCCGGAATCCCAGAGGCATACAGCTGTAATGGTGGTGGTGGACTCATTTAGTAAGTTAGCCCATTTCTCCCCACTAAAGGGCACTCCATCAGCCTCCGTGACAGCCGAAGTATTTCTCAGGGATGTTGTACGCCTTCACGGAGTTCCTCTTACTATCGTATCTGACAGAAGAACACAATTTACCTCTAAGTTTTGGACCTTTCTCTGCAAACAACTACAGATACAAAGAGCCATGTCCTCTGGGTTTCATCCCGAAAGCAACGGACAAACGGAACGTCTGAACGCTACTCTGGAACAATACTTAAGATGCTTTTGTAACCGGGCTCAGGATGATTGGTGTCAACTCTTACCAGTAGTGGAGTTCTCCTACAATAACACTGTTCATACTGCCATCGGGATGAGCCCATTCAAATGCATATTTGGTTACGATCCTCTGCATTTACCATTTTCGGCTTTTCAACCCACCAAGATACCAACCATAGACCATGTTTTACATACCCTAAAGGAGACCCAAAAGAAGGCACAAGAAACTTTGCTATCTAGCAACAGAGGTACAAGAAATGGTCAGATTTAGGAAGGCAGAAGAATCCAGAGTGGCAAGTAGGAACTAAGGTTTGGTTATCCACCAAATATCTTCCACGATGGGTACATCCAGGAAAGTTTGCTCCTAGATACATAGGTCCTTTCCTCATTGAAAAACAAATCAACCCTGTGGCTTTCAGGTTGTCCTTGCCTGATTCATTGCGCAGGATCCATCCGGTATTCCATACATCTTTACTGAAGGAGTACCGATCTGATATCTACAAAAGACAGATCACAAAGAGGTTTCCAAAACCAGACCACGAACAAGAATACAAGGTGTCCGCATCCTTGACTCCAGATACAGACACGGAACTTTACAATACCTCATACTGTGGAACGGTTTCCCTTGGCCCGAACGATCATGGGAGCCCATAAAGAACATAAACGCACCCTGTCTGATTCGTCTCTTTCATCGGCTGCCCCCCGGAAAACCAGGAGGAGGAGTTCTGAGAGGAGGTCATACTGTCATGATCCATCGTCCCTGGAAGTTATGGACTCAATGAGGGAAGCATTGAGTCGATGAGGAGAAGTGCATGCAGCGGTCTAGTGTTTTTTCTTCGACCTGACGTATTGAAATACCTGCCGTCAGGTAACGCTCGTCGCGTTGCAACACAGCGTTCTACGGGTTTACACGCTAGCCGAGTGTTTCTGCCGTCTGCAGTTACCTGATACCCCTTTTCCTCTCTGTGTTTTTTCTTCCCGTATTGCCTTCCCTTTGTTCGTTTCGCTCCGTTTGGTACACGGAGCTTCCTTACCATCTCTCCTTCGTTTTGTTTCCCATTTCCTTACTTTCTGCTCCTCCACTTTTGAAACGAAGGTTCGTTCGCTTACCCTCTTCCTTCCTGGTCTCTTGCTTCGGTTCTCCAGTTTCTGCTTGGATACTTCGGCGTATGCAGTGGGCATTTCCTGGATTCAGCGCTTCTGCATTCTCTCCGATCCAGCCCAAACTGCTGCATTCTGGGAATCGTAGTCACACAAGCCTACACCACGCAATATTTTGACTCCACGGATCTCCTCATCCAAATCAGGGTTTTTTCAGCAAGGCTTTTTCCCTGATCATGGGGTTGGCCCACTGGGGCTCCCCGCTGCCAGGCAAACAGCTTTTAGGCAATGTGGCCTCCAGAAGGGCTAATCCCAAAAACTACAGTACGAAGCCCGACTCAGCCTGGAGAGAGCAAAGGGAAATAACGACTAAAGGCTCTTCAGTGGATCTGTCTACAGGTGAGGAGGAGGAGGAGGAGGTGGGGGTTAAGAATACAGTATCAGCTAAATTACCAGCAAAGCCTGAGAGTAGTTGTCAGACCACACGGTCCACACATCACAGGTCGGGCAACCAGGAACCCTAGGCTATTGAGCCCACACAGGTTCCTCTGCACCTGCCCCTGTGCACAGATTCACATTCACTTAGTTTCTCCTTGTCGGCCTCTTGGCTTTGTGTGCAGCTTTACACTCTCCTGGCTTCTCCTGGTTAGCTTCTTGGTTTGACCATAATGTATCACACACCTCTTGCCAGTCTCTGGCCTTGCTGCACTGTATTCACTTAATGGTGGTCTCTTTCATGCCCCACTTTCTGGTGACTTTCATCAGCTACTAATGTTACACTAACTTCAAACCAATCGTCGCTGCTTGAGGTCCAGGAGTTAAAAGAGCCGGCAAGGGCAGTACCTGGACCAGAGCAAGGGAGCAGTCAGACACCATATCAAATATAGGACCGGATATAGTTGTGAATCGTGTAGATTGCAAGGGTAAGATACAAATAACACACAGAAAAAGAGGTTTGTAATTGCATTAATCTCTACAGGGATTTAAAAAATGTGACTAATGTGGTTTATTAACTTATGGCTAATGTTAGTGAGCTGAAGGAAGACGTGGGAGCACTCCAGGTAAACCGTTTGACATCTAGCCTACGAGCTAATACAGAAGAGGTCCCCCCCAAAAAAGGGAGAAGGGCAGTGAATGACCTTACAAATCCACAGGAAGAGATTGGTTGTAACAGGCAGGAAAGGAGGGGCAGGAAGATAAAGACTGTAATGAAAAAAGAGAAGATGAAATGCGCTGATCCATTTGTGGATGTTATTAACAGATACGAGAAGGCAGGACCCATGATTAATTTTAATAACCAGCAGCCAGTCTGGAAGAACCCTGCCCCCAGTGCTCCAGATAACATTTGGAAGTGGAAGTATTTTACTCCCTATTTTTTAAAGTTGGGAGTAAGATTATTTTTTAGGAAGTAAAAATGTAAGTTCAATTCCTAATGGGAGTATTTTATATGTGAAAATAAATGTTTTAACTGGAAAACAGAAATATTTTTGTAATCATTATTTCTTTGCAACTATTCATACACATTAAAAGTACAGGTTTACTTCTTCTGAACAGGCAGTAATGATGTCAGTTTCTTCCTTTGGTACTGCGTGCACTGGTGTCCAAAAAACCCCATTGAGCGGTGTGGGTGAAAGCAGGAGCACAATGTTCTACGTGTCTGTTTCCTATTTTTTGATGGGAGTATTTTTACTCCCTATTTTTATTGTTTGGCAGTATTTTCCTATTTTTAGGGAGCGAAAGTGGCTGATACACCCTTTATCTGTATAGCTTCCGGCCCCTCTGCCCAAAACCATTCGAACTAGGTATTCTCCTTCAAAGACCCAACAGATTAGATACCCCGGTGGGTTAATTCCTGTGGCAAGTTTGTTAGCACATCCTATTACTAATTACTTTGTAGTTATGTATGACAACTCAAGACTGATCGAGGGTGCATTTGAGAACCAAGAAGCATTAATCAATAAAACATTGCATTGGATTCGCCATAAAAAGGGCTGCCTCTCGATCATACGGGACAATATTGCCAAGCAGCCCCTTAGATTCTATCCAGTTTTTTTTAAACTAGGGTTGAGATTGGACAAGGACTGATGTATATAGAACTGCGGGCTTACCCACCAGCAGGATCTAAAATAACTCTGAGATCAGCAGTCCCAGCATTGGAAACCAAGTACTCCTATAATGCCCCCTGGAATAAGGTAGCCAGATGCCCAGTAGGAACTAACCAGTTAACTGGCATAGGAGTGCAACCACTGCAGAGAGGCTGTTCATTTTGTTCTCTGCGCCATGGCCAAACCTCGAATATTTATGACAATTGGGTTGCCCAGGGGAGGCAGTGGCGGGCGTTCTATCCTGGAATATTGCTGTGCTTGCCAGGAGCATGAAAGATATTAAAGGGCTATACAATAATTTGCATCCAAGAGACCTGGGTCACAGAAACAATTCACCTCCAGGGCTACTCTACACTTGCCATTTCAGCATTAAAGGGTAAGTTGGGAAGACTGAGTGGGTGCCTTTTTATATGGATCTATAAGCATCATTAGATATTGAAGTGCTCCAGGCCCATAACCCTAGTAGAGCTTCATTTAAAAATTGGGGATGGATCTGAAATACCTTTAATAAACATATACAACAAGCCAGACCGATATAAGGAACCTAAATTGTTAAATCTTCTAAAAACCAGAGTCACATCATGGAGACTATATCACCAGCACGGTCAGAAGGTGTTTATTGCTGGTTATTTCAATACCCAATTTGAGCCACTGTCTTTGACGGATGGCATTTGTGAAGAAGAGGATAGCCTCTGGAATGTGGAGAGCCTGAACACCCCAACCCCCAGATGACAAAAAAGGAATGTGGTGGAGATTGCGAGTATTCTCATGTCTTTGGGCCTCATTACGAGTTGGGCTCAAAGGGATACAGGGCACTGGTAAGGACACCGGTGCCGGTAATCCCTTTGCGCCCTATTCCAAGTTCCCTTAGCAGGTTCCTTCCTTAATGCCTGGTCTTACCAGTCATTAAGGATGGGACCTGTTAAGGGACTTCAGAGCTAATAATGGTACCGCAATTTGCGGTACCGTTATTAGTGCCTTCCCCCTTCCCATTGAGCCCTATGGGGGCTCAAATGGGAATGGTGAATGGCTTTTTCAATGGGCACTTACCGGTCCTGCAAAGGTCGGAATAGACCGGTAAGTCCCCATTGAACCAGGGCGGACTCGGTACCGGTATTGGAGGTAGTCAAGGTGCGAATAGCGCCATGATTACCTCCATACTCGGAATGAGGCCCTTTATACCTACAAGCATGTAATGGGAGGTTGGCGGGATACTCACCTGCTAAACATACCTATGTGAGCAATCGCGCAAGTTCACTTATACATTATATTACGGTAAATCTGGAGATGTGGGATGAAATGATTGAGTTTCAGGTGATTGAAAGGGTGGAGAGTTATCATTGTCCTCTCTCACTGAGGTTGGACCCCCAATTATTTGGCCTGGATGGGATGTGCAAACCAACGGATAATGTAGCTCTGAAAATAACTGAAAATGCTAGAAGGGTGGTCAAGTTGGCCAAAATGAATACAACTAAGAAAGTGGCTGAAATGTGTGAATCTATTCTCCCGATTTTAGAAAATGTCTAACTTGATGGAGGAGGGTCTCAGTTAAAAGTGTTAAAGCTACATGAATCCTTTACGGATTGTGAGAGATCAATTTTTACAATTAATGCCAAACCGAGCAGGGAAAATACTATAAAAATGAATCCCATGTATGATAAACATTGCAGGAGGGCCAAAGAAAACTTGATCTTGAACGTGAAAAATACAGCAGAAGTGGGAAGGGAGGCAATAACAACAGCCTGAGCTAGGTGCAAATGTTTGCTGAAAGAAAAAATGGAGTATTGTAGAGATACCTGGAAATCCCTCCTTGATACTAGCATTAGTAAAGATCAAAGAAGATTCTGGAGTCTCATAGCGACGGGAACTAGTGTGGGCCAAAATCAAATTTTGTGTAATATCCCAGAGTCAGCTTGGCATCTCCATTTCTCATCATTGTACGAGGAATCCAGAGTCTTTTTGGACAAAAGTCAAACTGGCACAGAGATCAACATGGGGCACCCCCTTACTTTTTCACTTGGTGATGTTATCATTGCACTTAAAATCCAAAAGGCAGAGAAAGCGCCTGGAGCAGATAAGGTGCAGCTGGATTGCTATAAGGTTGAGCCTCTGATCTGGGCACCATATTTCACAAAGCTCTTTAAGGCCGTCCTGGAAGCAAACCTTGTCCCACAATCATGGACACAGACTGAAATCGGGCCATTATACAAGAAGAACAGGAGGGAAGATCCCGGAAATTACCGCCCAATATCATTGTTGGATGCAGGAGAGTAAATATTTGCCAAGGTGTTGTTGATCCACCTGGAGTCTTGGATGGAATGAGATAATGTTCTAAATCACTTACAAGCTGGTTTGTGGGACAATATCAGTACTATTGATCAGTGCTTTAGGTTGAGTCATATATGTGACAAGTATGTAACCTTAAGAGAGATGAGATTATATGTCACATTAGTGGACTTAAAAATGGCCTTTGACAAGATACCAAGGCCGCTATTGTGGAATGCTATGAGAGATAAGGGGATCATGCTAGCCCATTTTAGGGCAATACAGTGACTTTATAGCTGGAATGATGCTGTGGTAAGATGGGAGTACTCAAACGATGTGTACCGGCCCCAAAACTCGTTTGTCTTTTTATTAATGGTATAATTCCCAAATTGGTAAGCCTTCCGTGTGATGCACCGAATTTGGTTGGGGAAACCTGTTGATTTTGATGTCTGCAGGCGATGCAGCTTTATTGTCTCTGATGCCACGTGGCCTGTGAAACCCGCTGCTTGCATTTGAAAACTGTTGCGCTTGCAATAGGTTTATCATCAATGTAAAAAAGTGAACACAATGATATTTCGGAAATACAGAACCAAGGGGCTTAAGGAAATTAGCTTACAATTGAAAGGCGAGCCTTTTGAACAAGTTAAAAATTATGATTATATGGGGCTTCGTTTCACAGAAAATGTAACTGGTATCCCCAAGTCACTAGAGCAGACATTACACTTAACAGATTTGATGGAGCTATTGCAAAGTTTGCCCAGGATTATAGTAATGAGGTTGTTAATGTATCTTTAGAAGCTTATTCTGCACAGGCCAGACAAGCAGCTTTATACGGTGCAGAATAGTCGGGAGGAACGAACTGTGACAGATTATCAGTGAAAATAAAATTATCAAAAGATTTTTGGGTTCCAACCTATAGTACTCCTAGTATTCGTGTTTTTGCAGAGGTCTACACACATAGAATTGGGTTCCTGTGTGGATCAAAACATCTCCTTTATTGGGTGAGGGTGTGGTCCTCCCCGGAACTTGCTGTACACAGATCTGCGATCCAAGACTTCCTCTGACAGGAGGGAGGTCGCTCGCTGCCATGGCTGAAATACTTGAAAGAGGTTTTATTTTCACTTGGCTTCTGTGATTATTGCAAAACCCCCAATTCATTGATAGTGGTGCAAAACCAAGGATTAAGGAGGCCCTGAAGAATAATGAAGCAAGTGTCTTCCTCACTGACATCTTAAGCAGTGCAAGGGGAAGAAGGTATTGGGAGAGCAAGCGGACCTTTGGTTATGAAACCTATGTATGGATATCGTTTTCGCCTAAATGTTCTAGGGCCTTGGAACTCAAGCTTTGATTTGAAACATTATCTTTGGCTGAATTATTGCACAGATGGAACCGTGATCTTCATAACAAATGTGCAAAAATACGATCAAAAATATTATGCACTTTTTATTATTTTGTCCATTGTATGGAAATATTAGGAAGAGATACCTTAAGCCACTGTTGGAGGCTACTGTGCCTTCAACGGAGCAGGGGAAAGCAGAGTGGGCAGAGGGAGGAGGAGAAAGGGGCAGAGACACAGGGAAACAGCATTTGGTGGTTGTATTGTATACAAGGAGGTAATAAAGGGAAGGAGCTCCCTAAACTGGTGTCAATTCCTTCATTGTACCAGGGTACAACAGCCACTAGCTATCTATAGATCACTTATAACTGTAGCACTGTGTATTTATGCAAGAGATTAACTGGCAGTGCATTCTGTTGTAAATTATTTACAGAGTGTCTGGAGGATCATATCTTGTTTTATGTGTTAGGACTATTGGGTGCTCAAATTGTAAGTCCAACTTATGTACCAGTTTTTGCTACATCTGAGAAAATTAATGATCCGACTCACTTTCTTGCATCTAGATAGTGCTCAAAAATGTTTTGCGCTTTTAAGACGATTATTGTGATGTTTTATTTTTGGGTTCCTAATAATTGATGTTTTTATATTTGCTGATTTTAGGCTGAGGTCATGAGATCTTAAGTTTGAAGTTATCCTTTCCGAGTAGTTATGTGTTTAAGTTTTAAAATATAGCTATTTTATGATCTTATTGAAATGCCATGTATTGTGCCATCCTTTATGAAGATGCACTAAGGTTTCTCTTTCTATTAGTTTGTAAGATTCTTAAATGTATCTGTGTTGTTCGTTTTATGATTCTTCGATCGAAATAAAGCATAATTGACTGACTGTTTCATATCTCATTTAGCTAGCTATATCAAGTAGTAACATCACACTTTGTCCTATCATTGTTATTTCTAAGCATTGTTTTTTCTTAGCTTCTCTTATGACAGCTAATGGCCGAATTGCGTCTGTAAATCCGCTACTGGGGTATTAAAAATGTCTTAATGCCTATTGTCCTTCAGATACTTTTTTAATATCTCTCTGTTGCACTGAAGTCCTGTTAAAAACAAGCATTGACAAGGCCAACAGTTTTGACTTGTGCATAGATATTAGGCATTTTCCAGGCACTGCTACCCTTTGCCCAGTGAATCACACCATTTTCCAGTTGTTGCCATCTTATGGCCAGATAGTACATTTATGATAATGCCTGGCAAATGCCTTTCCTGTGCTTACACAAAACCCAAAACAGTTGGCTTTAACAATTATTGTTTTATATAGTGCTACTATTTATTATAATAGCTACTAGTGCTACTGTGCTTTCCACCATGTAATCAAATCCACCATGTACTTCTCAAGGAGATGCTTATCTGACCCGAGCAAGGGAGGTACATGTGTGAGCAAAGCTACCCCGCTCTAAGCTGGACTTGAGGGAGAAGTTTGGTTTGTGTAGTTCAAGAGTTCATACTTAAGGACACCACAACATACTTCATAATGAAACAAACATCACACCCTAACAAGATTTGAATAGGCCCAGAGAGGAAGCACGAAAATGCTAGTCATACATGAAATACAACTTGCCATGGACCTATAGGTGGCAGGGGAGCTGTGATACAGGGGCTGATTCTAGAATGTCCCTAGAAGTAGTGATTCTGTGAATGCAAATTGAGCATCGTGTTGGCAGCACAGTGGAGTGCTGACCATACAGCCCAAGTTGTGTTGGGGAGGTCTGGCAGTCAGGCGTATGTTGAGGCCATATCAGAGACCTTACTGTAGGTACCAGTGTTAGCAAGTTGGGCAGCTTCTTCTCAGGGTTGTAGCACCACCCCGTTAGACACACGACTATCACATGGAGACAGGAAGTACTTAAACCAGAGGGAGACTCCACACTGAAAAGGGGTCGTTTGCTCCTAGTGGTGGGCAGCCAAAACATGACAAACATCATATGCAAGACTACATAAACCCCCTGAAATTCCAGATCTCTGGATAACAACATTACAACATATTGAAGTCTCCCATTCCTCGCATTTTCAGCAACCAAAGCCCTGATCCAAACTCTTCCTTTGTATCATTTAGTCTTCTGATCGTGTGCTCTCCGAGGTCTTTCCTCGTGCACGTCTGATCCTCTTCCACTGATCTTGAAATCTTCTATTTGTCTTCTCAGTACTGACACATTTCTCCTTCCTCGACACACCTTGTGCCTCTCCTCCTCTGACTGCAGTTTTGATTTCTCAGTAAACTCTTTAAGTATATTGTTGCCTCATCTATCCTCTCTGAACATCCTGGGAACCCCAACTCTCAACCTCGGTCATGCTATCCATGTCCGCCATGTTTCCCCTTCCCTTCCTATGGCTACCCCAGGCTCTTTTTTCCTTGAATGGCCCAGAGATTAGGTAATGTTCTTCTCCTGTGTGTCTTTGTCGTTCCTACTAGGAACCCCTTTTGCTGTCTGAGGAAGGTGCAATCACTTGCTTTTGTCTTTCATAGGTTTTATTTGTGGTTTTTACTTTACTACTATTCGACTGGTCAGATTTTGTCAACAACTTTTGTGAAAGATATCTATAAATATAGGAAATGAAGGTAACATTAGTATGCTAAATCATGCATTACAGTTTGGGTAGGAAAGGGAGGCAAATGGTCCCTAGTCTTCCATATTGAGCAGGATGGGTTCATTGTCAGAAAAGTCAACGCACTGAAGATCAATAACACTTCATTGTGGCTGAAGTTTTAAACATCGGTCAGAGCCATCTCATATTAGTTCAAACTCAGCGATTGCGCCACAATCTAGCTTCCATAAAAAAAACATCATTATTCACAACTATGCCGATAGTGGTCAGATCAGAAAGTTAATATTTTTAAAACAACCCAAAGCACCTCGCTTTGAAAGAAGCAACAAATGCGTTTTTAAACAAGTAAAAGAAGTTTTGAGATAAAACATAGAGGATTGGTGCTTCGATACATTTTGCTCTGAGAGCTGCGCAAGCGGCGCAAGCGCAAATTATGCTCTGAGAGCTGCGCAAGCGCATAACTTCTGGCCATTCTTGCTTTTATATGCTGTACTGTAACAATGAAATATCAGATGAACTGTCACTCATTTGCACTCTTTGCCTCGGTTTATTTTCAGATCAAAGGGTCAGAGGATGGCTTATGCTGGACTCCTACCTCCCAACATTTTTCCTTACTCTACTGTACCTGATTTCCATATGGCTGGGCACAAAATACATGAAGAACAGACCGGCGATGTCTCTCAGGGGTCACCTCATCGTCTATAACCTGGGGGTTACGCTGCTCTCGCTGTATATGTTGATAGAGGTACGTGTTTTACAATAATAATATCTTTATTGTGTTCAAATCATAAGAACATTTCCCAAAAACAGATTCAAAAGATCATATATAAAAATACAAATGAAATATTCACAAAGTCAAACAATAACAAACATGCAAAAGCTATCAAATTCTAAGTCAAAATCAAAAACTCCCTCAATTAACCTTTTAAGCATCTCCTTTGATTTTAGCCATACTCGATGGGCCAGGTGTGCAGAGGAAGAATCGGTATTCAAACAATATGCCCAAAATAACTTAGATTTTATTGAGGTGCAATGGTGGACTAAAGGCCCTAGCTCCTCGATGTAAACAGGACCCGGGCCAGCACAACTGGTGAGAACATGCCCATGGGTTTCAGGATTGTCCTTCTTACAGCAGATCCAGCAATATCCCTTGTCATAAGAAAGGTTTTGCTGAGATCCCACAATAGAGAGAAGTGGTAACTGATTTTTTTAAACTCCCGTCGAGGATTCCAAGTTAAACTGAGCAGCCCAATCAATGATCTTAGATAGCTCTTGCATAGCCTCCTCATACTCACTCCTCATCCTTGTACCACCAGAACCATCTGCCAGCAAACAAAGTATCAGACATTTCGGAGAGACACTGGTTTTAATGTACAACACCCCATGCTTCCTTAAGACCCGAAGGGAGATGATACCCAATTCCAAGCGAAGGTATTGCATGGATACGGATTGGGGTAGTTGCAACATCTTCTGCCAGAAAAAATCTTCAATTCGGTTTAACCGCAACCAATTGTTCATGTTCAAGGATTCAAGCCCATACAAGACTGCTGGGCAAAAGCATTGATTATATAGCCTTAAGATCCCTTTCATAGTAAAGCCTGCTGTCTGTAGCAAATCTGTAAATTAAACCGGTCAATTGTGTAGTCGTCCTGGTTTTAGCTTCAATTATTAAGGAATAATCACCAGACCCAGATAAATATAACTGTTGGTATATTCAATGTTACCTAGAATGGTACTCATCTTGACTTTGTTTATTTTACAGCAGGTTACAAACATCACTTTAGTTTTATTTAAATTGATGGTCAGATGGTTTTCTGGACTGTAGGCCTGCAATTCATTTTCATGTTTCTCATACCTGTAAACGGTATGTCAAAGATAACGAAATCATCAGCGTACAAAAGCGATGATATCTTGGTTCCTCCACTGTAGGCGGATAATTAGATTGTGCGTGTAACCTAACCGGGAGATCCGCCAACAATAAATTAAATAGCATGGGAGCCAACACACAACCTTGCTTGAATCCCCTGCTAAGTTGGATTGATGATGAAATAGTCCCTTTGTGGTTTAATCGCACATTGGCAGTAGTATTAGTATGGAATAGAATAATGATTTCCAATATCCAATTAGGACATCCCAAAGCTTTCCACTGCACCCACAACTTGGCCCAGTGGACACAATCAAATGCAGATGTAAAGTCTATAAATCGAACATGTAAGCTAGCCTCCTTCCTGGTTCTGACCCTTTGCAAAACCACATCCACCAGTCTGGTGCTATGCATGGTGGATGAGCCAGGTCGGAAGCCAGTCTGGTACAGCTACAACAAGTTCTTTGTCCCCACCCAATTCCAGCAAGGTGGCAAAAAGTTTACCTGTAGAATCAAATAAGGAGAGGAGCCTATAATTGCCAGGTAAGTCTCTAGCGCCTTCCTTGAATACGGGAATCAAAATCCAACATTATCAGAAAGGCAGAAGCCTACGTTCCTGACATATTCTGTCAAACAGTAAATGTAAGATCAGAGACCAGCCATCCCGATCACACCTAAGTACAGTGTTGAAAAGGCCATTTGGGCCAGCAGCCCTGGAGGATTTCAGGTGTCTAATAGCAGCCCCAATATCTATTATACTACATACAAGTGGCCTCTTCTCGGCTTCAGTTTCAATCACAATCTCTTCACTATAGTGTTGGCTAGAACTAACATCTCGTAGCCAGCTAACGTCCCGAATCGAATGAGATTAATCAAGGATAATGTTGAATTTCCCTTGGCTTTGGATAGAAGTTGCCAAATGGTACGGGTGTTCTTACCTGCCAAACCTGTACCATATGTTGCCATTTGGCATTGGTCTGTGACATTTTCTACCTACATAACCAGCTTCTATACGTCTGTTTGGTCCATGCAATTAAGACCTTCAGTTCATTCGACGTGCCAAGAGATTTTCGAAGTGCACTAATCTCACGGCGCATAAGCCGTTTGGCATCACATATCTTGAAATCAAATGGCGCTGATGTTTTTGTGCCACATACCATGGAGTTTCTGGTCGGTGCTGATCCAAACATATGTGTTTTACTTACGTATTTTATGCAAACTCTGTTCCTTCTTCTTCAACCTCTCCATTGCCACGTTTGCATGCATTTAGACAGCTATCAAAACATTAGAATTTCAGAGTACGTGAGCAGTCAGGCAAAATAAAAGGAGTGCACCTTAGTCAGCTCAGTGAGGTAAGTGCCTGCCACTGAGAGCAAATTGTTGCTCCCTAGTCTGAACCCCTGCAGGACTTAATATCCCTTTAATTCATGAAACGTTCACAAAAGGGGCAACATTGAGTTGGGTAATAGTAACTCTTGTAAATTGGAGCAACACAGATCTGCTATTGCAAGTTGTCAGGAGCCAATAGTGGCAAACTCCTCAGGGGTTCTGTTGCAGAAGACAGACAATTGGATGGCAGGTGTCGTTGTCCGAGGCCTCGCGATGGCAGACATGAACTGTAAGCCAGGTTGAAGCTTATGCATCTAAGAGTCACAGGCATGATAGGTGCTTTATGGTCAGTGGCATCCCAGAACTTGGAGAAGTGCCCTGCTTGGGCACCAGAGGGGAAGTCTCAGAAGATAGATCTGGCACATAGGAGAAACCTGGTGATAGGGTGTAACCCATAAGTAACTGACTGGAAAGCAGTGGGGCAAGGGATGCAACCAAGAGTAAGGTGGGGGTTGCAGCACAATTTCAGAGCAAAGAAGAAAGGAGCTAACAGGCCTTACATTGTAACAGCAGTACCGCCCTTTCCTGCTACCCATCCAGGAGGAGGGAACAGAGACACAGATGCAGCAGATCCACAGCCTGAAATCAAAGCAGCACAGGCAGAAGAGCCAGAGACGTCAATCATCAGTCAGCCATCTTAGGACAGGCATGCTGGCAGTTAGAGATCACAGGGCAGGAGGTGGCGCTCTCCCACCACCAGCACACCTCTCGAGCTTCTGCAAGGGCCTCCTGCAAGATATGGACAGTACTCCTGGGCGAGGTCTTCACTGTTGCTGCCTGGAAATACCCCATAGGATACGATAGATCCAGGGAGCATGGGAGAGTGCCAGAGGCTAGTGACCAAGTTCTATATACATCATTGTTAAGAAATAGAACATTGTAATTAGGAAAGAGTTACACTGGATGGTAAAGTTTAGCTAACCATCAAAATCCAAACTCGTGTGTAAACTACTCAAAAGGAAATGATTAAGAATTACACACAAAGTACAGCACACAGTTCCTCTGCTAAATATATGAGTTTGAGTAGTGGACTGTTGCGCTGCCAATAAACCTGCCGACTACAAGTTACTTGCAGAGTAATATACATCCTGGTAAAAAAAACACACTAAAAACAAATGATTGTAAAGATGTTCTTCAAGGGAGTAGGTTGTAGACTGGTCTAGAAGGGAAACCTACAGAGAAATCTAGGACAGGAAATGTGATTATTAGAATAAATTCCACTGCTTGGCAAATCTAGTTTGTCCTGTCTTTGCCGGTTTCTCACTGCATACATGTGTTTATATATGAATAATACTTCCCGTTTTCTTCAATAGAGGTACCTCCTGCTTTTGAGGGTTTTAAGGCCCAAGCAACCAGAACTCTGTCTTTTAACATGTGACCAACTAAGAAGGAAAGGGTGTTTTCCTACTGAACAGGCACTCCATTATTGAAACATAGCTATGCCGAGGGATAGACTTGTTTCTACTACTCACATTTCCCACTGTGTCTCCGTAAAGCTCCTTACAACTTACACCCCTGAAAACGTCCCGAACTAACAGGGGGCGTGAAACGTGTAGGGGTCTATGACCGTAGTGTGTACAGAATGCTGGAATTAGGAGCGTTTTTAACACATATTGTTTGATTAGACTATAAGCGCTATTTATTGCCTTTCATTCTTTGTCATTAAACCGCCGCACAAGCGATTGTTTATGTTGTTTATTAAGCTTCCATTATATTTACGTCATCAATTTCCTGACATGACTTTACATGTTAAGGATCTGTGATACACATTGTTGGGTGGTCTTTGTTGGGAGAGTCCGTTCCATGTCAGAGGGATAATTGTAACCCAGACAACATATAAGGAGCAGAAGTAAAAAACAAAACAGGCAGGAGATCACGGAGCTGGCTGAGAGCTATATTACAGGCACCTGGAGAGACCAAGGGGGTCATTAGGACTCTGGCGGTAGCCTGCCGCGGGAGTCATGAATTTTCCAGTGCCCAGAGATGGCCAATTACCGGGGCATTACAGCCCTGGCAGACCCGGTAATTGGCCAATCCCGGGCGCTGGAAAATATGACTCCCCATTCCCATTTGAGTCCCCTTGGACTCAATGGGAATGGGGAGGTCGGATGCACCGGCACCGTTAATGATGTTGCCGGTGCATCCGTCAAGGTCTGCAAGCGGGTGCCATTGTACCCGCCAGGTCAGACCCTGGTGGGCTGAAAGGCACCCACTCGCAGACCTCGTAGTTTGCTGGTCTGGAAACAACGGTACCGGAAAGCTTACCGGTACCGTTGTTTCCGGACCAGCCAACTCGTAATGAGGCCAGCGACACATCTGTGTTTGACTGGGCATTTAAAGAGCATGCTGGGTCCTACATCCCAGAAACTCTGAGTGGAAGGTAATGACATTGGCCCATGGACCCATGGCTAGGGGGCGAAAATGTATAGGCCTGACGAAGACCCTAAGCAAGGAGGAGGACACCCTGTTGGTAGGAGTATGCTTGTTGACCCAGGAGGGTGACCTACGGCTTGACAGTGAGACTATCTGGGCCTTACAGTTACCCTAGGAAGGTGGTGAACAGAGCACTATATTCCTTGGAGTGAGATTGGCAGGAAGCAGGTGGGGGCACTATATATCTGGGACTGAGGATCTCTGGAACCATAGTGAAGAAATGGTTGTGCAGAAATGTCGACCAGCACACTCCATAACATGTGGGTAACAGCAGGGAGCTGGCACACACCAACAAGGGAGGCTGACGGAATGTGGCGTTAGCCAAGGTGTGAACATCTCTGTTTCAGCCAGAGTAGTAGGAGGTAGGCACCATGTAGGGCTTGCCCTGCATGGGGGTATCTGCCTTTGGAACACAGAGTGTTTGACCATGAGAGGGGCGAATATGGTTGCTCCTAACAGAGTGAATGTTTTAAAAAGCGAGATAGCAGGGTGTGTGGGAGATGTGATAACAGTGTTGTGTGGTTGCAAAAAGCCTGGCATCAATGAGCAGCACCCCCAGAATCCTCGGCACGTACGAGGCCACTATACTATGTTTCATTTGGCAAATCCACCTTTCCCTGTCCAGTGATGTTGGGTGCTGGTCTCCCCCACTATAATGGGAGGCCCCCAGAAGACAAACACTCACTTACGAACAACCCTCCTGCCTCCATCCACTGCTATGGCTCATCACCCTGGCCTGTAGCCATTCCACACACTAAATTGGTCCGAAGAGGCTCCCAAGAACAGAGGGCTCAGATTGGGAGCCTTATCTAATGGTATGGGCCCAATATCCAAGCTTTCAGATAGGCTAAACTCACCCTCCGAAGCTGCTATGACATCTCCTCCTCCCACCACTGAGTCTGACCCTCTCCCCTTATGCCCCTGAAAGCCTTCCCCTTTCCTCAAGCCACTCCGGCTCTATGCCTCATTGCCCAGTACCAAGGCCACCTAGGGAAATGGAGAAGGGACTAATAGTCATTTCCATGATGGGCAACTTTTCTGGTAACTCTTTTTTAACTTACAAAATGGAGACCGTACTATTTCTCCACCTAAAACAACGTTTGTAGCATACCAGGGCTTGGCCAACTTTCTCATTAAAAGCCCTCGCTTTGCTTGAACCTTTAACTTGATCTCTTTGTTGTTACAGCCCAGGAAAGCCTGCCTGTGCGGGTATTAATGATCAATTCAATATATATTCAGTACAATAAGCCCTCTACTTCATCTGATCTATTACAAATCCTTCTGAAACCGTGCAAAACACGCAACTCGGACATAAGTGACCTGGCAGATACGTGCTAGAAAACGACAGATGGGCGACACAAAAACACCTGAACCAAATGCGGGCAAAACTGAGATCATGACCAGTGGCAATTAATCCCTAACGCTACGGCAGTTTCTCTGGCTGTCCGACAAGGGTCGCTTCTCTAGTCCAACCAAGACGGTAAGAAACCTCGAGACCTCTCCTTTTCGCCTCAAATCAGTTTGGCAGTCAAGACATCCTTTTACCCCCTGAAGGTCCTAAGTCATGTCGCCCCTTTCTTAGACAAGCCAGGCAATGCTCATGCCAGCATGGCAGTAGCCCTCGCCTGCATCAGCTACGCAAGCCGTGCAAACCGGCTCTAACTGGGTACTGCAAACTCCAGGGCGTTGCGAACACTGTTCACTCACTGGCTTTCCTAAACGTCGTTTTGCATGGCATGCATGGCACACTGGACAGTGCTCTCCCCACCCCATGCCTTTGCATGGCACACTGGACAGTGCTCTCCCCACCCCATGCCTCTGCATGGCACACTGGACAGTTCTCTCCCCACCCATGCCTTTGCATGGCACACTGGACAGTGCTCTCCCCACCCCATGCCTTTGCATGGCACACTGGACAGTGCTCTCCCCACCCCATGCCTCTGCATGGCACACTGGACAGTTCTCTCCCCACCCATGCCTCTGCATGGCACACTGGACAGTTCTCTCCCCACCCATGCCTTTGCATGGTACACTGGACAGTTCTCTCCCCACCCCATGCCTTTGCATGGCACACTGGACAGTGCTCTCCCCGCCCATGCCTTTGCATGGCACACTAGACAGTGCTCTCCCCACCCCATGCCTCTGCATGGCACACTGGACAGTTCTCTCCCCGCCCATGCCTCTGCATGGCACACTGGACAGTGCTCTACCCACCCCATGCCTCTGCATGGCACACTGGACAGTGCTCTCCCCACCCCATGCCTCTGCATGGCACACTGGACAGTTCTCTCCCCACCCATGCCTCTGCATGGAACACTGGACAGTGCTCTCCCCACCCCATGCCTTTGCATGGCACACTGGACAGTGCTCTCCCCACCCCATGCCTCTGCATGGCACACTGGACAGTTCTCTCCCCACCCATGCCTCTGCATGGAACACTGGACAGTGCTCTCCCCACCCCATGCCTCTGCATGGCACACTGGAGTGCTCTCCCCACCCCATGCCTCTGCATGGCACATTGGACAGTGCTCTCCCCACCCCATGCCTCTGCATGGCACACTGGACAGTGCTCTCCCCACCCCATGCCTTTGCATGGCACACTGGAGTGCTCTCCCCACCCCATGTCTCTGCATGGCACACTGGACAGTGCTCTCCCCACCCCATGCCTCTGCATGGCACACTGGACAGTGCTCTCCCCACCCCATGCCTTTGCATGGCACACTGGAGTGCTCTCCCCACCCCATGTCTCTGCATGGCACACTGGACAGTGCTCTCCCCACCCCATGCCTTTGCATGGCACACTGGACAGTGCTCTCCCCACCCCATGCCTCTGCATGGCACACTGGACAGTTCTCTCCCCACCCATGCCTCTGCATGGCACACTGGACAGTCCTCTCCCCACCCCATGCCTCTGCATGGCACACTGGACAGTTCTCTCCCCACCCATGCCTTTGCATGGAACACTGGACAGTGCTCTCCCCACCCCATGCCTTTGCATGGCACACTGGACAGTGCTCTCCCCACCCCATGCCTGTGCATGGCACACTGGACAGTTCTCTCCCCACCCATGCCTCTGCATGGCACACTGGACAGTGCTCTCCCCACCCCATGCCTTTGCATGGCACACTGGACAGTGCTCTCCCCACCCCAGGCCTCTGCATGGTACACTGGACAGTTCTCTCCCCACCCATACCTTTGCATGGCACACTGGACAGTGCTCTCCCCACCCCATGCCTTTGCATGGCACACTAGACAGTGCTCTCCCCACCCCATGCCTCTGCATGGCACACTGGACAGTTCTCTCCCCGCCCATGCCTTTGCATGGCACACTGGAGTGCTCTCCCCACCCCATGTCTCTGCATGGCACACTGGACAGTGTTCGATGTGTTCTATACAAATCCCAGTAAACACTGCATACCATAAAGTAAAATGACATCCTATATAATGAACGGCCAGGTGTATGTTTGTCCGATGCAGTCATGCGCAGTAGAAACTGCCCGCTTTGACTATGTCACCACTAGAGGGAGCTGTTGCCTTAGGCTATATAGGGGTCCTACTATGTTAAAGAAAACCTAAAAAATATTTGTTTTCTATTAACATGAATTACAATCAAATACACCATATAATATATTAACACTCTCAAAATGTCTTTCTTAACACACTTTGGCCCGTCTCCACGGGCTTTCACATTAGTGGTAAATATTGGACTCATGAAGCTCACAGACTACACCCACGTGGTGTGCAGCACTATACGTACGTCGAGAGATTCTGGAAGATTATGTATGCTTGAGCACAATAGCACGTGGGCCTTCAACCAAAATGATGGATTTACTCTACCACTGTCTGCATAAACACAGCAACGATTCTGTACTACCTGCAAACAATCATGAAGCAATGGTAAAACTGGAGTTTTAAATCCCAGGAATGGTTCTAAGGGAAAGGACGAGACACCTGGGGAGGTGGGTTAGCAAGATGAGGTCCGATTGTTTCGGTCTGGCCAACTTGAGCGCTGCTTTCTGACGTGGACATAAAGCAGCAAGTTAAATGAAAGGGCTTTGTTGGCAAAGTAATTGATTGATCATTGGGTGCGCTATACAAATGACTAAATAAATAAACACAGCCAATAATGGCAGCCGGTATGCTCTTTTGTGAGGGAGTGCCAAGGGTTCCTCTACCTGCTGTTCCCGCCTTCTCCGCCCTCCTCGCTCTCACTGCCCTTCCTGCTGTACTGCAATGGCCCGTAACCAGTGCAGGTAATGCGTCCATGTGGCACAACGCTCCCGGTGCAAGGCTACCGGAAGTCCCTGCCTGTGCAGGTCCAGATCTCCCTTCCCCGGTGTTCTGGCTCTCTTCTCTCGGACCATTGCTGCCCCCATGCGAGCAACGTATGCTGATATCCTTTCATCATTCGCCATCACCCCCTCGCCTATTCTCTCCCAAGAACTGTTTCCATCCCTCTCTTGCGCCTCGAAGCTAGGGCTGGGTTCCAGGGATGCACACAATACAAATAAAGCGTGGCTTATGGTGCTCTTAGTAAAAGATTACGAATGGTTGAAGACTGGCGTCCTATCCTCACAATGATGAGTCCTCACAGCACAGATGTATGCAATGCATGTATTGGGGTTTATATCGCAAAAGCTTAGCTAGGAGGCAACGCATCCCTGTACACCAGGGGGGCACAGTAACAGGATGCAAGAACATGGGTTCAATAGGATAGATTAATAAAGGTACAGTCAGGGACGTCAGTTAGGGGTCGCAAATGTGACCCCTGAGGTCTCCCTTGCTGCCCCTGTGGTCTCCTTGGCTACCCCTAAACAAAATAAAAAATAATGTTTTTAATGCAAGCTCCGGGGCTGTGTCCAGCGCCATGTGGCTCTTTGCTTCTGGAGTGGCTGGCTTTCTTGTTCAGGCATCTTTAAAAAAAACGTTTTAAAAAGAACAGGGGTTCCACAAGTCTAACACTTTCAGCAGTGACCCTAAATGAGAAAGAATAGGAATACCAAATAATGTGCCTTTCTGGAATGCTATACAATAATTGCTAGACTCATTAAAGGTTTATTTCAGGCATATTTCAGGGGGTGAGTCACTGATTTAGTCTGTTCTTAAACACCTCAACTCAGCCTTTCACCCTTCTGAAGTCGAAAAATGAGTAACAGCACAGGTTGGGTGATATTGTATGCATATCTGTTCTATCGAAAGTGCTTAAGTGTAAGTGCTATATAATGCATCTTTATCATTAGGCCATGGACGTCTGCTTACATTCACAGTAATTTGGTAGTATGGGCCTATACACACTGATCTTAACGATACATACGGCGATACATTCTTGTATGAAATGCATATCACATTATAGTGATATCGTAAGCATAGTTTTCGTAGTGTTCTTAGGAACAATGCTATGCCACTTCCTGTTTTGTCAAGGGGAAAAGGTCGTGTTCCATTGCTTCCTGTGATATCATTTTGGGGTGAGGTCAAATGACATCACTTCCTGTGATGTCATCAGAGGTCAAGGGTCGTGGGATGTCACTTCGGCTACCTCTGGCATTTTGGTGAAATTATGTCCCTGGGTACAGTTAGGATATGGATAGAAGGGTCAGAGAGGGGTACAGGCAGGGAATACAGTTTATGTTGCTTTGCTCACCTTGAAGCTGCATTCCTCTGTATTTCCAACAATCTGACTTTCCCAAATGTGCAATGGAGAAAAAGAGTAGATGACTGTGCCCATCTCAGATTGGCACATGCTGCCTAATACCTGATTTTCTGGGCCTAAAACCTGAGCAGGCCTGGTTATTACTGGGCCATGTTTGAGATGCTCCCGTGCAATTGTGTGTTTGAAGACTTCGCAGAGATCCTCCAGGAATCTCTAGGTTTGGTCATATTTTTGCCTGTGAGAGTCAGGTGTAAGGTACCAGGGGCATTTCTGATATGCACACGGGCATCTCCGAGTTGCTCCACTGAAAGTCCTTGAGAGCCAGGCCCAATGAGTCCACAACAGCGATCCCACCCCCAGCCTTTTCCTATCATTAAAAAGGCAGGCTTACACATATGTTGAGAGCAGAACATGGAATCTAGTTCTAGAACTCATGGATGCGATCATACACGTGTTGGCAATAGACAGGAAGATTGAGATTTACGGGCCAGAGAATCAGAATGCCCTCTCTACAGAGATTGTGAAATGGCAAAGGTGAACTCCCAGGTAACAAAAACATAAGATAAACAATCCCTCCAACGAGCAGAGACCGCAGCGGGATATGTAACAGTGAGAAAGGTCTCGGGAGGAAAATATATTGTTTAAACTGAAGGTAGTGGTGAGCAATGCCTTTTTTGTAAAGCGTCTAACGAAACAGACTGATAACTTATTTGTGTGTATACCTAGAACAGTGTTATCTGCAACTCTTGCAAGATGTTTTTTTTTATGTAAAATTAATTTTTAAATCGTTTTAAAATTGTAAAGGTTTATTTTAACCACAAACAATTAAAAAACCCTCTAAATAATGCTCACAAGTAGTCGAGTAGGGACCCTTTGTACATGGACTCATAACAAATCTCTTTGCTGTCTGTTATGACCCATTAGCACCCAGAGGAGGGGCACTGGCCAATCCGGAGGCCAGGAACATGGAAGCAGTCCACCGATGCTCACCCACATTCCCTGGAGGTCATTTTCGCTCTGACAAACCTTTGTCCTGTTTCCCTGTCGACGCCTTCATCTCCATCCCATCCACATTCCACACCTCTTCGACCAGTCAGTATCCCCCCACCACATACACCTCCCCTCTGCCTTCTTCTCTCTCCCTCGGTGTGGGCCTTCTACCCACCACGATAGCCGTCACAGAAATAATAAAGGGACACAGCTATAAACTCACTTTACAATTTTCAGTTACAGGCATCTTTTACTTTTTTTAGGGAAATTGGGCACATGCATAAGTCTTGGCCACAATTTCCCTGAACAAAAGCCAGGACGCCCTGGAGTGCTAATAGTGATGATTCCTGGCATGTTCAGGGCGCAACGAGGCAGGAATGCACTGGAGACCCCGGACAGTGGCGCTAATGCACTGGAGATCCCGGACAGCAGCGCTAATGCACTGGAGACCCCGGACAGCAGCGCTAATGCACTGGAGCCCCAGACAGCGGCGCTAATGCACTGGAGCCCCAGACAGTGGCGCTAATGCACTGGAGACCCCGGACAGCGGCGCTAATGCACTGGAGCCCCGGACAGCGGCGCTAATGCACTGGAGCCCCAGACAGCGGCGCTAATGCACTGGAGCCCCAGACAGTGGCGCTAATGCACTGGAGACCCCGGACAGCGGCGCTAATGCATTGGAGCCCCCGGACGGCAGCGCTAATGCACTGCAGACCCCAGACAGCGGCGCTAATGCACTGGAGCCCCAGACAGCGGCGCTAATGCACTGGAGCCCCAGACAGCGGCGCTAATTCATTGGAGCCCCCGACAGCGGCGCTAATGCACTGGAGCCCCAGACAGTGGCGCTAATGCACTGGAGACCCCAGACAGTGGCGCTAATGCACTGCAGACCCCGGACAGCAGCGCTAATGCACTGGAGCCCCAGACAGCGGCGCTAATGCACTGCAGACCCCGGACAGCAGCGCTAATGCACTGGAGCCCTAGACAGCGGCGCTAAAGCACTGGAGACCCCGGACAGCGGCGCTAATGCACTGGAGCCCCAGACAGTGGCGCTAATTCACTGGAGCCCCAGACAGCGGCACTAATGCACTGGAGCCCCAGACAGCGGCGCTAATGCACTGCAGACCCCGGACAGCAGCGCTAATGCACTGGAGCCCCAGACAGCGGCGCTAATGCACTGGAGCCCCAGACAGCAGCGCTAATGCACTGGAGCCCTCAGACAGAGGTGTTAATGCACCAGAGCCCTCGATTAGGTTTAGGATATTTAGTGAGTTGTGCAGTGCTGTTCAGTTTGAATTTAGATATGTACCCGTTTAGTTTGAACTTTTTTATAAAGTATAGTATTCAAAACAAGGCTCTTCAAAACATACAGTTGCTCCAGCGTTTGCCCGAGTGCATATTGTTGAAGTAAGCACCTTACCTACTTGTAAAGGGCGTAAAGCAAATGGCAACTGTGGGAGAAATGAGTTGGTATGGTGTCATGGGATAGGTTAACCTGTGGAGGAGTGGGATTGCTGTAAAGCATTCAACGTTTCTGCAGTGGAGAGACATTGGAAAAGCAGTATTGTACAAAAGCTGCTTGTCCTGCCTGGAGAGTCCCAGCCCTTGCAGTCCATGGGATCCAGCCGGGATATCTGATAGGAGCACTCGCATGAATAAAGCCTCTGTGGACTCTCGGTGACTTTCCAATGAACTAAACAGAGACCGTTTGTTTCAAAGCATGAAAACAGGGAATTCATGCACAACTCCATTATGGGGCATTACATTCCCATAATCTGACATTTAAAGTATCTTATAAACTGAACAGAACCACAAGCTGGTCTTTTCATTCGGGTTCTCTGATGCCACTAATGTCCTGCCCTCCCCGCTCCTATATTTGTCCATTTGACCTTCCCATTCCACCCTCCAGGGCTTCCAACATCTAGGACCTCTTCATTCGCCATCTAATCTTCCAGCAGTTTATCCCCACCACAGTTTTACCAGACACGCTAGGCCTGCTCTTCATGCGTGGCACTTGCCATACCTTAAAGTCTACCAGAACCGTCACCTTCACTCTGCTCCTTGACAGACGGGATGACTTCCACAGACTCCTCGAAGATCTTCCTCTCCACTCACTTTACCCCCAACAGCAAAGTCTGTGCAACCTTTCACCCTGCTAAAGCGTTACAGTGCATTGCCCGGCCGTACAGCGGCACCTGTTGGATAAGTACCTGGGTAGAACACTTGAGCATTTCTTCGATGCATCTTCTTGGCACCTCTTTCTCCCCTTCTCATTCCCCATGTCTCACTGATCCATGAGGAGAATGGCGTTTTTATAGCGTGATGAAATCACATAAGGTCAGAGGTCGGAGAGGGAAGGAGGCACTGAGGCTAGGATAAGTCACATGCGTCAGCAACTCCTCAAGGTGGTATGTGGGGGATTACCCTAGAGGTTAGAGATAGAAGCTGAGGGACGGCCTTTAGGGACTCCAATCCTACAACGAAGGACAGATCCATTGGAAAATACAAGACACCAAACCCGTCTTCCTTGAGTGACACTGAATTACTAGCCTTCCAAATGGGACGTGGTATATCGCATGCTCTGATCAGGAAAAACACCTTGAACCCCATACCTGGTGCCCCAACACTAGGAATAATCCACAAAGGTCCCATATGAGCAGTCAATCTATCGTTACTTTCCACAAACCCTCCCAGAAAAATACTTTATCTCCCCCCTGAAGCAGAATACTCTACCTACCTCCCGTTTCACTTGCTACTACCTCTGTGAACTCCCCCTCACCACAGAAGAATCTTTGGGGAAACCAA
Organism: Ambystoma mexicanum; assembly: GCF_040938575.1. Lineage (NCBI taxonomy): Eukaryota > Metazoa > Chordata > Amphibia > Caudata > Ambystomatidae > Ambystoma > Ambystoma mexicanum. The sequence continues at coordinate 189,897,332 of NC_090933.1, read as the reverse complement.
GGTACTAAGCCCACGCTGCGGATTCCCTGGTTCGCAAATCCAACATGTCAGTCGGTGTGGGGTTCTCAATGGTGAGGCAAAGCCACAGACTACCATAACAAACTAGAGAAGGTGGCCAACCTGCAGCAAAGAAGGTCTTCAGAACCCCATGGGTTCCCCCATGGGCAGCACTGTACAGGCAGGACCCATAGAGATGCAGGGATCCACCAAAGAATGGAGTCAGAGAAGCATAGAAGTGAAGTAGTGCCTGACCTTAAGATGGTGTGTGACCCTTATGAAGCCTCTGGCCACCAGAGGCAGATGCTGTACTGCCCATGAATCCATTACCCTTGTTAATCAATCTTCCAGGGAAAGCCCAACCCTCCCAGAACGCTGGCGCAGGTGGAAACCACAGTAACCTGGACTCAAAGCCGATAGATACACATGGGAAGGAGGTGGGAGGATTAAGGGGACCAATCATGGGAAACAAATCTAATGGGAAAAGTGGCACAAAAATGTGATCCCTTATTGTTCCAATCCCTCTGGCCTTACTGGTATAAAAGGGTACTGATATCGCTTAGCTGTGTGGTGTCAGAGGGCCGGTGTATGGGGTCATCAACGAAAGTCACTCCAGGTCTAGCGGAGCATTGCCCCGAACAGGGACCCGATGGCAGCTCTGGAGCAGGACCAGGACAAATAGATAAGTGGGAAAGTCACTGACTGGAATCTCCCCCGGCTGAAAGAGAAATAGTAGGTGAGGGTTAGGGATCGTTAACCAAACTCTCGACCACCACATACCCTGCCCCCCTTAAAGACATCCCTGGATACCAGAGAGTTAGTAGAAAAAGCTTCCCCAACAAGAAAAAAAACAGAGTGCTAGCAGAGGAGATCCAGGTACAAAGGTCAGAGTAACCACTCTGTATGCCAGAAGGACTCCATATAAAAGAATAGTCTGAGGAGGGACCTCACGAGTGGCACTAGAACACAATGTAGCAGAAGAGAAAACAAATCCTGAGGCAGTACAAGGCCAGAAGGTGGAAATACAGCACACCGTAATATGGTTCAGGGGGCAGACAATAGTGTGGTTGTACAGGAGAGAGCATGGGTTGGTACACAGGCGATCAGAGCAGAATACAGATAAGAGGAACATGAAAACACTGGAGTAATGTGGACCTGACCTTTGTTGTCTAGCATGTTGCTACCGGTCTGAACTTGCTTAGTAGTGGTAGTGTCGCTCAGCTGCCGATGGACTCTGTATTCAGCAGGCCGGCACACAGCTATGCAGAACAATGGACAGGGCAGACATGTTCTGAGGCGGCCATGGAAGCTGACAGGAATGTCTTATGGGCCTCGTGGCATCCATCAATGGAGCAGTTCCACCCATTACGGATCCTGCACATTCCCTCAGGTGATTCTGCAAACTGCTGGAATATAAGATAGCTATTGAAGAGAACCGCATGTGGATGTTAGGACTGCGTTGCATAGCCAGAGGAGTGTGATAGCTTTGGGAGGAGAACACGTGTAAGGAAGTCAGTAGTTGTGTTGGCAGTGTCCAGAAAGCCAGCTGGAGAGTGGAAGTAGGTGGCAGTGCCAGGTAGTTCAGATCCTGAGAAGGGCCAGGTTTGTGTAACAGGCTGTAAGGGCAGGGCTGCTGAGAACCTGCACCCAAAGATTGTTAGAGGCCCAGCCTGAAGAAGCATACCTTGTGAAGCTAGATGAGGGTTCTAGCATAGACTGTGGTGTCAACTGCAAGGTCGCCAGCAAAGCACAATAATCTTGAACAACCTAAAGCACTCAAATAGGGGGTTAGCAAATCCTACCTGTAATTTCCCTGGTAGAGAGGAATGCCAACTTGCGGAGCTGAGAGAACCCCTCGGACAAGATGGATACATTTACAGGTTTTGCCCAGGTAAGGCAGTGTTGTGTATGTGAGTTCCAAAGATCCCATGAATGGAGGCTCTGTAACTCATGGTTTCACTGAGATGGTTGGCGGTTGATGGGGTGAGACATCCATCTTGTTATCGCCACTGCGGTCCCCTACCAATAAACCCTCCTTAACTCACTCTGAGTCTTTTTACAATAATTGGCGATGAGTGGGCAGCTGAGGACCCCAGTATCAGCCTTCCCTGTGCACGGAGCCCTTGACGGTGGGTGTGTTACTGAGCGAACCCTGAAAGAAGAACGCCCAGGTAGGAGATGCCTAAAACAGCGTGCCGCTGCCCCCCTCTGCTGCGCTGCTCCCACAAGCAAATTGATTTTGTTTTAAAGTCACATCCTGACTTTGTTTGACTGCGCGCGTGTCACTCTGACTGGCCAGACAAGGAAGGTTGCCTAGACAACACGCGCATGCACAGAAGATCAACCCCTCATCCAGGAGTGGCACGTTCTCGCATAGGCAAAGGCGTTGCTAAGCAACACCTCTGGAACAGCCCAGCTGGCAAAAACTACACAGCAAGAAATCTTCAGAGGGAGCAGAGCAGCGCGCATCGGCGCATAGGGAGCACTTAAGCCCACCAGGAGTGAAGCGTGGAAGTCATTTAAGTTCTTGAGTGGAAATCAAAAGAACGAAAGCAACAGAGACAGAGACTCGGCAAGCAGCTCCATAGGAGAACTTCCTTTACAAGATTCAGCAAGATATACTTATTTTAAGAAGAAAAGTAACAACAGTAAAAGGTTTGACAAGTAGAGGATAATTAACCTAAAAGTACACGTATCATCCATTTGAAAGAAATAATTTTACTGACAACATAAGGAAACAAATCAACAGTTTAATGAAACAAACAAACCGAAATTTGTTACATTGCATGCAAAGTGTACATTTTTAAAAAAAAAATAACAACTAGCGACAAAACCAACTACACTATGCAGAACCTCGCTCCCCCTTGTTCCTTTCTTTCAGGTGTATCTATGGGCCATCGTGGGGTAAAGTTTAATGACGACCTCAAGGAAGCCTTCCTTTTAAACTGCCTGGGGAGTGAAGGTTTACGCATCTTCCGTACGTTACCAGACATAACGGCACAGGAAGGGAAGCGGGCGATGCAGTTACCTCATCACCTAAGAGATACGACTCAGCCATGGCGAAACTAGAGCGACATTTCACCAATAAGACGAATGTTGTTATTGGGCGCTATTATTTTTTCGCGAGGAAACAAAACAAATTGAATCAGTAGACAACTATATAGCAGCCTTGAGAGGTTTAATGGCAACTTGCAAATTTACCTGTGTCACAGAGACATTAGGGAGCAATGCCTGCTATACACAGCAGATCCACACACTCAACAATGTTTATGGCAAGCAAAAGATCCCACCCTCGAGCAGGCCATAGAGGTCGCCAGAACAATAGAGTTGGGCAATAAGTGCATCAAAGCGATTCAACAAAATGATAATTCTTCTTCAACATAGAAGGAGCAACTGGTGACAGAAGCTGAAGAAAAAGAGAATTCTTAAGTGGCAATGATTAGAAAGGGCCCAAATTCCATGAAGACAAAAGGGAATTGGCCTGAAAACCCCAACAGAGCCAGCAATCACCCACATTCCAGATGTTACCGTTGTGTGTAGTTTTAGACATGCTGAGGGAGTGAAGGAATGCCCTGCAAGCACAGTAGGGTGTTTCAAATACGGCTTAATAGGACATTATGGGAGTGTTTGTAGGAACTCATTTGGGAAAAACACAAAGAAAAGCATTGTCAAAGCCCTAGAAGAGATTGGAGGGCCGAGCAGCCTTCTCACCATTGTACAGGAAGGAGAAAGGCCCGCATTTATTTTCTCAATTAACAACAACACAAAGAAAGGCCCAATGGAGCATTTAAGTGTAAACGGCCATACATTAGAGATGATGATCGACACAGGTTCTCCCTACACCACGTTAGATTGCGACATATATACCAACACAATAGGTGGAGATTTGAAAGAACTAAGACCTACAAAAATGTGGGCTATGGCAAAGGCCCCATCTGCATTGTTGGTTACAAGTGGATTCATCTGAAATTTAGAGACAGGTGCACATATTGTAAGTTACATGTAGCAAAAAACAGAGACTCCATCGTAGGATGGGAGGAACAATCTACTTTACGCATAAAGATACATCCAGGAGAAGCTCAACCAATCTTGAGCGTCAATGAACACCTTATTCTCTCTCAAGATAGTTTATTAAATATGTTTCCAGAGGTGTTCACTAATACAATTGGAGAGCTTAAAGGGTTTCAACATGGCATAACCTTGAAGAGAGATGCTAGACCCATTGTACACAAAGTACGCAATATACCAGTTGGTACAAAAGATGCTCTACAAAAGGAGCTTAGAAGATTGTGCAAGGAACAAATCATAGAACCCACTGAATCCTCTGAATGGTTGGTCCCCCCTTGGCATTGTTCGGAAACCAGACAGCAGCATCAGAATGTGTGTAGATTTGAGAGATCTCAACTCCAGCATATGGATTGACAGGCTCCCACTTCCCAACATTAATGAGATGCTGCTGACGATGAAACCAGCCAAGATGTTCTCGACTCTCGACTTATCATCGGCCTATCATCAAATTGTACTCAAAGAGGGATCAAAACATCTCACCTCCTTCGTGACACCATTAGGGCATTCAGATTTAGGCACATGCCGCTTGTCTTGGAATCAGCGGCCACCGTCTTCCAGAGATTGATGCAACAGTTGTTTGGGGGCCTGGAGGGAGTTTACTACTTCCAAGATGATATATTGATTGCGGCCATGACAGAGGAGGAACACGGTGCAAAGTTGTTGGGAGTATTGCAAACTTTTTGTAAGAGAGGACTCACTCGCAAGCTAGAAAAGTGCAAGGTTAAAGTAACAGAAGTGACATACCTATGTCATGTTATTACTCAAGATGGGATAAAGCCCAAGGCCAAATTAGTGTAAACAATATCAAAAATACCTCCACCAGTGCATAAACACCAACTGCACTCGTTTTTGGATATGGCAGAATATTATTAGAAGTTTGTCCCTAATTTTGCCAGCAAGAAGGAAAGTATGAGAGCACTTATGAAAAAGAACACATTATTTTAATGGTCTGAGTGATGCTAAGATTAATTCACTGAAATTATAGAAAGAGTAAGAGAAGCTCTCATATTCAAAATGTTCTCCCCATCCGCCACTAACATACTGATGGTTGATGCAAGTGGCATTGCGTTGTGGTGTGTACTTAAACAGATCCAAGAAAGAAAGGATGTAATCAAAGCTTTTGCCTCATGCGTCTTGAATCAAGCAGTAAGGAACTACTCTACAATTGAAAGAGAGGCTCTAGGAAACCATTGGGCACTTTATCATTTTAAGACATTATTATGGGGTTTACCAGTGATAATTAAAACAGATCAAAAACCTCTCATCCAAATTATATCTCCATCTAAGTCCCTCTCTGTTTCGCCAAGAAACAACAGGTGGTTGATCGATATAATGCAGTATAATATCAAAGTGACATATGTTCCGGGCCACGAGAATGTTGTGGCGGACTGTCTATCAAGATTGCCATGGAATGACACATATAAAGAAAAGCAAGAAGATGATACAGATGAATGTATCATCGCAAAGATTCAACCAACACTCTCCAAAGAGGAATGGGAAGAGGCGGTGAAAGTAGATGAACAGATGATGTGGCTGGAACGCATGGTTCAAGAAGGGTGGAGAGAGAGAGAAAACAAATTTAAAGGATATTCTCAGGGAAAAAATGAGATATGTGTAGACCGGGGATGGGATGTCTACTCAGAGGTGAATGACTAATTCCCCCACAATGCCTCCGCAGAAAAACCTTTCAAGCTAGCACATGAAGGTCATTTAGGAAAAAACCTACCAATAGACGCCTATGAGAAAAATACTGGTGGCCAAGTTGTCGGTCTAGAAAAACTGACACCTCTCATGATTGACGGCAAACGTATTTTGGTGGCCGTGGGCCAACCGTCTCATGTACATAACGATAGAAATACAGGTTTCCAAGTTTGACCAATGAGCGGCCATTTTGTTGTAACAAGAATCGCCATTTCGCTCTTTAACAATTGCTCATTGCTTTCTGTTCAAACTGCTTTGCAGCTTCGTTTTGCCAATTCTGCTTATTCTGCTGACTGTTAACATTGTTGTCTAAAACGTGAAAGGGCAAGGCCGCGAGGCTAATAAAGAGTTCAGTGAAACGCAACGTGGGCAGCCCAGAGAGCAATGCCCAGCTCCCTCCCGGGTGTAGCCTTGAAGGAGAGCCGCAGTGCGTTTAATCATTTCACAGCTGCCAGCCAGTCTCGTTATATGGTAGAAAATGTTAGAATAAGGCAGCTAGAGGCCTGAATTATGCTCCTCTTACGGCCCCCCTTTTCTAGCCCTGTAGAGCGTGTAGGCTCCCAGGACACGAATAGCAACTCAAAGATAGTAAGGTCTGGAATGTGACTCTTCCCCCGTATGTAGCTCACTTACAAGAACAGAAGCACGATGTTCTGTTCAACAAAGAAGTCTGTCTCTACACTTGCAAAATTGCATATTGTTGCATATTGTTACTAGAATAGATATTTGAAGGTGTCATATTCGTCGAAATTGTCCATCATCACACTGAGTTCAAAGAAACCCAATAAAGGGCGGTGTTAACATGTCATAGCTGATTATAAGATGTGCATTTTGTATATATGTAACTGATGTATGTAATTCACTATCTTGCGTCCCTCGAGGTCTAGAGATACACGTCGCCGGGCGTGAGACCGAATTGGCCAACTGAGACTCTTTTGCTTTGCAATAAACCCTAGCTTTTGGGAATTCAACCTCGTGTCTGGCGTATCTATTGTGTGTGGTGACTTGCCTTATTTCCATAATGCGAGGGACCCCTAGGGGCCGCTTTCAAAGTATTATGAGAGAGACAGAAGAACTTGTGAGAACATGTCAATCATGTGCCAATAATGACAAATCCAAGAAACCACACACTGCACCATTAATTCCGATAGAAATACCACACAAGATCTGGTGCAAACTAGCGATGGACATCACCTGCCCATTTGTGACGCTAGCCAATTATAAAATGTACATCATTTGTCTAGTAGGCTACACATGCAAGTGGGTAGAATGGGGTGTTGTGGAAGACTCCAACAACACTGGGGAAGTTATCAAGTTTCTGGAGGAAGTGTTCAATAGAGAAGGAGATCCAGAGTAAATAGTGACAGATAATGGTGTTCAGTTTGTCTGTGATGAAATGCAGGGGTTTCTGAGGAACAGGTGCATCAACCACAGGCACACATCACTTTACAAACCTATAGAGAATGGCCTACTCAAACGTATGAATGGTGTAATAAAAATACTATAGAACTAGCAGTGGCAAATTCCTTGACATGGGAAGAAACATTGAAAGAGACACTCAATGCTTACAGAATGATTTTGGATTCCTCCACCAGTGTTGAACCATTTGTAATGATGAAAGGTAGAGCATCATGCAACAGATTAATTCAATTTTGGGTGGAAAGGAACCATACCAAAAGTATATATATGGAAAGTATACTCAAGAGGGTCCATGAAAATCAACGGAAATACAAGGAGTATTATGACAAAATGAAGGGTACCTGCAATGCATCTTTTCAAGTACATGATTGGGCGTAGGTCAAGAACCCACAAAGGGTGTTAAAAGGTTTGTCAAAATACTGCGAATGTCAGTGAATAAAGGATGTTGGACGGAAAAGTGTTCGACTTGAGGATGGTATAAAATGGTCAACTGACAATCTTGTTTCCACGCCTAAGAATGTATCAGCTACTGAGTCTCTACAGGGTGCTAATTCAACCGCTCCAACTGACCTTGGAAGGTGGTGGGAAAGTGGTTCAAGTGATGACATCACTGCTCTGAGATCAAGTGTTAATACTGCTACGGCATCCAACTGCGATGAAGGTTCATCCAGTATAGCAAGAACAATAGGTCCTCGTAGGAGCAAAGACTCTATTTATTACTGAAAGGTTTTGCTTGGTTGCATTATTTCCAATTTCCCCTTTTCCCCCTTTTGTTCTTTCCCCTCCGCTTTTCTCATGCCTTTCATTATTTTATGGGGGGAGATGTTTGTGTATGTGAGTTCCAGAGCTCCCTTGCATGTAGGCTCTGGAACTCGTTGTGTCACTGAGACGGTTGCCGTTTGACAGGGTGAGACATTCATCTCATTATCGCTGCTGTGGACCCCTACCACTCACTCTTGTGCCTGTGTGTCTTTTTACAACATGCAGCTGAGTGGTCTCCAAGGGAAAGATGAGAATGTCACATGTCTTGCCCAGGTTGCTTCAAAGCTGTCTCACTGTCCTGAAAGACACCAGGCCAATACCAGGAAACTGACCAAGACAAAGAAGTCTACAGAGACATGGATCAAGGCAACAAAGAAGTGCGTTGAGGCACAATAAACCACCCTATGACTGAGAGTGTATTGAAGGACATTGGGCCTCATTAGGACTTCGGCGCTAAACCATGGTGCTATTATCACCATGGTCCATGCCAGAGTCCGCCATGGCGGAATGGGGAATTACCACCCCATTCCGAGGTTGGTGGGGTGGTAATTCCCCATGCCGCCATGGCCCTTCCCCACTCCCATTTTTGCCCCATAGGGCTAAATGGGAATGGGGAAGGCGCTAATCACGGTACCGCAAATTGCGGTACCGTAATTGGCACCAAGGTCCCTTTGCCGGTCCCTACTTTAACGGCCGGTAAAACCAGCCGTTAAGGTCGGGTCCCGCAAAGGGACCTCGTAATTAGGCGCTTAGTGTTTAACGGGGCCGCAGCCTTTTACGGCGCCGTTAAACACTTAGCGCCTGGGTCATAATGAGGCCCAGTATGTTTGTTGTAAGATTACATTTATTTGAGCAATCCATTGGAAATGATCATGTTTAGATAGTCTATGTGCAAAACACAGCATTTATATGATAGCAAACATTCTTGAATGTTATAAAGAGAATGACCCTCTTGCTTGAATAGATTTTAACAAAACATAAGATGTATGTGTATCGGGCTTTGATCACTAGTTTAGGTGTGATCGTTAGTCTCACAAAAAATGTTCTGTAACTTTGGTTAAGCAGCGTGCTGCATGTCCCTTGTTTTATGGCCGGGCTCTTATTGAATGTTGTGATACATAGCACAACTCTAACTAACCGCATTTATGCAGCACAGAAAAGGGAAAAAATGTACCGGCTGCAAGGATAACATATGCCCAGGTACCTTTGCCCCCATAGCGAAAATCAAAAGCTGGAACCCATGAATATACACACAGTAATGAACATACATCTTAAAGTGAAATATACAAATGTAGTTCAATTGACCTTCCCCTTAGAAGTAAGTGTGCAAGACAAAATAGCACTGGACTTTAAAAAAGTATTGAACACCAGAAAAATAACCTGAGAGAGGAAATGTTCAAATAAATATGATGGCAAAGTATAAAAGGTCAGCAGAAACGAGACCTTGGCTGTGAAGCAAGCGGTGTGTGCTGCACTCCCAGATACCACTTCCGTGTGGTGTATATTTTCACTGTTATGTTAAAAAACAATGTAATACCAGTAATAGTGTTCACAAAAAGAGAAGTTTGTATTTATTCTTCTAAATGCTGTTTTATAATTAGAATCCAATGATTGCAGATGCATCAGAGTTATGGCCTATGCATTTCGGACTAACACGTCCTTCGTCAGGGCCAGAAGTTGGCATTACTAATATACCAGCTTAGTTGCAGTCTACACATAACGTTATTGAATAACACAATGTCCCAGGGAGAAGCCATTTCAATTACATAAAGTATAATAAAACACAGAAGTTTTAGATCGTCCCCAGTATAAGGAACATATTAATAAAATGCCAAAGTGTCCACCACAATGACAGTATCAAGTTCAATCATATGTTCCACAAGTTGAACCATCACAGTAACCACCATGTTTGTCAATGATTCATATTATAGGTTTGTAACATCCCCATGTTTGCATTATTCATAGACATTCAAACATGTATTAATCAGAGACATTCAAAAATACATAGTTGTGACATTTATACATATGTGATATAATGGGGAGAAAGGGTTGCAACATAGAAAGTAAAATAAAATAAGACGAAACCGAAAAAAAAGCCAGTTAGCTCATATTTAGGCATTGTAACAACCATGCTTAGCTTGTGAGTGTGCTGCTGTGACTAACCTGATGCTAGTCGTATGGATGAAAATTCTGGGGAAAGCAGATATTAAGAGAGTATAAGTATAACAAAATCATCTCTTATAGTAGTGAAAACAGAATCTGCACGGTGTGCAATCCTTACCAATATTCATGCAGCATCAGGTCTCACTTGTAAGGTACGGTCTTCACGTACACGAAAAAGCGCTACTGTTTTGCTGTAAAAATATATAAGTGTACTTTGAGCCTTACGATCACAAGGACAAGAAAGCTCTATTCCCATCAAGAGGGGGCTTGTTACCTTACCCGAGTAGTAGCAGTGCTGAATTGAATGCTGCGTGAATGCGCGTATGCCCGAAGTGCTAATAATGTTAAGGCGGTTGTCATGGGAACGAGTGATGATGTGGCATAGTGGAGGTGGCCATCTTGGAACGGTCTACGTTCCTGCTCTACCGATCTATTACTGCAAATGGTACACTCTGTAATAGAACCAGACTATTTGAATCGAGCGGGGGAAGGAACGTTGTTCTATAATTCTTGAATTGAATTGAATTCAAAGAAAGAAGAAATATATATCTATGTGGTGTGGTATCACGCTAGTAGTGATCACGTATTATAAAGTCAGAGAAAACACTGTCTATGCAAACTAGAGAAGTTTGATCTCATAAGGGCAACACAAAGAACAAACTATATTCGACATGTCTCTATGTAGAAAACCAGGGACTATACGTGGTTATTTGTACAGACACACATCATAATGCAATTGAAGGGTCAGTATCCTAATTACAACTCGGGATACGCGATAAATCTAAAGCGACAATATACTTGACACAGCTGCGGGTTCACATCAATTCCAAATATGTAGTTAGAATTGCTAGATTCTACACAGCTAAAAATTCTCATCCGTTCATGAAGTCGCAGTGCCCCAAAGTTGTCGTAGGGATTGCGGTATATGAGAGCTAATAATATCCTTTATTGCATTAATCTGAATATCAAACGGGTTAGATACTCGTTGATAGTCCATGAGAGGATAGGGCGTTGTTTCTGCATAAAGCTGGTCTCACTCAGGTTCACACGATAAGTGGATGGGTGGAAGGCTCCACAAATAATGGTAAATTCATTGATACGAGGTCAAGAAAAAGCAAAATCATTACCAATTAAGTAATATGTGGGAATGTATAAAAAAATAATGTGGGCTCAAGGCTTACGGAAAAAGGGAGGGAAACATCTGAAAGAAAAAAGGTGGAGGGGAAGGAGATGGAATCATAATCAGACATGCTATAATCACTGGTCATGTCGTAATAGGTTTATAGAAAGCAACTCAGATCCAGCTCTTCATTAATTCCACCTGGTGCCAAAGTGTCTAATCTCTCTATCCAGAAGGCTTCTTGTTGTGCTCTCCGTTTTTTAATATCTCTATTGCAACCTCTAGTTTGTACCACTTCCAGTACTAGAAAACGTAGCTGTGTAACTAAGTGTCCATTGTCTTTAAAATGTCTAGCCACAGCTGATGCCTGGTTGTTGTTTCTAATACATGATTTATGTTCATTGATGCGCACCCTTACTTTTGGTGACGTTTCACCTATGTAGTATTTCGCACATGGGTACTTAATTGCATAATTGCGTTTTCAGATAGACATGTCGCATGGTACTTCAGTTTTATTTTTTCTTCTGTCCTTGGGTCATGTCGTAATAGGTTTATAGAAAGCAACTCAGATCCAGCTCTTCATTAATTCCACCTGGTGCCAAAGTTTCTAATCTCTCTATCCAGAAGGCTTCTTGTTGTGCTCTCCGTTTTTTAATGTCTCTATTGTAACCTCTAGTTTGTACCACTTCCACTACTAGAAAACGTAGCTGTGTAACTAAGTGTCCATTGTCTTTAAAATGTCTAGCCACAGCTGATGCCTGGTTGTTGTTTCTAATACATGATTTATGTTCATTGATGCGCACCCTTACTTTTGGTGACGTTTCACCTATGAAGTATTTCGCACATGGGTACTTAATTGCATAATTGCGTTTTCAGATAGACATGTTGCATGGTACTTCAGTTTTATTTTTTCTTCTGTCCTTGGGTGTGATACTGTGGTGCCTTCTATGACATTGTTACAGTTACCGCAACTCATGCATGGGTATGTTCCAGGGTGTTTGTCGGGTATCTTGCGTATCGATTGTCCTCCTGCATCTACTAACATGTTGCGTAGGTTACTGCTTTTCTGATACGCAAAAAACGGTGGATGTGGAAATAGATCTTTGATTCTGTTATCGCTGGTAAGGATGTTCCATCGATTTAGAATACTTTCTTGAATCGAGAATTTAGTCATGAAGTCTAAATCTGCACTTGTTCGTTTTGATTCCTTCTGCAAAAGTTGGTTACGCTCTTGTGTGTTCGTTTTTGCTTGAGCTGTTGACAGATCTGTCTCTGGCTAACCTCTTGATTGTAATTTGTTAAGTATTGTAAGAACATATGAGAAGGGTAAGGTCTACGGATATAGTACTTTTTACTTTTTTAATTCCTGACTGACAGTGAAGAAAGCCACCTGGCTTAGATATGTCAGTGAACAAAAAAAGAGGGAGCTGGACATGTGATATCATCAGTGATGTCATCAATGACATTTGTGATGTCATCTTTGATTTCCTGGGTGTTAGTCTTAGCAGTGCACGGTGGTGGCGCAAGTTATGGTTGCTTAGCTTACCATAACATGTGATGTCATCAGTGATGTCATTAATGACATTTGTGATGCCATCTTTCATGTCATGGGTGTTAGTGTTAGCAGAGGACAGTGGTGCGGGCACTTATGGTCGCTTAGCCTACCATAACTGGTGAATTTTAGGGGGTTTTCGGTTTTACTTTGAACCATAATGGCACGTTTGAAAAGTTAGTGAAGTGCACAGGTTTTTGGTAGGGCAACTTAACCATAATGTCCCCTTAACAAAGTTTTTTTTAGTGAATTTTATGGATTTTTAATAGGGCAACTTAACCATAACTTCCCTTTAACAACATTTTTTTTTACTGAATTTCACAGGTTTTCAGCAGAGCAACTTAACCATACCGTCCCTCTTGCAAAGTTTTTTTTCTAAAGATGATCGGTTTACAGCAGTGCCACGTAACCATAATGTAAAGCAATTTCTGACTTATTTAAACACCTTGCAGAGAATACCACTTGACAATATGTTGGTCTACAGCACAGTAACGTGTCCCAGAATCCGTAAACACTTAACAGTAAGATGTTTGTGTCATGGACAATGTGGAAACAGATTTAATATTGATATAGGAACGTCCACCTGCAACATGTGCCTTGCACAGCGCCAACACGTATTGGTAGTTATCCATTAACAATGTAGTGCACATTGCATACTTTCAGTAAAAGTTTTAGTTATCTGAAAATGACATCAGCTAAGGCCATCCAGCCTACCCAAGAAACAACAGCACTACTGTAATGAAGGAGCATGACAAACACTGCCCCAACCTTAGAAATAACAAACGCACAATATTTTTGCACCGGCCACCCACTCCCCATATCACTGTTTGATACGTCTTTCCTAATTTCCGTTCGCAAATGGCCTTATTAGCTGTCATAACAAAAAAGAAAGCCATCCGTTAACAAAGTAAATGTTGCGGTAAGAACCACCTTTCACAGTACAGGACATAGATGCAATAAGATTTGACAATAATAGCATAGATGTGCAAAGCAGTAGCGTGTGCTATGGAAAAATGGGATTTCTGGTTAAACAAAATCCTTTTTCAAGATAGCCACCATCGAAAGGAAAGGCAGTTGTTCCATACATAGCCCCTCTTCGCTTTCCATGACAGCAAGGAAAAAGCAACTGTATGTACCGTGATGCAGAACCTGTAAATAAACATACAGCGATGTATAACGTGGTACTTTACATTTCGAAATCATACGCATGATTTTAAAAGAAAACGGTTACATTTTAGAATTTGGAAAGTACTTTTATTTAACAAACAACTGTCAGAGATGAACGGACTAATTGCATTTGCAAATCATTTGTAGCAATGACTCCAAGGGCCAACATTGAAAATGTTCATGGAGAGACACATGGAGTTAATTCCGCATACGCAAAATATGCGTTTCTGTTGAAGCACTCCATTTGTTTGCACAGGTATTTCCAACACGGCGGCATCACTGTTGCTTTAGACCACCATAAATGATAATAAGTCGCTCCTTGTCGCTAGTTCAGCATAGGGACAGAGCGGCCCTGGCCTGTCATCCCATAACATTATAATGGACAGGCATCCGGTCACCAGCAGTTGCATCAGGCGTGGAAAGAAGCCATCACTCGGCATCTGAAAACCGTGGCATGCACAGTACAGAAAAATGTGGCTAAGGGGAAAACCTAAGAGAAAATCTGTGTCAATACCCAACCTTAAGGAAAAATTTCCAAAATAGACACAAAGATTGTTGAAAATACTACACAAATGTAAGTGGCCAAACATGACATTTTAAAGAAGTATTAGAGTTCACCATGAGGACATATAATGACACCCTACAAATGCAGATAAACAGCACTCGCCGTAAGGGTTAAAAAAAAGGACAACTACACAGTGACATGGTAATTCAGTTATGGTTGCAGCATGAATGGACAAGCAAAAAAAAATGACATGTCGTAATGTTACACAAGACCAAAAGAACGTGCAAACTGATACATAAAGCTATGTGGGCAAGCATAACATTTCAAAGAAAAAGAAATAACGTTCACCAACGGTGACTCTAGTCTTAGCTTGCAAATGCGAACAATGTACACTCTCTGGTATCGGAGGAAACTTACAACTCCGCAAAAATATAATACTTCAGTTACATTGTCACAATTAGTGTACAGTCGTCAACATTAAACTTACATCATCTTCACAGCCTCCATTATTTTTGGCAAAGTCACATAGCAAACTTTTCGCATCAAAGAATATTTGTGAACTGATATTTCCTGTTCCTTACAAGCGTTTTTAAACTATAACCTTATCAAATAGTATTTTTTTTTCAAACTTTGATTCCTTGCGTAGCTTTTAAAGTTTCACTTTCGCTCAAGGTCAAAAAACAATAGCTCCTTGTGAATTCTCTTGAATGCGTGGGCCTACTGAGTTTGCAACCAAAAAAGCAAATGAACTGATCTTCACTCAGAAGGCACATATATTCCCACTTTGCAACAACATATGAAAATCCCCCTCAAAGACTCCAGGTGGCCGTCTCAGATTTCAAAACATAGGACGCCAGTCCAACTTCAATATTAATCTGAAAAAATTACAACACAGACACAGGCATTGCTCGCCGTACATTGAGCACCAACTTCCACTTTACCGTATGAATTTGGTGGCAGGAAACCTGCCCACAACCAACTTGCACCCAAGACTGCAGACCCTCCCTACATCCACCTGAGTGATGTGCGGTAGTACGGGTGTATCTATAAGTGTGGTATGCTTCAGTGGTTGTGGCCAGAGGCTACACTCCTAGCTGTATGTCCCCAGATATTACAATGTATGGGTGTGCAGTGACTTATACCTGCAGTGCCCAAGACTCTACATACTCCCCACAACCATCTGATTGATAAGCAATACTACAGGTGTATCAATTGCTGTGACATGCTGCGGTGGTAGTGGCCAGGGCGTACAGTCTTGGAAGTATGGCCTACGGCCATGCATCCAAGACTCTACGCCCTGGCCACAACCACCGCAGCATGTCACACCCATGGCTCTATGCCCTGGCCACAACCACTGCAGCATGTCACACCCATGGCGGCGTACAATTGAATAGCACACTCATAGGGAAATTACAGCATGTACTCAATTTCAATGTTCGCTAAGACCACGCGTGTCCTTAGAACAGTTTCAAGTTGCCTCTGCACAGCACGGACTGAAATGCTACCCTTATGAGACCTCTCATTTTCTGTACTTACAAACATCCCAAACAAGGCGGGCATACGGAAATACATCATTAACACCTACCGCCTGAACAAATACAGTTTTTCACCCATCTCTTATTGTCTGAACCTCCCCAAGCACTCTGACGCCAGCAAAATAGTTTCCGAAATACTGGTGGCCGCTGCGCTGTCGGCGGATCCAAGATGTCGGGCGCATTCAAACAATCTGACGCTGAACACGTCTCACTGCAGCCAATCGGCAGAGACATTGCATGTCAGCGGTCATGACGGCAGCCTCTTAGCCAATCGGTATCTTGTCCGCGGAGCGAACAGGGAAGTGTGTCCGCAGAGCGGACATAGATATCACAAATATTTTTGCTTTATGTTTTGGTCATTTTAAAAAAAAAAAACTACTGGATGGATTTACACCAAATTAACAAAAGCACACTTTCGGGACCAAGCCTCCACTCCTGCTGCAAATTTGGTGAAATTCCGTCCAGCGGTTTGGGCTGTAGGCGTGCGCAAAGTGTGTTCCCATTATGTCTATGGGAAAAAAAGACGTTTTGGGACCCCCCCTATATCTTTCCCCCCCCCCCCCGGACCAAACATCACCAAACTTTGCATTCAGAGTGGCCAATATACTTTTTTTGCAAAGTTTGGTGAGGATTCCTCCAGGTGGAGCAGAGTTATACACCGTCCAAAAAGTGCTCTTCCTATGGAAACAGCAACTTAACCATAACTACATGGCCACTACTGTGGCCGTGTAATATATATATATATATATATATACGTTTTGGTAGTAGTACCAAAAATAGGTCGAACTACATGCCATGGAACTAAGTGGTGTTGATGAAACCAATGATTATCACCATTATCTTCCACTTTTAAGAAATATGGAATGTCCTCTCCAAATGTTTTTTTTCTGTGTAGTAGCAACAACTCTAACATCAGCCATTTCCTGGAAATGAAATTATCTGACATCAAATTGGCTACCAAGTGAGAAATCTACTAATCATGACAACACTCATCAATTGTTGAAAATGAAAGATCCTGCAGGTCGCTGTTCCTATTCGCTTTATCGCTGGATGTGCTTTGCATTCTGAAGTAAACTACACTGACAATGGACGTGTGGCTGGCTGACATACCCCAGAGCAGATTTTGGTGGGAGGCAAGAGTTGATGTGCTGCTGCGTACTGGGACCTACTGTGCTCCCTACCCACATGTTGCCTCACCCTGGTGTGGTGCTGTTCATTGTGGTGCAAATGTCCCAGAAATAGTACATTCTAGGGTTGAAGACTGGCTCTTCTACGGCACCATTGATGTTTTTCTGATCTCAGGCAATTGTCTCATGTGTGAAGGTGCTAAAATCCGGGGAAAGGGGTGGGGTGTCCAAATATTATGTAGCCAGTCATGCCCAGAGGTTGCTAACAGGTAACTATGGAAAATATGGTGCAGATTGATGAAACAGTGTGGAATTGTATAAGGAACAATGCTTCGTCAAAACACAAACCCACAAACAAATTTAGAGTTTTACTGGAATCTGGGGAAAGGGGTGGTGTGTCCAAATATCATGTAGCCAGTAATGTCAGGATGCTCCTAACGGGTAACTATGCAAAATGTGATTCAGGTTGGTGAAACAATGTGGAATTGTATAAGGAACAACACTTTGCCAAGCCACAAATCCACAAATGTTGATTTATGCTGCAATCCAGAGAAAGAGATGGGGCGTCCAAATGTCATGTAGCCAGTTTTGTCCGGAGCGTTCTAAAAGGTAACTATACACAATTTGGTGGAGATTGGTGAAATGATATGGAATTGTATAAGGAACAATCCTTCACCAAGCCACAAACCCACAAACAAATTCAGAGTTTTGCTTAAAAGGGGGTGGAGTGTCCAAATGTCATGTAGCCAGTATTGTCCAGAGGACACTGATGATCCTATCTGATTGCTGAGTTCATGAGCTGTGATTGCAAGTTATGTTATGCTATATGGCATTTGTATAGCACCTACTGCCATTGGTATGGCCTTGAAGCGCTGAAGTAATAGTATATATTTGAGGGTGGGCGAGGGGACAGTACTGGCATGTGGTTGGAAATCCGACTCCCCTCATCACCCAAATCACAAGGATTTTCGTCAGACATGTTGTGGTGGCAAGCAATAAATGGCACAATTCAAACTATTAAACAAAAAAGTATATTCTGCTTAGAGCAATACTTTCAAAATAGCAAGAATGTCAGTGTGAACTGGAGCATTTAGTAAAAGAATCCTCCATATTAAAACGAGAGACGCAATATTTTTAGAATTGCAGGATGGGGGTGGAGTCAAAAGTAAACCAGCATTGGCAATGTCAAAAGGTCTGGCTTGTTTGTGTTGTGCACTGCGCAGATGGGTGTATTGGTGAAGAGTGCATGGAGGCTTCCCTTGGTGATGGCTATTCAGTATTTGATGTGTACTTTTGTGGTTGTTCAAGTGATGATTAAAAGAAGAGCCAATCATGCATGCACTCTCACCAATGTGCATCCGTTGGGCTCAATGATGTCCACTGTGAGGGAATTTGTTGGTGTGTATGTGAACGGCAGCATTCCGTGTGTGCCCATTTTACCCTCACTGCATTGTGGCAGCTGCTGGAGCTACAGTCCTGGACAGTGCAGCCTGGGAGTTGTGTGACTGCAAAAATCACCCAATGGTAAGGGGCACACACATATTTGACATGAATGAATGATGCTTACAAGACTGAAGGGTGCGAGGGAGAAACGCAACCCTGGCACTCGGTTGAAAACAATGAAGAGAAACAATAAAGTGACCATAGACTGTGGTACATTTGCGCCTCCCGCGCACCTTTTGTGCTCAATGAGAGTCAAATCTTAAGAATGAATCCAAGTAGGTTATGACTGGTCCTGCTAAGGGGCCAGTATTCTTCAAGAACAACTATTTAACATTCAGTCAAGAGGACTTTAAAAAAAAAAAAATGAAGAGAACATGTTTTAATCAAAGACAAAAGCAGAATATTTTTTTAAGAAAACATAGTATGGGCAAGATGTGGTCATCAGCTCTCCGCGTTTCGGTATAATCTCCTTCCTCCGGAGCAATCGATCCTGCTTTTTTTGAGTGATCTACACTCTAGACACAGAGTCGTCTATTTGAGTAAAGTATAATATGCATAACTACACGTTAGAAGATCGCAATAAGTCTGTCATGGCGTTGTTCTTAATCAGTCACCTGCTGTAGGCCAGGGTTGGACAGTCCAAGCTGTTCACAAATGTTTCCTAGTATGAGACTGCAATGTATTTGCAGGCCGTGTTATGGCGGTGGGGGCTGCCTATGGACATCGCACCAGCTCCCCCGTATGATGCTCTGGGACACCAGCATCAAGATGCCCAGTGCCTCGGTGGTTGGAAGGGTGGGGGCCGGCCATGGACATCGCACCAGCCCCCCCCCCCCGCAGTGCTATGGGACACCAGCACTGGTGAGGCCATATGCCTCTAGAGGTGGCAGGCTAGACCCCCCCAAACTCATGCGGACCCAAGCTGCCCCCATGGCAGGGTGGCCCCATGATACACTGGCCTGTAGGCCCTGATGGACAGAGTGGACCTGCAGGCCATAATAACAGACAGACTCAGTTTGCTTCGCTCATGGAGTCTGCAGCCGTCCTCCCGCACGTGCCTGCAGGGCTAAAGGCAATACACGAGGGAGCGACACATCCCCTTAAAGGGGCAAAGCACACGGGAGGGCTCACTACACAACAGGCCGGAAATATCAGCCCTAATGAGTAAAACAATAGTTTGCATTATGTAGAGTTTATAAGATGATCCTTCGATCTTGATGCAAGATTTATATAAGCCAGGGAGAAGACAAACCAAAGCGGTCTTACCTTCAAAGAAGGTCTTTATCATAACAGTCAGAAGTATGCATGGGCTGCCCAGCTGTAAGAAGTGGAGTCCCAGCCTCACTGGCATAAGGTTGTGAGAAAGGCCAGCTGCTTGGGAGTTGTGTGACTGCAGCCGCACTTTAAGTGCATTCCTTGGGCTGAATGCGATCTATTGTGAGGACATCTGTCGACAGTGAAGTGAACTGCAGCCTTCACTCTGCATGTTATCCTGGTGTGCACATCATGCAGTTCCCTGCTCGAGTCAGCTGCCACCAAGCACTTCTAAGACTTGCATGCGGTATTACCCAAATCGACCTTTTACAATTGATCTTTTGCACAATTGACCTAATTATAGTGGTCCTAATTGACCTTCTGCACAATTGACCTTTATATTATTTTAGTTATTTTATATATGTATTGGGTTGGTTTTGGATTATAAATAATATAAGGGGATTGGCTGGGGAGGTTGCAGGGGGTTTTGGATTGGGTGTGGGGTTGCGGGGGGGTTTCCCCCCGCATATAAGTCCAAATTGACCTTCCAAATTAGGTCAATTCTCCCGCGGTCAATTCTCCCGAGGTCAATTGTGAAAAGGTCAATTAGTATACAACCTTGCATGCCTTTTACACTGTTAACCAGCCACGATAAAACGAGAGTGCTGAATGCAAAGGCTGGCGACAGCCTAAGCAGTAACGGGGCGCAGCTCGGGAGAGGATCCGAGGAAAGGGAGGCAGATACAGGGTTCTGTCCTGTTTCAGGGGCTCAGTCCCACTCGCTGCACTTATCTTCTAACAGCACGGCATGGTGGTTGAGGGACCACGCATCGGCTCAGTGTTATCCATTGTCAGGATGTTTCCTTCTCTGGGCGTGTGGCGGTACAATTTTGTGTGCACCCCTTTCTCAGCTGTGTACAGAATGGAGATATTTGGGGAACCAAAATATGAGCAATGGTGAAAAACAAGGGATTTTTAGGTGTGCTGGGGAGAAGGGGTGAGGGTGTTCAAATCCAGAAACAGCCAGAAATGTGCTTCTAGCTGGGATCCTGTCATTTCATTTCGACTCCATTTTGATACAAACGCCTAAACCAAAAAGAGTGTCTAGTTCATGCTTGCTTTCATGTGCTCAGCCACCTCTTGCCCTGCTCTGCTTGCTCCAGGGTTCCCTCTTTCGCCTCTAGTCACACATTACATTTGAAAGGGTCTTTGACACCTCACCCCCACATGTTCAGCAGCTCACGGTTTTGTATGCAGCAACCCTCAACAGTCCCTTAAGTTCTTTAGTAACTAGTAATGTGGCTCACCTAAGTGTGAATGCTTGTAATCACTGTTAATGTACCCAGTGTTTCACCAAGAGATCAAGACATGGGGAGTCCAGCAGATACAAGCCACCATCCGCCCCTTCGCCCTCCCCCCACTGCTGCCTGGATCATTATTTTATACTCGCATTGATCAGGGGTTGTTTCCGTTTTTTGAATGAACAGCAGCACAGGGCACGCTGGCTTCTCAAGGCTGCGGACTCTTCGATAACTGCAAAAGCCCACTAGAGGGCAGTGTACCCTTCTGCCCCACACCTCCTCGCTCCCCGGAACTGGTGTATTTTGAGTGGACCTGAACCGGCAGGGGATGGGAAGCCGATCGTATGGGCTTTGGCAAGAGTGTATACCTAAACAAATAAGACGTCGGTCTACACATGAGAGCAACCTGCACTTCACAAGTTTGAATCCCGAGATAGGGCAAGGCTAAGCCTTTCACCCTTCAGAGTTTGATTAAAAAAAACTTTCACAATGGGGTAATCGTGACACTGGTTACACGAGGCGCTATAAAAGGACACATTCCGGCTCCGACTGGCTTATAGAGCAATAGCTCCATGGCCGAGCCAAAAAGTGCAAAATGCTGGCGTTGGCCACTTTAGTGGCCTCTGTGGGCTAGTTGTATGAGTTACTTCACTATGCGGCCTGTCGTTTTGACCTGTGTTACTGAATAAGTATTCTTTAAAATGAACAAAATGACATTTTAGCAACAAACTCCCCCTTGGGTACTATTCAAAGAGTGTCACAAAAACGGAATGAATTGCCATTCGCAACTGTGAGCCACTTTTTCATAGGTCCCGATAGTTTTATGGCCCAGTCCGACCCTGGACACAATATGAATGTGATGGCTTTGAGTATGCATTTGTAGGTGTCCTCTAACTGGATTGCTGCCTCTGCGGCTCGCCCAGAAGCCCAGGGATCTCTGCCCCACGGCGCTGTAGTGAACAGGCACTGTTTGTGCTTCTGTAGAGCAATACACTGCAAACTGGTATGGGCTGGTATGGGGCAGCAGCAAGTCACTTGATTCAGCAGCAGCCATCTTGACACAGATTCCACGCTGCATACCAGTACAACATGGTGAAATCAGATCTCCTCATAGTCGCGCTACTCTCCTCCTGCCCTGCATCTCCTCCATTCCCCCCTGACCCCACATTCCCCTCTTCCCGAGCTTTGGCATCGGATACTCAAAACTATTAGAAGACAGACGAGTAAGGAAGTAGGGACACGGGGCAGGAGAGGGTAAGGAGACTGCAAGAGGGAACAGGGAATAGGGTAGGGAGGCAGAAGGATAGAGAGCTGCATCAAGGAGCAGAGCTGTTTAGGGGGAAGTAAGGGAACTGTGACACAGACAGTGGGTGGGAAGGAGTAAGCCCGGCGGAATTAGGATGGGGAATAAAGAGTGGGGTGGGGGGGGGTGTCAGGGAAACGTGACAGGGTGCGGAGTATGGGGGAGCCATAAACCATAAAATGAATGGCATGGAAAGGAACCCCAAACTGTGACAGAGAGTGGGGTGCTTAGAAATGAGTAAGCTGTGGCCTCACTGGTGCTGCTTGGACAGAGGGCATGCGGCGCGTCTTCAATACGGCAGATTCAATATGTCCCCATAAAAAGAATTTCACATGGCATGTTGCCGTCACCCCTAAACAGCCAGCTAAGGTGCATATTTGACTGAGCTGCTTATCCAAGCCATTATCCTGGCTGCCACCGTTTGCAAAGCCGGTTGTAGGAGTTGTGAGAGTTTGGCATGAGCACTCACAGAAGAACCCTGGGAAGAAGACAGACAAGGACAACTGGTTTTCTTATGCGGGTCTGGTGCCCGCTGCTCAAGGTTTCAAGTGTCTGCCACTTTGTATAGGATTCTCTCACCAGGCTCCATTTTAGTTAGGAAGTGCAAGGATCTGTGTTGAAATCAGGAAGCAAATGTGCAACAGGATCATTACAAAGTTGTCTCGGTGGTATAAGAGCGAGGTTCCTTTCAGTACTAAGTTTCTTAGACTACTCTCTACCCTCATATTGTACCATGCAGGTATGGGATACATTTTGGGACTTGTATTCCTCTAACAGGGCCCACTTCATCTTGCTTTCTCAATCTTTTGGTCGCAGTTATTATAGCTCTCTCGATACTCAGGTTCACGCTCCTTCCTACACATTAGTACCCAGCGAGGGACAATCAGATTGTTACAATCAATCTACCCCGCTGGGTAGGACTTACCCATCTGTGCGAGTGTCGCACGTCGTGTTCCTCGCTGTTCCTTTCCTTACTCTGTCTGGCCCTCATGAAAAGGTGGAAGAGACTACATGATCCTTGGCAGACATTTTCTTTATTTACATTTTTTTCTATTTATTTAAAGGCCACCATAGACATGGAGAAGGGACTAAAGATAGTCCCTTCTCCCCGATCCTTGGTGGCCATTTTCTTTCTATTTTTCTCTCCATTTGAAAAACATTTGCAACGCTGTCTTTCAACTCAAGAAAAATTGCTATTAGTACCCGCGTACAACGTGGCAAGGTACCAATAGCAATAGAAAAGTCGGTGGGGGCGCATTACCCGTAGGGTAAGCCCTCTGGGGCTACGCTAAAGCCCTTGCTTCACTCAGGCTTTCAACTATCACCCCGGGGGCATTACCATGCTGGTAATGCCCCCCCTCCTCGGGTTCTATTGCTTCGTTAGCGCTCCAGTTATCTGTCACACATTTTGACCTTGGGCTCATGTTGCATCCAAACTGTCCCCAATTAGTTTGTAATGTAGTGCAGGTGGTTGGGAGAAGTCTCTTTGTTTCCTACTCGTTCTAAAGCTAGAAGGGCAGAACAGGCTCTTCCGACATCAACTAGTAGGCTTGATGGCTCCTGAAGGTCACGTGTTGCCCGTGATGGCGACCATGGCACAGTCCTTGATCCTGATGTCAGTCTGCAGTGACCATAGAGGGAATTGCTGCAGCATGCACTTTGACCATAGAGGGAATTGCTGCAGCATGCACTGTGACCATAGAGATGGCCGAAGTGGCCGCAACTCCTAGACAGTGGAAAATAGAATACATCCCTTCAAGCTACCTTCGACCAAAGACTCCTATAGATCATAATGAAACCATGAAGATTAAACGGATGTTGTCCTTCCTGTTTTCTACAAGGCCACCTTCCATGGTACACCATTTACCTATTCCTAACAGTGAAATCTTGCTAGTCAATTGTAGGCCTTCTCTTTTACAGACGTTTCACTTCTTAAATGATATCGCCGCTAGGTCATGACTATACATTTGCAGATCGTCCGGCGGAGCAGATGGTGGATTGCGCCGCAGGGCGCTCTAATCTGATTACTCTACGCGATTTAAATAATTGGCTGGCTCAGTCAGAACAAGTGCCATCCATCATGCCAGCTCATCTCCTATTTGGACATTTTAAAATGTTCGCAGTCGTGGCCCACCCGCCTAATACACCATATGTTAAATCTTGCAACTCTCCCCCTATCCCACCCCAAGATAATATTATTTTAATTGCCACGGTTACTCCTCAGGTTGGAATATTTCATCCATTACGAATAAGCCAGGAGTGGCAAAAATAATGTACAAAGTCACTTTAATGAGGGATCGTATATCCCTAGAAAAGCGTAGTTTTCAAGGGCACGGGCTAAGACTGATATCCTGTATACACCCCAATATTGGGCCCGGGTAGATACGTGTTTATTATGCCGGATTAGACTGATTACTCTCTCCCCCACCACCGGGCGCCTTCCCCGCCGCCGCCAGCCAGTCTATAAAACTTCATCATAGTTCTCCAGCCCGCTGGTTCTTCATCCTGTAAGCGAAAGGTCAAAGTTTAAAATGCCAATTGGAAAAGAAGAAGTACATAAAGAGTAAAAGCAGGCTGCTGCAGTGGCGTAACACAAGATGTGGGGCCCCCCCTGCGAGCCATGCTGAGGGGGCCCCCCAGCTCAGCAACAAATCAAGGGTCGCGCCACACTCTGGGCCAGCCTAGATTATCACACTTGCGCAATACGTACAAACGTGCTGCTGAACGGATATGCGGCACACTGCACTAGGAGAAAGATATACATATGTGTTTTAATGTAACATACAGCACACTGTCTGAGAAACATTGGCTAACAAGCCAGAGTGTTTGCAATTGTTTTGTAGGGTAACACCAATCCAATAGATTCAAGTCACCAACAGAGCACAGGAACATTAAAGCTTTGCTATTAAAAATGCCATGCCACAATGAAAACATGTCCAACTGGCTGCACAATGTAGACCAGTGTAGACATGTAATAGCAATATAGTAAAGCTTGCCAGGCCACACCAAAATGACAATCGAAGCAATGAAACTCATCAAGAATAGAACACACATTCAAGCCTGTGTCTCTGTGGCCCCTAACAACACGCCCAAACTCTTTAAAATCTGAAAAGAAATGGTCAATCCTGTTGAGGTCTTTACATCTCCTGTTCCCTCCCAGGCTCTCTGTATGGCTCTGTCATCTCACTTCTACGCTAAAACTCGGGACATCCTGTCCTCCATCTCCTCTTCCTCTCCCTCTTCCTCTCTCAGCCCTCCTTTGGCCATCTCTACCTCTCTTCCTCCTTTCTCCTCTTTCTCTCTGACAACACCTGACGAGGTTTCTAGACAAGTCCGATGTATGAAAGTGTCATCCAAACAGGTGCTCTCCTGCTTCACCAGAACCCTCAAGAACCATATTGACACCCTCGCTCCAGCTTTGACCGATTTCTGTAATCATTCTTTCCCCTCTCCCGTTAAGCACTCCCTTATGCACCCACTCCTCAAGAAGCTTTCTTCCGATCCTGCCTGCCCGGCAAACTATCGCCCAATCTCCATCACCCTTTCCTGGGCAAACTGTTGAAAAAGCTGGCCATCTCCCAGCTTACTCTCCACACGGAATCTGTTGGTTGTCTCCATGACCATCAGTCTGGCTTCAGCGCCAGAGACACGGAAACTGCTGTCCTGAACACCTGTGAAGTTCTGCTCTCTAACCTTGATTCCAGCATTCCTTCAGTCCTCATCCTCCTTGATCTTTCCTGTGCTTTCGACACGGTCAACCATGCCATCCTGATCAATCCTGATCAATCGACTCCATGAGAACCTGGGCATCACGGATCAGGCCCTTGAGTGGCTGACCTCCTTCCTCTTGGACTGCCCCTCCCAGGTCCAACTTGGTCCCTTTCTCCCCGCTCCATCCTCTCACTCTGGTTTTTCAACCTCTATGTGGCCCCTTTGACTCACCTGAACTGTACATTCTCCTCTAACTTTCAGTGTTATGCGGATGACACTCTGCTTTCCTTCAGTCTCCCCTCAAACTCCTCTCATCTGTCGCTTATTCCCGACTGTATATCCGCGATTCAGGATTGGTGCGCCTCCAACTATATCTGCCTTAATGTCAATAAAATGGCGATCCTTCTCATTTGGACTCCTGCCACTGCTTTCCCTCTCTCACTCTGGCCGCCCGCCTTAGGCCCTCTTCCTTCGCCTTCCTGTGAGGCAAACAACACTGGTGTCATCTTTGACTCCACTCTCTCTCTTTCTCTCCTCACATCTCAGACGTTGCCAAGAAGTCCCACTACCAGCTGCTCCTCCTCAAAGGGACTCTTCCCTTTCTCACTTTCCCACAAAAACTCACTATCTGCAGAGCCCTGGTTATCTCTAGGCTGGATTACTGCAACAGCCTCTTTCTCAATCTGCCTTTCTCTACTATCCAGCCCCTGCAACTAATCCAGAAAAGGACTGCAAGACTTATCATTGGCCTCAAGCACAGGGATTATATCTCTCCAGCCCTGAAATCTCTCCACTGGCTCCCAGTTGCTGCAAGTATCAAGTTCAAGACCCTTTGCGTTGTCCACAAGGCTTTCTGGGCCCGGGGCCCGCACTACATCCAACGCTCTCTTCCAAAATATCTTCGTTCTCAAGCCCTTCGCTCAGCTACCTACAACTCTCTAAGGGTTAGACGCTTCTCCAGGAAGAGAGTGGGGGATAGATCTCTCTCCTCTACTGGTGCCTCCCTCTGCAATAGCCTCCCTGCCCCTCTCAAGCTTTAGCAGACCACCTGAAGTTCTGGAAGCAGCTCAAAACTTCTCCTCTGCTTTCTCTCTCTCCCTCCCCTGCTGGCCTAACTGACCTACCTGTCTGCTGTACCGACTGGTTGCTTGCCTACCCTCAGAGTCTCACTGAGTCGAGACTCTTTCTTGATCAGTCACCCTTGCACTGCCTCTGGTCCTACCATGCACTTAGGGGCTGTAACTGTAACCTTACAGTCCCTTGTTCTCCTTGCACTACCCAGAGCTGTGCTGCCCTGACAGCACTTACTCAGAACATTGCTGCCCTGTTTTTCCCCTCCCCTCACCCTTGCACTTCCCCGTCCCTTTCCCCTTGCGCTTCTCGTTATCGCACTTGCACGATCTGAATGACACGAGGCCTAGTAAGATTGTTTGTCTTGTCCTCCCTCTTTCTTCCATCCTTGTATTTTCGCGCCTAGAAACACTTGTGTGCAGGTGCGTTATAAATAACTTATATCATATCATTTGATCACAGATGCCCAGAAAAATATACAATGCTGCAGTAAGAAACGGCTGACTGGCAGCACCCAAATTGCAGTCTATCCAGGTAATTCACTTAGCAGGACTGCTTTATCATAAATGCCCCATTAAAAAAAAAGTCATACCAAACTGAGGAATGACTAGATTGGCTGCAATTTTGGTGCATTTGCCTCTCTAGCCACAAATACCACATATCATGCCTGCTTAGCCTGGACATGGACAGCCATTATAATTTGTCATATAATCCTGCCCCCCACACATCCCCTCTCCCTCCCGCCCCAACCTCCAAAATCAGCTCCTTGGCTCAGCATTACCTCCACGTCCCTCTTCCTTGCCCCAGAGCTTACGGTTGAGGCTCCTTGCCTCATAAGTAAGTACTGGGATGAGGAAGAGTGGGACTAGGAGTAATGAAGATTACAGATAGCTAAATCAAGGATTACTTCCATGTACCTCTACCTCATCCTAGTACTTGTGTATGAGGCAGAGTGCCTTATACACAAGTACTGTCTCATACTCAGTGGAACGAGGAAGAATAGGGCCAGGAGTAATGAAGATTACCAATAAGTAATCCAGGCATTAAACACAAGTATTGGTGCAACACCATTGAGTTGACTGGGATTCAGCACTCCCGCCCCCCCTGAAATGTTGGGCTATGTTGACCAGACCTGGCTGACCTTCAGAGCAGTTGCCAGACAGAAAAGGACACAGATGTTAAACGGCACCTGGGTTTCTCTGTTAACAAGAACCCACCAATTACTAACATAAAGCAATTCACTGTTAGTACCTGCATTCAAATGCCACATTTTTTAGGCAATTGCAATCGTGATGTGGGTTTAATACTTGCATGCCAGGGGAGTGATTGGAAGGGTAGAGAGGGAACAGGAGACCACTCATTCTCACAGCAGTCCATAAGTGGGTGCTTTAAACCTTAAAGGAGAGAGTTAACTGCTTGTAACATTGAAGCTGCACTAGAATAGTCTCACAAAAATGCATAAATAAATTAGATGACCCAAACAAAAAAGTTTGCCCCTCCCCCACCGCCCATGAAGTTGGCACCCCTCCCAACATTTGAAGGGTTAGCCCCCGAAATGTAGGTTTTGTTGCACCCCTGAACGCAAGCACACACACCATTCACCATATACACACACGTACACCCAGCCATCCATACATTTAAGTGTGGATTCTTTCACCATACTGGCACACCCAGGCAGCCATCCATACATTTAAGTGTGCACCCTTTCACCATACAGGCACACCCCGGCAGCCACCCACAAAATTACGTGTGCACCCTTTCACCATACAGGCACACAGGCAGCCACCTATACATTTAAGTGTGAACCCTTTCAACATACACTCACACACGCACACATTATGGGGTTGAGGGGAGCCCTAACACGTAAAAAAGAAATTGGGCCTCATTACAACTATGCCGGACTGTAAACAACAGTGCTGGTAAGCTCACCGGCACTGTTGTTTCCGGGCCGGCATATTACAGCTCTGCGGGCGGTTGCCATCCTGCCCGGCAGGTCAGACCTGCCGGGCAGAACGGCACCCACCCGCATAGTTTTCACGGAAGCACTGGCACCGTTATTAACGGTGCCGGTGCTTCTATGGTCCCCATTCCCATAGAGTCCGATAGGACTTTATGGAAATGGGGACTTACCATTTGCCGGCACCTGACTTCCCAGACCGCCGGGGTTGTAATCCCCCGGTGTTACCTGGAAGTCGGGCACCAGTAAATCATTACGGGTCTGGTGGCAACCTGCTGGTTACAATGGCACGGTTGCCGCCAAACCCGTAATGAGGCCCATCGTTTCTTTTTGAAGTCACTCTGACTTCATAAAGAAATGATTTCTGTTACAGAAATAATTTCTTTATAAATGCAGAGGGAAATCAAAGAGAAAAAAAATATATTTTTTTTTCTACTAGTGGGGGCCCCACCCAGGACATGTGCTGGCGGGGCCCCCCGCACCGCGGGGGCTGCGGGGGTCCCTGTTACGTGCTGGCCTGGTCATGTAGGGGTCGCCAGTGGTAGTAGCTGCTACCCTGGCAGTGTGCCTGCTACCCCTGGTCACATGGGAACTATGAGGGACAGAAATGCGTGATATTTTCGCGTGACTCCATGCTGGGACACTTTCATTCCATTAGACAAGCAAGGTAGTTTGATTTTGCAAAATGGTACATGCATTGAGGGAAATGCTAAAATAACGAGCCATAGGCTGATTCTAAAATTTGGGTAACTTTGATTAAAGCACATAGTCGCACACCTTTTGAATTAGAAACAGGGTGACTACCTAGGACTATGAAGTGTCACCAGAGCAGTGCATTCGATTTTAACATGCAATATTTACCTACTATAGCAATTGCATGGCAGCGCTATTAATGGGAATTAGGAAAATGCTTTTAACTGTATGGCAAAGGAGTGGCAGTTGACCCCGTCCTATTTTATTCTTAGCATTTTAGCACTTGTGGTTGTGAGTTTACAATGGAGAGAAGCAATTGTGTGTACCAAAATAGAAAGGAAACAAGCATTGGCAACGCTGACAGTTTTGGCTTTTGTGTAGGCATTTGCCAGGCGCTGCCATGATGGTACTGTATGGCTATAAGGTGTAAAGCTGTAACACACTGTGATTACCTGGGCATATGATAGCCTACTGTATGACTATTTTAAAAAAATAAATGCATGGCTTCAATAAATGAGGTTCTAAAGCAAACTGTTTCTGGGTGGACATCTGTTTCTCTTTAGTCTTAAATATATTAGGTTGTGTACGATAGTTGAGTTCAATGAATTACTTCTTTTTTTGTTTTTGATTGTTGGCTTGGTATGTTAGTTAACATTATTGTACAGTGCTCTGTTAATCATGTTTTTGAAGAGGTTCGTGCTTTATAAATGTTTCAAATAAAAATCAATAGAAAACAAACACAATAGCAATGCCTGTCTATGCCTGTGCACAAGCCACGGCAAAACGTGCTCTTGTCAATGCTTGCTTTTAACAGTGCTTCAGAGCAAGGAAACGCCTACTGCTTATAAATCGTAGGTGTGGGAGATGGACACTTCATCAAGACATATTTATTACACCAATGGCGCATTTATAACTGAATTTAAGCCATTAGCTCTAAGAAGACTGTCTTGAAATAACAGTGGCAGGTACTTTTGGCACAATGTTTGATGTTACTATTGAGCAAGCTCAAAGATGTGCCAGGAAGATGTACTTTGGACAGGAAGAGGCAGGTCTTGGATAGGAATGTCCATAGGAATCAGCATGGCCGTGGGCAGTCAATGGGTAGGTAAATAACAAAACAACCCATTCAATCCGTGCTCACCTCCTCACATCACATCCCATCTCACTCCTAGCTACACGCCATTGCAACAGTTTCGGCTTATGGTTGGCACTTTGGCACCATCTAATTCAACAACTAAAATTAAAGGACTGAATATACTATTAACTCAATACCAGGGCCCTTAGTTTGACATGTATTCCCTTTGAAGATCAACTTAGTATGTTTGTATGTATTTTTAGGAGGGCAGTGAATAACCATATCCAAATGAAAAAAACATAAGCTACATATGAAACAGTTCAGCTTCACATACGAGTAGACGAGATAATTCAGTGCTGCGCTCAGAGATGTGGCGTAACCTGCAGTCGTAGGATGATTATGTCCGGGGGGAGTGCACTCCACATTGACCAATTTCCGGGCTATCCGAGCAAATTTCATATAGCCCGGAGATTAGCCAATAGGAGGAGGCCACGCCATTCCCCCGGGTTTGCTGTGAGAGCATGGCTCTCAGCTCAGAGCCCTCTCATCACGGGATCGTCGCGCTGACAGCCATGCTGCCGGCGCCGCGCGGCTCTCCACCTAACAGATGCAGCACGGGCATATAAAATCAACCACCCCGACCCCCCACTATTTAGATTGCTAGTGTGGGGGGGGGTGGGTGGATGGCTGCCCCTCCTGTTGTCTTCACGGGGCCACACCTGGCAGACATGCCCCAGATCATAATTAAGTCATGCCCCTCCTCCTCATCATGTTTAGACGTGGCTGCGGGGAAATAGCCAGTTCCCAGCAACCAGTCCAGGCAGATTTCCTTTCTTTTAAAAACACTGTTGTGATTTATTTTACAGACATAATAGCTGTGTAGACCACGCCATTGGGTTGTACCAGGAGATATGGGCCCTGAAGACCTTGGTAAACGCCCTTGCAGCGCACAGGCCTTTAACCTGCTCTTTAGGGACCATAACTCCCAATACGGCACCTGGGCCAGGTCTATAAAGCTTTGTTATACATTTCTTTGCAAGCAATAGGACTCTGTGTTCACTTTGGGAACTATCACAGCAGACCAATGCTGCATGCACGAGTTTCCAGAGCCCCATATCATCCTGTTAATGTAAAAAAATGGCTAGAAGAGGGGTTGAGGTTGCATATGGCTGGTATATAATGGCAGTACCTGGACATGGGAACCTCTACTTTGCATATGATGACCGGACAGGACATGCAAGGCTATAACTGCCATACTATGACAGCATCTATCCATATGAGGCTGTACCAAGTTATAAAGACAGTGGCCTACTCTCTGATAGTTCTGCTGCCGTATGACGTCACTTCCACTTCCCCTGCAATGTTGCTGAATTGACGTCCCTGCTATAAAGGTCTTACTAAAAACACAAAGAAGACATTTTACGCATCTGGTTTTGAAATCCAATGTCAAATGGAAAACTATGGCACAGAAATGCAGATACCCCCGTGCCATCAGATCAGACCCAGCCTCTTCTCATGAACTAGGTGGGAAGGTCGCCTCCTTCTTTGACTCGGAGATTGAAACTTTTCATGCTGCCATTGAATCCAGTGTTCAGTCGGATGCATCCTACAGGTCTCTGTTATTCTCGGCAGCTTTCTCTGTATCATCCTCTCACAAAATGTCTTCCCTTATGATATGTGTGGAACTTTATTTGATAGCTTGCTGGTCTGTAAAGCTATCTGGGTCTCTTCTTGACCCCCCCCCCATCTCTTCCAACGCACCTGAAAAGGTGCTCCTATGTGTATCTCTGGCATATATATTCTACATTTTCTAAGCTCTGTGTATATCTGGTTGGTTCCCAGTTGAGTGATAGAGACCACAGTGACATTTCTTTATTAAAAAAGGGTGAATTTGAATTCATCAGACCCTGGGATTATCCGGCAATTTCTAATGTGTCTTTCCCATAAAAACTGCTCCAATCATCACTTACAACAGTTTCAAGAAAGATATCATATTTGACTCCCAGCAGTGTCGTTTTCAGCTCAGAAGTAACACAGAGTCAGTCCTGATTACATTAATGGATGATCTATTCCAGATGATGGACAATATTTTAAAGGATATGGGTAAAAAAGGGACTGTGCTGGCCAGAATTGAGTCCTCCTTGACAGCTCACATTCAGCCTGTTACCCTAACCCTGTTTCCTTCTCACCTGAAAGCACTGAAGGTTGGGATTTGTGATAGTTACAGTTTGGGTTGGAGCAACAGTGAGAGGGTACGGCTTCCTATAGGTAGGACTGTGCCCTGGTGACAGATGGAGCTAGAAGGTTTAAGACTGCTTTCCTTTTCGGGAACAAGAGGGACCTCTCAGCAGCAGGGAGTGACGGACTGGGAAAATCAGGCCCCATGTGGTCTGGTCCATCCTAGTTGGGGGAGCATTACCTGTGGCGGGTACTGTTGAAAGAGCGTACCTAGCTGCAATGGGACAGTTGTGGGTGGGGGCATCAGGCACTGCAGAAGCGGCAGTTCCCCAAAGCAGGCAAATTATCACAGCAGTCCAGTTTTTCCATGCAGGCGGAAGTCGGGCAGGCTCTCCACAGGCCTGGCCTGATGCACATGTAATAGCACCAGAAAATAAACAGCTACTGAGGATCTAGCACGGCTGCCCCACACCAGGATCACGCGGTTAGAACTGAGTTGATGCAGATAACATGAAGCCACCATTGGATCCACATTGACATCTCAAGGCATGTGAGCCAAGCTATGGAAGTGAAACAAAGTGGCAGGGATATAAGAAAGGTTTCAATGCAGGGAGGGAGTGCGTCTGGAGGGAAATCGGTGGCTGTGGATCCGGAGCAGTGAGGCCAGGAAAGCGAAAGAAATTAAGGAAAAGTGCCAAAGAAAAAGGAACAAATGCAGAGGATAGAGAGTGAGGAGGAAGAGGAAGTGAGCAAAAGCAGAGAGATGCAAGATGGGTAAAGAGGAATGAGTGGGGATGAGAAGTACCTGCAGAAAGGAGGAGAAGGAAGAAGGTGCAGTGGCAAGAGTAGAGGGAACTCTAAGACTTAGAGGGCAGGAGCAGACAGAGGAGGAGAAGACTGAACATTGAGAAATAGGTGAAATTAGAAGGGTTTAGAAAAAGGACAGCAGAAAGGGAGAGGAGGACTCAAGTATGCGTGGAGGAAGAGAAGAAGTACGAGAAAATATAGAGGAGGATACCCTGCAAAGGAGAGAACTCAAAGAAAACAAAAGAAAAGCTAATAACTGGCAGGAAGGCGAAGGAGGAAGAGAGAAAAGGAGAGAGATGATGTGGCATAGCAACAAAGAGGCTGGGATAGGAGAGATGAAGAGTGGAAGGAAAGTAGGACGAACTGAGGAAGAGGTTCGGCGAAGATAGAACGCATCAGAGAAGGAGCAAAGAGGAAAAGAGTGTGAAACAAACAGTCAAAAGATGGAATGACAAAGGGGTAGTAGAGGAGGAGAAGGAGCAAGAGTGGGTGAATGGCAAAGAGACCAACAAAAAAGGAGTGAAGTGCAGAGGAGTATGGTGAAAGGGTGAGGAAGTAGAGCAAAATGGGAAAGGTGCTGGCAGAAAGTGGTGCGTGACAAGACGAAGGAAAGAAACATGCAAGAACCTGAGAGATGGGAGAAGGAAGAAAATGAGGAGAGCAGCAAAAGAGAAGAAAAGGAGAGGACCACCAAGAGAAGGAGAGAGAAATAGAAGGAAAGATCCTGCTGAGGAGTGAGCTGAAGGGAGAGAGCCGGAGCAAGTGAAAATTCGAAAAAGTGCAGGTTTCAGTGAAGCTGTGTCAAAAAGAACAGTCCCAGGCACCCTTCAGAACAGCTGAGGACTGCAATGAATCCATGTTCTTCAAGATTGTTATAAAAGTGGAAGAAAGCTCTGTAGGATGGATAGTGGATTAGACAATAAAAATAAGATATGAGATTCCTGTAGAGGGAGAAGTGAGAATAAAAACAGTAGGAGGTGAGGAATTCAGAAAGCATCAAGAGGACGTGCACTAGACAGGATCATATATACTTAAAATAGGGCTGGATTTGCGCAGAGGATAAATGGAGAGAGACAGTCAACTAGTGAGGTTGAAGGTTGGTCCAGCAGGTACTGGGAAGGAACCACCAAATTGATCGAAAGGGAAGTCTTACAAAGTTTGAATTCTCCATCTATGACCAACCCCACAGGGGCTGGGGAAAGTCCTTCTGCTGCAATAAATCAATGTGTTGTTACTCGGTGGGAGGGTATTCATATTTGGGGCCTAATGTAATCATATCCCAGCTAACCCTGTTCCACCTTGTTGTCAGCCTATACAAGGTGGACTGGCTTTAAGCAAGAAGAACACATCCAGGAACCTGTCTCTGGAAGATCCTCCAGTGAAGGCAGACGTAAACTGGAAAAGCTATGTGGGACCAAGATGTCACTTGATCTTGTTGTCTCAATTATTCCCTAACAAAAGTGCCAGATGAATATAAATAAGGATTTGAGTCGTCTTTGGAATCCCTCCGACTCATGACGGGTTCTACCTGGTTCTGTATGCCATCATTGCTTAATGTTTACCTGACCCAGATGATACAAATTACTCAAACCTTTGGCCTTGACTTATACAACTACTTAGATGATGGTCTAATTATTTGAAGGTCTCATTTTTCAGTCATCTAGTTATTTTAAGGAATATCTTCTAGCCATAGTCAGATTGATGGGAGAGAATATGCTAAAGTTAAACCCCCATGAAGACATAGATTTTGGTGCTCTGAGCAGAGGCAGATTGTATTTGGAAATCACTCCTTGCAGTGTTGCTTGGAGACAACCCTTAACCATCTGCAACAGTGAAGAAGCTGCATGATCTCCAGCTAATCCTAGAGATCTCTTAGCTTGTGAACATTTACTTCTATCATCCAAAGCTCCTTGACAGTGTCTTAAAGTTTAAAGCTCACAGAGTCCAGTTGGTGATCACTGTGCTTTTATTGAGGCTAGATTGAGCAAAGGGCCTTTGTGTGGGGCCCTGTAAATACAGCATCAAGAAGTTGTGCAGCGGCATATGGCAGCAGCCCATTTAAGGTCACTAGACACACTCCCAAACACATTAACTCAATCCTTCAATCATTTAGTCACTGGCTCCCGCGTCAAACTCCTGGTAGGAATCTGAACATTTTATCCCCTAAGTCTCGAGTTGTTGGTGGCTCATCTTAATGGATATGCTCCTGCTCAAAATCTTTGCTCATCAGAGATATTACTTCTTCAAGTTCCTCTTTCCAGAAGGCCGTGTGTGGGTAAGGGTGGGGAAAGTTTTCTCGGTCCAGGCTGCAAAACTGTGAAGCTGAATGACAAGTTGACATTTATCCGGGATCAGACAGAAATCGGAAAAAAAACTGAAAACCGTTCTTTTTTCAGTTATCAGGTAGTCTGCTCATAAACACAGTCAAATCGTTCACCTGTAGAGGAGGTCCCAAGCCCGACCCGCACTCAAATCGCCCATTTCGAAGTGCCAGGAACTTTCATGCCGAAGTATGTGACGTATGATGAGCAAATAAACCAGCAGAGAGCTGCAGTGGGGCTCTGCCCGGTACCTATCAGACTGACAGCACCTATTGAAGTACCTGTACTTGAGAAATCCTGGACAGTAAGGTACCCATTGAGAAAACCATATCGACAATAGGGATGTAACGGTATTACGGTATACCGTTAAAGTTACCGTGAACCAATTAATTGAACAATAATAACCGTCACATTGTTTATACCGGTATACCGTTCATACCGTTAAGTGTGCTTTTCAATCAGATTTGGAAAGGCTGCAGTAAGCAAGTGCTGCGCAGTCTTGGTCTTGCACTGTTGGATGTGCCGTCTGCCAAGTAGTTTCAGTTTGAGCAGTTTTTAATGCCATTCCATAAACCACATGTCCCTGACACAAAATCAATATGTTAGCAATAGGAAGAATAAATACAGTGCTAAGAAGGAAAAGTTTTTTTTTTAAAAGCGCTCACACAGCCCGCGGGCATCGAGGCCCTGTTAAAGACATAGTTTTTGTTTATTTAGTTGCATAATTGTTTTTGTCTTAGTTGCGTATTTATAACGCGCTTAAACACCCAGAGGTTTCTAAGCGCGGACCCAGGGATAGAACCTGTGTTACTTCGTGTCGTCTTGCTTTCAAGGCGCGCACCTTGCTGCTGAGCTATCCTCCCGGGACTTTGGGTTGGCGGCTTTGGGGTTTATATATTTATAATGGATAATGTTTTCTAAACATATGACAATGAGGGATTTCCCTGGTTCGATCATTGAATTTACATATAATAAGTCACACTGCGAAATTTACTCATCGCTGTGGGTATTCCCTGCAGCCATACCAAAGGGTAACATGTCCACGATTACTGAACACCTTTTGCCCCGAAAGTAAACTAAAGGCTGTAACGTAAAGAGAGAGTGCGTGTGCATGTGTGTGTATGTATGCGCATAAGCGTATACGACCATCAGACTCCATTGATCTGTGGCATGCAGGTTATCAAGATGGCAACATGTTCATCTTCACCAGTAGCCAGTGGGGGAGATAAAAGCCTAAATGACCACTTAAGAAAAGCTATTCAGTTCACTTTTCCAGTCGCAGCAGGGCCCCCCTCCTCCTTCTCCTCCCCACACATGTGTTTGTGTTTGGTGGAAGCAAGGGGTGGCATTTCAGTGAAAAGTATGTTGAAAAGCCCAATTCTGGCCCTGCGTGCCTGGTTTTGTTTGTGATGATAAATCTGACAATTTATGACCTTTTAGAAAACATTTGTTAAGATTAGTTAACTCCACCTGCTATACCGCGATAACCGTGATATACCGTCATTTGGCAAGAAGGTTATTGTACCGTCATAAAACTAATACCGTGACACCCCTAATCGACAAGCAAGACAAACTGACGATTGTCAAAAACCAATGCCAGAAGAAGCCAAGAAGGTCCTAAAGGAAGATGAATGATGACATCACAAGAACCCGGATTGACTCACATATAGAAGATATGATAACCTGCGAATGACGAAAAGAGACGAAACACCATGGATAAGGGACATCATGAATCTAAAGTGAAATAACGATGCCAAAGGTGTAAGCTTATGCCATAAGCGTGATGAAGATATGCAGCCAGTTTAAACGTGTACATATGCTTGGAACCACAAGAAAATCGAAAGCTAAAAGACAAGAAACAAAACTCAGACGCATGCAACCCATACCAAGAAGCCATGGTTGCATCGGCTGACATAGACGAACCATAGATACGATTTATGAAGCACAGAGCGGAGTATCCTGTTCAAAGAAGTCAAGATAAGCAGCAGAAGGCAGGTGGTGGGCAGACAGCTAAATCAAATACACGAATTGCAGGGAAAATTAGACGATTTCACGGTATCTGAATCACGTGACCTGCCAACTAAGAAGAGTTGAGGCCTTCACACCTACGTGTGGACTTGTGACATGCACAGATATCTGAACTCTTCCTGACAGAGATGCAGCCTCAAGGCCAAACCAACAAGAAATAATTGACACATGGCCATTGGGGAGGTGATTGATGATGGCAATGGTTGGGGGAAGGCTGGAAGAGAGGGCGAGCACCCTGGACCTGGCCGACCATTCTGCACGCTGCTAAGCCAGTGGAAAAGTACAAGGAGGCTTGCTGTCAACCCAATCACAATGGACCAAGTAATCTAGGATCCTATAGTTTGTAGAACCAATGGGACGTTGTACTTTTAGTGACGTCCACAATAGCTATTCTGAAGGAAGGGCTTAGATGCCCCACCTGACACTGATTACCCAATCCTGTCACCCCGTTACATATACAGATATAGTACCTATAGTAAAGTTACCTTCCTATAACCAATAGCATACAACATTTTAAGCGTTACACGTCAGTGATGATGAGTTTTTAGTATAAAGGATGTGTTTTCTATGAAGTTCGTTGGAGTTGAAGCGAGAAGGACGATCAAGCAACAGCTGATGTTCATGAACTCCATGTTTTTTGTACTTGTCATTAAATGGACTCCCTTTGCCAAACCATTGAGTTATCATTATTGATTTGATGCTAGAGTACGAATCTGCATCTCCATCCATCTCGCGGGTGCTTCTACCTCATCTTAAAGTGCTATTGTGCAACCCCCAGCTTTATGGGCTGGTTGGAGTCCTAGTGGACACACCATAAAGAGGACGTTTGACTTCCATAGGTTTGTGGCGTTAACACCCGAACCGGCAGCCCGGATAGGGTACTATCAGGTTAAGTTAAAAGCCCGCCGGATCAGGTGTTAAGGCAATTAGCACCCCGTGTTACCAAAGCGGCAACCTGGAAGGGGCGGGGGTGCTAAAGGGAAAGATGGGCTTGATACGCAAGTGCCGTTGCAGCCACAATAAGGTACGTTTGGGAGTGGGGGGAATAAAAAATAAAAAAGGGGATGCTGGGGTTGGGGGAAGATGGTGGCGGTGAGCCGGCAGCCAGGCTGCTTGGAACGCGGGCTTTACACCGGTGGCTCAAGCCCACATTCTAAGCCACCTGATTGGCTGGCTCCCCCCTGCTGGATGCTAATGCACATTATTAAACCATAATAACTTAACAGCATAACACAGGAATTGATCTGAATTTTGAGACAAGAGGGAAAAGCATAAGGCAATCTCATTTCTTTCAGATAGCTCTCAAACCGTAGCGCTGGAATCTTTTCCATCTTTATCCCGTTCTGTCATAGACAACGCCCCTCGAGGTACAGCTATCTTCCTGTAGCTCTTTAATCTGCGCCTCCCACCAATGACTAAATTGTTTCATTAATTTTGAATGCAGCTATGTACATACCCAGATGTTACTAAGCTGGGACATAGATGTAACAACTACCACTAATAATGTGTATGTCTGCAGTCAGTAGTTGGATGGGGGGAAAACAGAGTGAACAGTAACCAATACAATACAGTGATATTGCTCTTGGACCTCCCAAAAACATCATAGAGTTTAGGTTCTGCCCCCCCCCCCATTCTTTATCATTGTCCTTCCCCAATCAACCTGCATACTGATGTGGGGGGTGACCTTTGACTTTAAGCTTAACCTGATTCCTCGATTCAACAAAGTTTTTGGCACCTGTGTGGAGAAGTTAAGACAGCTTAGAAAATTGGGTCCCTCTTTTCTCCTTTGACCATCAGGTCTGCCTTGATATCATCCAGGATAGTTGATCACAATTCTAGCCGGGCTTTGCCAGTTACATGTTACACTGGATCAAGACAACTTGCAATGCCACCATCAGGATTCCTCTCAAAATCCCACACATGCCCCGACATCCTTTGCGTTCAGACGGCTCCATAGGTTGCCGATTGCTGAGCAAGTCAAATATAAGGTAGCCACTCCTCTCGTTGCAGCAGTTTCAATGTATTTGGTGAAACAACCGTTATGCCACATCTTTTTAGGCATTCTTTCGGGGGGAATCTGGTAAGGAAACATTACATTAAATCATGAGTTTTAGAGATTTGTT
Organism: Ambystoma mexicanum; assembly: GCF_040938575.1. Classification (NCBI taxonomy): domain Eukaryota; kingdom Metazoa; phylum Chordata; class Amphibia; order Caudata; family Ambystomatidae; genus Ambystoma; species Ambystoma mexicanum. Next base: position 189,856,951 of record NC_090933.1, on the reverse strand, counting down.
GGTGGGAGAAGGGGAAGGTCGAGTGGTAGGGAGGCATGGGGAGGCTGCCCCCCCAATAAAACTCTGCAAAAAATGCAGCAAAATTGCCAGGTGATGAGTAGAGTCAGATACAAATATACAAATACAAGCCCCCCCTCTATTTGGTTCAAAATGCCATTCACCAGAAAGGCAACACGTGACACTCCCTGAAATTTGAACACATATCTGCACAGTCATTCTCTCTGATCAGCGGCCTCAAGTCTCCGGCGGCCCCTGAAATCACATTTTGTAAAATGGGGGCAGCAGTCTTTTGCAGATCGAGCTACCAGACTCTGGAATGCTATCCCGGCCCATTTTTCATGCACTTACCTTGGGCCTAATAAACTATTCTTAATCATAATTACTAATAAACTGTTCACCAGGTCGGGTCATTGGGAGTCTGAAGGCTATGCTCATGTCGAGGTGGATGTTGGCCATTTTATATATCATGGCTTTGCTGCAATTGCTTGCATGTTTCACAGGTTGGCCAGGAATTCTTATCCTGTCCTGCAAGTCAACATGAACAGTGCCTATCCCCTAATGGCACCCAGCACGGCTCCTCAGCCTGGGGTGTAAGACGACAAAGGGGGTCATTGTATGTTTGCCAGTTTCGCGCCAGTAATTCCAGTGGGATACCGGCAAACTGACCTACCGTTTCCACCGCTGATAGCTTGGTATTAACTGGATATTCCAGGTGGCGGAAACGGCGGTAAATCCCCATTCCAGGCAATCTGATAGGAATCCATGGAGAGGATTGCCGGTGCCGGTAACACCGACTGTTCTTTGCCGGTGGGGGCCTGATTTACCTTCATCCCTTGGCAGAAGGTAAATAAGTGATCCCCCTTCCCCCCCCCACCAGCAAACCTGTAATTTTGCAGTGCCGGAAAAGTGGCAGTAACGAAGTACCGCCATTTTTACTGCACCGTAAAAGTTATAATGACCCTCCCCCCCCACAAGGGCTTATCGAGTATAAGATCAGACACAATTCCCAGCTCTGGAGAGGACAAGGTGCACAGCAGTGCTTGTGCTACTACTCATCTTGCGGTTAATGGTTTATAGAGGTGCATGTATTTTTGCGCATACATATTATGCATGTATATAAGAAAAAAGGGTGTAGTAGCTTGAATTTGAGTGATCTCTCTCATAAGACCCCATATAGGAAGGTCCAACATTATATAAGAGGGGACACCTTTCTGGGTTAACTTGTTATTAATGAGTACTGATAATTCAAGTTTTGAGATGGAAAACTCCTGCAAGAACTAAGGGAAAACCTATAAATAATAAGAAGTGAATCTGTAAAACTGTGTCAATGATGGAACTACACAAACTGGCTACTCTGGCTTCTTCCCAGCACCTCGGGGTGTTTAGTTCAATAATTGTGAAAGTCTCAAACCGAATCTTAAAACTCTCTTTCCTTCCCAAAGAGGCCCAAGTCTATTCAAACAAAGCCTGAAGGTGATGGCCTATTGCTCACCATTGTGACCTTTCCACTGACTTCCAGTTTCTTATCCAGACATCCCCACGGTCTTTCCCTTCTCCAGACCTCTCCACGGTGTGGGCTTTCCCTTCTAAGCACTCGGTTTTCCTATAGGCCAGGGAACTCGCCCCTTCAATTGCCTTTGGGTTTGGGATAGTTACTTGCTATCCCTCCACCAAACACAAGTGTATTTCCTTTAGATGCAAAGAGCGGCTCTTCTCCCTCAATCAGGGTGATTGTCAGGCAGTCCATGTTATGAGCCTTCTGGCAAGGGTCTGCCTTTCTTAGGCTTCTTTCAGCTCAGAGTTCTCCTGGAAGAGCCCAGTCTTCCCCAGGCCTTCCTCTTTCTTCCAGGTTTCTGTGGTAGAACCTTGACGTGGGCCTCACCTCCTTCACTCCGCTGGTCCTTGCGGCATCCTCTCACCCTTGCCTTGTACCGGCAGAGTTCCTGCTGTATAGATGTCAGCAAGCAGGCAACCTCGCGAGAGAGAGAGAGAGAGAGAGAGAGAGAGAGAGAGAGAGAGAGAGAGAGAGAGAGAGAGAGAGAGAGAGAGAGAGAGAGAGAGAGAGAGAGAGAGAGAGAGAGAGAGAGAGAGAGAGAGAGAGAGAGAGAGAGAGAGAGAGAGAGAGAGAGAGAGAGAGAGAGAGAGAGAGAGAGAGAGAGAGAGAGAGAGAGAGAGAGAGAGAGAGAGAGAGAGAGAGAGAGAGAGAGAGAGAGAGAGAGAGAGAGAGAGAGAGAGAGAGAGAGAGAGAGAGAGAGAGAGAGAGAGAGAGAGAGAGAGAGAGAGAGAGAGAGAGAGAGAGAGAAAAACACTAACACGCCTCTTCCCCAAGTCTACACCCGGGTCTGACTTCCTCCAGTCCTACTTAGACACCTTGGGTGGTGGGTGTCTTAATTTCATAAACTGGCATGGGCTTGAGGTTTCTGGCGTTCTCCAAGGGAAAAGCATAATACTGTATCACGGATGGGGTGACGAGCCCAGGGAATATGGCTCGCTCCACCCACACTGGGGACCAGCCAGACCTAGGGAGGACCAGGTGCGCCTCGAATTCACTACACCCCAAAACTGCTCCCTCAAAAGAATGTATTAAGGTATCAGTGGTGACATGTCTTGCAGTATATGCATACATAATTGCCAAGGGGTTTCAGAGTGAAGATGCAGGCACAGGTGTCAGGATGGCAACGGGTGAGCCATTCATCCGCATGTAAATGTACAGTTGTACACATTACCCTTTCTGAACTCCAGTGCCCTTTCTATAAATATCTTCCCAAAGCTGATTACTATGCACGGACAGGTCCTCTAATACGGATGCCCCATTAGCTGATGTAATTCATACTATGAGCCCCGTGTGTGTGCGTGCGGGTATGCGTGCCTGCACATGTGTGTGAAAGATGTATTTGTTAGTCCTGATTTTGTATCAGCACAGGCAGCAGGAATAATGAGATTACAAACTGTGTAATCCCTGCAGCCGTAGACTGAAATGCTATAAACAGCCTATTGGTAATCCATTGAACACATTGCTTTCTTTGTGGGGAAAGGCTAAGTGCATTTTTGTAGAGCAAAGTCACTTTGCACTGTAAAAATGCACTTTGCACCGCTCTGTGATCAAGGCCCGTTCCACGTGTTTGTTTGCAGTGCAAAGTCACTTTGCATCACGCTAAAAGTTTCATGAATCAGGCTCTAAATGTGCTCCTCTTCTAAGTGCATGTCTGGGCTGGATCACACACAAATGCAGGTAAAAATGTGAGGCCGGATGTCACACAAAATACAGGTAAAAGTGTTAGACCGGATGACACACAAAATGCAGGTTAAAGTTTTAGCCTGGATCATACAAAAAATGCGGGTAAGTGTTAAATCGGATCACACAATAGGCTGGATCACACACACACAAAATGCAGGCAAACGTGTTAGGCCAGATCACACACAAAATGCAGGCAAACGTGTTAGGTCGGATCACACACAAAATGCAGGTTAAAGTGTTAGGGTGGATCATACAAAAAAATGCAGGTAAAAGTGTTAAATTGGATCACACAATAGGCCGGATCACACACACACAGAATGCAGGCAAACGTGTTAGGCCGGATCACACACAAAATACCGTAAACGTGTTAGGCCAGATCAGACACAAAATACAGGCAAAAGTGTTAGGCCAGATCAAACACAAAATGCAGGTTAAAGTGTTAGGCTGGATAATGCAAAAAATGCAGGTAAAAGTTTTAAGTCGAATCACACAATAGGCCGTATCACACACAAAATACAGGTAAAAGTGTTAAGCCAGATCACACACAAAATGCAGGTTAAAGTGTTAGGCCGGGTCACACACAAATGCAGGTTAAAGTGGTATTTAGCATATACTTTTTCTGTGGGTTAGCATCATCCTGTATCATGTGTTTTCCCATGCAGAATGTTAACAGTCCTACCTTTGCAAACAGAATGCCCCTCATTGTACACCTTCTAACCATTGTTAGTGTAAGGTGGTGAGAATGGTTTCCCAACCTCCTTGCAGGGTCATCATTGTAATGTGTACACAGAGCGCCTATAAGATGGACTTAGTTCGAGACCCAATACAGTGACAGACGGTCCTTTCTTTACATCTTCATTTGTCTTCCCTTTTTGCATTACATTTTTTCTCCCACTATTACCATCTCTTGTTTTCTTTCTTTCTTGTTTTCTTTCTTTCTTTCTTTCTTTCTTTCTTTCTTTCTTTCTTTCTTTCTTTCTTTCTTTCTTTCTTTCTTTCTTCCCCTTTTCACCTCCCTTTTTACCTCTCCTTCCTGCTTTTCTCTGTTTCTTTCTTCCCTGCCTCCCTTTTTCACCTCTCCCTCTCTCTCATTCTTTCTTTTTTCTTTCTTCTTCCCTTTTTACCTCTCCTTCCTGATTTTCTGTTTCTTTCTTCTTCTTCCCTTTTCACCTCTTTCGTTCTGTTCCCTGCTTCCCTTTTTCACTTCCCTTTCATTTGTGCTTCCCTTGTTCACCTCTGTCTTTCTTCCCTGCTTCCCTTTTAACCTTTCTTTCTTGCTTCCTTTTTTTAATGTTCAGTCTTATTTCCATAAACCTGTCAGTAATACATCTTGTTTTTATGATTACATTGTTAAATGTTCCTAGTGCTAACTCGGTAGTTTAATAACTGCACTGGCAAGCTGCATGTCAGTTATCATTTCATATTGTTTTTTTGATCTCCTTGAATTCCTTAGTTCTGTTTGCACTTGAAAGTAATACCTTGGGGATTTTTTCATGCTTTTTTGCTTTTCTGTGAATTCTCCCAAAATGCTGAGATTTCTGTTCTGGCTCCATCCCGCAGGAACATGCCAGTGAAAAAATGCACACCGGGCCTTCGAGGTGCTCACTTAAGGCATGTGGGTAATGTGCTTGGAGGTCGCCAGAGAAACTAAAATAGCAACAATATTCCCTAACCACGTTTGCAAGAACTCATGCAAAACAACCATTTTCTATCACTGAAACTACACGGCGCTGAGGCTTCTCTGTGGGCCTGGGGTAAGCACCGGATTCTGCACACCCCGTGGAATATTTTGGGGGATGAAGAACTTTCCACCGCCTTAATGGCTGACAAGAAAGGCAACCCCTCTCTTTCAGAAGGTCAATAAAGAAGAGTTCATAAAGCACCAGGAAGCACTTACACGCCCTTCTCGAATCACCTAAAAAAGGTTTTTAAAATATGTGTTAAAAAGAAAAGAAATCAACTTTTAAGATTAAGAAAGTAAGTGGAATTTTATCATATAGGGGGATCTATAGCTCACAGAGCCCAAAGCAAGGATTGCAGGTTATTAGACATATGGAATAATGGGAAAGGGTCAAATCATAGAAAAGCATGCAATTCATTAGTGTCTACAGAGGGTTCACAAGACGTTATGTGCACACCTGAAGTCCTACATGAGAATTGCACGTAATGGCAACTAGAACATCTGAACATCTAAAAAATAAGATGAATTAGGATTTGTCTGAAGGCGTACAGTGATGCTAACAATTCGGAAACAGATGCAGCTTCCTCGTTACATGGGTAATGCAAATCTTCAAAATAGGACAAGCAATTAAAACAAATCACTTGGAAAGGGCATACAGTGCAAGCGTCGCTTGTTCAGATTCACTGTACATTAGCTACTCCCACCGCCCCTGAACTCGGTAGTTTTTTTTCATGGAGTTTTTTGCTGAAAAATGTATGGCTGAAAAAAACTCATTGAAATATTGTATTTGTTTAATGTGTATGTGGAGGATTCCCCAAGCCCCCTTCTCTATTATCTAGTCCCCCTTCCACCTAACCCCTATATCCGCTTACACCCCCACCCCTATTTTTTGACAATTCTTTCAGCCAAAAATTCTGCGAAAAAAAGTCTGGCGATGTAACAATGATGTACCGGACAGAGAAAACAGCCTACTCACTGGCCTACTATAACCACAATAGCACCCTCTGGGCCACTGTTAATGTCATCTGAGGCCTTCACAAATGTGACCAGGCCCGAAAACTTTAACGGATGAACCCCATATGTCTATCCGATTTTAGAACAGTTCCTGTATAGTCTTCCCTCATCAAATCTTTCTGGTGGTGGTACCTGGTATCGCTGTTCAGATTACAACACATGCATCATTTTCATTGCAGTCCAAGTTCCTCTGGCAGCTCTGAAAAAAAACCATTACGAAATAAGGTATATTGTGTAGGCAATTTGATACATTCTGAAAAAACTATCAAAACAAGCCATAGCACTGTGGATTTCCTTGTCTGGAGAATTTGTTTTTTAATTTCACAAAAGCAGTGCTGTTGTGTTATATCATAGCTGGCGAATCAGCAGACGACTCAAAGCCCACAGAATATAGTTCAGAGTGACTTATTTTAGAAATACAATGTGCCCAGGGTTTACAGTAAACTGAAATTAAGAGTGAGGACCAGTAAAATAAAAAAAATATATGATTCCAGCTTTCTTATTGCCGTAGTCTGTCAGTCTATCCCTCTGTCCCTTTGGCTCCACCAGCTGGTGATCAAGTAAAGTAACTCACATTCCAATGGATTGTTATGTGCCTGACACATGCTAATTTTCTTGGTTAAGTTATAACTCCTTAGTTGCCTTCCTGGAATCCAGTTCCACACCTTGTGCAGGAATGGCCCCTTGTTTACAGGTCAAGTCTCCAACCTCTTTTGACATTGTCCCAGATGTCTATGGACCTGGAAATTGCAATTTCCTTTAGTTTGTTTCCATCCTGAATCTAAATTGAATGATCTACATTTACTTGCCAATCAGATTACACATCCATTGAAGGATTTAACCAACATTAACTGTACTTAGTGATATTAATACGTGGTGACAAGATCTCTTACATCCTGGGAGGTCAACGGAGAGCCCATTAATTGAGCAAAGGGCTAAGAGCACTATACATAACAAATCTCATGCTCTTGGCCTGATCTTTACCCAGTCTCTGCCAGAAATCAAATCCAAGAACCCATGTAAATCTGGTTGGTCATACCATTTTGTTGTCCCTTTCACTATTACTATACCCTCTCCTGCTTATGTTCACAACAAGAAGGTTCCCAACCTGATCAGGAAGATTCTAAAATAGGTGGGTTTCCCCCAAAGCCGCTCATGCAAAAGCTCATAAGAAAACAACTGGGCACGAATAGAGGAGAACGTCTAATGTCTAACGTCTCACCTGGAGCTTAAGCCGTTGGACCGGAGTACAGAAGTTGTCAGCATTTCACAACTGAAAAGAACGGGGAAACAAAGAGATGGCCGCCATGTAACGGCTTTGTTGGGCCGGTAACTTCCCGGCGAGGGCCAATGAGATCGCATGTTACAATCTCATTGTCCCTCACCAGGTACTAATGAGTATTCTGTCCCTGCTTCCATTCAGCACTTTTTCCTGAACACCAGATCCCTACGGTGCATTTTTTTCATGCTGAGATTGAGGTTTTCAGGGCCAGCAGCTGCTTTGGGGAATACAAATCAGATTAGTGGCAGATTCCTAAAAGGATGTTTGCCTGGAAGAACATCAATTCCACCACCCAATACATCCTAAAGAGGGAAACTCTTCTTCCTGTTACTATTGATCCTGACAAGACTTTGAGACAGGGTATTTGACTCTCGGCTTTTAGAAGCTTGGTGTAAAAAGGAGTTTTTAGAGAGTACAAAAGATAATTACATTTTCAATTAAATGTATTGTTGTATTCCATGAATTCTATGTAAGTAGTAATCTGTGTCAGATGAGGCTACACAATGGTAGGAATCGCTGAGGCTGATTGGTCCTCTAGTTTAAACACATTAGACAGGGAAAATGACAGACTCCGGCACTTCTGTTACCCCATGTTTTTTTATATCGGGAGAATTTGCCTGATTTTGAGGTGTGAAACTGGCAGCGTCACTTCTTATCTAGACCCCTTCCTGTAACCTGCATGATCGCACCACCAAGCTCTTCCTGGAAAGCCAGTGTTTAAAGCCATATTTAGTATGTAAGGCCTTGCAGCGCCACAATCTTCTTGGAGTATTCCCCTCGAGTATTACCAAAATGTTGCAAAACCAATCAAAATCCATGACATAGACAATTTGACTGTAGCCCTTGGTGTTACCTGGCATCTCCATGCTTGAACTGGGGCAGAAGCCAGTAATGTTATGTGCAAGACCCAAGAAGGCAGCAGCAAGAACTCTTCTGCATCTGAATTGCCCAGAAATGGTACAACCGATTATCACCCATTTAGCAACACATTTGTAATATTCCATTTTTCAGACCAGCATCAATATCAGGCTCTTTGTCTCCCCTGCTGCCTTTTACATTGTACATAGAGTAGATGCCCTTGTTGCACGAGCTCTGGGTTTAGCGGAAGTAGGTCTTTGATGGCTGTTGCTGTACTGTTCTGGGGGGACGGATTAGATTAACTGCACTGGGTGATGCAAATAAGGACTGTTGTGCTAAACCTAATTTCTCTGTTTGCTCAAGTGTTGATAAATTGCACAGGATTAAATTATACAGAGTAAACCTGGGTGAGTAAATTCAGCCATACCAAACATTTAAGCCATGTCAGACATGAAATCCTCCACCATGATTGCTTGAAATGTGACGGACTCTGCCTCAGACCTACTGGCTTTCCCAAGGTTATTGACTTGCCGCCAGAGACCCTCCACGATATAAAATAATTATCCTCTGTGATTCTCATGGAAGCAAACTCATCGGGATCCAACTTCATGCACATCTGAAGCATGAATGACTCTTCCCTGTGCCTACAAGCTTGGCCGAGGTCCATGCCTGTTATGTATTCTTATGGCCATGCCTGTTATGTATTCTTATACTGTACAATTATACATCTCCTTAATACTACAAGCTTGCCCGAGGTCCATGCCTGTTATGTATTCTTATACTGTACAATTATACATCTCCTTAATACTACAAGCTTGGCCGAGGTCCATGCCTGTTATGTATTCTTATACTGTACAATTATACATCTCCTTAATACTACAAGCTTGGCCGAGGTCCATGCCTGTTATGTATTCTTATACTGTACAATTATACATCTCCTTAATACTACAAGCTTGGCCGAGGTCCATGCCTGTTATGTATTCTTATACTGTACAATTATACATCTCCTTAATACTACAAGCTTGGCCGAGGTCCATGCCTGTTATGTATTCTTATACTGTACAATTATACATCTCCTTAATACTACAAGCTTGGCCGAGGTCCATGCCTGTTATGTATTCTTATACTGTACAATTATACATCTCCTTAATACTACAAGCTTGGCCGAGGTCCATGCCTGTTATGTATTCTTATACTGTACAATTATACATCTCCTTAATACTACAAGCTTGGCCGAGGTCCATGCCTGTTATGTATTCTTATACTGTACAATTATACATCTCCTTAATACTACACGCTTGGCCGAGGTCCATGCCTGTTATGTATTCTTATACTGTACAATTATACATCTCCTTAATACTACACGCTTGGCCGAGGTCCATGCCTGTTATGTATTCTTATACTGTACAATTATACATCTCCTTAATACTACACGCTTGGCCGAGGTCCATGCCTGTTATGTATTCTTATACTGTACAATTATACATCTCCTTAATACTACAAGCTTGGCCGAGGTCCATGCCTGTTATGTATTCTTATACTGTACAATTATACATCTCCTTAATACTACAAGCTTGGCCGAGGTCCATGCCTGTTATGTATTCTTATACTGTACAATTATACATCTCCTTAATACTACAAGCTTGGCCGAGGTCCATGCCTGTTATGTATTCTTATACTGTACAATTATACATCTCCTTAATACTACAAGCTTGGCCGAGGTCCATGCCTGTTATGTATTCTTATACTGTACAATAAGACATCTCCTTAATACTACAAGCTTGGCCGAGGTCCATGCCTGTTATGTATTCTTATACTGTACAATTATACATCTCCTTAATACTCAATATATTGACCTTTCGAATCAAGAAAAGCAGACCAAGGCATGCCTGAAATGTGTCTTCAGCTTTTCTAATGTTATCAACTTCAGAACGATGAAAGGCTGAGTTGTTCTTACCCTGACTCAAACCTGGGAAGTGCAGGTTACCTATGTATCTCTGCAGCAGGCGCATTCATCTACTAAGATATCTTACTGAAGAGTTTAATGTGCTGCCCTATCTGGATAACATTCACAGATACACACTACCCTCTCTTTCCCCTAATCTTTTTCTCCCTTATTTTGTGTATATTGTTTTCCACGAATCATCCCGATTGCACCAGAACTTCCCTGAAGATGTATGGTTCTTAAAGGAAATTTGGGCTGTAAGAACAATCTGTGGTAACCCGTAACCCTTCCGAAATCTCACTTAAAGATTCACAAGAGTATTAGGATCAGTTTTAGAGAATGGTTGATCAGACCTTATGCTGTGATCCAAAATCCACCTGTCCTGTATATTTCTTTAGATGTTCTTAATGCCTAGTCGGTGCATACTTAATAGACTACACATTAAAGATTAAAATGCACATCAAAAATAGGAAATGTCAATCAGTGAAAAGTAATATTAATTTACACCACAGCACAGATGTGATACATCTCACTGTAAGATGCACTGATGATTTTCCCTTGCGGAGGAGCATAGTCTGAGCGTCCCATTCTTTCGCTGTGTTTGAGGAAATGCAATTGCAGATTTTGTGCATTTGCGCAAAAAGGGATTGTGATGATCACTGAATATGACAAAACATTATAATTGGCACCAAAATAAGAAATGAGAATTTGATTTGTGCGTATGTCATTTGTCACTATCACTGCTACAGTGCTGTCACGGGTTTAATTGCATTCAGTGACTGTGACGAAATGACGCCTGCCACGCACGAGTACAAGGATGAGTGGTGGCTAAACCAGCTACTCGGCCCTCCCACCTCTACAAAAAAACGATGATCTCATTTATAAGGAGGAAACTGGCACAGATAAGAGGTATTCCTTCTTTGTCTTGTGTGACAATGTGGGCCAAGGGAAGGTTATACTCCTGAGAGGGGTGTGAATTTGAGACAGTGGCAACCCAAACAACAATAGTACAATGGTCTAAAATAAAGGAATGTCCAAAAGGGTCCTATAAAAATACATATACTTTAATTAAACACACCAGTATGCAATGAAAATATACCAGAAAACATTAACAAGAACCCACCAATATAAAGGAAGACAGAGACATGCAGAATGTAAAGATGTGAGCAATAGATCACTAAAACGGGGCCTTCCAACAGTAGCTTATCAGTTCTTGGTGGTTCGACGCCGTCAAAATAGGCTTCTCAAAGTTATGTGAGCGGGTTGAGCCATGTTCGGAGGAGGTAAGTCACGGTGTTCCAGACGGGAAGCAGACATCGAGTCAGGGTCGAGATGAAGCTCACTGCGGTTCGAGGAAGCCTTTAGAAGGATGGGGGTTGATGAGGCTACCAGGGTTGATTCGGCATGTCGAGTTTAGGGTCTGCTGTCGGTTTGAGGTGCTGTTCCAGATGTGGCAGTTCGAAGACTTATGCAGCAGTGAGCTTTGTGTTTGAGCCGATGCACTCAGCTGGTGCAGTGGAGCGGCAAACTGGATCAATGAAGAGCAACCATGGTTTGAAGAAGTGCCAAAAAGGGAGCCATGGGGGTCCTGTTGGTTCGAATAGATTCAAACATATTCAATGGTGGTTTCACTGAGGTTTGACAACGTGATTGAACGCAGGAGACCAGATGCTTTGCTTCTTCCAGCGCTGCGAGTTCCAATTCAGGTGCACTGAGACAAGATGACTCTTTGTTCTCGTTCTCCCAAACTGTGGGAGGCTGGCTAACACCTGCAGGAGTCCTTCACCTCCAATGAGTACTGGTTACCAGTGCAGCTGGCAGAGAGCCAGGTCTTGCACCAGAAGCCCTTCCCCAGGGTATCCCAATATGCCATATAAAGGCAACAGACCACTGGGGATTACGTGACTTGTGACTTTTTGCATCATACCCAAAGTGCTTTTCTGTGTAAGGCGTATAAGAGACAGGAAGGAAAGAGAGGCCCATAGAAAATCAAGATGGAGGAATCATTCCTCCATGTGCCTTCCTCTATTCCCACTGTTCTTTCTGCCTGCCGGTTTCCTCCTGCTACCTCTCACTCTTGTAATCTGCAAAACCTTTCCTCCTATTCGCGTTTAGCTTCCGATGCTCTCTCTGTAGTCTCGATCAGTCTTTTGAATGCCTGCTCCCTTTGTAAAAAAAAAAGCCCATTCTGTGCTTGATCTCTTTCTTTGATTCAACCTCCATTTTTTCTCTGTCTAACTGAGACCTGGATTTCTCCTAGTAATATGACTACTCCTGCTTTTCTTTCAACCTTTTCTGCCAAATGTTCTCACTGCCCGCATGCCACCAGCCATGGCAGTCGTACTGGTATTAATTATCACTGTGTCCCACCCTCCACCTGATCTTCTGCACTTCTCCTCTTTTGAGTATCATTTCACCTCTTTCACTAACCCTCTTCCTATTTCTTTACTTACTCTTTATCAACCCCCGGGTCCTAGCTTGGACTTATATGATGATCTTGATTCTCTTCTCTCCTTTTTATTACCTATCACCTCTCCCTTCTTTTTACTTGGTGACTTTAAGTTTCACCTCTCATACTCCCTTCTTTCCTCCCTCTTGTCTCTCTCCTTGACTCATTCCATCTTAACCAGTGTTCTGCTCCTTCCTCCCACATCTGTGACTCATCCCTTGATTTCATCTTCTCCATTTCTCATACTACTTCTGTTACTGACCCTTCCCACTTAACATTCTGACCATTTCCTTCTTTGCTTCTCACCCACACTTCTTATCCATTCTCAACCCCTCCTACTTCTACCACTTTCTTTCATCATGACCTACACTTCTTTGACACATCTCTTGTTACTCTCAGTTTTGCGCTTCCCCACTGCATGACTTCACCTTATTGTCGTCTTATTAGGTGGCCTCTTCTATTCCATCTAATTTGCTATCTGCTCTTGATTCTCTCCATCCTCTTCATTTACTCCCTCTTGTAAAACCTCCTGTTGCTCTCAGTACAACTCTGTGTTGGGCTGAGCGTTATTGTAAAACATCTCATTATCTAGCCGACCTTGATACACTTTCTTCTCTAAACTCTTATTATGATAATTACTTATTGGTAGCTAAAAATCGCTATTTCTCTGATCTCAATATTTCTTTGTCACATTATCCTCATCATTTTTTCAAACTCTTCAATTCTGTTCTTTCCCCTCAACCCATTGATCTCTCTGCATTTTCTTGACTATAATCATTGGACTTTGTCGAATTTTTCATCTGCAAAGTCGTGGCTCTTCACTCTTCGTTCCTACCTTTGTCTCCCAAATTACATAACTCTCATTCTGATCAGCTTTTCTTTTCCTCCTTTACTCCCTTACCTGACTTAGACACTGTGGGCCTTCGCTCGCACGCCCACCCTACTGCCTCCCCCTTTGATGTCAGCCCTTCCATTCTTATCCCTTCTATCTACCCCCATCTTAACTCATATCCTACTTGCTTTATGAACATTTTTCTCTCTACGGCCTCCTTTCCTTCCTCATTTAAACATGCAACCATTATTCCTGCCCTTAAAAACGTATTCGAAGGGATTGTGTCCTCCGACGTATTTCTTATCTTTGATATAATCCATTCCAGCTTGCTGTCCTTGGAATTTTTTTCCAGTAGAGGGCGCTGCGTGTCGACGTCCCTCGAGCCGGTGTCCCTTGACAGCCTCCGTATCGGTGCTGATGTAATCATGAGTACAAATAGTCTCACGCAGCGTCCGTTGCTCAGTTCCGTTTTTTTGCGCTTCGTGAGCCTCGGAAACGTAATGCTCGGTTCCTTTCTTCATAAAAATCTTCTAATTTCTTCGAAAATCTAAATTTATAATGATGGCATCTTCATGCGAACCATCGACTCCATGGTCTGGTTTTAAAAAATTTCATGACTGTGGAAAGAAAATGTCTTTAACGGACCCTTACAGGATCTGTTTGTGGTGCCTGAGATCCGAGCACCTCTGTTCGGAGTGTGAGGACTGTATGTCCATGACGTCGAAAAACTTGAAGGAGCATAAGGGGAAGTTAGAAAGAGGTAAGGCCTTTAAAACATCTACCACTTCAAAAGTTTCTTTGGCCGAGTCGAGATATTCGTCTCCTCGTCGCCAAAAAAAACATTCCCGTTCTAGATCTCGAAGCGGTTCCCATCATTCTTCGAGATCGAGACATTCTAAGAAGAGGCACCATAGATCTCCCTCTTCTTCTTCCTCTAGTTCCCCGGAAAGGGTCACCTGCCCCATGAAACACAGCTCTCTGGCTAAGTGGGAGGAATTCCGTAAAAAAATGCTTAGCATTTTCGAGAAAGCAGTCTCGACCCCCTCGGAGATGTCTAAAGGTGATACCCTGGGTGAAAGACTTGAAAAACGAAAACACTGCGAGTCGTTGAACCCGGCAAGTAAAAATACTTGAGAGCGCCATGAACCTTCGAGTAAAGGCAATAACACTGCATCATCGATGCCATCGTCGAAGATTCCGTCGACGCACAAATCTGCGTCATCAACGCCATTGTCGAAGGGACCTTCAATGCATAAATCTGCTTCATCGACGCTGTCTTCGATGCCGTCGTCGACTCCGATGAAGGATAAGCCTAGAACTGCACTACGTCACAGGCACCAGAGGTATCGAAAGCCCCGACCATGATGTCGAGAGTGCCATCAACAATCTCCACGACGCCGAGTAGGATTCCGATCCTCTCGAGTTCATTGAGGTCTTTTTCAACGTTTTCAACGCCTTTTACAGGATTGTCGAAGCCTACAACGTCCACGTCGACAACCACAACATTTTCTCAGGCAGTAACAACAAATTTGGCTCATTCCTCTCTAGAAATGGGTTTTACTCCATATCCTAGATCTGATTACTTTAGAGCCTTGTCCTCCATATATGAGGAAGGGGAGGACTCTGACAATGAGAGACCTTTTGGACTACAAAGGACTACAGTACTCATTCCAGAGGAATCAATCTCTGAAGAAAATAGATTGAAAGACCTACAGGAGTCTCTGCATGAGGCGAGTGGTATAGATACATCTCCAGAAGTAGAGTTTGCTAGACCAGAACCTGGAAAACATGTTGAGATACTTTATAGGGCTCTCATGGCTAGAATAATTGAATTCATGGGGTGGACTACACCTGCACCTTCTTTTCAGCAAGATGACCTTACTGATATATTAGATAAAGGACCCCAAGAGGATCCCATTTTCCCTTTTCATGCTGCTCTGCAAAGAAAAATATCTGCAAATTGGGAGACTCCTGAAGTTATCCCTGCAGTAAATAAACAACTCTCTGCTAAATACAGAGTATCAGCTTCAGATCCTGAATATCTAAGTAAACATCCAACTCCAGAGAGTTTAGTTGTGCAGGCAGCGACTTCATCAAACAATAAGTCGGCATACCCAACTATTCCACAAGACAGAGATAATAAAAGATTTGATGCCATGTCAAAAAAAGTCTTTTCGGCATGTAGTATGGCACTTAAATCTATCAACGCCACTTGCATGCTAGCAAGATTCAGCCACACACTTTGGGAGTGTGCTTCATCTGCGGCTGACTGTCTCCCAGAAGGGGAAGAACGGGAAGCATTCTTAAACATCATTAGGGATGGAAGGATGCAATGTGTGAGTCCCTTCAAACAGGCATTGACTCTGCTGACAGCATCAGCAGGGCCATGGCGGCGAGTACCACAATTCGCAGATTTGCGTGGTTGCGGAAGTCTGGGTTTGCTCCTGAATATGCCCTTTGACGGCACTTCTCTATTTGGAAAAAAGGCTGATGACAGCCTGGAGAGATTGCAAACATCCAAAGCAGGAGCGAAATCCCTTGGGGCTGCAATCCGGCAAGCTCCAAATTGCCCCACAGGTACATCATGGAGGGGTAAGTCCTTTCGCTTTTACTCCGCATTCGGAAAAGGCAGAGGACAGCCAGCTCAAAGGGGCCAGAGACAATTCACCCGTGGTGGACAGGTCAAAGGTACAAAATCCGCACCAGCAAGTGCTACTTTACCCTCAGCATCTGCGTCAGCCACTTCTAAACCCCTCTGAGGTCTCCCCTCACAAGACACCAGTAGGGGGCAGGTTAACTCAACACCTGGCAGAATGGCAGGCTATTACGTCAGATGCTTGGGCATTGGAGACAGTTGCCAAGGTTACTGCCTGCCTTTCCTACAAACTCCTCAGAGTCATCCACTACGGAACAACTCTTTGAAGTTTCTAGACCCGCTCCTTATGCAGGAAATTTCAGACCTGCTAGAGAAAGGTGCCATAGAACCGGTACCTGTAGCGGAGAGGAACAAGGGTTGGTATTCCTCCTACTTTCTAGTACCAAAGAAGGACAGAGGATTGAGACCCATCTTGGACTTGCGTGAATTGAACAAATCCCTCAGGAAAGACCAAGTTCAAGATGGTAACCCTTTCTCAGATCCTTCAGGCCCTCCAGCTTCAGGACTGGCTGGTATCTCTAGACCTTCAGGATGCTTATTTCCATGTGCCAATCCATCTCAAACACAGGAAATACCTGAGGTTCGCAATTGGCAACTCTCACTATTAATTTTGAGTTCCGCCATTTGGGCTGACCTCCGCCCGAGGGTCTTCACCAAGCTAATGGCGGTTGTGGCAGCAAGTCTAAGGAGGGAAGGGATTCACCCCTACCTGGACGACTGGTTGATCAGAGCAGTATCCCCGGAACAAGCTAAGATCCATCTAGATTATGTTTGCCACTTCCTTCACAGGCTGGGCTTTCCCTCAACTTAAAGAAGTCACAGATGATACCATCACAGAGACTCCGGTTCATTGGAGCAGTCCTGGACACATCCCTGGGAAAAGCCTCGCCACCAGAGGTGAGGGCTCAAGATATTCTACAGATGGTCACCAGGTTTCAAAATGTCCAACATCTAGCAGCCTTCGACTTTTTGAGGTTGCTCCGCCTCATGGCATCCTGCATCTTCCTAGTGCCAGAGGCTCACCTGAGAATGAGATCTCTGCAGTGGGCACTAAGGACCCAGTGGTCACAATTCTCAGGCAGAATGTCAGATCTCCTACTAATTCCGGACAGAGTAGCTCGAGACCTTCATTGGTGGGCCTGTCGGGAGAACATCTTGAAAGGAGAACAGTTTTGGCAACCATGGCCAGAGATAACAGTAGTCACGGATGCTTCACTCACGGGGTGGGGAGCCCATGCCAACGACTTGAACATTAGCGGTCGTTGGTCTCCATCGGAGTCCAGACTACACATCAACCTATTAGAGCTGAGAGCGATCAGACTAGCACTGAAAGCTTTCCTGCCATCAGTACAGGGAAACAATGTCCTGATAATGACGGACAACACAGTGACCATGCACTACCTCAACAAAAGAGGAGGCGTAGGGTCACTGCCACTGTGCAGAGAGGCAATGCAGCTCTGGTTTTGGGTAATTCAAGAAGGAATCTCTTTATCCGGAATTCACCTAGCCGGAGAGAAGAGCTTGACGGCGGACGCTCTGAGCAGGCATAACACAGTCTCCCACGAGTGGGAACTAGCTCAGGAAGTCCTTCAAGAGATCTACGCCCTTTGGGGAACCCCTCAAGTGGATCTGTTCGCCACCAGTATCAACCAGAAGTGCGATCAGTATTGCTCAAGGGAATTTCCCCCGAGAGGAGCTTTAGGGGAAGCGTTCATAGTGGACTTGGAGTATCTACTTCTGTACGCATTTCCTCCAATCCCTGTCATTCCTCAAATGATCAGGAGGTTGAGAAGATTCCAGAAACCCATGATCCTAATTCCCCTGGATTGGGCCAGGAGAACGTGGTACCCGGATCTTCTAGACATGTCCATCTGCCCTCCGATTTCGTCTTCCGCCAAGAGAGGATCTTCTCTCGCAGAAGGGAGGTCAGGTTCTCCATCCAGATATCAGAACCCTCAACCTTCACACCTGGTTTCTGAAAGTCTGAGATACAAGGATTGGGACCTCCCGGATGACATAATGGAGGTGTTGCTTTCAGCCAGAAGGCCAGCAACATACCGCTGCCGTTGGAACAAATTTTGCATCTGGTGTAGAGAAAAGAATATTGAACCCTTTTCATGTAATACACCGATGGTGTTATCTTTCTTGCTTGACTTAGCAAATTCAGGTCTTCAAGTTGGTACGATCAAGGGCTACCTCGCAGCACTGTCAATCTTTAAGCAGACTGCTGAGGAGCCTTCATATTTCAAATTACCCTTAGTAATTCAATTTCTGAAAGGATTAACTAATGTTTTTCCTCCAATTCCTTTTCAAGTTCCTTTGTGGGACCTAAACCTAGTCTTGAAATTTCTAATGGGTACTCCATTCGAACCCCTTCATTCCTGTTCATTAAGGTTTCTCACTCTTAAAATAGTTTTTCTAGTGGCTTTAACTTCTGCCAGAAGAGTGAGCGAATTACAAGCTTTATCTTGCAAACCTCCCCATACAATCTTTCACAAAGATAAGGTTGTTTTACAAGTGAAGCCCAATTTTCTCCCAAAGGTGGTCTCAGAATTCCACATTACTCAGAAAATAACTTTACCCTCGTTCTATCCTCCTCCTCATCCAGGGAAAGAGGAAGAGAGATTACACAGGCCTGATCCAAGGCGTGCCTTAAGCTTTTACATTAGCAGACTTGCAAGAATCAGACGAACAGACCAATTGTTTGTGGGTTATGCAGGGCACAAATTAGGTTTGCTCATTACAAAACAAACCATTTCAAGATGGATTATTTTAACTATTATAGAATGTTATAAATTGGCAGGAAAAGAACCCCCTCAACATCTTAGGGCTCATTCAACGAGGGGTATTGCAGCCTCTTCAGCTCTCTAAAGAGGAGTTCCAATTAAGGACATATGTGCGGCTGCCACATTGTCGTTCGCACACACTTTTACCAAACTCTAGCCAGGAGACAAAATTTGGAAAAGCTGTGTTGCATTCTGTGCATCTTTAAAGGGAAACATTTCATTTTACTCCCGCCTCCTCTATATACTACTGCTATGGGAGTCTATCAAAGATAAGGAACACGTCGGAGGACACAATCCCTTCGAAGAACAAGTTACTTACCAAACTGGTAACGTTCTTTCGATGGGATGTTCCTCCTACGTATTCCTTATCGCCCCTCTCATCCTTCCCCGCAGTAAAACTTCCTTTGTAGTTGCAGCTTACACTCCTTCAAGGTTATTAACCAATTCATGCAAAGCAAAACTAAACTTCAAAACGGAACTGAGCAACGGACGCTGCGCCAGACTATTTGTACTCATGATGACGTCGGCGCCGATACAGAGGCTGTCGAGGGACAGCGACTCAAGGGACATCGACGCGCAGCGCCCTCTACTGGAAAAAATTTCTGAAGCTAGCAAGCTGGAATGGATTACATCAAAGATAAGGAATACGTCGGAGGAACATCCCATCGAAAGAACGTTACCAGTTTGGTAAGTAACGTGTTCATCTTAATCCTACCATTCTGGTGAATTCCCAAAACATTTCTCTTCTTCCTTTTATCTCCCTCCAAAACCGTTAGAGTGCTGTTTATTCACAGGTATCTTCCTATCTAACTCACATTCACTCTTGCTTTCTCTCAAATCTGGTTTCTGTCCTGTTCACTTTACTGAGACTGCTCCTCTGTATGTCACTAATTCCCTTCTCTCCTCAAGTCACTCAAAGCAATCTTCTACACTTATTCTTCTTGACTTGTCTGCAGCTTTTGACACTGACCATCGCCAAGATGCGTGCCCCCACCCTAAGGTAGGCAATCTGCCTCACGCTGCCGCTCCTCGAAGCCCACGACTCCGCCTGAAAAAACAAAAAAAAATAATTATTTTTTATACTCCAGAGCCCCTCTATAATTTGCCACATTAACCAGCTTGTGGTTATTGCCACTCATCCTCACAGCGTTTGCCTGCAGTATTTTGGAACTCGTTTGCAACCATTGGAGACCACGAGGCCTCAGCCACTTAAAAATGGCCGCCCGTAATTTTTCTTGCTGTTTCCACAAGAGGAAACACTCCATGGCCAGCTCCTACCCTGATTGGCCTGGAGGTACTCTTTATTGCCCAATAGCAAGCCGGCAGGCGTCTAAGCCGGCCCACCACCTATAGCACACCTCCCAAAGCTTCCTCCTGTCGTGAGCCTGTCAGGAGCCGGAAGTGCCGAGTGCCAGGACCTCTGCTCCTCAGTGGACTCACCTGAAAGACCCTGTACATGTCTGGCCCTGTTACTAGGGTAAGCAGTCCTTACCAATGCTAATGGGTAAATCTACATTGTAACTCATGCTGTGTTGATCACTCAGTTCAGAAGGTTGCCTTTATTGCTGTTTCAACAGTTTAAAAGTCACTTCCTGTGTTGCCTTTGTTATTGACTCTCACTCCTGTGCATTGCTGCCCTGCCTGATGGTTGTCTGACACTGCTCGGCTCTCACAGGGTTTTATGCATGTACCATACATAGGTGAATATTTATGTTCTAATTGCCTTTCTGTGTATCCCCATATTGGTGCTGCTCCTCATACTGTTTACCCTAACTTTTGCCCATACTGATACTCAGTAATACTATACCTGGCCTGTGTGGTGGTAACAAGAGCATCGATGCTTAATATATTTCGAAATGTCTGGATCACTTCAACTTATTCTGTGTGCTAGTTAGGCCACCTCTCCTTGTTTTGACTGAATACATGCCCAACACGGATGCATCACTGTGTTCTAGCCATAACGTTTAATTACCTGCTCTACTGCTCCTTATAGCCAACTGTTAACTGGCTAACCATGTCCTCACACTCTGTTACTCATTGTTAATTGCTATGCTTGCTATTGCAATGTCATGAACCAGGCGCCTAGCTGTTGCTCCTATGCCATTGGAGTAATTATTGATAACAATATTATTGTCTAGATGCCTCTGCCCTTCCCATTGATGCCCAACTATGCCTAGTCACCAGCTGAATGATAGGCATTCCCACTTGTATGCTGCTCAGTAGTCTTTTTGCGATAGCCTATTTAACACTTCCTAGGTATCTCCATGAACAATATTATACCCTGATATCACTAATTGGGTAAGATGTTAATCTTAGCATTATTATTCTGTACCATGGCTGCCACCACACACCTTGGCACTAGGAGCCAAGTATTTGCTATAGAGTCCCTATTTGCACCACTATCTGATCTCAATCACCCCATATTGACCAAGATAGTAACTAACAATGCCCTTAGTGCATTAGAGACAGAAACTCACGCTTCTCTACCTTGTACTACAACTAAATTAAACACTAGACTCCGTGCTAGATTAACTAAACTATGTGAACCATTGAGAAGATCCCTTCCACCTATTAATCTGAAAACGAATTGTAAATCTAGTCTGAAACCTAGCCACTCCAAA
Source organism: Ambystoma mexicanum (assembly GCF_040938575.1). Classification (NCBI taxonomy): domain Eukaryota; kingdom Metazoa; phylum Chordata; class Amphibia; order Caudata; family Ambystomatidae; genus Ambystoma; species Ambystoma mexicanum. Next base: position 189,835,589 of record NC_090933.1, on the reverse strand, counting down.
CAGACGCCGTCTTTGGACACTTCCAACATAACTGCCCCCGAATGTGATGACACTAATTTAGCCAAACCCATTTTAGTCAAAACAGCTAGTGAGACTCTCCCCCTTAAAGGAGCGCTTCTCAATGCAAGATCGCTTGTCGCCCATGCCACTGACATAGCTGATCTCATCTCAGAAGGCAACCTAGATTTCCTTGCACTCACGGAAACATGGATTCACAACGCAGCAGGTCCCTCACTTATGCTAGCTATCCCAGATGGGACAAGACCGCGATGGTGCCCGTGGAGGGGGCATTGCCATCAGTTCTAGACTAGCCCCTACCCACATCTCACAATCATGTGAAATTCTCTCCGCTAAACTCCAGATAAATAACTCACAAACTCTCACTATTCGGTTAATATATAGACCGCCTGATCCCCTTGGTACCTTTGAGGAGGATCTGCATAACTTACTCATGAACAATCTCAAACCGTCTTCACAATTACTCCTATTAGGGGACTTTAACATAGGATTTAATGACCAAATGGACAAAAATGCCTCTGACAGTTCAATAGGACTCACTCAAAAAGTTGATAAACCAACCCATCAAAAAGGCAGAACACTGGATTGGATAGCGGACTCCAACTGTTCAGTCATTATCTCATCTATCATGCCTCTTTCATGGTCAGACCATTCATTGGTGTCCTTCTACCTATCCACTACAAGACCTACTCCATTAGCTCTGCCATTAGCGCCACCCTGCCTCCCTAGAAATAAAAAAAGTATCTCAGCAGAGAAAGTAATCCCTGTGATACTCCCTACCCTGAACGCACTGTCTGAGAATCTTGATCCCAGCATCCTAGTACATGAATATAATAAGATTATTCCCACCACACTGGATAAAAATCGCCCCCCTAAGATCCAGTAAACCAATTGCCCACTTAAATAAATGGTTTACGCCATAACTTAAAGACCATCGCATTTTGAAGAGAAAGAGTGAAACTAATTGGACACTCTGCCCTACTAATGAGAACAGAGCCAAATTAGTTTCACTCTCCTCGCATTATAAGAAAGAAATCTGTAGGGCCAAACGTGACTCCTATGATGAACGCATCACCAAATCCAACTCTAGCATGAAAGAACTCTTCTCCATTCTAAAAGAACTAGAGTCCCCAATAGCTATACCTGATATCTGTACTAAAGACAAATCTTGGTGTACAGACATCCAGCAGGCGCTAGCTAACAAAATCAACATGCTCCAAAACAAAATACAGCAAAAGAAAAGAAGCACTGAATTTACTGCATTCGCCCAAAAAACCTTTGCCTAGTGTTTCACTAACGGCACACAATAATCTTTTCCACTTTTCCCAAATGTCCATTTTGGAAGTTGAGAAAATAATCCTGTCACTGAAACCTTCTAACTGCAAAGGCGATACCTGCCCAGCACAACTAATAAAGGATGCTGCCAGAGAACTATCTCCTTCCATCACTAAACTGATCAACGCCTCCTTTGCTACAGGCTCTATCCCTGTTAACCTTAAACAATCTTGGGTACTCCCTCTACTCAAGAAGCAAACACTAGATCCCCTCATCCCCACTAATTGCCACCCCATTACTACGGTTCCATTTTTACTAAAAATGTTGGATAAAGCAGCATATACTCAAATTCAAAAACACCTTGAATTGCACAAACTGTTAGGTAATAGACAATCTGGTTTCCGCCCATTACATGGGACGAAGACAGCTCTAATTGACTTACAATCCCAAATAGATGAGCTGAGAGACAGAGGAAGGACAGTACTTCTGCTCCTACTCGATCTCTCAGCTGCATTTGACCTGGTTGACCACAAGGTCCTCGGCAGACACCTTGACGCTGCCGCCCATTTCTCCCCTGAGGGAGCTATCAAATGGATTGAATCCTTCCTGAGTTTGAGAACTATGAGAGTCTTCTCCCCCTCGGCAGCTGCTGACCCGACCCCTATCCTGTGCGGTGTTCCGCAGGGCTCATGTGTCTCGCCAACTCTCTATAACATCTTCACCAAACCCTTGTTCGATGATCTGGACCATCTGGGTGTCACCTACACAAATGATGCTGATGACACTGAGATTCTCCTCCCGCTTTCTGGGGATCATAATAAGGACTCTGAGTTGGTGAACAAAATATACATTGTCATCCAAGCATGGATGGCCACTCATGGCCTATGTTTAAACGACGACAAGACTGAGTTGATAATCCTTGGTACACAGGCTAATATCAGAAAACTAGGTAAAGAGTTTTCCTCCTTTAATATTGACGGTAATACCATCAAAGTCTCCAAGGAAGTACAAACCCTCGGTTTCTACCTGGATTCGACATTATCTTTTGACAAACAGTTAAGTCTTTAACGTCATCCACAGCTTACACCTGTAAGTTGTTAAGAGCAGGTAAGCCATTCCTCTCCGATGATAGTTGTCTGATCTTGGCTAGAGCCTTAATACTCTCTAGAATTGACTATTGCAATGCCTTATATTGTGGTGCCAATAAAACTACTTTCCGAAAGATCCAGATATTAAGAAATAATGCCTTAAGAGCAGCCATAGGCATAAATAAAAGAACCCACTGGCCTAATTCATGGAAGCATTTTATAATGGCAAAACCCCTTTGGAAAAAGCTCTGTGAATCAGGGCTCATATCTCCTCCATCAGACGCCAACATAAATGGCTGTCTACGAGTAACAAAATACAGCTTTAAGACACTGCCTCTGACACACAAAGCTCTCAACAACGCTGCCCCTAGCTACCTGACAGATAAACTTCAGAGAAGAACTTCTTCTAGACCTACTAGAGCCGACAACACTAACTGCCCGGCAATACCTAGATATAGGCTCACCACTATTGGTGGTAATAGTTTCCCTGCAAAGGCGGCAAAAACCTGGAACTCAGTTCCACAAGACTTGCGAACTGACCAACCATACCTACTCTTTAGGAAAAATGTCATAAAACACATTATTTTGTCTGACCCATAATTACTTTTCCCTCTCATCCCCTCTCTGTCCAAACTAATTAGACCCTGCCACCACCTGCCATGCAAGTGGAATGTTGCTCACCTACAAATCTAAGTATCCTAAGAAGTACTACCTCCCATAATCTCCATATTTGACCATTGGATATCGCTGTAATCTTAGTAAGCACACTCTTACAGTTCCACAAAGTGCAGTAGTTTTATGCAACTTGTACATGATATATTACTGTAGTTCTATAGATGTTATATTTCTACTTAATTTTGTGCCTGTAAATACTGAAGTCTTTGCATTAGTTCTGTACATACCTGTTTACTGCATAACTATGTAAGCCTTGCATTGCCTTTCTGTCGCGCCCTATTACCTCCGGGTCTGGTGCGCGTAATAAGTGAATAAACAAACAAACAAACAAACAAACTCTCTTCTTCTGTCTGATTCTTTCTTCCCTTAGGTTCTCATTCTTGGTTCTTAAATGGTTTAGTTCTTATCTGTCCGACCACTCTTATTCAGTCTCTTGGTCTGGTTCAAAATGTTCTCCCCGCCCATTGCACCACGGAGTCCATCAAGGCTCAGTTCTTGGTCCCCTACTTCTCTCCCTTTGTATTATCCTGTTATCCAATCTCATTTCTTACTTTAATCTCTCCTGTTACTTCTATGCTGATGACACCAAAATCTTCTTCTCTTTTTCATCCTTTTCGAACTCTCTCTATTCTACTCTTTCCAGCTAGCTCTCTGCTATCCAATCTTGGATGACCTCTCACTTTATTTAGCTGAACTCTACTAAAACCGAGCTCCTATTTTTCCCAGCGAATACTCGTCCTTCTCCTCTTCCTCCACCCCCTCTTCTTTTCCCTCCTACTTCTCTCACGTTCTCGTCTTCCGCCAACAATCTGGGTGTCATCTTCGAACCCTCTCTTTCCTTTTCTGCTCATATATTCAACACTGCTCTGGTCTGTCGTTTCCATCTTTATAATCTCAATCCTGCTCGCCCCTTTCTATCCTTCTCTACTACTAAACTTCTTACTGTTTCACTGATTTTCTCCTGTATTGACGACTGTGCTGCCCCCTTAGTTGGCCTTCCTAGTTCTCATCTCACGCCTCTCCGTTCTATTTACAATGCTGCCATTCAACTTCCTTTCTACTTCATCCACATATATCTATCGCCCTGTATATTCTATTTCTTTTCTTCCCTTTGAATTGTGTTTCTTGTTCCATCTTCTTGTTATTGTTCCTCCCACCTCACCTCCCTAATTTGTCTCTATACTCCTTCCTGCACTTTGCGGTCACAATCCCAATTTGTCCTGGTTGTCCCCACTCCTCCCTGTGCCTTCTCTCATTTCCCCTCATTCTCACTTCTCGCACCTAAACCTTGGATCTCTCTCGCTATAAATATTTGCTCTACTCCTTCACTGCATCTCTTTCGCGCTCATCTTCTTTCTACCCTTTCAAACTAATTTTGTATTTCCTTCTCTTGTCTGCCTCTTTCATTGTTTGCTGCATATTGTTCTACCTCTATGATTAAAAGTGTACAGGCATTTGGCAAACGCGCTTAATAAGCTCCAATAAATACAAATAAATATAAATGTGCTCTGCTATGCCTGACTACCTAACTCTGCCACTCCTCTAGCCCTGCACTTCAAAGACCCTTTTGTGGGCAACCCCCTATTGTGAGACAGGCCTTTGTTATGGAATTGCCTCATTGAATCCAGGCTCCCAGGAGATCTCCTGTTGTGGGTCACTGGGCCTGGCAGGAAGGAGTTACCCAACCTTCAAGAGTGTCAACAGTGTCAGGCATCGTGTCCTTTGACCGACTCAATGGAATGCAGACAGGCAGGTGCCTTGAATCGACATTGCCTCTCCTATTCGGTCGGAACTCACAGGGGTGAAAATGGGATATTAAAAATTAAATGTGTTTTTTGTGAACCATCAGCCACGATACCAAAATGTAGGATAATCCTGCCACCAGGCTGATAGTTAAGCATACTTAAAAATTTTTTGAACAGAAGTGCAGATTTAAATAATGTCTCTGCCCTGCAGTGGCTTTTTCTTTTTTTCTAAAACATACCTTTTCTGCCCAGCGTTCCAACGAGATCCAGCCTCCATAATGATCCTCTTCTGCATGCTCCATACACAGAAAGTAGGGAGGGAGGTTGATTATTACTGACATCTTTCCTCCCTGAGTAGTCCTGCCTTCACACGGTCCTAAGAAAGCTATGGCAGCATGTTAATTGATGCCCTTATGGCTTCCCATGGTGCAATGCTCCCATGCACCACCTAGTGCCGGCAAGAAAAGTTCATGCAGGCATTTATCTGGGTCAGCACACTACATAAGGGCCTACGGGCATCTCTTCCTGAAGGTACTGTACTAGTGTGCTACCCCCACTCTCTCTATTCACAACCACCCACCCTATTCTCACTCTCTCTACCCCCCACCCATGCCCCACTTTCTATATCCCCACCCAACCCCACTTTCTCTACATACTAACCTCCACCCTACCCCACTCTCTCTACCCCCACCCTACCCCCAGTCTCTACCCCAGCCACCCATCCGATTCCCACTCTTTGCCCCAGCCATCCACCCTACCCCCAATCTCTCTGCCCCCACCACCCAACCCCAATCTCTCTCTACACCCCACACGCCCTACCCCCACTCACCCATCCTAACCACATTCACTCTATAAGCCCCACTCTCTCTATCCCCACCCACCTTATGCCTGTATTCGCTACCCCCACTCACCCACCCTAACCACATTCTCTCTTTAATCCAGACTCTCTCTACCCCACCCACCCTACCCACACTACCTCTACCACCAGCCACCCACCCTATGTCCACACTCTCTAACCCACCCTACCCACACTCTCTTGACCTACACCTACCCCACCTTCACTCCTCCATCCACCCCCACTCTCCCTACTCCCACCTAACCCTCTCTCTCTACCCCATCCACCCACCTTACCCTCTCTCTCTACACCCACCTCCCTCTCTCTATGCTCATCCACCCTGTCTGTCTACTCAACCCTAACCATCTCTCTTTACCCCTACCCACACACCTTACTCCCTTCTCTCACTAGCCCCACCCACTCTATACTCTGTTCTCTCAGCCACCAACCCTACTCCCTCTCTACCCCCTCATCCCTCCTTTCACACTCTCACTTTATTGGTTACCCTCTAAGTCCCATCCTTTCTTGCTCATATTTCCTCTTGCACATCATCAATGGCACCCTCTATCAATGGCTTCGTACCTTGAACTATTCCCCTTCTCATTCTATTGTACGCCTACACCCCTTATCGCATCGTCCTTTATTTATTTAGGTATTTATTGTGTGCTTGTTAGGAGCTTATCCAATAGGAAAATACTGTTTCAAAGCACCCACAGGGCAGGGAGGGAGCGAGGGTTAGAAATACATTACAACACAATATTTAAGAGCAGAGGGGGGATGATGGAGAAGGAAGAACCTACTATGCCTTGTGAGTATTCAGAACGTGCAATTGCAGAAAGGAAGAGGGAAGAGGGGGTAAGTGCTGGGGAGTCCAAGCTCGTGCAAGCTCGTGGGTGAGCCATAGACAAAGTGCTAGGAATGTTGAGTGCTACATGGCCTGGGCCGCTCGAGGTGTAAGTGCGAGCCTCCAGAGCAGAGGGTATACAGATGCAAAGTGCTGTGGCTAGACAGGAGTTGGGAAGAATTGGTGTAGGAGGTCAAGAGGAGAGTAGGATGGAAAGAGGAGGAAAAGAGGAAAGTTTTAAGGAGCTTCTGGAATTTGAGAAGATCCTGCACAGGGGCTGGGGGAGACTATTTCAAAGGAGGGAGCCAGTAGAAGAAAGTGAGCGATCCCCCTTCCCTTCTCTTTAGCAAAACGATTTACACACAAAGAGTTGGTGCCAGAGGAGCAAAGTGGTCTAGAGGGAGAGTATTTAGTGAGATAAAGTTGAAGATAGTGTGTTCCCCGGGCCCAGACAGCCTTGTGGATGATGCAGAGGGATTTGAATTTAATCCATGCGGCAACCCGGGAGCCAGTGAAGACTTTTTAGTGAAGGAGAGATGCAGTCATGGGTTTAAGGCCAAGGATAGGTCTCACTACCCTATTCTGGATAAGCTGAAAAGGTTGCAGAGCGGAAGAAGGAAGATTCAGGAGGAGGCTGTTACAGTAGTCAAGTCGAGAGAGAACCAGGACTTGAGTCACATTGCCCCTCTGAGGGTAAGTGAGAAAAGGTAACATTCCTTTGAGAAGGAAGAGCTAATAGTTGGACTTCTTGGCAATGTCCTAAGTTTGAGGGAGGAAGGAGAGAGAGGAGTCGAAGATGACTCCAAGGTTTCTGGCTTCGGAATAAGGAGACGGGGGAGAGCACAAGGAGGAAGACCAGAGTGAGGGGAAGAAGGAGGGAGCTAACTTTGCACTCTCCTTCTTGCACTCTGATGCCTATAAATACAAAATGCAAAGAACACCAGTAAACGTCAAAACTATTGGCTTTGCCAATGCTTTTTTTATCTAGAGTAAGTTATGGGACTGTGCACGCCCTTGTGTACCCATGTCAAAGTGCAAATATGCAACAAAGTAGACTGCAATTCTGCAACTTTGTGTATGTTGCAAGAAATGTACTGATGCTGGATGCTACTGAACAGGATTTATTTTTGGAAAGCCCCCTTTCACGATAAATCAATTGTTCTCCTCTCTGTGTCGAAATTACCTTTGTTTTATTTTTATTTTTCAGCTCATTCTATCAACCTACCAGGGGAGATACAATTTGCAGTGTCAAAATCTGGACAGCTCGGGAGATGCAGATATCCGGGTGAGTAGAAGCAAATATTTAATTTGATACTGTTTCTAATTCATAGTAAAGTGATCAAAAGGGACAGTGGCTCAGGCAGTTGAAAAAAATATGTGACAATCGCTTCTTTGAAATGTAGAAGCCAAAACTACAAAAAAATAAAAAAATAAACCGAGTGGAACCTTGCTAATGGACTACAGCAGACCAAGGTTTGCAAAATGATAAGATTCTCACACTTTTCAACAAGGTTTCATGAAGTCACTGTTTTCCTCAAGAGTGTCTTTAAAAAAAAACTCAAAGTAAATGTAGTTTTTGTAAAAATGTAATGTAGCCCCCCCCCCACTAAAAATGAAACCATAACTCACACCACACGACTTCTCCAGAAAGGGCCCTTTAACTATAGTATATACCTGATGTTAAGATAACAAGGTACTAGAGGCATCAAGTCCTCCACCATGCCAATACCCAATGCATATCAGCGCATGTGGCATAAACTGCCTACATCAATGACAACCGGGGAAGAGAATAAACCAGCATCAACCAAACGGTGCAGGTGCAATGAGCTTCAAGAACAACTGTTGGCCGTAAAAGCAGATCATGGAGTTGCCCACCATGCTGGCTGGACTGCAATACCGGCGTATGACCGTAGTATAGAGCAGCCATCTCTGAGAGTGCCGGCACGCCTTCACTTCTCAGCACCCTAAGAGTAGGGGAGGGGAGCTGATCCTCACAGCCTTAGAACATTTAAATCAAGTAATTGCAAGGGTTGAGCAGAGAAGGGGAGTGCAATGGGGAGAAGTGCAAAAAAGATAAAACATAATGCAAGGCCAATCCTCTACTTTGCCAGAGTGAGCAAGATTGCTCAGGTACTGGCCCGGAAGGGAGAGCTGCATCCATCAGGCAACAGAGTCCCATCCTCTAGTGTGCCAGAGTGAGCAAGATTGCTCAGGTTATGGCCCTGAAGGGAGAGCTGCATCCATCAGGCAACAGAGTCCATTCCTCTAGTGTGCCAGAGTGAGCAAGATTGCTCAGGTACTGGCCCGGAAGGGAGAGCTGCATCCATCAGGCAACAGAGTCCAATCCTCTACTGTGCCAGAGTGAGCAAGATTGCTCAGGTACTGGCCCGGAAGGGAGAGCTGCATCCATCAGGCAACAGAGTCCAATCCTCTACTGTGCCAGAGTGAGCAAGATTGCTCAGGTACTGGCCCGGAAGGGAGAGCTGCATCCATCAGGCAACATAGTAAAATCCTCTAGTGTGCCAGAGTGAGCAAGATTGCTCAGGTTATGGCCCTGAAGGGAGAGCTGCATCCACCAGGCAGGGGAGGCCTAGAGGTATGAAGTCTCTTTCCAAACCTTAGGTGGTTTTCCTCAACCCTGAGGGTTAAAGGAAAATCGAACTGAGAAGGAACATTTTGCATTTTTGTGAAAGGAGATCCCTGATCAAACAATGAACCATGTGAAGCAGTTAGATTTCGGATTTTTATTTTGCACATCTCGGCTCCCGCGCCCTAGAGAGGTACAGAGATTAAAAATAATAGATTTAAAAAGAAAGAACAAAGGGAAAAACAAACAAAAGGTAACCTCTGGCGGTGTTCACTTCTACTTCAAGTCGAGCCTACGCTGGCTAGCCCATCAAGGCTGGGTAGCCAATACATAGCTGGTGTTGGAAGCTGCTTCTTGAATTAAATTCTCCTTTCTTCTCGTCCATGCTTTTTTCATGAAGATAGCCACTTTTGCCACCATCTCTTTGAATTGGCCACTCGGGTCATAGATCGGCATCTCCTGACAAGCCCTAATATTGGATACTTTCATAGTTCTCAGAATTAAACATTTTCTTATGTGATGATACTACAGTATCCCCCCACTCCCTCTTCCCACCCTCTCTCTGCACTTGCACGTTCTGAGTGCTCACAAGGCCTAGTAGGGCCGCCTCTATCGTGTATTGTTATATTTGTTTCATTCGCATGCCCCCTCCATGTTGCCTTGTGGGCTCTTTGAAACACAATTTACTTGAGCGCCTTACAAATGTGCAATAAATAAATTAATTAAATGGCCAGATGTACAGAAGATGATATACTGGTTTTCCAGTCGTCTGTCCACAACCATCACATTCCTTTCTTTTATTGAAGCTTGGTTAATTCAACTCAAGAGTGTTCCTTCGCAGCGTAGTGAACAGTTGCCTCTCTTCTTGTTTGGCCATTGTGTGGAAATCCTTTTGCTCTGGAGAGAATGTATACATATCTTTTCCGTGCAAGTATTTCACCCCCTCTGTCCTCAGCTCTCATTCTTTCACACTCCGTGTCTTTAGTCCCCTTTTCCCCACCTGCAATCGTAGCTCTATTCTCAGGCCATCTCTTGAAGCCAGCTAAAGACCTTTATTTCAGCTGATTTAGTTGGTCTCCCTTATTATTTCTCTTAAGGCAGCTTTTATGTAAAAGTGTTATAAACTCCTTCCAGCATGTATCAATCCAGTGGTGTGAGGCTGAGCATGAGCGTTTCACAGCATATCAGAATAGAAGCCACAGACGTCATTTCATCAAAATGCCTGGGGTAGCGGAAGTGACATCACACGACCCTTGACCTCTGATGACATCACATGAAGTGATGTCATTTGACCCCACCCCCAATTGACAATTCCTCAGTACACTAAGAAAAATATGGTTACAATATCACTGTAATATGATACACATTTCATAAAAGAATGTAGCGTTAATATCAGTGTGTACAGGTCCATATTACCAGATGACTGTGAATGTAAGCAGACGTCTAACACAATAACTTGGACTATAGTACATCACTCGGGCTACTAAACTTGGAGAGGCCTAAACCCCAAAGCAAAGACATCCAGTGCCTGCCAAGTAACCGCAACCGACCAACACACGTCCAACCAGAAAAACAATGGTCTGGAGGGTTGCCCAAAGCTGTGCCAGTGGTTATGAATGATTTGAAACCTTGCAGCCATCCTTTCTGGTTTGCCTATCTGGTAAGTAACCCACTGTATTTTTGTTAGATGGGAGATAGAGGGGAAAGAAGTGTTGCAGGTCACAGTAAGTGCAGGTTTTTTTAATTTTAAAATGTAAACAGCAGCAGCAGGTCCATGACATTAACCGTAGAAAAGGCTGATTTTATTATTTTTCTTTGGTCCTTTATATCTTTCTTAATGCCAGCATCCTCCAGCTTCTAAGCACTGGAACAGGAACTGAGCCCCCATTACACTGCATCCTCTTGTTCCCAAAGCAAGTGTGTTAACCCTGAGCTATCTTTTCAAATATATATATTTTTTGCTTGAAGAAGTAATAGATGATTTGCTTCAAATGTGAAGGGCAACTTCATGTAAATTAATTATGTCACCTTGCGTCTATCTACAGTTTGCCTGTGATGCAAGTCTGGCACATCTGGGTGAGATCACACAGTGCCGAGGCAGGATTGGTGGCAGAAGCCACTGGGGCACAACCCTCTCACCACAGGCTCACTGGATGTGCAAAGCAGACAATGAAAAACACTGATGGGATTTGCAGTCATGCTGTGCTGTCATGGAGTACTGCAGGCCGCTCTTACCCATCTCCAAATAGCTAGACCTAGCCCCCATGCCCTTCCTGTACTGGCTATGAGGTGCACAGACAGTCCCGCCTCTGAACCCAACCGTTCAGGCATCCTTCTCTAATGGACTGCCAACCTGTTAGTGATGGCGGCTTCATGGTGTTTCCTGCATCCCTGTTATTTCTTCAGCTAACATCTAGATTCTAGGTGAAAAAAGCTGTGACACGTGTATCTGCATTTGCAACCTTTTTTTCAGGTGCAACACAGACATCTGCTCTTGGCACTGCCTCTTTGTCCAGTGGCCAAGGGGTAGCAAGGACAGATCATGGGGTAGCAGAGGGGGAGCCAGGGATAGCAGCTGCTACACCTGGCTACCCCCAAATGACATCCCTGATAGAGGCACTTTAATTCTATCCTCTAATTTTGTAAAGCTCATATCCGCTTTTAGAAGAACAGATGGAGTACCTGGAGGGAGCCTAAACCTCTCCCAGAATTTTCTCTGGACAACGACTATAGCAACTGCTGCACACTCCAGTCCCCAAAGCTCTGCCCCATAAGCCAATATGCTACCACGTTTGACCTGAAAGACTACTTCCTGGGTTGCTGAAATATGGTTATTCATTGTCCTTTTGAATCTCACAGTTGTGTTCAATGCTGGCCCCTCGCCTTTTTCTTTTTCTTTCTACAAGGTAGGTTAAGAATATTACAGGTTCCAGGGTTTTACTGCACATATTGAAGTTCTTTTACTTAAGTTCTAATTTGAGTAGTTTATTCTGGTTTATGGTCATTGCATTGAAAACTTTACAACGAAAGCTTTTTGCATCAAAAATCTTAGCATCAAATGCATTTTTTTTGTTGGGGGGTCCCCCTCCAACACCCCATTTTTTTTACCTAAAAAAGATACCACAACGAAAATTAACCCTTTACTGCCCCCATATATGCATTTGATGCTAACATTTTCGATGCATATTTTTCGATGTAAAGTGTTTCGTTGGAAACATTTAGATGCAATTACCAGATACCGTTTTTTCCGATTCCTATTTCTAAGAAGTAGACATTTACAAAATCCAATAAATGCTACAATTCCACTCCGAAAAAGGATTATTGTCAGCAAGAGAATGGGGATTTGAGCAATTTTGGGGTAGCTTAATTTTTCCCCTTCAATGGGTCCTGTAGATCATTTATATAGATGTTAAACATGGTGAGGGCTACCAGACAGCTGAGGAGACGGTGAAACCTGGTAACAAAGGCTAATCACTGGCCTGGCTTGCATGGTAAATTGAAGCAAATTCACAATCTGAACACTCACTGGTATGATTAGTGTCCAAGTCAACATGTAGAAAGAAGCACAAACCACTAGGCTGGGTGTGAATTGGGATGTTGTTCCTTAGAGTGGGTGTTATAACTGTGTGAGGAACACGAGATTCTCCCTCCACTTATGCTAGAGACATAACGTCTTTACCCACTTTGGCGTCCCCAGGTAGGCTCTCGTTGGGGCCAGCATTATGGTACTCTTTCGCAGGCGGTATCAGTGTACGCTACCATCTTGATCCACGCACTGTCAGCGCTGAACCACCATCTGCACAACTCTCATGCAACATTAAGCATGTTTCCCTGTGTTTCCATGCACTCCCCCAGGTGTATGTGTGGTCTTTTTCTGATATCGCCTATGCAGATTGGAAATGTGGGACTGGTTGCCTCGCATCTCAAAACTTCTCATGTTTGTTCTCTACCTTTCCCTACCAGATTTCCGGCTGTTTCTCGATTATCCCATGTTGCGGAGTAATGTTCTTCTTGTGCAAACTTTACCTTCTTTTGTTCAGGCCCTTCCCTAGCCCTCTACCTGTTAGTTTGCCTGCTCCCTGCACCCTCTGCTAATGGATGCCATGCCATGATACACAAGAGATGGATAAGAGTTGTCAGTTAGATTAATTTACGCACTGGATAAAATAGGGTCTGGATGGACTAAGACCTAAGGGGACTATCGTACATGTACTAAGGGATGGTTTAGGATGATTTAGGACAAAAAAAGTTAGCATAACCTAAAAGTGAGGTTTAGTAGGTGTTGTCCTCACACCCGAAAAAATAATCTTCTTGGTTGCAATAAAAATGCCAAAACTTAGTTTTAATGAGTCTCTGTCCCTCTTGGGGAACCCTAATCTAATCCAAAGCAATAGTTCCAACCTAAGCTTATGAAGTATCTTCGCCTCCAGGCTAAAGACAAATTTGACGATCCTTTGCTAACACGCAAGTCCCAAAACCATATCTTATAAAAATGTAAAAAGAGGTTGCGGAGTCCCTCTACCGAGAACACACATGGCTAAATAACCTGTTCTTTGAGAAGATGCCCACTTGGGAGCGTCTACAACCATGAGATATGTCACTGATCCCTACAATCGCACTGCCCAAGGATTTTCCCAACCATTACAAGAGAACTGCATTAAGAGGTGAACGCTACTTCAGATTCAAAATATCTAATTTTGATGGTTGGACTATCTCATCTAATTAAAGGACTTGTCGCTAGGGCAGCAGGGATAAATAGCCAGACCAAGATGAAAATACAGTTAAACACGGTTTTTGTTTTCATGAAATTTAGCACAGAAAGGGCAAAACAACAAACAGGAACTATAAATGTAAATAAGGACATTTTGGGGGTCTTCCCATGTTATCTCCGTGGATTGACCCGAAGAATAAAATAAGTCTTGGTTCAAAGTATTTCCTGTACACTTTGATCCTCTTCTTCTCCGGTAATCTCCCTGTAGTCTTACGTCTGGCTAAAGGGATTCCCCAGTTCCTCTTCACCAGGTTTCTCAGGATCTTCTCTCCCTTGAATTCTAAGTCATGGGTTTAAGAGGTTCCCACACTCTTCTTCTACGATCTTCTCAGGATCTGATTTTCCTTCTTCTTTAACTAAAGCAGCAGAATTTGCCTTGCTTGAGGTTTCAGGGGAGTGGCATTTAACAGGGCCAATATCACATCCCTGTCTTAGAGTCCTGACTGCTATCTTTTTGACCACTTTGCTACACCTGTGTTGGTCTTTCTGCTCCTTGACATACCTGTTTATTCTCACATCTTTCACTTGCTCTTCTGATCAGGTCTTTAAGGATGTACATGGTATCAACATTAAGACAGACACAAGTGACCACAGTTCAAGGGTATTTATTGAACTTCAAAAAGGGTTTGAAAAACGCCTATCTAATCCAAGATCTAAAGAGGGGAGCAAGCTACGGCCATGAAATAAAAATAACGTATCTTAGTGGTGTCTTGTCAAAATAAAAGGGCCTATACTAATAAACCTATTGCCAATCCTTACCTCTAAATACAAATAGTGTGGGAACAATGTTATGTAAAAGAAAGAAGTATTCAAGAAATGATATGTCAGGATATTCAGGTTGTTGGGGTCCCTTCCACACGTTTTCAGCATGGGAAAAGGTGGTACACTCAAATTTAGCACAGTCTCTGGCATCTCTAGTACAAGGGTACAGTTGAAACATTAGCATCAGGGCCTTCCATGCCCAAGTCTCTTTGCCGTTCAAAGTCTGTTTTGTCAGAGGGCCTGATGTAACAAACAAATAATAAGTTCCTTTCCTCTTAGAATTTCACACATACTCAATTTCTCAGGCGATTCACTATTCACCTCAGATCCCCCTCCGCCGGGCTCAAATTCCTCTTAACACAATGCTCGTGGAATTTCCATGCATCCAGTTGCTCAGGTGATTCACGGTTCACCCCGGATGCCTCCTCAGCCGGGCTCAGATCTGTTTCAACACAATGTTAACACAACGTTCAGTCTTCCTCTTTGGGGCTCGGACCAATCTTAATTCATTTTAACACAAGCTTGCTTTTCCAAAAGCTCTCAGCTGATCTCCCTTGTTCGGGCTCGGACCAACTTTTTATATTTTATCAGCAACTTTCTCTACTCTATTAACATCAAAGACTTTCAATTGTGGACAGGATTTTGCTTGACCCATTGCAGGACTACTTTGATTCACAATACTTTGTCACTCTTTCGTTTTTGCCACCTTTCAGTTGGATACCTTACAGAGACCTTCGAATGAGCATGCACGCAGTGCTGGATCACTCTGTCTAAGGTATCATATCTTGGTTTCAAAGTTCAATCACTCATCTGTTGTCCAATTTTACTCGCGTTGGTTATCACATGCACTTCATACACTGTTCACTTCAGTGTTCACCATACAATGTTGCTGCTTGCAACCCTAGCTTCAACACAGACCGGTCTGGTATCTGCCACGCCAACTCACCGGCTGTGTTGATTTCACTGGTGCTGCTTTGTTGTCAGAGCCAAGGACAGTACCACGGTAGCAGGTGATTCTCCCCGCCTTGATTATCGACAGGGGAGAGCCCCGGGTACCACTGGCACACAATGCAGGATTTCCCAGCCTGGTTTCCTGCTCTTATGCTTTCTTTTCTCAAGGTTTCGTGAAATGAATGGTTCCTCGTGGAAAAGGTCAAAGGCACTTGCCTCCTTGCGATCCCTTTCTGTTTTGCCATCTTTCGCCTCGTATTAAACTACCATCTTGGAACTGCAGCTTCCTTGTGTGCTTTGCCTTTGCTCAGAGTGTGCTCTCATGCTCCGCCTTTTATCTGTGTGGGTAAATGTAATGGAAGTCAGGTGTGTGTGATGGTTAGTTATTGCCTGACCTTGCCTGACCCTGCCTGACCATTGTATTAGGACATGTCAGGTATACGGCTCGGGTGTTAGTCGGTTTTCTCTCACAGCAAGCTGTCCCGTGAGAAAGTGTTTGTGTTGTGAAAGGGGGTGGAGGGTTGAGTTCCTAAGTATCCTACCTGGTAGGATAGGGTAAAGGTGTTACAGGGAAGGGGATACTGCGTCAAGCTATCCGTTGTCCCACTCCCCAAAGACCGCTCACCCAGGTGATCCTCCCGCACTGGTCCACCCCTAGGAACTGGATCCAAAAGTGATGGCAGTGTCCTGGCCACCTGGATGACAGATCCCTGAGGACTAGCGGGTGAGACACCTTCCGGTTTCTCACAGGTCTCAACCCTAACTTCTGCCATTTACCACGTGTGCCCTCGCATACAATCCTGAATCTTACAAGCTAGGGCTTTGCCAGACTTCTGATGTTCTCTCCAACCTCCCTCTGATGTCTCAAACCAGTCTCGTGCTATCTCCATCTGATGATTTATCTTCACCTCTTGTCTACAAGTTCCACTGCACCTCTCATCTCCAAAACCTCCCCAAAACGTCTTCCTATTTCTCCTAACCCCTGCTCTACTCTGTAGTCCCCTCCAAACTGATTTACTCTCCAGTCTCCTCCACACTCCTCCTACCAACTCTCACACCAAAAGCTCACACTGTCTAACTGAGATTCTGTGCTGATGTCCATACAGGCTCGATGGGTGGGCTTCACAAGAAAAGTTGGTGTGTACATTCCCATGTAGGTTTGTCATGCCAATGTCAGAAAAAATGTTAAGTGCCTCTGGTGTCTGAACCGGCTTGTTACCGAACACTGGAGAAAAAGGAAATGTGCCTCTGATGTCTGAGCATATGTTCACTATCTGCGACAACGAGATTTATATTATTAGTTACATTGTTTCCTTTGCCCACACTTTAAACACTATACATTCAAGAAAAGTGAACAGATGTGGGTGTCCCATAAACACATGAAACACTTCTTCTGGAGGGCATGTTATTACTTATTCCCTGTTGGTCTGGCTTTCTGGAAAAATGAACGCTGAAAGGGCCAGAGTCTTCACAGAATATTTTAGCTTGTTGGCATCTGTTGTTGGTATCTGTTGCAGGAAGGGCCTTATTTGGTGTAAAGTGGGCACTCATCTAATAGTGATGAGACTTAGTGAGGGTGACCAGCAGATCCGCCCCTTAACACTCTCTTGTCTATCATCCTCTAGATTGTGGAGGCACCTGGTCACCTCGCTAGATGTCCCGAGCATCAGGGAGGGGACTTTGCCACATGCTACATAAACATCTTGTGTTCGCGCCTGGGAACTGGCTTTCCATGTTCACACACCCCGCCTGATTCAGCATTTATTTGGTGCTTTCTGTGGAATTCCTTATCTGCTACGCTTCTCATGGTGGACAGTGTGTCATGCATCCTCCTCTTCCGGCCAGTCTGCACCTATGATAGGCACATGGGTCGGGGCTACTTGTTTGTTTCTGTGGGCACCGGCAATGGGTGCAACCGCCTTGATGTGTGCACACAGGCGTAAGAAACCAGTGGTCATCATGCATGTGCAGTGCAGCGTGTTTCCAGCATTACCATGGACCCCCCACCCAAGGCCGTGGAGCACCCTTGTTCTGATGTATTCTCTGCATAACAGAGAGATGGAGGGCAGGTTGCCTTGTCCCTTAACACTTCTTATGTGTGCACCCAACCTTTGAGTTTAAGATTTGTTGGGGAGGTGCTAGCGCCTTCCTGCACCCCCCAAGCGCTTTACAATTAGGCAAGACTTCTCTAAGCACTATTGTACTGAGAAAGCCTTTTTCATGCAAATATAATCACATTTTACAAACCCTCTGCATTGTCCACAAGGCCTTCTGGGATCTTGGGCCAAAATACCTTCAACTCTCTCTTCCTAAATATCTTCCTTCTCGAGCTCTTCGCTCATCCGCCTCCAACTCCCTCAGGGTCAGCCGCTTCTCCAAGCAACGAGTTGGGGGGAGATCTCTCTCCGCAGCAGGGGCCTCCCTCTGGAAGAGCCTTCCTGCCTCCCTGAAACTTGAGGAAAACCATCTCCGGAAGCACCTCAAAACCTTCCTCTTTGCTTCTGCTTTCTCTCCCCCTCTCCCCTGCTAAATCACTGAAACTGTACTGAATCAGCAACTGGGCCACTCACCAATCTCGGTCCTTGGCCCAGCCACTCTCCCCTGCACTGCCTCCCTGGCAACCCCTGCACTGCGGGACTGTCTCTGTATCCCTACAGCCCCCTTCCCAGCACTTGTCTGCACTTATACTGCACTTGCCACCAGCTGGCCCTTACTATTTATCTTGTATTTTACTAATCACTTTGTACTGCACTTTCCCCTCTCCCTTTCCCCCTTGCACTTTTTCCCGTCCCCTCTACCCATGCACTTGCACGATCTGAATGACACCTGGCCTAGTAGGATCGTTTGTCTGTCTCCGCTTGTTCCCCCCTCCCTGCCTCGTCGCGCCTTGAAACACTAGTGTATAGACGCGTTACAAATGCCATATCATATCATATCACACAGACGTGGCCAGCCACTAAATGCAGATAGTATTGAAATATAAGGTGCAAATAACCATTAGCTGAAAACACTTGTAAATGTTATTCTAAGTAGTTTTAAAATCTCAAAGCATGGTAAAGGGCTCTGTGCCAAAAGGAATGCAGCCTGTGCTAAAAATATACTACAGGCATTGCGTGGTGTCCAGCTAGCTCTGGCAGAGCATACAAGGTAACTCGGCAGCTGTTTCCTGTCCATCAAAACACCCAGGCATGTACACAATGTAACAGTATGGGAAAACAAGGTTTCAAGGAGAATTACTGGACCAGATAAAATATGAGTATATTGAGTGAAGTGTGGAGAGTATGGCAGGAATGTGTGTTTATATATAAATGTTTATAATATAGCAAAATATGATGAACAGGAGCTACAATGTATTCTTGCTTAGGCAGCAGTATGCCAGGTAGTTTCGAACCTAAATGGAAACCCGGCCATGCAAGAAGGAAGACTGCAGCATCCCTTGTAAGGAGGAAGGACAGTTTTGGATGAGCTATGCCAGTATGCAATGACCAAGTCAAACAGTATATAAGGCGCCTGCTTAGCACCAGTCTGGCGTAGCTGGTCACAGAAGAAGGACAGAATGCCGGTCGGGGAGCAGAGTCCTTTGCCCCACCTCCCCATTTCTGTACAGATACAATTTGTTTTCCTTACAAGATAAGACTCTTGGCCTTAATTCCCTAGAGGGGTGAACTTCAATCTGGTGTGATTGTGATTATGGGTACCTGTATATTTAAGGGTTACCCCTGTAAATTGGGCTACCTTTCAGATTTCTGCATGTTTCTCCAGTGCCCCATGCTGTGGAGTTCTGTTCCTTTTTTCCTAGTTTACCACCTCCTGTTCTTCTCTGGCCCTGCCCTGCTGCCTCTCAGCCTGCCTGCTTCTTGCAAGATCTGCTTGATAGCTTCCTGCACTAGCTTCCTGTTGGCTCCCTATACAGGTCTGCTTCCTTTGCACTGGGTATCCGTTAGTCCTGGTCCTTTAACGTTGCCATCATCGTTCAGTTCTCTCTGCTCACATCAGGAAAGAAGTGCACCCCCCCCCCCGTGCCGTGCTCTGGACTGTCCCTTTAGTACTCGGTTGTGGTGTACGGAGCTAATACCAGTACTTCACACAATTACATATCGCTGTGGCGGGTTGGCGTGAGACCCATACAGTACCTTACCCTCACCGATGAGTTTCCATCACAGGCACCATGGAGAGTCCGAGGGTCTGCAGCCAGGAAGACCTATATGCAGCCTCAGCTTGACACGCAGCTCAACAAGAGGAACCAGCAGTGAACTCAGCCCAGAAGGGTCACCCATTGATGGGGGAGGAGGAGGGGTTATAATAACTGTGGCCTGAAAAGGACCCAGGTGGAGGAAAATCCTCTCCAGGATACCCCTGAGGCAAGAGGGTGGAAGGTACAAGTTTTAACCCGCTAAGAGTCTGTGGAATCCCCTATGGCATGTATAAATCAGACACTGTGGACTTGCCGCAAAAGTAACACCTTTTCATTTGGATTCGGGGTGAAGGGATGGAAGAAAAACACAGGCAACGATTCTGGACAGAAATGTGATTACATTACATTAAAGAAAAATAAACTAAAATGGAGGCGCTGCACAGAATAAATGCAAGAGAGGCTAAGGAATGATTTCTGTCAGTGCTCCGATTCAGATAATGTGACTGAGGGGTGCGGAGGGTGGAACTGCTTTAAAATGACATTGAGAAGCCCAGCCCATCTTCTGTTTTCCTTAAGCACTGAGAAAGGACACACTTGTGTAAAGATCACCCAGATGTATTTTGTGGATGGAAATGCAACGGTTCCAGAGTTTCTTTTTTCCAAACTTCAAAAGTATGAAATGCTGCTTGACACCAGAAAGAGTGAGCTATGAAATGCCAGAATCAATTTAAACTTCCTCCTTAGGTCAATATAGACCGACATTCCTTAATAATCCTGAAGGTGTCCATGCCAAATAAAAGGGACGTGATTTTCCTAAATGTGGCTTTAATGTAATTGTTGGAATGCCCATACAAATACCCCTTCATTTGGTTGTCTTAATCCATGGCGCATTCCCAAATATATTCCTAGGTTGTAAAACTGCTCAATTACAATTAAACTTCCCCTCTCGTCCTGACTGTAGTCATTACAAAATTCGACTGTGGGTAATGTCCTCTTTTGGCAAAAGGAATCCCTCTGACCCCATAGTATATGAAAGTGACAATGTTGTTTCTTTTCATTAAAGGGATGTTGTCTCTTGCTTATACTCACATCATGCATAACAGCAAGCTGCAATCTTACATCAAATAGTGACCAAGATACAATCACGCATGTTTAAGCAAGGGAACCGATTACAGACATCTCAGGTTAGCCCATGGCCGGTGGGAGAAGTTCAACCAGTGCTGCTGTATTATGCAGTCCTGCTTTTATAACGGGAAAAGAAAAGCAAAAGTTCTTTATACGAATACAAATTAGGGTGTGCTAACAAGCCAGGCTTGAACATCTCAACCTTTACAGGGCACAATTTAAGATCCTTTAGTCTGCCTTTAATGCCTATACAATGGCAGTGTGAGACCTACAAAGTGCCCAAACACAAATATGGGTATAAACAGTTTTTCTACACAACACAAAGAGAAGCTCAATGCTGTAAATCCAGTTTTAAAATAAATCACACTAGATGCAGGTTTTCCTACCTTTTATTGTACTAACTGAAAACACTATGGATTAAAGCAGTCGATTTTGGAGACCACTCTGGCCCTGATTAATGGATTATTTGCACCGAAAAAAAACGGGATTTGTGGGCCTTTCTGCCCGCAAATCCCTGTTTAACAAATGGGGATTTGCGGGCAGAATGGCGCACAAATCCTGTTTTTTCGGCGCAAATCATCCATGAATCAGGGTTCATCATCAGATGGTGCAGTGTGAAATGATTAGTAAAGAAAAAGCCGCAGCATAGTTCATTCTCGAAACAAAGACACATTTTAAATTTCTTTGGCTGAATTAACAATATGCATGGAATGTGGGTTTAGAATTGCTCTCTTATCTAAAAGACCATAACTCCTGGAAGCAGAGACTGCTTAACGGTGTAAAAATAGTTCACATTTCTAGCCGAAAGTTGCATTTAAAAATAAAATCCTTTACACGCCTGTTAAGTAAGGCCTAGTCAGTCTTCACGTGTGCCCAGGTAATTTTTTAACTGTGCAGTGCCTGCTGTTATCTCAGCGGGGCCCATGCTCGGTAATGACGCTGTTGCTAGGCACTTTATGCCTTGGTGGTCGAACTGTAAAATCACCAATGGGGTCCAAAAAGGCTGAAGGTTTCTCTTTGTCGAAAGGATATGGCTTAGCAGCTTAATAGTTTTTACGCTAGGGCACCCCAAGTGAAGAAGTAGCGTTGCTGCAAATATCAGTAGCCTAGCCCCAGGTAATACTCAAGTACTACTCTCAAGTTTGGAAAGCTCTACCTGTCACTGAACATCTAACTGTTCAATCACCGGACCCTTCTAGTTTCTCCTCATATAACTGCTTGTAGTGTGCCACTCTTGGTGGATTGGCCCATAATTAATCTCTTTGGGACATGACTCTCCTTGGCTGCTCCTTCTCCCGGGACTGGGCACAGGAAGGGTTGAAAGCGCTCTCAGCAACTTCCCCTCCCCACTGGTAGGCAGGCACCTGCACCAGGGACTCCTTAATACTGCTGATCGATGGCCAGACACAGGGCTGCCCTCTGATCAGTTCCAACCCAGAGGCAGCCGAAACACCTCAGGGAAAATACCCAGGGTGCAAGTCAGCGCTAACCGTGCCAGAGAGCAGGGTCATGGTAAGCGTTGTAGGGAGGCTGAGCAGTGACACACATGAGGCACTACAAGTGGTTTTATTACAGTGTACTTCAAGGGGGAAAGGATTAGTATACATGCCTACATGAACCTGTGGAACCTCCTACAAATGATGAAGGAAGTCTTTCTTTAAATAGTGTCAGGAATGGGCTACCATACAGTTCTCCTCAATTCGATAGCACTTCTAGTGGTGGTATTCCAAATCATAAAATGTAAACCTAATTTTGCAAGTCCTTGCTCCCCTAGGGATTCCCTGATTTAAAACAAAATGTCAAGGATATGGCCAAGGATACAGCCAAACAGCCAAACAGTTCCAAAAAGCTATCATTCACAAATTCTCTGCCTTTACAATGTGCATCCACTCAAACATAAGTGTTCACATTTTTGGCCAATTAAGGTGTTCATATATCTACATTCACAAAATCCATCCCTGACCTAATCACACAAAAGAAAGAAGCTTTACCTGGGCCTACTCACAGTCTACACCCTCAATGGTCTTTCTTCTTTTCCTCTCATCTGTCTGACCTCTTCCAGGTCTGTGGCTTCTTAAACCGTATGCCTCACCATGACCTCTTGGGTCCTCTGGGCTGAGCTCTCAGCATCTCTTACTGTGTCGTTGGACTTAACTACACCCTCTGGTGCTTCGATGAACCAGTTAGGTCTCTCCCAGACGTTCCTATTCAATATAAGTCTTTTCCCTCATACCTCAG
This sequence comes from Ambystoma mexicanum, assembly GCF_040938575.1. NCBI lineage: Eukaryota > Metazoa > Chordata > Amphibia > Caudata > Ambystomatidae > Ambystoma > Ambystoma mexicanum. The sequence goes on along the minus strand of NC_090933.1, from coordinate 189,812,540 downwards.
GGAAGATCTCTCTTCCAGCTCAGGTCTCCCCACAACCCAGTTCCTCTGGTCGCACCATGACCTAGTTATCAGCATTTACTTTTACAGGTTTCACCATGACCTAAATTGCAACAATCACCTGTGCAGGTATCACTGGTTTAACAGTATTCGCTTGAACAGGTCTCCTCCTGGGCATTCTGGCAGACGGTAAACATTTTTATTTGGGCCCAGGTAGTTAGCAGTCTCTCCAACAGTGTTTTCGCTTTGTATCAACTGGAATTCTCCCTGCTCCTACAGAAAGCAGCAAGGCATACATCCTCTGGTTTCTGAACTGCTGTCGATCCTACTCTGGCTGCTGCCATGAATGGACTTTGCTATTTGCTTACACAGGGATGGAGCGTCTTCCCTCTTTGTTTCAACCACGATGATTGGTTGCTCCCATTAGTGTTTTGTCTCATGGATCGGACATGGGCAGTTTGTGTGGTTTCTCCTAACAGATCTTAGAATGTAACTACCTCTACATATTGGTTAATCGCACAATGTGACATAGGCACCATCTTGGAATCTCTTCCACGCTTGCTTTCCTGTCTGCGTTGTGCCATGACTTCAGAAGGCTGCCACACTGCCTCTAGCGGTGCTTAGCTCTGACCATGTTAGTTGGCGTTGCTCTGCTTCCTCATTCTGTGTCTCTGGTAAGTTTGGGGACAGTTTTAAGGGAAGACTTCAAACTCCTCATCGGTCTTGTTGAACGTGGGGAGTTCTAGCATGTTTAACATTCGTGTGGTGCATATCAGGGTTATTACTTGCTTTTGCACAACCTGGATGGTAGGATTATGGAAGATACTAATAGGGGAGTTTTGAGAGCGCCTGATAAAGGCGGGGGGTTTGGACACCCTTAATGGTGTAGTGGTGGGCCTTGGTGTAGTTTGCGAAGCCTTGTGGGTGCCGCTCCTTCCACCCTCGGGAGGCACATCGGGTGGCGGCCGGGCTAACTCAGCACTTAGAGGCTCACGTCTCTCATATAGTAACATGGTGAATTTAGTTAACTCACCACAGGGTGCAGCAGAATGCAAAGGCCAGAATGTCAGGCTGTTGAAGATGGGCACTGCCTCTGCATTCAGGGGACTCAGAGCTGCTTTCTCTACCGAGGAGGGCCCTCTTGTGGTTGAATGGTAAAAAGCACAACAAGCCAGCCCCTTCAACAGAAAGTGAAACATACATGAACCAGACTACACCCAAAATGCACAACAATTTGGAGGAACCCAACCAAAGCTAATATTCATCCCTGAGAAGACACTTTTAAATGTAAAAAAAAAACTACAGACTCAATTAAAACAGTATTCTTATTTTTAAAATTGCATTCCTTAAACAATAACGTCCTTCAACAAAACCATAACATTATGTCCCTCCACTTATTCAAATGTTAGTAATAGGCAACAATATTTATCATGTAAACAATATTGTTTGAAAAATAAATTCTTCTGATAAACCTAAACCCTCTAGTTTGGACTGGAGGCATCAAAAAAATGACTTGGTCTAATCACATGGGCATATGGGTATATACTGATGTTTATTGTGCCTTCACGCTAGTGCATGGTATAGTTAAGGTTAGGATGAATTGTCTGTGGAGTTTTCAGAAAATGACTTTTCTTAATAACGTTTGAACTCTTGCATGAAGAAATCTGAAAATAATTCACTGTAAAATATTGAGTTAAAGGCCTCTGCCTGGGAAATGTCAGAACTTTTCATGGATGGGTTCATATTTTATGAAATTTTACTTTGAATGCATCTTTGAACCGCTTTTAAAATGGGATTTTCCCAGAGGGCAAAAACATCGGTTTTCAGTCCAAATATCTTAAAGTTGGCCGCCTCGATTTTTCCCAATTTTTGGCATGCACTTAGATTTCATCAGGAATAGGTGCACTGGAGATTTCTCGGAAAAAACAGCACAGCCAATTTTGTGATATTAACAATTTTAGATGTATCTGTATTTGATACTTGAGCAGCATGAAGGTGCATCCTTCAAAGAAACTGGCTTTGATGATAATTTTCAGGAGATGTGATGAATGTGCATTTTTGATACAACCGGTACGAAGAGGCTTATGAGTTTGACGGTTCGTACTTTATGCAATTTATAACTCCTGAATACTCACATCAAAGTCAGGGCTGACTTTGATGTTTGAATGTGCAACTTTGATACGAACTGTACAAAGAGGCGTGTGAGTTTCGCAGTTCATACATTTCACTATTTACCTCTCCTGAAAACTCACATCAAATTTAGATCCTGAGTTTGATGTCAGTTTTCAGGAATGTTAATTGCAGATAAGTAAAGGACGGTAAAAACCATTCACGCCTATTGTACCTATTGAAAACTCATATCCATGTTAGGTTTTACTTTAATGTGAACTTTCATAGGCAGAGGTAGCATACAATGCATGATCAGAATGAATGTAGAATACATGAAGTTTTCAAGAGATGTAATGAATGTGCATCTTTGATACAACCTATAAAAAGGGGCTTATGAGTTTTGACAGTTCATACATTACGCAATTTACAACTCCTGAAAACTCACATCAAAGTCAGGGCTGACTTTGATGGAAGATTTTAGGAGATGTAGTGAATGTGCATCTTTGATACAATCTGTACAAAGAGGCTGACGAGTTTCACAGTTCATAAATTACACTATTTACATCTCCTGAAATCTCTCAACAAAGTCAGGGCCTGACTTTGAGGTTAGTTTTCAGGAGATGTTAATTGCATAAGTAAAGAACTGTAAAACACCTTTATACGCCTCTTGTACATATTGAAAACTGACAGTTACAGTTCATTTTATTGTGAACGTTCATATATCTAGGTGACATAAAATGCATGAGCAGAATGAATGTACATTTTATATGCAAACTACACAAATGTGTGGGAGATGACATTTTGTATGTGTACATTAATATACATATGAAAACTCACATAAAAGTCAGGAGAGGCTTTGATGTCAGTTTTCAAGAGACGTAAATTGCAAACATGTATGCACTGTAAAACTAATATATGCCTCTTGTACATATTGAAACCTCACATCAAAGTCAAACCTGACTTCAATGTAAGTTTTCATATGTACAGGAGGCAAATAGGACAGGTGCATTTTATGACTGCCACACACTTACATGCTATGCAGTCATATGCCTTACACCACACAGTCTGAGACACATTCTTACAACGCACGTTTCTACTACATATGCTCATACTACAGACCATCCAATCACACACACTCTTATGACATATGCTCCTACAACACACAGTACTACACAATGCGCTCCTATGACATTTTCTCCTATGACACTCGCTTCTATGGTACACACTCCTACAGCACACACTGTTACAACACGCACTCCTGTGATACACACACCTATGACACACACGCCAATGAGAGACACTCTTACTACTGTAAGGAAAGCATGATATCAAACAGTAAGACAGACACAAGTGATCACGGTTATCTAATCCTAAATCTAAAGATGGGAACAAGCTATGACCATCAAATAATAAAAACGCAGTCCTAGTCGAGTCTGTAAAAATAAAAGGCCCTATACTAATAAACCTATTGCCAATCCTTACTTCTAAATACAAATAGTGTGGGAAACAATGTAATCCAAAAGAAAAGTGTTCAAGAAATGATATGTCAGGATATTCAAGCCGTTGGCTTCTCTTCCCTACGTTTTCAGCATGGGACAAGGTGGCAAACTCGAGCTTAGCACACTTTCTGGCTTCTCTAGCACGAGGATGCAGTTCAAAACTTCAACATCAGTGCCTTCTGTGCCAAAGTCTCTTTGCCATGCAAAGTCCCTTATATCAGAGGGCCTGATGCAACATGACAAACATTAAAGTTCCTTTCTTTTTAGGATTTCACATATACATCTTCTCTGGTGATTTACTGTTCAACTCAGGTCCCCCTCCGTCGGGCTAAGACCCACTTTAACACAAAACCTTCAATTGGTTACCCTTTGACGGGGTCAGACCAGATTTATCTACTTTTCCAAACTTTCTCTGCTTCATCAAAAATCGAAGACTTTCGACTGTGTGCAGGATTTTGCTTGACCCGTCGCAGGACCACTTCAATCCACAATTACTCGTTCTCTTCTTGATATAACCTTTTTCTCACTTTCACCACTTCTCAGCTGGATACCTTACAGAGAACTTCGATTGAGCACCCACGCAGTGCCGGACCCCTCTGTCAAAGGTATTGCATATTGCTTTTAAAGTTCAATCACTCATCAGCAGTTCAACTTTACTTGCATCTCTTATCACACGCATTTTAACAATGTTTGTTCCAGCGCTTGCCATACAATGCTGCTGCTTGCAACCTTGGCTTCAACACAGACCGGTCTTGTATCAGTCTCCCCAACTCACCGGCTATGTTGGAGTTCTCATATAATGATAAGTGCCATGAACTTCCCCTGGTTTCTCACAGAATACATCGGGGAATGTTGTGACTAAATCTTTTAAGTCTTCTTGTTGTTGACTAGATAGCTCTTGGAGAATTTATTCAAAATTATCTATTTCTTCCGGTACCAAACAAAACAGTATTGAGGCAGTGGCTTTGGAAGGACTTTCTTTACACTCTAAAGAGATTTACGTGGTAGAGGTGGGTCTTTTATTTCCTGTCAGGTTGGGCTATTTATAGGTACAGGTCCCTGTTTGCTCCAGTACTTCATATGGGCGATGCCACTTTGAGACTCATTTATTTTCCGAGGTAAGTAAGAGGACTAATACCTTTTGTCCTATTGAAAAAGGTTGTAAGTTCACCTTCTTATAGTAGGTGAACTTTTCTTGTGCTTGGGCTTTTTCCATGTGAGTACAGACTATATTTCGAACAGGTTTCATATGCTCTTGCAATCAGGTAGTTGTTTGTAAGAGGGGACTAGGTGCCCCTTCTCTTTCTTCCCAGGTCTCCCGGAGCATGTCTAGGACATCTCTTGGTTCTCTACCATAAAGTAGTTCGAAAGGAGAGAATTAGGTGGATACCAGAGGGGTCTCTCTCACTGCAAATAGGGCCCAGAGAATCATGCAATCCTAGTCTTTCCCATCCTTGCCTACCAACTTTCTTAGGATCATCTTAAGTGTTCTGTTAAATCTTTCTATCAATCTGTCCATTTGGGGGTGGTAAACAGAGGTTCCTAAAATGGAAATATGGATCAATTCCTAGACTTCACTCATGAGGTTGCTCATAAAATTCGATCCCTGATCAGTTTGAATTTCCTTGGGGAAACCAACCCAGGAAAAATATCCCAATAGATGTTTTAAAATGGGTTGCGTTGTTCCGCATGGGGAACGCCTTTGGGTATCGGGTAGTGTCAGAAAACCGAAGGTGTCCCACCTGCTGGTCCCCGGGGATCTGTCATCCAAGTGCCCAGGACACAGCCATCGCTATTGGATCCAGTTCCTGGGGGTGGACCAGTGTGGGAGGATCACCTGGATGGGGAGTCTTCGGGGAGTGGAAGTGGGACACCCAAGGGTGAGATGCAGTATCCCCTTCCTTATGACACCTTTTCACCATCCTGCCCAGTAGGAGACTTAGAAACTCTACCCCCACTCTTTCCAACGCAAACACTTTCTCACGCCATGAGCGACAACAGACTAATACCAGAGCCGTTTACCGGACATGTCCCAACACAAGAGCCTGGCAATTGGCGACAACTACACACACCTGACTGCCCTTTCCCTTCCCCACTGGGATAAAACGCACACACTCAGACCAAGGCTGAACGCACAAGGAAGCAGCTATTCCAGGGAGACAGTTCAAATGGAGGCGAAAGGCGGCCAGACCTGAAAGGCTGTCAAGGATGACCTTGCCCTTTTCAAACTACACCCGCAAAGCCTCTGACAAAAAAACATAAGACCGGGATTCGCACCTGGCAAATGGTATGACAGATGTCAGCGGTACTTGGAACCCTCCTGCACTGATAGCCAGGGCGGGAGACACGGTTGCCACAGTGGTACCGTCCTTGACTCCAGTGGCAAGAGAAATGCCAATGAGTTCAGCACAGCCAGTGAGTCAGAGAACCTGATAGTGGGCTGGACTATGATAGACTCATGGTTGCAGGGGCCCTACGAAATATTAGAACAAATTGGAGCCTGTACTTATAAAGTAGCCCAACCAGACAAGAAATAGAAGGTTCATTTATATCACGTAAATCTCTTAAAGGAGTCGAAAGAGAACCTGTCAGCCACCCGTGCCAAAGTACTATCCTGTTTGTTTCCTGAAGAAATAGACAGTTTTGAATGAATTCCTCTAGAGCTTTTTATTCAACAACAAGAAGATCTAAAAGATGTAATTTCATAATTTCCAGATGTATTTTTAGAAAAACCAGGAAGAGTAAAAAGCACCTACCACTATATTAGAACACCTAAGGGAAAAGTGGTTAATTTAAAACCGTATAGACTCCCGTAAGCCTGTAAACAGATAGTGATTGAGGAGGTAAATAAAATGAAGGCCAATATTATCGAGGCTTCTTCGAGCCCATGGTCCTCCCCTATTGTGTTGCTCACTAAACCTGACCGTTCCTGGATGTTTTGCATAGACTTCCGTCAAGTTAATGCAATTTTTCAATGCCTATCCCATGCCACGCATCGATGACCTAATTGATAAACTCGGAGCAGCCGCATTTCTATCCACCTTAGAATTCACTAAAGGGTATTGGCAAGTCTCAGTGTATGCCCCAGATAAAGAGAAAACTGCTTTTTCATCACCCCTAGGACTGTTTCAATCAATGTCCTCCCTTCTGACTTACACAGAGCGCCACCCACTTTTTTGTCATTTGTAGTAAAACATGGGAGGACCATCTCTTCCATCTTTATGCTATTATGAAAGTCCTCAGAGAGGCTGGCCTAACTGCTAATCCATCTAAATGCAGACTGGCCCAATCAGCCATGAAATACCTTGGCTTCTTTATAGGGAATGGGAACATACAACCTCAACATGAGAAAGTGAAAGCTATCCTAGATACACCAACACCCAAAACTAAGAGAGATCTTAGAGCCTTTCTAGGGCTAATAGGATATTACCATAGGTTTATCCCTAACTTTTTGGACAAAACAGCTAGGCTGACTGATAAACTCAAGAATGCCGAACCCCAGAAACTTAATTGGATGGGTGAGGACGATATATGTTATAACACCTTAAAACAAACCCTGTGCCATAACCCAATCCTAAAGGTAGTAGATTTTTCTAAAGAATTCATACTGCAAAGAGACGCCTCCCTTACACGGTTAGGAGCAGTCCTATCCCAAGTTTGCAATGGATTAGCACATCCCATCTTATTTACAAGTTGCAAGCTTTTCCCACATGAAAAAAATACTCTGTGCTGGAACTAGAGGCCTTGGCTATCAAATGGGCCATTATCCACTTCAGATACTACCTCATAGGAAGGAAATTCACACTCATCACGCACCATTCTCCCATAGTTTGGATTAGCCAAGGCAAAGACTCCAACCCTTGTGTCATGCAATGGTTTCTAGACCTTCAGCCCTACTGTTTCACTGTGGAACACTGAAAAGGTAAGGACCAAGGGAATGTAGAATTCCTTTCCTGGTTCCCCTGTGAAACAGGTGCAGCAACATCGCATGGAGGAAGGGTATGTGAAAAACCGGATGGTGTCTCACCGGCTAGTCCCTGGGGATTTGTCATCCAGGTGGCCAGGACACGGCCATCGCTATTGGATCCAGTTCCTGGGTGTGGACCAGTGCAGGAGGATCACCTGGATGGGGGGTCTTCGTGGAGTGGAAGCCTAGCCCACTAGGATAATTAGAAACTCTGAACTCTGCCACCCCTTTCCAACACAAACACTTTCTCAGACCTGAGCAACAACGGATCAATACCAGAGCCTTTACCTGACATGTTCCAACACAAGGGTCAGGCAGAGTCAGGCAATTGCCGACAACTACACAACCTCACTGCCCTTTCCCTTCCCCACTGAGATAAAAGGTGGAACACAAGAGCAGACTCAGACCAAGGCCAAAAGCACGAGGAAGCAGCTATTCCAGGATGGCAGTTCAAAAGGAGGAGAAAGGCGGCGAGACCTGAAAGGATGTCAAGGAGGGAGTTGCACTTGCCTTTTTCAACCCAGAACTGTGAACCCTCTGACAAAAGAAACATAAAACCGGGAATCGCAGCTGGCGAATGGTGTGATGGATGTTAGCGGTACTTGGAAACCTCGCACACTGATAGCCAGGACGGGGAGACGCGGTTGCCACTGTGGTACTGTCCTTGACTCCAGCAGCAAGAGAAACGCCAACAAGTTCAGCACAGCTGGTGAGTCGGAAGAACCTGATAGTGGGCCGTACTGTGTTAGACTCAAGGTTGCAGTGGCAACATTAAGAAGATTAAGAGACAGAGGTCTTTTGTGAACGAACTTGGTACCAGAGATAGAGTGGTCCGGCGCCACATGGGCGCTTGTTAGAAGGTCTGTAGCTGGTGCCCCTCTCCTGAATAAGGAAAGTATTGAACTGAAAGATATTGAAACTGCAAGTACCAAAAGGCCATAGAGAAAGCCGGTGTGAGGTGTCAAGGTGGTCATACAAGGGTCAAGTCAAACCCCTTGTATAATTGAAAGTTCTTGACACGTTGTTGAAACTAAACTGTGGAAAGTGTGAACCCGACTGAGGGAATTACGAAACTGCCATTTGCACCCGGCTGAGGGGAACGCCATACAAACTGTGATATTGTGAAGCACGCACTTGCCATAGAATTAGAGTGACCCAGCAAGACGTTATCGCCTTCGGAAGCCTATGTTTAAATTGGCAAGTACCTTGAAAGGCTAATGCTGACGAGAAGGATCGGAGCCCGGCTGAGGAGGATCCTAGGGTGAAGAATAATCACCCGACGTGAAGGTTATAAGAAGAAACTGTTTTGGCAAATCAGGCCCTCCAAAGCAACAGACTTTGCATGAGAAGAGACTTGAATGCAGAAGGCCCTGATATAGAGAAAGGGAACTGTAAGCTTGTGCCGGAGAAACCCAAGAGTGTGCTGTGCTCTAGAGTCCCACCTTGTCCCATGCTAAAATCGTGGTGAAGGGAGACCCTGACCATAACATCCTGACTATCATTTGGTGAACACGTTTTTCTTTTCTTGTGAAACATTACCCCCACACTATTTTGTAACATAGCAGTAAGGATTGGCAATAGGTTTCTGCTAGTATAGGCCCTGTTTATTTGACTAGATTCTATTAGGACTGTATTATTATTATTTGATGGTCATAGCTTGCTCCCATCTTAGATTTAGGTTTAGATTAGGCGTTTATCTCACACATTTTACAGTTTAATAAACAGCCTTGAACTGTGATCACTTGTGTCTGTCTTGCTTTGATACCATGCCTTCCTTACAGTAGAGTAATCAACGATTACAAGGACAAATTTGTTACCTAGTCTAGAGGTTTCCAATGGTCTATTGATATCCATCCCAATTCGGGAGAAAGGAACTTCTATTATTGGTAAAGGGTTCAGAGGGGCAGGTAAGGAAATATGCGTACTGGTTTTCTGACATATTTAACATATCTGAATGAAGTTCTTTATATCAGCATGGAGACCTGGCCAGTAAAACTTCCCACTGATTTGCACCTGGGTCTTAGATTGTCCTAAGTGTCCCCCTGTCAAATGAGAAGGTGCAATCTCCAGCACGATCTTCCGATGGGTTTTGGAGATTACTAACTGAGTTTTACTTAGGCCTTCTCTAGAGGTTTCCTTTCTATACAGTAATACTTGCCTTAAAAAGAAAAAGGGACTTCCCTTCTCTAATCCTTCCCATTCAGAAATCTCCTGCAAGAAAGCCTCTGCGAGTACTGGATCATTTTGATGGGCAAAGGCTAGATCGGGAAGGATGGTAGGTTGTTCTTCCCTCTTTGCCTCAGTGGTAGGTGGTTCATCGGCTTCCCCAAAGCCTAAGGTACCTCTCTCAGTTTCTTCTGGTTCACTCTCTATAAAACGCAGAAATAGAAGAGCCCTTTCAAGAATTCTCTGTGAACTTTTGTCCCCATGGTTCTCCTACCAAGTTCATAGCCAACAATAAAGAGACCCTACATCTAAAAGGTGCGCTAATCAATGCCAGATCCATCACTGCCCACGCCTTGGACATTGCAGACGTCATTAAAACTAATGACCTAGATTTCATTGCCGTCACTGAAACAGGGCTCCATACAGCCTCAGGCCCACTCCTGTCGATAGCCATCCCAGAAGACTATTCTATCTATAGGAAGGACAGGACATCAGCAAAAGGAGGCAGAGTAGCCTTATTAGCTAAAAAAGCCATAAACATCAGAATTTCCACTGAACTCTCCTGTACTTCAGGTGAAATCATCACTTTAAAAATGTCCCTCACTCACACCTGTACTCTGACACTACATATCATCTACAGACCCCCAGGAGTGACCTCCACATTTGAAGATGACATAGGGCCTCATTAGGACCCTGGCGGTAGGGGGTTAACAGGGCCGGTAGAGATGCCGGCCCCGTTAACCCCCTACCGCCTCATTACGAGGTCTCCTCGCGGGACCCGTTAAGGACGCCTGGTTTTACCAGACGTCCTTAGCGGGTCCCACGAGCAGCCCAGCATGCTAACAATGGGCACGTCATTAACGGGCCCTTTGTTAGCATTCTCCCCATTCCCATTGAGCCCTATGGGGGCTCAAATGGAAATGGGGATGTACCGGGTCCGGGTTCCCTGAATGAGGAAATGCCGGGCCATCCAAGGTCGGAATGGCCCGGTGTTTCCCCATTCAGGGAACTCAGACCCGAGTTTGGGGGTATCCTTGCCTTTATTAAGGGCATGGCTACCTCCAAACTCGTAATGAGGCCCATTGTCTCTCTCCTGGCTCATAATATGAAACCTCACTCTAAAGCCATCATTATGGGCAACTTCAATCTAGGTCTTAATGATCCACAGGACACACATGCAGGTTTCATGGCCAACTCCATGAATGCCCAAGGGTTCACACACAGAATCTGTACCCCTACCCATGAAAAGGGGCGCACCTTAGACTGGCTATCTGACCTCACTTGTGTCATCGATATCCTGTCTAACAACCCTACGCCATGGTCAGACCACAATACGATAATCTTCTCCACCACTTTCATTAACCAAATTGCCAAACCCCCTCTAGTCGCTCCCTCGGCTCCAGCTAGAATTACGAAAAACATTAACCGGGCTAATATGTTACCATTGTTGACACCCCTTCTACACCCGACCTTCTCTGACAACGACCCTTCAGCTTTGGTCTATGATCTATGACGCCTGCTAGGACATCCAGACCGAAGTTCCAGGCCAGATTATGGAGCCAATCTTATATAACACCCAGGAGGGGGTATTAGAACTAGGTCTGTGGGAATCATTCCTCTTTTCCCTGGATGGATAGTAGCTTCTCTGCTTCTACAGATATCAACACCTATGGATTCTTTGGTGGCGATAGAGGGATCTGAGGCTCTATGACTAAGCTTCTGGAATTTTAGGGTTCCCCAATTTGTCTCAATTGAGTTGCATCCCATTCCGACACCATATATAAGGAAGGCATGATATCAAACAGTAAAACAGACACACGTGGTCACAGTTTAAGGGTGTTTTCTGAACTTCAATTGGGTTTGAAAAATGCCCATCTAATCCTAAATCTAAAGATGGGAGCAAGCTACAACCATCAAATAATAATAACACAGTCCTAGTCGAGTCTGTCAAGATAAAAGGGCCTACACTAACAAACATATTGCCAGTCCTTACTTCTAAATACAAATAGTGTGGGAAACAATGTTATGCAAAAGAAAAGTGTTCAAGAAATGATATGTCAGGATATTCAAGCCATTGGCTTCCCTTCCCCATGTTTTCAGCACGGGACAAGGCGGCACACTCGAGCTCAGTACACTCTCTGGCTTCTCTAGCATGAGGATGCAGTTCAAAACTTCCACATCAGGGCCTTCTGTGGCAAAGTCTCTTTGCCATTCAAAGTCTCTTATTTCAGAGGGCCTGATGCAACACAACAAACATTAAAGTTCCTTTCTTCTTAGGATTTCACATATACAACTTCTCTGGTGATTTACTGTTCACCACGGGCCCGTCTCCACCGGGCTCAAACCAGATTTATCTACTTTTCCAAAATTTCTGTACTTCATCAAAATCGAAGACTTTCATCTGTGTGTGGAATTTTGCTTAACCCGTCGCAGGACCACTTAGATTCACAATTACTCGTTCTCTTCTTTATATAACTTTTTTCTCACTTTTGCCACTTCTCAGCTGCATACCTTACAGAAACCTTCGATTGAGCACCCATGCGGTGCCTGACCACTCTGTCAAAGGTATTGTATCTTACCTTTAAAGTTCAATCACTCATCAGCAGTTCAACTTTACTTGCATCTCTTATCACACTCGTTTTAACAATGTTCATTCCAGCACTCACCATATAATGTTGCTGCTTGCAACCTTGACTTCAACACAGATGGTCTTGTATCAGTCTCCCCAACTCACCAGCTGTGTTGATTTCACTGACACTGCTTTGTTCCTGGAGCCAAGGATGGTACCACAGTGGCTGGTGCTTCTCCCCGCCTTGATTAGTGACACAGGAGGGCCTGTATCTCATAAACACGATGCAGGATTCTTCAGCCTAGTTTCCTGGTTTTACGCTTTCTATTCTTGAGGTTATTGGAAAGTAACAGTTCCTTGTCGAAAAGGTCAAGGGAACTTCCCTCCTTGTGATCCCCTGCCTTTTTACCGTCTTCCTTCTCTCATTCAGCTGCTGTCTCAAAACTGCTGTTTCTTCGTGGGCTTTGCCTCGCTCCGAGGGTGCTCTCATGCTCCACCTTTTATCCGTGTGGGGAAGGTTAATGGAAGTCAGGTGTGTGTGATGTTTAGTAATTGCCTGACCTCGCCTGACCATTGTATTGGGACACGTCAGGTATACTGTTCGGGAGTTAGCCTGTTTTCTCTCATAGCGGGCTGTCAGTGTGAAAGTGTTTGTGTTGTAAAATAGGGGGTGGAGTTCCTAAATATCCTGCCTGGTAGGATGGAGTAAAGGTTTTATAGTGAAGGGCATCCCACGTCTAACCATCTGGTGTCCCACTCCCACTCCCCGAAGACCGCTCACTCAGGTGATCCTTCCGCACTGGATCCAAAAGCGATGGCTGTGTCCTGGCCACCTGGATGACAGATCCCGGGGACTAGTAGGTGAAACACCTTCTGGTTTCTCACACTATGTATGCTCCTACTACATGTGCTCCTATGACATAGACTCCTATGACATACAATCATATGGCGTACTCCAACGACACATGCTTCTATGACACACGGTCATCTGACATACTCTATTACGACACACTCTCCTGCAACACACGCTCTTCTGACAAACACTCTTCTGAGACATGCTCTTATGACACACACTTACAACACACTTACACCACATGCTGTTATGCTATTCTGGCATGTTCAGAATCAATGTACAGCTTCTATACAAAATGTACATGTACATTGAGCATATGTACATTACACACTCTGAGAATCAATGTATAGCTTCTATACAAAATGTACATGTAAATGTAGATTATATACATTACACATGCTCAAAATCAATGTATGGCTTCTATACTAAATGTACCTGTAGAATATGTGCATTTTGCACATGTATGCTTCTATATGCATGTATACACACATCAAAGTCAGGACTAGTTTTGATTTTAGTTTTCAGGAGATGTAAATTGTATACAAATACAAACAGTAAAACTTTTTTTGCCACTTATAGAAAAGTCAAATACAAATTGGAGCACAAGTTCATATGAGCGTTCAAACTTACTTTAATGTGAACGTTGAAATGTATTGGTGGTACACAATGCATGAGCAGAATAAATGTTCATTTTGTATACAAACTGTACGTGTATGTGTGGTAAATGAGCATTTCGTAAATATACATGAATATAGCTTTCACATAAAAGTCAGCACTGATTATGATTTCAGTTGTCTGGAGATGTAAATTGCATACATGTATGAAATGTAAAACTAATATATGTCTGTTTTACATATTGAAACCTCACATCAAAGTCAAACCTGACTGCAATGTATGTTTTCATACGTATAGAAGGAATAAAGGATGTGTTCCTTTTATGACTTCAAACCAAGCACTTATATGCTAATTGTATGCCATACACTCACAAGCCAAATGCTAACACACCAAGCACTGATATGCCTTACACCACAAGGTATAACGACACACACTCTTATGATGCACGCTCCTAGGAAACCTGCTCCTATGACAGATCCTCCAATGATACAGACTTATTATGCATACTCCTACAACATGCACTCCTGTAGCATGTGCTCCTATGGCCCATGAGCCTAAGAGTTGCTATCCTATGACACACATTCCTGTGACACAGGCTCTTATGACGCACACGGTTATGAGACACACTTTTATGACACACAATCCTACCACAGTGTGCCTCATTATGAGTTTGGTGGTATCCGGGTGGGTAGTACCACCGAGATACCACAAAATGGTATTACTGTTACCATCACTTGGTCTGGCAGTATTACCACTGGCGGTATTACCACTGGATTACAAGTGGTGGTAGGCAGTGGTAGTCTCCATTAATTGGAATGTTTAGAACTCCATGATTCAGCGGTATTACCACCAGCGGTAATAATGCCAAAGTGGTCGCTTTTTGTGCAGTATGGCAGAGGAATTACCTCCAGCATTCAGCTGGAGGTGTTTCCTCTGGCATACCTCCAAACCTGTAGTTTGGTGGTGTGGTAATACAGTTAACTCTGTTACCACTGCATTACCACCATTTTTCCACACCGCCAAACTCGTAGAGAGGCCCAGTGATACGGCAGATGCTCCTACAACACACAAGACACACCCTCTCACGTCACACACACTTACGGCGCATACACTTATTTCATGTGCTTCACAACATGCTCTTATGATACACACACGTATGCTACATGTTCTTACAACACATGCTACAAACTCTCAGAATCAATGTACACATTCTATACAAAATCTACAGGTACATGTAGATGATGTACATTTCGTATCTGTACACTGCTCTACATATGCAAACTATTGGGTACATGCAGTTCATGTAAAGTGTATGGCTAAAATGACATCTGCTCACACCGTCGTACGGCAAACACTCATCCTACATTCACTTATACTACATACACTCACACACTATACACCATACTCCCCATGAAAACACTGAAATTATAGATACAAAATAACCTTTTTTAATCAAGAGTTAAAGTTAATGTAACAAAAAGTAAAGTGCACAAAGAGTGGGAAAAACAACAGTAAGGCTAATCTAACAAAAATGTAAGTATACAAAGGCATCAGCAACATTAAGGCACACACACTCACTGTATACCACTACAGATTCAACCATGAAACTCAAAGAATAAACACATACTCCATGCCACAAAAGAATCAAACTTATCACGCCTATATAATGAAACCAAAAACGTTGTTCAGGTTTATTTGTATCGTCTAAGAATGCTTGAAAACACTGAGTGAGCAGATTAAGTTTTAGGGTACATAGGAAAGATGCAGAATGTTCTCATGTTGTAAGTGTGGCTGAGAAGTTTGTGTTGGGGGGTAAAGTAAGGCATATCATTAAGCAGAACATGGTGGATCATTGCAGACTGTTTATTTGTTTTGTTTATGTAATTAGTACCCGGCGAGGGTCAAGCAGAATGCAACACGCATTCTGATTGGCTCTCGCCGGGTCCTTACCCGGCCGAGAATCCTTTGATTCTCGGCTGGGATTCCAGCCGCCTTGTCCTCGGCGGGGGGGGGGTGGCAGCCCCTCAGCCAATGAGGAGGCTGGAAGCAGGGCCACCCCTGCTCCAAGCCTCCCTGCGGCTGAGAGGCTGCCTTCAACCCCCGCCTGGGACTCGGGTAAGGCTTTTTTATTTTTTTATTCCCTTTCCTCCCTCCTCCCCCCACCCCCACTTACCTTCTTGCTCCTGTGTCCCCGGCGGGGGACGATGGCAGCCTCCAGCCGTGTGGAGACTTGGAGCAGGGCCATCTGTTTTCCCTTTCCCGGCAGCCATTTTCTTGGTCGTTTCGGGACAGAAAAAAATGCCTTTAGTGCCCCGGTCACACAGATATTGCGGGCCGGGGTACTAATAGCAATATGACCCTCGCGGCGGGGGCATTACCTGATGTCGGTAATGCCCCCGCCGCTCGGGTCATATTGCTTAATTAATTGTTCAATGATTATAAAGCTAAAGTAGAACAAATGAGTACAAAAGTGAAAAATGAACATTAAGACATTTGTAGGACAAAAAGCCTTTGAAAGTTTCTTGCTCGATTTTCCTTGCAAGGCTGTATATTGGCCTGATATATAACATTTCTTGTTTTAAACATATTCTCAACTTGAACCCCCTTTTTATCCCCTATCTAATATTGATTTCCTGAGATGCTTCTGTTCCCAAGGCAGAGGAGACAGCTACAAATCCTAACCAGAATATTTGCAGAGTGTCCCTTGTCACAAAGAGAAGAGGGAATCAATGAGACTCATAGACTTAGATGATTTTTTAAGAGGACTTTCTTTATAACCAACAATAGAAAAAGGCTAAATTCAGGAACATAGTAGGGTGTCTTATTCATGGGCATGAAAACCGTTAATACAATGTTTGGGTGGATTACAAATCTCCTTTGTGGATTTATGAGCTATGGGACCTAGGCATTGAGTATATTTGTTTTTAGAGAGAGTAACGTATTACCTACCTTAGTAATTAGTAGTAAGTAGTCCTTAGTCTATAACAGATAGGTAATAAGTACATCTCTCTAGAACCAAATATATTCAATTTCTAGGTCCCACAGACTATCAATCCAAAAAGGATGTTTATATTTTCACAATCTGAAGTGTGCTTGTACCTCCTCCCACTCCCTCTGGTCCAATAGATGTAAGTTAAAACTGTGGACCTTACTGCTCTATCTCTGTCTGTCTGGCTTTCTCCCCAGATCTTCTCCTTCACTCTGTATTGGGTCTTTCATCTTGGGATCATCTTTCCCACCTTCTCCCTCTTGGTCATTTCCACCTTCCCTGTATATCTTCCTCCTTTCTTGTTTGCTTTCTGTGGCTTTACCACTGCCCTCAGGGTTGTGATGTACTTTCTTCCATCCTGGTCATTCTCTGCGTCTTCCAACCTCTAAGGTATCTCCATCTCTCTCTCTCTCCATCCTCTTTTTTGGGGCACCTCTCTTCCCAACCATTGGGCTAAAACTCTGCCCCACCGTCCTCTAATATTCTTCTCCTTTTTCTTCCTGCTCCCAAGCCACCTTCTCTGTTCTTCTCCAACTCTCCTCCTCCTATTCCTGTCACCTCCTTGCATCTCCTCCAGCCACCTCCAAAGAACTCTCTTCCACCACTCTCTCCTTGTCTCTACACACGCCAAAATCCCATACTATCCAGTTTCTCTATCTCAAGCATGGGTTACAGATGTGCAGAGTCCAGAAAATGTATCTGTGATCAGTTACAGTTTCCTCCTAGGCATTTCTTACTGCCAGTTTATTCTTACCGCCCTGCCACCTTTCTTTCTGCAGGCAGAGGCTTCATATTGGATCTTCAGAGTGCATGTATACATGGTGGGAGCACCTGGCGGTCCCCATGGCCTGGGTCTGCTTACCTGCACATTCCTGTTGCTGCACAGTAATGTATTGGAAAAGTACGCTTTTAGGTTTGTGAGAGCCTACCCCCGCAAAAAAGGTGGTGTGGGAATTGTGAGCGCTCACCAGGAGATCGGGCCCTTGGGTATCTTTGTTCGGTATTCCAGCTGCATCTCTTAACTGTAAAAGCTGAATTACAGGCTCTTGTGAAAACTCCCTGCCACACTCACAAGTGGGGGTGGAGTAAATCAGGGGATCCTCCCATGATTCCCCCCAGGCCTGCCTTACATCGCTGATTTCTGCACCAAGTATCCTTGTTCACCCTCTCCCCCAACTTCAGAGGAAGGCATGACACTTTGTCACATATCTTCCCCCTTTCCCTCACCCTCTGCCTCCAAGAGAGATTATTCTTGGATTTTTAAGGGCCAATACTTGATGCCCTGAGAGTGTCTCTCTGAAGTCCTAAGGGCACTCCCAGGTCATCCCAGTTCCCCATTCCCTGTGAGGGTTTGCTTGATGGTCCTTCTCTGTGCCATTCCTCCTGTTGTTGACTTCTCACGGTACCATTGATCGCATTGTGGAAGGTCCATCCTGATGATGGCTTCCTTAGGTAGCATAGCCATTACTACTATTTGAGCAATGAGGTGCACATCTTCAGTTTGTAAACAGAGGCAGGCTTTGGTTAGACTTCCTGGTCTCCATGGGCAATTCATGGGTACCAACTTCCGAGAGTGTAACTATTCTGGATATTCAAAATTCGATCTCAATGCTTTCTGTCGACATCCTAAGTCTAGGAAGGCTTGCACAGATTGACTTTCCAACCCAAATGGTATATTGTATTTCCCCTATCCATTCCCCTGCTCCAGCACATCTATTTCCAAGCCATCTAGGTGTTTGTTGGTCTCTGGAGTCCGTCACCAGTCTTCCTCTTCCTGGTGTACAGGAACACATGGACTCCAGATACGCTATTGAAGTGGGAGTATTTTACTCTCTATGTTTTGATGATGAGAGTAAAATTATTTTTAGGGAGTTCAAATATAAAATTTACATTCCCAATGAGAGTATTTTTTTAAACTGGGAAAAATACATTTTAACTCTAAAACATGTATCTCCTTCAAATCCCTACAGCTCTGCATGTAGTCATTCAAAAGAAAGCATGCATATTCACATCATATTACGTTTTCTGATCAGGAAATAATTATAGTAGAGCTCCATACTGTGGCACTGTTCTGCTGGTACCCCAGATCCAAACATATCAGTGGAGCTGTGTCTGGAAGGATGAGGCAGTCTCCTTTAAGTCCACTCTTACCTAATTATTGTTGGGAGTACTTTCACTCCCTACTTTTTTTGTGTTGGGAGCAGTTTGCTGTTTTAGAGAGTAAAAGTTCCTGGTACTTTTGCTTGTATGTAGGTTTCAGAAATACAATAACTAGGATCCATTGCCTCATGGGGAGGCAGAGTAGGATAGTTCCTTCCCAAATCTCTCATTGCCCTACAAGCATAGCATTTTTCAGGTGTCCAGGCAGAAAGCCTTGGACCTGGTTTCTTCTGCTCCTATGAGCGTGTAAATGGGCTTGGGTGGTGGTTGGGCTTCAGCGATGGCATGGATCCTGTTCTTGGGAGAGAAGTTGTACCATGTAGGAGTCATCTAACAGGATTCTGGGTGTAAGATGCCGCCGGTTTCCACTGTTGTGATCTCAGATAACCAGGAACCGTATGGCAAGGATCATTGACGTACTTGCCAGACAGGCATGTCTCCCTCAATGGCAGAGAAGCCATAAACTGTTCCAGATCCACTCTTCTATCACCTCATTTAACATTCTTTTTTTACCAGCCATCTTTTTAGTGCATACCGGATTTGGTAGCTCATTTGATCAGGTGTTTCTTGGGCAGCAATTGCACATCAAGTAACTGCTGTCTGTGATATATCTTGTCAACCCCCTGCTATTCAAGTATCCCCACCCATAAGGTCTTGTATTGTACTTGTCTGACAGCATTCAGTACCTGGAGACCTGCCTGGAGTTCTCCCCTAAGACGCGTTGCAATCTTTCGGGCACAGCTCGCCTTTTGCCATTTCGGCTGCCTCGACAATCTGCTCAAAGTTACAGATGAAGAACTCCTGGCTTTCATCTGTGGTGAATTTCTGCAGTGGTGCTATAGGTGGTGTTGGGGCTTGCATGGGCTGGGTATCTGCATTTTCAGCTATTTAAGGATGGCTAGCTGTCCCCTCACCACATTGCCTGGGATATATACTCCTGGATGTGTGGGCCTCGGGTTAGGTCTTCCTTGACCATGCCATCCTTGGCCTCCACTTGATCCGTTTGTGGCAGATTTGATTCTTCTGGAGATTGAGGTGCCTACCTTGCATCTCTGCCATTGGATGTTTGTGTATTCTTTCCTCACTCTCTGAATTCCCACAGAATTATCTCCAGATTGGATTTAAATACTCATGTTTTACCTGCAGGGGCTGGAACTGAGAGTACCTTTGGAGTTTACGCTTTCAAGCTTGCAGCCTGAAGCTCCAAGCTAGGGTTGGGTTTCTGTCCAGGCTAGGGGAAGATAGAAGGTCTGTGCCTTTCTACCTGGTGCTGGGTCCCTGAACTGTGGGTCACTTCTGCATACAAGACCATGAGGCTCTGTGCTTCCTCTTCTTCTGGAGTTGGGGTCCCTAGATGAAGGGCTTACCAGTATTGAAACAACCCTAGGCTGGCAGACCTATGCTCTAAAGCTCCCATTCGAAGAGCTGGGGTCTCGTTTCCTCTTGGGGTATCTGCTGATGGAGGAGTCATCGTTTTCAGAAACTGTTAAAGATTATGATCCTGGGAGGCTGAAGTAGCCCCTGAACCCCATTGTTGTCTCTTCCGGAAAGTTCCCTTGCATCTTCCTAGGCTGGATCACAGTCTCCTATGTGCGGGCTGTAACTCAGCTTAGCGTGGGCAGCCCTGGAGTTTCAGGATGACTGATTCCTCTTCTGATACCAAATGCCACAAAGCTGAATTGGAAAATGATGAGATTCATAGGCTCATATGAAGTTTTTAAATGGATTTATTTACAACCAACAAAAGGAAAAGGCACAACATAGGTACCAAGTACAGTGCCTTCTTGGTGGGTTGGGAAACAGTCAACAGAATGTTAGGATGTCTTCTTCTTAGGCTGAAACAAATAAGTAATACGTCACTATGTCAAGGACCAAATAGTCCCAATGTCCGGGTGCCCCAGCCAATCAATCCATCGAGTATGGTTGTTTTTTCACAGTCTGAGGTGGTTTAACACTCTTTCTCACCATCTATTTGTGTCCTATTCTTCCTTATTGACTGGAGATGGGCGCGGTCTATGTGCACTCCTGGCTATTCTTGAGATCAAGGCAATCACATTCCTATGATGGTTGGCAAGGGCAGTTGCACAATTCTGGGGGTTTTCTCTACCCAACCTCTGCAGTATTCCTCTCCTCAGCTTCAGGGGTATCTCTATCCCTACCCCTCTATTATCTCTCTTCTCCACCCCTGGGGGCCCTATCTACACTTTGGACTATATCTCTCTCTAGCCTTTGGGGTATCTCTCTCCTCCACCTTCCTCTGATGTTCTTCCCTCCTCGCACCTGATCTCAAGCCACCTTATCTGTTCTTCTCTAACGCTTCTCTCCCAGTGCCCTCCTGTCCTCTTCCTCCCCTTCAACATACTCCTTCTCCGTTTCTCTATTCACGCAAAATGAGAAACAGTGCCGGTAGCTATAGAAAGTAACAAGGATAGTGTTCAACCGGAATCTCTAATACAAGATGGAAAACAGGGATTTCAGAACGCAGCAGTTGTCAATAATGTGTTTGGTAATGTATAAACAAATCCCAGATTATACTTTACACCAGCGCAATTTAGGCTTTTATTGCTCTGCTTTTTCTGGTATTTACTCTCAGTGCTAAATAACAAACTTACCCCAGTGCTTAGTATGCAGACCCAGTTTACATCATCCCACTTTGTTGGTGCTATTGGTTTTTGCAGGCTTCTATGAAACAGGCCAAGTGCAGTCTCCAGTCCTCATGTGTTACAGTAAGTAGGAAATATGGGATACCCAAATGATCAGGTCGCCATTTTGCCCCATTGGTGTGAATTGGGACCGCCCTTGCCCACTTCTCTAACTCCCTTGCCAGCCCTCATCCCTGCTGTCTGTCATCCATGCTCATTCTCCCTGATCTCTATGCAACATTGAACAAATCTTGACCAGCTCTCTCTCCTTCAGACCTTCTCAAATATTGACTTTTAGGACATTGTCACGTAGGACACACCTGGGATCAAGATGCATGCTAGAACCAAGTACTGTCATTTACTATTTTATTCAGGGACTGTGCACAGGTAGTGGCCAAATAAAATGCCAAATGAGATCTGCCAACAAAACAATAAAATAAGGATGGTCTTCACCATATTCAGAGCGTAAGGCCTTCAGACTCTCTGGAGACATCCATACAAATTACATGAGGTTGCTTCACCTCTGGTCCTGCAGGCATAAGGTGCCATGCCGTTCTTCTGTCTAATCTAGTTGCAGGCTTTTCGGGGTACCATGCCCCACCACTGGTTCCAGCATAAAATCTTGTGGGTGAATGGGTCTGTAGTTGTAGCCATCAGTGAGAGTGTGGAGCCTGAGTGTTGGGTTTTACTGGTGGAAAGCTCTGAGGACGTTACCTCGCTGGACCTGCTCTCTCTTTCTACAGCAGCACTCCCCCTTTAATTCCTGGACTGTACAAGCATGAAGTGGCACAAAGTGCGGAGTGTAGAGCCTGAGTGTTGGGTGTTACTGGCGGAAAGCTCTCAGGTCGTTACGCGCTAACAACAAAAAGTGCAAGTCAACTACATCTCTGAGTAGCAAACAAAATTTAATGGAGGAATCGCATACCATGGACACGTCTCTACCAAAAATAAAAGCTTATTTCGGAAACACTGTGATCTTGTGGAAGGGTGGTACAAAGTCCTTCTACTGCTGGTTTTGTGCCCGAAAAAGGGGAGGAGTGTCCCTTGGATACTAGTGCAACCATTGGCAATAACGGCTCTCTTTTAAAGTTATGTCAGGTTATACAAAGGATCTCTATGGCCCCTGGGGACTTTGTAGTTGATAACAGACTCTGCTCATATATATCCCAGACTCCCGACTTGGAGAAATTGTTCACATCGTCTGAGTGCCTACCCAGAGGCAGAAGCAGCGGTGGCAGGAGCTTCTCCCTTTTATGGTTCATTTAATGTTAGACCTTCTGTAGAAGCTCTCCTGAGTGTACTGCAAACAAACATCAATGCTCTTTTTGTTCTGTGTTCAAATATGGCTGGGAACAGGAAACGCTGAAGAAAGTGGTTGCCAAATTAGTGGATGTTATTTTACTGGCAAGCAGGGATTCTGTCCCCACGACTCCCCAGCCGATTTAGCATCCTCCATTAGTGGATTCAATAGTACCATTGGGGAGTAACATTAAGTTATCCGAAGGTTTTAACACATGGAAAGACCCACCTTTTGGGGCTGGAGGTTCAGGCTCTACAGAGGCAAGGTCGTCCCCAATTAGGGAAGACCCGCAGCAAGGAACATCCTGTGCTGTGGCAGATTCTGAGAGTGGGGTCCTAGAGAAATTATATGCAGAAATATTGCTACTAAATAGCTCCCGAGTCCCTCGCCTCCCCTGAAATGCAAGGTCCGAAGATGTCGGGCCCTGGCTGGTCGGGCCACTTTAGCTAAAATGGTGAGGCCTGAGCAGGCTGCCCCACGGCAGAAGGCGACGAAGGGGGAGGATGTCAGGGCCAAATTGTATCGGGGGGCCCAAAATTGTAATAAAATATTTGGGTGATGGGGAGGTGAGACGAGTCTGCTTGCAGGGCCCTCTGGACAGGTGGATTAGTCATCCAACTTTGAAGCCTGAAGTTATGATATGATATGTTATTTATAACGCACTTAATACCCATTAGTTTCTAAGCACGGACCCGGGGATCGAACCTGCGGTGCTCCGTGTCATCTTGTTTCCAAGGCGAGCACGTTGCCACTGAGCTATCCTCCCGAGACAAGTTAATTCATGTTCATCTGTGGCTCTGCCTAAGCCAGTAGCGGTGTCTGACTGTCCCCGCCACAATTCTGGGCAGCCTCCCCTTTTACCTAATTTGGAGAATTAACCTTCCTTGTCCCTTAAACCGGACAGAGTAGCCAGGGGTAAACCCCCTTCGCCTGCCCCGATTTGTAATGGCATGTTAACACGGAATATGGTAAATCCTGTGACATTTACTGGCCCTAATGTTGCTCAGCCTTTTGAAGTGTCAACTCATCCCACTAGTCTAAGTGCGGGAGTACATTTGGTTCTCAAACAAGAAAATTGGTTGGCTCCGGCAGATGCACTGAAACCCAGCACTTTGGACATTCCGGGATGTAAAGAAGACTCTGCTTGGTTTAAGGATCTCCTTCATATTACATTTTCGCAAGTAAGGCGATTGCATCAAGTCCCTTTCAGAACTGCACTTGGTTGTTGGAACTGTTACAACTTATCCCGGACCTCTGTACTATCTCCTCTCAGGACATTCAAAAACTGGAACTGCCCTATGTTGAGAGCTCAGAGAACTGTGCATGTGCTACATTCGTATCCCCGATAGTCGTGGAGAGTATTTGTAATAACACCAAGTCTTTGCATGACCTGGGTTTCGAGATATTAGTATTCCACCCTGAACCTAAAAAAAACTTTAGGCAGCGCCCATCCCCAGCACCTTAAGGCTATTTTGGGGAATAGTCAGAGACAATTCAACCAATTTGCCAAGAGACAGCCTGAGCAGTGGTCCCTGGTAACACAGTTGGCACAATGACCTACCCCCTTGCTGAAGGGTGGCTTTTTCTCTCTGTTGCCATGGAATTCCATGGGGCACAGTTAGTTCCTGAGTAATCCAGAGTCTCTCGCTATTTTAATGTGGGCAAAGTGTTTCTGCTTGCAGGAGACATGGTTAACCACCCCTTTTGATCTGGATGGTTATACCTTACTATTCTGCCTATCCTTGAAGCCCCTAAAGGGCAGACCAAGAGGGGGACTATGTATTGGGGCTAAAACTACTTTTAATATTTCTGAATTTTCCCCCTGTAGATTACTTGGAAACTTCTTATCCCCCTCTATTAAAAAAGCATGGGGTGGGGGTGTGCTGTTGTGCACTGGCCAAGATGGCGGCTCTTCATTAGAGCTCCGACACCCGGAGGCATCAAAAAGCTGCAAGTCACCTCGCTTTGTTCTCTCCACGGCCGCAATCTCTACCGATGTGCCATTAAAGGCACAAGCGACCCATCAGCACTGGTCTGCCTCTCCTGCATGCCTGCTGTGCAGCGGGACGAGCACCTGAAGTTCCGGCCCGGATCAGGTGCGGAAGTGAGGGATGAACCCCTGAGTCACCTGCTACGCTGACTCTGGCGCCCCATAACCTGGCAGGGTTCCTGCATCCCACGCCAGACGGACTCTGACCATTAGAAGATTCCCCTCAGCCTCAACACTGAGAATGTGCCCCGGAGTGGGCCCTCCAACTGGCGTGTCAACCGTGGAGGTGGACCTAAAGCTACTGCCAGCGTGTGTCTACTTCGCTCGGCGTGGGAGAGAAGGAGTCGGAGACTGCAGCCAGCCTGGGAAGCCAGCAGAGGACTGAAGCTGTTGGGTCTCTCTGTTGCAGTCCCTTCTCGTGCCGGGGGATCCCAGTGGTGGGCCCAGAGCCCTGACCTGCGGCCCGGCATTAGGGGAGGTGCCTGCCGGGAACTTCCAGGCCACATTGAGACATCTGTTGGGTGCCCTGCCGGGGGGCCCTTGCATTGCAGGTGAGCCCATTGCAAGGGGCACCCTAGACCACAGGGGCCTTTGTGCTCCCCCTCTTTGGCATTTCTGGATGCCTTCTCGCTGCTTGGTCCTTTGGGGGGCCCCAGCGACCTACCGTGCTCCTGTGAGGCCTAAGCTTACCTGGTGAAGTGTGGGGTGTGTACAACCTGCCCAACCAGCTCCCTAGAGTTATTTGCCTATCAGGCCCCTAACTTTGCCTCAGCTGTTCACAGTCGGGCCGTCCTAGGCCCGCTCCCTTAACTCTATCATGCTGGTATTAGAAGGCAGACCCCTTTGTAGTGTGAGGACTGGCCTTGCAGGGTGTGCGCCTGACATGCAGCATTCTGTGATCACCATCCACCAGCCATCTACCTGGCACCTGTCGCAGGTTTCGCCCACACAGTAACCTCCTGCAGGCGGACCCCAGAGCATACTCCTTGGCAGCGACCGGATCAGCTACACCACACTAGGCCCTACTGCGCACCTGAGAGATTACCTTTACACTTTCTGATAGTCGCTGACAGACAAATCTCTAAATGTGAAACTCTGCGAAGCTGGGAACACTGGGACCCTTGTGATGCTCTCCATCACTGCAGACCACCCGTTCCCTTGTGCAAGATGACCGAACAGTGCTCCAAAAATCAACGCTCCATGAACCAATATACCAGATTCAACCTTAACCCTCTGACGCCCAGCGGGGCTCCCTTCAACATGAATACTGATCCCTCACTGCCAGAACTCTCAGAGACCCAATGTATGATGGCCTGTAAGCCGAAGGGTTTCGCTAAAGTGCACAGTAAACTGTACAACATGACCAGCACTATTGACTCTATAAAATCCTGCACTGACAAAACCGACCAAATTGTGTCAGAGGTGGAGGTCAGGGTGAGCTCTGTGGAAGATGAGGAATGCACTATGAGAGGGGAACTCACAACTCTTACTAGACGGGTGCTCGAGGTCGAAAGAAAGAATGACAACCTGGATTCGAGATCCAGAAGCAACAACATCTGGATCGTCGGGGTCCCCGAAAGCAGCGCAGAGTCCCTCCAGGAGCTGTGGATAGAAACCACCCTATTACCGATACTGGGTAATCCATCACTATCTCCACAATTCGCCATTGAACACGCTCACAGATCCCTGGTCCCCAAACCAAGTCCTGGTGCCCCTCCACACCCTATAATCGCCCACATACTAAGTTACCAGGACGCCATTCTGCGTGCAGCTCGTGAAGAAGGTGACTTGATGCTGGGCTCAAACGAAATTCATATCTATCCAGATTTTTCTGTGGTGGTTCAACAGGAGAGAAAATCCTTTCTTTCGATGAAGAAACGACTCTGTAACAATAATCTCAAATAGCAATGCTGTTTCCCTCCATGCTGAGAATTGAATGGAACTAAAAAACGTTCTTTATCACGATGCCTGGTGAAGCCATGGCATTCTTAGATGAAACCCTACGAGCACAGCACCTGGAAACGTTGACTAATTGTTCAACTCTGGGACTCATTAATAAGGTCATTGTGCCGACTCTTTTTGCCTGCCCCGGTCTATGCTAACAGA
This sequence comes from Ambystoma mexicanum, assembly GCF_040938575.1. Taxonomy (NCBI): domain Eukaryota; kingdom Metazoa; phylum Chordata; class Amphibia; order Caudata; family Ambystomatidae; genus Ambystoma; species Ambystoma mexicanum. Next base: position 189,785,578 of record NC_090933.1, on the reverse strand, counting down.
AGATTATCACGCACTCCGTAGGGGTTACGACCAGGCCAGGGTCGGAAAGATGAGGCGTCCTTCCCCCCCTCAACTCAATGTGCAGGGACTGTATCACCCCCTCTGGGTTACAATTACAAAAGACATATATAAAGTTTCATCCTTATTGGTATTGTCCTTGTTTTAAGTTCAATGGCGGCCTGGCTGAGCCCGTGCCACAGTGACCCCAAGCAATGTTGCCTTTCAGATTGGGTAAGGTTCTCTATGGGTAAGCATCGCTCCAATTGGGGGGAGGTGGGACAGGACTGATGGGAGTGTTTGAAGTTAAAATCGGTTAAAAAGCACTTAAAGCGCACTAAGTGATGAATTACTAAGTCTACAATACTATGTCCCGGGAAGGGGGAACACCACAAAAAAAACAACTCTATTTTGAAAAGCACAAAGCCAATATATTATTCCTGCAGAAAACTCATGCCCTTTCCAGATCAGGTTTTCCAGAAACTGGGGTGGGAATCGGTATTATACCTCTTATTCCTCTCAATCCAGGGGGGTGATGATTTCGGTGCATAGGACCCTCCCTTTCCAAAGTAAACATATGAAAATAGACACATTAGACAGATATGTTCTGGTATACGGCCTGTTTGTAGGGAGAGAAGTTCTACTTATGAATATCTACAGCCCAAACATAGACGGCGACTATTTTTTACTGCAGTGATAGAGGAACTTGCCCGTTACCCCCTATTTTAACTATTTTGCACAGACAACAAATTTGTTCCGAAATACACTGGGAAGAAACAAAAGACCACCTACCTGGGATTATGTAGGATGAACAGGTATCTGAAGAAACCCTGATGTTTCTTCGAATTTGGCGTGAACCTTCGAAGAGTAAGAGAAATTCCCCTGAGAACTCCTCAGAGGACCTGCAAAAGCTTGCCCTTCGTGAAACTCTGAGGGAAACACTTGTGGGGAATAAAACCCTGGAAGAGCTGCTGGTGTGCGTTGTCTTTCTGTGGAGACCCGGCGAGAAAGCTGGTCTGGATATTCTTCTGGCTGATTAGACGAGTGGTCTTTGAAACTGAGCTATATATAGTGGGTAAAATGAACACAGTTATTCCCGATTAGTCTGGGAAAGAGGGGTTCCTATAGAAGGTTCTTAGAGCTTACCATGCGTTAAACATGAAGAGTGCGGAGAGGAAAGGAATCTCCGTCGGATGCAAAAGGTAAGATGGCACTATGATTGTGGAAAGAAAAGACCCGCAAGATTTAGGGTGGATATATCTAGTCCTATAAAAGTAGGGTCAACAAGGAGATAAGCCTACCCTTTAACTTCCAAGTCTTTTTGAGCCAGCCTGAGTAGATAAGGAGCGTCTGGAGGTTCCCAACAGGGTATTGCTACGAAGGAAGGATGAAGAGTGAAAAACGGAAGTCCAATTGCCGAGGGGCGATCGAAGAGGAGAGATGGAAAACAGATTAGTACCTAGAGACTCACTAGAGGGAGGTATGGAGGAGGTTCCGGGTCTAAGCGTGCTTAGAAGTAGAATCAATCCGGAAATGAAAATGAAAGGTTCCGTAATGCCTTCTGAAAAAAGAGGGAGGAATGGAAAACAAGAACGTGAATGAAGAGGACAAGAATGGTTGGGAGAGAGAGTTTTCGTAATCCTAGTGAGGCAAACTTACGAAGCGTGTGCCGGCTCCTGAGAGAGTAGCAACGCATCTTCCTTCTGGTGTCACTGGATTATAAGGGGGTAAACAGGAAGTGATGGTGGAAGGTTGAGAGGCTTCCTGGGAATTAACAACTAGCCTGTACTGTACGTTTGTGATGGTTACCGCTGCGTCGGCCATCTTGGAATCAGTTTCAACTAGACTGTGGTGTGGGCGATTTCCTGGTGCAGAAGTGGCGGCCATGTTGGAAATAGGTCGGAAGGCGAAATACACATTAGAAACCATCAGAGTATGCCCCTTTTTAGACCTGCTTCCTCCCGGTTTAGACCGGTGTTTGAGGTGAAATTTCTTAACAAGACGAGGAGCATGAATCTCAGTTTCAGGTTCCCATGTGCGGTCGGCAGGAGAACACCCCTTCCAGTCCACTAGATACTGTAACCGACCCCGATGGTATCGGGAGTCACAAATTTCTTTGACTTCGTATTCTGGTCCGGTTTCATACATCTCTGGGGGAGTACGAACCGAGACCACAGGGTGAAAAATACTTCGATTGTCAGGTTTTCATTGTGATATGTGAAAAACAGGATGAATCTGGGACCAGGAGGTCGGGAGTCGGAGTTTAAAAGCTGCTGTACCAATCGTCGAAATAACCTGGAAAGGTCCAAAGAATCGAGGAGAAAGCTTAGATGGTGCTAAATGGCGAGGGAGAAATCTAGAGGATAGCCACACCCAGTTCCCTTTTTTGATCACTGGTGCTGGGGTTCTGTGTCGATCTGCAAAATATTTTCTTTTGACTTGTGAATTTTGTAACGCGGTCAAGGCTGAACTATGTCCGTGACGTATCTGGAGCACTAGAGAGTCCACATCTGGAAATTTGGTTTCGGATTTCTTCATTATAGGAAATGAAGTGGGATTGAATCCATACGTACAATGAAAGGGAGTTGTATTAATGGCAGAATGGTATGAGTTATTATATGTGAATTCAGCCATGGGCAGGAGTTCCTTCCAGTTGTCTTGGGCTGCTGATACATAGCTCCGGAAATATCCTTCCAATGTTTAATTGAGTCTATCAGTCTGGCCATTAGATTGAGGGTGATAGCCTGAACTGAGAGCCCGAGAAATACCGAGGTGTGAACAGACAAGCTTCCAATATCATGAGGTATACTGTGAACCCCTGTCGGAGATAATAGTCTCGGGTAAACCATGTAAGGTGAAGATGTTACTGATAAAGATGCGGGCCATTCGTGTTGCCGACGGTACTCCTACCAGTGGAGTGAAGTGAGCCATCTCTGTAAGGGTATCCATAGTTACCATTATGGTGGAACAACCCCCTGAAAGTGGAAGATCAACGATAAAATCTGTTGATATTATCTGTCAAGGGCGAGAGGTTAATGGCATCTTTACCAATTCCCCAAGAGGTGCTTTTCGAGGAACATTGGTTTGTAAGCAGAGAGGGCAGGATCTAACGTATTCCTTGACATCCTTCCGGACTGTAGGCCACCAGAAGAAACGTGAGATCAGTTCCAGAGTTGACAGGAATCCACAGTGTCCATCTATCTGTGAAGAGTGACTCATGTCCAAGACTTTTTTCTGGAGGAGTCGAGTGGGAATGAATGCCTTATTTCCATGGAAATAACAATTATCTTCCTTGATCAAAGCCATTTTATCGGTAAGTGACAATTGGTCCTTGGTAATGTGTCTTGATTGGACCTTGAGTCGTGACAGAAAATCCGATGTGGTTTGTAAACCTGAAGCCATCAGGGGAAAGATGGGTTCTGCCTTGAAAAGTTTGTTGGGAAGGTGTTCCTTGCCTGAAAGAGCATCCGCTTTCGAATGATCCCTTCTGGGAATAAATGAGAAAGGGATCCTGTATGGTGAGAAGAAATGAGCCCAGCGAGCCTGGCGGCTATTACAGGTTTGTGCATACTGCAGAATCCGGAGGTTGTGATGATCTGTCCTGACTTCAACAAGATGTTTGGCCCCTAAGAGTAAATGACGCCACTCCTCAAAGGCTCGCTTGATGGCTAGGAGTTCTTTTTCTAGAACAGTATAGTTTAGTTCAGCAGGGGCAAGTGTCTTGGATAAATACGCTACAGGGCGTTCTTGATTAGAATTGTCTAGTTGAAGTAGGACTGCTCCTAGGGCATACTGTGAGGCATCGGTTTCAACAATGAACCTGCGGGATTGATCCGGTGTTAACAGGATAGGAGCTGAGGTAAACAACTCCTTGAGTTTGTTGAATGCTTGGTCTGTGGTCGGGGACCATAAAAACTTTATTCCCTTTTTAAGTAGATTCGTCAAAGGTTGGGTAAGTCTTGAGAATTCGGGAATAAACCTTCGATAGAAATTAGCGAATCCAACAAAGCGTTGAATGTCTTTGCCGGAAGAGGGAGTGGGCCAGTTTTGGACTGCGGACACCATTTCAGGGTCCATTGCTATTCCTTCGGCCGAGAGGACATATCCTAGGTAGGTAACCTGAGTTTGATGGAAGGAGCATTTCTCTATCTTACAATACAAATGGTTTTGTTGGAGCCGCCGTAACACCTCTTCAACATGTTTCTGATGTTCTTGGATATTGAAATATTGAAAGAGAATATCAAGATATCATCTAAATAGACGACCATATTATGAAGTAGCAGATCTGCAAAGATGTGATCCATAAACCTCTGGAAAATAGCCGGGGCGTTGAACAATCCAAAAGGCATTACTCTGTATTGAAAATGTCCAAACGGAGTTCTAAACGCTGTCTTCCATTCGTCACCCGGTTTTATTCGGATAAGATGATAAGCTCTCTTGAGATCCAATTTGGTATAAATGTTGGGCCCTTTGACCGCTTCAAGGATGTCGGGTATTAATGGCATTGGGTATTTGTCTGGGACTGTGATTTTATTCAGCCCATGGAAATCTATGCACGGGCGGAGTTCCGTAGAGTTTCTCTTAGAAACAAAAAACAAAGAGGCAGCAGCAGGTGAAGTGGATTCGGTGATCAGTCCATTCTTTAGATGGGTTCTAAGATACTCACGTAGGACCTCCTTTTCGTTATCAGACAAGATATACATTCACCCAAATGGTAATGGCTGGTCAGGAACCAGCTCTATAGAACAGTCATCCCTACGGTGAGGGGGAAGTTGGGTGTATTCTGAGACAGAGAAAACTTCCTGGAATTTATGATAAAGTTCTGGAAGCCCGGAAACATGGTTAAGGGAGGGTACCCACTGGTGATTCAAGGGGGCTGGAGCAGAGTCAACCATCACCTTTTGCTGATCTTTAACACAATGGGTGATGCGTATTCAGACCCCAGGAAGAAAGATCCAGCTGTCCAGTTAATGAACGGGTTGTGTTTCCTTAACCACGATAATCCTAGAATTACCGGATGATGGGCTGCCCGAATAATATCCAACGTGAGAATCTCTTGATGGGCAGAGATGGTCATCAAGATTGGATTGGTTTGATCCTTGATGGGTCCGGAAACCAAAGGGCTACCATCCACACTTTCAACTGGAATAGGTTCTACCTTAGTGGACCTAGGAATACCGTGTGAAACGGCCCACTGATCATCAATGAAATTTCTGGCCGCTCCACTGTCCACTAGTGCCGGTATGTTCTGTAGCAGACGATCTCCAAAGGAGAAGGAGACCATGAGTACCACCATATGAGAGTTGGTCTGACTAGTACAGAAGGAGGAGTATGAGGTTTGTGAGGAACCCTGTTTAGGTGTTGGTTCCTGTACCGTGGTTCCCCTTATGGCCGGGAGCTGGCGTTTCCCGAACGCCGAGGTGGTGTAATTGGGCAATCTTGTACCGTGTGGTTATTTGAACCGCAGTACATACATAGACCCAAGGTCCTCCTACGGTTTCTTTCTTCGGGAGTCAAGGGGCCTCGAGCTGTTGTACCCAATTGCATCGGTTCATCATTGGACTGTGGACGAGAAGAAGGGGCGACCGTAGTTCGTGTGTTCCTTCCCTTTTTTCTCTCTATTACTCTTTCCTTCATACGGTAATCTATTTGCATTACCAATGTGATGAATTCAGTTAGTGTAGAGGGGCGTGGGACCCGAGACACCTCGTCTTTGAGGTCTTCAGATAAACCTCTTCTGAAGAGTGTGACCTGAGCGTCATCTGACCAAGTGGTTTCGCTTGCCATCTGCTTGAATTTGGTTATGTAAGCCAAAATGTCTAAACTTCCTTGTTTTAGATCTAGGAGGTGTTCTTGCGAAGCAACACGAATCGCTTGGCGGCCAAACATGGTACGGATGCTATTGCAAAATGCTGTATGAGAGTCTAAAATAGGGTTATTGTTTGTGATTAATGGTGTGGCCCAAGCCAATGCTGGTCCAGTCATTTGTGAGACCATATATCCCACATGATCTCTATCGGTATGAAAATATGCTGCTTTAAAGGCAAATTGCACAGTGCAGGAGTCCAAGAACTCCTTAACCTTATGCGGGTTACCATCAAACTGTCCTCCAGGTAAGGGTCCTGGAGGAACATCTGAGCAGTGTGGGATACGAGGGGCTGCAGCCTGTTGGGCCGTTTGCTGTTGAAGCTGTTTTAGGGAGGCATTCTCCTGCTTTAACTGCTGTACTTCAGTAGTTAAGGATTGAACAGCAGCAATCAGCTGTTGAATTTGTTGTTGCTGTTGCTGATCCATGATTTGTGATTCTTATGTTTCTTGCCCAGAGTACTAGGAACAAAATATAACACTCTGGCGTTGCTAACTGTTAACTATTTGGCACAGACAACAAATTTGTTCCGAAATACACTGGGAGGAAACAAAAAACCACATACCTAGGATTATGTAGGATGAACAGGTATCTGAAGAAACCCTGATGTTTCTTCGAATTTGGCGTGAACCTTCGAAGAGTAAGAGAAATTCCCCTGAGAACTCCTCAAAGGACCTGCAAAAGCTTGCCCTTCGTGAAACTCTGAGGGAAACCCTCATGGGGAATAAAACCCTGGAAGAGCTGCTGGTGTGCATTGTCTTCCTGTGGAGACCCGGCGAGAAAGCTGGTCTGGATATTCTTCTGGCTGATTAGACGAGTGGTCTTTGAAACTGAGCTATATATAGTGGGTAAAATGAACAGTTATTCCTGATTAGTCTGGGAAAGAGGGGTTCCTATAGAAGGTTCTTAGAGCTTACCATGCGTTAAACATGAAGAGTGCGGAGAGGTAAGGAATCTCCGTCGGATGCAAAAGGTAAGATGGCACTATGATGGTGGAAAGAAAAGACCTGCAAGATTTAGGGTGGATAGATCTAGTCCTATAAAAGTAGGGTCAACAAGGAGATAAGCCTACCCTTTCACTTCCAAGTCTTTTTGAGCCAGCCTGAGTAGATAAGGAGCGTCTGGAGGTTCCCAACAGGGTATTGCTACGAAGGAAGGATGAAGAGTGAAAAACGGAAGTCCGATCACCGAGGGGCGATCGAAGAGGAGAGATGGAAAACAGATTAGTATCTAGAGACTCACTAGAGGGAGGTATGGAGGAGGTTCCGGGTCTAAGCGTGCTTAGAAGTAGAATCGATCCCGGAAATGAAAATGAAAGGTTCCGTTATGCCTTCTGAAAAAAGAGGGAGGAATGGAAAACAAGAAATCAAGAGGACAAGAGTGGTTGGGAGAGAGAGTTTTCGTAATCCTAGCGAGGCGAACTTACGAAGCGTGTGCCGGCTCCTGAGAGAGTAGCAACGCATCTTCCTTCTGGTGTCGCTGGATTATAAGGGGGTAAACAGGAAGTGATGGTGGAAGGTTGAGAGGCTTCCTGGGAATTAACAACTAGCCTGTACTGTAAGTTTGCGATGGTTACCGCTGCGGCGGCCATCTTGGAATCAGTTTCAACTAGACTGTGGTGTGGGCGATTTCCTGGTGCAGAAGTGGCGGCCATGTTGGAAATAGGTCGGAAGGCGAAATACACATTAGAAACCATCACAGGAATATGGTAAATCCTGTGACATTTACTGGCCCTAATGTTGCTCAGCCTTTTGAAGTGTCAACTCATCCCACTAGTCTAAGTGCGGGAGTACATTTGGTTCTCAAACAAGAAAATTGGTTGGCTCCGGCAGATGCACTGAAACCCAGCACTTTGGACATTCCGGGATGTAAAGCAGACTCTGCTTGGTTTAAGGATCTCCTTCATATTACATTTTCGCAAGTAAGGCAATTGCATCAAGTCCCTTTCAGAACTGCACTTGGTTGTTGGAACTGTTACAACTTATCCCGGACCTCTGTACTATCTCCTCTCAGGACATTCAAAAACTGGAACTGCCCTATGTTGAGAGCTCAGAGAACTGTGCATGTGCTACATTCGTATCCCCGATAGCCGTGGAGAGTATTTGTAATAACACCAAGTCTTTGCATGACCTGGGTTTCGAGATATTAGTATTCCACCCTGAACCTAAAAAAAACTTTAGGCAGCGCCCATCCCCAGCACCTTAAGGCTATTTTGGGGAATAGTCAGAGACAATTCAACCAATTTGCCAAGAGACAGCCTGAGCAGTGGTCCCTGGTAACACAGTTGGCACAATGACCTACCCCCTTGCTGAAGGGTGGCTTTTTCTCTCTGTTGCCATGGAATTCCATGGGGCACAGTTAGTTCCTGAGTAATCCAGAGTCTCTCGCTATTTTAATGTGGGCAAAGTGTTTCTGCTTGCAGGAGACATGGTTAACCACCCCTTTTGATCTGGATGGTTATACCTTACTATTCCGCCTATCCTTGAAGCCCCTAAAAGGCAGACCAAGAGGGGGACTATGTATTGGGGCTAAACCTACTTATAATATTTCTGAATTTTCCCCCTATAGATTACTTGGAAACTTCTTATCCCCCTCTATTAAAAAAGCATGGGGTGGGGGGGCGCTGTTGTGCACTGGCCAAGATGGCAGCTCTTCATTAGAGCTCTGACACCCGGAGGCATCAAAAAGCTGCAAGTCACCTCGCTTTGCTCTCTCCATGGCCGCAATCTCTACCGATGTGCCATTAAAGGCACAAGTCTGCCTCTCCTGCATGCCTGCTGTGCAGCGGGATGAGCACCTGAAGTTCCGGCCTGGCTCAGGTGCGGAAGTGAGGGATGAACCCCTGAGTCGCCTGCTATGCTGACTCCGGCGCCCCATAACCTGGCAGGGTTCCTGCATCCCTCGCCAGACGGACTCTGACCATTAGAAGATTCCCCTCAGCCTCAACACTGAGAATGTGCCCCGGAGTGGGCCCTCCAACTGGCGTGTCAACCGTGGAGGTGGACCTAAAGCTACTGCCAGCGTGTGTCTACTTCGCTCGGCGTGGGAGAGAAGGAGCCGGAGACTGCAGCCAGCCCGGGAAGCCAGCAGAGGACTGAAGCTGTTGGGTCTCTCTGTTGCAGTCCCTTCTCGTGCCGGAGGATCCCAGTGGTGGGCCCAGAGCCCTGACCTGCGGCCCGGCATTAGGGGAGGTGCCTGCCGGGAACTTCCAGGCCACATTGAGACATCTGTTGGGTGCCCTGCCGGGGGGCCCTTGCATTGCAGGTGAGCCCATTGCAAGGGGCACCCTAGACCACAAGGGCCTTTGCGCTCCCCCTCTTTGGCATTTCTGGATGCCTTCTTGCTGCTTGGTCCTTTGGGGGCCCCCAGCGACCTACCGTGCTCCTGTGAGGCCTAAGCTTACCTGGTGAAGTGTGGGGTGTGTACAACCTGCCCAACCAGCTCCCTAGAGTTATTTGCCTATCAGGCCCCTAACTTTGCCTCAGCTGTTCTCAGTCGGGCTGTCCTAGGCCCGCTCCCTTAACTCTATCATGCTGGTATTAGAAGGCAGACCCCTTTGTAGTGTGAGGACTGGCCTTGCAGGGTGTGCGCCTGACATGCAGCATTCTGTGATCACCGTCCACCAGTCCATCTACCTGGCACCTGTTGCAGGTTTCGCCCACACAGTAACCTCCTGCAGGCAGACCCCAGAGCATACTCCTTGGCAGCCACCAGATCAGCTACACCACACTAGGCCCTACTGCGCACCTGAGAGATTACCTTTACACTTTCTGATAGTCGCTGACAGACAAATCTCTAAATGTGAAACTCTGCGAAGCTGGGAACACTGGGACCCTTGTGACGCTCTCCATCACTGCAGACCGCCCATTCCCTTGTGCAAGATGACTGAACAGTGCTCCAAAAATCAACGCTCCATGAACCAATACACCAGATTCAACCTTAACCCTCTGACGCCCAGTGGGGCTCCCTTCAACATGAATACTGATCCCTCACTGCCAGAACTCTCAGAGACCCAATGTATGATGGCCTGTAAGCCGAAGGGTTTCGCTAAAGTTCACAGTAAACTGTACAACATGACCAGCACTATTGACTCTATAAAATCCTGCACTGACAAAACCGACCAACTTGTGTCAGAGGTGGAGGTCAGGGTGAGCTCTGTGGAAGATGAGGAATGCACTATGAGAGGGGAACTCATGACTCTTACTAGACGGGTGCTCGAGGTCGAAAGGAAGAATGACAACCTGGATTCGAGATCCAGAAGCAACAACATCTGGATCGTCGGGGTCCCCGAAAGCAGCGCAGAGTCCCTCTAGGAGCTGTGGATAGAAACCACCCTATTACCGATACTGGGTAATCCATCACTATCTCCACAATTCGCCATTGAACGCGCTCACAGATCCCTGGTCTCCAAACCAAGTCCTGGTGCCCCTCCACGCCCTATAATCGCCCACATACTAAGTTACCAGGACGCCATTCTGCGTGCAGCTCGTGAACAAGGTGACTTGATGCTGGGCTCAAACGAAATTCATATCTATCCAGATTTTTCTGTGGCGGTTCAACAGGAGAGAACATCCTTTCTTTCGATGAAGAAACGACTCTGTAACACTAATCTCAAATAGCAATGCTGTTTCCCTCCATGCTGAGAATTGAATGGAACAAAAAAAAAATTCTTTATCACGATGCCTGGTGAAGCCATGGCATTCTTAGATGAAACCCTACGAGCACAGCACGTGGAAATGTTGACTAATTGTTCAACTCTGGGACTCATTAATAAGGTCATTGTGCCGACTCTTTTTGCCTGCCCCGGTCTATGCTAACAGAAGATTATCACGCACTCCGTAGGGGTTACGACCAGGCCAGGGTCGGAAAGATGAGGCGTCCTTCCCCCCCTCAACTCAATGTGCAGGGACTGTATCACCCCCTCTGGGTTACAATTACGAAAGACATATATAAAATTTGATCCTTATTGGTATTGTCCTTGTTTTAAGTTCAATGGCGGCCTGGCTGAGCCCGTGCCACAGTGACCCCAAGCAATGTTGCCTTTCAGATTGGGTAAGGTTCTCTATGGGTAAGCATCGCTCCAATTAGGGGGAGGTGGGGCAGGACGGATGGGAGTGTTTGAAGTTAAAATCGGTTAAAAAGCACTTAAAGCACACTAGGTGATGAATTACTAAGTCTACAATACTATGTCCCGGGAAGGGGGAACACCACAAAAAAAACAACTCTGTTGTGAAAGGCACAAAGCCAATATATTATTCCTGCAGGAAACTCATGCCCTTTCCAGATCAGGTGAGGGATTTTCCAGAAACTGGGGTGGGAATCGGTATTGTACCTCTTATTCCTCTCAATCCAGAGGGGTGATGATTTTGGTGCATAGGACCCTCCCTTTCCAATGTAAACATATGAAAATAGACACATTAGACAGATATGTTCTGGTATACGGCCTGTTTGTAGGGAGAGAAGTTCTACTTATGAATATCTACGGCCCAAACATAGACGGCAACTATTTTTTACTGCAGTGATAGAGGCACTTGCCCGTTACCCCCTCATTCCCATACTCTGTCGGGGAGATTTCAATACTATCCTTGATCTGAAACTAGATAGATCCTCAAGCTCACAAAGGGCTCTCACAAGATCCGCCCAGGTTAGCGAGGAAAGTATGCAGTCCCTAGGGCTGGTGGACGTTTGGAGAACTTAACATACCGATGCCCGCTCATATTCCTTTTACTCCTCAGTCCACGACTCTTCCTCCCGCATTGACATGTGGCTCCTATCAGACATACTATTAGGGGTGGCTCAAATGCACAGTTGTTTCCCCCGTCAGCGTCACCCTAAGACTACCAACACTATCCAAGTCCCGTAACAAATGGCGGTTTAAACCATCAGCACTCCTAGATATCATTTTTGCTTCCATTATTGAAGACCACATCCAACTGTTTTTTTAGAAAAATGAGGATCGGTAACCTCTCCCAGTGTGGTTTGGGAGACCTTTAAGGTCTACTTTAGAGGGATTGCAATGACTGCAGAGTTTAGCGTCCTAAAAGGGATCTGCCGCAGCATAGAACAGTGCACTCGAGACTAGATTTAGCAGAAATTTGATTGGGATTTGGGGAGATTACAGGCGTTGTTTGGCACCTGAGACACATTGTTAAAAACAAACACATTTGGGTAAACTGGGTGTAGAGGAGGAGCCAAGTACCTCTACCAGATGTCCCACCCCCATTTTACCTATATGTTGGCAACCGGAAATTGCGACATGCGCAAAGCCAAAAATGATACCTATACCGCGAAGAGTTCTTGAAACAAGGTATCCATTGAGAAAACCTTACATGTATCCGCGAAGAAATAACAGTCTTCTGAAGGACGTTTGGAAGTGTGAAGATGATTGAAAGAGCAGACTGGTGATGTCACATGAAGCAGAAATGACGGACCAAGAAGAGATGATGATGAAGAAGGTTAATAGATAGTACAGAATTTGATAGCGAAGTAAAGAATTGAGCAACATTTTGGGAGCAAAATGAATATTGCACGTGCAGAGAAGCACTGAAGAAAATGAAAAACCATTTCATAATTGTACAGCTGCTGAAACGCAAGTAGACAAAGTAATCCGATCAGATAGCACAACGAGTAGAGCGCTCGCTTTGGCAGGTTCGAATCCCGGCAGGGCCAAACTCAGCCTTTCACCCTTCCGAGGTTTATTAAAGGAGCACCACACACGTGGGTAATAATAAGCAGCGCTCAGATGCCTGAGGGTTCATAGCACTATATAAATATTACTGGCACGCCCTGTGTCGACGTCCATTTTCGAGTTTCGAAAAACAAACTGTAATACTCTGCAGCTTCCACTAGATGTCGGCCTATGCACAGCATGTGAATCTAAGCAGATACAAGCATCAGAAATACGATTACGGTGAGTAATGTATCATATATATATATATATATATATATACCTTAAAATAAACTTTGTTAATGGTACGTTATGGTTATCCTGGGTGTTAGTCTTAGCAGTGCACAGTGGTGGCACGAGTTATGGTTGTTTAATTTACCATAACTGGCGAATTTCAGGGGTTTTTCGGTTTTACTTGGAACCCTAACATCCCTTTAGCAAAGTTTTTTTACTTAATTTCATAGGTTTTTAGTAGGTAGCGCAACTTAACCATAACGTCCCTTTAACAACGTTTTTTTTACTGAATTTCATAGGTTTTTAGTAGCAGAACTTAACCATAACGTCCCTTTAACAAAGTTGTTTTACTGAATTTCATAGGTTTTTAGTAGCACAGCTTAACAATAATATCCCTGAATTTATGTACATGTAACATAGAACATACTGAACCCCCGCTACTGAATTTGATGTCCGCGGACTCTTTGGATGTCCGTGGACAACAGCAGCACTACCCAAAAAGTCTGGGGGTATCTTAAATTGTTATATCATAACATATGAACATTGCACAAGTTCACAAACCAGCACACATACACATTATATGTAGTAATAAATAAGAAGTGTAACCCATATATGTAACACATCAACCATTCATTTAAATACGATATGTTCTAAAATGGAATATACCAAAAGAAGAAAGATAGGCTTCCAACATAATTACCTCACAGAAACTCCACAACTAGGAGCAACAGCAGAGCTACAAACCAGTAAGAACACACCATACCAGAAGCTAGTAAGTGTACTTCATTTTACTCATATATTTCTAAAATTTCTGTATTAGATATAAAAAAAGTGATATAATTTTCTTTTCTCACAGAAATGTCTAGTACTCTGGAGTGGCTTGAGGAGAATTTCCCACGTGAGGAAATGCCTGAAGAGAGTGAACCTAATGGTAGACACTTTTCTATATAAACCAATTAATAAGTATTAATTCATATACATTTAACATATACATTTTTTTTGTACAGACCATGCAAACATTGAAAATAGTACACCAAAAGAAATATTGGATAAGACTCTCCAGCGCATGGAAGAAAAAATGGACATGCTCATGGCAAATTTCAACAATTTGAAAAACTTTGTGGAGGATCACTTGAAAGAAAAAACTAGATACCATTGTCCCACATGTACTTGTCCCCCTCACAATATCCCAGTCAATTATCCCCAAACCCTCTCCATGAACAAAAACGTTTTGATGAGACTTCCATCCCTTCTTCACCTCATATGAATCCTCTTGAAACCCCCAATTCTCCTGTGTTTGTCTCAGTTTCTGCTTCACCTTCTCTTTCATAAATTATACATCCATATATAATAAAGTAAAATTATTATAAGTGTCCTAATTCATTTCTTGTATTTTTTTTTTTTTTCAAAAGAAGTTGAGGTGTCCGTGTACAGCGCGGGTGTCCGGAATGTCCGCAAACAAACAAAAATGGGGGCGTCCTAAGGACACTATACCTGTCCGTACTGTTCGCAGGCAAATTGAAACTGTTCTAAGAGCAAACGAGGTGTCCGCAATTAACCAAAATGGAGATGTTCTAAGAACATTATGCCTGTCCGTAATGTTCGCAAGCAAGTTCAAACTGTTCTAAGAACACATTCGGTGTCCGGGATGTCCGCAATCAAACTAAAATGGTGGTGTCCTAAGGACACTATACCTGTCCGTACTGTTCGCTGGCAAGTTGAAACTGTTCTAAGAACACACTCGGTGTCCGGTATGTCCGCAAATAATCAAAATAGAGGTGTCATTATACCTGTCCGTACTGTACGCTAGCAAATAATTGAAACTGTTCTAAGAACACACTCAGTGTCCGGGATGTCTGCAATTAATCAAAAAGGAGGTGTCCTAAGGACACTACACCTGTCCGTACTGTTCGCAGGCAAGTTGAAACTGTTCTGAGAACACACTCGGTGTCCGGGATGTCCAATTAACCAAAATGTAGGTGTTCTAAGAACACTATGCCTATCCGTACTGCCTAAAGAACATCTACGCACATGCACACCACACCCGTAAATTCTCCGAACATTGCGCCTGTCTGTTAGTGTTCGCGTCGCTTGTGTCGCACTTTTAATTAATTTCAGGACCCGAACACTGTCCGTAGAACACCCGCGCGTATGTGCACAACCGTTCCCGTGCAGCTGATGTCCTGTGAACACCTCTTCCGTTTGCGGCGGCATCATGTGACCCCACCCACGCTAAGCGTGTGTCCTGAATTGCGGACACTGTCCGGGTCCCCGAACATTTTAAAAGTACCTTTTCGGGCAATCCACAGTATTTTATACTAAAAATGCACCATTGCACATATCCCAGACAATAACCCTGACTTTCCACATATTTTTTAGAACTTTTTGAGCCCTTTTGAGGTGTTCGTTCTGTCCGCTGACAGCACAGCTATCCGCGAACCACGCACCAGCACCCCTATGAAAGGTCACACTCCAGAGCTCATCCTCATTGTGTTTCTGGCTACCTTACAGAACACAGTGCATTTTGCTGCCAATATTTGAAGATTTTCTTTCGAATCCTGATGGCATCCATGGCTCGTCTACTGCCACCTGGTGCTACATCTGCCTCAACACCACCCATAACCCCTCCACCACCACCACCTCCCCAAGGGCCTGAAGAGGGGAACAGGCATGAGGATGCAGAGGAGGATGAAGAGGATGATGATGATGAGGTAGTGGAAGTCCCTACTACCAGCACTCGCTGTGATTCTTGGGTGTGGTGGTTATTTACCATTCATGGTAACGTATCCAAGGTGCGTGCGAACAAAGTCACCTGCAACGAGTGCAAAATGGTACTCAGTCGCGGGAGGCCTGGTTCGTACAGCTTTGGTACGACTGCTATGAAGCGTCACCTAAAGTCATTCCACGGTAGGGCCGTTCGTAAGGTTGTACCTTGCAATGAGTGTAGTAGGTTGAGTTCCTCTACTTCATCCTCTGTTTCTGCTCCTCTCACCACAAGAGACACTCCTGTGGGAGAGCGCATCCCTCCATCTGCCTCACAAGTCATTCACAATGCTGATGACCCTTACCTTTCGAGGGTCACGGTTTTGTGTATTTACTGTGACGCAGTACTCTGCAGGGGAGAGAGACTTCGAAGTGCTTTTGAGACTCTGGTCTCAGAGCACGAGAAGACCTGCTCACTACCTAAGTAAGGCCCACCCTACATCTTCCTCACTCCACCCGCCCTTTCTTATCCCTGTGGTTGGTGTCCCCCCCTGACCCTCCTTCCCCCTCCTCTCCTAGTGTGTCGTGTGTAAAAAAACAAAAAATCAAAAAAAGGATCTTTTCAGAGCCCCCTTTCACAGTCAAAAAATAGAAGTGGGAAATAAATTGAGCAGACTACTTTTTTTTTTTTTAGAAGTCTGCGGAGGAAGTGGTGGCTCTGAAAAGAGCCTTTTGTGGTATTTTTTTTTATTTAAAAAACTTAAAAAATCAACACCTACTGCAAAAAAGCTGTCTGTAATTTCACAAAAGGACGCAACGCATCTTGTACATTTCTCAGAAAAATCTGATTACCAGCATAAGTAAGATGGACTCTCTACCAAAAATGTTTGTGCTACAAAACTTAATATTTTCATTGTGAAAAGAGGACATGCCAACATCTCTTAGAAAGGCACAAACAGCCTAATTGACATTACACCTCGCTTTCTCCATTTGTGGACCAAATGAAGAAGAACGCAGCCACATTTGTCTTTGCGCAATACGAGAAACAATTACTTGAGAATTTGGAAACATATCCATGACCTTCCCAAGTCCTTCTTTCATCGCAAATTGCAAAGAAATTCCTGACACATGTCCCAAACTGTTCCCTCCACAACGAATTATGTCTCGTTGATGCTCTGTCTGCAAACTAGCAGAGAGAGGTAGCAAGTCTAGCCACTTCATTCCGCGTACTCCATGGCAGTGCACTTCCACATGAGGGAATCCAAGATCTACAGCTACTCCACAGAGTTGTGCATGCACCTCCAACCAATGTATCCATGAGTCTCCCAAAATCCAGACAATATGTTTTCTGAAACACACAGCCATAGCTAACTGTTCTTCTCTCAGGAAAAAGACCTTCTGACAAACTGTCTTCTTACACAACACACCCACCAATTTTTACTGACCAATCAATTCCTCTGCTCATTCTCATTTGCATGCCTCTCCACCCCAAAATCCCCGTATGTAATTTGCGGTGTCCGCGGACTTCCGTTATGTCCGCGGACATATCGTAACCTAGACAGTCCTTCTACTATTTCCACTTCACTCTCTGTGCCATTCCCTCATTGGATACATGTAAACAGTCACACAACCATTGACCAATCACATTCAAGACCTCTACATCTAACTGCATCATCAGAGTTCAGCACTTCAAATGTACTGTAGATTACTTTTGAGTACCTGTCTCATATCATTGGAAAGCACCTACTACAAAAACTACTGTACAAGTCTCCAAGATTTCTATTTGCAGCTGCATGCATATCCACATGCATGAATACAAACTACAGGTATGCATATTTTCTGCACAGTACAAATACAAATCTTATGAATGCATATAAACAGAGTAACTGTCACTTAATCTGTATAACCTACAAAATAGACTTACTGTCATTTTCCCATCTACTATAATCAACTGTCACTTCCAAACCTGTCTGCTATCTAAAACATTTTTTACACACACAGCTATCGAAAAAATTACACACAGTCAGTATAATGTCAAGCACCTTCAAACACTCACACAGATAAACACTAACATTGAAAAACTCCCAAATGCAATAACACCACTACCTGTACATCACATCCTTCTGATTTATTATCCACACCTTCACAAATGCATACATTCCATGCTTTTCTATAAACTATCTGCCATTTACCTTATAAAAATTGCAAAATAAGTATATCATTATTTCTTCTATCTCATAACATCCAATAACACAGCCTTAAGAAACCAAGCATGTTTCATACACTTTCTATTCTATTTATTTGCATAGCATGTTCAGCTAACATAATGTAAATAAAATATGAAGGCTGCACATAGTCAAAGGAAACTACATACTATAAACACACAAAATTACTAACTTCTTTCGTTTAAATTATGGTGAAGAGCACACTCCTGAAAAGCAGCAGCATCCGAAGTACAGACAGCAAATCAGAAGAAACCTAATCTTTCCACACAAAAAAGTAAGTACAATACTACCATAATATTCTTACTGTTACTCAAACACACTGTGCGGTTGATTCATGGTATTTGTGCACCAAAAAAAAGATAAGTGCACCATTCTGCCCACAAATACCCATTTGTTAAACCGGAATTTGCAGGCAGAATGCTGCACAAATCCTTGTTTTTCGGCACACAAATGACATAACTCAGCATCTAGAATGTTATTATTGCAGAACAAAGAACTGTTTTAATCCTGTACCATTAGATTTAGTATTTGTGCTTCTCCTCACGACTAGCTTACTTTCTACTGTCATCTGAACCCCGGTATAGTAACATACAAATAGAAGAATAGCCTCCACACACCATCACATACATCTCTACCATCATACTCAGACACTCACGCACACAGCACACAAGCATTGCAGAACAACCCAACCCATATCTTCTTTATTTTTTTCAACAGACCCCAAAGAATGCCTACCAAAAAGCAGGTCCGTAGAAAACAACGTAGAAGTAGAGCAAATGAAAAAAAAAGTATACAAAATAAGCATCCATCTCCAGCAGAATTTGTACAAAAAGTTCATTCAAACAGCTAATAAAGTCATTTAGCAAAACTAAACATGTTTCAAGTACAGAAACTTTGCCTCCTCTATCGAAATGTAAAACGAAACAGAAAACGATTATCAAGAATTCAGCTACACTACTGCTAAAACTACCCCTTTAAATCTTGATATAATGGCAAGTAAAAATACCCAAAAAAATATTTTAGCAAAAATGTTCCGCCACAGAATCCTTCAAAATCTTATAAAAACAGGAGAGAAATCATACACAACCCTTAAAACCTACCGTAGAAAATTAATATTAGAAGCCTTGATAGACAGTGCAATCCTACTCCAAAGAAAATTATTTATTTTAGTGTTAAAAAGAATGAAACTACTAACAAAACTAATTAGTAAATTACAAGAAAGACTTCTCAATAAACAGAATGTCAACAAAAATAACTTCTTAAATATCTGTGGAGGTGAATGGAGTCACACCGCAACCACAGAACCATATATTAATGAAGAAGCATACTTACAAAAGCAAACAAATACGATTGCTATACATAGCAGTGGACGAGGTTATGAAACAATTAATAATACCAAAATGAAACAAGAAATACTACTTACAAAAATATCCCCTGAAAACTCAGAATTACCTCTCCATTCGACTGGACGAAAACATCCAGTATACAAATGGTCATGCACGTCAATGTGTAACATTCCCAAAAAATCTTTCAATTCTTTACGCCAATTTCTCAATCAATATGTGAAAGGCAAAGACAAAATCAAAATGAAACTGCTCCAAAATATGGATATCTGTCCAGTGCGTAAATACAAAGGGCTACAAGGACATTCATTAGCCTGCATTTCAGGACCAATTTGCAAAAGCACCTTCCATCATATCAAAATGATGTCAACTCATCATCCAACTATAAGAAATCTAGTCTTTAAACTGTACTATGCTAAAAGTTCTGCATTAGCACTAGCCACTTTAAATAACAATCTTCTACATGGTACAGCCAAAGAACTACTTGAAGAAATTGACCATATCCAGGAAAAATATTTTGGAAGTGAAAGCCACTTACAAAACGCAATACCTTTACAACAAACTAGCAACAATTGTACACATGGCAACCTTCTACTACACACATACAAAAAAGAAATACTAAAATTTAAAAGTACATACCAAATACCAAACCATGTGTGTGTGTGTTGCCGCAGAATTTTTTATAAAACTAACACAAAAACTATAGACATAACATACAAAATACACGACAATGAAGATTCTAAATGGTTTGAATTAGCTCTCTACCTTATAGCAGAAAACAAATATGAAATAACTGACCATTTAATACTTTGCAGTTACTGCAGTACAAAACTTGACAACAACCAAACTCCTTCACGTGCTATCACAAATAATTTGGAATTATTTCCACTACCAAAACCCCTGCAACAATTCAATTTATATGAGAGCATCATAATTCAAACAGTACACCCATTTCAAGCAATAATACGTCTTCAACCAAAAACAGCAAAATTACCTCCCTCAGAATTGGTGAAAGGTATTCGTGGCAAAGTAGTTTATTTACCATGAAATCTGACAGAAAATGTACACACTGTAGGGGTGCAACGTCCAATAGAACAATCTTTAATTATCTTAGTAAATGGTGTACCAACAAAAGACAAAAATAATTGGCAACAACTCGTCGACTTACATAAAGTTAGACAAGCCTTGCAATATTTAAAAGACAATAATGAGTACTACAAAGAAATACATATTGAAGAAAACTTAAGTGGAACAACTGAAATAATTCAAGAGTCACGAGAAACTGGTCAATTTGAACTTCTGGATACCGATGCAGTAGCCAATATTTTAGACCATTATACAATTCATCCATTGCACTCTAAAGACAGAATAGATGATGCACTAGAAACGTACCAAATGCGACAAACCAAAGGATCACCAATGAGCATATGGGAAAAAAAGTATAGAAGCACATGCTTTTCCTCTACTATTTCCTACTGGCAAAGGAGGAAGATACGATGACAGACCACCTCAAATAACAGCATCAGAATACCGTTCATTACGAATGTATTCTGAAGATCCCAGATTTAGACAAAATGTGGAATACATATTCCACCTACTCTTTGAAAGTGAACTAGCAACTCTATGCTACAGAGTTGCACACATATTGAAATCGGGAACACAGTTTCAAAATATGTCGGCTACACAATTAATACAAAAAGTGCAAGAAAAAGATGATGTTTTACAATCAAGTATTCCAAATCGGTTTGCAAACATGCGTGGCACGAAAGAATACTGGTTCCGACGTCACAGAGATGTACGTTATATAATCAGAAAACTTGGACCACCCACTTGCTTTGTTACATTAAGTTGTGCAGAATATGCATGGGAAGATTTACATGATTTCCTACGCAGATCAAACAAAAACAAAACAAACATAGAACTTTGCTCTCTAGATCCAGTGGTCGAAGTGTACGAAAAGAAGTAGTTGAACTATGCTCCCAGCTGGCCTGCTCCCCTGCTCACAAACCTCATTGCCACACCCCCTCCGACACACAATCCAAGCCAGAATGTTCACTGCTGTGCACTGAAATGCAAGCTTCAACTTCTTCCTACACTTTTATTTTAAAACTAAACCATTCCAGGACGGTTTCTTTTTAAAATAAAAGTATAGGAACGGTGAAACTTAAAAATAAAAAGTATAGGAGCACCGCTCCCGACCGCTCCCGCCCACTTCGACCTCTGTCTAGATCCTGTTAATGTTTCAAGATATTTCCATCATCGTTCATTGCTATGCAACACTTTATTTGTAATAAAACTGTTCTTCCACTCGGGGAAGTGCAACACTTCTTGTGGAGAAAAGACTATCAAGCCAGAGGAGCACCACATATACACATGCTTTAATGGATTAAAGATGCTCCTAAATTTGGTCAGGACAGTGATGCCACTGTTTTGCAGTTCATCCAAAAATATGTCACTTGTGAAATCCCTTCATAAATGACAAATAGTGACCTTCATGCACAAATTGTACAATTTCAAAGACACAAATGTGGCCAATATTGTCGTCGCAAATACAAAATGAAAGGGAAATACTACACCAAATGCCGGTTTGGTTTCCCTAGACCAGTTACAGAAACAGGTGAAGTAAACAACTTCATGTCTTCAGTTAGACATAATGTTAAAAGTAAATCATCTAAGAACACACATTACATAAAAAGAACAGAAGAATCAAAATATATCAATGATTACAATGCAATCATTGCCCACTTAAGGAATGCAAACATAGATGTGCAGTAAATTGCAGACAATTCCACTGCAGTTGCACGATATGTTACAGCATACTTAACAAAAGCAGAAAAAACAGAGCTTCAAGACCTCTGGAATGACCTATCATCGGACAAAACACTATCTCAGAAATTGTACAGCTTAGGCATAAAAATGCTCTCTCATAGAGAATGTGGCGCCTACGAAGCTGCAGATCATTTAACCGGTACTGCTTTGTATGGAAAATCTGAAAATATAGTATGGCTAAGTCTTGGTCCTGCTAAATCTAGAAAAAGAGTTCTCAAATCATATGATGACATAGAAACAATAGCGAAAAATGATCCAAACAGCCAAGACATTTTGAAAAACAATTTACTAGACACATACTACCCGAACATGAGTACCACTTTGGAAAACATGTGTCCATACCACATAGCCAAAACTTTGCATACAAAAATAATATAAAACCTGATGAAAGCAAAGGTAGATATACAGTGACAGATTGTGAAGGCAGCTTAGTAAAACTTACCAAACCAGGTTTAATTAATCATATCAAATTGTAATTAAAAACTCCTCAACAGAAAGAACTATATTACATGTCCCTCCTACAACTTTTTAAACCATGGAGAAAAGAAGAAGAGTTACTAGATAACTATGACTGCTTGGAAGATGCTTTTAAAGCAAATGAAAGCACTATCACCGATGTGAACTTTATGCAGTACAAAACAATGTTGCAAAATGAACAGCAACATGAAGAAGAACTCCAGGCCCAACTAGATAAGGACACTCCCGACAGAGGTCAACCTTCTATAACAGGAAGCCAAGAACCACTGGGACAGCCACTAATAGCAAATGAGGCAGGATTAGCTATGACAGAAATAGACAACACCATGTTTCACTTTGAAGAAGATCCAGAAGTCTTAACTGCACTACAATCAAAACTAAACAAAGAGCAGCGCACCATTTTTGAAGAAGTAACAAAACAAATTGCACATAGTGTACAATATGAAAATAAAGAATGTACCTGCCAAAATTACAAACCTATACTACTATACGTCAGTGGTGAAGCTGGTTCAGGTAAAACATTATTAATCAAAACCATCAGCACCTTCAACAATTGACAAACAACAAACTGTCAGCTGTTGTAACTGCCCCCACAGGTTTAGCTGCCCACAACATAGGTGGTATCACTTTACACCGATTACTACTCCTTCCAGTAGAACACCAAAACAAATTAGATTATTACAAACTTTCTAAAGAAGCTGCAATGGAACTACGCAGAGTTTTGAAACAAATGAAAATGCTACTAATAGATGAAGTGAGCATGGTATCCAACCTAATGTTGGCTTTGATTCATCTCAGATTGCAAGAAGTACTTAAAACAAACTACAAAGAACTCTTTGGAGGAAAACACATTATTGTTTTCGTAGATCTTCTTCAATTGACACCAGTGAAAAGTGAACCTATTTTTAAAACCTTAGGACACAAACTCTGCCGTAAAGCTATTGGCAGCATAGGAAATGTCAACCTTTGGCAACATTTCCAATACAAAGAATTAACAGAGAACATGCGCCAATCTACAGACCTCACCTACGCCAACATTTTTAAAAGTATTAGAGTTGGTGTACTATCTCAAGAAGCACAAACAATATTAAAAACCCTGCACATCCATGCACTTTATGGCGATAACCCATGTGCTACTGATGTTATGGAACAATTAACACAAAAAAATGTCAATTGTATGGCCTTAATGCCAACTCTTGCAAGCTGTTCCAAATTCAATGAAACAATGTTAAAAAAAGAAATGCAACCAATAATTGAAATTTGCTCCACAGACAAACTGGACGTACATGGTATTACACTACCTATGTGTCAACAAGCCACAAAAAGACTAAATACCTCAGAAAATTCAACCTCCAACACAGCTGGCTTGGAAAAAATATAAAAATTATCCTTAAACTGTAGAGTAATGCTTAAACGTAACCTGGACGTGGAGCAAGGACTAGTTAATGGAGCACTGGGTACAGTTGTTGGCTTTCAAACATACCCATGTGACAGCAACATTCAGTTTGTCAATATACTCTTTGACAAACTTTCAGAAGTAAAAAGGATAGGGTGCTCAACAGCTCGATTCCTTCTCTTCAAAGACATGTATGTACGTAGAGAACAATTTTCTCTAACTCTTGCATATGCAGTCACCATTCATAAATCCCAAGGTCTTACCCTAGACAAAGCATTGATAGATATTGGTAACACAGTCTTTAAAGAAGGCATGAGCTACGTAGCACTATCACGCTTACGTACACTTGAAGGTCTATTTCTAATCAACTTTGATGCAAGTAAAGTCAACGCTGATATTCCTTGCATTCTAGAATAGACTATGTTCACTATACACCCCCAATCTGTCAGACTTCTATGGCTCTTGAACCCATAGTGTAGCCGTAGAGTTTTCAGAATAATACCCTTCCCGAAAGAGTAATATACTAGAACAATCTAGGAAGGTTATTAAACAGAAGATGGACCTCAGTCTCGAGTTGGCGCGGAACCGGATGTGCAAGAAGACTCCGAGGCAAAACACCGGAAGGAAGTAAACCCCCTCCTTGCAGAAAGACACAAACAATCACTATGCAAAAAACAGACTACCCTTGAAACAAGAAACAAGATAACAGTCACCAACTAACCTGTGGAAAGCGTGAAACTACAGAGGAGCCAAGGTAATACTGGCAGTTCAATAGGAGATGATGACTGCAATATAAATTTTAACAAGCGACCATCGAGTGATAGGAAAAGAAAAGAACAATAGGTGCATAGAGCATAGTAGGCTTACCAATTTCAGAATGCGTGGAACTAACCGCAACTGTGCTGAAGAAGTAACAAGACCCTTTCCCGACGGCACAAGGACGCCTCCCCTGAGGTGGCGAGTCTCTAGTTCCAGGTGAGCCACCGGACCCAACGGCAGGATGTCGCCTTTCCTGAGGTGGCGAGTCTCTAGTCCCAGGTGCGCCACCGGACCCGACGGCACGAGGACGCCTATTGGAGGGGCCGTAGAGTGGATGACAACACAGAAGGGTCTTAAGTTCTGTTCCAAAGAAGAAGTCGTGCAATCCGTCGGTTAGCTCCTAAAACCAGAGAGCAACTGGATACTGTGGACAGAGGCTTGGCGGGCAGTGATCCATTCAGGCAGACAGATGGACGAAATCTGCAGGCAAAATGTCAGGCAAGGGCAAAAACAAGAGAAATCCGTGGAGAGAGCCGAAGTCTGGTAACCAATGAGCAATACAACCATTCAGGATACAAAAGCAATCCAGGCAACGAAGCGTAGGTTCAACAAGAATCAGGGAGTAACAAGGACAGACAAGGGCTAGGCAGAAAACAGTAGTCAGTAAAGCGTAATCCGTGGTCAAAATAGCAATAAACAATCGAGGCACAAAAACCGTAAAATGCTTAATCAGAAGCACCGCAACCCGTAAACCGGCGTCTTATGAGGCTGCTGCCACGTGACTTGATAGAGCGTGTCACGTGACCTGGAAATCCTGAACGCCGCACCAGTTTCCATGGCAGCCGGCCACGTTCCAGGAAACTGGTGCGTGCAGTAAGGAAAATCCTACGAGACATAGGAGCGGTCGAACGCCTTGCTTTCCACGACCGGAGACATAGAGTTCCTGGCCCCTTCTCGGATTCTTACGTGAGGAGGGAGGAGGAAAAGAGAGTAAAAGAAGCTAATACTTCATCATTCACAATAAGTAAAGAAGAACCTATTAGTCAAAGTAACTTAGGTACTTCTTCAGAAAGGCAAAATACACTCCGAAAAAATGACTTGGACACAGAACTACCTGGTCCATTCAATTTTTCAAATGTAACTGGTGTAAGTTGTTTCGCAAATGTAGCAATTAATATTCTATTTCAATTGCCACCTATTGTTGACAACATTTACTTACACAGTACAGACCAACTGTGTTTGCCAATGTTAGTCCTTCATAGAAATGCAAAAAAAAATCCTGACAACACGTATAGTGTTCACGGAATAAGACAAAAATTGGACTACTGTGCTGGAATGGTAAAATTCAATATAAACTCACAAGAAGATCCACAAGAATTATTGGAAAACAAAAACATACCTATAAATGAAATCTTCCAGATTCCATACATGTAGGAACATACCTGCACTCTCTGCAACAATGTTACACAAGAAGAGATCCCTAACGAGCACTTTGTGTATGTATCCATACCAAATTGTGAATCCATTCCATTTCAGCAACTTGTACAACATGCAAACCATGGCAGATTATGTACAAACTGCTATTCAGATAATCGCTCCTCCTTACTAATACAAACACATAGTAAATACTTAATACTAATGCTTCTATGTTACAATGCAGATGGTACCAAAAACAACTGCAAGCTGACTGGATTCACACATGGTCAAGTATCACTTGGTAGAAAAACCTTCACAACAATAGGTATAATCTACCACGCAGGAGCCACAACCAATGCAGGTCACTACACTGCATATATAAAAAAGAAATGTGGATGGTTCGAATGTAATGATAGTACCATTACTCTAAGGCAGAGATTACCAGCAGATCTCACAAACACTTATTTAATCTTCTTAAAACCGAAAATGAATAACTAATCTGTACTTAAACATTAACAAAGCTTCAATTAGAAAACTATAAACTGTTAGAATACACCAACAGGTATCCTAATACCCCAAGATTCTATACCAACCAAACAGATAAATCAATACCACTAAATTAAAAAATAAAAATAAATACAGTTAGAATGCACCATCAGGTATCTAACTGCTTCAGAAATCTGCAACAAAAATGTGGATTGTTACTCTAAAGCAGAGATTACCAGCAAATATTACAAACGCTTTTTAATCTTCTTAAAACCAAAATTTAATAACTAATCTGTACTTCAACATTAAAATAAATCAATGAAAAACTGTTAGAATACGCCAATAGGTATCTAACTAGCCCAAGATTGTATAACAACTAAAAATAGACAGTTAGAATAGGCCATCAGGTATGTAACTGCTTCAGAAATATGCAACAATCCAACAGATAGAACATTAACCAGAAACAAGAAGTAAACAGTGAAAGGAAACAAACAAATAGAATGTAGCAAAACAAAAAAGAGTTTTTTAATCCGACAAGGATTTTTTTTTCCCACAGACCCAATGATTTCAAAAACAAACACAGAAACTGAGCAAAATGCACAGTACACTTGTTTGTAAACCAAATATGAGAGTAAAAAAAAAAAAAGCTGAAATATCTATTATAAAATGTAGTAAGTCTTTATAGAATACATACACTAACATGCTCTTTTCTTTTATCACAGAACTTGAAAAAGAATACTTCCTCCAGGTACCAAACTCATATAAAAAATGTATTGAATGTCAACAAATCATGCAGTAAGTATAATTGAAACCATTTGAAAGATAATCAAATCTATAGGTATGATCTATGGCTGTGATATGGTGCAGTGGTTGTGGTCAGGACCTAGAGTACTGAGTATACAGCCTACAGCCTTCACCCATGCACCCTGCCACAACCACCACAACATATAACACCCATAGTAGCTCATAACTTCAGTACTTATAACTTTGGTCTTCGGTACAGTCTGGCCACAACTCCAAAACATATCACACCCATACATTACACCCATGTTTGATTCTATGGGTGTGATCTATGGGTGTGATATGCCGCCAGGGCCTAGAGTCTTGGGTGCATGGCCTTCGACCATGCACCCAATACTCTAGGCCCTGGCGGCAACCACGGCAGCATATCACACCCATAGATCACATCCATAGAATCAAACATTTTTAACTATGATCACACCCATAGAATCAAACATTTTTAACTAGGCCTGATGGCATTTTTAATGTCCGCTGACACCTTGGATGTCCTTAGAACAGTTTCTACTTGCCTGCAAACAATACGGACAAGTATAGTGTCCTTAGGACACCTCCATTTTCATTTATTTGCGGACATCACGAACACCACGTGTGTTCTTAGAACAGTTTCAACTTGCCTGCGAACAGTACGGGCAGGTATAGTGTCCTTAGGACACCTCCATTTTCATTTATTTGCAGACATCCCGGACACCGCGTGTGTTCTTAGAACAGTTTCAACTTGCCTGCGAACAATACGGACAGGTAAAGTGTCCTTAGGACACCCCCATTTTCATTTATTTGCGGACATCCCGGACACGGCGTGTGTTCTTAGAACAGTTTCAACTTGCCTGCGAACAGTACGGGCAGGTATAGTGTCCTTAGGACACCTCCATTTTCATTTATTTGCAGACATCCCGGACACCGCGTGTGTTCTTAGAACAGTTTCAACTTGCCTGCGAACAATACGGACAGGTAAAGTGTCCTTAGGACACCCCCATTTTCATTTATTTGCGGACATCCCGGACACGGCGTGTGTTCTTAGAACCGTTTCAACTTGCCTGCGAACAGTACGGACAGGTATAGTGTCCTTAGGACATTCCCATATGGAACGATTACGGACACCAAGGACAGCGCTACTGTCCGCGGACACAACGAACACAACATTGGTGCCTACCACCTAAATAGACACAATATTCGAACCATCTCTTACCCCCCCACCATCCCCAAACAGTCTTGCAGACCAAAACTGTATTTACCAACCATTTGACACCGAGCTGTCCGCGGATACAAGATGGCGGGCGTTTCCAAAAATCTGACGCATTTCACACTCTTCACCATCCAATCCACGAACACGTCCCTTGTCCGCGGACATGACGCAAGCCGATTAGCCAATCAGGACACTGTCCGCGGACCGAACAGGGAAGTGTGTCCATGGACCAGACATAGATATCACTAATTTTTGGTGACCTACTTTTTGGTCATTTTTAAAAGAACTACTGGATGGATTTTCACCAAATTTACAAAAGCACGCTTTCGAGACCAAGCCGCTGCTCCTGGTCCAAATTTGGTGAAAATCCGTCCAGCGGTTTGGGCTGTAGGCGTGAGCAAAGTTTTTTCCCCATTCAGTCTATGGAAAAAAAATTGGGACCCCCCCTATAACTTTGCCCCCCTGGACCAAACCTCACCAAACTTTGCACAAAAATTCAGAGTGGGCTATATACTTTTTTTTGCAAAGTTTGGTGAGGATTCGTCCAGGGAGCGTGAAGTTATAAACCACCCAAAAAGTGCTCTTCCTATGGGATTAGCAACTTAACCATAACTACACGGCCACTACCGTGGGCCGTGTAATATATATATATATATATATATATATATATATATATATATATATATATATATATGTGTGTGTGTTTGTATAGAATCTGGATGTTCCACGATGCATTTTAGCAAACTTGGACTCCGAAGAATAGAACGATTGAAAGTGTGGTGCAGTTGAATAAACAGCTGACGGTGAAGGAAGATTCGAGAAGGCTTGGCTGGCCCAGTGTCAAGAGTCGGGGCCGCCGAGAAACTGGTTATCTACTCGAGAAGATACAATGAACGTCAGAAGTGAGCCGAGCTCCTGTTCGAGGTGTAACGGAAAAACACTAAAAGTGCCAGGTTTTCTTCATTTAATAGTATTAAATGCAACAAAGGAGCTCAAAATGTGGTCTCTAGTCACATGGTCAGATGAAAATAGACTTTATGTTGAGCTACACTGAGACCAGAAGATAAGGCTATGTTCACACTCCCTTTTATTACCAGAAACAGGAGGCCACTGCAAGGCCAAGTTCAAAGACTTAATTGAATGGCAGGCCACAGGAGTGATGATGGATGTTGGTCTAATTGGCTGGGGAGGCATGACCAGGCCAACCCCCCAGCACCTGGGGTACCAGCTTGCAAGCTGCTATCGAGTGGAATATTCCAGAAGGGCACAAGCGTGCCAACCAATTGTAGAGGGCCACGTAGCAAGGAGCCCTATAGTTTGAGAAGCCAATAGAACGTTGTGTATTAGTATGAAACAGAAGATAACTTGGGGTGGCCTTACTTGTCCAACTGACCATAGAGATCCAATCACAATCCCCGCTCTCATAGAAAATATATTTAGATGTTCTCTTTAAGCCCATCACAAATCCTTGTAGGTTTTTCTTATTTTGCCACATAGTATGACATCAGTAATGACACATTTTTAGTATAAATTGTGCTTTTTATTAAATTCTTTCGAGAGAGAACTTGTTGAGTGAGCTGTGCAGCATCCGTTGTACTTCCTGTTTTAAAGACTTGCTATTAAAACAGTTGATGTTTGCCAACTTTTTGAGACGGTCTGATTATTGATTTATGAGTAAGATCTGCATCCTCATCTATCTCAGATACTGTTACCTCGTCTTAAAGGACCCTAATGGGTTCACTGGTGTCAGATATGATTACGGAATCAACTTTAAGAAAAAAGAGTTAAATGGATTGATCCGCAGGGTCAAGACAATTGTTGCCCTACCTTGGGGGGAAAAAACAAAACAGGTCAAAGCCGCCAGGTCAAGATATAAGATATGGTTATGGGGGTACAAATTCTCAGTAAATAGTGCCAGTTGGAAATTTATGAACCATGAAATGTTGGCATCTTATCCATAGCCATGGGGCTGGTAACATGGCTAAGGAAATCTCTGGCATCTGAGAGGAGCAATGGGGTTCCTTTATAAAGAATCTTTATTGGTTGGAAACTGAGATGTGTCCGTTCGACGGGATTAAGACTATGGGTCACAAATTGGCAAGTACACATATGGGGGGTTGATATGGTGGCCTGTATTGCTAAATCTAAGGCCTCTAAGGCCACGGCCCCCGATGGTCTCAGTAATATCCTACGGAAGAATAATCCAGAGATCTGGGCCCCACTACTTCATCTTTTATTTAGGCATATCTGTGACTCTGGGATAATACCTTCTTCTTGAGAAGCTCAAACTTGATCCCGGTTTTTAAGAAGGGCCCACGTGACATACCAGTAAACTACAGGTTAATGGCCATGATGGACTGTAGTTTAAAGTTATTCGCAACTATTTTATTGGATCTGTTATCTTCTTGAGTTACAGAGAAGTGTCTTCTGAACCTGCAGCAGACAGGATTTAGAAAGGGCTGCGGGACTACCGATTCAATCTGGGTCCTTCAGACCCTGATTTCTGATACTCAATCCTAACCTGGCACGGTCCTATACTTGTGTTTTGTTGATTATTCTGCCGCTTTTGATAGTGTGCTAAGATTCAAACTTGGGAAAAGCTGTAACGATGGGGTGTAGACACGTTGTTGCTATATCTCATCAAATTATTACACAGTGATACCCAGGTTAGGGTTAGGCTGTCGCAGGAGGGAGCCCTGTCAATTCCCTTTTTGACGAACAAAGGCCTAAAACAGTTTGCCCCCTCGCACCCTGGCTTTTGAATCTTGATGTATTGGATTTAGCCGCAGCATTGAAGTTGACTAAAAATCACCCCGCGTCATGGTAATGAGTCTGTCCCATGTTTGACACACACGGATGATATATGATTTTAAATTGCACAGCAGTAGGCTTGCAGCGCTCTTGGTGTGCTCTGCACGTGTTTGCTAGTGAGCATGGTCTTTCCACCTAATGCCATCAAAACTAGAACTATGACATGTGCCAAGGGTGCATATGGTGCTGCCTCATTTGTGTGGCACATGGGAGGGGTTAAGCTAGAGCAGATTACTGAATATAGGTACCTCAGTATTTATTTAAGAGCCGCCTCCTCCCTTTCATATCTAGAAGAGGGGATAATGAATAAAGCCTCGCAGAAGTGACTATCAATCAAACGGATTATCGACACGTATGGGGGCTGCTCTATTGAGGCAAAAATGATGGCCTACGGGACCTCAATTATTCTGGCATACTATATGCATTGGAAGTATTTCCGGAAAAAAAGGTGGTGGCATGGCTCCCTAGGTTGGAAGCGAATATCCTATGGTCACTGCTGAGCCTTCCTGGCAGGGTACTAGTAGAAGCAATAAAACTCGAATTAGGACTCCCATCTCTTCGCTTCTGTCGCTTCGGAAAGTGTTGGCCTGTAAATTCTGGGCCAAAATACATCATGGTTGCGTAAGAGAAGATACTATACTAAATGGGGAAATTAGCCACTCTAATGGGTTTTCTAAAAGTGTCTGGTATGGGGAGATGGTGAGGGGCCATATTTATCCAATCGGTATGTGGCTTGACTTCTGCTTATCTAAAATTGACAGGAAGTCAAGATACCACGATATGGATTTAGCACTGAGTCACTTGGCTAGATTGTGCAGGTTCGAGGCCTATTCACGTCAAGGTTTATTTATTGACCATCCAAAGTCTTACCTCATTAAACTTTGTTTTCCTGCCCTGATTACATTTATTATATCAGTTCACTTTTGTACTTTTCCGGTCTTAGAAAACACAGGTGTCTGGATGGGTTTACCTAGGGGAGAATGATTTTGTAGACTCTGTGGAATTTGTGAAGAGACGTCACGTCACATTCTCACCGGATGTGAGAATCACTTGCGGAGTGCCCCAGGGATCCTGCGTCTCGCCGACACTCTATAACATCTTCACCAAGCCACTCTTTGACGATCTTGATAATCTGGGTATCACCTACACTAACTATGCAGATGATACTCAGATTCTCTTACCACTTACTGGGGATTACGTCGAAGATCTGGCTCTGGTGAATAGAGTCTACAGCATCGTTCAGGCATGGATGGCCAACCATGGCCTATGCTTGAACGATGACAAAACAGAGCTCATCATCCTGGGCACGGCAGCCCGTATCTCCAAACTTAACCAAAACTACTCCGCCTTCATCATCGATGGCAACACTATCAAGGTCGCCAGAGAAGTAAAAACCCTAGGTTTTTACCTTGATGCGACACTATCTTTCACCAAACAGGTGAACTCACTGTCATCATCCACTGCCTATACATGCAAGTTAATACGAGCTGGGAAACCATTCCTTTCAGAGGACAGCTGTCTTATTCTAGCTAGAGCCCTCATTTTATCGAAACTAGATTATTGCAACGCCCTCTACATAGGGACTACCAAACAAATCATCCACAGAATCCAAGTGCTCCAAAACAATGCACTTAGAGCGGCCCTAAGTATCCCCAGAAGTACACACATTTCAGAAATAAGACGAAAACACAAATGGCTTTCCACCCAAGAAAAAATCAACCTTAAATCTGCGTCCCTTATCCACAAATGCCTAAACAACAAAGCTCCCCGATACCTCTCAGAACGCTTCAACAGGAAAAATCCAACGAGACTCACAAGGACAGCCAGCCCCAACTGCCTCCTAGTGCCCAGATTCAAACTAGCCACCATTGGAGGTTCCAGCTTCCCAGTTAAGGCAGCACAGTTATGGAATTCCCTACCCCTTGCACTCAGATCTGACCAAACCTTCAATAACTTTAGAAAGAACACCATAAAATGGCTTATTGAGAATGCGACATAGCGTATGTCACTTTATATGTAACGTCTTCTTATAATGTTTGTACTAACCTGCTTTTACTGTTTGATCGCCATAGATTTGACTGTTTAGCTACGCCTTATCTGCACTTGCACTTGTCCTACCCTGCAGATTCGAAATGTCCACTATGCCTGTAACCTGTAACGTTAACTAATCTGTAACCTGCAAACGTTAACTAAGCTGTAAACCTCCTTGTTCTCTTGCGCCCTGCTACCCTAGGGTCTGGTGCGCACAATAAATAAATAAACAAACAAACAAACAAACAAACATGTGTAGCACTTAAAGCAGAGTATGACAAGTCCTATTATAAATTTGCGCTTCATACTGCAGATCAATTTTGGAGCGTGATTTTTAGTGCAGAAACACAATAGTGTATGGTAAAAGGCGGCAAAAAGACTACCACTCTAAACGCCAAGCTTGTGTATTAGATTTATTTTAAATTATTAAATTGTATTGGAGAATACTACTATTTTAATTATTTTATAACCAGGGCATTTTTTGTATTTGAATGTAGTAATGAAATGTATTATATTTTTAATGTTTTGTGTGTTTTGACAATGTGCTGGTTATTGTTGTCGTTTAGTGCAAAAGGAGACTAATGTTAACAAATGCACTTAATAAAGGGAAATAAAACAAGTAGGCTTCAGTGAGATCTAGGGGAGGGTATATATGTTGAGCTGAGCATACCCACAATTCCTTACCATTAAACTCTATGACTTGACCTTAACCTCCCTGTCCCCATCTCACTTATCCTCCCATCGTAGTGTCCTGCCAAGGAACCTTCCTATTCTTGCTGTTTATGCACACTGGCCTTCATCACTCTTTCCTTCATGCCCTGCTTATCTTTTCTTTCCTTCCGCATCCTCCATCCCATTCACTTCCTCCAGTGTTATGGCTTCCATCCCACTCCTGGGCCCTAATATCCACCCTTTCACACCTCCTCATGGCCCTTGCCTCCTATAATGTCTGTGTCCTGTTGTATGTATGGTATCTCTTCCTCATGGACCAGATTGCCTTCAGATGTCACCGCCTCTGTCCTACCCTTAAATCTCAAACTCTCACCACCTCCTCTTGTCCGCTCTACTTCTTTTCTTTTACCACCTCCTCCTTCTACTTCCTTCCAGCTGCATCCTTGTGTCTTCTCATGCCTCCTGTTACCACCTCTTTTTTCTTCAGTGCTGCTACCTTGTTCTGTTCATTGTCACCTCCTGATGTTACCACCTCCTGCTTCACCTTCTTCACTCCCACCTCCTTCTGTCTGCTCAACCTCCTCATGTTACCCCACCTTCTCTCTTACCTTCTTCACTCCCACCTTCACCTTTTGTACACTCTCACATCCTGATGCTACCACCTCTTCCTTCTCATTCTTGGTCTCATCACCTTTTCCAACTATCCACTGATGCCCCCTCTTCAGTCTTCTATGTCTCTTCAGCGTCTGCATCTCCCTTCACTCTTCAGTCTCCAACCTTCTCCCGTCCCACAACCCACACTCAGTTACTGGGGCAGGCTGGATATATACTGTATCCCCACCCCCGGGTGCACCTTTCACTGAGGGTCTGCACCTCTGATTGGAATTTGAGTAAGGGCTGGGATTGGTCATCTTCCATGAGTGCACCTGGTGTTGCTTTGGGCTCAGGGGGTTGGACCAAGCCTAAAATTGCCCTGTCCGCTATCTCAGATTTTAGAGTCCCTTCTGTGATCCTCCCTAAGGCTATCTGCTCTGAGCTGAAGGTTGTGGTGTGTCCAGTGTGTGAATTAAGGTCCAAAAAGGCACCGATCAGGAACATAACAAGCACAAATTACTTGTAACATTGGGCAAGCAGGGAAAGTGATACATGTTGCCCCACAGTTGATTAAATCCAGGGGAACAATGATGCTGTACCATTGCTTTATGTGTCAGTTTCCCCAAATTCGGGAAAAGGTGGGCTTGACACTTTGTACCTGCCACAGTGCTCAATGCAGGTCCTACAGATCTTCAAATATGCTTCCTTTGATGCAACGAGGGAACTGGCAACAGTAGCAATGTGTGCACTACCTTTGCCATATGCACAAAAGGGTGTTTCCTTAAGAGGAAAGCATTTCTTTTCATTATTGGAGATGTGGGCCCGGCTAGGACAAGTTTTAGGCTCTTCCATTTGGATGGGATGGGTGACTGTTTTCATTAGCTTGCATCTAATTACAGAGATTTAGGGCTCTATGCTAGTTTGTCCTTATATACCAGTGGGGTGGGATCTCCAGGAGTGGCCTCTAGTGGGGCAATGTCAATTTTCTCGGCCATGTGCTGGGGACCAGGATAAGGTGACAAGGGTGTCCTCCCCATGCAACCCTTGTGCCCAACATTCACTGACTTTGGGTGGCACCCAGCCCCTTGAGTCACCACCTTGGTGGATCACAGAACCAGGCAGGGGGCGTTATCACAGGTACCCTATTTGTGCAAGTGTCCTCCTAAATATGAAATGATTTTCCATTTCATAGAATACTGGTACCTCCTCTGCCTCCCCCTTTCTCTTTGACAGTGGCCTGAAATGTCATCACATCCACTGCACTGCTGCCAGGCTCAATCTCCAAGACATCTAATAAATCTGTCCCCATCTCACCTTTCACTCTACCAAAACTCACATTGTCACCCTGGCCCTCAACAAGCAGGATTATTGATCCCGCTTCTGCACAGGACTTCCCTTTCACTTCTCTTAACAAGATGTTGAACTTCCTACCCCTACTCTACACAACATCCTTCCATACTCACCCACTTGTGCAAACTACCTTCACAAGGAGTGGCTACCGATGCACAATGTCTCCCGATTCAAATGTCCTTCTTCTATCCATCCTGATTGAATCTCTCTCCCGGTACTGTAGGCGAGGCATGGTATCACAAGTATGACACTGACAAAATGGATACAATTTTGAAAACCTTTATTGAAAATGTCGGGGTTTGGAGAAACTCCTATTCTGCCCTATAGCTAAAATGGGAGTGAGTAGTCTCGACCATCAATAATAAGTATTGCCGTACTAGTGGAGCCTGTCAAATCAAAATGGCCTATGCAAACAAAACATAATGCCTGCCCTATCTCTTACACAAAAAGTGTAAAAAGGAGAAAAATATGCAAAAGGGAAAATCAGTGTTCAAATGAAAATGTGGTCGCACCAGCTCTCCTCACGTTAGACCTCACGGAGTAAGGCTGTCCCTGTAGGCAGGATGACAAACTCTGGCTCGACTTCCAATACAATAAACAGTTCCAGAACGTGGATTGAGGCCAGTCTGTCCTTCCATGTGTAGAGGAGGAGTTACATGCCTCTTCAGGAAATCACGGCCCCATACCTCCTATATGTTGGAAGCCTGAGGCCATGCTTAACGCCAGCTGACCATACCATGACGACTATTCGAGAGAAATTACCCACAGAGAAAATCCTATTAAATGTATCCCCAAAGAGATGATAATCTGAGGGAGGAACTCCATGAAGGAATATGAAAGGAGCAAAAAGGAGCAGGTGACCTCACGAAAGACGAGTGTGACAGCTTGAGAATACTGGCTGAAGAAAATGTATGGATATTACAGAAACTCATGAAGTTAAGAATCAAGTAAACTTTCATATGCAAAAAGAAGATTGCATGTGTGCGAAGCACTGCAGAAAATGCAAGCCATTCAATAATTGTACAGATGCTGTAACGCAAGTAGACTAAGTCATCACAGAAGCTGGCTATATGTAGTGAATAGACTGCATGCGAAGCCGCCATTGTATAGAAACGGGACATTGATGTCATGAATTTAGTAAGCTCAGACCCATGGAGAAGAAAGGCTGAGAGCTGTGTCACAGCAAGAATAAGCTGAGATTGTGGAAATGAATGGCGAGGCTGTCTGGCCCAGTGTAAAAACTGAAGCAGCCAAGAGCGGTTATCTATTCTTGAAGGCTTCGAATGTGAGAAACTGAATCGTCCCTTGTTAAGGTGCGAAGAAAGAACACCAAGCGTGTCAAGGTT
Organism: Ambystoma mexicanum; assembly: GCF_040938575.1. Lineage (NCBI taxonomy): Eukaryota > Metazoa > Chordata > Amphibia > Caudata > Ambystomatidae > Ambystoma > Ambystoma mexicanum. The sequence continues at coordinate 189,748,392 of NC_090933.1, read as the reverse complement.
TATTCATTTAAGACATTTAAATGCTGCAAAATGGACCAAATCGTGGTCTCCTGTCACGTGAGCCAAGGATGGAAATAGAGTTGAGCTTGGAGTCCTAGAACAACAATAGTGCATGCTCCCACTCCCTTATATTCCCAGAGACAAGAATACTTTGCAAGGCCAAGTTCAAAGGCAATCTTCATGGCAGAAGGCATTGGTGATGAGAGATGTTGGGCTAATTGGGTGGGGAGGTAAAGTCAAGTCCACCTCCTGGCACCTGGGTCTGAGCTTACGTGCTACTAAGTGAACTGAATGTTCCAGACATGGCATGAGCGTGCCAACCAATTATAGAGGGGAATATAATGGAGGGCCTTATAGTTTGAAGACCAATGATATACCGTGTACTTAATAGTGTTGAGGATTTCATGTTTTGGATGTAGGCATAAGTTGTCCACCTGACAGTAGACAGCCAATCACAGAAAGTATACTTAGATGTTACCCTTGAATGTATCACAATCCCTCGTAGGTTTCTCTCATTTGCCATGTATTATGTCACATCTGACGTATTTTTTGTACAAAAAGATGTTTTTATGAGAAATTCACTGAGATCACAAGCGAACGTCCGTTGATGTCCGTTGGTAACTCCCTGTTTTAGATAATTGTTATTAAACAGACACTTTGCCATCTTCCTTAGTTGGTTTGATTATTTTGTGTTGGCGTTATTCTGCATCCCTATCCATTGCATGCACAATATCCAAAGGGCCATATGCTCACAGATTTACATTTCTTTTTTCTTGACTTCAAAATAATGTTTCAACCAAAAATTTCACAAAGGTCCCCCTCTGTTGGGCTCAGACCTTTCACCACACAGTTCTCATTGGTACCCCTCTGCCAGGCTCAGACCTCTTATGATAAATTGCAACACAAACTTGCCAAGAGGCTCCCTTCCCCAAGCTTATTTCACTTCGGGTCCCCCTCTCTCGGGCTCGGACCACTTTCAGGTGTCAAAGACTTTCATATGTGCGTGGTTTACTTTTTCAGACCACTGCAGGGCCACTTCAACTCACAGTTTATAGTTCCAATTTCACTCTCCCCTTCTCTGAGAGTTAACCCTCATTATTTCACTTTTGCTGTTATTTCGCTTTATTGCTTCTGACAATTTACTTTTAACTGAGACTTTCGAGCGGCTACTTCCTATCGCTGGACCACTCTGTTACTTAGTATCACTGATTTTTAGCTGTCTTTTACTTCAAAGCTCATTCACAGGTCTGCCTTTCCTCGCATCTCACTCACACATGTGCAGCCTTCATCTGTGATAAAATGTTGCTAGTTCAAACCTAAATACAAACCGATCTTTCAGGTCGCTGGCCAACTCACTGGCTGTGTGCGTCTTTTTCTTGGCTTTGCGATATCCAATTCACGAGTCAAGGTTAGTACTACAGACTTGCCCTCACTTCCCCAACTCTGGCCCAGTACGATGTGTGAAAGTTAATGTTGTTACTCTCGGTCACCGTCTTCCTTAGCCCAGTGTTTGTGTAAAAAGGGGGAGGGGTTGGGGCCTCGAAGCATCATAAAACATAGGATGGGTTGGATAAATAAATAAGGGGGAATACCGCATCTCACCATCGGCTATCGCACCCCCACTCCCCAAAGACCCCTCACCCAGGTGATTCTCCCGCACATGTCCACCCTCAGGAACTGGATCCAAAAGCGATGGCCGTGTCCTGGCCACCTGGACGAAAAGTTCTCAAGGACTGGCGGGTGAGACGCCCTTGGGTTTCTCACAGTCCTCACTCCTTACACTCCGAATTAAGCTCTCTCCATCCACCCTGTGCTGTCCCCAGCTTTCACTAGTTCACCCCCTGGCCCTCCCACCCTGGAACACCCTACCCCATCAAATTAAGCACATTCTAATTGTGGCTGGCTTTATAATTGTTAAGATGGTTTTCTAAACTCTGACCTGGTGGGCAGAAGTTTAAGAGGCCACCCTCGATTTAGTGAAACAGGGGAACCTTCTTGACAAGCCAGACCAATCTAGGTGTCTTGGCAGGCGGTCAAGACTAAGGGCCTCATTACGAGGAGGGCGGTAAGGGGTTAACCGCGCTGGTAAAGGTGCCAGAGCTGTTAACCCCTTACCGCCCTATTACGAGGTCTCCTCGCAGGACCCGGTAAGGATTCCTGGTAAAACCGCGAGGAGACCAGGATGCAAACAACGGGCCCGTTATTAACGGGCCCGTTGTTTGCATCTTCCCCATTCCCATTGAGCCCTATGGGGGCTGGAATGAGAATGGGGATGTGCCGGGTCTGGGTTCCCTGAATGGGGAAATACCGGGCCCTCCAAGGTCGGAATGGCCTGGTATTTCCCCATTCAGGGAATCCGGACCCGATATCCGGAAAGGGGGTAGCCATGCTGCAAAAAGTGGCATGGTTACCTCCTTCCTTGTAATGAGGCCCTAAGTCTCAGGAGGGGTGAGAGTGATTGGAAGCCCACAATGAGCACACACACCAACAAACCACAAATTACTCTTAGACAGGGGTATACTAATGCGACATAGGGGTAAAACACAGCCACAACCTGTTGAAAGAAGGGTTGGTTAACAAACACGGGGAGCATAAGAAAACTCTTCTGAGTTGTTTCCTAACTTTTGAGTCCAACCCTAAGAATTGGGGAGCGTTATGCTCAACAGTACAGTTGTGCGTAACAACACACGATCGCGTAGGCAGAACAAAAAGCGGATCTTCTTGGGAGAGCTCTAGCAAGTCAGGAAGGGGCTTCAGGCGATGAAGAATTGGTTCCCACTATTAGAGTAGCGTCTGCCCTTGGCAGCAGAGCAGTTTTCAAAAGTTGAGAATAGCTAGGGAGCGCATGCTAACCCAGCAAAAAGTGAATACCTTTTTAGGGGTATTCGTGCTTAAGAGATTGGTTGTGCCGGGGGCCACTGGTAAGTGATGGAAGTATTCAGCGACCCCCGGCAAAGTCTGCACCAAACCTTGCAAGTTTAGTCGAGGTCTCTAGTAGGTTTGAGTCCTGCAGTTTTGTGGCGCTACAGCTCTCAGCGGCTGTGGGATAGAACGATCGTCTGTGATGGGACAGTTGCCCTTTCTCAGCTTCCGAAGGAGATACAAATAAAATTCCAGTGCAACAGGCTTCAGGGCACAGGAGAGCAGGTCAGCAAGACACCTACAGTGACTGTCACCAACAAGTAGTGACGCGGGAATCACAGATGTGTGCAGTGTTACACACTCTCCTAAATTGGGACCTAGAGGAGCTAGGCCTGTGAAATTTGGCAGAAGATGGCATGGGACGGCAAGCAAATGAGGTCCCAAGTATTGGGCTTCAACCCAAGACAGCAGCGATTCTGGGGGATACCCTGAGGTAGAGCTGGACAGTTCACTGGATGGCCCAGGAACACTTCCGAAGGGGCTCGTTTGGCAGGTAAGCAGGGTCGCTGAGAGTAGTTGTTCCCACTACTCCAAAGGGGCGAAGCACAGAAGCAGGTCTTGTTGATCGATGAAGAATACAGGAATCTGACAGGACAGCAGAGGGTGAAGGGTGACAAAACCTTCAGTTTCTTCATACAGGATACTTTGCTCCTTCTGTAGTTTGGGGAGAACTCAGGTGATCGACCTGGAATGGATGAAGAGCCCCCTCTCTTATCCAAGATTAGCTTCAAGCCAAAATCGAGGACTTCCAATTGAAGATCTGCTCTCATGCAGGCTTCCCAGTCGAGGACCAATCACGGTCCACAGTGGTCCCGGTCTTCAAGCGCTCCAGATATCCTGGCACCAGTAGTATGGATTGGGATCAGACAGTCCCAACCCGCTTCCTGTGCACACACGGGAATCCAGCTTCACGGGAAGCTAGATGCCCAAATAAGGAAAACCCGGGTTACTCGTCCTGGGTGAAGGCAAGGGACAAAATGGCCATGGGACAAAACAAAAGACTTTGTGGCTCTGCCATTTTCGGACCTGGCCACAGTCTTGAACCAAACGCGGAAAACGTGATGTGATTCACTAAAAAGAAGTACAACACTTATAAAAACTAACTGCTGCCACCAGTTCATCCCAGGCACACTCGTACAATCACCAAAACATCTATTGAGGGTGTCTACGGCCATAAAAAAAAAGGACCCCAGTGCATGGTACTGGAAGGTACATTGTGCACTTTTAAAAAGTTACCAAGAAATGACAACATAGTCGAAAACTAAGGGAAACATAGTTTCCCAGTACTGACAGGCTGAAGGACGTATACGTTTCTACGTAACAAGTGACCAAAAGCCCAGGGGAGCGCAGCTGAAGGCTGTGCTCCACTGGCAAAAGGCAGGATAGGAAAGCCAAACAAAAGCAAAAAGTTTTGGGGCTCCACAAATGGAGGGAAGATTACGCATTGATGAAATCTTTCCTAACAATAATCACCCTTAAAACATCACATTGTCTCCCAGGAGGGAGCCCCCAAGCCTTGCATATTTGATAAGACACCCCCATACCATAGGTTATAAGGATATTGCAAGTCACCAAGGAATTTCGTGACCAAATAGAGGACGAGGCTGAGTTCCTTTATAAGGACACGGAATTCCAAGGTGACTTGCAGTATCCTTTTATTCCTTAAAATCCATGTACGCACACTGCCTTGAATGCCTCGTCTCTTGCTTAATAGAATGTAAGAGATCTTCCATTTGCTGATCCATAGAACCAATATAGAATCGGTCTTGAGTAAAAAGAAAGCAGATCTGCAGCTCCTAATGTGTTGCAGAAAAATAGATCTAGCAGTTTAATAAAAATGTTTTGGAAAACACGTTCATTCTGTAAGTAATAACGTGCAGATTCTTGATCACATGAGTTACACTCCAGCAGTTCACAAATTAAACTTTCTACCACAAACAGTTCCTTGTCAATTACGGACTTCAATGTGTCACAGGAAACCACTAACAAGCAAGGCATTTGACAAGCTTGTTGCTGTTGTAAGTGCTGCAGTAACAGCTGAAATGATTGCGGCTGGCTCAAGCGGGAGGCATTATGATGTCATAATAACTAATTACAGAGAGGTTGTGATGTCATTTCCTTGTAACAGGTCAGTTGTGATGTCACAACTAGCCTGTAATGAGAGTATTATTGCCAAACTTGTATGCAAGTATTGCAGGATGACATGTACTATACTGCTATTATCACCTCCCTTAATTGAATAATCGAATGATGGTTTACCTAAATATGAGGATGTAAATACTGAAGATGTACTTAAAGTCTGTCATGTGAAGTCTGTCCCTATTTACTGTTGTAGCTCCTACCCCATCGTCACCTGGTTTACGTGTATAGACGTATTGTGACATTGTAGAAGTTTGCAAAATACCCACCAGTTGGACTTCTCTTGCCATCAACATGCTCTTTGTACAGTGTATTTCTTTTTGGCTGAATATTTTTCATACTCAATAAAGAATCCCAGCTGTATAAAATACATGTGTGCATTGTCATTTCTGTTCATCGTATGTATCTTTAAACTTGCATTATACTAGTCCCGCAGGGTGCGCGTCTTGGAAGCAAGACTACACGAAGCAACAACAGGTTCGATCCCCGGGTCCGCGCTTAGTAAAACCTCTGGGTGTTTAAGCGCGTTATAAATACGTAACTAAGACAAAAAAAAACACAATGACGCAACTAAGAAAAACAAACAATTCCTGTAACAGCGCCTCGATGCCTGCGGGCTGTGTGAGCGCTTTATAAATGTAAAATTTAAAAAAAAAATAGTAAAATACGTCGATGCGGTCCTCTATGCAAGGTCTGCTTCAGTTGCGAGGGTCGACAGATATTTTGATTACAGCTTCCCTTCAGCACTAGTCAGTGCAGGCAATGATGAGGTGTTGTGGGAGTCGTAGTCCAAACCAGCTGGAAAGACACAGGTTACCCACTTATAAATAGAAGGGTGTGGGAAAGAGCTTGGCAGTGAGGCACGTTCTGGGCGCACATGTATAATTCCAGTCCTGGCATTGTCACCAAGAGAGAAACACTAATAATGACTAATTGTATTTCTTGCAGGTGGCAAAGGTGCTATGGTGGTACTACTTTTCCAAAGTCATTGAATTCATGGACACACTTTTTTTCGTTTTCCGGAAGAAAAACAGCCAAATCACATTCCTTCACGTCTATCACCATGCCACAATGTTTAACATCTGGTGGTGTGTTATGAACTGGATACCTTGTGGTCAAAGTGAGTATTGCATAATTTATGTTAAAAAAACGATGGCCCTGTATTCCAAATGTTTAGACTTTTTTTTGCATACATAGTTTTATTTATTTTGAATTAAGCCATCATTTTACCGTGGTACTTCGGCACTGAAAGCTAATTTCATTCTTATCGTCTTTCCTTTTTTGCACATTTTCAGTCTTGCTGATGCCAGGCCTTTCTTACTAATATATTTGTGTACATGGGAAATATTCATGCATCCAAATGATAAGGGTATGTAACCATAATCATCTGGTATTGTCATGTTAATTGAATGTACACGTTGCCGCGAGTTCCACATCCTACAAGGACTCTTTGCATGGTCTTAGTCGAATAACACAGAGGCGCTTATGTTGCTCATTGTGTGTCATAGGTTAAAGGCGTAAAAGCCTTGTGCAAGGCTTTTACGCATTTTGTATATGTTACACAACATTTTCAATCATTTGTATTGCGGAGAGGAGGGGCAGCAGCTTTCTTTTCTACCTCCTCCCTTTCTCTCTGATCATACAAATGCTGGGGATTCCTATGGAGCGCGCCAGCTTTATGTGCCAGCATAAAGCCGACGGACTCCATAGGTATGCATTGTGCTTGCATGGCAGGCTGTGTGTACAATTAAACGCTGCCTAACATGCACGTTTAATTGTAAACACTGCCTGCCATGTGATCATGGCCGGAAGCATTTACGAAAGAGGGGGACGTGACCAAGGTCCATGCTGTGAGTATGTGTTGGCTGTATGCTCCTGCCTTAAACATTCACTTATACGGTGGTATACGGTTGGAAACTTGGTGTGCACCGACAAATAACTGCCGGGGAGCAAGAGCGTTGTCTTCAAAACCTCTTTCGGCATAAACGGGACACCCGAGAGGCCACACGGAGATCCGGAGTGCAGGGGCGTGAGCAAACAAGATGTAAATGTATCCGCCGCCCGTTGCGGGCTGAAAAATTGGGAGCTGGGGGCTGCCAGAGAAGGTGAGTGGAGCAGTCATTCCCGGTGGTGAGAAAGAGCTGGCCGCGACCTGCGTGGAGACTCACACGAGCACTCGATCAGCACCGCAGGGGGGCGGGTGATCCGTGCAGCCAGCGAGGAGGACGAGGGAGGCGACCCTGAGAAGCTACGGCTGCTGGCCCTGGTATGAAGGGGCGAGACCTGTGCAGGCAGCGCCCACTGCTGCTATTCTGTGGGTGAGGGCCCCCCTCCCTGAATAACAAGAGGATGCCTGGTCTTCCTGGTAGATCCTTTTTGACTGGACAAAAGGGTCGGGAAAGGCCTGTGAATTAAACGGGGCTCCTGAAATTCGAAGACATTTTTATTACACCGGCTACGTAACTGTGGAAGTGGGTGTGATTGTATAGGCAGGTTTTCCGCACTGCCAAAAGGGGTGTACTTGGGAGCACCTGACATCCCACACAGTCGGCTCGAAATAGCAGTGCCCTTGGATGTACGGAGAGCCTACGGACACTGCATAGTCACGTCCCCGGAAGCTTGGGGCGTATTCCCCAGGACCCACACCACTGGTAAGAGGCGAAATTGCAGTGGAATTGCAGTGGAGTAGCTGGAGAAATAGGGTGGGGAGTGGGCTGACCACAGAAAGCAGATATCCCAGTGCTGGGTGGCATTCTGGGAGCCCATAAAATGCCACCCACCAAACAAAAAGGCAGTAATAAGCCTAACGTTGTGGTCTCTTTCGCTGCCCAGTGCAGTTGCTCTGACTCCATGGAAAGCAAGAGAGGTGAATCACCTCGGCCCCAGTCACAGTTGCCTCAGTCGGATCCTAACAGAATGCCAAAATATTGGAAGACATTGCTGCCCTGCGGTCCCCCATGGAATGCAAGATAGATGAAGTTAAGGTGGACGGCCACCTTTTGAGACAAGACGTAAGATTGCTTGCGGAGAGGGCCACTACGACAGAGTCGCTTCTACAAGAAACCGCATCTTCCTCTGCAGAATTAATGCTAAGAATGAAAGCTCTGGAAACTAAAAACGCTATATTGGAAAATACAGAGGGGCGATCATGCCAAAACAATGTTGGAGCGCTCGGAATACCGGAGGAGAGTGGGGGAAATGCCCCCACAACATACCTCGAAAACCTAATACTGCAGGAAGTGGGCCCTGGAAAGCTGTCTCAGGGATTCATGATTGAAAGGGCCCATCGATCGCTACAAAAAAGACCCACTCTGGGTTTCACCTCAAGACCGATTATAGCAAGAGTCCTTCATATCAGGGACCGAGAAGTAATACTGCAGCACTCTAGGGAAGGTGGTGCACTGCAGAGGGGGAACATTAAGATCGCAATATACTCGTAATATACCCCTTTGGTTCAAAGGAAACGCAACACTTTTGTCCCCACGAAAGAACGTCTCCGCTGACTGGGACTGAAATACATACTTATTTACCCGGCAAGGCTGAAATTGATATGCAATAGAAAGACACACATGTTTGAGACACCTGAAGCTGTTAACATGTGGATGGACAATAATGCAACGCAAGACAAGCGCAAGGGGACCCTGGAGGAAGGCAACGGATAGAAGTGTAATATCGACAGCACTTTGAATAATATGGTTACACATCGCGCACACCTACTGGTAGAATAATCTGCCTGAGACAGCTGTTTTATGGCAGGGACACGTTGCCGCTGCCCAGGACGAGGACTAACTGGCACCCCCAAGCAGGAGATTTTCCACCAGTACCATTTCTTCGGTACAATTGCCTATGCCAAAGTGGCCTCACGGCTATGAGCGTATGGGTTCGCCTGTGCAGCTGGTAGCTGTTGGGCACTGTTACGGTCTCAGATTCAGAGACACACTGTTAAGCTTGCACCTTTTTTGGTTAATTAGGTTAGAAAGAGCCATGTCCTTTAGGCAACTGTGGGATGTGTGGGGGGTTGGGTGATTTTTTGTTTTCTTTTTGCCAGCGATGCACGAGGGGGGGAATGGAGATATCAAGCATGAATGGCATTGATTAAGATTGTGACATCGAATGTGAGGAACCTGGGGACACATATGCGTAGGAATCGAATGAAGTCCTTCCTGAGCAGGAAAAAGATGACAATTGCACTGCTGCAGGAGACACACCTTCTGCCGGAAAGCCAGGACTCACTGACGGCTAGATGGGGTGGCAGGGGCTATGGATCCACTTATTCCAGATTTGCCAGAGGGGAGCCGGTATGGCTAGATGCACAAGTCCCCTTCTGGCCTAGAAGCAGCACAATAAATAGTGAGGGAAGGTATGTGATAGTACATGGGCCGCCAGGAGGTGTGTATAATGAATACATACAGCTCCAGTCATTCAGCGCCTGCTTTTCTTGGATCATTGAGAACAATACTAGCACATTTAAGGGGGCCCTTTTCATCTGGGGTGGAGATTTCAATTGTGTGAGGGACCCGGCCCTCAACAGATCTGGCTCATTGCGTCTCATGTCGATATCAGCGGCATTGGCCCTGAACACAATGATGACTGAATTTGCATTGGCAGACGTCTGGAGGGAACAGAATGATGATGTGAGAGGGTATTCCTATTCGGCCCCACACAAACTTTACACTCGCATAGACTATATGCTGGTGGGTACTGAACATTTGTCTGATTTTACGGGCGCAGTGTATATGGGACGCACCATCTCTGACCACTGCCCACTAGTAGTGATTTGGACCCTCCGGCCCCTAATCCCAACATGGCGACTGTCTGCGGAATTGGTTCTAGATGAGGTGTTCAAGGATCAAATAGACAGATTCTTGAAGGTAAATCTTGGTAGCATGGACAGATGGAACACAATATGGGAAACCTTGAAGGTGATTATGAGAGGAGAGGCAATGTTGGGTGCTGGGGGGAACCGGAAAGCAGTAAGGGAGGAATTCGAGCAATCAGAGAACACAATCTGTCTTATAGAGGCGATTTCAGTTAAATCACTAAATCATGAAAGGGAGGTTTATTCCTTACATCATGAATGTGAGGAAACGGGGTATAGGCTCGGGCAGTTTAATCACACCGTTCACATAATGCGTGTGCATACAGAAGGAGATAAGCCGGGGAGAATGCTGTCATAGTTAAGCAAATCTGAACAGACCCAGAAACAAATAACACAGGTCAGAGAAGAATGTGAGTAACTCTGGAGGTCACACAATGAAATAAATAGTGCCTTTAGCATCTACTATGGGAACCTATATAGCCACAGGGCACTTGTGAACCGCGGGGACCTACAGGAGGCCCTTTCTTAGATCAGACTACGACGACTCACAGAGGAGCAGGCTGCTGCTCTGGATTTACTGCTGACAGTTCTGGAAATAGGTGAAATGATCAGATCTCTCCCCACTGAGGAAACGCCAGACTTGGATGGGTGCCCGTCTGAATTTGGTAAAACCTTTATAACCACTGTTACCTGTGTACTGCTGAAGACATATGAGGAGGCTTATGAGAAGGGCAGGCTTCCTGCTAGCAGGAGAAAAGCAATGGTAGTTCCCATACTTAAGACAGGGAAACCTGACGAGCTATGCAACTCACATCGCCCTTTGTCAATGCTGAACCAGGACTCCAAGATATTAACAGTACTGCTAACAAGTAGACTTAGTAAGGTGATCACTAAACTTATACACAGGGACTAGATAGGGTTTGTCCCTGGACGCAACACCACTATGAATCTGTGATAGCTCCAACATATTATAGATCAGACCAGCTCTATTGAACTCTCCTTGGCAGTGGTGTCATTGGACGCCACCAAAGCCTTTGAATGTGTCTACTGGGAGTGGATGTTGGCAGCAATGGAACAATTTGGTATTGCACAGGGTTTCATTAAGTGGGTGCAGGTGTTATACGCGCAACCAGTGGCCAGGGTGAAGACAGGAAATGGGTTTCCTAGGCCTGGGAAGTGCAGCAGGGCACCCAACAAGGGCGTCTGCTGTCACCCATGCTATATATCGTAGCGCTTGAGACCCCGGCTGTGTACTTAAGACAAGAACTATTGGAGTCGGGGTGGGGTGGGTGGGATGACCCACCTAATTTCTTTGTACGCAGACAATGTTCTTCTATATGTAAATGAGCCAGAGCATAGCCTGCCCATATTACTAGAAGTATTGGATAACTTCACCAAACTCACAGGTATATCCTTTAACAGATAGAAGTCGTGATTATTCTCACTGGCTGGATTTTGATATGTGAAATGATATGATGTGGGATTTGTAACGCGCCTGTACACAAGTGTTTCTAGGTGCGACGATTGAGAAGCTATGACCCTAGAGATTTACCGGAACTTGGGCTACAGTGGGAACGCAACACTTTCCGATACCTCTGGAAACATATAGCGCACACTCCAGAGAAAATGCATGCAATAAATATGGTGAGGACTTTGGAGGGGATAAAAGGATCCATGGGATTCTGGGGGAAACTGCCAGTCTCCTTAATGGGGAGGATTGCCTTTGTTTAGATGATCGCACTGCCTAGGTTGCTCTACCATTTTTCTAATGTGCATCATTATATAGCAGTGTTGTTTTTTTCACAGACTGGATTCGCTGCTCAGGGAATTCTTGTGGGGTAGTGGCAGGCAGAAAATAGCACTGAAGACGTTATGCATGCTGTATGGGGACATGCAGGTGCACGCTTCAAGGCATACTTCCTGGCTGCACAACTACAATATGTGACGTACTGGCTGTCCGATGAAGTCACAGCTGAGACAGACCTACTGCAGACGCTGATTAGACCGGTTTTATTGAAAGAAGCCCTCTGGATGAATGGACAGTTGATGAAAGGCAGGATGCTCATCATACAAGCGGGGAGGAAGGTCTGGAAGAGGGCTATGAGAATATTAAAGACACATAACTCATACTCCCCGCAAGACCCTATGGCACCAGATATCTGCAAGGGCGCTGAAGAGCGGACGGTGGCTAGGAAATGGGAGGAATTTGGTCTTAGTGTATGAGGGAACATGTACAACGGGGGAAATTATAGAGAATTTATGGAGTTTCTCCACACTTAGGGACTACCCAAAGGTCAGTTCTTGTGGTACCGCAGGCTGACAGCGATAGCAAAAAAGAAATGGCCGGTATGAGCCGGGATCCAGACTTGTGCCCACTGTTGCAATTGCTATATGATCTGTAAGACAGTTGGCGCCCTGTATCCAGGATATATAATTGCATGCTGGAACTGATGAGCGCACAAAAGGATGGTCTAAAAGAGAAATGGGAAAAAGATTTGGGTGGGGAAGTGAGTGTTAACTAATGGAATAATACATTGCTTTTTACAAAAAAGGTCTCCCGCAATGCACGATTCCATCTTTCATAAAAGAATGCATTGTATACAACATACATGACTCCATCCCGAAATTTCCGCATTCGACCCAACTAGGACCTCTGATTTCCCGTGGTGTGGTGAGGAGGAGGCGGATACCATATACATGTACAATCCTTTTGGCGCAAGATCAAAGCGGCATGCAGTAGGGCGGGAATAACACGTTTCAGGTGGGTGCGCTGTGGACGTACCCCAGACCCAAAAAATCCAGACATGCTATAAAATTCACTGAGATGTCATGCATACTGGACAATAGGGTACCTCAATGTATAGTATGGTAAAATGACTTTTGGAGATGGAGCACATCTGAAACCACAGCTTGGTGCAGAGCCCTGAAAGCAAATGTATTGGAACCCACAGAAAACATCACAGCATGGTGTTAGGGAGACTTCTCCAGAATGGCTAATTTCCCTTACCTACTGAGTCCCTCAGCAGCTTTGCTGGATTTCTAGGATTTATTTTTCACCTGGTAAGTGTGCAAGCCTTTTTTTCCACTCTTACATGTGTTTTGCTGTGTGTGGTTAACATTTTTTTCTGTTCGTAGACTGTGGAGCCTCACCTACTCCATAGACATCATCTTTTTACTGTGTGTTGCACAGCACCTTCAGTGCAGTGACACAGGGTTGTCTTTTTCAGACTTCCCAACTGAAACTCCATTTTCTGGGACTGACTACTGTCTCCAGAACAGGTAAAGTTGCCATTGACTTTATTAGTCTTTTTAAACTCACAGACCCAGTACAAACTATCTTACATAGAGTTCTGGAAAGGGTTAATATTTATCCCTTTTTGTCTGTTTCTCATGGAACATTGTTTACTCTGCGTGCCAAACCAGGTTTGATTCCTTTGTTCGCCAACCTTTGGTGGGCTTCTGCACAGAAGCTCTCCTTACGCGCCTGAATGTCTGAGGGGGACAGGATGTGAGGGAGGGGTTTGAGACTCCCTGCACAGGGTTTCCTTGCAGACCCATGTCGCACTCTGGTATGATTGGCTGTGGTGACTTTCCCGGCAGGACAGCCACCCTGATGTGTGATTGACATCCAGGCTGTGTGAATGGGGGAAAACTGCATAAAAAGCAGGTCTCTGGGACTGAGAAGGCAGAGTCGCCACTGGACCGAGAGCACCGAAGAGAAGCTGACAGAAGATGACCTCTAGCATGACTGAACTTCCTGGTGAAGCCCTGCGGCGGGTTCGAATCGCCAAACTTCGACGACAGGGAAGATCTGCAAGGAATCTTCTCCCCTTGAGCTGGTGGGAACAACCAGTTCACCAAACTGCAAGCCATGCCGCCCTCCTCTGGCCGAATTTGCTGTGGACAGCTATAGTGAACCGGTTAGCCAGGAGGAATGGACCCTGCTTGGGTTTTAAGGAGCGTACCTTTTATTTGTCGCTCTGCTCTGCTGCCGATTTCTTCCCTGTGCAGTGCAGGACCCTCCAGTCTTCCTCCTTCTTGTTAGCCTGACAGTCGCTTCAGGAACTGTGAGCCTGCAGGACCTGCCAGGAACGTCTGCCTCAGCTACAGCATTCTTCTGCTCTAAAGGTACTGTGCTAACCCGGTTGTTCGTTTCATCCAGCCGCGGTGAAAGTGTGTGAAATCTTTAGCCAATCCGAGAGCTTGTCCTTCCCTAGTCTTTAAAGTAACTTTTTGTCCGACCAACTTCGTTCTGAACTCTTAGCAAAGACTTAACCGCAAACTACCCTGAACTTTGTGATCCTCTGCAAAGACTTTGGTCCATTGACTTTGGCCCTGGCCTCTAGATTTTATTTTCTCGCTGTAGTTCCTTTTTCTAGATTGCCCTGCTTACTTATTTGTTGGTGCTGCTCAACTTCTGTCTAACTTTGTCTTTCCCTCCCTTTTAAATTACTGGAGTGCCATTTTGCTCACACTTCATTTTGAGCCTAACTTGTCCAGAATCTATTGGGTGTGGTGTGGTGTATTAGAATTGTGATATTTCAACTGCTTGATGATAGTGAAATGTTTAATAACTGATGTGTAAATAAATGTATATTCTTTTACTCAGAAACCCTAAGTCAGTGTTTGTTTGAACCATAGTCATTGCTGTCCTTTGTGTAACTTCTGATACTGCTCCCTTTACTCTTGAGATAAGTCTGGTTGCTCAGCCATCGCTACCACTTTACTGTGTAGTACAGACCCCAGTGACTCTCTGTACGATTGCTATGGATAATCTGTCTCAACAAATGTGTTCCTCCTTCCACTTCTCCCAGAGAATGAGCAGACTGCTGTCTTACTTTATGACTGCCGCTGTCCCTGTGCCTCCAGGGGACTTCACATCTTCCTCTTGTCTTTTGTCCAGCTCCTTTTTCCCTCCTCCAAACAATATGGTCTTTAGTCCCTGCCAGTTCTCACCTGCCTCTAATCAGACGTTCTGCCTCTCGCTCGCTCTCTTACTGTCTCTTGTGCAGTCTCTATCTTTTACGGTCTTTTTCTTCACCTACTATTCTCTCCATTGCTCTTTCTGATCCTTCTGATGGTCACTTCTTCCAACCACCTCCGTGTTCTCCCCTCCTCCTTGATGTTCTTCTCCCTCAACCTCTTCTGTACTTTCCAGTCCTCCTGCACCCTCAGCTCCCTACACCTTGCACTCGTCCTGCACCTTCATCTCTCTCTGCCACTCCACCGCCTCCTGACCCTGCACCTCCACCGCCTCCTGCTCCTTCGGCTCCCTCTGTACCTCCAGGTCACTCACTGCACTTCTACTTCTCCACTGCTCACCACTCAGCTACTCCAAACACTGTCACTCTCTGTGTCCCTGCTCAGTTTGTTTGGGGCTTAGTTCCCTCCCCCTGGCCTGGGCTTCTGCCTTCACTGGCATGTGTGTCTGGTAATCATTTATGTCTTAGAGTCTGTTACACTATAAACTTTGAGGCACTCAGGTGTTTTTACTAAGTCTCTTGCTGGACACCTGGCTATATGGGCTGTGCCTTTAGTAGGCGGATAGCCATCTTGGAACTCTCATTCCCACATACGTGCGGGGACACGGACATGTGACGTTTACAAAAGGGGCATTGCCAGGATTGGCAACTCCCCTGTGTCCTGCTGGCTAGCTGCTGTGCCCACAGGAGACATGTCATGCTAGGGACTCTGGTAAAAAAAAGACTCCCTTCTGTGGAAACATGATTTGCAGAGTTCCATAAAGAATCGGGCTGTGGCGGTTAACACTGCTTCTTGCAAAATATTATTTAAAGGGCAAGTATCGGAAGTAGATTTAATGGGTATCTGGTGAATCCATCAATGGACTTTCCACTGAAATACTTTCCATCGAGGGATTTGCATCGAAAAAATATGCATCGAATGCATGTTTTTAAAGGGTAAACATGTTTTGGGGGGTTTAAAGGCTAAAACACAGGGGGTAGTTGGGGGACCCCCCATTAAAAAAAAATATTTAAGATGCACATTTTTGCAATGCAAAATTTTCGATGGAATGGACCCTCGGTGGAAAATATTCGATGCAAAGACCATAAACCGATGTAATGTGGTGGTCACCTGCCGTGGGCCCCCAGTGCTTTGGCAGGGATCTGGGGGATCATTCCCATATCCCCGCCGGGCCCTACATCAAGTAGCAGGTAGTGGGGCAGGTCCCCCTGAGTCACCCGGGCCTACACAGCCTATGGTATAGTCAATGGACATCATCACAGGGTAGTGACCAAACTCAAGGATCTGAAAAGATGTCTCTGACCTCACAGAAAAGCTACTTGCATACATGTTATGCTCTTTTTCTATTAAAAGCATTGCTTTAGATAAATATCGCAGGCTTATCAATGTTTAATGTTCCAAAGAAAACTAAGTACATTACTGCAGGTTTATGGTGGCCTTCCCTAATAGTGAGACTGAGTTATGATGCCAGTAAGCTAGTACAGAGCATTATGTACTCACTGCTGTGATCTATGTACGGTCTGCAGGTAATAAGGATAGTATATCGAAATATTCTATGTAAAGCACTTTGGTGAAAGTGCTATATAAACAAGTTATTATTATAAAACTGTAGACAAGAACGTTACACATTGCCTTTGATCCGGTGGCCATTTTTAACCTACTTGTGATTTTGTGAGGTTGAAGTTCTCTTCCCAGTTGTGAGTGAGGTGACTAAACATAGGCAAGGGGAATTTGGGGCCAACCAAGAACGATTTTATTGGGAAGGGTAGAGGTCAGGGATCCACTTCCCGAGAAGCTCCAGCTGCCCATCAGTATTACCTGATAGGCTGCTCTAGCAGTCCTGCATTACTTACTATATATGGCCACTTCCACCAGCTCTGCCTGCTCCAGGAGGCTTCTTCCATGCGCACTATGCTCGGCTGCACGCCAGCTCTCGACATGCTGACTTCTTCCTGCGGGGTGAAGTGGACACCACGTTGCTCCCCGCTGTGCGACCTCACTTGCGAGCATGCCAGCTCCTGATACACTAACTGATCTACATGCTGCTAAGTACAGGCCCTGGGAACTTGCCTCCTGTCATCCTGAGTGGTTCTGAGTGGTTGTTGAATGTTACATGTGATTTTATTGAATGATAAAACAAAGAATTCATTTTGAACTTAAGAAATATCAAAAATATAACAATATGCTGTTTCCCTTTTCACCCCATACCTATCTACAAAACCTCTCTGTAGTTCCCCCACTCCCCCTTTCCTATTTGCAACCTCTCCGTAACCCTCTTCCGCCATTGCCTGTCTAATGGTGGCCTGTTTCTGCTAAAATCATGGAACCTGTGCTATCCAAAAAGGGAGGGTCATACTCCATTCGGCTTCCGTGGTTGAGGAGGGAGTGTGGATCTAACCCACTCCCGCCTGGGTGCTGACACTGTTCCTTGAACTGCTAGTGGAAGAGAAGAGGTTTTAAGCAGGCTATGAATGAGAAGTGTGCGCTGCTTTTTAGCAAATCCGCTGCAATGCTACGCTGCTAAGGCCCCGGTCCCCAGCGCCGGACCACACATGTCGGGTAAGGCCACATGGCGATTGCTGCGGCTTACTTCCTGAGCTTTTCTGGACTCCTGAAGGGTCTCTTTGTGATCCCATTACTAATGTTACTTCCTTTCCTTGTGGGGTCTTTGGCACTATACCACATCTCCTGATGCCTATTCCCCTGACGCCTCGCTACTCGAGAGCAGTGTCCCACCTCAGCGGATGCACGCTTTAGCCCTCTGGGATGCCTCCAACGCATGCATTCGAGACAGATACTACTCCCCAGGCTCCACAGCTGCTGGCTCTTAGCACTGTGTGCAGAATAGTACGGCTGCTTTATCCCTCACACTTTCCTGGAGCTGATTCATCTGCTCGGGTTCTTGCTCTACCCTCGACATATTGCTAATTTTGGAGTTTGGGTAGTGATTCAGCTAACTAAGTTTGAGGAGAGTGTTATGCAAGGTGCACGTAGTAGAATGCAATTGGCACTTCTGAGGTTGTGCTTGGCGAGGCAGCGTTGAACTTTCAAGTAGGAGTGGGATAAATTGTTGATGATGCCGTTAAAAGCCATGCAGTTGTTTGGATATTCCCTGTGTGCGCTCGGTAACAGGGGGATCCCGAAATGCAGTCTTCCAAAACATGCTTCAATACAGGGATTCTAACCTCTTTCCTGGACTGGAGGGTGAGGTGGAAAAGAAAGAAAGAGAGAGACACACAGAGACTTTCTGGCCCGGCCCCTCTCCATTAGGGTGGCTAACTTTATAAAAAGGTTTTGCAAGACATTTGAAACCTGTTAGCGCCCCAGAAGCAGCCTCCAGTGCAATTGGTTCCAACAGTGTCATTCATGCCCATCTTCCCCCACCCGTTTACATTCTGGTAACATTAGTGGAAGATGGCGGTTTAACACATACATAGCACACAATAAACAAAGCTGTAGTGCCGTTATGTATTTGTATTTGTATTTTATTGTTTATATAGCGCTCTAATCCAAAGCACTTTACAGTTTAACAACAAGAAACATCAAACATAGAACATACAAGCAATACAAATGTACATGAATCAAACCAAAAAACAGCATGTAGAACAATTTACATATAAGAAGGAAGAGAAAAGGAGGGGGGAGGGGAAGGAGAAAAGGGGAAAGAGTAGCAGGGACGTGGAGATCAAAGGGGAGATAGGGAAAGGGACAGATAGAGTGAATTGGGAGGAGAAGGAGGAGGTGAAGGGGAAAGGAGTCAGGGAGGGGAGTGAAGAAGGAGTGATTTCAAGGAGGAATAGGTGGAGATGGAGCAGATAGTGAAAGGAAGGGAATTCCAATGTAGGGGGTCAAGGAGCTGAAAGGAGCTCCATGCATGCAGGACAATGACCTATTAGAGTTGTGTCCATGCCTTGTGGGGCAAATTTGGATACAAACCCGCACCAACAAAAGTGACTTTAAAAAAAGGGCCCGGCACAGAACGTCTTCAGTCGTTGACACTCAAGGGCATCATGGCAAGTGACATTACACAAACTTGCCATGAGCAAGCGGAGATACAAATAACTTTCTGGCGTGAAATGCATGAATGGCCTCTATTGTTATATAGGTTAGCTTCTTGTACATTAGTATAGTGCCTTCAGCCATTTGTTATGGCGCCACACGTAGAGCATACTCGATAGTCAAGTAAACCATGAGTGAGGCTGTTGGCGCATCGTTTGTGTATCCAAGAAAGTGAAAGGTCCATAAGTGTCATCCCGATTGCTTCCGGCAATATTACATATGAACCAAAGATGATCAAAAGGTAATTTCAAGAATAATACACCAAACTTTACTCTTCTTAATGCAAGCCCAGTAATGCCGCTCTGGAATGTTACATTCATGGTTGCAATCTACTGAGGATTTCTGAAATGACGAGAAGAATGTTGGAGTTAGAACTTACCATAGAAGAACTGAAAAGAGTGGCCTACCGCTTGAATGGAGGAAATTCCCCAGCCCAGAGGGTTTACAGGCTGAATTTGACAGAATAATACCAGGCAATGTATTGGAACTAATGCTTGAGATGTTCTGTTCGTCCAGAAAGAGATTGTTGTTGCCACCTACCACCAGACAAGCATCAATTTCCCTTTTACTGAAGAAAGACAGAACCACAATTTCCATGGACAGCTACAAGCCGATTAGCCTGATTAATACAGACAAGAAGATATTTGCAAAGGCTTTAGCACTGCGCCTGGAAAACACCCTGCCTCAACTTGTAGGCTCGAATCAAGCTGGCTTTCTTAAGGGGAAGTATGCCGCAGTCAACAAACTTAGGTTGATCCTGACACTGAGAGCCGGAGGCTTTCCACGGGAAGTGGCAGCTCTTTTATTGGATGCAGAGAAGTCCTTTGACCGCATTGAATGGGGATTCCTCTTTGAGGTGTTGGAAGAGATTTGGATTTGAGGAAACATTGATAAGAGTGGATATCGTTACTATACTCCAAACCAACCATTTTAGTTGCAACAAATGGCCTTTCTTCTGTCAGCTTTGAGCTGGAGAAGGGCACGAGACAAGGTTGTTCCCTCTCGCCATTTCTGTTCATGCACACAATGAAAACTTTGGCTGATTCTATATGGAGGGATGTGGCAATACAAGGGTACATTATAGAGATTTCATGCAAATATTGTGGCTCTACGTTCACAATTTGTTGTTGGAAATATGACATGTGGAATCCTCACTGCCAGCGTTAATGAGACAAACACACTTTTAAATCCTTTTCGGGTTACAAATAAACTAACTAAAGTCAGAGGCTATGCCCGCCTCAAGCTTATGCAGCCCACAGCAACTCTGCCAAATTGGTTTTCGATAGTTTTCAGACAAGATGAACTACTTGGGAATGTGACTAATCAAGGAAGTGGGCCACAAGATGAAAGAAAACATGAGGTGTATGATGTCATGCTTAAAGATGGATCTGGAAAGTTGATAGGAGCTGAAGATATCTTTGTGGGGGAGAGTAAATGCAAGACAAATGACATCTACGCCTCGTATCAATAATATCCTCAGTATGGTCCTGCTTCCTCCACATAGAGAGCTTGCATGAAATAGATAGATTGATACAAGAATTCTTATGGGATCACAAGCTACCATGATTTAAATTGATTACATTTCAATTGCCATGTGATGGAGGCTTGGGAGCTCTGTATTTTGCCTGTTATCATCCGGCTTTCTCGCCAAGACATCTCATTCCATTCTGGGAGGAGTCACCAGGCACGTGGTCACATGCAGAAATGTGCATGAATACGCTTCTATCACCTGGTGTTCTTCTAATGATGGCGAATACCAGAGGCAGTACTCCTTCACCACCAATGGAGTTCTTGAGAAAAAGCTGGTGCGTACATAGAGAAATGACAGATGAGGATCCTTTTTTTCAACATACTCATCCCTTTGGCAGAACCACAAGGTGCGCATTGACGGAAAGTTGCTTTTTTGTCAAATTGGTTCTTGAGTGGGGTCCAATGGCTAGGATATTTCGTCAATAATAGATGGATTCCTTTCAGTAAATTGTCTACAATTAAATGCCTACAGGAATGCTCCTTCAGAGAATATCATAAATTGAAGAGGGCAATTAGTGAGGTACCACAAAAGGACAAAGATCTCTCAGGACAGCTGTTCAATTTCAATAATGAAGGTAATCTTGCTTCCAAAATGTATAAACTTCTGTTTAGTCACAAGAAGAAGATTGAAGATCTCCTCAAGTCATGGTCGGATACTCTGGGGTCTGAAATGACGGAATTTAGATGGCACAATCTGAGTAGGAACGTAGGTTCAATTTCCTTAAATCTTGGAGAAAGTGTGAGACAAATTAAATCCTTAATCCGGTCTATTGAAACCCAGTTAAGTTGTTTAAAATGGTAATGAGACACTCCAAAGCCTGTTGGGGATGTGGTCATAGGGTGGGATGCTTTGACGATATGACGTGGTAGTGTAGTAAAGTGAGAACCTTTAGGATTGATGAGACTGAGAAGAACAATGTTATGTTAATGGATATTTAATTGATTTTGCCACTGGTATTTTGGGGGAAGACAAGCCCCTGGATGATTTGTTATACCCCCAGAAATGCTAGCATTTCGGAGCTTTCTTGTCTGCCATGAAAATAATACTGAGACAATGCAAGAGTGAAAGATTTCCTTCATGTTCTGTATGAATTAAAGACCTCTGTAAAATGTCATTGTTAGAGCGTAATTCTTTCCTAACTAAAGAAAATGTATCTTTATGAAGACATCTGGAGGAGGTTTCTGGATTTGGTGTAATTGGCTTTTTGATGATTAACTCCTGGCATATTCTGTATTACATTGTACTGTGTTTGGGGAATTAGGGTGTTATTTGAAACTGTTCATTGTTGTGTTGACTTCTTATTATATCTAATAAAAACGTGAACATAAAAAAATTAGAAGTTTTTTTATAATACCATATAATGAAAATGTTTTAAAAATAACAAGCTATGATATGATATTGCATTTATAATGTGCACATACACAAGTATTTCAAGGCACGACAAGGCAAGGGAGGACAACAGAGTGAGGAAAAACAATGATCTCACCAGGCCTACTGACATTGCGATCGCACAAGTGCAGGGGAAAGGGGGGCGAAGTACCCGTGGAGGGGGGATGGCAGGATGGACAAGTGCAGGACAAGGAATCAACATAAAAAGTAGTGCAGCCAACAGGTGGCAAGTGCAAGTGCTAGAAGTGCAGACAACAGGTGTCTAAAAGTGCAGGAAAGGGGACTATAGGGATACAGATACAGACCACAAGTGCAGAGGGTGCCAGGAGGCAGTGCGGGTATGCTGCTGCATGGGCAGGGAACTGGGCCTGAATTCAGAGGGTAGCCAGGTGACCAGTGCAAGTGTCAGACCTGAGATCCGCAGGGGAGAGGAAGAAAGAAGGCAGAAGAAAAGAGGAAGGTCTTGAGGTGCTTCTAGATGGAGGCACCAGCTGAAGAAAGAGATCTGCTCCCAACTCGTTGCTTGGAGAAGCGACAGACCCTCAATGAGTTGGAGGCGGAGGAGCAAAGGGCTCGAGTAGGAAGATATTTCCGTAGAGAGAGTTGGAGGTATTGCGGTCCCAGGCCCCAGAAAGCCTTGAGGACAATGCAGAGGATCTTGAACTTGATCCTTGAAGTCACTGGGAGCAAATGGAGAGATTTCGGAGCTGGAAAGAACCGATCCCTGGGCTTGAGGCCAAGGACAAGTCTTGCAGTCCTGTTCTGGATGAGTTGTAGAGGACGGAGAGTAGAGGCGGGTAGATTTAGAAAGAGGCTGTTGCAGGAGTCCAGCTTAGAGAGAACCAGTGCTCTAGAGACAGTGAGCTTCTGGGGGAAAGTGAGGAAAGGATGAATACCTCTGAGGAGGTGCAGCTGGTAGTTTGATGTCTTAGGGATGTCAGAGATGTGAAGAGAGAAGGAGAGTGTGGATTTGACGATGGCCCGAGGTTCTTAGCCTCGCACTTGGGCACAGGAAGAGGACCCAGAGTGGGCGGCCAGAGAGTGACAGGAAAGGAAGGTGCTGGTAAGCCGATGAGGAGGATCTCTGTCTTACTGGCATTAAGGCAAAGATCATTGGTGGCACACCACTCCTGGATTGTGGAGAGACAATCCGGGATGAAAGAGGGAGAAGAGGTAGCTGAGAGGAGCCTGAAAGCAAGCAGAGTGTCATCCGTATATCACTGAAAGTTGGAGCAGAGAGAATCTTTACTGTAGGCGAGAGGTGCCAGGTATTGGTGGAACAACCAGAGAGAAAGATTAGACCCCTGAGGAACACCACAGGTCAAAAGAGAGATAGAGGAGATGAAGGACCAGAGTTGGACCTGGGAAGGTTGGTCAGAGAGAAAGGAGGTCAGCTGGCCAGGGCCTGATCAGCGATACCCAGGTTACCACGAAGCGGTTGACAGTATCAAAAGCAGAAGATAGATTGAGTAGGGTGAGGACAGAAGGGTGGTTAGTATCCAGGTTTTAGATCAGGTCTTCACGGATGTACAGGAGAGCAGTTTCTGTGCTTCTGGCCGCTCTGAAGCCAGACTGTTGGTTGTGGAGACAACCAACAGATTCAGTGTGATTGTTAAGCTGGGAGATGGCCTGCTTTTCCAGGAGTTCTCCCAGAAAAGGAGTAATGGAGATTGGGCGATAGTTAGCCTGACAGGAGGGGTCGGCAGAGGGTTTCTTAAGAAGAGGATGCAGAAGAGAGTGCTTCAGAGGGCAAGGAAAGGTTCCAGTGGCGAAAGAGTGGTTGCACAAGTCAGTCAAGGCTGGAGCGAGGGGGTCAATGTAGTCCTTGATGGTTTTGGATCAACAGTGAAGAACCTGTTTTGACGAAATGTTCACAAATCGGACTTGTCTAGAAACCATGTCAGGGGCAAACAAAGGAAAGCGATAGAAGGGAGCAGGAGAGGTGGCCGCAGAAAGGTCAGATGTAGAGGAAAAAGTTGAGGATGAACGAGGGGAGGAATAGAGAGTGGACAGGATGGCCTGGGATTTTGAGATAAAATGTTAAGCCAGGGCCGTGCAGTGGGCTTGGGAGGGGACAGGAGAGGTAGATACTGCGGCAGGATTGGCCAGCTCTTTGCAGATTTTAGAGTTCGGCCGAGTTGTTAGATGCAGCAGAGACATGGGTTTGGATGTGATCTCTCTTCTTAGTGATGACAGAGCGTCAGTACTGCCTTTGGAGCAGGCGACAGGCCAGTTTGTCAGAGGGTGCACAAGATGCCCACCATTTCCTCTCAGCCATCCTACACTTGCATTTAAGGGTGACGAGGTCTGAGTCATACCAAGAGTTGCACTTGGCTTTGGGCTTTAAGTGGTGCCTCATGACAGGGGCAAATACATCAAGAGTGTCAGAGATGGAAAAATGGAGGTTGAAAAGGGCTGTGTCAGGATGTGAGTCAGCCAGAGGTGCAGGAGGGGGAGAGAAAGTGACAGTGAAAGCCTCAGCTGACACACACTTCATGGGTCAGATAACTGAGATGGTGGGTGTCAGTGCAGGGGTTGGCTTGGCTTTAGGGATAGAGAGAGAGATGAGAGGGGAGGAGAAAGGGGTCACTCTAGGAGAGAGGAGTGGTGAGAGTGTTAGAGAGGGGGCGGGTCTGAGGAGATCAGAACATCCAAGGTGTGCCCTACGGAGTAAATCGGGCCAGAGGGAAGAATAGAGAGAGGAAGAGAATCACAGAGATTGTGAAAGAGTACATAGGAGGGACAGGAAGCATCCAGGTGAATGTTGAGGTCTAAGAGGAGGAGTTGAGTGGTCGAGGCCAGGAGGGAGAAGGAGAGGTCCGCCCACTTGAAGAGGAAGGAGATTACCTGACCGGGTGGCCGATATATAGCAGCCACAGTAAGAGAGCGGCCAGGAGAGAGAGAGAGAGCCTGCAGACCAGGCATTCAAAGGAGGAGTAGGATTTCAAAGGAATGATAGAGGCAGGGCTCCACTCCGGGAAGATCAAGGCTACACCCTCACTGGGACGGTTGGATCTGGGCATGGAGAAGAACTTGTAGCCATCAGGGAGGAGAGTGTCAAAACCTTTGACAGATCTGGCCGTGAACCATGTCTCTGTAAGACCGAGAACATCAAGGTTGAGTTCTTCCAGGAGACAGCAGATGTCAGAGGAGTGTTTGACAGCTGAACGAGAGTTGAGAGTGGCAATGTGGGGAAGGTTGCCACCCTTGAAAGACTTCCGTGGATGGGTACAGGTCAGAGGTACACCCTGCGGAAGTGAAGAAAGAGCCAGAGGGTGGGCATAAGAGGAAGGAGGAGAGGGCAGGGTAGCCAAGGAGGAGGATGAAGGCGCCAGAGAGGTGGCAGAGGAGGGAAGCAAGCGAGCCGGAGAAGGAAATGAGGGGACAGCAGGAGAAGAAAGGAAGTGGATGAGGCGCAGGAAGCATGTATCAAAGAGGAGGAGGGTGGCCTGAGGGCCTTGGACCAAGACGGTACAATTTAGGTAAATATTAATGATGGTCTTAAAGGAGTGGAAGTGGGCTAGAAGGGCTTCCCACCGGGTGAGGCCATTAATGGGAGAGGAGGAAAAAGGAGAGAGCACAGAGACCATATGTGGAGTCCATAGGTCTGGCGAAGGAACGACAAAGAGGATGTCGCTGAGGGTCTGTCTGGAGGAAGCGCTGGTGTAGGTATCAGCAATGGGGAGGCCTGGGTTGGAGACCAGGATATCCCTTTTGAACTTCTTCCTACCAGACTTAGTAAGAAGGACAGGATAGTCAATAGAGAAGTAGTTAGAGGAGATAGGAGAGACAGAGGGCACCATAGAGGATGCAGAGGGCGGAGGTGGGGAGGGGGGTGAGAAAGGAGTGGGAACAAAGGTAAGAGGGGAGGAGACACTAGGGGAAGGCACAAGATGAGGGGTGCAAGCAGGCGATACAAGAACAAATTAATAAAATACACAATGGACTTGATGAGACAAACAAGAGCAGTGAAGTAGATGTGAAACAAACCAGTAAACCGAGTAAGAACGAGGGAACCTGAAAGAAAAAGGAACACAACAGGGAGCAACCAGGCAGAGCGAGGGCTAAGCAACAACAATGATCAAGGGAACCTAGGGAGAAGAGTGAAAAACATAAGAAGGAACACAACCGGGAACAACCAGGCAGAGTGAGGGCTAAGTGACAGAACAATGATCAAGAGAACCCAAGGAGAAAAGTGGAAAACATACAAAAGTAGGCAGAACAAGTATACAGCAGACTAAGAAAGCAGATCCAAAAACAGTGCAGTCAAGTAAAAAGGGGCCTAGAATAAGAAAAAGCAGCAGAGCAAAGAGTAGCCACAGGGGCAGGGATGGGGAAAAAGGGCAGGGGGAGGGGCTTGCAGCGGGAGCAGGGGACGCATAGGGACACGTAGGAGTGGGCGAACCAAGGATGGAAGGGGCATGGACTTGAACCACATACAAGGACTCCAAATAAGACACAATGGGCCTTATTGCGAGTCCGGCGGTACCCTGCTGGTGTTACCTGCGGGGTTGCCACCGGTCTCGGAATAATTTACAGGCAGCTGACCTCCCAGTGCCACTGTGGGATTACAACCCTGGCGGCCCGGAAAGTCAGGCGCCGGTAAAATGTTGTTCCACATTCCCATGGAGTTAGGAATCCATGGGAATGGGGACACAGGAGCATCGACATCATTGCTAACGGTGCCGGATCTCCCGTGAAAACTCTGCGAGCGGGTGCTGTCCCGCCCGACAGGACGGCACCCGCTCGCGGAGTTGTAGTGTGCTGGTCTGTGAAAAAACAGTGCCGGTAAGCTTACCGGCACCGTTGTTTCTGGACTGGCACACTTAGAATGAGGCCCAATGAGATTTAATTATCTGACCAGGAACACATACTTTAGTTAAGTGTTTAAACCGGGATGTAGGCAATTTAAGCACTTGACCACATATCATTCCAGTTTTAGATGGTATAAATATTTATTAAGGTTTTGGTTTGGGTTTCATGCACTTAAAAGATAATTTGCTTATGGCAATGGCTTGAAAAGAACACACATTAAATAATAAATTAGCATTTTATAATAAACTAAATTTACACTATGTAAACCATCATAGAAACATGCTGAGCAAAAATAGAATGGCTTTACATTTATTGTAATCACCCTGTGTGGAAGCACACAGTAGCAACATGCAAAGTAATGTTCCTGTAAACAAATCTCCATTGGGTTTTAAGACCATAGTCTTTATTTAACAGAGCATGCTGCGTCATGCACCTTTCTCATTTTTCGTTAAACACCATTCACATTTCCTAAGGGACAAATAAACCCTGTCAATAGATCCCCTACCTCCCATCAGTGTCCAATTGCTCTCATTGTAATGCTCCGTTAATACAGAACAATGTGTTATGATATTTCACAGGCCCCTAGGAGTGCTGGTCTATTGCCCTGAGCTCCAACTTTCACACGAAAATGGGAAAGCTTCAAAGGCTTTGATCCGGCTCGAAGCAAAGTCAGGACCGTTCCCTGTCCTGTGTGTCTGGATGCAAGATACAACCTATTGATTCGGGACAGACTGGCAAAATATGGGACTGTTGGCCAACCTATTCTCCACTGCCAGATGGTCTGCCTTCCCTGTCAGTAACACACGAGGACTCATGTGATGACATGGGTTTGGGTAGACATGAAAGAGCTAACAGCTATGCATGGGACACAGACAACTGTCTTTCACAAACCCTTTACACTTCTTGCTGATGTGTGGATGCTTTCCCACTCTGGACCTTGAGCACTCTTGCCTCCCCACTCCAGCTGTACTCCCTGTGCTCCTAAGCCCCCAGTAAGGCGGGTAGGTTGTCCTCTCTTGATAGAACCCTTAAGTCAGGGGGAGGGATTATAAATGTACACTTGGTCAGCTTACCGGAATCCCAAGAAGGAAGGACTTGTGATGCAACAAGTTCCACCATTCTCTGAATATGTTGCAGCCCAGTCACCTGTGAGGGAACAAGTGGAATTAGAGGGTGTCTTCGGCAGCCTCCATCCAGAGCCCCCTGTGCCGGAACATGGGTACCTGTGGTACCTTTACAACCAGGACCATTTCATTGGTAGTTCTAGCCAGAAAGGTACTTTCTATTTTTCATGGGGATTATGCGGTGGGAGGCCAGACTGCAAGAACCCTCTTGCCTCCTTTCCAGCTACTGGACCATGCTGGCATTTATTCAAGGCACCCATACCTTGTGGGGAGTTCACCCACCCTCTTGTTGTTAACCTGGATGTTGGACCCACATCATGCCTGCCCAGAGAGAGTTATGTCTCCTGCTTGGTCACAAACATTACAGATTGCAAAACCCTATTTCCACTCCTGACCATGGAGAACATGTTAAAGGACCAGGCAGCTGCCATCCAGAAACTCCAGGTGAAGGTGAGGGTTCCTGTTTCAAAACACCTTTCTGTTTTAGTCCATGACCAATCCTCATAAAACCATTGAGCAGTTACGGTGCAATGTCCAACACATAGGCCAAAATGGGGGAGCATGTGCCCTAGTACAGCAGAGCTAAGTAGAAACTGTCCCTGGGTTTGGGTAGTGAACTCTGTTGATCCCAGATAATTTCACTGCATCTGGGGGTGGGCCAAATATACCTTCTTCATCTGTGCCCACAAAGTAGAGGGAAGATCACAGAGAATTTAAGGCATTTATGACCCAGTGGGGGATTCACTTAATCAGTAGACCCCAACTGTATGCATCTGACTGAGATAAAGTTGCCTTTATCCTGTTTAACCTTGACAAGACCGCATTAACATGGTCTGCCCATATATAAACAGCTATAGCTCCTTCTTGACCACTTATGTTAACTTGTATTAGGCCATTGTCACAGATGACTTGGCTAATACTCCAACCCTCTGATGCGCTCCAAGTGTTTTTTTAAACATTTGAGTGGACCCATGCCCGACCCGCTCTCTCTCTCATCTAAAAAAGCACCATCCGCCCTAACCCATGTGTCCCTACACACCAGGTTAGTATGCTCAGCAGATTTCACCCTACTGTGATTGTTCTCACTTATTGTAGGCGTGGAGATCTAAATGCCTTCCCCAGCTGAACTCCTTCAAGGCTTCCTAACTTTCCCTACACTATCCAGTGGTTAGTGCTCAAAAGGGATTTTTAGGATGTGCCATACTATTACTCTGCGCAATCCAGTCTTTTTTCTTTCACACCCAGCTACCCCTCTCCCTCTCACTTCCTGATGGTCTTCTCCTCGCTACTCTCCTCCTTCTAACTCCATCCACCTTACTCATCTACTCCCTTCTTCCTCTTCTATTGCCACATTCCTCCCCACACTCCAACTCCTGCCTCCACTCTGTGACTCCTGCCTCCACTGTGTGACTCCTGCCTCCAATCTGTGACTCCCACCTCCGCTCTGTGACTCACTCCTCGACTCTACACCTACCACTCCATTCACCTCCTACTGAGACACCCTTCTTTCACTCACACAATCACTTTACATGCATTCCATACTCTTTCTCTTGACTACAGTTGCCACACTTTAATGCAACTCACAACACACTACCACTTGCATTCACTAACCAATACTGTACCTTCTCAAAAGAATGCCTGCTCACTTCTCTGCACCTTCCTTCCTTCTTCTGGTATCATGGTCTGCCACCTCCTCCTCCTCTGACCTCACCCGAATGACCCACCACCTCCTATTTATTACTGTCCTTTTTATGCTCTCTCTCTTCCCTCCATTGGACTGCTTGTCATGGCCACCTTGGTCCTCTTTTCTCCACCTGGTAGCTGTTAGAAACAGAAAAAGTTATAGACAGCGGGTTGAGTCCCAACCACTTTCTCCTTGTGGTTCTGCAGAGGAATTGTGATGATAGCGCGGGAAACTGAATTTCCCAGTTTGTGTTAGGCAGCCTTGGTCCCGGCTCCCCTAGAGTGTGAGCTTTGTTTGGGCTTTCATGTTCCCCAGCCCCTTCACTGGTGGTCGAGGGACTCTGCTTCCAGCTGCAGGTGTTCTCTACAGGCGCTGAGGATTGTACTGTAGCTGCCGCGTATGCGGTTTGACGTTGTGTCCCTCTCTCTCTTTACCCCTGGGAAAACATTCATATAGTGAGTGCCACTGCAGAGCAGTTCTCTCTGAGCCGGGTCTAGACCTTCGTTAATGTCTCAAGTGGGTTGTTCTCCTCCTGTGGCTGCACAGCCGGACCATATGGCATAAGCCAGTAAAACTAATGAGCGCATCATATAAAAAAAACATTTAGCACAGGAAAGCTCCAGAGAATTCCATTTAATTTCCTCCTCTTTGGGAATAATCTTGACTAACGTGATGAATTCTATTGTATTTAAAACATTCAATTGATCATAAAAAACCCTCTAATCGCCTATTATACCATCAAATTAACTTTTATCTTTTCTCCAGTAACAGAAATATTTATTTTAGAAAGGATACTAACACAATATTCAGGAAGTGTTGCCTACCGCTCATGAGCCTAAATCAGAACATGCCAGTCAAAGCCCTCTCACCCAAAAAAATACATTTTTCAAAGAAAAATATGCATCTGTCAACCAGTACTTTACTATCTAGCACTAGGTATCAGAGCATTTCTGATGTATTAGCCCAATAATATTTCACAAATAATCAGGGTGTCAGATGACATGTAAAGTCCTTTGATGTATTATTAAACACTCGCAAAACATATAACTAAATTCTTTTACTATTGGGTGAACCAAATCTTGAACCCTCGGTTGTTTATTTGACAATTCAATTTCTTCATATTCCACAAGACAACCCAAAAATAGAAATGGTTTCAATTTAACAAAGTGGTAGTACCACTGCGTACCATCCAATTTGATCCAAAAGGATTTAACTCAAACAATGCACATTTTCTATCATTCGTGATACAATATTTATATACAAGCTTTGCTCTCCAGAGCATGATGCATATCTGGAGTACCAAATAAAACACAATGTGACATAAAATAGAAAACATTCTAACAGGGAGGTCAACACTATAATGTTTCGGCCAAGTAAAGCTATTTCTTGAAGCTTCCAGTGAGAGTGGCCTTCTTCAGGACGGGGAATGAAGTGTTCTCCATGTCCGTGGGGTATATGTGCTGCATAAAGTGTTCGTAAAAGAGTCCCTCTGTTATTAGTGGGGGTTGCTTTCTTAGTCAAGCTCCATTCCCAAATTGTGGGTGTTTGGGAAGAATCCTGTCTTTATCTCATCATCAAACCACTGCTCATGCCTGCTCATTTCCATTTATAATTGCGGGCCTATTACTTCGAGAGTCTGAATCTCAAAACCAAGACCTAGCAGTAAAAGAGGGAATATTTTGGATATAAGCTATTGGTGCCCTTATGACCGTAAGAAACTTAGCATATTCATTAAACAATTACAAACTTGTGAGACTTGCCATACTTTATATATTGTCTAATTCCATAAGTTTCTTTTTTATTATTACCCAGTTTAATAGTGCTATACCAGGGGAGATGCTAATTTCCACCAAAAGCTCCTCACAACTATATGAAAATTCCAGTACAGTTTGATCTCGGTCTTTAAAAATAACATAACCTAAAGCTGAAAATATGTTCTTATTATTTTGTTTCAGCTTTAGGTACACATTGATTGTGTTGAATTTTATATCATAAATTCCATTTGATAGTATAAAGGAATATAATACCAGCTCTAATCGCACCATTGACATTGGCATGGAGGGAGGCAGATTCAGCACCAAATGCCATAACCTACCCTCCAATGTATCGAGCCATGGCCAATTATTACTTTCTGATATCTCCAAACCATACATGACACTTGGGGTAGCTTTAGTTTTATAGAACTCTATTAGCAGTGGGAGTGAGAAGCAACAGAAATTAGCCAACATTTTCATTTAATAAAAAAAGTAGGCGGCAACCTTTGCCCTTAGCCTTTCTTTCATTAGCCCCAACTTGTTTCGAATGGCCACCACCAACTTTAAATAAACTATTTGATCAGTTACGTCTATACTTCGATCATTCATGTACCACTTGTAGTTTCTGTTTTGCACCCCCTTTTTAGGGGGTTAAGTTCCAAGTTATTGGCCCGTGCATATTCTCTGAAACAATTTGGGCACCAGTGTGTCCCAGGGCTATCGTGGTAGAATCCAATAGCACTACGTCATCAGCATAGGTCACCCACCCCACTGTTAGAGAACCAATTTTTGGAGGTAATAAGTTCGATTTTGAGAGTGCCTCTTGCATATCAGTTATATATAGATTAAAAAGCTAGAGGGCCAGAACACACCCCTTCCTTAGTCCTGAATTTACAGATATCACTTTGGCTAGAGAACCTTCAGAATCAAACTGTACTTGGAGATTGTGTCTGTGTGAAAGAGCAATAGCATGTTTAACAGGCCTAATGGGATAGCCCATGACCCCAATTTACTCCATAGTCTGTTCCGGTCCGCTCTGTCAAAAGCCGCCGTCATTTCAAGGCTGGCTGAATAAAGGCCTTTCACATCAAATTTTAACACCTTCCCCTGGCAGAGCGAATTGATACGACTATTTATTGATGTCCCTGTATTGTTCCGAAAGCCTGTTTGAAACATACTTAGCCTTTCACTTTGTTCTTCCCATGGTGAGAGATCTTTTAAGACAAATGCCACAAGTGTGTTACTCAATGTATCTATCAAGGAAATTGGTCTGTAGGTCAGCAGAGAGTCCCTAATTCCTTTCTTATAGATTTGGACAAAGATGTCTCTCCACCAAGACTGTGGCACCCTCCCCCCAGCCCGAACCACTTGAATGAATAAATCCATTAATATTTCTGACAACAGAACCAAGTTAGATTTTAGCACTGTATTGGGGACCCTATCTGGACCAGAGGCCCTCAAATATTTCCGATTTTGTTGCGATTACTTTAGATCTTCCAGATTGAAATTTAATTCCCAATAATTTGAGCTGTCTCTTGGTACAAACGGAACTTTTTTCTGTGGACGTGATATATAGTTTGCAAAAGTGATCACACCATACCAATTTCGATATATAATTTGCTTGCTTTAGAAGGTGGCATGTCCCATCCTTATTCAAGAAAGCCCATATACCTCAAGTATCTCTTTGGGACAAAGAATACATCCTATCCTGACACAAGATTTTTTTTGTATACTCTATACCTTCTCTGCCAATTTCTGTAGTATTGTCTTAGTCGTCTGATTTTTGTAACACTTTACTCCAAGTCAAGATATCCATCGGCCTTCGCCAAGTTAATCTCACATCGCAGCTCCCTCTTTTGGTCCCTTATGATCAAACAGATATTTGTTATTTTCAGCTAGATGCTGCTGCAACCAACTCTGGGTTACTACCCCCCTTATCGACCAGGAGGAGATTGTTATTATCACACAAGTATAGGCTGACACAAAGAGGGGGGACAGGAATTGGGCCCCTCTTAACTGTCACTGTCTTCCTCAGGGGCAGGACTGGCTCTGTATTTCTTTCTGGGGGCTGCCCACCACCAGCTGAGAGGGGTTCCCATCCTCTTTTGACATGACCAGTATGTCACACCATCCATAATATGTTCGACCAACAATACTCCCAATACTGAGGAGAAAACAAATTGGTGGATATTCAACAAGGTAATAGGAACCTCCTTGCCTACGTAGCCCATTTTTAAGGTGTTGTCACATAAACAACATAGGCCAAAAGACACCCAACTGAGTGCATTCTACAGAGACCTGAAGGATGAATTAAGCCAAGTTGTCTCATCCCCGGAAATTATTGCTGAATGTATTACTTTTTTTGTAAGGTTTGTTCAGAGAGTTTCTGATAGACATGGGGAATGTTGTAGTTTACAAATGCAGCAAGTAATGCACAACTCCGCGTAAAATCTCCTGTTTGGCCCTCCAGAACCTGAATCCACACAGTTCATGAGCATCCAGAGCTCTTTGTGCAGGTGAATGCGAAAGGCAACGAAGGCTTAACCTTTGCTTTTAATGTGGGGAAGCAGGATACTAGCCAGGGCATGTTAAAAGGGCCTTTGCACCAGTGAAAAATAGTGTAGGCCATCAGTAGCTGGGGAGCAATTGACGGGCTGTAAGGTATCCTGGTCCCTCACTTATTGTAGCCCTACAGTCCAAAGATATCCTTTAAACATGTGCATACTAGTTGACCTGCTCACAACATCAGGGAGATGTGTTAAGTTACTAGCCTTCAGACAGTGGAGACACAAACATTTTCATAATTCTGGCCTTTGCCTAGGACAAAAGTATTCTCTTGGGCCCTCAATCCCAGCTGAACCCAACCTATCTGTAGAATGCTCTATCCTGACGTTTAGCCTTATTACCGATCAATCTCGTCCTATACCAATGGTGTGCTATCACTCCCACCAACAGATGCTCGCGTGTGATGCCCTTATCAACCCATATTTTCAAAAAACCAATGTCCTCCCACTTGTTTGCAACACCAAGCCCGTCATGTCCCACCACTTAGACTACATCCCAAATACTGGTCCCTCAACAACAACTTCCCATAGAGCAGTGATCCCCAACGTGTAGCTCGCGAGCAACATGTTGCTCTCCTGACCCTAAAATGTTGCTCGCCAGTTGCTCTGGGTCATTGCGTGGAGGCTAAGAAGGAGGCCATTCAGGGATGAGACAACCATGGCAGTGTACCCTGAGCCATAACTCTGCAGGAAGGCTAGCCAATCAGCCTACTCTATTTGACAGGCATGACATACTGTTAGTTATTGAAGCTTTAGCTGTGGAGGCATCAGTAGAGTGGTCTGAATGGTGGGTCAGGCCAGGTGGTTGCAGGGAGCAAGGGGGGTGGCAACAGAAATTAATCTCTTAGGGCTTCAGATGAGACAGTCCCCAGTGATTGAAGAGAGCCTGAAGCACAGAAACTAGGCTGGCCTGGCCATCCATGTGAATACCCATTGCACTGCTCTGTAATCAGAAGTAAAAGTGACTCCCCACTGAACCCACCCTTATTGAGACAATCCCTGTCTTAGCACTCTAAAATGTCTGCCACTTGGAGCTCGGGTACACTATGAGGTGCATTGCTGCTGGATCAAGAATACAATCTACGAAGATAATGTTGCTGCCAACGGAGCCTTCCCATGCTGTACTCAGGTAGACAGAAAAGGGGGCTAGTCGCTGAATAGTACGAAAATACGTAATAGAATAAGTGACTTGAATGCCCGACTGTCAAGGAAGTTCCAATTAGCTTCTTTTGTACATGTATGATTTGCATTTGTTGCCAAAATGCAATTTATTGGTCCAAAATGTTCCACAATAATTGCATAATCTTTGTGAAGACATTTTCATCTCCTGATTCTTCTTTCCAGTATGGAAGTGCATTAATGGAAAAAATAATCTAACCAAATGCCTGTGTTTGTGTTCTGGTGACAGTTGTCAACTTCTGTGCCTTTATACAGCTGGTGCCCACATATTGGGCAAATGAGTGGCATGCATGCTCAAACTTTCCTTCTTCAACAATTTGCTTATGCCAGTTTCTTTACATGTGAAGTTTGTGTTTGCGGGCCCCATGCGTCATAATTGGCACAAATGTTACATGCTACTTGTATTGCAGTACCTGGTGGGAAAATTCACATTGTATGATGCTTTGCTCATCTGGCATACGACCAATGGGTTGCTACGGGGAATGAGCTCCAAACTGTGCACACTTAATTAGTGTAGCTACCAATTGCAATTCACATACGTTACTGAAAATAATTTCTTAGTGACATAGAAATTATTTTTACTTTAATATAGTGTTTCTTGCTAGATTCTTCCTGCTTCTAAATTCTTTAAGAACGGATATTACCCAATGTAATGTACTGAATTCATCAACCTCGAGCGATGAATGGCTAAATCGCCCATGCTACGGGTATGAACATGCGAAGTGCAGTCTGACCCCATGTCAAGGGAGTGCACTTAACAAGCGAGGTATGCAACCATAAACATATAATGTGTACAATATGAAGGAAATAACCCACCCCTCTGTAAAGTGGTCTTCAAAAGTTCCAGTTTGTGAACAATGTTACTGGCCCACTAGCATGCTTAAGAATGCAGCACTTAAACTGTATTTCCCAGGGGATTGCTTGGGGAAAGAGTACCCAAATCCATCAAACATAGTTTTTTTTTATACCTAATCACTTGTCTTCAGTGTAAGAGACCTTGAGTGCTTTAAAAAGCACTATTTTCTGCTACATTTCTTAGGCAGATAACCCTCCCCTCACACAAAGCCTGGTTAAAATGATTTTTAGATTCTACCATATTATTTCCAGTGTTACTCATCCTGTTCTCCTAAAAATGCACCATTTGCCCCTAAAGATCCCGACAATTCCTTTGGAGTAAATGCTACTGTTAAAACGTGCTTAAAAAACATTTGCCATTAAATTGCTTGAACATTTCCTGGGAGAGAACTCCAAGCACTCAAATATTTTCATACATCCTGCAATGTTTTTGAATAATTTTGCTGGCCTAGTGCCTAAAAATGCACTGCTTGCCACTTAATTTACTAAAGATTGTATTTCTATACCAATTTAATGTCAAATTATGTTTAAGGCCATTATGAATTGCGTGGACTAGGCTTACACCTGGATGAGATCACTGTTAATTACTAATAATTAACAGTTCTATTAGCAGTATTGAGCTTAGTTTAGTACAGTTATGATTTGTTCCAATCATTTTACCACTGACTGAATGGCGATAAATTATATCAAAGTGCTGAAGTTGCTCACCATTTCATCTGACGCTCAAATGTTGCTCATTGCTAACAAAAGGTTGGGGACCCCTGCCATAGAGTATAAGGACTTCCAGGATGAATCTGACCCAATTATGTATAGTTAACTCCCCACAGGACATACACCAGCCATTTAGAACTGGTTACATGGGTACAAATACAGCATGGCAGGAATTAAGCTTTATTGGAAATGAAAACCATCATCCTAAAGGCCTGCATCCAACAGAACCCAAGGAAGGATTCATTCACCATTCCTTTCCACTGGCTGGAGCCCTTAACTCCTTCATCCCTAAAAAAAGGTTGAAGCTGAACTTCAGCATTGTGTGGATAATAGACAGAAAAACCTCATTACAATGAAGAACAGCATTTAATAAAAATACTAATAGGCCACACCTGAGAGAGTTGGATATATACCCAACTGGATATGAAGGGGGTCTACAATCTACTCATGATGTATTTGGGGGTTAAATGGAAGATGGCATTTTTCACCTATTTGTGAATTACAAATACCTTGGGTTGTTTACTGCAATGGCTGCCTTCCAGCACTTCACCTAACAATGTCTTTCAAGGAATCCTCAACGCGTATGTGTTAATTTATCTGGACGATATGCTGGTATTTTACCCTTTATATGCCATTCATGTAAGGGAAGTGCTGTGGCAGCTTCAAGAGAACCGTCTGTATGCCAAACCCTCCAAGTGATCATTCCACCAAAAGTGCATTTTGCACTCAGGTTACATCTTAACCCCTGTGAGGAGCACCTGTCTGACTTTTAGAACCACCCGGGAATGACTTCCAGCCCCCCAACAATTGTAAATGAT
This sequence comes from Ambystoma mexicanum, assembly GCF_040938575.1. Classification (NCBI taxonomy): domain Eukaryota; kingdom Metazoa; phylum Chordata; class Amphibia; order Caudata; family Ambystomatidae; genus Ambystoma; species Ambystoma mexicanum. The sequence goes on along the minus strand of NC_090933.1, from coordinate 189,711,046 downwards.
AGGTACAAACCCACACTCAGTGTCCCTCCCAGGGGAGGAGGGATGTCCTTTTAAAAGGCAAAGAAGCCCAGTTTGGCAGGGTGGGTTGTTGGAGGATATTGTGCCTGTGGGAGATATGCTGTTGGACGTTTGGGGGCTGAAAGTGCTAGGAGAAGGAGATGCGAGTTGGCAGAGGGGATAACATCAGGAGGAGCCAGTGAAATGTTGGTGGAGGGGATTATATTAGATGGAGGTAGTGAGCATCTGAAGAAGGAAGTAACATCAGGAGGAGGAAGTGAAGAGCTGGAGAAGGTTGCTATTGTAGAGGGAGCATGTGGGAGTCAGGAGGTGGTGCTAACATCCAGAAGAGGTGGTAAGCATTGGAGGGGTAGTAACAGGAAGACGCAGTGCTGAACTGGGGGAGGTGGTAACATTAGGCAGAGGAGGTGGCAAGAAGAAAGAGGCCAAACTCAGGAGAAAATTGCTATATCAAAAGGTGATGGCAAGTATAAGGAGGAGTTGATAACTACTGGAGAAGGTGGTGGTGAAAATATCAAGAACAGAAAGGATTGAGGAGGCTGTGCTGGTGCAAGGTAGGTGGAGAAGGGGAGAGAAAAAACGAGAACCGTTCAGGGAGGTCAGAGGAACGTAGAAAGGTGGAGTTCATGGGGTAAAGGCTGGAAGATGGAGGAGGGAGGGGCCTTTGGGATAGACGGCAGTAGTGGAAGCTCCTGGCTTTAAATCAAACCCAAGGAGAAACTCAAACTGTAGCGACAGCTGGTGGAGTCGACACAGAGATGTGTCATTCATGGATTCCGAGAAGACAATGAGAGATCCTTTTGGAGCTGGAATTGTTAAAGGACTATGAGCCTCATTACGAGTCAGCCGGTCCGGAAAGAACGGTGGTGGGAAATCCGCCACCACTTTCTTTCCGGACCGGCTGATTAAGAGTCCTGCAGGCGGGAGGTGTCACTCCCGCCAGGTCTGACCTGGCGGGTTTAACACCACCCGCCTGCAGGCGGACATGGAAACACCGGCACCATTACAACATGGTGCCAGTGTTTCCACTTCCCCATTCCCATGGAGTACTATGGGACTGCATGGGAATGGGGACTTACAGAATTCTGTCTACGGAATTCGTAATGCCCCGGTAATTCTGGGAATCACAGAGGCAGAATGTTAATACGTGTCCGGCGGTAACCTGTCGGTTTTTCCAGCTTGGTTACCTCCGGACTTGTAATGAGGCCCTATGGGCCTCATTACGAGACAGCCGTTCTGGAAATAACGGTGGCGGTAAACCCGCTGCCACCGTTGTTTCCGGACTGGCTGATCTCGAGTTCTGCAGACAGGAGGTGTCACCCCCGCCAGGTCTGACCTGGCGGGTTTAACACCACCCGCCTACCGGCGGACGTGGAAACACCAGCACCATTACAGCACGGTGCCAGTGTTTCCACTTCCCCATTCCCATGGAGTCCTATGGGACTCCATGGGAATGGGGATTTACCGAATTCTGCCTCCGGAATTCCCAGGTCACCAGGGTCGTAATGCCCCGGTGATTCCGGGAATCACAGAGGCGGAAAGGTAATACGAGTCCGGCAGTAACCTGCTGTTTTTTCCGGCACGGTTACCGCCGGACGCGTAATGAGGCCCTATGTAATTTAAGGTCTCTTGGTGCTAGGTAGCTGAAAGGTGTGGCACCCAACAAGGTCTTCAACTAGCTAAGGGACCAGGTTCTACAACCATGCCAGGAGAAGAAGACCTGTCATCCTGGGGTGAGACATTTTATTTGTATCCCTGATACCTTTATGTTAGTTATAGTGACTTTTTCATTAATCACTTCATTTTACTGAAAATAACAGATTGTAGAACACACAGTCATTGTGGTTTCCACACGTCATTGAAATGGATCCCTGTAAGATCTGGGCAGTAGTAGACTGGAGTAGTCCATGAAACATTAATCAACTGCAATGCTTCCTTTGATAGATTTATTCTAGACTACCCCATGAACATGATTCCTCTCACTGGACTTCTTAAAAAAAGGAGGCTAAAAAAAAAAGGAGGCTCAATTTCAGTGGAATAAAGACATGGAACAAGGGTTCCAGTCTCCCAACGGGCACAGCTCTGGTGCTCTGCTTTGCTTTTCCCGAGACACTTTGTACAGTTGGTGAATGCCTCTAAGTATGCCTTAGGGGCCCTGCTGTTGCAGGAAACCTCAGCACTGCACCCCCTGCCTACTATTCTTGTTCCATTAACACAGCTCAGAAGAACGAAAGCATCCTTAAGAAACAGTTTTTGGCCATCAAAGAGGCATTCATTACACAGAGGCATCTCTTGGAAAGGGCACGTCACCCCATTGTTGTGATTACCAACCACCGTAACCTGGGGTTTCTTAGAACAGAAAGGGGGACAAATAGTGACAAATACAATAGATCAATTTCTTCTCTAAATTTGACTTCATGGTGACTTTCAGTGAATGGATGCAGTGTACAGCAATGCAGGCCTCCTTGGGACCCTTCAGTTTCAGTCAAAGCAGTTGCTTCCAGACAGGTTCAATTGAATGTCAGAGGCTGGAATTTGGATGAGAGGGCGACTTGTGGTCGGAACTGGCAACTGCAGAGGATCCAGATTCTAATGCAGAACAGTGGTTCTTCTAGAGTGGTAGCCGAGAGGAGGGCCTATTGGTCCAGCGGGGAGTCCAGGGACACTTCTGGGGGCTCTACTGAGCTGGATCCTCGATAAGGCACTGGGACTGTTTCGTCCCACTAGTCCAAGGGCTGAAGGGCACTGCTCGGGGTCTTTGTAGATTGGGTGAAGGTACAGGGCTTCACGGGACGGACACTGGGAGGGATGCTGGGCCACTTCGGGAGCCCACTTCCGGTTGTCAGGAGTCTGCTCTTCAGGGGGATTCTTGGGTCTGGCGGGCGTAGATCTCCAGAGTGGCTGTGGGGGTCCTCCTCATACCGAGGGTCTGAGCTAGAGGCAGGTCTGGGCTCACTGGTGGTGGGCATCTGCACCGTTCGAGCAGCTGGCGGTTGTCCAGTCAGGGACAGCTACAGGTTTCACATCTCTACTATCAGACTTTCTGGCACCACTGATATGGTCTGTGGCTAGATGGTTCCAGCCCCCTTCCTGGGACACATGCACACACACACTGATCTTTGAGGGCTTCAGCTTTCCTGGGCAAGTGCATGACCTTACAATGACTTTCCTGACCTGAGAGGGCACAAGGAGGGATGGGTTACAGTGCGGCCGGGGTGCAGGCAGGGGTCTCGTGCTGCGACCATTTTGGGGCTCTGGCTGCGTTTGTTGGCCATGTGTGGTGGGTAAAGTGTGTACGCCGGGAATGATGCAGGGATGGTGGGGATGTAGCTGCTGCCACTGGCTTGTTTTTGGACACGTTTAGGGGTAGCCAGAAGTCCCGAGTATTTAGAGCTAGGATGATACAATGGGATCTACGTTAAAACCTCAGGTCCATCACTGCAAATCCCATTTTATTTTTTTATAAATCGGATTTTGACACTTTTCATCGAAATAAAAAGCGGGGGAGACCCCCTGCAGCCCTGCCCCTCTCCTCCACAACCCTCACCTTAATACCCCAACACCACCACCCTTCTATTTATTTGATGAAATGTGCTAAAAACTTGGTGAAAAAAATTCCATGTTATTGGATTCACAGGGATTGCATTCAATGTTTTTGACCTATACCATACTATGCAGTGCAAGGGGGATACTTTTGTAAGATGCTGTGTGCACTATAAAGTACATAAATCCCAGAGGGGAACCATAGTTTCCCAGTGCTAATGGTCTGTAGGACTGATCATTTTCACCATGACATGTGAGCAGGGGGAAGGAGCTTCACTTCCCTTCAAAAAGTCAGACCAGGATCAAAAATCGAGCAGAAAGAATGGGGTTCCGTAGAAAACTATAGTGGGGAGGTTGCAATCATGGATGGCCACTGGCCATAACATTGCCAAACAACAGACATACCAGCACCTTGTTGTAGACTGGGACCAGACAGTCCCAGCCTCCACATCCGGGCTCACACACATCCCAGCACTTTTCCCGGGAAAGCAGAATCTTTCTCTGGGAAATGACTTCCCATATATGACCATTCAGGCCAAGAGATGGAGGGAAGAAGGCCAAAGAACAATATGGCCAAAGTACAGGACAAAATCTCCTGGCACGCTCACCTTGGAGTGCTAGCTGCTCTTAGCCATTTGCGATAAGTGCACAAGTAAAGATTTAAAACACATAGGAAAAATATCTGCTGCAACAAGCTCAATTTGTAACCCAAAAAATTACAAAAGAAAAAGGATAAAAAGCTTCCTAACCGCACTTCACTTTAAAAATAGAAAAAATCCATAAAGAGAGACAGTATCTTAGCACTGATAGTCTTATGGACTGATCAGTCCCCCTATACAAATGGGCACAACGCAAAGGAAGTAATGCAGAAGGCTTTATTAGCCTCCGAAAAGTCGGGTCAGCGGTCAAAACAAAGCAAGAAGAAAGGGTGTCCTGTAGAAGTTCATGGGACGAAAGCAGCAAAAAGGAACATCTTTCTAACACTCTTCCATTCCTGAAAATGTGTTTTCTGCAATGGTTCAGAGGGATTTCTAGAATCTGGCCTGGTGGACAGGTTTTAGGAGGCCACCCAAATTCGAGCGAACAGGAGAATTCTGAGAGGTTAGCCAAACCCAATCAAAGTAAGCATGGAGAGCGGTCCAGGCTTTGTCTCAGGAGAATATGAGTGGGGTTAGGGGTCCACAATAAGCCAACACAGCGAAGCACACAATGATTCAATTTAGACAGGTAAGTACAGTAGAATGAAACCAGTTCCGAAGAATGATGCCCTAACTTTGTAAGTCCAATACTATGACTATTGGGGCCTTGTGCCGAAAAGTCACAAAGCTTCCTTTTAGGAGAGGGGATTGATGTAGGAAGAGTTCTTGTGGTGGGGAAAATGTTCCAGAAGATATTTCAACAATGTTACAGGTCAGTAACATTATATTCCTATCTTTTAGATACAAGGTTTTAGATTATATGATCAAAAAGCGAAGGAATTGTCATGATGCCTACCCACGGGCATCCGGACCAAGCCCATCAGCCCCGGGAGCAGGCATCCAGATATTCATTAAAACCCCAGCAGCCCCGGCTAGGGGCTGTCTGGGTTCAGTCCTGGCACCTTAGGCACCAGGCTCATAGAAATCAGTCCTGGCGCCATAGGCGCCAGGCTCATAGACATTACTCACCTCATGCAGACCATGCTGCAACTGAATCCAAGCCAACGTGAAGCTTGGATGGGACTATTTTGTTACAGGGACTATTTTTTACTCGGGTGTGGTTCTGGGGAACTTCTTACCTGGAACTATTTTGGAGGCTATTTAAACCACGCCCGATCAGCAACACACGCTTCGCGTTATTCTGCATCCTGCAGCGTAACGCTCACCGTGCCTGCAAGTCAGCATCCAGCCTTCTGCCACGCCCGTCTTGAGGCCGGAGCTCCTAGAAAAAGAGGAAAGAAGAAGCAAAGGTTAGAATAAGAACATTACTTTAATTTCTCACCTGATTCTGGATCCATCACGCCTTCGAACTTGGAAAAGGACATTATTTTCACATGCGTCGCATCGCCAGCTGCAGCGCCGCGCTGTACTCACCAGCCTTCACAGCATCTCTATGATCTGGCGCAGTCTCCATCATTTCTTCGCCGAATCCCGGCACCTAGGGGACAAAGACATTACAAGGTGAGCCAAGAGAGCCAACAAAGACAATGGGCCTCATTACGAGGTATGCCGGTAGCCATGCCGCTATTGGCGGCATGGCTGCCGGCAAAACCACATCCGTGTCCGTGTCCTCGGAATGAGGATTTACCGGACCATTCCGAGTTCGGATGGCCCGGTAATTCCTCACTCGAGGACACGGACACGGTTCATCCCCATTCCCATTTCAGCCCCCATAGGGCTGAATGGGAATGGGAGAGGGACTAAACAACGGGCCATTACGAGATGGCCCGTTGTTTGCTCCCTCTTCCCCTCGCGGGACCCGGTATGCATGCCTGGTTTTCCCAGGCGTGCTTAACGTGTCCCGCGAGGGGACCTCGTAATGTGGCGGAACGGGTTGAACGGCGCCGCAGCCTTTTCCAGCGCCGTTTAACCCGTTCCGCCAGGGTCGTAATGAGGCCCAATCCCTTTTACCACCATAGCCTTACCTGATTTTACCGCCGGAGGCATTATTCTTCTACGTGCCACATCTTCTTACGCCACACCTGCAAGAAGAGAGAAAGCAACAGGTTAAGCACTGGCATCTTTTACCAGACAGTTTTGGGTAATACAGACTCTTACCTGAACGCCATCAGCTGCCACAAGACAATCTTCTTTTGGATCAAGCTGCAAGATAGGAGGGAAATCAGACAAGAGTGAATATCAGACATATTGAACTCTTTTGAACTTTATACTTACGGCTTCTTGTCGGAACCTCAGAGTCAATATTCATCTGGAACTCTCATCATTCCTTCGGACCAGTGAAGTAACTGGTATCTACGCGCCCCTGCATTCCACGCAGGATGGAGAGCTCATCATTTAAAACCATAAGGCGAGACTAATGAAAGGGGACATCGGAGGTGATTAGTGGGGAGAACAGTGAGGTGTCATCACTTAAATCCACGGGAGGCTAATTCCCTTTCGCCATTTCAGGAGAATACTTCTACGGGTCAAGCAGACGAAATTAGGCGGGCCAGTCCAGTCTGTCATCTCTGCACTACGCGTCACGCTGGTGGAGACCGCAGCTATCCAGTTCCGATCGACGCCCCTGTGGGAGCCAGGTGAGCGTAACAGGAATGGAGTAACCAAAGTTTATTCTAAGGAGAACAGGGGGAGGTGAATACGTTGCAATTACATACCCCCCTGACTCCGATCTTATCAGATGACTAGATGGGTTGACTGGCGGGGGAGGTCGCTGGAGGTAGGTTTTCCTGCCGTTTGTTGCAGTGAGAGGTGCCCAGGAGCTGTGGGTGCAGGTATTCTTCTGGTCAGTTGCAGGAGCAAAGTACCACCCTTTGCAAAGAAGAAGTCCAGAAGACACCAAGGCAGACCTCCTCATGACTCTACACGAGACGATGGGGGAAGGCAAGTTCCAGCGACAGCTACCGCACACAGGCGACAGCAAGCGTCTTTCCAGTCACAGTGGAAGAAGACCTTCGAGAGCATGATCCCTTGATGCTGGGATGCTGAAATACAGCAGGAATGTGACTTATCCCACAAGCTGGAGACGACAGAAGTTCTGGCGATGAAGGGAAATGGTGACTAATCTAATGAGGTAGTCCACTGGACAGCTGCTCAGGCCAAAGGGTGATCCAGGGACACTTCTGACAGCTCAGGATGGCTGGATCCTCGAGAATGTGTCAAGACTGGTTGGTCCCACCAATCCAACGGTTGACGCGCCGCAGGGGGCCTTCGCAGATCAGGTATTCTAGCAGGGCTTAACCGGGCCAAATGCAGGAAGGGTGATGCTGGGCCTCGTCAGAAGTCCATGGATCTTCATTCGGCTACTCGTCTACACAGGATACTTGGCTCCAATGCGTTAAGCCAAATCCTTGCTGGAAGCAAGTCCAAGCCCACCAATGGTAAGGATCTGCACCATTCAAACAGCCAGCAGTGGTCCAATCAGGGACCACTGTAGGTTTCACCCATGCCACACACCCAGCTAAATAAATGAGTCGACCGGAGGTTGGATTTCCCTCCATAGGTTCCAGTAAGAGGTGCCAAGGAGCTGTGGGTGCAAGGGTTCTTCCTGTCTGGTCCAGGAGCACAGTGCACACATGGCGATGGAAAAGTGCAGGAAGCACAGATGCAGATCTCTTCAGGACAGGGGAAGGCGAGTTCCAGTGACTGCCACCACACACAGATGACCGCTGGTGTCCTTCCAGGCAGGAAGGTAAATTACACCACAAGCTGGCGACCACCAAAGGTCCGACAGTAAACACAGAACAGCGATGGTTCTAGCGAGGTAGCCCACTGGAGAACTGGTCTGTCCACCAGGTGGTCCAGATACACTTCCGAAAGGCTCAGGACGACTAGATCCTCAAGCATGTTCAGGCTGGTTGCTCCTACCAGTCTAGGGATGAAGCACTGCACAGGACCTTTGCAGATCAGGTAGTCCAACAGCGCTTCATGGGCCACACGTAAGAAGGGATACCGGGCCTCTTCAGGAGTCTTCTTTCTATATTCTGTCGGCTGTTCTTCTACACAGGATTGTTGGCTCCAACACTGATTTTAAAAAAATGGTTGCAGTTCTCTTCATATCCAAAATCCTGGCTTGAAGCAAGCCCAAGCTGACCAATGGTAGGAACCTGCACTTTTAAAACAGAAAGCCGCCTGGGTGTGGGAACACTGTTGGTTTCACTCATGTCCCACACCCAGGCTTTCAGGCACCATGGATGTGGAGTGGGACCATATGTCTGACCTTGAGCCATACACAGACACACACACACAAACACACACACAAACACACACACACACAATGGCATCAATAGCCCGCAAAAGCAGCAACTTTCCCGGGCAAGTGCAGGGCTTTATTTGAGATTTCCTGGCCTGGCAAGGCAGTAAAAAGGCCAAACAACAATATAGCCAAAGAACAAGTCAGAATCTCATGGTGTGGACATTTTAGGACACTAGCCACATTTAGTAGCCATATGTGATAAACGCGAATGTGCATACTACCATCTTAGCAGCTCCACTCCGTGTTTGTCCGTGTTCGCCTGGGACACCTGGCACAGACAACCTACAGTGACAGATAAGGTAGGCCTGGTGTGGGCAGGGAGTACAGCCATTACCCCACTCCAGCAAAACCCCACCACTCTTTTTACCATCTAGCCTAATAGTGTAAGGTAGCCATTTTGGCACTCAGCCTAAGTGTGCAAGATAGCTATACTCTAGATGGACCCTAAATTACATACGGTAGCCATACTTCACATCCAAATTGCTGGTATAGCCTTGTTATATTCCCCTGCTGCGTTTTGAGATATAACTGTGCTGCACCCCATAGTTAGCCATTGTTTTCCACACCATAGCTAATTTGTGTTGAACGTTGCCACACCCTATAACTAGCTATCATAAGGCGAAACTGGTGGGAAGCACAACCATTACTGTGCTCCAGAAACACAGCCACTACTACTACTGCTACTACTACTATGTAATTGGTGCTAACAAAGCCTCTGAGTTGAATTGTGCTACCCTCCATAGTCAGCCATTGTGATACACTTCATAGTTATCCATTATACTAAATTGTGGAAGGAAATGTGCTGCACCTACTTGTATACTAGGGGGCAGATGTCATGCAGGATTTAGATATATTTTCCGGGAAACTAAATGCGTTGCGCCTAAATGTATTTTGGGGGAAGATAGCGTGTTACAATAAACATATTGGGAAGATTGGCAATGCGTCTCATTTGGATAGATTTTTGAACATTAACCTTGCCTCACATTTAACAAGAGTTGTGACGATAAGCCATTCGTCACATTTAGATAGATACGTGAAGATTAGCCTTGCCTCATGTTTAGATAGATGTGCGAAAATTAGCATTGCCTCACATTTAGATAGATTTTTGAAGAATAGCCATGCATCACATTTAGATAGAATCATGAAGATTAGCCACAGAGAAGAACTTTGAGAGTACCCAATGTACTAACCACCCTGCTCCTGCTCCCCTCCTACACATATCCCTTGTGCTATACACAGCCATGGACTAGCCAGACTACACACAAATACACAGCCACATAACTAACACTTGCATACAACAACAATCCCAGGCACTGGACCTTACCACTACGGACACAACAAGCCAGTGTGCATAACCATAACTTTAAACACCAGTCAATTTACACATAAAACACACACACACCCAACATAACAGACATTCACTTACAACAGCCCAGTCACTGGGCCTACCCTTACAGATACACAAGCCAGTGCGCTCAACCACAACCTTAAATATCAAGCAATTTACACATAAAACACACACACACACCCAGCATAACAGACATTCACATTCAACCCGTAAGGGTGAGGCGTTGGGCCTTGCACTGATGTATACAAAAAGTCAGTGCACTCAATCATCCCATCTGCAACCCAACACACACAGGCACCGGTTTCTCCTGGTTCTGGACCTATCCTACCCCTCTACCCTCATTAACCAACCCCACCCTCTTTTTTGCAGTGCCCCGTGAGCGCCTGGAGACTTCCCCTACGTGGTAGCGGTGTGTGGTATAAGTCAACATAACACAATTTATAAACCAGGAACCCAGAGCACAAAGGCAGGGTCCCTGTTCCGAGCATATCATGATGACAAGGAGGCCATAGAGATATAGTTCCTCTACTCAGACAAGATCATCAGAATCAACAGGGCTTGCTGTTTTGTGGTCCAGGTTTTGGTTATCTACCTGGTATAGCCAGTACACTATGCTGCATTGGGTCATGACATTCAAGGGATCCATCACTAGGACTGCCTCTGTAAACTAAATTGCTATGTATGATGGAACTTTTGAGATGGGACACTTTTGTTACCTAAAGGGCTGTGAATAACTCTAATGCTTATGGTTATGTTTAATTATTTGTAAATTGAACAGCATAAACTGAATTATTTCTAGCTGCTATAATTTCCAGGAATTCGGACAAGCAGAGAACAGGGAGGCAGAAAGGGGTTAGAACAAGTTGTTTTGGAGTTTATATCTGAAGAGAGAGGGTTGGTCAGTCAGGATCCAAAGGGAGAGAGATCCAGAGTCTTGGGCCTAGCACTGAGAAGTGTCTGTTGCATCAGTTTTTTGTAGTTTGATTGTGGGTTAAAGAGGAGAATGGAGTCCTCGGATCTCAGTGTTCAAACAAGGTCATATCACGAGATTTTAGATTGGAGGCATTGGGAGCAGATCCATAGAGTCATTTATAGACGAGAAAGAATTTTGGACTGGATTCAGGAGTGGACTGGGATCCAGTTAAGGATTCTACGATGCAGATTGAAGTTTTTCAAGTCAGTTATCAGGTGGACAGAAGCATTTTGCACTTTTTGTTGCTTGTTTATTTGGATTGTTGCAAGACCAGCATTGAGGGTCTTGCAGTAGTCGAGTTGAGAATTGACAATGGCGCCTACTACTACAGAATGGTTTTACTGGGGGTGACTGGGCATATCTCAAAAAGGGGCTTCAGTTGAAAGAAGTGGTTTTTGGCAACTGAATTGATCTTAGCATCAGGGCTCAATTTGTCATCCCAGAACAACCCTATGATGTTTAGTACAATGGTGTTTAGGTGGTCTTCTTGCCTGCTTGGTCCAGTTTCTGATTTATTTTTAAAAGAGTTTTAAAACAGTTTTAAATACTGGAGCTACATGTGTTTGTAGCTTTTTATGGTGTTCATTATTGTTTCAGTATTTGTTATAGATGTTAAATACATGTTCACACTGTGTAGGTGATGAGGCATTGTGGGGATCGATGAGATCGCAGTCTCTGTAATGGGTTTAAGACAAGCCTCAACAACTGTTATCTTAGGTCTAAGCAAGATGTTGTATTTGACCATAGGATGTGTGGTAGGTAGGAAGGAATGGGAGAAGAAGAAAGGGATAAGAAATTGAACCAAACAAGCCACAAGTGTTGGGAAATCAGCCATGAAGCTGAGGATTGTGGAGTAAATGCCATCCAATGCATGGCCTCGTTTGTGGATATGGGCAAAGACAACTGGAAAGAAGAGGACCCATAGAGAGGAGAGGGAGTCATGAACAGCAGATGCAAGTGAGTCAGTGGGATCTGAGGTGAGTTAGAGTCACTCCCCATGCTCTGCTTTTGGGGGGAGCTAACCGCAGGGGACTGTGATGGTCCCACTGCTACCTAAATTGCCTCCCAGAGGGTGAAAGGAGGGAAATACCCTGGATTGTCAAACCCTTCGAGATACAGTATTATAGTTTCCCTCAGAGAATGTCAACATCTCAAGCACTGAATGGGAGTACAAGGGCCCGCAGTCCCTGTCCCTAACCCGGACAGTTCGACCAGCAGACTTAGACCATGACTGTGAGCGCTTAACATAAGCAACATATCCGAACACTAGAGACCAATGAGATTCTATGTCAATTGCGCTCTGCGAGGTCAGGCATTAATGCTGCACCCATTCACCTGGTGAATACTGGAAGCCGCAGAGCACTGCAGAACGGCAAGCACACACATAGGAAGTTGCCAGATGGATAGGAGCTTATTTAAAAATGTGGAACCAGCATTTAAGTGTAATAAAGCCAGTTCAGCACCTACCCAGTACAAAGGGAGTACAAATAATTGTAGCAAGATGCAATTAATTAGCCATTTGAGCTGCCAATCAGGCGGCTTGCAAGAAGACACCCAAGGAAAGACCAACCCTGGGGCAGCTTGCAAAACACACACTACCGCGGGTATAAACTGAGTGCAGGAGAAAACAAAACAAAGTTGCAGACTGGAAGGAGGCAGATGTGCTACTGACCACTTTTTGGGGCCAGAGGGTGATCCCAACCTGGAAAGAGGTAGCCTTCAGCTGATAATTGCCCAGCAGAAGCTCTGCCAGATACAAAGCAGAGAGCGCACCACAAGGACCAATGGTGTGAAGGGTGTGAAACCCACAGCAAGGTTCTGTCACAGAAATGTGGAAGAAAGAGGAAGGCCTGAGGATGTGCCCTTCAAGAAAGTCTTATTTCAAAGAGGTTTAAGAGTGATAGACCCTTGCCAGTTGAGTGATAATGGCAGATGATTGACAAGGAACCTGCCTGAAATGAAAGGTGTGCATTGTTCCTGGCCCCCTCCTTCCCATCGCCGGTGTACTGCTATCCTGATGATGTCGCTGAAGAGATACGTTTGCAGCCGATGGAGCAAGTAGATTGACTGTGACCATGCAAAAGCTGATGATGTCACGACTGAGACTGACATAGATGCGGTAGACATAAAGCACATATGCATTTTTTCATGAAGCTATGCAGACACGTAGATTAAATTGCTCCTAGACACGAAGCACATGTTTGTGACCCACTTATATAGAGGACTGATATACCTTTTCTATGCAGTAACTGCAAGTTGCTCAAGGATACATATAAACTGCTTGCTGATGCTGAATGCAACTAGCATGAGTAGTCATGTAAGTGAAGATGGAAGCCACAGCCACACTGAAATAAATGGAAGGCACTGAAAAGGCCCAAGAATACAGAGATTGGCCTGATACGCTCATTTCGCATAGACACGCAGACCATGCTGTCAGTGCAGCTAATGTGCTCATTCTTGCCAAGGACACTGAGGTAGAGAACTTTTCACATTAGCAGAAGAGTTAGGACACCTGAATGTGTAAAAGCTGAAAATCCTCATAAATGCGAGCAGGAAAATTAAGTTTGTGGTCCCCACACACGTGATCTGAACCTGGAAGACAAAGCCTATTCATTCGAGCCAGACAGAGACCGTTATTCCCAACCAACTGAAGGCAGATGGTACAAAATGATACCAGGTTGAAAGCTTAATGTTCTGTCTCAAGGCCTAGAGGATCGGAGATGGTAGCCTTGTTGGGTACAGCACCGCCTTTGGGGCTGTTCCCACCACCTTCAATAGTTGCACACAGGCTGGTAACTTTTCAAAGCAGCAAGACTGAGATGACTCTCTCTGACCAATTCCTACCCACCTTCCAGGCTAGCTCACACTTTGTTGGAGGACCCAATAGTAATGCGCTAACCTGACATGCCTGTAATTGCAACATTTAGGAGGTGGTCACAGGAGGAGCCACCAGACACTGTTTAGCCAATAAAAGTACTAACCCTAAAGAATCTCTATATGTAGCCTACCATACTAACCAATCCCATCTCACCTTAGGTTTTGCAATATATAATTTATTTTGTGACATTATATCGCATTAAAACTCCCTGACAAGCCTGTAACCAGCGAGAAAGTATTGGAAATCATGCAAAGTCCATTTCTTGATCCCTGTTTCAAATGCTTTCAATAAACAGTGAATTTTGTCACATTTTTGGACTCTTTAATTTTTAATTGCAGGGGATTTTCCCTGAATCAGTTCCTCTTGTTTGTATTTGGGGAAATTACCAGACCCTGCCTTACTTGAGGTGGTAGCAGGGGATGGTTGCTAAGACCCCCGGCAAATACAGTTTTTTCCCACCACGTGCCCGAAGGGATGCATCGCGATCCGCGAGGGCCGAATCTTTGACCATGTGTGGAAACTGAGATGGTCGTCAAAAGCCCCCTTGGGGAAATTCATGCCCGCTTCCCGTGGGACGCCGAGCAGACCGGAAGGCAGAATCGCAGATTGTGGGAGTGACAACATCTGAGGGCTTCAGCGGATCCATGGAGTGCAAGTATGCGTTCAACAATTTGACAAATATTGAGGAAGGGAATTGTTGTGTTGTGATTTGCTTTTTGTGTTATTTATGGGAGAATCCCTGTTTCTAGGTGTTAGCTTAGTGTACAGATGATGATATGAATCCCTGTGTCTAGGTGCTAGCTTGGGTTGTGGAAGGTGGTACCTTATTGAATTTTACAGAAAATACAAAAAGAATTTTAAAAAAACATATTTTAAGGTTATCCTATGCTACGGTGTAGACGAAGGACCATGCCCCTGAGTGGGCATTTATAAGAGAGGATTCCCCAGTGAATGAAAAACAGGATGACGGCTGTGCGGTACTTAAGTTGTAATGTTTTTGTGTATTGTGGGGTTTGAGAGTCCACTTGAAGTGTTTTGCATGCATAGTGGTTGGTGGCGTTACAAGACAGTTCTGAATAGGGCATAGCGCATTGTTGGAATGTTGGCCTCTAGTGGGGCACAGAGTTGTTGGAGAAGAAAAGTGGAAAAGGCGTTGTTTAAAACAGGGAAAGATGGTGTTGAAGCTTTGGAAAACGAGAAGATTGCTGTATCAATAGGTTTGGGCTCGAAGAGCACCTGGAGAGTTGTGGCTTGGCCTTAAGGGCAGAGATTAGAGCATCAGCTGTGTGCGGAACACGCCTTTTTAGTGTTGGTGAGCCAGAGAGGCTGGTGGAATACAGTGGAGGCTGTTTATTTTGGAGAAGTTAGTTTATTGTTGACAAGAATCGGCAAATTAAGATTGGAATTGCTTTAAGTGTACAGAAAATCCTGATATGAGATCAAGTAAGTATCAGCACTCAGAGAGTGACGTGCCATCATGGGGGATAGACCCCTTAAATATTTCTGTCAGTCCCATCTGTTGTATCAGGACAAAATATGCAAGTATAGCGCAGACTACACTTGCGATACATAGGGCAAAATGGTGAGGTCATGGCCCCGGGAACGCACTCTTTCGAAATCAGTGCTGCAAAACATGACCACATATTTGCATACTGCATATAAGGGAAAGAAGTTAAGCAACAAATTAACAATAATGGAGTTATTGAAGATATTTGGTGACAAGGAAGAGAACCCACCCAAGAGAGAACGGATGCTCAGACAGCATGATGCGGGGGCGAAGCACCCACAGCTACTGCTCCTCCTCCTCAAACAGCTGACCCACCAACAGGAAGCCATGGATTTTAGCCAGTGAAAGAGTTAAAGGCAGCGGCAGGGTACACTAACCCGTGTATGCACCTTCTGCATATAATAGCGAAGACGCACTTTGTGGCACTAAGCTGGCGAATAAGAACAGGGACTATGATTTATGAACGCAAAGAGCGCAGTGACCTTAAAGCAAAGTTGACGAGGGGCGACAAAGTGACTCAGGGATGATGAGGAGGCAGTTCCACCAAATGAGTGGGTGCAAGGACAGATAGTGCTTAAACTGAATGGAGTGTAACAGTGCCCAGAGACCCAGAGGAGGAGGCTAAGAAACAAAGGGAAAATGAAGAGGAGGAAGAGGACAGAGAATGGGCAGAGCTGATGGAGGAAGAACAGGGAAAGGGGAAACAGGAGTACTGCCAGGATGCTGGGAGAGACCTCAACTGTTGGTGTATGGACAGGTGTTCACAGGAGAAGGATGGATGGAAGGGATGATGGGATGCAAAGCACAGGCACTCATGACGGTTGCATTGAAAGTGGTACAGAAAGAAAATGATGACTGCCTCAAAGAATGGGTGGCAAATGCTAAGCTGCTCACATGGGTAGCGAACAAAGCAGGCCTTATGTCAATAATATGACCAAGAATGCTTCCCTGTGTTGCAGAATGATGGTCCAGTGAAGGTTGGGGTGAACAGAAGATGCAGGTGTACATCGAACATGCCAGGTATGAAGGTCGGCAGTGCAGTAATAATGGGCCACTACTTCGAACCCGTGGTTCGAAGGTGTTCATGCAACTACCACTGAACTGGGGAGGGGTATGTTTTCGAGTACAGCTGAATACACCAGCCTTAGTCGTGCCTCAAAAGGACATGCAAGTTGATGGGTTCCCCAAAATGGTTGCATAACTGAGGAAGAGAAGATCCATGGAATTGACAAAAGTAAAGAGAGGAAACTATATTTCCACAAAGATAGAAGAAGCACTCGATGTGATACCATCGGAGCACACTGAAATCCAGGCCAACTAGAACGCCAAGTGGCTCCAGATCACCAGATGGAAACTGTTACAGACAATACATTTGACAGTTAAAGGGTGAGAGCGGTCAGACTGAGGACCCTCGGAAATCGATATGTTATGTATCTGCTCACAGCTATGTAAGGAGGCGTGTGCACAAAGATAGGGCCGTCCTGCTGCACCTATCTGTCCACCCACGATGGAGACAATGGAACCCTCACAGAAGCCATCATGCAATTATCAGACTTACATGCCAAGATGGAAGATATAACCAGCCCAGCAGTGGAGGATGAAGGTTGGCTGAAATACATCTTTTCCTGGATACCATCATGGATGGCCAACAGCCTGAAAGTACTCATAGCTGCCTTAGTACCAGTACTACTACCCTTCCGTGTCATTAGAGTAGCTATAACCCAGTGCAATAAGACTAGACATAAGACAATAGGGTTGAAAATATGATTGTATGTAGAGACAAAGGCAGACATAGAGAAGCACATTTTGGAAGTGCTACAGTCACACTTGAAGCAATGCCCCTTTTTCCCTCCAGGCACAAGTTTCTCATTTCCTCCAGATTCATGCAACTACATGGGATGTTGGATATGGTGCAAACCCAATAGAGACTGTTGCTACATGATCTGGGGTTTCAACAAACAAGTGAAGTACGAAGGCCAACTGGGAGGAGTGGCGAAAATATGGATTCCGATGTCATACTTTAACAGGGAGAACCTCCAAGGAAGTGCGGTCAATATATTAACTAGAGAGGGATTGAAGAGAGAGATTAGAATGTGGCCCTCGTTGCACCAGTCCCAGCCTCATCTCGACATCACAGAAATCAAAGATGTACATGGTTCATGGCCCCCTCCACCCCATCGCTGATGTACTGCAATGTGAGAAATGTTATTCACTCAGACAGCCATCTATATCCTGTCCTGATGATGTCACTGAAGAGATACATTTGCAGTCGTTGGAGCAAGTAGACTGACTGTGACCATGCAAAAGCTGATGACATCACGACTAAGACTATGACATAGATGCAGTAGACATGAAGCACATATGCATTCTTGCATGTAGCTACACAGACACGTAGATTAAATTGCTCCTAGATGCAAAGAACATGCTTATGACCCCACTTAGAGGACAGATACACCTTTGCTATGCAGTAACCGCAAGTTGCACAAGAATACATATGAACTGCTTGCTGACGCTGAATGCAACTAACATGAATGGCCATGTAAGTCAAGATGGAAGCTACACACGCTGATTTCACAGAGATGCGCAGACCAGTCTATCAGTGCAGATATTGTGCACATTCTTGCCAAGGACACTTAGGGAGAGAAAGTTTCACATTAGCAGAAGAGATAGAACACCTGCATGTGTAAAAGCGAAGAATCCTCAAACGCAAGCAGGAAAATTAAATTTGTGGTCCCCACTTTGAGAAACCAAAGGGTGTCTTACCTACTAGTCCCCAGGGATCTCTCTCTCAGGTGGCCAGGGCACGGCCATCGCCTTTGGATACAGACCCTGCGGGTGGACCAGTGCAGGAGGATCACCTGTGTGAGGGGTCTTTAGGGAGTGGGGGTGAGGCAACTGATGGTGAGGCATGGTATTACCCCTTTCCCGTACACATGACACATCCTATTTTATAGGATTCACTAATGTCCCAACTCCCCCCTTTCTACACAAACACTGGGCCGAGGAAGAGGACAATTGAGAGTAAAGAGGCTAACCCTTACATATCTCATTGGACATGTCCTGCTGATCGGGTCAGGCAAAGTCAGGCACTTGACTTTAAGTGCATACATCTGATACCAATTAGCTCTCACCACACGGATAAAAGGCGGAACATAGAGACACATTCTGAGCACTGTGGAACACGAGTAAGAGCACAACTTAAATGGCGAAGGTGAACCTACTGGAGCAGATGATGGACCGAGGGACAGGAGAAAAGGGTAGAGAACCCCAGGAGTTGCCTCCAAAAGGCCCCGAAAGATACGTGGGGAAGGCCAAATTGCAGACAAGAAGACTGCATTGTGTTTCAAGGATGCCAGCGACCCTCCCGGGTGAACGGCAGAGTTAGAGAGGTGAGGCCAAGCCTGTGGTATTAACCTTGACTCGTGAATTAAAAACTGCAAAGACAAGAAAGAAATGCATGCAGCAGGTGAGTTGGCAATCATCGTGAAGGGCCGGTGTGTGTTTGAAGTTGAAACAGTATATCGCACAATTGAAGGCTGCATGTGTGTATGAGATGCGAAGGAAGGCAGACCTGTGATGAACTTTGAATTACCAATAGCTGTGAAACCAGCAATACTGAGTAGCGGAATGGTCTGGTGAAAGGAAGTAGCCCACTTGAAAATCTCTGTGAAAGGTGAAACTTTCTTGTTATGAAGCGATAAAGTGAATGAACTATAAAAAGCAAAGGGATCAAAATTAACGCTTGGAAAAGGGGGGGGAGTAAAAAGGGTGAACGTTGAACATTTGTGCTTATGAGATTGAACTACCCAGACCAAGAGACACTGGGGTAAATAATACAAGAGTGTGAGGTGACGGGAAAGTGAAAGTGGTCCTGCAAATGTCTATAGTAAAAGCCACGCCCATTTGAAAGTCTTTGACATCAGGAAAAGGTCTGAGCCTGATGGAGGGAGACCAGATGTGTGATAAGATAGGGGAAGGGAACCCCTTAATGGATGTGAATTAAGTTGTTGATGGGAATCCCTGCAAGTGTTGTGTTTGAAAGGTCCGAGCCTGACTGAGTGAGACCGGTGTGAACATTTTGTTGAACAGTGTTTTGAAAGCTGGAAAGTGAGACTTTAACGTGGAAGGCCAGGTGGGCCTCGATCCACGTTTTGAACTGCCTTTGAGAACCTGAGCCAGAGTGTGTCATCCTGTCTACGGGGTCCGCCTTACTCTGTGTTGTCTAACGTGGGGAGAATAGCTTACTCAGCCACACTTATTCTTTGTATTCGAACACTGATTTTCCATTCTATACATATTCTCTTTTACACATTTATTGTATGAGAGATAGGGCAGGCATTAGGTTTTGTTAGTATAGGCCATTTTGATTTGACAGACTCAACTATGAATGTTTTATTAATACCTAATGGTAGAGACTACTCCCATCCTAGTGATAGGGCAAAGTAGGAGTTTTTCCAAACCCTGAAAAGTGAATAAAGGTTTTACAAACTGCACCTTTTGTGTCAGTGTCATACTTGTGATACCATGCATCGCTTACACCAAACACATGATCTGAACCTGGAAGATGAAGCCTATTCATTCAAGCCAGATGGAGACCGTTGTTCCCATGCAACTGAAGGCAGCTGATACAAAAGTAGTACCAGGTTGAAAGCTTAATGTTCTGTCTCAATGCCTAGATGATCAGAGATGGTAGCCTTGTGGGTACAGACATCACATCTGGGCCGGTTCCCACCACCTTGAATAGTTATACATGGGCTGGTAACTTTCCAAAGCGCCAAGGCTGTGAAGACTCTCTCTCTGACCAGTCCCTACCCACATTCCACACTAGCTCACACTTTGTTGCAGGTCCCAATAGTAATGCGGTAACCTGACATGCCTGTAGTTCCAACATTTAGGCAGTGGTCACAGGATGAGCCACCAGACACTGTTTAGCCAATAAAAGTACTAACCCTATAGAATTTCTATATGTAGCCTACCATACTAACCAATCCCATCTCAACTTAGGTTTTGCAATGTATCATTTATTTTGTGACGTCACTTCACATTAAAACTCCATGACAAGCCTGCAAGCAGTGAAAAAGTATTGGAAATTATGCAATGTCCATGACTTGATCCCTGTTTCGAAGGTTTTGTCACATTTTTGGACCCTTCAGTTTTTGAGTGCAGGGGATTTCCCCTCAACCAGTTCCTCTTGCATATATTGGGGTATAGTACCAGATCCTGCCTTACTTCACCTGATTGGTGGGGGGGACATCTTTTGCATTTCGAGAAGAGAAAGTGTGTTTGGTGGAGTGGAAGGATGCTACCAATTCAAAGGAACACATATTCTGACCTGTGAGATGAACAAGAGACAAGAAGAGAAAGACTGTGGAGAGGTCTACAGAAAGGACCCACCATGGAGAGGCCTGGAGAAGTCAAAAGACCACAGATAGGTGTAGAAAAAATAGAGACCATTGAGCAGTCTGAAGAATGAACAGAACAGACCCTTGTGAGGTCAAAATTATGAGTTCTTCCTGGAGAAGATTTCCCAGGGAACCATCATGTGTGTTTAAGCAAATGTTCAAGGGTATGACCGCTTTTAAGTGCGCTTAGACCATATAGTATGTGCTGTGGCATGCAGCGTAACTAGTAAGCTGAGGTTGCCCACTTCACCTCAAATGTAACAGGTAATTGGGTAGTTATACTAGTTAATCGTGCTTGCATCATGTGTGTATAAGACTGAAAAAAATATGTTCATCAACAGAAACAATTATGATAAATGTTTATCCGCAAGATACAGTTTATTGTATCCCAGTTCATCCTGGACATAGCCAGGGCCGCAGTGGGATACAATAAACTTTACCTTATGGATAAACATTTATCATATCAT
Organism: Ambystoma mexicanum; assembly: GCF_040938575.1. NCBI lineage: Eukaryota > Metazoa > Chordata > Amphibia > Caudata > Ambystomatidae > Ambystoma > Ambystoma mexicanum. The sequence continues at coordinate 189,689,999 of NC_090933.1, read as the reverse complement.
ATGTGTTTTTTGCAGATCAGGGTCGTCCCTAAGATTATTAAATTATGTTATCACTGTTTTAACTGTGCCACTGGCACAAGTGTGCCCTTGCCTCCTATGAGGGCACAAGTGTTTCTTGGTTCTACTGCAATGTTCTCTTAGCTTCTGTCACGGCTGAGGGATTAACAGATTTCTCAAAACCATATTGTAAGGTTCAACAGTTTTATTGTAACAACATAAATCTAGGGGATTAGAGTATAAGTGAGGTCACCAAATGCAAATTCAATACAAAGAATACAGTAAGGCCCTTTACAAGACAGTTATCCTCAGTCCTTCCCTCTTTCCTTTAGGTGCAAGCCACCAGGCCAGAAAGCAAAAAGTCTCTCATAGTATTAAGGGTTTTAAGTACCCCACAGATATTCCTTTTCAGTAGCTGTAGATGGATTGGTTTTCATAGATGTCATGATGTTGCATGTCGTCTTCAGGAGATACCAACACCCTGGAGCCTTGGGTTGTCTAGGTGGGGGCCAGAATTCACACTCTGTGAGGTCCTTTGCAGGATCGCCGTGGGCCCTGGGGTTGTTTGGCTTAAGCCCTTGACAGGCTGCCAGAGACCTCATTGGATATGCCTCCCCAATTGACATTGGTGTCTTTCTAGCTACTCAAGTCTGGACCAGGCATCATTTGCTTCGTCTTTGTCTCTGGCCACCTTCCCTCTTGGGATATTGCCTTTATAACCCTCACCCCTTCTTCCTCTGTCCTTCTCTCTTTCCTCCTTTTTACTTCAATGTCCCACAATATTCTGTTTATCTACTCCTCCCCTCCTCTCGCTCATCCTCTAATCTTTTCCTCGTCCTCTCCTGTTTGCGCCACTCCTCCTACTCCCTCTGCTAATGATTTCCCCTCCTTCAAACAATGCCTCTAGTCTTCTGTCATGATACCTCCTCCTCCAGCTAGTGATTTTCTCTTCCTAACTGCTCCTTTCGCTTGAAGGTCTCCTTCTCCCGCCAAATTGTCCTCCACCACTGTCACTTCCTTCCCTCCTCTCACTATCTTGATAATTGCCTTGTACCTTCTTAAGCGTGCCTCTCCTCCTCAGCTGCTACTTCCTCTCCCTTTTGATAGTTTCCTCCTTCCAAACTGCTTCTCTTCTTTGCCTCCACTTCCTCCTATCACTTTCCTCCTCTCCTCTCTGTCACACACTGCCCTGCTCATCTCGCTTCCATCTCCTGACTCCTACATGCCTTTGTTCTACTCACCTCTTTTAAATCACATTGCTTATGTTATGTGATTAATGATTAACAGCTGATTGTGGTCTAAAAGTGAGCATTTAAATTGGTGCTCACTTTGATGCACTGCAATTTCACCACTTGTATTTGAAGTGCAAGCAGGACCCCATGAGGGTATGACCTGCATGGCTTTATCAAGGCTGGGCACCATCTTGGATTCGGACAGCCAGAGATTACATTCTGCATATTTCCAACTGAGTAAGAAAGGGATTCTTTGATCTGCGTGGAGCTTCACAAAACTGTGAGCAGGGTCTCAGACAGATGTGCAAGAGTCACTTGGGGATTACTGACATTTTTTACACCAAATCCCGACATTTGGCCTGTGAGTACCACAGGTCCACGGCCTGGCAAAGTCACAGCAGTCTATCTTTGTTGTGCATTACTCATTCTGCATTTGTTGTATTCAACTGCTGTGCAATTAATAACATTTCCCTATCTGCATTCCCTAGGGTCCTCTGACTTAAAGGAAACCGTGGACCCTCCATGATTTATTTCAAGGCTAGCTTCTATATCCTTCAGGGAGTTGTTTGCCGTCAATAAAGGGGTCATGCTAGTTGAACCGAGCCCAGTAACTTCAGTTTGCCCCATGTGGTAGCATGACAAGTATTAGCCAAGGTTCTTTTATTTAGCCATTGTCAATATGTGGGTGTTTCGCTATTCTCTGATACACATATCAAGGAATTGTTGCAGTCTAGGCATGGAGTATGAAAGTTAAGGCTGGTGGTGGACTGGGGAGCTTGGGCGTCACACCATGTACCTCCTTTGATGTCTATGAAACCAAGAGGTGGTGGTACCCGGCCCTCAATGTCACCCCAGTCCCCATCCCCTCCAGCCCAGCACCTGGAACATCATTATACTTCCTTGGTAGTTTGCACTGTGTGACAGAGTGCATTTTCCTGATTCACTCTAAGGGCATAAATTGATGCTTGTTTAATGGACAAGGAACTACTCTCTCCAAGAGGAGACCTCTGAGCAACGTGGGAGTGTTGCATCCCTTTCACTAGGAAATGGGTGTAGTCTTCTTTTTGTTAATCTTTTATTTATTTTCGATTTATTGGTAAAAATAAATGTACCCAAATTCGTCATTAAGAAAATAAATTATATAAATATATAAGTGTTTCAAATTAATATTAAAAAATGCACATATTTAACCAATTTCCTATAATACGTTATAAATATGAATGAAAAGCAGATAATTCTTATCCATCCAATATGTGTTAAGACTCAGCCTACTTATATAATCTCATTTCAGTTAACTATCAAATATTTCGAGATTCATTTTCAGAAATCTTTTGCCTAACATAATAGGTGGCGTAATTCAATTTCAAGTTATCACCTGAAAATATTTGCGACCAAAATTGATAATTGTGTATGTTGCTAATATCTGGTAATATGTTACAATAGCCTTTAACATAGGTCTCCATTAATATTGAACATGTAGTAAGCACGTGACATAGGCAGCATAACCTATCCTTATAAAGAACTTTAGTGCTGGATCCGCAACGTTTAAAGGTAGGTAATAGACCAGAGTGTAACCTCATAATGAATCATCGTGTTTTTGAGATCTGAACTTGTATTAAAAGGAACTCTAGTAGTAAAGCCTTGTTTTATATAATTTTTAAATGACATCTTACTAGATAAGCGATCAATTTTCTTTTGTCCCATATGTCGACTTTACACTTAATCTCCTTTGTGTCCAAGCCGTGTGGGACAGGCATGGTATCAAGAGATGACACAGACAACACGAGTACCCATTTTTTTAAACCTTTATTGAATGTTTTGGGTTGGTTTAAAGCCTATCTTGCGCTATAGCTAAGGTGGGGGGGGGTCCCCTACCCAAAAAAACTAAGGAAAGTCTGTGTCTGTAACTCAAAACCAAAAAGCTGTCTGTGTCAAAACCTATGGTTGCCCTCAGGTCTAATACTAAACATAGAGTAGAGATGTTAATAGTTATCTAAACAGTGTCCAAAAACAAATATGGAGATACGTCTGGCTCCCTTCCCCAAGCTCAGGATACAGTTCCAGTATATGCTGTTTCAACTAATTCGACCTAGCCCTAGGATTCCCTTCCCCAAATCCAAAACACATTTGTTCTTGACGTACTATGGTCCATTAATTTCACAAAGTTCCACGAGAGCTCAGGGTTCCCTTCCTCAAGCGTAATGCTCTTGCTCACAATAGTCAATTGGTTCACAATACTCAACAGGAGCCCAGGGTTACCTTCCCCAAACTCAAAAGCACTTCCCCTCAAAATTCAATGATCACAATCTTCAACAGGAGCTCAGGGTTCCCTTCCCCAAACTCAAAAGCACGTATTTCTTAAAGTGCTGCATTCACGAATTCCTTTAACAATTGTTACAGGTTGGTTGAGGCTCCCTGGTCTTGGCGCAGTTGACAGACCACACGGTTCACCCACTACAGGTCATGCAACCAGTTGCCCTTGTAGTTTCTTAACTTGTCCCTTAACTGGGCTCTTACTTGGTTTCTTATTTGGCTTCTTTCTTGCCCATGGTTTTTGTCCAAATATCCACTAGTCGGTGACTTGCTTTCTTTGTCACGCCTTTTCATATATTCGATTTTGTTGGCTTCCAGTAGTAGCCTGTTTCTCCTTTTAACAGGTTTTCCAGATCGAGCTTTTGCTCACACTTCACTTCTCCCCCTCTCTTCTGCTTTTTTTCTGACAGCTCTTTATCGAGTTCTTGTTTGGAATACTTTCAATTCACATTCAGTTGTTCAGAGACCTTTCATACGCGTCTGATGCCCTTATACGCGACTACTCTGTTACCTAGTTTCCAGAAAGTCCATTGCTGGCATCACATTCGCTTATCCTCTCATTGTCTCTAGATCAGAGAGAGACTTTCGACAACATGCAGGCCGCATGCAACCACTCTGATGCAATGTATTTCAGCAGCTTTCATGAACAACACGTGTACCGGGCTTCTTGAAACGCACTGTTGCTGGATATCACAGCTTATCCACTCACAAGGCTTCTTACACCCGAGATCAGGGTCTCACCTCCTGCACCTCGGACACTCCTGTGTCGGCTTTCTTGCCCACACGGTTCCCTTCATCCGACCTCATAGGCTCACTGGAGACACGGCTCCCTCGCCACACTTCCGAAAACTGCTTTACTCTGCAACTTTTCAGCGTCTCGGCACTCCGCTCTCCACAGGCTCATCACGGGCTGGTCTGGACTTCCTGCTGATCTCTCATGAAGATCATCCTTTTGCTGTGTGCTCCACCTTTTATAGACCTGAACCCTGTCAAGGGGTAGTGTGAGTCCTTGGCCTCTTTTGCCTGGTCATAGTTAACACAATGAATGGGACATGCCTGACCTTAATTTCTGTATTTTTCCAAATCCCTCTTTTTCATCCCAGTACTAGAGTGTTGTTTTCTATGGGAAGTATGCATTCCCCTTCGAGGCTTCTTCCTCTTCGCAGTACTTTGTGAGAACTCATGGGGTAGAATAGGAAATGAACAGAAATAGCCCATGAAGGCTGAGGGAAGGGAGGGTAAGTCATTGTTAGGAAAGGGGGAATACCACGTCTCGCCATCAGGCCCTCTTCTATTCTTCTTAGAATTTGGTGGGAGTAGAGGGAAACTGATGTATTGGGATTTCCAGTAGGAAGTCAATGTCCCTCATGATTGTTCTCCCTTTTTTCCACTCCCAGAATAGTTTCTGTAATAGGGAGTAAAAATGCATTCCCAGCTGTTTTGTTCTCGCCCTAGCATTTGAATATAGTCTGTGATAGGAAGGTGATATTACTCCACCTGGCCTGTTTCTGACCCCTGCACTTTGTAAGAGCGAAGAAGGGAAGATGGCACAGGGTTGGCAATAACCCATAAACCTAGAGGGAAGGTGGGTTAGGTTGTCATCCCGACATAGAGAATACCGCTCTCACCCATGGGCATTCTCCCTCCAACTCCAAAAGACCCTCCACTCAGGTGATCCTCCCACGTAGGTTCACCCTCAGGGTCAAAATCAGGTAGTCTCCTCTCTCTCTCTCAGTTACCCGAGAGGAGGTCCTAAGAGGGATAAATGTGCGAATGCCCTCAGATTTCTCACAGCTGACATTAGCAGGACATTTTGCTATGAATCCAATCTCTGTGTTGAACTTACTTATATCTTCCAACCAACATTTCATCACCATATGTGAACCATCAAGGCTCAGTATGAGGTCATATTCAAATTAAAGAGATTGTTGGTTCTTGCTCTGTTCCAACACCTGTAGGAGAGATATTCTGCAGTGTGTTTTCCATAATGTAGACCTAGACGTAATGCCCAACTTAGTACATAAGGCTTCTACTGCGGTATATGGAAGCAATCCCAGTGTTCCTCGCCAGTGTTTTCCCTAAAGGATGCTTAGCCAGTGCATCTCCAGCTCATACAGTATCTAAAGGCCAAATAAGGCACTTGGTACTATGGATGCATTATATATCTTGATCCGACCTTACATTGAATAGCCTCCACTATTAGATATAATTGATCTTATGGCATTAACCATCCTGGTCTCATTGATCCTAATATCATTGGCCAGGAGTGTAAGTTCAAAGGAATTATAGATCAGAATTCCCAGGTCCATACAGTGTTTAACAGTTGGAATTTTCATGCCGTTGAATTTCCATATATAATTCCTATATTTATCCTTTCTGTCATTAATAAACATTTTCTTTGTTTTTTTCCAGATTCAATATTAATTTATTTCTTCTGGACAATTCATGGGGTGCGGTCAAGCTATGCTGTAGCCCGAGAGGAATGCGGTCAAAATTTACTGTCATCCGCATAGGAAAGTCAACCTATGATCTGATGACCGATCTTTGGGGGATTATTCCTACAATTATGCAGAGCATCCTCTAGGTCTGCAATATATATGTTAAAAAGGACAGGGGGCAATGTGCACTGCTGTTTCAGACCATACTTGGTGTGAATGGGTTTACTTAATTTTCCATTCATATTGCTTCTAACTTGAATGGGTGTGTCTGTGTATAGAGCAATTATAAAATGTAAAGTCGTTGAGTCTAATCCCCAACATTGAAGTTTACTCCACAATCTTTGCCTATTAACAGTGTCAAAAGCTTTAGTGTAGGCCATATAAGATACATATATATATATATATATATATATATATATATATATATATATATATATATATATATATAAATAGCTTCTTTCTTATAATTGTAGACATATCTTATTAAATAGCTCAGACACCATGAATTAGCCAATGTGTTAACACCTTTTTCGTAAGCCCGTTTGTTATTTTTTTCAATATTTTGTTAGTTTGTATCCAATTATTCATTCTTTTGAATAAGAAGTGACAAAATATTTTGCCCATGGTATCAATCATTGCAAGTAACGCATAATTTTCAGGCAGTTCTCGAGGGCTCTTTTTATGGATGGGCACTAGTATGGACATCTTCCAACATCAGAGGGATTCCTCCAATTTTAACTATTTGTTTAAACCGTTTTTCTATAATTACTGCTGATCCATAAAGATTCCGTTTGAGAACAATATTTGCAATTTGCTCCGGGCCAGGTGCTCTAGGGGATCTTAATTTTATAGTTACTTCTTCAATGTCTTCTACTGATATTGTAAACTCCTCTCCGATATAGGTTGTCACAGCAATTGGCATTCTTTCTTTCTTTAAACAGTCTCTCATATACATGCTTAAGACATATTCTTTCCAGCTGGCTTCTGAAATGGGATTAAATTAATTTTTACCAATGAAATCTCAGTGTGTCGTTTATAGATGGGTCAGCATTTTTGTGAATCCAAACAAGGCATGGCATTATATATAATTTGCCACTGCGCCATGCCCATGGAATTTGTATGCTGCCTAATCCCATTTCTGTAGGCAGTTCTTAATTGCGTAATCACCTTATGTGTTTCCATATTTGATAGACCCCGTTTTTTTGTATTGCGAATATTGATCCTCAATTACCTTTTCATATGTGCAATAACTACATCACATATCTTTCCTGGTCCCTTTGAGCCATATGTATTTCTAATTGCATTCTCTGTCATAGTTTCCAATATCATTTCAATGTTTTCATAATCTACAAAATTTAAATCATCTTTACTTTCTATATCTGAAAATACTACCTCATCATTTAACTTTGAAAATGTTCATTCTGTCCAGATTAATTTATTGGCAGTAGCGTTAATTGTGTATGTGCCTACCAGTTGTTCCTCTACCTTATTATTAGTGGTGTAAATATCAAATGTAATGTCTACATGATTGCTGGGAGTATTACTGTCAAATTTTAATTTCCCAATACTGCCAAGGAGGTCACTCCTGACTAATACATACTCAAACCAAGATTTAAATGTACCATTAGACCATGTAACAATTCTAACAAAATATTCAAAATCCAACTTCAATTTAGTGCTCTAGAAGTTACAATGGATCTGTGGAGGGAGATATGTGAATATAGTTAATTTAGTACATTTGAAAACCATCTAAAAATACACAAGCCAATTCCGTAATAAACAACAAACATTTCATAAAACCATTAAAAAAATGTGCAAAACGCATAAATCTAATGTCACGAAAAGGATTAACATAGAGTGTGCAAATATGCAACAATGTGCAAAAAACATTTTTGTTGCAGAAGCAACCACAATCTATTTTCTCAATATTAGTCCTTAGACATTGTAGCAAACATCCTTTTGTGAAACAAATTTTAATATAATCATACATCTTAAAGGGCAGAACCACCATTCTAAACAGTTGTCTACTAGAGGTTGTTAGGAAGGAGCAAAAGCTCTTATAAAACAGCTCCTCAATACTCAATTTTAAACTTCCCTTTTTCTAGTCTTGATGGAAGAAAATCATCTAGATCAATAGAAGAACTGATCTCCGTCTTCCTCAGGACCTGATTGCATCGAAGGATGGTGCCTTATTTGTTTGTTATTATCACAAACCATCCTGTAGAGTCTCTATAGGTTCTAAAACAACATAAAAACATATATACGTTGTTAAAATATCTTCTTCACATTTGCCTGTCCATGAACCATTGTACTAGATTACTGCTCCTATTCATAATAAAAAAGACCATTTACCATAAACTCTTACTTAATTTCATGACAGGAAAACACCTCCATCTTCAATTCAATGGCAGGAAACCAAATCCTGAGGACAACATAACAGAAAAATTGGGTGTTAACCTCTAATTATTGTTAGTGATAGTTGTAACTGCATGCATTGATTAGGCAAGGGAAATACTGACCACACCTACATCAACCGCATTCTAAAGGCTTCTAGCGGTGAGGACGTACATAGAACACTTTTCTTTTATCTTGATATCTTGTTTCCTGTCGCTTCAGACTATATTAGCATTTTCTATATGTCCATTGTAGGTCTGCAATGACAAAACACAGTCAAACTTATTTTAAATTGTTGTTCATGTATGACAATTTAAATAAAATGTACTATCCCCATTTACATCACAAATGCACTCTAGCATGTGCATCATGGCCAGTTTTTGTCTCTCTAGAACTTCCACTCACCCGGGCCATGTTAACTATGCCTCTGTGGCTGGAAACGATCACCAGTGCTTTCCCAAAATGTCCATCATTCCTCAGAGAGAATCATTAAACATAATGAAGGATTTTTCAGATGAAAGGGAATGACAGCCTTTGGTTCCTAGTGAGGTATTGGTTGAGTTGTTGGAAGTAGCTTTAACCAAAATAAAATTTGTTTCAAAACCACCTATTACATGCAGTGGTGATGGGGGCGGCCTTGGCCCCCAATTTTGAGACCCTATATATGTGGAAACTTGAACAACTGTTCATATTGTTTGATACCAATTATTTTAGACAAGCGTTCCCCTGGTGCATGCGAAGTGAGGGGGATACCCATACACATATTGAGACTATTAGACCATGTATGCTGGTTGCGTTGACCAGGCTTCTCTTTGATTTATAATTGCCTGAGATCGAAACTACAAATAAAAAGTCTCCCGATGTTTCCCATTTCCATTTCCCCTTCAAATTCAACTTCTAAGGCAATAACATCATAGCGGTGTATTCTTATGTAATAGCAGTCATCTTTAACCTTATTTGGAGGTTTTGAGGGATATCTTTGAAAATTAAGGTCGCCCATAATGACAAATAAACCTTGTGGGTTGTGCAACGTCCACTCATTGACTAGGTATTCCACATGTATTATAATGTTAGCCGTTTTCAACCTGGGTGCTCGTAAATATTAATTATAAGAATTTGTTGTGTCTGGCCTCCCAACTGGGTAGTTATAATTCTGGCCAAGACAAATAAGTGTATATGATTTGGCTTGAACTCTGTCATATTCGATGAGTTTCTAGCCCCTATAAACAGCCAGTCAAAGGTTTACCACTCAGATTGCATTGTGCCAATCTCTGTATATTGGAATAACCATCTAGGCTACATCTAGGCTACCTGGCGAGCCAGGTTTCTTGAACAGTAAAAATGTCTGCCCCTGTCAGTATAAGATGGCCTTGGGGATTCTTTACAAATTAATTAAAACCCCTTGTAATCCACACAACTATTGACAGCACATCCACAAAGTCGTTTCTTGGTCATACCAAATTGTTCATTTTTCTACCCTCCTGTTCTATTTTTCCAGGTAGGATCAATAACATCTCCCAATACAGTTGCTATATTTCCTATGATGGCTTCTAGTTCTTTTACCATGCAACTTTCCTTTTTTTTCTTCAAGGCCCTTGTTCTTCTGAGTGGTGTTGGTGGCTTGTTTTTCAAATACTCGAGTGAAGTCAAAGCCTGATTAAAATAAATCTGCCCTATTTGCCATCACCAATTCTAGTATAATGGGAGAAGCAAACTGAGCCACTGCCCAATTTGCCTGAGTTGGTGTCATCAGTATTTCTACAAGATCTATATCCTTTGACATAATCAAGTGCAAGTGAGGTACAATATGTAATATTTGTAAAATACATTTTCAGTTTAAAAAAGTACTAGAGGCAATGGAAAACGGTTAGCCTATTCTGATCTTGTTACCAATTAGGCTTTTATCAAGTTCCAGTCTTTTGAAATTATCATTCAAACATTCCAACCCATGTCTTTCCCTTTCGCCAGAGTGACTATCAATCCTCAACATATCATCAGCTTTCGCACCACTCTCCACATCTAGTCGGGTCATATTATTAGTATGTTTTGCCGCCGGTACTTTCTCATAGTTATTTTTGACCGAATTATCCAATGTACCTAGCTGGTTGCCATTCCCTCTGACCATTTTTTTGGCCCTCTCTGCCAATGACTCAAATCGATTAGTTGTTTCAATATTAGGAGACCAAGCATTAGTTATTGCATTCAAAGGTATCGGTTGTAATTTGGTATTCACTTTATTCTACATAGATTTCACCGCAGTTGCGCAAGCCTTTTTCATCATCTTTACTGCTCTGTGCCTCTTCTGTTGTGCTTTTTAGATTGGCCCTTTGATTTAGGCTAATATCATTAGAGATAAGTGTGATAGCTTACCATTCTGCATTATTAACCTCTGTGATGGTGTGGGGTGATGGCAGGCCCCACCTGTAGGCGCACACACACAAACACGCAGCGCGCGCTAAGAGACACGCTGGAGACGTGTTGCTGCTCTGGTCTCCGGAGCGAACTGCCGGCCGGGACCGTCTTTATTTAAAACGTACATGCGCGAGCCTCATTATGGGCCGCGCATGCGTAGAACCGCGTATTACTACGCAACATCCCTCCTTTTTCCCCAAACAACGAACAGTGATCAACAGTATAACTTAACAACATATTCTTCAACCATAAATGTTCCAACACGACCTAGATGCCTAGGCAGGGTCCATGATAAAGTCTTGGAACCTCTGCGGCGGCTTGCGCCCCGCCCGGCTCGGGTACCTGCGTGCCTCGGCCGGAGGCATCTCTTGTGCCCCTTGAGTCTCGGCCAGTCCATCAGGTCTCAGGGGCGTTTCATCGCTCGGCTCAGGTGCCGGAGGGTCAACTTCATCAGTTTCGGCAGACCCCACTCGCTTGAAAAACGAGACATTCCGGGTGACAGTTCCACGTGCGTTGGCCGCTGTGACCATCGAGCCCTTCACATATGTCACCCCCAAGGGCTGGGTTTCATAGGTTAATGATAACTTTCCTTCTGCTCTTCTGTTTTGCACCAATACGGTATCCCCCACCGCAATCGGCCTCTCCGAGAGCTTCCTCAGGATCGTTTACTTTTCATTCCTCACTGCCCTCTCCGTTCGCACTTGATCCTTTTCAATCTCCCCCGGCTGGCGGCCTTCCATCCTCCTCCTCCTCGGCGATGTTCAGGTCCTGTACGCCTTGTTCAATGGATGATACACCCCTCACTCTCCGAGCGCCGCCTCTGGCAACCCTTTCAGGCCCTCGCGACGCGGCGACAGGTGCTGATGCCCTGCACACCCTAGCATAATGTCCTGGGGTGTTACACCGGCCACACGTCCTCGATTTGGCTGGACAGTCGCCCGCATGTGGCAGGTCATACCTGCAATATTGGCACGAGGGGGCATTGCTCGGCCCCCCGGGTTATCACCTCCTCTTGACGTCCACCTTGACTTTCCTGGGTTATTGCGGCCAATTGCAAAAGCCTCACCTTCGTTCCTCCCATGCGTGGCTGCATCCATTTTCACACCCCTCGCGTCAGCCAGCTCATAGGCCCTTCCTGTGTCCAGAATCTGTTGTAGGGTCAAGCCAGGTTCCCTCAATACCTGCCTCCTCAGTTTACCAGAGCTGCAGCCCTGCAACAACTGGTTCCGAACCATCTCCTCTTCATTTCCCCATCTACAGAAGCTTGCTAGAACTCTGAGTCGTGCACAGAAATTATCCAGTGACTCTTCCTCTCGCTGTCTTTCCGCACTCATGACGAATCTATCAAAGTCTACATTCGCCATTGGCAGAAAATGATCTCGGAGCGCCAGCTTCACTGCCGCATACGTCGCCACCGGAATGTTCAGAGAGTCATATATCTTGTGCATCTCGGCCCCTGCCGAGTACACCATGATTGCAATTCGTTCTTCGTCCTCCATGATCCCCGAGGCTGTGAAGAACATCTCCAACCTCTTCACCCACAGGAGCCATTTAGGCCCCAACTTGGAAGGTGGACCCGTGGTATCAAATTTGGGCATGGGGGCCAGTGTACTGCTCACCCTGCGAGGGATGGGGACAGGAGCACCATCCTGTTCATCTTCTTCTCCCATTTCCTTGCGTGGTACTTACAGGAGTACGTTGAACTGCTTCTAAGACCGGGCCCCGTAACACCCTTGGCGCAATATCTTCACTGGTGCCACTCTTTTCTTCTTTTTTTTTCTGTTGTCTTGGCAGAATGCCACAACCTTGCGGCTGCACAGGCTGTTGAGGGTCCAAAAATTCACTGTACTCGGTGTAGATTGCAGGTGGCGCACGAGCACCCTCACGGGCCGCAACCACTGCGTTCTGTGCTCGATCCAAAATGGCCGCCGGCCACACGTGTGAGCCCGTGCTGACACAGAGCAGCGTTCTCCTCTCTGGATGCTACCGGAGCGGAGGACTGCTCCCGCGCCGTCCTCGTCGCCAGTGTGATGGTGTGGGGCGATGGCAGGCCCCACCTGTAGGCGCACACACACATACACGCAGCGCGCGCTAAGAGACACGCCGGAGACATGTTGCTGCTCTGGTCTCCGGCGCGAACTGCCGGCCGGGACCGTCTTTATTTAAAACGCGCATGCGCGAGCCTCGTTATGGGCCGCGCATGCGTAGAACCGCGTATTACTACGCAACAACCTCTTGTTCACCATTTATTTCGAGGCTTCTCATTTTATCTGATGTTACAATCAGAGAGGAAGCCAACGCCAAATCCACAGGTGCGCTTCCCTGTTCTACTTGGACATCCGGATAATCCTCCCCTGTCGTGGTTAGCTGATTGGGTGTCAGAAAGAAGTCTTCCGCCTCGGCCATCAAAACAACATCCAACAATTTAGTTATTCCTGATTTTAGTACCTGTTGTTCTTCATATAAGTTGTTCCATCGAGTGAACAGCGCTTTCAAAATGATCAATGCTTCCGAGTCAGGTCCATCCTCCTCCTCCAATGATTCTGAGGAACTAAAGGAAACATTGTATGCCAGAGAGGAGGCATGTATGCTTTCTGGAATGGGCTCTAAGTCCAGAGTTTTTGATAAATGCATCCCATTAGTGGACTTAATTCGAATGATATTTGCCAAGCAAAGTTCATCAGTGAAATTACTCTGATTTCTTACTTGGATAAAGTCATCTAGTGATTCTTGCTGTAAATTTAAACACATGCTCAATAGCAAATTATTGTGTGAAGAGAGAGATAGATGATGGCCGTAACCTGGCTGTTACCTGGCTGCTGCCTGCAGACGACCCTGCGCTCCTTCCAGGCCTCTCCAGGCTTGCTATCTCACCATCGGCAGCCAAGCTCAGGCTTTCTCCAGTCTGCTCATGGCAGAGCAGATCTGCGGCAGGATCGCGCAACATCAATAGACTTAACATGATGCGGCAGCATCCCAACACTCTTTCCTCTGCAGGCATCTTCTGCAGTCATCTTGGGGCTGGTCGAGCAGCGGCATTTGAAGAGAAAACATGCATGCTTCTTTTTCGGACAGGAAGGATGAGATCCAGGCGATGGCATTTGGTGAAAAGTGAGCTACTAATGCTAGGTGTCGGCACAGTATTTGATGATCAACTAAGTCAAAGGCTGCTGACAGGTTTAGCAATACTAAGAGAGCAGATTTGCCAGCATCTTTGATTTCATCCAGTTGATACTTCAAGTTCAAGAGGGCTGTATCTGTGCTGTGGCCAGGACGAAAGCCCAATTGGCATAGGCCTAGCAGTTGTTGGGTCTCGAGGAAGCTCTGGATCTGCAGGTAGGCTCTGCCGTCCAGGATTTTTAGCAAAAAGGGGACCATAGTGATAGGGTGGTAGTTGGTAGGGATATTAGGGTCTAGCAGTGCTTTTTGTTTTTTAGGAGGGGGAGGACCCAGGCGTCCTTGAGGTTGGAGGGATCAGAACAATATGAGAAGGCGTTGATGAAGGTGTTCTGCACAGATTTTTTATAACTGGTTCTGGACAGATGTCTCCCAGGCAACGAGAGGTTTTAAGGCCACTGATGATATTAGTGGTCTCTAATTCAGTAATAAGATTGAAATCAAACAGCAGGGCCTTGTGAGGGGAGGTTGGCATTCCTGTCGGGTCAGCTGTCAGGGACCTAATTCCCAGGGACCCTTTTTTACAGTTGATTTTTTGTTATATTGTGGTGATTTCCTATAGTATGGCCTTTTAGATGTTGGCGCATCAGGCAGAGTCCTGAATGCAGTTAGTTATGTTAAGAGAATTACAGTGATAGTGAAAGCAGGTGAAAGCAGACAAAGTCGAGCAGCCTGGAAACAGTGAAAGTGGAGTGTGACCTGTTGGAAGTCAACAGCAGTGGCTGCTGGCAGCGATACGTACAGGGGCAAGGACACTATAAATAATCAGAGAGGGTGAGCAGAACAAAATAACATACTTTTTGTCTGTTTGGACACTCCCAATTTTGAATTCTCATCTGGTGCACTACCGTTTACTAGCTCATTGACATATTAAAGATACCTTGGTACTCTAGTGCTCCTATTGCACCTTTAAAGTGATGCAACCTCAAAACAAAGCAAGCCTGGAGAGGCCTGGAAGGAGCGCAGGGTCGTCTGCAGGCAGCAGCCAGGTAACAGCCAGGTTACGGCCATCATCTATCTCTCTCTTCACACACCTCGCAAGCCTTTTCTGCTCATCCCGTGGAGTGCAATGAGTGCATTACCACATCCTTCAGTTGAACGCGGAATGCAGGCACTAAGCACTTATGGTGTGGCGTTCCGTGCGCCTGCATCTGAGTGTGGGGGGAACATGGAAAAGAGTGAGGGGCAGCTGCAGGGCACTTTTGAAAGCTGCTTTCCAGGACCTACCAAAGTTGCGTCCAAGGCACTCCTGCATCGCCCCCCTCCTCTTCCTATATTGGTAAGCATCTGCTGATATACATTTCTGGATATATATTCTGTCACCATGAAGGCCTCCAAACATTGTTACTACTAGTGTGAGAAACCTGAAGGTGTCTCACCCACTATTTTCCGGGGATCTGTCATCCAGGTGGCCAGGACAAGTCCATCTCTATTGCATCCAGTTCCTGGAGGGGACCACTGGGGGATGATCACCTGGATGGGGGGTCCCTGGGGAGTGGAAATGGGACACTGAAGGGTGAGACGTGGTATCCCCTTCCTTATAACACATTTTCTGCAGCCTGCCCAGTAGGATACTCAAACTCCACCCCCCCCCCCCCCTTTCTGACACACAGCAGGAACAAAGGACCAATACACAAGCAATTTATCTGACATGTCCCAACACAAGGATCAGGCAGAGTCTGGCAATTACTGATAACTACACAACCCTGACTGCCCTTTCCCTTCGCCATTGTGATAAAAGGCAGAGCACACTCTGAGCAAGGCCGAACGCACAAGGTAACAGCCATTCCGGGACGGCAGTTCAAATGGAGGAGAAAGGCGGCAAGACCTGAAAGGACGTCAAGGAGGGAGTTGCCCTTGCCCTTTTCAACCAGACCTGTGAAGCCTTCGATGAAAGAAATATGAGACTAGGAATCCCAGCTGGTAAACAGTGTAATGGATTTCAGCAGTATATGGCACCCTCCCGCACTGATAGCTAGTGCATGGAGACGTGGTTGCCATCGTGGTACCGTCCTTGACTCCAGCAGCAAGGGAACCACCAACGAGTTCAGGACAGCCGGAGAGTCGGAAGAACCTGATAGTCAACTGGACTGTGGTAGACTCAAGGTTGCAGTGGCAACATTGTATGTGAAGAAAAGAAGAGGTATTTTGTGAGTGAAATCAGTACCAGAAATAGTGGTCCGGTGCCACATGGGTGCCCAGTCGAAAGACTCTAGCTGGTATCCCTATCCTGAAAGAGAAAGCATTAAACTAAGAACTTATTTTGGTAAGCGAAATTACAGAAGAAAACATGAATTGTCAAAGTGGTCTTACAAGGGTCAAGCTAAACCCCTTCTACAGTCGAAAGTCTTTGATACGCTGTGAAAGTTTGCATGAAATGAAAGGAACTGTGAAAGAGGGGTTTGTGCCCGGAAGAAGGCAACGCCAGGTGATTTTGTGAAATCAGCATCTGTTTTAAAATAACCGAGGGATGCCTGCGAATTGATGTAAATAGTAAGATACCCGTGAACATTGTGATGACAAGCATGAACCCGACTGAGGGATGTCCACAGTGATTTGATGGTCTGAGCTCGATCGAGGGAGGCTATCGTAAAGGAAAGGATCGGAGCCCGGCTGAGGGGGATCCAGTGTTGAAGAGCAATTGCCCACCGTAAAAATTAACCAAAGGAACTTTTGTTGTTTTGTTGTTTTGGCTTATCAGACCCTCTGAAGCAAGAGACTTTGTATGAGAAGAGTATGAGAAGAGATGTAAGCACAGAAGACCCTGCTACTGAAAGAAGAGCTGTAACCTTGTGCTGGAGAAGCCCAGGAGTATGCTGTGCTAAGGAGTCCCGCCTTTTTCACGTGCTAAAAACGTGCGGATGGGAGACCCCGGCCATACCATCCTGACTTATCTTTTTGTGAACACTTCTTTCTTTTCTTTTGAACATTATCCCACACTATTTTTGTAAATGTAACGGTACGGATTGGCAAACTTTTTTTAGTATAGGCCTTTTTATTTGACTAGACGCCACTAGGACAGTGTTATTATTATTTGATGGTCGTAGGTTGCTCCCATCCTAGAGTTAGGTTTAGCTTAGGTGTTTATCTCACCCCTTCTTACAGTTTAATATACACCCTTGAACTGTGATCACTTGTGTCTGTCTCACTTTGATACCATGCCTTCCTTACAGAAGCGAACCACATAGTCCTTCGGCCTTGACTGTTAACACTAAAAGGACCATGTGTGCCAAGAAAGCCAAACTATCCCAAGTGGATGGTGAGCCCAAAATCCATAATTAGTGGCTTCTTTGGGCCTACAGCATCATCTGTCGAAGACAGATCAAATGTTGAACATTTATCCTCGGTGGGAGCCACCAATGAAGGGAAAAGTACACCCGTTTCTTCTCCGCTTATTGACAATAATGAATCTCTTTTCACCTTATGTCGCATACTCCAGAGAAATTCATTAGGGACAGCTACTACTGGCTACAATAACATTATCAGCTCCAATTTTTCTACCAGCCCTGATCTCAAAAAGCTGCTCTTTTCACTGGAAGTGATATATAGTGAGAGCGACCCCGACTGTGAGAATGACGCTGTGAACTTTATTCATGCCAGCATAATGATTCGTTGTTCCACCCATCAAAATCTCTTATTGCTGGCACCAATGTCATCTTGCAGAATCCGGTAACAATAGCTGGGGAAACAGAGGTGCATGCTATAGCTGCTCTTTGAATTGAATTATCAACGATGAATAGCCCACCTTTGGCGCACAATAGCAAAAAGCATCGATTAAAGCGCCAATCCAAGAATAAATCTTCTCCAGCCGGTTGTTCTGTTCTACCTGTTGCAAAAGCTTCACAGTCTCATGCTGCCACGGCCAAGTACATATTAGTTACTAGAGACCAGGGTCATGGCACCATGTGGCAGGTTGTTCTACATGCGCCCATAGATAAATGGCTCAGCCCCCGGGTTAAGCAGTGTTTCCGCTACTGTAGCTCCAGCCGTGCCTGTGCACACACGAATGATACCAAACAATGAGAAGTTGACACCAAACCTGTTCAACGCAGCAAAGGGATACACATTCGCTTCTGACTCTGTGCACCAATTTGAATCCCCTACCTGTACCTTGGAAATTTCCCCATAAGGAGCCGTGTAATGTGCCACATTTCAGAAACTAATACAAACTGAGGAAATAAACCCCAAAACTGAGAGCCCGTTTTTAAATAGATCCACGCTGCTGGCCCTATGGAAACAGTTTCTGGGCCTCTCAACTATTACTAGTGCTGGCATACTACATGTTGAACTGCCAAATTGGTCCAGTGCTACGAACTGGGTATTGAGTTTTTATCACCAGTGGTAACTTCCCTATTATATATGTGTTCTAACATATTGGGCCTCATTACGAGTTTGGAGGTAGCCATGCCATTTTTAGCGGCATGGCTACCCCCAAAAACGGGAACCAGGTCCCGAAAATAGGGAATTACCAGGCCATTCCGACCTTGGAGGGCCCAGTAATTCCCTTTCGCGGGACCTGGTACATCCCCATTCCCATTTGAGCCCCCATAGGGAGCCATAGGGACAATGGGAATGGGGAGGATGCTAACAATGGGCCAGGCGTGAAGAGCGGGACCCACTGCCGACCTCGTAATGTGGCGGCCCGGAATGGACGATGCTGGTCCATTACCGGCACCGTTCATTCCATGGCCGCCTTCCTCGTAATGAGGACCATTGTAAAATTGGGCTTTCGGATAATAGTAAGCCACAAGGAAATAACCAGGTCCAATGATGATGGTAATCTCAGGGGTCCTAAAATGATTCCTCTGCCCCCACCATTCTACTACTGACTATTTGCCTGAAAGATTTACTCAGTAGCTAGTGCTCTGAATAATACACAAGGGACTACTGGGAACACATGGTGGATTCCAGAACTCCCTAATATGATAAAGCAATGACAGCATAAACATCCTGAGTCTGTAGAAGGGGTTTGCTGGTACACATATGGTTGCCATTCTTTTTTAGAGCTCCCTGTTGCTATTTCACATACACACACTCAAACGGGGTCTTTATACCACAGGAAACTTGGTCCATCAGTGATTTTCCCAGAGAAATGCCTGTAGATTCATTAGTCTCTACTGAAATGCAAAGGCCTTCAATAACAACCCATGAGGTTGTCCATGGTCTTAACTCTGTGACAGCGCCATTAACTCAGCCGATTGCACCATTTGTTTAAACATTTTTTTATTTTAATTAGTTTGTTACACACTTTTTAAAAAGGAATCAACATTTTGAATTCACAGTAGATTGTCTCGTATTGTCCAATTCTCAAGTTTCCCTAAATATCATATTTCTTGCATTTTTAATCCTAATTTATATTTGTGATATAATCAGTCACTACGGTCTCTGATAAAAGTTCAGATATTTGCTCCAGGAATGTCATCAATGCAAAGATGAGTTTTAGACGTTGCCCCTTGCACAGCAGATAACACCATTCTTGTCCTTTTAGCAACGGTGTTCCTGAGATGAATATTCCTAACTGTCGTGTTCTCATAGTTATTAACGGAGGACAAAGTGAAGTTAAGTGTTGTAAAGTTACAACTGGCCCCTGACAAAAATGGCACTTGTAGTCCTTCAACAACGTAATTCCCCGGCTTTCTAAAATTTCCTTCGTATGAAATAAGTTGAAACGAAATTTCATGAATAAGTGCCGATGGCGTTGGCTAGGGAATTTTTCCAACTATTTAGGTAAGTAGTTTAAGGCTTTGGCTTCTCCGGCAGTGTTCTTGAAAAGTCTATATTTGTGTCTTTTTTTATCGGTTTCAGACCAGTCTCGCTTCCATAATCTCCTCTCTACAGTCTCCGGATTTGTTCTTAACATTTCCATGGAGGCATCAATATCTTCCAAAATTTTAAGACAGTAATCAGTCCACTATTTTAGAATTAATTAATCTTTGTATTTACATATCGATTGTAAAATTCCAAACTGTAGTGGAGTGTCAGCCAAAATTGTTTTTCTATATAGCGATAGTGCACTCCATGTCACTTTTGCATTTATGGATACCAGGCCTAATTCATATCTTATGATAACAGTAGGGGCACTATTTGGAAGGTGCAATATTGTTCTCTAACATTTGCTTTCCAATGACGACCACAGGCTCCAACGACAACTTAGTGCACACTCAGCGCCATGGATTAGAGCCGGCACCGCTTCCTGCTTGTAATAGGAAATTAGTGTTGTCAATTCAAATGTGCAACTGTTTTTGTAAATTATGCAGCCCAGTGCTGTCAGTTGTTTGATTTTTGCCTTAATGGTGACTACCCCCGGGGCATCGTTGGCACTTGAGTTGATACACATGCCGAGGTATCTTGTAGATTCTACTTGATTTAGTAGAATTTCTTTTCACAGGCACCAACAAAATGGGTTTTTTCCCCTTCTTCCTTGTAGTTTTTGCATTATTAGTACCTCAGACTAATTTGCATTGATGTTTCAACCATTGCTCTCCACGTAGATTTGTAATAGCTTCGGTTTCCTCTGAAGACCTATTGGAGTTTGGTCTATTATGACAAGGTCGTTGGCGTAGAGCATCCATCCATTGATTTTTGGCGGGAACGAGTCAGGGTCAGTCAATGTTTCTTGAATATCTGATATAAACAGGTTGAACAATAGTGATGCCACTGGACATCCTTGTTTGACCCCTCTGTTTGTTGATCGACTTCGAGAGGAGGCCAGATTGATCTAGCTGAATTTTGATTTGGGGTTTTGAGTGTAGAGCTTTAATTGCGAGGAGAAGGCTTATAGGGGAGTTTAATTTTTTCAGTTTATACCACAAGAGTTCTCTATCAATGCTATCGAAAGCTTGGGCTAAATCGATGAAGGCCAAAAAGACTTTCTTTCCTTGTTTGACTGCCTTGATTTGTAGTAGGTTGATCAGGAATAGACGAAGCCCGCATCCAACTCCCTTTACAAATCCTGTTTGTTGACAGTCATAATGATGCAAGGTTTTAATCCAATTTGCCATTTTTGTCTGTATCAGAGATGCAAAGATTTTGTCTAGTACATCTAAAAACGCGATTGGGCGATAACTTTTTGAGTGAGTTCTTATTCCCTTCTTATGTATCGGCACCACAATCGCGCCCTTCCATGAATTTGGGATTTCTTTCTTTTTTGTTATATGCGAAAATAGAGTCTGACAGAAGTCAGTCCATTCTTCTGGTGATTCTTTGAGCATTAAGTTGATTAACCGGTGGGGGCATGGCCAACTGCCATGTAGAGCGGACTTGTCTCCGGAGTCCTCCGCTTCGATGGGCCAACATAAGCTGTATTTTTACATGTTTCTTGTAACTACCGAATACTGAAACTTGCACCATTCTCCTCCGGACCTCATCCGCCTTCGCTGGACCCGACGTTTGTGCTGCCTGGAACATCTGCCGCCGTTGTGCTCCGTGTGAGTCGGGCAGGAGCAGAGAAAGGAAAATGGCAGCTCCCGTGTCCCAGTGATCGAGGGACTGAATCGCACCAACACCACGGCGGACGTCGTGGGCTGGAGCCCGCGGGGAGACTGAAGCAGCCTGCCTGCGCGGCTGTACGAGGACGGTGGAGCAGCTGTGCATGTTGAGGGGGAGACAGGCCGGCCCCTGCACTGCAGCGTTCTGCCCCCTGAGTCCCGGTGAAGCCCGGAGACCTGCGGCTGGCCGGCGCCGCTGAGGTGAGCGAGTGGGGAAGTGGCCTACCTAGACTTGTGCCTCGCTGCGCAGCGCGGGCGAAACCACGATGGACCTGTGCCTGTCCCCAGCTGCAACTTCTATTACGGGGCTGGCCCCCCCGAGGCGCCGGGACCTCGGCCCCCCGCCCCTTCACCGAAGCTGATACTCCTGTGCGGAGCGGGAGTGGATCCCCGCGGGGGCCCGCGGTGCTGCGTGTGGGCGGGCGGGAGGGTCCCCCCAACCAAGTGATCCCCCAACACCTGCAGTCATCTTGGGCCCGTGAACCACACTGAAGACGGTCCCGCCGGGAGTCCTGAGCGCCCGCGCGGGCTGGTGTCCCCGCGGGCCGTCGCGCCTGATCCACCGCACTCGATTTACCTAACACTGACCCCGCGGGCACCTGCGCTCGCAGGGGGTGCGGGACCTCACCGTGCACAGTAATCGCCGCCTGTTTGGCCCCCCCCACTCGCTCGCCTCGGAAGAGGGGTGCCAATTGACTATTGCAGCGGGGGGCCGGAGCAGGACCACCTAGTGCAGCCCGCGCACCAGAGGGCCGCGTATTGCCCCCTCCTTGCAACCAAGGCTTCTCCTCCCTCCACAGCAGATCCCGGACTCCCCCCAGACACCCGGGTAACTTTATACCCTTGCCCAGATCCCTTGTTGGCCCTGCAGCTTCGGGGAGAGCCACCCCCCCCCACGGCGGGGACTTCCGGCCTGCCGCCCGCTCCCCCTGTCGACCTGGGTGTGAGTGGATTGGGTTCTCACAAGATGGCTGGCAAAAATGGCAGGCTCAAGCAGCGACAGACCACCATGGACACTTATGCGGCCTGTGAGCCCCCGAAACCTGTAAGCCTGGACAGTGTGACCGCGGATGCTCCATCGGACCCCGCGGCAGCGACGACGCCTGAACCCAGCAATGCCCAGCTCCTTGAAGCCATTAGATTGCTCCAAACATCGATGGAACATAAAATTGATGCCGTCGCCATAGACCTGAGCCTCCTGCGCCAGGACTTCCGCTCTCTCGTGGGCAGGACGGAGGTGCTTGAGGCTCAAGTCAAGGAAAATACTGAATCAAAAACACACCTCCTCCGAGATGTCGACGAGCTCCAGCAAAGGGTCAAAAACCTGGAGGATAGGGCAGAGGAGGCGGAGGGTAGGGCCCGCCATAACAACATTCGTCTCCTCGGATTGCCGGAGGGTGCTGAAGGCTCCGACCCCACTAACTTCGTTGAGAACCTCCTGCTACAGGAAGTGGGAGCTGGCAAACTCTCCCAAGGCTTCGCCATCGAAAGGGCCCACAGATCTCTTGCTAAGAAAGCCCCACCGGGCGCCCCACCCAGGCCGGTGATTGCAAAAGTTCTTAACTACAAAGATCGAGAGGTAATCCTGGCCTTTTCCCGAGCAGGGGGTCAAATCAAACGGGACTCCGCCAAAATCACAATCTATCCCGATTATACCTTCCAGGTTCAAACAAACAGAGCCCAGTTCATACATACAAAGGCTGGACTGAAAGCAGCTGGGTTACGCTATATGCTTCTGTACCCTTCAAGACTCAAAGTGCTGCACAACAATAAGGCACACCTGTTCGATACTCCTGCTCAGGCCAGAGACTGGATGGATGGTCTACAAATACCTGATATCGAGGACAGACGGCATAAACCGAGATAATGTTTCCTCCGCAGTCTTAATGGGAATGATGCTGACTCTGCCCTCCGCCAGTGGGCGGACCAAGCTTTTACACAGCTGATTAGATCCTCACCCGGAGACGCTGGAGTCAATGTTCACTCCGACCCCTGGAAAGTAACCCCCCCCTGTTTTAGGGTATTTATATATACCCACCCGTAGGGCACCTGGGAACCAATGTGTGGACACCAGGGGCAGAAACGGGAATGTCATAACGAGGGAAACCTCGCTGGGCAAGTTCTTTGTTAGGTTTTGTTGCAGTTATGGGGGATACGGGGAGTTAATGTTATAGTTGGGTACCACAAACTAAAATTACCAAGACCACTGGAACTCTTTATACGCGATGCTGGAACTACTGGACCTCGAGTTCAGATTGCCTCAAACTTCTGCCCATACTGCACCAATGGATGACACAGTCAAGATCGTCACTTGGAATGTTAGAGGCCTGAATAGTTTTGTTAAACAAAGACGTGTTCAATCCTACCTTAGGAGATGCAAGATCGGAATCGCCCTGCTTCAGGAGACCCACTTGACTGCCAAGAAGCTTGAAGCCCTGTCCAAGTCCTGGCGTGGCACCCTAGTAGGCTCCGCTTACTCCTCCTATGCCAGAGGGGTCTTAATATGGATCGCCCCTTCGGGCCCCTTTAAACTTACTAGCTCCAAACTAGACAATGAGGGGAGGATGGTCGTGGTGTGTGGCTCTATTGAAGGCAGAGAGCTGTGTCTAATTAGCACCTACGCACCCAACCACGACGCAACAGTTTTTTTCCACTCTCTCTATCCACGGCTTACTGCTTACATGAACAGAATTATAATATGGGGAGGAGATCATAATTGCACCCTCGACCCTATACGGGACAGATCCGACACTAAACACGATCGCCCCTCCCCCCCGGCCAAAATCCTGTCCAAACTGGTCTAACAGCTACAACTCTGTGATATTTGGAGAGATCAGCACACTGAGAAAAGGCGAGTTTTCCTTTTACTCCCCGCCGCACGCCGTGCACACCAGGCTAAATTACATATTTCTCAGCCAAACACACCAATCCGCATTCGTTGATGCACATTATTTGCCTCGGGTGCTGTCGGATCATTCCCCCCTGCTGATTGCTTGGGAGGTGTTTCCGCCTAGGCCCCCTATACCCGCATGGAGATTGAGAGCTGAAGCCCTTCTCGATACTGCCTTCAGGGAACACATAAGGGATAGCTCAGAAGAATATTGGCAACTTAACCTCAATAGCGTCAAACACTTGAGCACCACCTGGGAGGCATATAAAGTGGTTATGAGGGGGGAGATGATAGCAGCGGTTGGGGGTGCCCAGAGATCCATCGCCACCGAGCTGGAGCAGGCTGAGAGCGACCTAAGGGTCCTGGAATCGAGGGCCGACTCTTCCCCTGATCATTTACGTAGAATCACCGAACTTAAACAAACCTGCCTAACCCATTGGGAATCCCTGGCCAAATTAAGCCACGCCAAACACACAGAAAGAATCCACGCCCTGGGGGACAAACCGGGAAAGCTCTTAGCATGGCTTTATAAAAGGGAAACCCCCAGACCACCCATTTGCCACATAACCACACCTGACAGCACTACCGTGCATACCCAACAGGAAATAAACTCGGTTTTCTCGGACTTCTATCGCAACCTGTACTCCGAGACCCCGCTCCCTTCTGGCACACAGATCGAGGACGCTTTAGATGTCATCAACCTGCCCAAACTGGACTCGCATATGGCCGAGACCCTTGATGAGCCTATTACCCCTGACGAGGTCAAGATGGTAATAAGATCGCTGCCTGCTGGGAAGACCCCGGGCTCTGATGGCCTCCCCGGGGAGTTTTATAAGACTTATGAGGACACACTCGCCCCCATTTTGACCAAGGTCTATAACGAGGCCTTCAAGCGTGGCTCCCTCCCGGACTCCCTGAGTGAGGCAGTGATAATCCCTCTGCTCAAACCGGGGAAAAACGGAGACGATTGCGGCTCGTATAGACCCCTCTCTATGTTGAACGTAGACTGCAAGATCCTTACGGCACTGGTTGCTAACAGACTGCGTAGAGTGATCCCTCAGCTGATCCACCAAGATCAGACCGGTTACGTCCCCGGCCGTTCCATTACCGAAAACCTGCGTAGGTTACACCATGTTATTTATAGTACAGAGGGGAGAACACAAAAGCTCGCAGTGGCGTCACTGGACGCCACCAAAGCTTTTGACTCCGTAAGGTGGGACTGGTTGTACGCCACCATGGCCAAGATGGGGATAGGTTCTGTATTCCTGAAATGGACGCAGCTGGTCTATGCTAACCCCACTGCAAGGGTACGCACCAATAGAATTTACTCGGAAAAGTGGTCCCTGTGCAGGGGCACCCGACAAGGTTGCCCCCTGTCCCCCATGCTCTATATCATTGCTGCAGAATCCGTAGCGGCCTACCTGAGACAGGAATACGGGGATGGAGGAATTCATATCAACGGCACGACTCACCTCATCTCCATGTACGCCGATGATACCCTCTTGGACCTGCAGGACCCGAACACCTCCTACCTTATATTCTGGAAACTCTGGACTGCTTTCACAAGCATACCGGGATCCAGATCAACAGGAGCAAATCCTGCCTCTTCCCCCTAGCTGCACTTCAAAGCGAATGCTACGGGTCTCTCCCCCCCCCTTGATTTGGAATGGCAAGCTACCTCCTTCAAATATTTAGGGATAACCATACACAGAAACCCCGCTACAGAACATATCCTTAACACCGTCAGGGCCAAGGACTCGCTTTCGAAGTCCATGGATTTTTGGGGCCGGCTCCCGCTTTCAATGGCAGGTAGGGCAGGCCTCCTCAAAATGGTAGCCCTCCCTCGCTTACTACATACCTTCACCAACGTTCCCTACAATATCCCTTCCTCTTTCTTCAGGGACCTCAATAAACTTTGTAGGGGCTTCCTTTGGGGGGGTGACAGACACAGGGTAGCACTTGAGACCCTCCAGAGGCCATACGAGAAGGGCGGACTGAAGATCCCAAACTTCGAACTGTACTTTCTCGCAGGTCAATTGAGACATGTTGTGCAGTGGATGGCGGACGAGGACACAATATACACGCGCCTACTCCAGCCAGCCCTCCCCCAGCTACTTCTCATGGACTTGCTCTGGACGGGGAGGGGCACCCTCGTACACTGCCCCTACCTCGGCAAGCTTGGGATATGCCTCTGGGAAAGAGCCTGTAAGCTGGTGGGCCTTAAGGACCCGTACTCCCCGCAGATCCCCATCGCAGCACTCATGTTTGGCCAACCATGGGGGCACCTTGAGACTCGTACGCTATGGGAGCCCTTTGGTGTGGCCACGCTGGGAGACTTGATTCAGGAACAGGAACTCATTGCCTTCCACGACCTCTGCAACGCCACTGGTCCCCCCACTGGACAATTTCTACTGCATAGAGCGGTCACATGGGCCTTGGTTGGTAGGTGGCCTGAGGCTGCTGACCAAATAGAGGAAAATGTATGCATTGAAACGATCTTGAACGCTGCTGAAGGCGGCCATGAGACCTCACGTATCTACGAAGCCCTACTGCAGGGCTCCGCCGAAGATGACCTAAAAAGCCGGAACAAAAGGGAGGCCGAGTTAGGCTTGGTTTTCGAAGACTCTGTTTGGGGGGACATTACCTATCACCACAAAAAGATCTCCCGTAATGCCCGCTTACAGCTCGTCCAACTGTATATCATTAACAGAGCATACCTCACCCCAGAAGCTATATCTAGATTCACTGGAGCTGGCACCCAACTTTGCCCCAAATGCAGCGAACCCAGGGCCGGTGTGACACACATGTTTTGGGGCTGCCCGGTGCTAAGGGAGTTCTGGTCGCGAGTGAAGGACAGAGTGGCCGGGGCAGACATTGACATTGAGGTGGATGACCCCTCGGCATGTATCCTGGGCAGGTTTAAGCGCAACAGGAAGAACAAACCACTAAACAAACTCAAAGACCTCATATACATCACAGCAAAAGGCGCATAGCCATGAGCTGGAAAAGCCCCAGAGGCCTGCCTATACCCTTATGGTGGGGAGACCTCTTAAAATGGACCTCGGCTGAGACGGCTGCATGGGAGATGGCGATTCAGGTGCAAAGAGTGGACTCTAGCGAGGAGCTTCAACGTTGGGTGGCCCTAACAGTTCCTTTGCTTCATCCTGAACCACCTGAAAAGGAGCCTGAGGGAGATGCAGACCTGAGCGTGTGTTAGAACTCTTGAGGAACTTGACCTTACCGTGGTCTTGGTGGGGGGAGGGAGGGGGAGGGGAATGGGGAGTTGGGTGTTCATTTCTTCCTGTCATTTATGATATGCTTTTCAGTCACGACTGATGATGTTTCTGTTTTTTGTGATATGGAAAATAATAAATATATTTTAAAAAAAAAAAAAAGTTGATTAACCGGTCTGCTCCGGGGGCTCTGACTGGCATTTTTTATTTTTATTAAGATGTCGTCCCTGTCAAACTCAATTTCCCACTGATCTACATTTGGGAGAAACGGATCTGCAAACATCCCGTTTTTTTATACAGCTCAGCATAGTGTCTGAGCTGTAACGCAAGTTTCTTCTGGCACCATGTTGTTTTGAAGGCCTTGCTGTGAGTTGTTTGTTATTTTGCAGCCCCAGAAGTCTTGTGTGTTTCTGTTAGACAGTGCTTTCATTATCAACTCTACGTCAAGTTGCTGAATTATGGCTATGGGGGAAATAAGCCAGTTTTTCTATTTCTGTTTTAGAATCTTCTTTTTTTTCCACTCCTTCCATAGGCAACAGATGGCTAGCTCATCTTATTTCTTTTCGAAGCTCTCTTTTTTACGCATCAATATTTCTTGATCAAAGGCATGATTAGTCTTAAATCCGCATCTTGGATGACCTAGCTGGATTTCTGAATAGTGCTGTATTAAGGGCAGGTATTCTGCATCAGTTTTCCCTTGACTGCTTAGTTTTCAGAAGTTCTTGTGTAATTTGCACACCTCAGTTGTATTTAAACAAAGTCTGTTTCCACCGGGCTCTATCAGCAAC
Organism: Ambystoma mexicanum; assembly: GCF_040938575.1. NCBI lineage: Eukaryota > Metazoa > Chordata > Amphibia > Caudata > Ambystomatidae > Ambystoma > Ambystoma mexicanum. Next base: position 189,661,638 of record NC_090933.1, on the reverse strand, counting down.
AATGTTTTCCACATGACTTGTGTCAAAGACTTTGCCAGGTTACACTCATGTTCCAACAAGTCTTGATCACTGTTCTTCACTGGTATTACATGGAGTGAATTTATTCTTTGTGTTGTTATTTGTGAAATGAAGAAGGAGTCCAATGTTGATTCTTGTGGGCTTCTTTTCCATGTTGCAAATGCTGGCATGTCTCCTCGTATATGGCCATTCAACATGCCTCTTGCTTCCATTTCTTCCATCCAGGTCTTAGCTCAGTTTGCTCTGGCATTTTGATGTTTGTCTTATTTGTTCTGGCCTCACCTGCAGTTAATCAGTTGATGTTCAAACCACCACATAGAAGTTTGTATGATTGAATTCACTAATGAAAGATTAAAATGAACAATTAAGGTGGTTACTTGATCAACGAATAGTGTCTTTCCCATTGCTTTATGTTGCCAGGTTCATGACTACAATTATTTTTTCTGAAACATTTGACTTTTGTCCTAATTCCAAAATGTTTGTCTATATATATGCATTCAGATTCTCAGTTTTTGTTACTCTAAATCCTGTTCTCTTTTTTATCAGTGTTAGAAGACCAACCATGGGTCGCCCCTTTTTGCGTTTTATCGCAGGGTTCAAGAAATTGTCAAATTCTTTGGCACTTGGTTGATCAGTTAACCAAGTTTCCTGCGGACATAGTATGTCAAATCGATTTAAATTGTGTTCATCTTTGTAGAACAAATGTACAAATCCCCTGGTGTTCCATGAGGCGATGCAAGTAAATGTCTCCGATTGTCACTTCTGGCGCTAGCTCATGTTGCTAGTACATAGCACCTAGGCTAAGTCAACTCCATGTGTCTTGCTTAATCTCTTGTGTTTCTGTGCTTGGAACTTTCTTGACTGTCTTTGTTTGTTTGGGCAATTCATTGTGCACTTGAGTGGGACGATTTGCTCAGCTATATTTTTTCATTCTTCAATAGGAGTTTGCAAGCTCTATTCCGCTGAGAATTGTTGCTTAGTTCCAATGTTCTTTTGCTTTTTCTTGATCATTTTGGCAAATGGTCTCCAGGACTTTTCCCAAGCTTTTACAGTTCATAGCTTGCATTTTTGCTGGAGCTTGTTTTGGTCTACTGGAATTGTCGGGTCTGTGTCTCAGTAGACTAATGCATCCACTGCACAGACCTGTGTTTGACCTCATGGTCACAGGTTCGAATCCCGGCAGGTCCACTCAGCCATTCATCCTTCTGAGGTCGATAAGGAGTACCATTACGTTGGGTAACAATAAACATCTGTTATTAGCGCCAAGATGCCCCTTTGGGAGTGAACGCGTGCTTTACAAATATGTTGTGTTTTATCCTGTTCTGGTTCATATAGCAATTCAGTAATATCAATTCTTGGTGCAATAGAGACTGTGAAGCATTGAGCAAGAGGTCGGAAATTATTCTAGAGTGTATTTGGAGACGAACGCAATCATGCTGTAGATCTTCAGTAAATTCTACCACCGCAATGTCCTCTGACTATTGCGTGCAAGGATGGAACGTGATGCAATAAACGCTAAAGGTTTTTGTGACTTAAAATCAGTCCATCATTCATAGACAGTATACGTTCCAATATTAGTTGACTGTTTGTAATTGTTTTTTGTGCTGTTCTTTTCTTGTTGTTATTGTTGTTTCTGTTGTTACAGTCACTACGACTCTCTACATCCTGTTGGATGTGGTGCGAAGAAACAGCAGTAGCAGGTGATCCTATGTGTGCCAAGATTTTACATTGTCATTCTGACACCCTTCTTGGCGTAGGTCTTCACAGAATTTTGCCCCTACTTTTTCCCTTCTTTCAGATAATGTGAGGAAGCAATTCTCAGGCATATCATTGTGCTTTTTCTCTATTGATACCCTACACCTTGGAATATCAGTGTCTTCGAGTTCATGAATTACTATAAGTTGTCTTGAGGTCATTGGTGTCACGTGCCTCCGCTCTTCATCTCCATTTTCTTCACGTGCCTCCGCTCTTCATCTTCATTTTCTTCAGAGTACAAATCATGAGTTGACAAGTTGAGTAGATTCTACAAGTCTTCATTTGAATTGTTCATGGATGCAGGTGATTGTCCATTTGTTGTTTGTGCAACAGTTTTCGGTTTACTCTTACTCACATTTGTTGATTCAACCTTTTTCTTAGAAATACTTTTTTCTGTTTCTGTTGAGTACGCTTTAAGATTTCGTAAAAATGTTGGCAAGCCATTGGATTTTGGTTGTTTACCTTTTGCATTATTTTTTGTTTTCTTCGCTTGACAACATTTGGGTTCACTTATTATTGACTGTGAAGGATTACATCTTTCAAAGATCGGGTAGGTGCAGCCAGCTGAATTTGTGGTCTTCTTCGCTGGTGAACTTACGTCTATTGGATTGCCCATGGTACCGTCTTCATTTGCGGAAGTCTGTTGCTTAATCGTCCGATGTGAGAAGTGTTTTGCCAGTATCATTCCTTTTAAGGATCTGTGAGTATGTTGGCTTAACTGCTTTTTTGATAAAGCTTGTATTGTTTTGGTTTTGATTAGTTGATGTGAGACCTCTCTCTGCCTATTCGGCCCCTGAGTTGTTGAATCCAATATTTCTGTTTGGCTGCTTAAATCTTTATTACCTCCATTTGCGCATTTGGTATTTTGAAATGCCTTTTTTTGGAGACCAAAGATTCATGGTTGATGTTATTCATATTTTTGTTAGTTTTCAGTAACAGTAAGGCTTCACGGGCCACTTCTACCAGAGGTTTTTTGTCCTCACTGTTGGATTTGAGTTGCTCTGATAACGACTTTTGAGCCACATCTGATCTCTCAAAATCTCGATGTATTTTTGGTTGAAGAATATTCACAAATGTTTCGATGTTTATACGTTTTGAGTGCATCATGCCAATTAAGGTGGTTTGATCTTTGTAGCTGTCCTTTATGTGCTCACACATATTAAGGAATGGCGCAAGCAAGATAGATATGGCTGACATGATGTTTGCATTCAGTTTCTATGAGGTTTGCTGCTGGTTTGTATTTACATTTTATTCCACTAGCTTGTCATGTGAATTTCTGTTGTTTCTATTGTGTAGTGCTCTTTGCACCTTTGGGAAGTCCCTCTGAATAATTGAGTCAGAGGAGGATTCTTCCAAGGTCGTTATAGATTCCTCTCTTAAGTCAGAACTTTCATGATTGGTTGTATAAGGAATTGATACTCGGACCTTTTTTATTTTGTTCGCGTTTAGCCTCACTTGTGAGAACGTAATGCCAGCTGAAGTATCAGAGTCCATTCTTCTCCACTTGTTTGAAATACTGTTGGCATTGCTTTGTTTGAGGGAGACTTTTTCAAGTTGTATGGAATGTTTTAGTTTTCCCAGTCGATTGTTCTCCATTTGTAATGATATTTCGGCTATATCATGTGACAGTTTATCCGCAACAGCTAAAGAATTGCGTCGGGATAGTGTGGGTTTCTCTTGCAGCTTCAGGCTCATTTAAAATCACTCCTTGCTTTGTTTTTATAAAGATGAAATGATTAAGATTTTCTGAATCCATTAGCTTGGTATTTAATGATCGATCTTCTTCTGTTACTTTGCATTGATATCTGCAGGGCACCATGTTTCCATTATTGGACTTGTCTGCTGGTAGGGAAACATTGTTTTCGTCGTTATTCCAATTCTGTTGGTAAGAACTGTGATTTCATTATCCGCCACTTCATGTGGGCAGCCCTCCTCTGCTCTGCTGCGAAGAGATGCTCCTCCCACCAGCTGTTTGTGTCTCAATCTCCTCGATGTCACCGGCGATGCAAAGCCAACCAACTTCTTATTTCCCACGAGACAAGTAGTGTGACAAGTAACCGTTTCAGCTTCTCCATCTGCACACTGTATTCCGGTGGGTAGAGAAGTGAGTCCCTCAGTACAGTTGGAGACTTGTGAGTGCATCAATTAAATGAGAATGGACTGGCACATTCTCACAAACCCATCCTCCCGTGCTCCCTTCACAAGTAATTTTGTGTGTGGGATTGACTGCGGTCTCCCCTCAGACAGAACTTAGGATATTTTCTTTTGAGGAGTCAGGAATATAAGTGTGAAACACACTTGCCTCTTTCTGTGCCTCACGGTTTCTGGCACGCCCAAGACTCTGAGCTCCACCTGAGTCCATAGTGAAGCTCAGTTGTTTCGATATCCCAAGTCGTGTCTGACTTCTCGTCTGCAATGAGGCATTTTTTGTACCTTCCAGCTCGATTTCAGGTTCAGCTTTGTGAAGGAGGGAAAGCTCATTTCTCCATTAGGTTCCATGTTCCCAGGTTACCCAGGGAACACAGGAAACACTTCTGACGCTCTGCGTCGTGGAGTGAGTGTTTGCTCCTCCTTTCAGTCTGCAATGGGAAGCAAGGACAGACTGCAAGTTTTCCAAACAAAAGTTCAATGCACACTGGAAACCGCTGAAACCCCCAACACAAGAAATCTCTGTCACTCCGATGTCGTGGAACATAGCTGGTCTGCAGAAACATATAGAAGATATGGTCTGGTTAGATCTTGTGTGTTCCCATGATATAATAGCTCTGCAAGAACCTTGGTCCCTGGTGACCCATGATATCCAGGGTTTTGCCATTTTTTATGTACCAGCTTCAAAGGAGATGGAAGGGCGTCCAAGTGGTGGATTGAATCTCTGTGTTAATGTTAAGTTATTCATGTCAATATGCATGCACCCCATTGCGTCAGGAGATTACATAAAAATACACCTGCGCTGTCTTGACAGGTCTAAACATTTGCTTATCAATTTGTATAACCGCCATGCAAATCCTTGTTTCCATTGCTGGAGGAAAGAGTAACTAAATGGAGGGTAAGTAGAATTGGCTCAGTAAAAATCATTGTTTTTGGAGATTTAAATCTCCAATTTGAACCGCTTGAAATCATGGTGGGGTTTACTGAGGAGGAGGATGTGACATGGAATGTGGGGGAACTGGTGGCGGCTCATTCTAAAAGGAATTATAGACTCGCCGACGTAGCATCAAGTGTGTTCTTGGCCCTTGGCCTCAGGGACTGTAATATAAGATTCCCGAGTGATCGTCTAGCGGTTAAAACCTTTGGCTCACTGCCCAAATGCAGCCTGATAGATTAGATGTTGGTGAATGTTGAATCCTGGGAACACTTACAGGACTTTAGAGTGTTGAATAGGCCGGAAAAGGTTTATGGTCATTTCATCTAAAACCATTGCATCTAATGCCATTCCATCGAAATGTTTCCATCTAAAATTTTCCATCTAATGCATTTTTCTTTTCTTTTTCTTCTTTTTTTGGGGGTGGGTCCTCCACTCAAAAACCCATTTTTTACCCTTTAAAATACACCTGAACAAAAATTAACTCTTTACCCCCCCCCCCAAAAACATGCATTAGATGGAAATTTTTTAGATGGAAACATTTCGATGGAATGGTGTTAGATGGAATGGTTTTAAATGAATTGACTAGATACCGCTGGAAAGTGATCATAATCGTATTGTGGCCACTGCAGCGGGATCACTGTTTGGTATTAGGGGGTGGTTGGGGAGGTGTTAGAAGACAAAAAGCTATACCAATTGAGATAAAGAGTGGAGCCAGATGTGTCATCAAGTGGCACTCCGATTTAGAGACTAAACTAACATACATGTACGCAAGCATTCAGTCTTCGCTTGAGAACTTTTGTCTAAGTGAGAATAACATTGTAGATCACTTGCTAAAAATGCATGAAAAGATTGTTATTTCTGTGGGAGATAGGCTGAGCAGGCCTTGGACCGTTGTGGGCAGTAGGGCAGTACACAGCACCCCATGGTATGGCAGGGAATGCTGTGCTGCCAAAAAGGTATTGATCAAGCATGCCAAAGAGTTTAGGGGAGGGGGTACATCGCCCTTGGTTGAATCCAGGGCCACATATTGTAAATTACTCAAAGCAAAGAAGGCAGAGTACTCCGATCAACAGTGGGACAATCTCCACAGGGCTCTAGGGCAGGTAACCCTAGGGGCCTCTGTGAATGGGTTGGAGTCGGCAGTGATCGAAACTTAATTCAGAACAGCATCTCCGAGGCAGCTTGGATCGCCTATTTTGGAAACCTCTATAAGACAGATAATCTGGCCTCCATTGTGGAAATTGGGGCTGTTTCTGATAGGCATAGGGATGGGGGCAATGTATCCCTGGTGCTGACCATGTATGAAATTAAAGCGGCTCTCACGTCGCAGAAATTGGAGAAATCACCGGGGCCGGACATTGTAATTGTAATTGTTTATTTGTACAGTGCTTATACATAAGTGAAGTGCTTGAAAGCGCCTCAAGGTGTGAAGGAAGCAAGGGCAAAACAGTAGTCCTTCTTAGGCTTTGAAGTTTATGAATGACCTAACAAAAGGTAAATATCATACTAGGCATTTCACCTAGTGCAAGTCAGGTCATGCAAAGGTACAGACGAAGGTGCAAGGGAGGAGAGGGGGAAACAAGTAGGCCCAGTCTAGCATGGCCCTGTGTCAAGTGCAGACATGTTACCTCATTCATGGAACATATGATGAAGTGCATATGATGACAGGGTCCCCATCGACTGGTATCGACAGGAGGTGGGCATATGGGTCCCCTATTTGTTAAACCTTTTTAATGCTCTGTTGGAAGAAGATAAAGTCCCTTTTTCATGGACTCGAGCAATACTTGTCCCCATATATAAGAAGGGAGATAGGTGTTGCCTGGCTAATTATCGGCCTCTCTCCCTCCTTGATGCTGGGGGCAAGGTGTTTGCTAAGGTAGTGCTGGGTCACTTGAATGCATGGAGTCAGGAGGGCTTTGTACCACCTTCAGGTTGGATTCCAGTGCAATATTAGTACAGTAGACCAAGGTCAAAGGCTTTATCTGATCATAGAAAAATATGTTGCATTGCGGTCCATGAACATCTACGTGGTCCTTGTTGATTTAAAGACCGCATTTGACAGTGTACCCAGAGTAAGACTATTGAATGTACTGACTAAATTGGGTGTGCTGTTTGGTATTTTAAGAGCAATCCTATCACACAACAATGGGGCAGAAATCAGGCACGCATTGAACAGCCAAACTACCCCCACAGTAAAAATTCATGTTGGAATCAGACAGGGCTTTGTCCTTGCACCAAGTCGGTTCTGCCTTTTCATTAATGGGGTCATTGAACTACTGGTGGCTGAGCACAATGACGCACAATCATTGGCAGATGAGTAAATACCAATTCTTCTATTGCTGATGATGCCGTTCTCCTCTCACTGACCCGAAGGGTTTACAGAGGCAATTGGGTGGTAATTTTTTATGGTTTTTGTGAGAAATGCGGACTCTCAATAAATGTTCAAAAAACGTAGTCAATGGTGTTTAGTAGAAGCAGGGTTAAGAAAACACCACGGCTCACAATTAGCTTAAGAGGTGGTGCTATTGAGCAAGTCATGAGCTGCAACTACTTGGGGGTACGATTGGCGGCCAATTGTGCATGGAAAGAACAGGTTAATCGGGCAGGGTTAAAGTTGATTAGGCGTTGTGGTGCTGTATCCAGATTTATCCAGGCCCATGGTGTGGGCCCGGCAAGTATTATTTTGTAGATTTACAAGAACCAGGCCAGGCAGGCCGCGCTTTATGGAGCAGAACACTGGGGTATTTGTAATTCAGGTACGATCCAGGCTATGGAACAGAAATTCCTTCAAACAGCTCTGTGCCTGCCTGTAAATGCACCTAATAGTCTGGTTTTATGGGAGTTGGGCCTACAGAACATTGGCGTCATATGTCAAATGAGGCCAGTGTTCCTCTGGGCTGGACTCTGGACACATGACAATTTGGGTAATTATAGAAGAGTCGTTAGGGATGTTTTAACCCAGTTGGGAGGACCTAATTTACCCTGGCTGTCGGCTATTAAAAATGAGTTGATTGCCTTGGGGATGGAAACTGATTGACTGCATCCTGAAACAATACCACGATATTTTAAAATGCAATTGAAAAAGGCCTATGAAAACAGGTGGGAGAGAGAAATCAGAGGAAAACCTCTGTGTTCAGTAAGCTTGGTCCCTTACCTGTCTAGAAAAGAACATCCCAGTCTTGAATGTTATCTGGATAGAATGCAGCTGAAATTAATGAAAGCCCTTCATATGAAGCTGTGTATTGGTATTCTTCCCCTAGCCAGTGTACAGCAGAACTGGAACTCGAGTAACTCAGAAGTCTGCCCCTTCTGTCCAAATGATACCGAAATGAAATGATAGCGAAAGTGGAGTGCATTTTATTTTGTTTTGTAGAGTACTTTTATATTAGAAAAAAATACTTTATACCACTTTTTATACAGTTTTATGTCAGAAGGGTCATTGATGTGTTCCACCTTTGCCGGGTGGGGGAAAGTGAAATAGCAACCCATTGTATGGGAAACTACTTACTGCAGGCTTGGAGGAAGAGGCTCGAACATATTACCCTATTTCTGAAAAATCTCCTAGTCCCGGATGCCTAGTTGACTGTTTTATATATTTTAACTTGTTATTTGAAGTGTCACAGTACAGTGCTGATGTTGTATTTTATTAATGATATTTAATATGTACTGTGATTTATAATGTTGTACATTTTTGTCTGTGACTTTTATGATCTGTTTTGGATTGAAATAAAGTTGCAATGAGAATGGGAAATCCCTCCTTAGCACCTTTAATAAAGTATTGTTTGTTTGAACTTTAAGTCTGTTGTCTGTGTCTTGCTTCATGATGCCTTCACAAATGGTGTCAGCATTGGGATGCAGCTCAACCGGTACAAGTTGGGGTACCTTAAAATTTGAAAAGTGTCATAGCATCAGACCCCTCAGTAGCTTCCAAAGGCACTGTTAGGTTTGATATCTGTAATAGTAGGGATGAGAAAATTCCTCTAGGTGAAAGAAGATTGATGCCAACTCTTTTTGAGACTTTTGTGTAACTTTCTTGAACTTGGGGAAGGGGAGCTGGTAGAAAGCAGAAAGCTGGAAGAAGCTCAGAATGGAGAAAGCATGAGTTTGGCTGCCTGGGATGAGATAGCAAGCCAGGAGAGGCCTGGAAGGAGCACAAGCTTGTCTGCAGGCAGCAGCCAGGTAACGGTCAGGTTACGGCCATCATCTCTCTCTTCCCACGCGTTGCAAGGCTTTTCTGCTCATCCTGTGATGTGCAAGGAGTGCATTACCATACCCTGCAGTTGAACGTGGAATGCAGGCACTTAGCACTTATGGTGTGGCATGCCGTGCGCCTGCATCTGGGTTTGGGGGAACTAGGAAAAGAGTGGGAGGCAGACTTTTAAGTTGAAATCTTTGACTCAGACGTTCCTTAGTTTCTCTCAGGTAGGGAAATCGAACTTTAGCATATGGCAAGTTAGGCCATCTACCATCCTGACATTGGATTTAATAAAACATCTTTTGTTTAAACTTTAAGTCTGTTGTCTGTGTCTTGCTTCATGATGCCTTCACAGCATCCACACCCTTATGTATCCCAGCCCTCCTGCATGCCTCCATAAATGTATCTACCTCAGATTTCAATATCACGCTCAATGTGTGCTCTAGTTTCCCCACTTCCTTTTCTGGACGGCTTCTTCCTATTTACCTCTCCTTCAGTGTCCTTATTTCAATTTCCAAAGTTGAACAAGGACAAAGCTCTGACACCGGCTGGCATTGTTTTGATGGCACCCACCTAAATCGGTTTTTCTTTTCAATATCTGGACAATGCGTTGCGTGTTTGCACACCAAATGTTTTGTTGGTGCGCTAACAAGCAAGCCAGGGTTCAAACATGACACCTTTGCCTGTGCTAGGGTGCTAACAACCAGGGGAGCTGAGTACGGAAAGGCCAATTTCGTGAAAGTCCCTATACTTACAATGGGGATTTTTTCTTGTTGCAGCCACGACCCCTTCCCGTCCTCTCCAACCCCCCCCCCAACCTCCAGCCCCAGCTGGGAAAACTAAAAGCCTATGCCCCTGCTAACAATGGTAAAGCCCAAAGACACAGCAAAACCGTCTCTTATGGACCTCACCAGTGCTTTTAGCCAAAAAGGCAGACTTTCGGGCCCATTGGAGCCATGGTTGCCTGCACTCACAGGCTTTATGGCTTAATTCATGTAAACTTCTTCTTATACAAGTTTTTGGTTTCTATCACAGAATGCTGAGAGTTCTTTGGATTGACATTGGCAGGTCTTTTATACTAGTCCCTTCCCTACCGTATTGAATTTAGCTGAGTTCTTTTGTATAATCACTGAATTCATTTTAGTTGAATTTTGAGTATAGCCACTGTATTGAATTTAGCTAAATGTTGATGAAACTGTCCACTAACCCTAAGAACTCTCCAATATCCTGCATACGCACCCTCAAACACAAAATAAAACATACTTATACCTCTCCCGCTGCAAAAACCTAATACCACCACAAACTGCACACAGTACACAACACCCAACAAGAAACTAAACCAATAACACACAAATCACCCCATACACACTCATACACCAAACACCACATATCGTCTTCCAACTAAGACAAACCAGCACAGAGTGACTGGTTTTTCTGAACTGAAGCTACCAACAGCACATCAAAATTCTCTAGCGCTTTTCCCTCTCAATCCCACTAACTAAGCCCTCCCAATCCTTCCTTTTCAGATCCCCCTGAGTGCCTGGAGACCATGAAAATGTCAGCGGTGCGCAGTATAAATCACAATGCCATAACAATCATTGCACTATAAAAGTGTCAATTTGCAGGCCCATATGGCAAATTGTTCTCATGATCTTCATGCGTTGCTACTTGAACCCAGTGTAAGAGTAGGTTTGATCCACACTCCACTGTGCTCCACTAAACAAGTTCTAAATAACATTACAGAGATTTAGAACATGCCATCACTTAGAATGAGATGGAGATCCTTCTGAACTTCATGATCTTCCTGACACTATCCATGAACGGGCTGCATGCAGACATCCAACGGAGAGACAATCTGGGTTTTGTTTGAATTATTAGAAGGTAAAGTCAGACTGCAATCTCTCATGCCTAAACAATGTTTTCTCGTCTGTTGCATCTCCGCAGGTTTCTTTGGACCAACCCTCAATAGTTTCATCCATGTTCTCATGTACTCTTACTATGGTCTGTCTGTTATTCCATCCATGCACAAGTACCTCTGGTGGAAGAAATACCTCACTCAAGCACAACTGGTAAGCCTTCTTCTCTGATTGCATCTTTCCTCCTGTCGTGCACTGAATAATAATGTGAAAGTGAGGCACATGCACAACTGTAAATATACTTCTAGAACATATGCAACAACACTGTACCAGTACACTGCATTTATTGACACAGAGGAAAACGTATAGTGGATTTTCTACACTGGAACCAATCCTATTTTCTCTTAACATAGTATTGTAGTACTTTTTCCCACAGTTGACTTTGAAAGTAAATTCCCCACTCTGAAACATAAGTACCAAATCTCCAACAGCGTAGAAAATGCCTGGTTTTCGAATATAATTTGCGACAGGTTCATGTACCAAGGCTGTTGACATTTGTCGTCCTGCTGACTTTTTTAGAAGTATCTTAAATTTACAAGTTACTGAAATAATATTTAAAATAACTAGCATTGGCAAAGCCAATTATTTTGATTTGGTAGGAGCGAGACAAAGTGGGCCGGTGAGTAGGGTGGGAAAGAAGAGGGGGCGAGATGGAAAAAGTGCTCTTCTCAGGGCACTGTCTGCAGATGTGTGGGCAGGGAGAGGGTGCATGTTCAGGTACGCAAGAAGCGACGCAACTCACAACTGATACTTCGACAGCAGTGTACAAGAAGTACAGAAACTCAAATGTCAGCAACTAGACTCCAGTAGAAATCATTTGGAAGAGATCAAGTGAATTTCCACAAGGAAATACTACTTTCAAATAGAGAACTGTATCAACAGAGGCTGCTTTCGGTAGGAGTAGGATATTTCAAGTGTTTCCATGCCAGCTTCACTAGCTTATTCTATTTGAACGTCAAATTGATATATTGGACATGGATAAGGCAGGTTACATTGCAAACACGTATGCCATATGAATGCTGGCACATTGGACTCACATACCCTCTCTTTTGTTTTTATCAGAAACAACAATGGAAATTCATCCGTTAAAATAAAATCATCCATGGTACATTCTCAATGACAATTCAAGAGATGTACCAACACTCAAATACGAGAAACCAGATCCAGTAGAAACCATGTGGAAATGGTCATCTAGAATGTATAGCCCTGCGTACCCTGCTTTCAGGTGGAAAATATGAGCCAGCTGAAGCTGATTAGAGCAGTAATGGGATGTTGGAAGTGGATCCATGCCAGTTTCCCCTAGTACCAGATTTGCTAAATGTTTAGGCTTTGTGAATGACGTGTGAGAATTAGAAGAAATCCATTGAGATGAAAGCATCTTCATCGGCATGAACATTCTATGTGAGCCTAGATACAGGTGTATTTGCAGCATGGAGCTGGAGAAAGGAGCTGGGCAGACTTTCTGCTCCGTCTCCCACTATGTGCTGCAAATTAATTAAAATAGCACACATCATACATGTACTGGTGGAGTGCCTCTCTCTACCAGTAAATTACGGTCCGTGCAAACTTCCACCTGCATCAAAAGGACATCCTCTTTTCATTATTAAATGGGCAAACATCTGTGGCTATAAGTGCTTTCAGTTTACCTACAAGTCATAAAAGGGCTGGTGCATTTAAAGCCTGCCGATAGACCATTACTTACGTTTTTACTTTGCTGGCAATAGATGGGACTCTTTGCACGAGAGTGCCACTGACGAAAAATGAAAGACCAACATAAATAAGCAGGAGGTGGAGAGGATGTAAAGGGAAGGCACTAAAGGTCATAGGATTGAGTCCATGGCAATGCATCAAGGAGTTGCAGGAGAAGCACAAGGATGAAGATATATAGAAGGAAGAAATACAATAAGACTCTCAGGATGGGACATCTAGGAGGACCCCTTGGATTTGCACTTTCTCAGACTTCCTCCTGGACCTCTCATTTGTTCGGGCTTTACAACTGGACGTCCCTGGATATGGCTTTTCAAGATTCAATGTTGGTCCCTCCTTGACCTTAGCATTATCAGGATTCACAATTGGTCCCTCCTGGATCTTAACTTTATCAGGATGGGCAAAGGTCCCTCCTGGACTTCGACTTTACCTGGATTCACAAAAGGGATATCCTGGAGCTTGTCAGGCAGTTGTTCTCTTTGGTCACCCTCCTGCCACAAACCAAGTGATCGCTCTGCTTCCCAGGGGTTGCAAGTGGTAAGCCTTCAGACTTTGCTAATTCCGCCAGGTCCAAGAGTTGCTCTGATGTAACTTTAGGCTCAACCTCCCTCCCCGGTGTCTCGGGGCACTAGCCAGTCTTATAGAGCGTCTATGAGTCTTATGAGTCTTAATGGCGTCTACAGCCCTCTTCCGGGCTGTGGTCTCTCTCAGCTTCTTCGATCGGGCTGCATTCTGTCAGGAAGCTATCTCTTTGGTTTCCTTCGTATTTAAGGAGGCATGCGCTGCATGTCTGCCTGCAGTAGTATTCTCCGTACTGACATTTCTGCACTCCTTTTAAACACCTGTGGATTCGGACGTTCTTTCCCAACGCTTGCCGATTGGTCACTCTCACTGCCTTTTTCAATCTCTTAACGACATTGGTTCTCTCTCTTTAAATTCATAATTGCCATTATTACTTTCTGATTAGCCCAATTTTTTGCATAAGGTAATTATCTGATGTGCTAACGGTGGAGTAAATGGGAGCGGCAAGACTTCAACAGAGTCAGCAGTATTCAGTGCCATCTTGGATTTCACCTGTTGATTTGCCTGTCTGGGGATTGTGTGAGGATGTGCTAGTCTTCCAACCACTCTGGAACATTGTCTTCTGATGGTAAGAGGTTTTAACTTCTTCCACATTTGTAACCTGTTCCCCAGTGAGACTCTGAGATTTCAATGCCTCTGCATATCTTTGCGATTCCACTCCTGGAGCTCTTGCAGTTGATGTTGGGTACTATGGGATATTGAGTCCCTATTATACCTTGCAGGCTCCTTTCCTTCAAGGTCCTTTCCTTGACTAGGGACCACTGCTTCCAAATCAGGTGTTGGACATACTCTTTACACACAACTGGTTGACTTGACCTTTGATACTCTCTGGCCCGAAGGGTTTCTTGAGGATAGGGTCTACCGCATCTTATAAGGAACAGTAAACTGACAGGATCTCTCCTCATCATCAACCGTCTTCTGGGAGGCACATCAAGTAGCGGCCAGCACAACCCAATCCTGGTGTCTCACTTGCCCTAATGCAAGGATAGCAAGTTCAGCATAGTAACACACTCAAAAACACTGACCACTTCAACTCTGATGGGCTTCTGTTTTTGTTATCTTTTTGGGCTACGTTGTCTCCGGCTTTGTTCAAGGATAGAGGCAGAGAAAAACCCTTTCCAGAACACACGGTTTTCTATTCTTTAATAATTGGTATAACACACAAACATTTATTACCAGGTAAAAAGAGGAGGTGCAGGCCCCCGATAAACAGTTCAGGTCTGCACAATGTCCAGTTGTCCATACATAAGCCTAACTTTCACTAAGAAAATATGTGTTGAAATAGGGCCTGCCTTCAGGCCCTGTCAAGTGGGTTAAGGGCCCAACCCCAGCACCCCATGGTGTCCAAACGAGTGCGGACAAACCCCCTCCTACTTCCTACTTACTGGATCTGATGGCAGCGTCTGCCATGCCGTGAAGGAGCAGAGCAGGGACCACATCTGGTGAGCCCGATGCCAAAGGAGGGAGGCTGCCAGCCTCAGTGCCGCAGCAAGACACGGGGAAGCTGGGCCACGTAAGCCAGCCAGGCAAGTGGGAAGCAGCCAACACAATCACACTGGTCGCGGGAGGGCTGCGGCACAGTGGTGAGCATACACCCCGGGATGCAGCGGCTGGAATAACACATCACCACAGGGTGAAAGAAGCGCAGCCCAATGAGCCGGCAATTGCTAGAGCCTATGCACCAGGAGAAGCCAAAGGGGAACCTTTAATAACATCAGGCCTCTGGAAAGTCCTGACAAAATCCACTAGTTCACCAGGGAATTACTATTATAGACTTGGCCTCCCAGAATGCCTTGAATAACTGGACCCTATTCGGGCAAGGTTAGAAACAGCCACACCATGGAAAAAGCAAAGGGCTTACATGTCTTTTTAAGCCCTCTCGCAAGTCCTCCCATGACACACTCCTTGAGCCAGGTAAGCTATTGGAGAAGGTAAGTGGTCAATCCTGGAAGGGGTTTGGGTATTTAAAGTGGTGTGGATATTTCAGGGTGGGTTTGTTGGGCGAAGGCAGGAGGTGGTGGAGGACATCTGAGAGACCAGAGGAGACGAGAGCAACAGGAGTGTGGGGACCATTGTAGAGAGAGGGACTGTTGAGTGTTTATGTGTGAGGAATAGAGGCAAAGTAGGAGTAGCAGTAAGTGTAGTGGTGGTGGTAGTAGTAGTTGGGAGTAGAGATAGTAAGTAGCAGAGTAGAGTGAGAGAAAAAGGCTTAAATGGCTGGAGCCTCTCATAAAGTCTGCTGTCAATATAAGTACATCTACAGCCTCTTCATAAAGTCATGACCTTACCATTGTGTCGTGGAACTGCTGTGGGCTACTTAATTTACTGAAATGGAGAAGAGCGGCAGAACATAAAATCTTACCTAACATTCTATTTATTCAGGAGTCTATGGCCACGAAAGACATCCAATTTGACGGCTATAAAACCTATTCCCACCATGCTAAAAAAGGGATGAAAGGGAGACCTACTGGTGGCATTGCGATCTTGATTGACACCCGTTTAAATTTTACCATCAATAACATATATGAATCAGATATGTTCATCATGTTGGACATTTCCTTCTTGGTTAAAACGAATGAAAATCTATTGTTGGTCTCCCTTTATTGGAATCCCGCTCAACTCCTAATTGAAAAAGCGGTTGAGATCTTAGGTGATGCTCTTAATCGTGCACTCTGCAAAGCTCCACATGCAGAAATCCTTATCGGAGGAGATTTTAATTCCCATATGGGATACCATGGCATCTCTAAGAGTTCCTACTCACACCATCACCATGCCTCTAGTCTAAAAGGAAAGATTTGGTGTAAATTCCTCAAAATCTGGAATATACACTTAATTGACCACACAGATACTTATTGTAATGTCACTTGGAAAAGGGGTAATGCAAGTTCATGGATCGATCACATGTTTGCCTCAAATGGACTTTCTCGTTCTATGACTAAAACAAATACCCTTAGGACTGATATGGGCGATCATGTGATGATCACTACCTCAATTCGGAACTATTTTACCTTGTGTCCTCCATTAGCTCAGTTAGCACTAATTCAAAGTCACAGACCAGGTGTCTCAATCAACTGGTCTCCTGCTACATGCAGAGATTTCACATTCATTGTCAATAGAGACCTTTGGAAAGACAAAGCACAAAATGGTATGTTTAATTCTGCAATCCTAAAATGGAATTGTGAAATGATTGCCACACATTTGGCGAAGGGTGTTTTTCGTAAGTCTGAGCAACTCTCTTGTGAATATAACAGAGATGACTTTTGTGCTAAGATAGCAGTTTTAAAAAGTAAGAAAAATGCTTGCATACGGATGTTAAAGAAGTCTACGTTGTGCTTCAATGCCGAGTATTTTGCGCTAAAAAAAAAGGTTCTATTTTCATATAAAAAAGCAGTAAAGGAGATTCATGATGCTAACAAACTGCTTCAAAATCAAAAAATAGTAACTCTTCTTTGCAATCGCAAGACTAAAGACATATGGAATACGATAAGATCTCTAGACAAAGAACCATCGCGTGAGTTTGTCTCTGGCATTGATAGTGCAACCTGGACTTCTTTTTTTCTCGCCAAATATGCTCTCCCAGAAAATTTCAGTGTGCTTGATACTCCACTTGATTGCCATCTACTTCCTAATGTCTGTCCTTGGGGAAAGAATGACATACTTGAGGCTATCCAGAAATTAAAAAGCTCCAAATGCGCAGGTCCTGATGGACTCCCTCCTTGCTTAATAAAGGATGATCCTTTATTCTGGGCCCCTATTTTTCTTACGATTTTCCAAGAGATATTCAAATGCAAAAGGATACCGGGGTCTTGGCTTACTTCAATTATCATCCCCTTACATAAAAAAGGCTCAATTGAAGACCCAAATAATTATCGTCCTATAGCGATCATTGATGTTGCTGCGAAAATATTTGCTTCTCTAATTCTACAAGAACTTGAAATTTTTGCACGCAATCACGATTCTTTATGTTCTTCGCAAGTGGGTTTTCGCAAAGGGATGGGAACCCCCCTTAATGCATGCTTGATGGCTCATATTATATCTCATGCCACATGCCCGTCTCATGGCCCCGTCTTTGTTGCCTCCTTAGATCTGAAAGCTGCGTTTGACGGGGTTATTAGAAGCAAATTATGGGAAAAATTGCGGAATGCAAAATTCCCCCAATATCTTATTATTCTCATTCAAAAGGTGCACTTTAGAACTAATTTCAAAGTTAGAATCAACAGGGAAGGGTCTCTAACCCAAGCTATTCCATCTTTTACAGGTGTTAAACAAGGCTGGAACTTAGCAGCGATACTATTCAATCTCTACCTACTAGATATAGAAGATCTATGGAATGCTAAGAAGTCGTTTGCAATTCGCATTGGCGCCTTTACCTTGTCTTGGTTAGCGTACGCTGACGACATCTTATTTTTCGATCGGACTCAGTCAGGTCTTCAAGCTAAACTTGATTGTTTTATGCAATATTGTAGCTCTAATAATTTGGTAGTCAATCCTCAAAAATCTAACATTATTATTTTCTCAAAAAAGATAAAAGTATCTAAATTTGTATGGAAAATTGGTGTTTCTCCAATTACAATCAGCCCCACTTTACCGTACTTAGGATTGATTCTCTCAAAGAATACCTCCTATAAATTCATGAAGGAACAATTGAATGCGAAAATTTCTCCATTAAAATGCCAAATGAAAATCCTACTAAAGAAAATTTGTAAATTTTCTCTAGTGCCACTTTTGGAATTTTATTAAAAAAAAGTTGAAGCCATTTTATTATATGGAGCTGAACTTACCTTACATGACTTAGGGCCAATATTGGACCAACTTCAAGGGCATATTTGGAAAGATGTATTAGGCTTACCTTTATCAATGCCTAATGTTGTGATAAGACACGAGTTGGGGATTAACTCCCTTTCCTCCAGATACAATTGGCGCATGCTAAATAATTTTGCTAAAATATTATTTCCTATTAGAAACTCGCTCTACACAGGGCTAAACATAATGCTAGCTGATAACAGCCCTCCCTCTATGGTGCAATTTAAAGAACGCATGCTAACTTTACTGGATAAAATCAATCTCCCAATGGAAAACTTGGAACTTATTCAAGAGAAAATCAAGAAAAAGCTATTGCTACAGGATTGGGGTGATACCTGTTCGAAAATGGAAATCTACCCTTCTTGTGCGGAATATCGCAAATTTATTCACAAGCAGAAACCACGTATGTCTTACTTGATACTTTGTCCCTGCTCTAAGGTCCGTCGCACATTTATGCGCTTCAGGCTAGATTTAATTCACACTTGATCTAGAATGAAATACTGGTCTAAAGATACATTGGCTCACACTAACGAGGTATGTCGTTTTTGTAATCAAGCTCTGGAGACCTTAAAACATCTGTTTTTATATTGCTGTTATTTTGAAAACATATGATGTATTCTTATAAAGTCCTTTGTGCAAGCTAATACGATTCTAGCTAGAGAGTGGATCTGGACTAAATGTATGTGGGGATCAACGGACACTTCTGTAGTAAAAACAACGAACTTTGTAAATATTATCGAGGAAGAATTGGAAAATGCGTCTCAACTTTAGAGAACTAATGAATGTTGAGAATTGATGGTGCTCAAATCTGGTGTAATCTTGTTCAGATTTTAATTTATGAATTTGACATTTTATGTTCAACATGTTACATCGATTGTGTTCATATCACAATATCTTATGTTGTTTGATTTTAACAATTTTGTATTGTCTGAAAGAATCTCAAATTATTTGTAAGGTCTACATTTTTGACTAAAACCAAATAAAGTTTAAAAAAAAAAAAGGTAGTGGAGTGGTAGTTGGTAGTAGTGAGCAGTGTCGAGTGGTAGTAAGTAGAAGTGTCAGTGTGATAATAGTAACCATGGGAAGAAAGAAAGGTGTTAAAGGGATACTGTTAATAACACAGTAGGAACAGTAATAGAGAGAGAATGGTATGAGCGACAGGGAGTGAGAGAACAGGAGTAGTAGGAGAAGTGGAGAGAGAGATTATAACAGAAGAATAGCAAGAGGCAAGTAAATAGAGTGGGATGAGGAAGGGAAGAGACGATGAAAGCAGACGCAGCCATAGAGAGTTAGTTGGGGGAACAGATTGACAGTAAGTTCATAGTAAGCAGAGACATAAGATCAAAGTGTGGAGGTGGAAAGGAGGAGTGAGAGATTGGAGGAATAGTGACATGGTGGAAGGAGAACACCTTGGAAACCCAGTGCAGTGAATATTCAGGTAAGAACATGTGTGGAAGAAGAAATAGTGGCACCAGGCGAAAGAAGACACCATCCCTAACTCCCTGGAACACTAAGCAGGTTAGGCCAGGGAAAGACCGGAAGGTTCCAAGGGCATGGGTTAACCAACATCTTAGGGAAGTCACCCTTCGATCCATGAAAAGAGAAGATAATAGATGTCACTGATATATAGCAACTAGCATCCCCATCATGGATGCTTTGGCTAAAGAGGAGGAAAAGGCTGGGGGTAGTTGAGGGAGAGAGGAACGGCACTAGTGCCAGACTTCTCAAAGAACCTGATAGGTCGTAACATTTTCCCTGAAAACCCTTGACCAAAACTATCTGTAAAGTCTCAATAAACACCCTATGAACTACTTTGGGAGTCAGCGTGGTTATTTTTGGCGGGCCACCCCATCACAGAACACAACTGTTACTAAGCATCTGGAAAACCATAAAAAACCATACAAAGTGCTCACTTTGCAATAAGGAGGTCGTTTTTAAAATGATGGCTTACTGTGTTCATGGAGGAGTCAAAGCAGCCCTATCGTATCACTATTGATGGGTTGCCAATGCAGGAAGTGCCAGGCTAGGCCCTGGATTGGCTCTGGCCTCTAATTAGCTGATTAGTTGCGTCGTATTTCAGGAGCGGCCCGGTAACGAGAAAGAGCAGGTGCCTGCCATCTTGAGATTGGAGGCTCTTGTCCTCACTCATGCAGAGGTGTTTTGGGTTCCAGGCGCACAGTCGAGTCTGCTGCACTTGCATGAGAGAGTGTTCGAGTAGTACTGGCTGTACGAGAATTTCCATTTGTGAAACTTCTTTCTTTGCTTGTGATTTTTTTAATAAGCATTTGTATGCATATATTGGAGAATACTTCTTGAGAGTTTCTGATGGCATGCACAATTGTAAAAGAGCCATTAATGCTTTGTTGGCATGTGAGACAGTCCTCTGCCCGCTAGAGGGGACAATGCAGTGTTGACCGGAGATCCATGGGATACCACCCCTGACCCATCATCCACCAGCTCAAATCAATACATGGCCCCCTGAGTCACCACCCTAGTAGTACTTAAAACAAGACAGGGACTTCACCACTGCACCTCCTGTCATGATCTGATCTGGTTGTGTCGTGATATATGAAAAGCTATGAACATAAGGTCCTTAATCAGTAACATGTCATGCATGGATGGGATGCAGAATAACTCTTGCATCAAATAATTTGACCGACTCAGGAAGTTGTTAAAAGTCTCATCCGACTGTTTTATTATCAATTGTCTAAAACAGGGAGTTACAACAGACATCAACGGATGTTCGCTCGAGCTCTCAACGCAAATCACATAAAAATACACTTAAATACTAAAGGTTCATCATAAATGACGTCATACTATGTTGCAAATAAGGAGAACCTACGGGGTGTTGTGATTGGCTCAAGGGGACCATCTAAGTATACTTTCTATATAGGAACGGGTTGTGATTGGGTCTCTATAGTCAGGTGGACAATTTATGCCTCCCCCTAGTGCAAGTCATCTTCAACACTTATTTGACACAGAATAGTATTGGTTTTTAAATTATAAGGCCCTTCATTATAAGGCCCTCTACAATTGGTTGGCAAGCTTGTGTCATTTCTGGAACATTCAGCTCCTTAGCAGCATGTAAGCTCATACCCAGGTGCCGGGACGCAGACATGACTTTTGCTTCCCACCCAATTAGCCCCACATCTCTCATCGCCCATGCCTTCTGCCATGTAGACTGTCTTTGAACTTGGCCTTGGAATAGATTCTCTTCTCTTGGGAATAAAAGGGAGTATGGGTACATGCTTATCACAGTTCTGGTCTGCATGCCCAACTCCTATTTCCATCCTTAGCTCACGTGGCATGAGACCGTATTTCGTCTCATTTCATAGCATTTAATTGTCTTGAATTAATAAACTTGCCACTCATTGTGTTCCTTCTTTGTACCTTAACGAGGGATAATTCAGCTTCTCACGTATACTGTTCTGCATGGATAGATAACCAGTTCTTTTTTTAATTTGTTTTTTATTTGTATTTGGTTTACAAAAATGTAAACCTTTACAACATTTTTTGTTCTTGGGTTCCTGTATATAAAAAGAGAGAAATACAATTTGGATTTCTACAAGACTAAAATAGAGTCATATCTGAGCTTTGTCTTTTTGTGTTCATTCAATTGTTTATTTTCCATTCCATTCTGTTTTCTGTTTATTCGGCCGTCCCTCTTTCCTTCTGGTGCCTCATTTTCCAATTCTAATGGAGAAGATTGAGGGCCAGCAGTACTTCCACCACTGCCGACGTGAGGAAGGTTTCATGTCCCGATATCAGTCTATTCCACAGATGCTCTGAGGTTATTCCATCCACCTCAATGACAAATCTTCCAAATTTGTCTTACCTCAGGGTCAGAGTCCTTTTACATTCCATTAGGAGATGGTAAAAAGTCTGTTGCGACGGGTTGGCGCAGATTTTGCAGAATGTAATTGCTTTGTCACTCTGATGTTGTATTTTTAGGATTTCGCCTATAGACAATAAATTCAACCTGATCCTTTTGATCGGGGTATTTCTCCAGATATCTTGGGAGAGAGCATAGTTTTGTGTCTACTACCAAAAAGGTGTTCCTTTGAAACCGAGTTCCACAATTTTGATATTGTTTCAATCCAGTCTAGTACTTCCAAGTTTCTCTTCATCTTTAAAGGATTGATGACAAGAGTTTCTGGATGTAGTATAGTTCTGGCCAGAATGGTTTCCACTTTTCCTTTTAGTCTTTTAGTCTTTCCAGAAGTAGCGATTTCAAACTAGTGATCGTCTTTTTAATGTCCTCCTATAGAGACTTTGGTCTGGGATTTACGATACCTGTGTATAGTGAAAATAGCTTGCATTCCGCCAGACAGTTGAGTGATCTAAGCCCCAGTTCTTGGCTGATTCTGCTTTGATACCAGGCCAAAGAGTTTCGCCCTTCAAGTCCCCGATCTCCAGCTAATTCTTTGCTGCGACACACACCACTCTCAATCCTTCTTTCTGCGTGGATTCGAACTTACTAAAATTGTGACAGTGATGTCCAGACACTATATAATGGCGGCTTTGCCTGCAGTCTATTTACTAGATGTAGCTAGCTTCCAATATTACTTGATCTACTTGCGTTGCTGCATCTGTACAGTTATTAAACGGCTTACATTTTCTGCAGTGCTCTTCACACGTGCAATCTTCTTTTCTGCATAAGGATGTTCACTCGATTCCTTATTTTGTCATTAGTTTCTATAAGGTACATACATATTCTTCTTCAGCCACTCTTCTTAGTTCGTCACTCACTCTTGTGATGTCACCAGCTTCTCTTTCTCTTTTTTTCATATTCCTTCGGGGACCTCTTCGGGGACACATCTGGTATAGCTTTCTTAATGGATACCTTGTCTCGAATACTCGTCATGGTATGGTCACTACTGGTGTCAAGCATGGTGCAGTTGCAGGTTTCCAACATACAGGCATTAGGGGGGGCGGGACTTCCTGCATAGGTATTCAGCTGATCCTCTACAGCTATCAGGGCACATTCAACATGTTTGCAGACAATGTGGAGAACAGCCAGATTGGACTACCTTACATAGATGCCTATATCTGGGACATCACACACGCACTTCTGTGTTTCTGACAGTGGCTGTCTGAAGTGCTTGGAGGACATTGAGATTTGGAGTACTTTGCTCAACAACGTTTTCTTCCTGCTTGTGTGTTCCAACCTCGCCTCATGTCTGCTTTCTTTTGATTTGTAAACCTCTGTCTGCTGATTTCAACTTTGGCTCTGGATCTGCTGTTCTCTTACTGAACCTACTATCAAACCTGCTGATCTACTGGACCTGATACTGTTTGACCATCTGGCTGTTTTATCTTAGATTCCGCTGGTTTCTTCTGGTTTTGACAAGGACCATTTATTGGACTGTCTGTGGTTTCTCATACTGCTTTGGATTGTGTGTTACTAGCTCTTCTGCTGCCCCTAAAGGTATTATGTGTGACTTTGTAACTACTGCCTTTCTTTGAATTTCATGGATCCACCACTTTTGCTCCCAATGGACTGGATTTCTTATGTATAAGGACTGGTATCCATCCCCATGACCTATTTCCCTTAGTTAACGTCCTTGTTTGTTCAGGTAGCGCCTTATGGACTTCCTTCAGTTTTTTACTTCCTTGTTCCATTTAGAGTGGGTTTCCTGGCTCATGGACATTAGTGTAACCTTGCCCTCTCCCTCTGTACTTCTGCTTATCCAATCTTTCAGCCATCAAGAGCACTTTGACCCCCTCATCCCACCTACCTCTCAGCCCTTTGTCCCACCCATGTGCCCATTTTGCCCAGAAGATTCTTTTGGACTCCTGGTGGTCACAAACCATCAAGACCCTGACAATACCCTAAAACTTTGTTTTTTTTGTTTTTGTTTTGCTAAGCTAACAGGACGTGCACCTAATGAAATAACTTTTGCTTTGGCTGAGACCCTTGGGGCCAGGGACCCCACTACATTTCAGTATGATGACCTTGGATGAGGCATATTGGGGTCCACACTGTGGTCTCACAGTTTAGAAGGGGCCAGTCAAAGGAGTACAGTATCCCCCTTAATACTCTAGCGTGGTAGTGACCCCTTAAGTATTGTAACCACGAAACCAATACTACAGGACTCCTCGAATGACTCATGCAGGTTATTCCACACATTTTGAGATCTTCAGGGTCAGCCAACCTGGGTCTGAATACGCAGACACAAAAGTACCACATTTTGCATGCAGTGAGATCTGTGAACTTGCTGTCGGATCCACGGATGCATGAAGAATCTCAAACTAACCAAAATTGCATGAAAAACACATTCTGACTCCTACCAGCACAAGGCAGGTGGTATATTGTAAAGGGTGTTCAAAAGAGATTACTCAAAAGCAGGGATTAGTTTGTTAGCCTGGAAGGGGAAGCTACCAGCAAAAGGAACGCAAGGGAAACGCAGCTGATGGAAGGAGGGGAGGTTAAGTAAAAAGGTTAAGTAAAAAGGGGGAGTTCAGAAGCTGGAGGAGGTCTATCAGGAGGCATAGATAAAGCATCAGCGGGCGGGAGGTGACGAGCTAAGGAAGGCAGTGATGTCAAGGAGCAGGAGGAGAAATGTCAGGAGACAGAGGTGAAACATCAGGAGGGGAGAATAGAGAGGTTCAGGAAAAGGCTGAGTTGATGAGGATGCAGTTTATCTATAAGGAGGAGGAAGGAGGAAGGTGAAGCCAAGAGAGGAAGTGGCAAAGTTAATGAGGTGATCAGAGGGGATGCAATTGCAGAGGAGGAACCCCATGAGAGAGGGCTCGGATTATGGGAAAAACCCATTCTGAAGTGGTAGAACCCATGGTTTGTGGAGGAACTCGCTCATGATGGGGCGAAAGGACAAGAAAAGTCAGCCCGGAGCCAGGGGACTCTAAACCAGACCTCCCTACTCAAAGACTACTGAGTCATCCACCTGACTGAGTCTGGCCATCTGGAACGTGGCTTTTCCTTGGCAAGCAATGGACCCAGTGTAGACTGAGAACTGTTATGTCAGACTTTTTGAACACATCAATAAAGATTGGTTAGACAGAACCCCTGGTGTCTAGACCTCTGTGGACCCCACCCATCCTTGTATTGACACCTCTAACAAGATTGTTTTTGTTTATCCTTTGTCTTGTGGTTGTCATTTATAGAGGCCATACGTGGGAATACACTTAAATCTTTTAATCAAATTGGTGATTAAGTGACCATCAACATAACAAATGGATGGGGTCTGAATTAAACAAAATGTTTCAGGGTGGTTATTCTCTGTGCTGGGATAGCGCTCTGGGACGGTTTGACAAAAGACAGTGGCTTTTGGGTAAGTAAAGTGTTCAAAGAAAAGGTTCACCCAGTGCTCAGTAGGTCGGAAGTCATGAATCTCCTGGCCAATCCACTCGTAATTAGTGAGCTTACAGTCACGGTTTTGAAGAGGATCCTGTGCCCTATTCCCAACAGTTCTTGGCGTCTCCCCTCCTTAGGGCTGATCTGGCTTCTCACTATGCTCCTCCTCATCCTCCTCTCTCCCAGGGTTCTGACCTTTCAGCCACCTGCCCCAATCTCTATCTCTTCCCCAGCATCTCCCCTCAATCTCATTTGTCCATTCGTCCTCCTCACTCCTGATCTCCTCTCCCTGTTCTGGTGTAGACTATTCCACCTCCTCATGAAAAATATTCCACCTCCTCATTAGAAATATTCCACTCCTTCTCCACAACTATCTTTACAACTTCCTCCGCCTTGACCTCCTGGATGTTGCACAACATGTTCTATTGTCTTCTTTCTATGACTTCCTCATTTACCTCTTTCAGCAACGCTTCCACCAACTCGGAACCTTTTTCCTCTTGCTTCTGATTCGTTCTTATAAACCACTCATTAGTGTTTTCTCATAGTATCCCTCAACTCTCCTTCCCACCTTTGTTACCCCTTTGGGCACCTTCTTCACCCCATGATTACTTCTCTGACCTTTCTCTTCACAGCCATCTGGTTCACTTACTAACTGCCTCAACTTTGAGTCTTTCTTTTATAGTGAGGAGAGTAGTGAGACCTCTGTGTCTGAATAGCACAAATGAGCGAGTCCCCTATCGATATTTGCAGGTCTCCCACATTCTATCAGTTAAAAATGTCCCTATTCTTAAAAGGTCATGCCCCTCCTGAGACAAGCACTAAGCTATATTTGAAAATCCAGAGGATGGCCAACAAAAGCCTCAAAGCCTAATGTTCAGAAGACGTAAGCCAAGCTGTCCATAGTCTACAACATACAAGTTCCAATGTATGGCTCAACTTAAAGTTTCAAACAAACAAAGGCCCATTCAAACTGAATGGGAAGCCTAAGTCACTCTACTCGGAAACAACCTTCCACTATCGGTTAATGAATGAATCGATAAATCAGTAAACATTGCTAAATATGTTGCAATTTTAAACAGATATTGGCTATTACCGACATAACATACGCCGTTCTAGCATATCTTAAAGGTCAATATCGGTCGGTAATTCATAGGGTCACTTCTGTCCCCCTTAAATATCAGAATTACCACTGATCACTTCCAGGAAGGGGGCGTAGGACCCTGTGACTTATTAATGGTTATTTAAAAGGCCAAACGAATGAGAGAAATGTACGGTATAAGAACAGTATCTAAGTTGCACAGATCACACAGGCCTCTACGATGTGTCTTTGTAGACGCATAACCGTCAACCTTGTTAGACTGCAGTCACCGTGATGGCATAAGATTGCATAGTAGCATAATTACAGTACCTACTTTCAGTTTTAGCCCAAGAGGGGGCATTTGTCCTACAGTGTTTTGCTCTGTAGAGACTGAAACGTTTAGCCAGTAATTAACTGTTCATTGACACTAGAACTGGTCTGCCCTATGTGAAGAGAAGTAGGGTGGAAAGAAGTAACTTGAAATTATTCCGAATGTTTATGATAGTGGAAGGTAAAATTGACCGGGTAGAACCATACTCATTCTGTTTGTTGAAATGATAGCTGTTGTTGAAGCACTTTGCCCTTTGGACAGCATAGGGCAACATAACACTGATAAATTGCATCTGTATGTTGAAATGATAGCTGTTGTTGAAGTGGGTGCACTTTGCCATTTGGACAGCAGAAGGCAACCTAACACTGATAAATTGCATGAGCTGAGTATGGAAACATATCTAAATGTTTTATATATATATATAGATATTTTAATAGTTCCATTAAATGTAGAAACTGAAAAGTTTCTTTATATATTTGGGACACTTGGCCTCATTACAAGTCTGGTGGTATCCCGCTGGGAAACTTGGCGGGATACCACCAGACAGAATTACTGTGTCCAGCAACTGGACTGCCAGAATTACCGGCAGATTCCAAGGGCCGGCAACAGTGGTTAATCCCATAGGACTCCATGGGGGGATTGCCTGTAATACTGGTGCCGGTAATACCAGCTGTTTTTTTTACTTGTGGGGTGTCTGACTTACCTCCAGCTCTTAAAAGCACAAACATGAGGTCAGCCCACATACATTGTTGTTTGGCAAAGAATCAGTGGGAACCACAAACAGTGCACATAAAATATATGATCCACATTTAGTTAGTTTTTTTAATCAAAATTATTTTTCACACAATAATAATTTCATAATTTAAATAATTAAAGAACCTGCAGAAAATACTGCCAAAAGTGCAGGAGTGCAAGAACCATCTTGTGCAAAGAAACATTCAAATAGAGTGCATATCATCAAATTATCAACAATTGATTCAACAACAATAAAAAGACATCAATCTGCTCAAACACAGCACTCACAAAACAGCCGACCAAAAATCCTTATCATACACAACCAAATATTCTACTAAAGTGCTATATCATCAGACCGTGCAAACAACGCCATACTGTGCAAAACAACGCTGTATCCTGTACACAAGATGTACTTTTTCAGACAACGTTGAGGTAAAAAATACTGTTAAGCACCAATAGACTTGAAACACAGTGTGCCACTACTCAGTATGACTTGACGCCAGAGTGAATTCACACATACCAAATAAAACGTTACAACAACAAAAAAGATTTTCAATAGATTTTTTTCAAGCATCTTTTTCTCTTTGCCTACTGTAAATGCCGCTGTGCAAAGAGAAGATAATTATATCAAAGAGAGTTGTCAAGGCAGTAAAGCCAAATGAAAGAAGGTCTAACCACAAAGAATTTTAAAAATGGGGGGGCATGGAAAGAAGAGGGCTGCAGGTCAATGTGAAAGGTGTTGGCATAGCAACAGGGGATGCGTCGCTCTTCCATGCAATGTTCCAGGATGAGTTGGAAGGAGAAACATCAAAAGAAGGAAGAAACAGTGATGAAATATAACAGATGGCATGCCTCAGTCTAGGTCACTTTAATAATCTCAAACAATACTTTAAAAGACACAGTCTGTGCAAGGACTGCAATATGAGAAGTGCCAGCACTGAGAAGTTGAGCCCTTTCATGCCAAAGAACTCCTCTGCTAAAATACTGCACAAACACTGGAGTGCCTCATGTGTGTCCCAGCCCCACTCAAAGACAACCAGCAGTTCACAAAAAAAC
This sequence comes from Ambystoma mexicanum, assembly GCF_040938575.1. Lineage (NCBI taxonomy): Eukaryota > Metazoa > Chordata > Amphibia > Caudata > Ambystomatidae > Ambystoma > Ambystoma mexicanum. Next base: position 189,633,062 of record NC_090933.1, on the reverse strand, counting down.
ATCCACTTGGGGGACAGGAGACAAGTTTGAATGCTGCCTTCCCTTCTCTGTGTCAACTTCTTTCTCAAACTTCTATGATAAGTTTGCAAAAATTTCAAATGTTGGTGGATGGAAAGCCAAATGACTCAATTTTCTCATCTCTGGAAGATGAACTTGTGTGTTATTGGCAATGTGCTTCTCAAATGGACGACAGCCGTCTATATGCATGTTGGTATGTAATACAAGATGGATATTCCGAATTTTGGAGATTGCTTCGAAGTTACAACAATGACAGAGTAATTTGAAAGTCGTGGAATACATTACAAAATAAAGTGAAGCAATAATGACAGCCTGCAAGAGCTCAATGAAGAAAGACTAAAAAAACAAAGAAAAAAATAAAAAGTTAAGGAAAGGGGAGATATGATGAAGTGAAGGATGCAGTGGAAAGTGTGATGAGTGCAACAGGGAGGCTCCTGAAGTCAGCAGTAATTAGTTTACAGTGACAGTAGCTCTCACAGTAACCCAGACGAGTGGATAACATGGAGGCAGATTAGGCAGATTAAGGAATAACGAAAAAGGAGAAATTCAGGCAGAGACTGCATAAAAAAAAAAAACGTTGCAAACAGAACTGGAAATAAGGAGAAATACATTGGTTATGCTGTACCATACAACGATACCAAGTAAAAAGGGATGCCAAGGTAAAAGTGTACAGGGTGGGTATATTATCAGTGGAAGCACGCTGGTTGACTGTCACAGCATTAACTTTACATCGCAATGTGCCTGGTGAGGAAGGAAACTTCATAAGAGAATAACAGAGGTGACACAGGAATGTGAGAGGCCTGGCTCTGATGGAGTATTTTATTTGCAGAGCACAAATTATATATTATTGAACAGTCTATTAGTGAACAGAAGTAGACTGTGAATTGTGGACTCCTTGAACAGTTGGGTATGATGAATTACGATGATAAGTAAGGGGGGGATGTTGTAGCTGAATAGAATGTGGAATGTAGGCAAAGGAGCCTGGAGAATGGAATGTGGAAGCTAGGGCTGGGGACAGCTGTAAGGCAGTTAATATGAGACATTAAAAGAAGTAAGACCTAATCCATATCTCAGCGTCATCATTAATGTTATGGAAGATATGCATGAAATCAGGATCACAAGATAAGCCAAATGATTCCAATATATGGGGATGATAATGATAGTTAATAATGAACTCACACAGGTGTTAAGGCTACTGCTAAGATCCCTGGATAAGGTGTGGGCAATACATTACCCACCATTCTGAAATCATTCTTGATTGCATTGAGGAGACCAGTTTGTAGAAAGGTTGTTCAACCATCCATAAAAGGCGTTTCTTTTAACCACGCCTCTTGCAAATTCATAATGTGGTTTATTTTCAGTGTACCTGCATCCTTCCCAGCCTTAAAAAAATTGTTGAAGCATCTTGTGTTCCTATGCTTTAAATCTAATCCCTCCCTCATTCTGTTCTGTCGGAGACTAAACATTTTGAGATCTATGACCAATCCTCCTCCCGAGAGAGTTACTGACTTGTTCACACACCATAGATGGGGGTAGTTGACTACTCTCTAGCTTGCGCTCCACCCCAGAAGACATATCCTGCGCTCCCTGTTTGGCCTCAAGAACCTTAGACGGCTTTTGATATTTAAATGTATCAAAGCCCATCATAGGCATTACCTCAATTCAGAGAGGAGCAAATCAAACATGGGTTTTGTTCTAATGTGTAGCTATACAAAATCAGTCCTTTTGTGGTCTGGGAACTCAGCTAGAGCAAGGTCACTTAAGTATACATTTCTAAAAGCAGGAATGTATGAAAACAGATCTTATACATTTGACCTATCAAAACAATGTTATAGTCTGCTCTCACAATATTTGCAAGCCCCAATATGCCATTAATGACCACTTGTTCTTATTGTAATTGTATATTTATACAGCGCATATACACAGGTCGAGTGCTTCAAAGCACTTCAAGGTGGGAAGGGAACAAGGGAATACAGTAGTCATTCTTAGGCCTTGAAGTTTCCGAATGATCTAAACAGAAAAACTAGTATACTAGGCCTCACAACATTTCTCCTAGTGCAAGTGCATGAGTGTTACAGTTTTGACCAAGCTAGGGAGGGAGGACAGACAAAGGTGCAGGGTCGGGTCAGAACAGACGAACGTACTAGTCCTAGTAAATTGAGTTAATGTGTGTGTACAGACGGAGATGCAAGGAAGAGGGGGTGGCAGGGAACAAACGCATCCAGTCCAACAGGGCCCTGAGTTAAGTGCATAGAGGTTGTCTCGCTCATAGAGCGTAGGCAGAAAGTGCAATAGTGCTGAACATAGTGCAGTGGCCCGGAAGCAAGTGCAAATAATGGCAGGGGAGCTTGGGACCTGTAAGGCTCTGGAGGTAAGCCAGTCAGCAAAAACTGAGCAGAGCTAGGGAGGAGGAGGAGGAAGGAGGGTGGGGAAAAAAAGAACAGAGGTTAACAGGTAGAGGGACAGAGAAGGAGGAAGAGAAGATGAAGGTCTTGAGGAGTTTCTGGAACTTAAGGTGCTCCGGCTCAAGACGGAGAGAGGCAGGGAGTCTGTTCCAAAGGGAGGTACCTGCAGAGGATAAAGATCTACCAAATCTCTGTTTGTGAAAGCGGCTCACCTGCAGAGTCAACGAGCGGAGGACTCTAGCGGCAGAGTATTAGGAAGAGAGTGTTGTAGATAGTGCAGGCCCTGGCCCCAGAAAGCCTTGTGGACTATGCAGAGGGTCTTGAACTTGATCCTTGCAGCCATGGGGAGCCAGTGGAGGGGTTTCAGCGCCAGAGAGATGCAGTCCCTGGGCTTGAGGCAGGTCTTGCGGTTCTGTTCTGGATTATGCACATTGGGCCCAAACCGGATATCCGTTGCTTGACCTCTTGGACTGGAATAATCTGGCTGATTTTGAATGAAAGTCACCATTCTGAGTATAGCAGTTGGTTCCGATAAGGTTGCAGCCAAATCCAGACCTTCATTCAGAAGATCTGAAGTGTCCTTATTCCTCGATGATGGACTAGGTGATTGTTCCTCGTTATCAGACTCCTCCCCATGAGTACAGAGATTAATTATCTCCTAGGAAGAGTTTGGGGGCTGACTCTTTGCAAAAATGTAGAATGGTTCCTTCATCGACTGTAGGAAGAATCCCTTGTTTTTGCTTAGTGGATGTTTCCTTTTCCTCTCCTTTTTTTCTCGTTTCTTGTTCTACATACAGTCGGATCTTACATATTTCCATCCTTAGAATGGAAAATGGATAACTGGTTTCTCAGGGTCTGCAGGAATTTCCTTGAGCAACGATTTCGTTCTTTATTGTTGTACATCATGTTCTTTGTTTTATTGTTTTTTTAAAACTTTTTGGAGGATTTGAGCTGTGGCTAGCGTATCAGAACTGCATATCACGAGTGTGTTCTCTTGCTGTTGCTGGGTATTTAGCCTATCCTGATTCTGAGGTTGTCTGTTTAGAGTACTGTCTTCACCACCAGTTTTGTTTTCACTCGCCTTGAACCGCCTCCCAAAGATAAGAAGTTGCTCATTCGACACTGTCTCAAATTTAACATATTGAGAACTACAACCAGAACTACAGCCCATGTCTGACGAGGGGATCTGAGGAGCCCTCACAGCCGTTTAAACCATAAAAAAGCCTTTTCACAAAGTTCAACTTTGAGCGCATAATTTTTAACTGGATTTTCACTTCTCTCAGATCGTAATTTATATTCTCCTATACCTGTAGGAGTGAGTTTAATACAAAATGTAATGTGGATTGTGAGGGTTCAGTAATGCAAGGCAGACAACTGCTATTTTTCCAAACATGCCATTTTATTAAAGTAAATAATTGGTAATACAGCCTTGCCGTGGTCTACTAAGGAAGTCCCTGCCTAGTCTAGAAGGCAAGGGAACAATCTCTAGCATGGCTAAACTGGCCCTCACACTAAAAATCAAACATACACAATTATACATAAACACCATAAATACACATTAACTCAATATTTAATTGACCATTTCCCATCCTCTGTAAGATCCCTTCTACAGGATTCCAAGTTGACTCAAAGTGTTCTTCAAAGGGAAAGAAAAGTCTTGAACCAGTTCTTAATAGTTCCAAGTTAAAGAAAAAGTACATCAAACACCACTGGTAGCAACTCTTCTGCCCTTGGATGAAAATATCCCATTCCAACTTCCAGCAAAGAAATAGCACCAATGGTAATCCTGGTTGTAATAAATTGTCTCTCCTTCAAACCAAATTACCACAGTTAAACGGAAGGTGTAATCTTTCCCCAAGGTTAATAGTACACAATCTTTTAAGACTTCTTCAGCTCAGCTTCAGTTACAACTGTACATTGGTATATTTGTCAGAATGCTTTCTCTGGGCTGCTGCTTCCCTTTCAACAACCTTCTTCTACCGTTGTTACCATGAGAACAGTCACCTTTGTCTCACCGTACGGTTCTACTTTGTACAACTTCAATGTGACATCTACTGACAAGTTTGTATACCACCACCAAAGTTTAAATGTTACTACTACAACTGAGTACTTGAATTACTGGACAGACATCAACAATATATACTTCAGCCTCTTCAGGTAGGCAAGGCACTCTTGCTTTTGATGACTTTCTCAAAAGCGGCAGCCTCTTTGCCTCTCCTGTCTTCTGTCACTTTACTTCAGAATATTCTTCACAAGCAATAAGTTCCCTTCCTCAGCTTTGTCCACACCTTTTTGCCAGTCATCAGCCAAAACAATTACTCATATGCCCTAGTGCCAACTCTTCCACCTTCAGGAATTAATGCCACTCTTGTATGTTAGGCTAGTCGATGGTTGACAACTTTGCAGTGGAGTTAAAGGGCTTTTTAACTCTTAGCAATAGGACTTTCGCTATGCAAAAGGGTGTCTCTTGTCTTGGGCAATGCGTGTTCCTCTCTTAATTGGTTTAGACTCTTTACTTCGTTAGAAATGTTAAGATTGTCACTTCTGGTTATAGTATAGGATTTAGTCTTTCAATTGAAAACACAATCTGGTACACGCAAACTTTCTTTATAATAGATTTTCTCGTTTAAATTTGTAGAAAGAATTATATTTCCATGTAACGCTAAAGGATGAATTCTGGCTTCCTTTGGGAAACACAATTGAGTGCCCGTGAACTTCTCTTGATGTATTTCTCACTCTTTGTTACTTTTAACTCATATAATGTCGGTATTAAGGATCGGAATGGTAGCGATTATTAAGATGATCGTTCTCCTGAAATTGCTGCATCTATTCCTTAAAATCCCATTATGTCTGGGTTCCCAATTTTTTGCAGAGTTAAAATCATTAATGGTCCAGCTGGTGTGGAGTCTGAAACCTCCTAGAATAAGGTAGGAGTATTTGGTCAGGCCATGGGAAAGGGGCAGAGTTGGCCTGCTGGATTTTGAGTTGCATTACCTGGCAGCGTAGGTGTCTTTTGTCTCCTATTGAATGGTGAAATCGGGACAATTCCTGCATGTTAAGTTGGAAAGGAGGTCGACACTTCGTACTCCCTACGTCGTTCCCTACTCTCGTTTAAGATAAACGATAGCTGCCCCTTTGATCCTGCGGCAAGCACAGTGCATGCATGGGGAAAACTTTGCTGTAGGTTGCAGGTGCCTTTTCCGTATACCCCGGAGCTTGCTGTTTAGAATATTTATGCCCTGGCTCCAACAAGCAATGATAGAATAAGGGGAGAGTTACGGGGTTCAAACTCTGGCTAACTTTGATCCAGGAGGGGTCAATTTCTTTTAAAAAATGTTTTTAAATTGTATTTGGTTTAATTAAACCATTACAAATTCATAAATGAAAGCATACATCAATAATACAAATACAATACAAACATTCAAGAAAGAAAATCAACCACTGATAAAAACAATGAATGCATTGATGCATTAATAAAAACAGAGTTCTATCACTTAGGAAAGATAAGAAATTAACCAAAATTACATTCGCATCACATATTTAATAGAAGTCAGATGATTTGTACTAAAAAACCGGACAGTTCATGTAACCCAAATTTACAAATGCAAGTTTTTAATGAAGCCCGAAAGAGCCAGCCCCTCATGAATGTTGTGCATAGAAAGGCAGCGCTTCCATACCGAATATTCATCATAGATAATTGAATTTACATCCAGGGGCGTCAAATACTTTGCCCTTATGCCATGAAGGGGTGCACAGTCGAGGACCAAATGCTTTAGAGTCTCCAATTTCCCCATGCAGAACCTACAATAGGCTACCTCCACCAAAATCAGTGATCTCCTTAATTGGATTTCCCTGGTAGGTAACAAATTACACCGTACTCTTAGTAGAATACCTCTATGGAAACGATTTGGAAATTGGAGCAAGATCTTCCTTAAGGATCCTCTACATCTATGCTCATGCGTCAAGATGACTCAATGAAGGATAAGAGTGAAAAGCATTAGTGGTCTGGGTCCAATTAAAACCAAATAAGTCTCGCTTAGCCTTCAAAGGAGTCAAAATCAAGGTCTCCAAGTCACCCCAATCTCCTTAAGGACTTGCTCTGATCTTACCTCAAGGGAAATGAATACCCGGGAGTAAATCAGATTTCTTCCCATTAGGTGATACAGGGTATTAAGAATAAGAGCCTTCATTTTCGAGTTTAAAGACAGGCAAGCCCATTGTACCCGCACCCAAAGGGAGACTATCCCCAGTTCAAAGCGTATAGCTGGAAAAGGTACAGCGTTGGGGATTCCTAGTATCCTCCTCCAGATTCTGCCCTCAACTCCATTGAGGGTTTTACCTACTTTATCCCCTTTTAATTCCAGACCATAGATCAATTTCAGAACTATTTTGCCTTCATAAAACATAATAGCAGGTAACCTTCGATCTATCTTAACGATCTGGGCTTCCAGACGTTTTGCCTTGTGTAACAAGGCCTCATTGAACATTTTTAAGCCTTTAAACGCAGAGAAAATGAAACCCACATATCTAATAGACTTCAACTTCAGGGGAATACCTTCTAGGAAGACAACAGGCCCGGTAGTGTTTGCCCTCTCTTTTCTAAAGAAGAGGATCCTAGTCTTTTTAGGGTTGATAACCAACCCATTATATTTTAGCTCTCAAAGTTATTTATTGACCTTTGCAACCCGACCTTAGTGAGATCAAATATCAAAAGGTCGTCTGCATAGACAAGCCAAATCATGTTTTCCTTTCCTACCCTAGCAGCGACCATCACTTTGTTCTCAAATGAGAGCGTAACATCGGACAGATATTGATTAAAGAGCCAGGGGGCCAGAACACAACCGTGTCTGACCCCCCCTACAGGTTGGAATTCTCCTTGAGATATCACCTTTTTGACTAAGACGAACCTGGATCCCACAATCTTCATAGACCCCACAGATCAGTCTCAATAGCCCCACTGGCATTCCCCACTTTGCCAGTTTAGCCCATAATCTGCCCCGGTCGACACAGTCGAATACGACAGTTAGGTCTATCGAGGCCATGTATTAGTCCCTTAGTTCACAGCCAGGCCTCCTCTTGTATACATTTTAGTACAAGACCATTAATGTTAGTAGAGTGGCCCCTCCTAAATCCAGTCTGGAATTGATCCAGCGGATGAACACTACTAGCCCAATCCTCCAAATGTGAGAGCAGGAACGCCAAAAAGATCTTACAATCAGCGTCAATAAACGAGATAAGACGATAGTTAGTTGGGGCCATCCTGCTCCCACATTTGAAGATAGGAACCACATGGACCGTATTCCAGGAGATGGGTGTAATACCTGTAGATATAATATCCTTGAATTCCAGATGCAGGAGATTCACCCATATATTTTGTTCATCTTTAAAGGTGTTGTTCGTAAGGCCATTAGGCCCGGCAGCTCGAGATCGCTTACATTTGCTGATCAGGTGATGGATGCTTTGAATATCTAGTTGGGGATCCCAAACATCAGCTCCAATCAGATCAGCGCCCAGCAGGCTGACAGTCTGTGGCAACCCAAACCTACCCTCATAGAACTGTACCCATTGCTGCTCTGGGATTGAATTGAGCTGGGAGATGACATAGTTAGGATCTTGCCCATTCACTAAATACCAGAAGGCACTGACCTCAGCATTGATCAGAATCCCCAGAATTATTTCTGCATCGCTTTGTAGCAGAGCATGTTTCCGAAGTTTACAGAAGTTCTTATAGGACTACTTAGCCTTTCTAATCAACTCTGTGCAGATAACCTGGTCTGAGTTAGTGCGTTGAATAAATCTCACCTCCCTCCTCAAAGATTTTTTTGCTTTAGCCAACTCTGCATTGTAGCAGTGAATATGTCTAATGGGCGTCATCCCCGTTACTAGTCCCTGCATCAAACCCAGAGACTAGTGAGCTGACGAATATCTGAAGTTCATTTGAGTTAAAGTTATTAAGTTTCCAGTCAAAGGAGGATAGATTGAGTGCTTCTTTTTCTTTCGAGTTCAAATGCCCATTATTGATATCCATCCCTCTCACTGCATTACCTGCCGTATTGGCAGCAACTCGAGGCTGTAGCAAGAATTGTCTGGAGTAAAGCATCCAATCAAAGGAAGCTGTTAAGATGGAATGGTCGCTCCAGTCATTTCTCAGTACATCAAATGACAGGCAAAAATTCATTAAGAATGGGTCAACATAGATGTAATCAAGCAGGGAGGAACTGCTACCTCTGTCCCACGTATGCCAATCGCCGTCAGAGTGGCCGTTAACCTTCCTGCCCACTAATGGTTGAAGTCCCCGTCCCCCTAAACCAGTGTGCCATTTTTGGCCAAACTGTCACTTCCCTGAGTGACCAACAGACAGCTCATCAAGATTCCATGAGAAACACTGTACATCGCATTCTGCATTCAAATCTCCCACCACAATAATTCTCCCATTCAAAAATCAACCAGACCACTCCTCACTGGTATGACACACCTTTTCCACAAAGGCATCCACTTGAGTGATGCCCTTGTGCCAGTAAATGTTAATAATGAAAAGGTTAATCATTCCATCAACAGAGCGGAGATCCACCCCCAGGGCACCAAAAGGCAGATTTTCAATCGTCGACCCACTGAGGCCAAGGGAGTTTTCAATAGCAATCATGAGTCCCCCTGAGGGCCTACCCCCTCTGTCTTTGGTTAATTGCTCAAAGACACAATAACCATCCAAAATAAGTGAAGAGGTAAGCCAGGTCTCTTGCACCAAATACAGTTTGCAAGTCTCATTTTGTTCATACAGGGCAAATTAGAAAAAAGATGAAAATGTCCACGAGTGTTCCAGGATTTAAGGCTTAACAACACCCCGTCCCTTACGGTCCCCACATCGGTACCCTTTTCACAGGACCAATTTTTGCCACAGAGAGGAGATTATGATAGCTCAATCCATATCCTTCACAGCACATTTAACATTTCTCTGGTCAGTTTTTGTAGTATCAAACAATTCTGGTACAATGTTTTGCTCTTCACCATTGGAAGTAGTACCCCTCTTTACCCCTTCCAGCAATTGAACTTCAAAGCCCAGGTTAAAGAGGACTTCCCTATGAGTGAGAATAAGCTCCTTTACCAAAGGGGAGGCCAAATGGATGACACTCGTACCCACCTAGTCCCTCTCAGCAAAAGAGACTCTCCCAATGTCTGCCAAAGTCACCAAGGCCAGGGCGGGTATCACAGAGAAAATGGATAAGATATTGGCTCGATTAAGGCAGATCTGACAATCTGAGTCCAGGTTACTACTGATTTTAATTTGGTGGACCCTATTATTGTTGCCTCTAGCCAACCGCCCCTGGTCCAATGGTTCTCTAATAGTGTCAGCAGTTTGACCAATTCCATAGCTATCAACTGGGGATCTTCGAGACCCAGCACTACTGAATGACGGTACCTTGTGCCCATCCCTCGGAATGTATGTAGTGGGATAATGTAATCACGGAAGTAAATCTTTGATCCTTGCAGAGACTCTGGGATAGTTGTGAATGGAAGGTATATCCACCATGTCCTCCAGATACCTTGATTTACCATTTCCACATCCAGCCACAACATTAGCCGGGCCTGCACCAGAGTTTAAAGTAAGCAAAGGTTTCTCAATGCTATCCCCCTAGCCCCCCAGTTCCTTGGGTAGATCATGCTGGCTCAACAAGTCTACTGGTCTTTCCCGACAAGAGATCAAGGGAGAATAGTTCAATCCCTCTTTATCCCCATGGGGTAGACACACGCCTGTTCCATGCTTTGAGGCACTGGTGCCGAGGTAGACGCCCCCTCACATGTGCCCCAGGTGGACTCAATTTGGTTTACTCCAGATGGATATACACCCTCAGTTCCCCCACCTCTAGGTCTCAAGAGCCGGGGCAGCACAGGAACTTGCCCAGGGGCACCAGGCACTTCCTTTGTCTCCAGAGCATGCCCCCCATCCTTATGAGCAATGCCCTCCAGAAATGCCTCTTTGTTCCCCCAGTTACAGGCAACTTTGGGCAAGGGAACAGGGTCTACCTGAACTTTCTCAGGATCCGCTCCCCCAATCCGACCCAATGGATTGGGGTCAGTTTGAACCATAGAATCCACCACCCTGATTGTTGGCGTAAGTTCAGAGGACGTGGTACCATGTTCAGTCACCTGAGATAATCCGGAGTGAAAGAGAGTTCTCTGGGCCACTTTCATAGAGAGAATGTGATTCCTTCTGGCCCCTGGTTTGCGTCTCGTTGATTTTCCTTTTGTGGCATTAGCAGGTGAAGCACCCCCTGGAACATTTTCAGACTCCACATCCCTTCCAGTTTCCCCATTCCCACCCCCTCCCTCAGATACCACATTAGTGAGATCAATCCCTGGGGGTACAAGGCCCCCAGAGCAGACCAGAGGGGAGCATGTTGGAATATTGCTCACACTGGGCCTCATATCCAAAGCTGGCTCTGGACAAGGTTCAGTTCCAAGTATATCATCTGAGATTTCAAATATGTCCACAGTGTCCCCCCACCAAAGTAGGGGGTGCAGGCTGTCCCCCCAACACAACCTCCACCTCCCTGGGTCCTCCTCCATGATGACCAAACCGGATATCAACTCCAATCTCCTCTAATTTGATCGTAACATCTGCCAACACAGCATTTGGAGATTTTAGCTCTGCCCAGATGTTATCATAGAGGGCTACAAATGAGCTCAAAACTATATTGAGTGCAGATACTGTAGGGTGAGCCAATCGGATGCGCTCATCAATTTCCCTCAGCGTGTGATGCATACCAGATGAGTCCCCTGACCCCCAGAAGCCCCCAATGATGGGGATTGCAGATGACACGCCCGATTATATCCGGGCGGGAGTCTTGTTCAACAGTTCAAAAAGAGCAGTAGGTGAATCCATGGTAGAAGCTTCACAGGCTTGCTGAGTCACACTTTCAGCGAATATTGTTTACACAAAGAAAGTGGCAATTGCTCCTGCTTTAAGCTGATCCACCTCAAAATACTGCATCGGGCATACCTAGCGCCTCTGGTCCAGGCAAGGTTTGATAGTAACTGTGAGGGAAAATGTTATAGTCGTAAAAGTAATAATGCCGATTTCATACATGTTATGTGGAGTTGTCTGCAGTTGTCACCTTCTGGCCCCAGGTGTCGGTGGCGACGGAAAGTATGATTAACAGCAAGGTCCTGTTAAATATTCTATGTTGTATGTTTAGGTGGATGCCATTATTCAGCAACAGCCTAAAGAGTTCAACAATTAAGCTTTTACGCGAGTATCAGGTATTTTAAAATGCACGCCAGTGCTACATTTCCATTGTGAAATAAGACTTCAGATAAACAAACAGATTTCCCTCACATTACACCATATTCAAATCACTTAGGAGCTGGCTACAGTTATAGGCAAGGTTTGTGCAGTGTGTTTAAACGCTGTGCTTCATTCACAGGCTTCAGGGACACTGCTGTTCTGGGTTGAACTGCTCCCCCTACTTCCTCCCCCTCTGCTACTACTTCTGGCTCGCTGGGGACTGACACCCTTCTCCAGCAGGGGTGTCTCCAGTCTGCCACTTCAGTTGTAAGTTACCTTTTATCCTGAGACCCTCTGGTTGCCTTCTGCTACTGGCCTTGGTCTCCGGCTCCGCAATCACAGCAATACGGATCACATGGGGGAAAACTCAGCCTCCAGCATGTCTTCCTCTACGCAGCCTCTGCCATTCAGGATTTGGGAGGACAGGACTCTCTCAAAACTTTCAGGTTAAATCTGCTGTCTCCACGTTCCAGCGTCGCTTCTGTTAGGCAGAATTATATGTAGTACCCTTTGGGAACACCACACACAATTAAGACTACAAGTGACAGTATAATTTCACCTTTGGTACAAGCCTGTACTACACAGTTAGAGTGGTAGCAGTAGCGGAAAACCAGACTTATCTCAAGAGTAAGTGAGCAGTATCAGATAGTTACACAAAGGACAGCAATTACTATGATTCAGGCAAACACTGACTCAAGGTTTTCAAGTAAAAGAATATATATTTTTTTCACTCTTCAGTTGTGTAACATTGCACTATTATAAACAAGTTAAAAATCACACTCTTAATACACCACACCACTTCCCTTAAATTCCAGACAAGTTAAGCTCACAAAATGAAGTGGGAGCAAAATGGCACTCCAGCAATTTAAAAGGGAGGGAAAGACAAAGTTAATAGAAATGAAATCATACCAACAGGTAAGTACTCAGGGCAGTTGAACAAGAGAAACTACAATGATGAAATCAGATAGAAAAGGCTTAGGGCCAAAGTCAATGGGTCAAAAGTCTTTTGCTCAAGATCACAGAGTTCAGGGTAGTTTGCGGTAAAGGTCGTGGCACAGATTACGGATGAGGTCGGTTGATAGAAAAGTTAGTTCAAAGAGAGGAGAAGGACAAGCCCTCGGAATGGAGAAAGATTTCAAACACTTTCACTGCAGTTGAAAGAAACGGACAACCAGATTTGCACAGTACCTTAAAACGGAGAGGGAGCTGTAGCTGCGGCGGACGTTCCTGGTGGTTCCTGCAGGCTCATGGTTCCTGAAGCGACTGTCAGACTGACACAAAATAGGAAGACTGGAGGGTCCTGCGCCACCCAGGGAAGAAGCCAGCAGCAGAGCAAAACAACAAATAAAAGGTGTGCTCCTTAAAACCCAAGCAGGGTCCGACCTCCCTGGCTATCCAGCCCACTGTAGCTCTGTACAGTGAATTTGACCAGAGGAGAGGTCCTGGTTGTAGTTTGGGCGAACTGGTTGGTCCCACCAGCTCAAGGGAAGAAGTTTCCTGGAGGATCTTCTCTGTCGTTGGATTCTGAAGATTCGGACCTGCAGCAGGGCTTCACCGGGCGGTTCAGTCGTTGTAGGGTTCCTCTTCCATCAGCTCCTCGTAGGTTCTTTCGTTCCAGTGGCGACTCTGCCTGTCCAGTCCCAGAGACCTGCTTTTTTTTGCAGTTTTCCCCCCATTCATACAGCCTGGCTGTCAGTCACACAGCAGGTTGGCTGTCAGGGCAAGGACAGTCCCCTCAGCCAATCAAACAGGAGTGCGACTTGGGTTACCAAGGGAACCCATAGCAGGGGTCCGAAGATCCCTCCCTCACATCCTGCCTACCTAGACTTTCAGACGCCTTAGGGAGGGCTTCTGTGCAGAAGCACGTGAAAAGACTGCAAACAAAGGAATCGTCCCTGGTTTGGCACTCAGAGAAAAACACGAGAAAGACACAAAAAGAAATGGCGAACTAACCCAGCCGGAGCCAAAATAAAATGTATTTGGTCAAGCGGGTTTATGTTTGAGGCTAATATAATAGCCTAAAACAATACCACGTTTATATAAAATAATCGCGGTAGAAATGTTAGGGTCGATACCACTGCCACCAGCCAAGTCTTGATGAAAGGGAGCGAAACAAGGCTCCAAGAGACAGAGAGAAAAAGGGATAAGAATTAACCCTTTCCAATACTCCAAAACAATTAATGGCGACTTTAACTTTTTTGGGGGACAGTAGTCAGCCCCAGGAAAATGGAGCCAGTGGGAAGTCTTAAAGACAACACTGTGTCACTGCACTGAAGGTGCTGTGTATCACACATGAAAAATATGAGGCCATGGAGTAGGTGGGGCTCCAGTGCTCAAGATCATACAAAAAGTGAAAACACAGACAGCAAAACACATGTAAGATTGGGAAAAAGGCTCACACTCTTACCAGGTGAAAAGAAAATCCTAGAAATCCAGCAAAGCTGCTGAGGGACTCATTAGGTAAGAGAAATCAGCCATTTATGAGAATTCTCCCTAACACTCGCCGCCCCACCCCCAGACTAAGGGACAGGAGGATTTAATGCACTCCTGGATGAATCTCTATCTCTAGTCGGTTATAAACATCCTAGAGAGACCATCAGCATTTTGGTGGTGACATCCTGCTCTGTGCTCAATGGTAAAAATCAAACCCTTGCAGGCAGATTTACCATCTTAGAAGTTTTGGGTTCTCCCCTTTCATTTGCAGTAACCATCTCAAGGGTTGGTCAGTTTGAATCACAAAAGTAGATCCATACAAGTACAGTCTAAACTTCTTCAAAGACCACACAATGGCAAAACATTCATGCTCTATGGTTGCCCACCTTGTTTCTGTTTCCTTCAGTTTCCTACTGATGAAGCAAATGGGGTGCTCCCTACCTTTCTCATCCAGTTGACTAAGGACTGCACCTATACCTATATTGGATGCATCTGTTTGCACAATGAAGGGTTGGTGATAATCAGGAGCTCTTAGGACTGGACCTTGACAAAGGGCTTTCTTCATGCTTGCAAAGGCTTGAGTGCACTCCTCATTCCATCTATCCTTTTTAGGGAATTTTGGAGAGGAGATCACATTCAATGGAGAAGCTATGGTGCCATAGTTCTCTATGAAATTCCTGCAGTACCCAGTGAGACCTAGAAAAGCTCTCACTTGGGTTTGAGTAGTAGGGGTGGCCCAGTTTTGCACAGCTTGTACTTTGCTGAGTAATGGCCTTATTTCACCTCCTCCTACCTCATGACCAAGGTAGACCACTTTACTCTGACCAATTTGACATTTGCTTGCCTTAATAGTCAGATGGGCCTGCACAAGAGCCTGCAAAACATATCCCAGGTAATCAATATGTTCTTTCCATGTAGGGCTGAACACTGCAATTACATCCAAGTATGCCATGCAGAAGTCCTCCATCCCATTCAGAACTTGATTAACCATCCTCTGAAATGTAGCAGGTGCATTCTTTAGTCCAAAGGGCATCAGCTTAAACTGGTAGAGGCCTGCTGCGGTGGAGAATGCCGTTTTCTCCTTGGCATGGTCTGTTAGTGCTATTTGCCAATAGCCTGATGTTAGATTAAATATACTGAGGTACTTGGCTGAACCAAGCCTATCCACCAGTTCATCTGTCCTTGGCCTTTGCCAAGGACAGATGATCCTTTGATGGGCATCAGTCTCAGTGACTGCATTTAGGGGCTCTATAGTCCACACAGAATCTCAACTCCTTGGATCCTGCCTTTGGTACTAGAACAACTGGACTAGACCATGGAATTGTAGAGGGCTCTATAACCCCGAGATCAAGCATCTTGTTGACCTCTCCTTTGATGTGGGATCTCACATGCTCTGACATTCTGTAACCTCTGCTTTTCACAGGTAAAAAGTCACCAGTGAGAATATCATGTTGGCCCCAAGGGGTCAAGCCTGGTGATAGAGAAAACAGGGAGGCAAACTGATTCAACAGAACCTTGCATTCCTCCTGTTGTTCAGAAGTCAGCTGAGAAGAGAGATTAACTCCTGTTATCCTGTCCTTGGCAAAGGATGGGCATCAGTCTGAGTGACTGCATTTAGGTCTCTATAGTCCACACAGAATTTCAACTCCTTGGATCCTGCCTTTGGTACTAGAACAACTGGACTAGACCATGGACTTGTAGAGGGCTCTATAACCCCGAGATCAAGCATCTTGTTGACCTCTCCTTTGATGTGGAATCTCACATGCTCTGGCATTCTGTAACCTCTGCTTTTCACAGGTAAACAGTCACCAGTGAGAATATCATGTTGGCCCCAAGGTGCAAGCCTGGTGATAGAGAAAACAGGGAGGCAAACTGATTCAACAGAACCTTGCACCACTCCTGTTGTTCAGAAGTCAGCTGAGAAGAGAGATTAACTCCTATCAGTTCATCTAAAGGTTGGCCTCTGAGGAGGTCAAGTAGAGGTTCACTCTCCCCTTCCTCTTGAGCTGAAGCTAAAAGCAAAGCTCCCACTTCTGGTCTCGAGACAAAAGCCTTTAAAGGGTTGGTGTGAAAGATTCTGGGAGCCTCCTTAGGTCTGCCTAAGTCCACCAAAAAGATCACCTCTCCAGGTTTGACCACAACCTTGAAGGGTCCTATCCATTTGTCCTGCAAGGCCCTCTGCCTTCTTGGCACCATAACTAATACCAGCTGGTCTTGAGTAAACTCAACCATGTTGGCCTTCTGGTCATGCCAATGTTTCACCAGAGCCTGACATGCTTTTAAGTTATCACTTGCTTCTGCCATCATGTGTGACATTCTCCTCCGGAGACCTATCACATAGTCAGTCACTCTGACTGGCTTGGGGGAAGGAGCACTCTCCAACCCCTCCTTGATCAGGGCCAATGGACATCTGACTGGATGGCCATAGAGAAGTTCAAAGGGACCGTAACCAACTCCCTCCTGAGGGACTTCTCTGTATGCAAAGTGCAGGCATGGCAGTCGAAGGTCCCACTTTTTCTTAAGGGGTTCCTCTAAAGCACCTATCATGCTCTTCATACTACAATTAAACCTACCAGTCCATTTGTCTGTGGATGATAGGCTGTAGAGGACTTGTAAGTGACACCACAGTTTTTCCACATGGCTTGCATGTAGTGGGACATAAAGTTGGATCCCCTGTCGGATATCACTTCCTTAGGAAACCATACTCTGGTAAAAATACCAAGTAGAGCCTTAGCCACAGACTGAGCCGTAACAGTTCTCATAGGTATGGCTTATGGGTATATTGTAGCATGGTCTACTACAACCAGGATAAACCTGTTCCCTGAAGATGTGGGACTGTCAAGGGGACCGACAATGTCAATGCCCACCCTCTCAAAAGGTACTCCCACCACTGGGAGAGGCACCAAGGGTGCCACATTCTTGGCTCCACTCTTGCCAGAGGTTTGGCAAGTGTGACAGCTCCTACAGAATTTGTCAACTTCTGAACCCATCTTAGGCCAGTAGAAGTAGAGAGAGAGCCTGTCCTTGGTCTTCTTGAAACTCAAGTGACCAGCCAAAGGTATCTCATGGGCTAACTGTAGGAACTGGAGTCTGTTAGCAAGGGGCACTACAATTGTTTTGCAGTCCCCAGGGATTGACTCAGTTGGTTCACTGTAGAAGAGGCCATCTTCCCAGCTCAAACTGTGCTTTCCAACTTCTTGCCCATCAAGTTGGTTAGCAGCCTGTTGCCGAAGACCTTCAAGAATAGGACACTCTCTCTGTCCTTTGCTAAAGTCTGCCCTGTTGGGTCCCCCTTCTGCCAGTAAAGACTGCAGCTCAGGATGGTCAACATGGTCAAGATCTCCAACTAAGATAGTGTCTTCTTCCAGATCCGATTCTTCAGATGGTGGCTCAACCACACAAGGTTGCACCTCACACTCTGCCTCAGCAGGCGGAGAAGTCACAGATGTGTCTTTGGACAATCTTGGGGATATCCTTGTTGGTAGCACAGGGGTGCTGCTTGCCTTTTTCCTGGAGGTCTTGGGTTTCCCCTTTGCCTCATGCTTCCTAGAAATAGCAGTGAGCAACTCCTGTGGAGTGGGAGTGATAGTTTCCTCTATCAACTCCTCTGGAGAGCCTCTTAAGGTTCTCTCTCTTGCAGACCTATTGAGCTCCTGTTTCCTTTTACTGGGAGGCCTGCGGGTGCCTGACACAACTCCAAGAGTTTTAAGGTCATTACCCAACAGGACTCTCCCAGACACTTCTCTCTGCACACTAACAGGTATCTTGACAGTCATATCATTACACTGGATGAGAGCTGGTAACTGGGGAAGCATTTGCACAGGGCCTCCAGCTAGCTCAGTGAGGCGTTTAGGTGCCTTAGCAACATCCTCCACCTTAAAAATGATTCACCCACCACAGGTATGCTGGCTCCAGTGTCTCTGATGGCAGGGGTTTCCTGACCATTTACAAGAACACTATCTTTATAATACTCTTTAGTATTATCTAGGATGGAATTATAGACATCTAAATTCTGTTGTTCCCACAATCCCAGGGACACTAAAGAAACACTAGCTGAGATTCTCATGGATTCATCATTCGGTAGGTGAAAGTTTCTACTTGCCATAGGTACTTCTTCCTCTGGGGAGAAGGCTAAGGAGACAGTGTGGACCCCTGAAGGTTTACTCTTACATCTGGGATCCCCTTTCACATGGTCAGTTGAACCACAAACATAATGTTGTTGTTTGTGGCCCTCTTTTGGATTGGAGGTATTAGAATTCTCATTGTTGTCTTTCTTTGGCTGTTTCCCGTCATCCTTTTTCTGAGTATCCCCAAAATCCTTGTGAGTTGCCCTGTTGGCAACCCACAAGCCAGCAGCCTTAGCTAGCTTCTTTGGATCTATCTCCTTAGAATCAGTGAAGTGCTGTCTGAGCTCAGGAGAGCAGACATCAAAAATAGACTCCAACATAACAAGATTTCTCATTCCTTCATAAGTGTTTACTATGTAACCCTTAATCCAACCATCTACGTTCTTCAAACACTCACATACCCAGGTAGCCCAAGGGGTACCATCATGCTTTTTGAGGATCTTTAACCTCTTAAGGTACTGGGAGGGGGTCTTCCCAAATCTAGCAATTAAAGGTAGCTTCACACACTCATAGCCCATCCTATCCACCTCCCCCAACTCCATCACAACATCAGATGCAACAGTGGGTAGCCTAGAGAGGAGCCAGGGAAGCAATGAATTCCCTTTAAGCCCTTCAATACCATGGTTATATTCAAACATTGCCAACCAATCCAAAATATCAAGCTTAACCTCCTACATACCCACAATTTCTTTAGGCATACCGGGTCTCTTAGGACTGGAAGACCTAGCAGACTCCGGGACAAAAGGATTTTCAAGAGACAATCTTTTCATTTCTAGTTCATGATTCAACTCCATTTCTCTGAGCTTAAGTTCTTGGTGTTTTTGTTCATTTTGAGCATTTAAACGTTTGAATTCCAGTTCAAGCCTAATTTTCTCTAGAGCAATGAATTCAGGACTGAGTGTAGGACCTGTGGGAGTCCCAGTGGATAAGTATCGAGGTTGCTGAGCAGGCAAGGGGGCAGAGAGGCTTACATTAAGAGACACATCTACCTCTTCCAACTCATCATAAACAGACATATTATCATCCTCAATACTTTCCACATTTGCTAGAGAGTCAGGCATTTCAGACCCCCTCCCCAGACTTTGGTTCTTTAACAACTTTTCAACTAATTCAATCTTTTTGCCTTTGGCAGAGAGTTTCCTTTCTTTACACATGTTTCTTAAATAATCAGCAGAGTAACTCAGGAGGGTCTCCTGACTGTGGCTTTCCATATCAGACATGATTAATATTGCTTTTTAGTGATGTTAGCCTTGTGGTTAGTTGATCCAAGGTAATAGCAGCACTCTAATTGTAATTACTATACTTTTATCCTCACTGCTGTACACCAGTGTTGGGCAGAATTATATGCAGTACCCCTTGGGAACACCACACACAATTAAGACTACAAGTGACAGTACAATTTCACCTTTGGTACAAGCCTGTACTACACAGTTAGAGTGGTAGCAGTAGAGGAGCAGCCAGACTTATCTCAAGTGTAAGTGAGCAGTATCAGATAGTTACACAAAGGACAGCAATTACTATGATTCAGGCAAACGCTGACTCAAGGTTTTCAAGTAAAAGAATATATATTTATTTCACTCTTCAGTTGTATAACATTGCACTATTATAAACAAGTTAAAAATCACACTCTTAATACACCACACCACTTCCCTTAAATTCCAGACAAGTTAGGCACACACAATGAAGTGGGAGCAAAATGGCACTCCGGCAATTTAAAAGGGAGGGAAAGACTAAGTTAATAGAAATGAAATCATACCAACAGGTAAGTACTCAGGGCAGTTGAACAAGAGAAACTACAATGATGAAATCAGATAGAAAAGGCTTAGGGCCAAAGTCAATGGGTCAAAAGTCTTTTGCTCAAGATCACACAGTTCAGGGTAGTTCGCAGTAAAGTTCGTGGCACAGATTACGGACGAGGTTGGTTGATAGAAAAGTTAGTTCAAAGAGAAGAGAAGGACAAGCCCTCGGATTGGAGAAAGATTTCAAACACTTTCACTGCAGTTGAACGAAACGGACAACCAGATTTGCACAGTACCTTAAAAGGGAGAGGGAGCTGTGGCTGCAGCGCACGTTCCTGGTGGTTTCTGCAGGCTCACAGTTCCTGAAGCGACTGTCGGACTGACACGAAGTAGGAAGACTGGAGGGTCCTGCGCCACCTAGGGAAGAAACCAGCAGCAGAGCAAAACAACAAATAAAAGGTGGGCTCCTTAAAACCCAAGCAGGGTCCGACCTTCCTGGCTATCCGGCCCACTGTAGCTCTGTAGAGTGAATTTCGACCAGAGGAGGGGTCCTGGCTTGCAGTTTGGGCGAACTGAGGTTGGTCCCACTATTTCAAGGGAAGAAGTTTCCTGGAGGATCTTCTCTGTCATCGGATTCTGAAGATTCGGACCTGCAGCAGGGCTTCACCGGGCAGTTCAGTCGTTGTAGGGTTCCTCTTCCATCAGCTCCTCGTAAGTTCTTTCGTTCCAGTGGCGGCTCTGCCTTTCCAGTCCCAGAGACATGATTTTTTTGCAGTTTTCCCCCATTCATACAGCCTGTCTGTCAATCACACAGCAGGGTGGCTGTCCTTGCAAGGACAGTCCCCTCAGCCAATCAAACAGGAGTGCGACTTGGGTTACCAAGGGAACCCATGGCAGGGGTCGGAAGAACCCTCCCTCACATCCGGCCAACTTAGACTTTCAGGCACCTTAAGGAGGGCTTCTGTGCAGAATCCCGCGAAAAGACAGCGTACAAAGGAATCATCCCCGGTTTGGCGCGCAGAGAAAAACACGAGAAAGACTTTAACAAAAAGAAATGGCAAATAAACCCAGCCGGAGACAAAATAAAATGTATTTGGTCAAGCAGGTTTATGTTTGAGGCTAATATAATAGCCTAAAACAATACCACGTTTATATAAGATAATCGCTGTAGAAAAGTTAGGGTAGATACCACTGCCACCAGCCAAGTCTTGATGTAAAGGGAGCGAAACATGCTCCAAGAGACACAGACAAAAAGGTATAATAATTAACCCTTTCCAATACTTCATGTAAGATGGGGTGTACTGGGTCTGTGGTTTAAAGTGACTAAAGTAAAGTTAATGCCAACTTTCCCTATTCTGGGGAACAGTAGTCAGCCCCAGAACAATGGAGTCAGTGGGAAGTCTAAAAGACAACCCTGTGTCAAGCACTGAAGGTGCTGTGTAACACACATGAAAAATATGAAGCCATGGAGTAGGTGAGGCTCCAGTGCTCAAGATCACACAAAAAGTGAAAACACACACAGCAAAACACATGTAAGAGTGGGAAAAAGGCTCACACTCTTACCAGTTGAAAAAAATAAATCCTAGAAATCCAGCAAAGCTGCTGAGGGACTCATTAGGTAAGGGAATTCAGCCATTTATGAGAATTCTCCCTAACAGCTCCCACTTGCTTGTGATTTGCCAGCCTTGTGCTTATCCTCTGCTACTACTATTACTGCCAGCATTCCAGCTCCTGTTCCAGCTCCTTCTGCTCCTGCTTTCCTGTGGGGGCCTTTTATGCCTCACAGGTTGTGTAATAGGTTTATTAGCCTCAATTTCCTGACTACTGCAATGGCTACTAGGCTTAATTGCCTGACTGCTACATCTGCGTGACTCTTCAGTCGTCTTCATCGTCTCTCTCGGATTCTGGGACTTGTAGTTTGATTTGACAAAATTATTTTCTTCTACTCTAAATTATTCATAAAAGTAGATTTGGTTCTCTTAATGCTTTTAGCAGAGAGGCTGTGAGATTTAGCTTTTAAAGAGGAAGATGGTTTAGAAAAGACAACATTTCCACAATCCTTTATATTGTACCCTTGGCAATGAGGAGGGTATTTAGTTCTAGATACCAAAAAGGGTCTTTCTTTTGGAATAGCTTGCTCAGATGTTACAACCTTAGGGTTTGCAACCTTAGATCTAATAGGAGGTTGAGAGACATTACAATGACAATAGGCCATAACCTCTTTTAGTACAGTGGTAAGTATCTTCCTGTCAGAAGAAAAATACAGTGTCTCATCCAACAGAATATCCTCACTACCCTGGGCCCTGTCTGCGCCGAGGTGATCCTCCAGTAAGTACACCACCCCAGGGTTGGGATTAGTAAGTGTCTGCCTTCCCCTGGACACCTAGGAGGAGACATTAGGCAGGGTTTCAGTGAGGGATCCCTAGGATTCTTCATAGGATATAGTTGTACCTGTCAACTTGTCAATGGGGGTATTTATTGAGGAAAGAGTTCCTCTAATCACCGTCCTCCTTGTTGTTTATTGACTCTGAGCTCTCGTCCAGGATAGACATAAGGTGAGTTGATCCAAAAAGGTCTGGAGTTTTTTTCCATAGCATTAGGAAGGAATGAGATATGCAGCAGGCATGTTAGTGTTTCTGGAACCTTAGAAACCAGTGTGCTCATTCCCCCAGAGATTTTGGGCAAAATCATAAGCGCCAGTTCACGCTTTATCACTGGGACCAAAAGAGACATGTGTGTGCAAGGTTATGTCTCTCATATGCCTAGATGGGTCATCAAAAGTATTGTCCGTTGGTCTATCGCTCCCCACCCTAGACCCTGTTAATGGGCCGGCCTGTCCAGCCCTCATGGTGTGAGGGTGCTCTGACATGTAGAGCGGCCTGTCATGGCCTTGCACACGCTGCGCAGAGCAGGGTCCCAATAAGGCTCTCAGACAGGGAGTTGGGA
The DNA here is from genome assembly GCF_040938575.1 of Ambystoma mexicanum. Lineage (NCBI taxonomy): Eukaryota > Metazoa > Chordata > Amphibia > Caudata > Ambystomatidae > Ambystoma > Ambystoma mexicanum. Next base: position 189,610,111 of record NC_090933.1, on the reverse strand, counting down.
GGCAACTGGCGGGCGGGAAGCCGTCTGCTGGTATTTATTAGTTATATGCACGTGATCACAGCCATCCCCGTGGGTGACGTGCTGTGATCACCTGGAACACACACGTGGCTGCAGGTGCACCCTCGGGTGCCGAACTGCTGTCCCAACATCCCATGCCAAGGGTAAAGACAAATTAAACTGACATTAATTTACAGGGGGTTCATTCGACCATTACAATTTACACATATATACATAATCAGTTATCGGGTGACGGTAGTGCGTGTAGCACCCTGGTGGAGCCACCAACACAACAGTGAGCTGTCTGTTTACTAGGTCAATTTTAGAATATATGGGAACACAGTTCAAAACTACAGATTCCATCATTGTTCAGTGTTCACTGGGAGAATTAAGACTTTGAGGTGGGAGTATTTTATTTCATATGTTTAAACTTTGAGAGTAAATGTGATTTCAAGAGAGTAGAAATGACTTTTGTCCTTTGCAAGAGAGTAAAACGTTGTGCGACATCCAGGCGACGTGTGCAAAAACTGCATGGAAATCATTACCATTACCATGTGGCAGCTTTCTGCATCGTGACAGAATACACCTTTCATTATTTCTCTAAGGTCTGACCATTTGATCTATCCTGTATATATTTACATGTTGAAAACAAGAAAACAAAAAACAAAAAAACCTAGTCAATTACATAGTAAAGCAAACATAAATTGTATTGTGTGTTTTGAGGTTCGATAGCAGAATTGTCTTTTCATTTTTAAGGAAAGTCCTGATTTCCTGGAGCTATTACTGCCTAATGGTATCCCCAATGTTATTATGATGTGTAGAGAGGCAAGGACTCCATCCTAAATTCTATACCTAATCTCATGGTCAAATGGTTATTTGTATAGCATATATTTTGACAAAGTGCTGTACATACAACATATTTATCACAATTATCACCAAACCGAAGTTGGTACTCCTTTATCAACCTCGAAAGGATGAAAGGCTGTATTGGCCTTGCTGGGATTCCAATCTGCAACCTATAGGTCACACACAGATCGCAGCAACAGGCACTCAACTGGCTGAGCTGGCTTATTGGCCAACATCCTTCATAGGGTTGGTAAACTGAGTATCGACTGAGGCATTATAATCACAGTGCCTAGATGATGGACGAACCATGTATGAAGCCATACGTAAAGTTAAATACCTATCTTGTTTATCACAGGGATAGGTTTTGCTGAGTTTCTATTTTAATTACAAATGTAACTTTAATTTGTTTGTTTTTGAACAGCGCTTGCACTTCCTAGAGTGTCAGGTTTTGGAGGTTTAAATTGTAGCCTTTAAGATTTGAGAGGCTATCACACCTGTGATTGGTGTAATGACAATCACTCACACTTGAGCAAATACTCTGCTGCCACTGACCATTTACAGTATTGTACCCCATTGACTTCAAGGTTGAATGGACCGTGCATACTCAATTTTACACACTGTTTTTATAATTAGAGTGTAAATTAAATTATAAATGTAAAAATGATTTGCCTCTGCGTGATTATGCACACAACACAGGAACCCTGACAAATACAATTCAAATGTACCAGTCTCCAAACAGGTACAAACTTTAGGAGTCTATATAGATACTAGCCTAACTATGACAAAACATGTAAATGCCCTATCCTCTTCTACCTCATACACTTCCAAATGTATCACCCTCAGTCGCCAATTCCTCACGCCCACCAATTGCATCACCCTAGCTAGGGCCCTGATATTGTCCATATTGGTCTACTGCAATGTACTCCTATTAGGCACTTCGAACACCAACATTGGCAAACTTCAACTCATGCAAAATAAAGCCCTACGAGCAGCTCTAGGGCGCAAAAAGTCTGACCATATCTCGAAGATCAGGAGGGAGACTCACTGGCTACCAATCAAGGCTAGGGTTATCTTCAAATCTCTGTGCATTGCCCACAAATGTCTCGCCATGAAAGCACGTAGCTACATCAACAACTTCATAAGAAAAAAATAATCCAATAGACCACTCAGATCAAATGAAAAGTAGCTCTTTGCAGTCTCTCGCTATAACAGTTCAAAAGCCGGGGGAAGTAGCTTCCCAGTCATGGCCCCTAACTAATGGAACGCTCTACCTCTTCATATCAAACAGGAAGAATCCTTCCAAAGATTCGGAAAACTATAAAAAAAACTTGGTTCTTCAACCAATTTTAGTAAATGACCAATCAGCCACCTCAACCCTACATTAAATGCACATTCCAGTTTCAGTAACAATGTAAGCTCATGTAAGTGCAAGCTGTATGGTAACAAATGTATAATGTATGTAACACCAATGTATGAATTGTAACCAATATGTCTGTAACTACGCCTTGATACCCAAGGGGCTGTGCGTAAAATAAATGCAATAAATAAATAAATAAAATAAATACTGGTTTGCTTTCACTGGAAAAAGCATAATTTCTTTAAAAAGATTAATCCTCAATTGCAACTTAGTTTTCCATGTTATTAATTTGACAATCCTAAAATGCTAGGAAAATAAAGATGTACACTGCTTCTGTTTGCGTCATGAGCATCTACACACGACACAGCAGAAGCTGAATGGAAAGAAACCATTCCGTTTATCAGTGTGCAGTTTATTTTTTTGAAAGGCTTCAGAGAAATAAATTCTGTTTCAGAGGTTTTTCTCCATGGTTCGCAATTACATTTATGTAGATAAAAATCAAAAGAAACGTTCTGGTTTCTGTCAAGTAACCTGACCTTTGCACTGCCATCTGCTCTAAGCGTGTGCGTAAATGTACACAAGAAAATAATAAAGCTGGCGTATTCACAAGATTTTCACGCACAAAAAGGCCTGGTATGAACCTTAATTGGAGGCCTGCTTGGGGCACCCACTTTATTAGTGCAAGAGAGGTGGGGTTTCAATACATATCTTGGCGGGCACCCTCCTCACACGAGTGCAGGCAAACCAACACCCAGTGATGAATGGGGCCACATCAGCTGCATGTAGGCAGTCACTTGGGGAGTCAGTTCCTGGCAGGTCAGACTCCAAAGCGCAGCATGGCGATCGTGCCAGCTCCAGGCCTAGAGGAGCTGGGAGCAGCAATGAAGGATCTTTCAGTGTGGGGAGGGGCTGCAGGCAGCAGTCTGGGCTGTGCCACATTAGGGCTTCCCAGGCAGGAGTGTCTACCCCAGGCAGAGGTATCTCCCCCGGGCAGGAGCAGATCACGGTTGGGCATCTGGAAGGTCGGTGCCAGAGGCGTTGCTAGGGGGGCTTAGGGGGCTATAGCCCCGGGTCTTTTGGTTGTAGCCCTGGATAGAAGCTCAGGGACTACAACCAAATGGCTATAGATAGCCCCGAATCCCACCAGTCCCGATATTAGCTTAGCCCCTGATCTTTCCCAAACCTAGCAATACCCCTACCAGCCTTACTTTGGGAAAGGGACCACTTTTTAAAGAGTTCATGTTTAGCCTTTGCCTCATCCTATCAATCTAAGTTCCTCAGTCCCAAAAGAAGCAAACATATTTGAAAGAAAAAATACAACCATGAATGTAGTTAACTGTTTATCTGACATTTTGTTTTTTAGATCCAGTTCCTGATGACTATAACGCATACACTAAGCGCCGTCGTTAAGCCCTGTGGATTCCCTTTTGGTTGCCTGATCTTCCAGTCTTCTTACATGACCACACTGGTTATCCTGTTTATAAATTTTTATGTAAAGGTAAGTTGTCCTGGTTAACTACCAATGTTTCTTTTGTGTTAATAACTCCCTTTCATTTTCAGTAATTTCTAATTCAGTGAACCCACACATTCTTCAATGGTCTGGTGGTGTCTAACTCTAAAGCACATTCGGTTTCCATGTTTAACTTTAGTAAGTGAATTAGACATCTCTCCTGCTTCTCCCTTCCCCCACCCTCTTCTGTGTGACCGCCCCCCCCTCCCTCCCTTGATGTCAGTGATTGGGCCGCAGCCCGTTGTGAATGGAATCCTGGGTTTACCATTATCATCTACACCCTGCCTCAGAGCCTTCTTTATCTCTGGGCTTCCGAGGCAGAGGTGAATCAAGGTCCCCGTTGGTCTCCTACTACTTCTACCTGTTTGAGTCTCATGGGCATGAGAGCCTTGGTGCTACAGTGCACGCTCTCTCCTGCTGCCCCTTTCCCTCATCCTCTTCCGTGTGACCGCCCCCCTCCGTCCCCTGATGTTGGTGATTGGGTTTACAGCCCTATTTAAATTCAGGCAAAAGGGCAGCCGCCCTGCCCGGCAGCCCCCTGGGCTAAGGACTCCGAGGCAAAGGACAGCTCCAGATGATGTCTGCAGAAGACGCAGTATGCCGGCAGCTGTCAACCAGCAGCGACTACCAAGGTAAGGGTGGTGGGGCTGGGGGTGATAGCAATCACTGAACCCCATTTAACTGACCCACCCCTCTGATTACATATTTTCAAAAATAGCCCACGCTGGTATGATAGTCATATCCTGCACTTTTATGTTAATAATTCTCTGGGATAACCTTTTACCTTTCCCAGATTACCATATGTCACCCCTAGACAGAATTGTAATTGAACTGTGAGATTAGCCTTACATGATGTCTAGTCATAATTGTGAATTTTAGCATGTGTCACATCTAGATAGAACTGTGAAGTTTAGCAGGCTCCACATCTAGATAGAACTGTGAAGTTTAGCATGTGTCACATCTAGATAGAACTGCGAAGTTTAAAATGCGCCACATCTCGATAGAACTGTGAAGTTTACCATGCGCCACTGTTAGTCTAAAATTCTGCAAAATTCTTTGTGCAAGTCTGAGTCACGAGTCAAAGAATAGCAAACGTTTATTCACTTCAAACGGACCCACGTTCCACTATGTCTGCAGACATCCATTGAGAAATTAAGCAATTACATTGTGGTTCACATATCCTTATAAACAGTTTCTGGTTGGCTTAGGTTCTCAAATTCCAGACGGTTTATGATGAGTTTCTGCAACATATACATTTTTCTGCTAAATACCTACATCTCTTATCTACGTCACATTTGTACAGATTTACTGTTCGCAGAGTTACAAGGTTCAGCCCGATCCCAGAGCAAGGAGACACTCCCAGTATCTAATCTATGTTTGCCTTGACTAAAAGTCGCTGTGCATCTGCGGCTCGGCAGTTTGTTTAACTTCTTCCTTCCTGTAATGTACACAGTATGTCGGGTTCTATGTTAATTATTGGTATATACATCTGCAGACTTGTGCAATTAACTTTGGGAGATGGGGAACGGGAAGACATATAATATCTCTTCTCTATCTTAGTCATGCCTGGTGATTCAAGGTTTGAGCCCTGCAAACACTGAACTAATCATTCTTTGCAACAACATGTTTTCTGAAGGGCTCAGCAGTTTTCAGGCTGCGAATATTCAAGCTGGCAAATGGAATAAAACACAAAATGGGGCTGAATGCACAAAATGGAGTCTGAGAGTGAGCAATAAATGTGAGAACTTAGACTAACACAACTGGATGCCGTTTCACAAACCCTGCTTTTAGCCTAAGTTAACACATTTAGATCCAACACAATCATAATCATCTAAATCAATAGTCATACATTGTTTCATCTGCATATCCTGCATAATCAGTGCATTAGTCACATTAACCGGAGGACAAGGATCAGGTTTCAATTGTTCCAAAACCTTAGAACAGCAATTACACAGCATGGAACCTAAAACCGGTAGACATTGTATACAGCATCAACAAAACAACCCCAACCAATATTGCAAGCGCTGAGAATATTTTAAACAGATTACAAGCCCAGATCCCAATATCCAAGCTACCTTCATCAACATGAATTTCAGATCCCAGTGTGTGTAACCTTTTGATACGCACAGTAGGGGAGGAATCGGGTGTGTACATACAGCATGCTGACCCGGCCATTTTGCAAACTCCTCCGCGCTCAGCTGGCATGGTGTCTAACACCATCCGATTTTGAAGAGAAACCAATCTAATAGCCCTCTGTTCTAACGTCATATTGAACAATATATCGGTGGTCTCATTAATTGTTTTCTCCAATACTCGGGCCAATTTTCTGATATCTTGAGAGTTTATCACTTGGCCCCAGAGGGAAGGATTGATTCTGCCACATCCTCTAATATTTGAAGAGGTGTGTCATCATCGAACCCCCTCCTAGGGCAATGTTTCAATATATTGCAGTTGAGGTCTAGTAAACCCCTGGCAATAGTATCCATAAGTAACATATTCCCTTCCAATCTTTGTGTAACCATGGATACGCTTGCTTCCCACAAAGTAGATGGATCCGCCCAATGTATAAGGGCCTTGTCTCATTCACCAAAACCGCAGTGTGCATACAGTTGTCATATGTATCCATTCACCAAGAACCATGTTTACTTAAACAAAATGGTACAGTGTCAGGATTATTGTTGATGGTGTAAGTTGGAGGACAAGGAGTTGCTTTCCTATTTCCTACTGGTGACATTGGAAATATCATCATCGGTTGGTATGGCCTAGAGATTCTTTTTGTAACTTTGGTAGAGGCAGTGATGGTAGTGCTCATATTAGCAAAGATAGAGCATCGCAGAGGCAGTAACACCTGTTGATTAAATGCATTGATATTTGTCCCATCAAAGTTACCAGTGGTGCTATTATTCAATTTACCAAAAAACAGAGCCCTAAAGGAAGCATATTAAGCGGTTGAAAATGGGAGAGGATATATGTACCAACCTAAACATTTCTCCCCATGCTGGGGGAGGTGAGACCATACCCAACAATTGGTCCCGTTTAGGACCGCATGAGTAGCTGTCATGGCCACAGGCCACAGAACACAAAAACCACACCATCTAGTTATGCGGGCAATGGGTCACTTGACTCACTTATGTCCTTTTGGGACCTATAAACACAAGGGCCCTGGCTGGCTGGACTCAGTCCTGGCGCCTTTTGCGCCAGGCTCATATAGAGATGTGAGCAGGAACACTTTATTTCAGTGCAGGAGTGTTTTTAATTTTACAAGAACCTTCCAGGAGCTGCAAGCCTTAATTCCAGAGAACATCCTCATGTGCTGACTCATCGGGTGTTGCTCCCTAGGCCTGGTTTTGATGTGCTGACTCATTGGGTGTGGCAGGGTATGGCAGGCAGGTTGAACCTGGTGGGTGTGGTTTCAGAAGCTCAGCTATATAAGCTGTTCCATCCTTAAGGCCGGTTCTTCACGTTACTGTGCACTCGTGTGCAACGTGACGCTCACCGCCGCTTGGGCCAGTTTACTTGCCTTTGAAACCAGGCGTTCTCCTGCATACTCACCTCCAAAAAAACGGTGCTTCATCTCTTCATCTGCAGACTCATCTCCTGACATGCAGTGATCTTGATCCCAACGCTGCAGCACCGCATCCACGAACTTGGACCCTGTGAAGAAGAAGAAAGACAAGGTTAGAACATCTGTCCTAGGGCCGCGCCGCATTTGAACCCCACGCGCCCCCTAGTTAACAATTTAGCAGCTACTGTACCACTGCAGCTTCGTTCCTCATTCCCTATGGCTGTCGCCTCGAGCTCCGCAGCTTCTGCCGGGCCGGCAACATCCCCTGAAAGGGAAAAAAGCAAAAGAGCAAACATCAAAAGTGGAACGGACAGCAATACAAGACAACGTACTTTACAATGCAACAAAAACAGACGAGAAAAGACAAATGCAAACAGGAACACTTACCTGAAGTATAGTGGCTTAGTCGCAGCAGGACTGGACTACCACTTGCAAGGGACCAGTGAAGGAACTCGGTCCAGATCATACAAGCGCCCCTGCCAGAAGCAGCAAGACGGAGTGCTCGCCAAAACTAATCAACAGGTGAGCTTTCCAGGGACAGCGCATGCCACGGGTACCACGGTTTGGGAGAAGGGGTCTGAAAGGAGATCAGGCGCACAAGCTGGTATACTCACGCCCCCTATTCTCCACGCAGGAGCAGTCCCGAGCAGCATCACCTATTACCACCAGTCACCACATAAGCGCAGAGGTCGAAGTCGGACCCGAGCCACCTCACCCCGGGAGGGCTGCAACCGTGCCCCAACGCCTGCGCAGAGACCAGGTGAGCATAATAGTAGCATTCATTATTCTTATGAGGGTGTTATTGCGATGCCCCTCTCTGTGCTGAAGATCAAGGGGGTGAAGTGTATGGGAGTGCACATAAAAAGGAGACAGGGTAGTCGAGCTGACTACGGGCAACAGAGTTAAGGGGGTGAAAGCTTTCCAAAAAACATAACACAGGTATCAATATGAGTACAATACAATAGTTATTATCAGACATTTGTCTCTAGTTGACAATGATCCTTTAGACCTGGTCCCTCCAGTGGCAATACTTTCCATGTCCTCGTTCCTGCGTGCCCCAAACAGAGGCATAGGGCCTCATTACACGTTAGGCGGTAACCATGGCGCTATTAGCGCCATGGTTGCCGCCGGTATTTTACTGTGTCCGCCTTGGTGGATGGCGGAATTACCACCCTACTCCAAGGTGAGCGGGGGCGGTAATTCCCCATTCACCAAGCCCTTCCCCATTCCCATTTTTGCCCCCATAGGGCATAATGGGAATGGGGAAGGCGCTAATTACGGTACCGCCAATTGCGGTACTGTAATTAGCACCAAGGTCCCTTTGCGGCACCCTACTTTAACGGCTGGTAAAACCAGCCGTTAAAGTCGGGTCCCGCAAAGGGAACTCGTAGTAAGGCGGTAAGGGTTAACGGTCACCGGTAGCATTATCGGTGACCATTAACCCTTACCGCCTTCCGTGTAATGAGGCCCACAGTCTTTCAGTGTCCGTTAAGAAGCCTCACTGAAACAGGCTCTATAAGTTCATCCGTGGGTGGCACCTGACCACATGGGCAATCTTGCTTGTAGTCTTCCTTTCCCTGCCCCGTCTACCTCCAGGTGTCTTTGGCAGGTATAAAGGGAATATAGTTGGTTTCTTGTGGGTGCAGTATTCTTCCACACTTTCCTACTTACAAAAAGTCATTCCCTAGCTATTTCCGTGGCTGATGGTTATATCTGGACACTCCGGGCACAGAGTGATCCGTGAACAGGGGCTCAGTATCTGGGGCAGGATGTGAACAATCGGGCTGCTCAAACTCAAGATCAGTGTATTTGCTGTCAGTGAAAGGTACATAGTTGTGTTCAGATCTCCTACCCCCTCCTTTTCCCACTTGTCAGAGGGCAAAGGCAAGGGCACTCGTTTTAGGTGTGCTGCATGGATCCAGTGCTTTTTTCCCGTCCACTCGAACAGCCGTCTGAGTGGCCAGTAGCACCAGATAGGGTTCTTTCCAGCGAGCTGCAAGGCTGAATTTTTGCTCAAAATCTTTGACCAAGACGTAGTCCCCAGGTCGAATGCAGTGACCAGGGCCCACGTATCTCTCGGGCAGTGCTGCACGAACCTGCTGGTGAATCAAACGCAAATTTTGAGTCAACTGGTCACAGTAATCAACCGATAATGGGTATTCAATGTCAGACAGTTTCTTAGGCCTGGAGGCATTCCATAAATTAGCAGGTCTCCCCATTACTAATTCATAAGGAGAAAGTCCTGTTTTTGCTTGAGCTGTGGTTCTCTTGGACAATAGAGCTAGGGGTAGGGCATCGGGCCATTTTAGTTTACTGTGTGCACACGCCTTCGCTAGCTTGTTCTTAAGGATGCCATTGTGGCGTTCAATCAAACCGGCACTCTGATGATGTTGCAGGAGTGAAATCGCTTCTTAATCTGTAACCCTTCACACACCTGTAGTATTATGACAGCAATAAAAGGAGGTCCATTGTCGGACCATATTACTCTAGGTAACCCAAATCTAGGAAAGTAATCTTTGAGCATGACTTTTGCAGTTGACATAGCAGTATTATCCTTCAAAAGGAAGGCCTCAACCCATTTGCTGAATGTACATATTACTACCAACACATATTTGTAATTTTGGCATCGTTCCATTTCAATAAAGTCAAAATGGATCACTTCGAATGGCATGGAAGGAGGTTCCCTTAGATGCTGGCGTTCCCTCCCCAATGTTGTGCTGTAGACAGATCATGCAGTTATGAGCTAGCCATTCCGCAATTTTGTGGATGTTGTCATTCTTCCTTACTTGGTCTAAATGTTTACAAATACCTTTTGGTATAGCAAATGTGAGCTGGCCCATGTGCCATAGTAACTACAGCTGATACATACGCGTTGGGCAACATCCATCTTTGTCATGATCAACCCAACATCCTTCATTATCCAACCCCGCTGGTCCAGAACCCTATTGTTAAATGTTCTCTGCTGCGGCCTCAGCCTAAATTTCTGTCACTCTGCTAATGCCCTCTTCCATCATCCCACTCTCAGCGACCCACCTGGCAGATTCCAATACATACATTCCTGATTGTGGGTCTGTGGCAGTTTGCTTGGCTATTCTGTCTGCAAATGCATTCCATTTCCAAATATCATCAGTAATTCTCTGGTGTGCTGCGCATTTCATTATGGCCAGTTGTTTAGGAAGAGCCAATGCTGACAAGAGTTGCACTATCAAGGGACCGTGTTGAATCTTAGTGCCATGAGATGTTAAAAATCTCCTCTCGCCCCATAGTCTCCCGAAGTTGTGAGCTACTCCAAAGGCATACTAGCTGTCAGTATAAATATTTACTCGGATCCCCTGGGATATCACACAAGCTCTATAGTCAAAGCAATTATTTCTGCAGCCTGGGCAGAATTGTGAGGAATTCAGCTTTCGACAATGGTGTCTAAGGTGGTGATTGCATAGGCAGCAGTAAAAGTGCCGTCTGGGAGTTTAAAACAAGAACCGTCACAAAATATTTCCCCATCTGGGGATGGCAAGGGTATGTCGCTCAAATCAACCCTCCCTTTTTGTGTCCTGTTCAGTGACATAGAAGCAATCATGATTGGTGCCATTAGTACTGTCCTCAGTTAGAGGAGGTAAAAGCTCGACCGGATTCAAAGAACTGTATCTCTTAATTTTGATGTGGGGTAAAAATAGGATGAGCTTGTATCTCGTATGAGCCGGGCAGATGTGAGATGCTGAGTTGGCATTCTATTTAGTAGTAGATCTACCTAGTGAGGCACCATCACGGTTAAGGAGTGACCCAAAACCATGCCCTTACTTTGTTTTACTGAGGCGGCGGCAGCAGTCCCAGCCTAGAGACATTTCGGCAAAGTGCATGCAACAGGGTCTAACGTGGAGGAAAAATAGCCGCATGGTCTGTTTTTTCCTCCATGTTCCTGTGTCAAAACAGCCAAAGCACAACCATCTTTTTCGTGCACAAACAACACAAATTCTTTTGCATAATTTGGTGTGCCCAATATTGGCGCGGAACATAGAGCAATTCTGAGCAGATCAAAAGTATCCTGACAAACTGTATCCCAAGGTAGAGGTAAAGCTACATCTTTTCTCGTCAGTGTTAACAAAGGCTTTATTAAAAGGGAAACATTTGGAATCCATTGCCTGGAATAGTGAGCCATCCCGATAAAAGCCCTAACCTCTTACTGAGTATTTGGTACTCCCATGTCAAAGATGGTTTGTATCCTTTCAGGTGCGAGGCGCCTACCCTCCTTCGACAGGAGGTACTCTAAGTAGGTGACCTCCTGTTGCCAATACTGGAAGAGGGTTTATGACCATTGTGAGCTAGATGTTTCAAATTGTACCCTCTTTACAAGGGCTCTCTGAATCTGCAGCGATAAAAAAGTCATCTATGTATTGTATTAGCGTGCAAGAGGAAGGCAATTCAAGCGTATCTAGTTGTTCCTTGAGGGCCCTACTGTAAATGCTAGGACTTTCTGTGTACCCCTGCGGTATACGGGTGAAAGTAAAGGAACGTCCCCCAGGGTAAAAGCAAACAAATATCTGCTATCCGGGTGTATGGCTATGCTAAAAAATGCATTTTTCAAGTCAATGACTGTAAAATGAGTAGCCGTTGCGGGGATCGTGGTTAGAATGGTAGCGATGTCAGGTGCAATGGGAAACTGGGATGAAACAATCTTATTAATAGCTCTCAGATCAATAACAAAATGGTAAGGTAATGATGCCTTGTCATCTTTCTTATAAACAGGCAAAATCGGGCTATTACATGTGCTACCAGAAATTACGTCTATCACTCTTTGATGTACGAGATCAGAGACAATACTTTTAAGTGCCTGCTCACCAACAACTGAAACTTTATATTGGGGAATGCGTGGCAATGTATGTGACACTGGTTTTCTAAACAATGTGTACTGGTTCAACATTTAGAATTCCAACATCATTGTCATTAATTGCCTGAAGATGTATAGGCACTTGGTGCAGCTCACTGGGTAAAGGTAAAGCCATGATATGTGAGGTGGAATTCCGCTGGGGAGAAATGGTCAAGTATAATCCATCCGGAGAACAGTAAATTACTGCGTGTAATTTTTTCAATAAGTTGAACCCCAGCAGATTTTCAACGCAGTTGGTCGTTAACAAAAGGGGGCACGAGTCAGTGAAAGGCCCTAAAGAAATCGGCACAGGTTGGGAGACCGGGCTTACCACTGGGGTACCAGAGAACCCTACTGATACATGTTGTTGCCCTGAAAGGGGAATATCTGGAACCTTTAAGTGGTCAATAGAGCATTTTTGAGCTCCTGTGTCCACCAGAAACGTGTTCGCCCTAACCCCAACTTTCATTTTTACGTAGGGTCCTTTCTGGTCTACAGGGATAGGGGTGGGTTCCAGACCCTGCTTTGGGCTGTCCTAGTGAAATAAAATATTGTCTGATGTAAAATCATCAGTAAAATAAGTGTGGGTAGTGTTGTCGAAAATGTTTGTGCCCCATGTATTCTGCTGGCCATCTTGATTTCCGACATTATTGTCATATTGCTGGTTCTGGGCAAACTGATTTCGATTTGGCCCCTGCATGCCATTTCCACGTGCTCTCGACTTTCTACTAGACATCCCATTCGCTTTCTTCTGGAGGATCGGACTCTGTGCCCTCCAATGGCCCCCTCGTTTACAATAGGCGCACTGGTTGACATTCACAGTTCCCACGTGTGGGGTAAACTGTCTTCTGGGTTGGACAGTCCGTCCCCTTGCACCCCTTGCAATTTGCTGCAAAAGCACCCTAGTGTTTAAATCAACTTATTTATTTTCAATCTTTTCCTTCTCACTGTTCACTTTATTTTCATAATACTGGGCCATATGTAGGATTTCGGATTGTGATTTAGTCTGCCATGCACTTTCAGAGGCAGTGATTTGAGACTGAGGGCCCGATTCTCAACTGGTGTTAAGTACCGAAAAGGTCGTTAAAAGCATTAACAACCTCTTCGGTACTTAAGACCTATTCTGAAGGTGGCGCATTCTTCCGAAGTCGGTAGGAATGCACCACTTTCAGAATAAATGTGGCGGTTGCAATGATGGGTTGGAAACCAACCTATCAACCACCACATTCGTTACCTGCCTCTTTAGACTGGTATTTTTGTGGCACTCCTCCAGTTTTAAATGCTCGCTAAAGTGGCGCACAGATACGGTACCATTTTGGTGCCGTTATTCTGGAGGAGTGCCACAAGAAGCCTTGTTGCAGTGTAAGGTGTATATGAACACTTTCATATACACCAAAGTAAGCAGCTTCAACATTGCAGTATACAACATTGAAGCTGCTTACTTTGGTGTATATAAAAGTGTTCATATACACCACATGGGTGCATATGAACACTTTCATATACAAAGTAAGCAGCTTTAACATTGTATCCTGCAATGTTGAAGCTGCTTACTTTGATCTATATGAAAGTGTTCATATACACCGCAAGGGTGTATATGAATACTTTCATATAGACCAAATTAAGCAGCTTCAACGGTGTATCCTGCAACGTTGAAGCTGCTTACTTTGGTTTTTATGAAAGTGTTCATTTACACCTGTGTTCTCTGCAGCAGTTTTGTAAAATAACAAATATATTTTACAAAAATGCTGCCAAGATTTCAGGATTGTGCCGGTTAAGAAAAACATGGGCAATGCTGAAGGTGCACTGTCATGCACTATAAGGACTCCCAGGCCCACTTGTGAATACTGGTGGAGCCTTGGCGTCTTTAGCACGTTCACTGCACCAAGTTAAGAATCGGGCCCTGAATGTCGGGCAATAGTCCATGTACAAATTAATCAACAAATACTCTTTTCCCAGGTTCAGTACTCCAAGCTTGGCCACTGAAATCCAAAAACGCCAATATAAATTCGCCCACATTTAGATAATGTATCGCTGGAGTGGAACACACTATGCCTTCATCAGTAAAAGAAATTGTCATATTTAGCTTCGTCATTAAATCTCGAACCCAGAATATTAACTGGTTTCTGCCATTAATACAATAATGGAACAGACATGTCACACTCTCCTATAGATACTGGAAATTCATCAGTAAAAGGAACTCTTCTTGTAGCTCCAGAGAAGCCTGGCGCATTCATGGTATTTCCCGATAATGGATATTTTCCCTCTCATATACATGAGTGAGTTGCGCCCGTGTCTACTAAAAAAGAAAAAGATTTGCCTCCTATGGTAACATCAACCCTTGGTTCCTCTTGGGTGTCTGGTGTCACCGATAGTACTGAACACAAATTCGCCCTGTGAGCTGTCCTATTGTGGGTACATACTTATCCCCATACCCGTAAAAGGACTTCCTCACACCATAGTGACACCCCCTGCTCTAGGAGTCAATAACTGTCCCATGTTTGCACTCTGCTGTATCTGAATGGGTGCATGTTGTGACTGCCCTTGTGGCAGATTCAATGGTGCTTGCTGTGGTTGCAATGCCTGTTGTATTTGTGGCACTTGTGCTTGATGCACTGTCTGATTTTGGGCAAACCATCCCTAGCTTGTAAGCTATATGCTGGAGGATAAGCTGTCCCCCCTCTTGAGGATTGCTCATTCTGTAAATACCCTTGGTTTCCACATGTACGCACGATGTGCCCTGTCAATCCGCATGTCCAACATATAGGAGGTGCTCTTCTGACTAGCCCCCCTTACCCCTCATGATTATCATTCTGCACATTCTGAATCCCACCTTGGTTATTTTGGAAACCACCCCTGATTACTCTGAAAACCACACCTTCCTCTGTAGCCCATTCCTCTGCCTCGCGGCATAAACCCATTCCCTCCTTGGTCCACCTGGCATTGATTATTAGCCTGCGATGTACCCACTGCTTGCTGCATTCCCAGTACGTCTCCTCTTGTCAGTACCACCCCTTTTATGGCATACTTTGCCAATTTTTCCGAACTAACTTGGCTTCCTCAAGTTTTCTAGCATCTTCCTTCTTCTTATTTTTCTCTTGTCACAGCCGGCAGTGATGCTATAATCTACTGCATCTCTGCCCATGGCTTTTCTTCCATTCCTACTAGTTTCTTAAGCTGTCTCTGTACCTGTTCTGGCAATCCCTCACACAAAATGTGGTAAAATACTGGCACTGATTTCCCCCATGGCTCCCTCATTTCCAAAGTCCAGCGTTCCAGAATTTTTTGAATGTAAGCAAGCGGATCTTCGTCATCTTTCATCTTACGTGCCATAATTGCACCCATATCTGACGTATCAGGATAATGTACCCTGAGTGCCCTCCAGATGCCTGCTCTGGTATTATTAAATGGCTCTCCATCATTAGCTGTATTCTGTGCCGTGACGCTTGAGTAACCTGCTCTTGTCCAAATGTCATCAGCCCTTTCACCAAGAATGGCTGCTAGGACACCTGTAATGTCCCCTATTGCTAGAGTATTTCCTCCTGTCATCTTCTCTAGCTCATAAATCCATGTTCCCGCCCCAGCCGTTAAAATGGGAAGTTTGCACCTTAAATTATCCTTATTCATTTGTGGCCAGGGAATATACTGCATTCTGGCCCCTCCTTTCTCCAATAAAGGGAACTGTGTGAACCCAAATCCGCAATCGGCTCCCATCGTCTGCCTATCCATAGTGGGGAAAATGGTTCCCTCTTGCCTTCTACCTGACAATAACCTCAGCCTGTTCACATATGGTGATGTCTCTCCCTTCTCACTGTGCAATCATCCTATAGGTCGCTCTGGGCACGCCATGGGATCTGGCATCCTATCTATAGGCTGCTCTATATATCAGACCATTCACTTTCTTGTTTGCAGACATCCCTCGGGACCACACGCACTTTCTCCCTCCTCCCCACAGAAGGATTCTCTCTCTTCGTCTGACATATCTAGTCCCCAACTAGTATGGCTCTCATCTCTTTCATCGCTATTTAAGGTCGACTGTCTAAGGACAAGGCTCTATGCTCGAGACTGAACAGACTTCCTTTGCCTTGTGATTGGGTGACTATAGGTCTATCTCCAGTGCTCCCTATCTCAAAGTTCTCATCTAATGTAACTTTGGATGGCCCTGACATTGCTCCCTACGATGGGAGGAACTCCTCTAGGGTTATCCTAGATGGTTATCCTAGATGGTCCTGCCATTACTCCCTGTGATAGTAGGAACTTCTCTATATGACTCCATGATATTACTGGACTCGGCTCCATTAACTCTTTCTGAATGCAATCAATAACGCGTTCCCTCTGTCAGGTTTATCCTAGCAGGTGTAAGGGCACCTGCGAGCAGAGCACGTCTGATGCACCGGCACATGCAGAGTTGTGCTGGTGCATCCCACGTCCCCATCCCCATTCAGCCCTATGGGGCAGAATAGGGATGAGGAGGCCCTTGATTCCGGCACCCGAAAATGGGCAAGTACAGGGTCCGCTTAACTAGGCATGACCCGGTTCTTGCCTATTCACGGGTGCCGGAAAAAATGCGACTCCGGCGGCAGCCGTGCCGTTTTTAATGGCACGGCTACCGCCAGAGTTGTAATGAGGCCCTATTTCAACTTATACATTTGGTTGTTCACTCTTCTCCTCTTTGTAAGACCTTAAAGATCTCCTCTTTTCTCTTACTTTCCTCTAGACTATCGTCACTGCTGTAAGTAGGCGGTCATATATCGGATTACTATATCCTGTCGCCGCTTTTAGTTCCCTTAACGGATGCAATCCTTCACCTTTTGTACTATCGTCATTTACTTCGGGCGAGGTAAGGGGAGCAGAAGGCTCAGCACCTTCCTCCCTGCACTGATTAAGCATCCAGTCCTCGAGAGGCGGGTCTTCCCATTCCTCCTGATACATCTTCCAAAGCTCTAAACTAGCTAGACTTTTCTCCAGTTTCTTCCCTGTGTACGCAGTGTGCAAGCATGTGGTCATGCGTTACAAAACCGCCTTTGACAGCGATCCCCCTTGTGGCCATGGCATGAACATTTTGTCTGTTGTACTCTTTACCCATTCTGCACTATATTGTTTGAACTTGGGTGCATGGTTTGGCAGTGTCTTGCACATGTGCATCAGTGGAGTAACATCCCCCATTGTGACAAGTCTCAATTGACTGTCAATAATACCATTGATTTACACAAATAAGTTTCATAAAAATAACAAATATGAGTACGCTCCACCAGTGGCTGCTCAAAGCCTCTAATTCTGAATGATCCCAACCTATCTGTTCAGAAGGCACCAAAAATGACTAAAACATAGACAACAACGTTTGATCACTTGTTTAACCTCACAATTTACTTTTGTTGCTATTCAACACCTCTTTTTAACTACGAAATACACAAACAGACAGACTAGTCGACTTTACATATATCTCATCATGATACTCCTTTTCTCTTAGACCCTAAAATACCCTGATTGGAGTTTGAGCCATTCCCTATCATAAACCTGTTTATGTGCCACCTTGGGTTTTGAAATGACTCCTTCTAAAACTCCTTGAGCTAGGACACTGGGCTCTTTGACGCTCCTTGCCATATCTTTGATGCTCCTCATCATATATTAAACAACCCCCCGTTACATTTCTTTTACCACAATCCCCATTCCCTTATTTTGCCAGTCCTCTCAATCTACTCACCATTCGCTTTCCAACTCAAGATCCTCGGGATCGCCCCTTCCTCCAATCGACCACGGTGGCCTTCGGTCCGCTCAGCACCTGTGGAAACCAGGAGGGATTTCATGAAAGAGGGACCTGTCCCACCTGTATTGATTTTCTTGCAAGAGTTCTATATCAGCCGCTCTCCAAAGGAAAACTTGCGATCATCCTGCTAAATGGCAGAGGATGTCTGATTTTCCGAAAACACTAAGAGTCTACTAACCGACGGACCTGAACCATCCTCTTTCTGCTACTGAGTGAACCCTAGGCCCTTTAAAACGAGGTAGCGCAATCTGAGATGGATGGGGATCCAGACCTTACTCTTGCACCAATAATCAGACCGACTTAGGAAGTTGGCAGTTTTAATTGCAATTTTCTAAAACAGGGCATCAACGGACGCAGCACAATCATAAGTCTCTCGACGTTTCCGATGAAAAAACACATATAACAAAAACTCGTCATCACTGACGTCATACTACGTGGCAAAATAAGAAAACCTACTAGGGGATGTCATAGGCTTAAAGGGAACATCTAAGTATACTTTCTATGGGGGACTGGGCTGTGATTGGTCTCTAAGTTCAGGTGGACAGCTATGCCCACCCCTAATGCAAGTCACCTTCTGTGTCATGAAAATACACAACGTTTCATTGGCTTTCAAACTATAGGGCTCTTTGCTATGTGGCCCTCTACAATTGGTTGACACGCTTGTACCATTCCGGAATATTCCACTCGCTAGCAGCATGCAAGCTGACACCCCAGGTACTGGAGGGATGGCTTGGTCATGCCTCCCCATCCAATTAACCCAACATCCATCATCACTCCTACTGTCTGCCATTCAATTAGTCCTTTGAACTCAGCCTTGCAAGTATCACTGTGCCTGGGAATAAAAGGGAATGTGAGCATGGCCTTATCTTCTGGTCTCGGTGTAGCACGCCCCAAGTGTATTTCCAACTTGACCATGTGACAACAGACCGTGTTTTGAGCTCCTTCATTATATTTAATACTATTAAATGAATAAAACCTGGCGCTTCTAGTGTTTTTCGATTACACCTCAATTGGAGCTCTGCTCGCTTCTCACGTTCATTGTATCCTCACGAATAAATAGCCAGTTTCTTGGCTGCCCCTACCCTGGACTCTGTGCCAGACAAGCCTTCTCAAATCTTCCTTCGCCGTCAACTGTTTTATTCAACTGCGCCACACTTTCAGCCCTTCTATTCACGGGGTCCAAGTTTGCTAAAATGCATCGTGGAACATCCAGATTCTATACACACGTTGATATTGGCGGCACCACCTGCAGTCTATTTATTACGTATAGCCAGCCTCATGATTAGTCTACTTGTGTTTCAGCACTGTACAATTATAAAGAGGCTTTGCATTTTATTCAGTGCTCTCTGCATGTGCAATCTTCATTTTGCTCATGAAACGTTACTCAATTCTTTACTTCGCCATCAGACTCTATAAGGTCTATTCACCTTCTTCATTGGCATCTCTTCTGGGTGAGTCATTTCTGCTTTATGTGACACCACCACTCTTCCCTTTCGTTCATCTTCACAACTTTTCTGGAATCTCCTTCAGAAGACTGTCATTTCTTCGCGGATACATCATATAGAGTTTTCTCAATGGATACCTCGTTTCAAGGACTCTTCGTGGTATAGGTGCCATCACTGTCATTGCGGTGTTGCAATTTACAGTTTCCAACATATAGCCAAAATGGCGGCAAGACTTTCGGTAGAGGCACTTGGCTCCTCCTCTACAAGCCTTTGACAGCATATGCTGGTCAGAACTAGCAGAGGTTTTAACTGCCTTTGGGGTTGGGCCTAACTTTATAAAGCTAGTTTTCGCAAATTTGTATTGTCCTCATACATCCATTACAATGAATCGCAAGCTGTCTGAACCGATCCCCATTCATCAGGGCACACGTCAAGGCTGTCCCCTGATCCCTCTACTATTCACCCTAGCCCTTGAGCCCCTAATCATGAAAGTATGTCGCAACCCTTTGAACACAGGGATTGATACAGGCACGACTACACACAAACTGGCCAGATTTGCCAACAATATCATTTTTCTGATGACTAATCCCGCATCTACACTTTCAGCAGTTATCTTAGAGCTGAATTTATTTAGGCTGATCTCGGGGTCCGCTATTAATTACAGTAAATCGGCGGCTCTCAACATTTCCATGCCTCAGGCAGACTTGAAAAATTTACAATAAACCTTCATCTGCAGAGGATAAGATCAAATATTTGGCGATTTCCCTCAAACGATCCCACAACACTCCCTTTTGACCTAACTTTCAAGGCCTTCTCTGTGAAATCTTTCAGGACCGTTGGAAAAACACTGGGATCTCCTAGTTTGGCAGGTGCTTTGTGTATGGTAGGCCCAAAACCCGACCGATAAAAACAATCCTGCTGGGGGAAAGTGCACGACTGTTCCCTGCTTTGTCTTTCTTCAGCTGCCATATTGTGTTGCCCCCTTCAAGGACCTTTAAATTTGCATCAAACCCCCACAAGGGCAAAGCCGGTGGGACGAAAGGGCGCGGGTGTTAGCGCCAGCAGGGTTCTGCTTGCGCTATTTGCCTTTATTCAGCTGCTGTATTGTGGAGCCCCGACCACCCTCAAGGACCATTGAAATTGCATTAACCCCAATGAGGACTAAGCCCGTGGGGGAGAGGGCACGGGAGTTGGCACCAGCAGGGTGTTCACAATCAGTAGAAACACCCAGCCTATCTGGAAGACGTAACTGTTGAAAGGCCTTCCTGACCGCAGTTAGGAAGGAGCAGTCCCTGCTTTATCACATTTGCTGACACCGACACCAACACCAGATGAAGTTTCAGAAGAATCTACCGAGAGGATTCTGAAGACTCGAACAGCGGACGAAAGCGGCCAGGGTTCAGTGATAGCGACAACGGGCGCTAAAGCAGGTGAAAGCTAAGGCGGGCGGCAATGTGTTTTCAATACTGGTAAACACTACAGACAAGCTCTTGACCCCCAACTGGAAATGGTCCCATAGAGTGGCTTGCAAAAACTGAATGTATTTTAAAAAGAACACTCTTCAAATTCTGGCGTGCTTTTTCGTCATGTTAACTCCCTTCGTACCGGCAATATTTGCTCCTGCACCCGAACACTTATCCAAATGGAAATTCCTGTTTTTAAAAAGGAAAATGCCATCATCAATTAGGACGACCTTGCCATGTGTCCTTGAGACCAGCACCATTAATCCTGCAAGGCCGCTGGGGGAAGCCCACTCTCTTTTCTGCAAGATTCATCAGTTCCTTAGATCATTCAATGCCCCCGATAGGATAAGCCCACTCACTCATACGACAAATGTACAAAATCTGGGTGTCATACTGGGCACTGGCCTATTAATGATTGGTCAATGATTCCTATCGACCAACCAGGCCCTGGGAGACCCCCGCAACAGCCCGCCCCTGCACTCAAACATTGGTGGACCTGCGGCCACAGCAGAAGCTAATATTCTTTATATTGACACTTCCACTTTTACTATTGTGACTCCAGCAATTTCTGTTACACTAGCTACCAGCCAGTGCTCTTTGGAGTACCACCAAATCCTGATATCACTAAGACTATTGTACAAAGCAGAGGCCGGGGGGTGTATACATCCACTGAAGATAGACAGTACCTGCGAGCCTCCGGTTCCTACTAAGCAAATCCCCGGCCCGCAGGGTCCTCACAAGGGGGAATTGTTGGGTGGAGAACATTTCCATACTATAAACAGCGGAAATGCGGCTGAGTGGATGGTGGCCCCACCAACAGCAGAATATCTAGTCCTTCACCCCCCTGTGAGAAAGCAACAAGGCACACACTTGAACAGACTGGTGGCCCAGTGACTAAAGAGTGCCAATGTAGCATTATTTTATCTGAACTCTTGATCCTAAAGAAGCTAGTTTTATCCTTGTTTGACGCAGTCAGGAAGGGAGTGGATAAGAGGGGTCTGCCACACAGCCTAGAGGGTGGGAAAAGGGCCCCAAAGATACTGGCAAAAGCAGGTTCTCATCTGCCTGAAATTAGCCATAATAACATCAGAACGGCCTAGGGTGGGAGGGGTCTTACCAGTGGAAATAAAGCAAGCATTAACACCATAAGGGTCTCAGCTGACAAAGGATCTACATCCACAGTGGTTCTAAGTGGCTGTGAGAGAGTACACAAGAAATTGCTTCCCCTCCATTGATGCAGATCTCTGACCCGAAGGCAGACGGCGCACTCAAAGTTAAAGCTAGTCCTGACAAGGTATCAAGTAGGAGGGGTTCTCTCCCATTGATACCAATCGCCAAATTCAGCAGGCCTATAGCAGTTCAGGCAGGGGGCTCAATATATTTACATAAGGTCCTCAAATTGGCCTGAAGTCATCACGACCATAGGGAAGCACTTTTAAACAAATGCATACACTGGATTCGGGTAGTAAGGGGATGTCTATTCATAAACAGGGAGCAAATTGCAAGGTGTACTAGGATTTGCCAACAGGGGGAACATGTCTTTGACTCTATTAGAATCGATTTTAAGGACCCAGGCTTGCCTACGGGCATACTGAACTTTGACAGGAGATGCCATTGTCCGGAAAACATTGCAATTGAACTTAGTGCTTACTCTCTGGAAAACATGCTACAGTGGACTGTGCTCTCGGGACCAAATACTGTGCAATTGGGGAAAAGGACATTGTGTGATCCCCCTGGACAGACCCCTATGGCAACCAGTGTGCTAATGTCACAGAGACCTTTTTCTAATCTATATTGAGAAGCCCCTGCCATGAATTGAGCCCCCATGGGACAAAACTGGACCCTAGGGTCATCGCACCTAACCTTATTTAACTCCATTATGAATTAAATGTTTTTGAAATCTTTGTAATATTTTATATTTGTTGTGAAATACTTTTAAGCTTAATGCTCAAATAAAGTGAAATGATGATGAAAAACAATCTAAGGAATCAATAAGGAGTGCACGATTTTGCAAGGAAAACAAGATTTATTGCATGCAAATACGTCCAGGAGGGTTAGTCAGCTCTGTGGAACTAAAACCGCACTCGGCACGGCCATTACAATTTTTATAGACAAACCACAAAACAACATTTGTTAAAAATATCAAGTACATGTTAATCCCACACTCCCCATTGGGGAGCCCCTATAAAGAAATCTAAACTAAGCCTATACAGCCAAAACCCATTGGTCAGTAACCTTTGCATGATCATTTAAATGCTACCCCTATGGATGACCCAATTGTACAGTCAGCAAAAAATACTCAGTTTTAATTGGACAACATTATTGATATTACTGTTGGTACAATGGTCTTTTCCATTAGTCCGGACCCCCGCCAAGATTACCCAATCCTGAAGCAAGTTTGAACAGTGAAGTCAATACCCTATTGCAACAAAATGGACACAATACTACTTTTTCATGAGACCAGACAACTTGGCACCGCTGAGCGATTCTCCGACTTTGGCATCACCACATGTGACTTCCGTCTTGAAACATGTTGTTTTCCTAGTACACATCCTTCCATATCTTTCCTGGGAACCAGGTGCCTTTATCAAAATAAATGGAGCCGAGATACTGCTCCTGGGGACTAATTTTGCAGATTTATTTGCACTCTCTCACTTGTTAGTTGCAGTTCCAATGGTCCTACCACTTCTTTATGGGGGAAATATAACTACAATCTCCTTCAACACCCTGGCTAGGCTGTACAGTATAACGTCCTTTCATCGCAGGATGTTTTTTCGCGGGTTTTTTTTACCACAAATGTTTTAACGAAAAAAAAAAACTCAACATTTTTTATGGGGGTTGGAAAAATATATATTTGGGGTGTGGGTGTTCGGGATCATATACAAAATAAAAGTGGATTGGAGTTTGGGGGGAACCCTTCCCCCCCAAAAATAAAAAAATTGATGAGTTTTTCCATTAAAATATCTGCTGTAAAAATCCCTGCGAAAAAACATCCCACAATGAAATGACATAGAACCGGCCGTACCTCCTGGCCTTGTTCACACCAAAAAACGTGTTCTTCACTGTCATTACATTTATCTAATGTTGGGAATATAGCGTTACCTATATACTTCCTGAAACATCTGGCAACAGCTAGCTCTTGCAGCAGTAACCAATCTCTGTGTGGCTCTTTGCCCTTCCTCCAAAGGACTTGGCCATCTGAACACCCGCTGGGGGAAGTAGAAATAAAATCTAATTAAACAAACAGGACAGAAGCTCGGAAATGTGGCCTGATGCCATAAATAACACAAAGCTGCCAACTCGTAACTGGGCCTAGTTTAAAATGGCAGGGCTCTGCCTAGGGTGACAGGTGGCCCTTATGGTAATGATGATTAATATCTACTGTAACGGTGTGAAGAAGGAGATTGACACACAGGTTGCATGACTGTTGGCAGAGGCGTTTGTTAAACAAATGTGGGTTGGAGAAATACCTTCCTGACCCTAATACTAAGAAGGGTTTCCCTGCCTCGAAATAATATTAAAAAGAGGTCCGTCGGGATAGTCCAAAGAAATAAGTACACTGTTGTGTCAAAAATTATATTCCCGGCCCTCACACTAAAAACTTAAACTAATGTGAAAAGGGTATCTTCTTCCAAAATGGTTCAACAAGTAAACTTCAAAAGGAAGGACAGCTTTACTCCCAGGTTGTCATGCCCTCTGAATGTCCAATGAAGGCCTTTTCCTCTTTTAGTGTTCCAAAAATGTCCATGATATTGTCTGCACAAATTACGAGGGAGGTGGCTTCCGTTCCCCTAGTTTCTTCCCAATATTATTTCTAGTCAACCTGGCTCTCATTTGCCTCAAGTATTATGTTCCGTATCACATTTTCATGGGTAATGGCTGGTTTCCTCTTGCCTTCTCCTTGGCTTCACAGCCAACCTGGTACACTATACTGCCATGTACTGCGACTACGAAGAGTGCTTTAGCTCTCTCTTCATATGCACGTCCCACGCTTCACCTTTTCTGTTCTTTCAAATTGTGTGTTTTCTTGCTTGACTACTACTACTTTGTTGGTCACAGCCAGCCTGGTATACTATCCTGTCAGGTACTGTGAGTATGAAGATTGCTCTGACTCTCTCTTCATATGGGTGTGAATCCCAGACTCGCCTTTTCTTTAATTGTGGTCTTCTTGCTTTGCTACTACTATTCCTTCATTGGTCACAGCCAACCTGATATACTATCCTGCCAAGTACTTTTACTATGAGGATTGGTTTGGAAGCTTTGATTAGGTTTGTGGGTGTGCATTCCAGATTTGCTTTTGTGATCCTCCCTTTTCTTATCAGACCCTCCAACCGCCCCGGTCTCCCCGTCCTCTCTGGAGAGCTTACCAGTGATCTTCAGTTGTTTGAGGGTGCTTCAGACCTTACAAGCTTTCCTTTGCTGTTTCCTGGGCTTATGACAGCTCTACGCTGATCTCGGCCTCTAAACTGTGTGTCTCAGCCTCTCCATGTGCTCCAGGCTTCCTGTCTGGATGGAGGCTCAGGCTTCTACTTCTCTCAGGTGATCGTTTGCGACAGCTTTTGGGAACACCTCTACCAGTGGGTAAGTGCCCATTTTTTGGCACTGTCGGCGTCCCGTCTCCTCTACTGCTGCCGGGATTTGATTATCCCGTTTCCTCTTGGGAGGGCTTCTCACTTTCCCCAGTCCTCCTTGCCTTTATGACATGAGCAGTATTGGCCATTCTAAGGCTTCTAGTCCACACACTTTGGTTCAGTGGAACCTGCCACATGAATATGTGCCTCTTCCTCGTTTCAGTAGTGAGCTCTTTACTCTTTATCAGGTTGTGGTTGTTCTTCCTCGTCTCAGTAGTGAGGTCTTCACTCCTCACTTGATTGTTGTTGCTCTTCCTCATCCCAGTTTTATAGACATCCCTGTACTCCATTTTCTTCCTCGTATCAGTGTTTCTTGGGGAAGTAAGAGTGTCTATTCTGCAGACATACATGGAAGTGTATGGGGTTATTATGCATTGTGCAGGATAACCGAGTGAGGGAGGTTGGGGTTTAGGGGAATTATATCACGTACCTCGCAAGGTGTCATGCCTTTTCACCTAGGGGTTTCTCTCCCCATGAGATCTAACCGCTCAGTACCACCCCCAGGGGGACTAAGCAGCATCACCTCCCTGGCCTCATGGAATGTGGTTTGCCCCATGGAAGCAGTGGCGACATCCTGGAATTGGTCACACTACCGTACTGAATGCTTGCACCATCTGACCCATCAGCCATATACTCAACACTAACAAAAAGCTTGTGCTATTACAATAGTGACACAATTGAATTATCTCTACTGCAACAAAGACGTAAACTACTTCAATAGTGTTTGCTAGAAAATCTTTATAGTGGCATAGGCCTAAATGCTGCGTGTAATGGACAGTATCTTTTGCTGCCCCTCATTTCACCAAATCATGCTTTCTAGAATTGTTCAATAACTAAGTGTACTTCACAGGAGATTGTGTGGCTGCCCAAGGAAGATATGGAAGGGCGCCCAAATATGATGACACTTGGGTGGAAGATATGGCGCAGGGCGTGCCAGGCGATGGAGAACCCTTTCCCGTGCTCACTGCAGGTACCATTAGTGGCATTGGTGGGTAAAGAAAAGCAACTAAGGATGATGATTAGGAAACACTGGGAACTGGCAGGGATAGTAACAATAGGTGGTATATGGAAAGAAGGGACTATAAAAGACTTTGAGGTGTTGGGGGAGGAAACAGGACTACACATAGGCCAGTATATCATGTACCATAGAGTGGTGCAGAGAATCAGGGGGACATGGTCCAAGGCGGTACTGTTAGGGAGAATTCTCTCTTTAGGCTGAATTTCCTAACCTAGTGAGTCCCCCAGCAGCTTTGCTGGATTTCTGGAGTTTGTTTTTTTCCTCCTGCCAAGAGTGAGACTCTTTTTCTCCCACTCTTGGACGTGATTTATGGTGTTCCTTTGACTGGTAATGTGTTTTATGGGCTATGGAGTCCTTTACTTCATAGGGTCTCATGTGTTTTTACTATGTCTGTTACACAGCACCCTCCGTGCAGTAACACAGGGGTGTCATAGTGACACCCCACCATAGACTCCATACCCTGGGACTGACTACTGTCTCCCAGGGCATGTAAAGTCACCATTGGCTTTACTAGTCCCAAATTATTAACAGAAACCAGTACAAACCATCATATTGTGGACGTACTGGTCGGGGCAATTCGATTGCCCCGGGGTCTGTTAGTCGAGGGGGCACGTCTCCGTCCCCCCTGATCGAGTTTTGGCTGGTGGCAGTGGAAACTAGTTGTTACATTCGACCGCAAATATTTTCCTATGGGATTTTCCCATTATTCGAGGCTACCAACTTTAATTATTTAATTCTCCTAGCCTCGAACATACCGCCGGTTTATTTAATTAATATTAATTCGCCGGTTGGTATTTTTTGCCAGAACTCGATTCTAAAATGGCGTTTGTGTTCTCTTCTGTGACACCAACCCAAGTCGAGCCCTTTGTTCGACTTTTTGGCGGGCTTCTCCACAGAAGCCTCCAAAAGTGGTGCCACTCTGTCTGGGTACCACAGGGGATGTGGGAGGGGGTTTAGGCACCCTGGACTGAGTTACCTTGGTAACTCAAGTCGCACTCTTGTGTGGTTGGCCCAAGTGGTGAGCCGGCCGGCTCACCACTTAGCATGTTTGATTGACAGCTAGGCTGAGTGAATGGGGGTATGCTGCATAAAAGCAGGGCTTTGGGGACTGGAACTTCAGAAGTCGCCACAGGACCTGAGAATCCGACGAGGGAGAAGCTGAGCCGACCTACCACGACGACACCACCGTTGGAGCCCTGCGGAACCGACTCACCACTTCCCGACGACAGAGAAGATCTCCCGGCTGTAGAGGCTTCTTCCCCTGACTGGTGGGCACAACCAGTTTTACCTTCTTTCTTCACACCCCAGACCGGTTTGTGGTCGAACTGACCGTGCCAAACACCCCGGCGGCCGGATAGCCACTCAGCACTGAACCGCGAATCAACGGACCGCTCCTTCTACCTGAGAAACTCAGCGGCTGGTTTCTTCCCTGGCAGTGCAACGGACTCCTGTCTTCCTCCCCTACGAGATCCTCTCTTCCCCCGGACAAAGTACCAACTTGCATCCGCTGCCAGGAACCACTGCCCCCGCTGGAGTGTTCTCACCACTTTAAGGTACCGTGTCCGACAGGCCTCCCTTTCTAAAGATTGCTACAAGGTAATAATAACCCCTTAACCTTCTGGACTGGGCTGGCCGCCTTGACCCTCTAACTGGTCCCTTTCTTTGGTCCAACTCCTTTTTGAACCATTACAAGACTTTTGTGCACTGCAACCGTGTTACCTTGGACACATTTTGTTTCGATCCTCTTAAAGCGGATCCGGCCTACTGACTCTGAATTCACGGTGTTACTTTGCCTTCCCTTCTTGTTGTGTTCGTGAAAAAGTGTTGGGATCTGTTGCAATTTGTTCTCTGCTTTTCTCTCCCTTTTTAAAACAAACTATTAGAGTGCCATCTACGTTAAGCGCTCACCGCTGTCTGAAAATAAGTGGGGCTTTACTTAAGACTTGTCTAATATTCTTTTAAGGGAGTGTATATCTTTTAGTGACCGTGTTTTTGAATTGCTTACTATTAGTGCCTGTGTGTTTTTCTAGATGTGGTTTTAAATAAATAATGATATCTCTTTTACACCAAGCCCTGGTCAGTGTTTACTTGTTTTATTGTGTCCTCTTGACCTATTGTGAATACTCTGTATACTGCCTAACTCTTCTTGAGGGAAGTCTGACTGCTCAGCCACAGCTACCAAGTGAATCTGTGTGGTACAGACTGCTACCAAGTGGGTTTACTGCCAAACACCTGTAGTCTTAAATCTTTTGCAGTGGTCCCAGAGTGAACTGCACAGGTTTCTGCCTAACAGGTACTAGAAGAGGAACCAGACGCCACCATAGATACAATATACGACATAGCAGAGGGGGAACATGAGATATCTAGAATATATGAGATGATGATGTCCAAAGTGGGGAAGGAGGTGGCACAACTGAGACAAGACTGGGAGGGGGAAGTGGGAGCCCCGATGAGTGATGAGATCTAGGAACGAGCCCAAAGATATCACAAAAAGGTGTCAAGGAACACAAGGCTACAACAGATGCAGCTATATATTACACATAGGGTGTATTTGACGCCCCAAAGAATAGCCAAATTCAGAAATGCAAGTCGACAAGCATGTCCCAAATGCGTTGAGGAGAATGCTGGAATGGTGCATATGTTCTGGTCATGCCCAGTCATTGAGCGTTTTTGGGGCGAAGTGGCACACAGATTAGCGTAAAAAGGATTAAGATTGTGGTGGATACAGTGTGGGCCTGTTTGTTAGGAGGGTTTCCTAGACCACGGAAACTTAAGCAGGTTAGCAAATTACAAGACCTGGCGTATGTACTCGCAAAGAGGAGAATTGCTATGGGGTGGAAGGCACGCCATAGACCAAGACTAGAAGTGTGGTGGAAAGATTTACAGAAATGGGTTGAAGCAGAAACCACTGTATGTCAAGAAGCAAGGTATGGCGGGGGGAGGAGGAAACAGGGACCCTGATGGCCTGGAAACTAATAGCAGAGTTATTTGGGCCAGTGCGAGACCCAACGGAACACATGGAAGAGGAATCCCTAGCTCAAGGCGCAGGAACAGAACATGAGAGGAAGTAGGCTCAACACGGGGGGAGGGAAAGGGAGAGGCGGTGGATATGGTGAAGTGATGTATATTTAAAATGTCATTATATGCACTGCAAGTTTGGTTTGTATTGTTTGTTGGAATAAAATAATAAAATTATTTTTTTTAAAAACTAAGTGTACTTCACACAAATGCTAAAACAAATAATAGAAATACTGACACTAAATTGGGCAGCTGTCCATGCTAATAGAATTTACGCATCCTGAACCTCCTTTCACGCTTGGGACATTGCACTTGCATCCTGACATTCCACCATTTAGTTATTCATTAGCTAACCTACTTGCTTTTTATTGCTTATCAAAATCTGTCTTGGATACTCATGCTTTACACACAACACAAGCTCTTTTCACTCTTGGCATACTCCTCTGAAGTACATGTTAGAAAACAACAACCCTGATCTCCCACACTATCAACCCAATTTTCAAAATAATTATCTGGGTTGGGTGGAGGGTAAGAAAGGACCAATTGGCTGTTCTATCCTTGTTATACTGTGTTCTATCTCACTATTTGATTTGTCTGTCTGTGTGTGCACATGTTGCAAGAAGGGAGTAGCTTCATCTGCTTTTAGGGTTAGGGACATCATGGTCGTTCCTCTGGACATTGTCTTCGTGCAACAACTTATCATTAGTTGATAGGAGCAAATAATGACAAGCACCACAAGGACAGGAACCAATATTTTGCAAACAGTACTCGGCCACGACGGGGCCCATGCAAATATTAATGATAGGCAGTCTTGCTACACCACCCCACCATCCTTTTCCATTACAGTGCGTATATCATGTAGGGCCACAATTGCACCTGTCAGAGACTCGTTGTTTTTGCAAACACTCCACCCTCCATGTCGAGAATAAATCAATTCTGCAGTGTCATTAATCTAATGGCCATTCATTCTTCCCTAATTGGATTAGGGCCATGCTCAGTGTAATTTGCCAGCTGGATTATCTCCAGTGTGTTATTTGTATCCATTTGGAGTTCGCTGCTCCCTGTATTCCTGAAATGAGCATGGAGGTGAAAATGCTCCCAGTTTTTGTGAACAGATGGTATTGCTCTGGAATGGCATTACTTTTTTGTTGAGTCTTGGGAAAAATAGTTCAAGCGTTTATGTTGGTGGAGGATGCCTAGTGACCAGCTGGCCTGCTAGTGGGTGGGGTGAACGGGTGTGGCCTGGGGGTGCTCATTCAATATGGTGAGATTGTCTTCTGTTACAAGAAGGACAGGGGAATGTAGAGTAGCTAGGGAGCAGACACCCTTGCAGAATGGTGGGAGCTGAATATATGCAATCCCTCTGGATCCACCATGTCCCTCTTAATTCTGGTCACTAACACATAATTTCTTTAAACTATTATTGTGCAATACTACCATGATATTATCATTATTAAACCTACCTCTAAGAGACCAATATACCATTTTGATCATAAAGAAAGGGAGGGAAAAGAACAGACAAACAGCACAAGGCATCCCTTTTCCACTGTCCGATGTTCGTGAAATCTGTAAAGAAGCCTTACTGTTTGTCTGCACAAAGGGGCGCACTGATATCAGAAAATTCTAAAATGTTTCAAAACAACTAATCTTTTTCTTATCTTTTATTCCCCCTCCTGCTGTGGGCTGGGGGACATCGTTCTGTTGGCCTTCCGTGTGTCGTTAGTTGTATCCAGGTCTTCCTGCCTGCAACCTTCACTGCTGTGGTTGTTGCATAGATGACAGTAAAGAGTCCTTCGAAGCGTGGTTCATTCCATTTTCTGTTGATGTTCCTGATGAATATTGAATCCTGGGCAAAAGTTGCTGTAGTTATTGGGAGGTTGGGTCCTGCTGTGCCCTTTGTTCCTCTTTGTCCTTTGGAGCTAGCTCCCTTGGATGAGGGCCCACCTGGCAGAGGGTAAGACCGACAGCTTTGGTTAAGGCCCTAAGATATCCCTTAAACTCTTCTCCTAAAATGTGTGCGAATTGTGGGCATCAGAGGTTGTGCATGCAGGTGTGAGTGGGGTGTGCAGCCTTCTGCCTGTAATGATCTCATCTGGTGTAAAATGGTGGTCTTTCCCTGGCTGTTTCCTAAGGGTGAACAGTGCATGAGGAAGACAATGTAGCCAGTTTTTTCTGTAATGAAGTACATACTTTAGCCAAGTGTCCCTTCAATAGACCATTGAGACATTCTGCAATCCCTTTGGCTTGTGGGTGGTACACAGAACATCATTTGTGTTTTATGCTGAAAAAGGAGGTAATTTCTTTGAACAGTTCACTGAAAAGGTGTGTCCCATGGTCAGATTTCAGGACATCACAAATTCCCCAGCGAGGAAATACATAGCGCACCAAAAATGTAGCTGCTGATTTGGGGTCAGGGTGGACAGATGGACCTGCATCAAGCCAAGGAGAGAATGGGTATACCACAACAATGAAATAACGAAAATTACTGCATCTGTTAACCATGGGAATGTAGTCAATATGAAGCTGTTGAAAGGGCCCTTTGGGGTGCGGCAGTGTTGATTTCAGCATTTTGATGGTGTGGCCTGAACTGTATAAGTGGCATGTAGTACAGATTGATAAAAAAAAATCACTATGTTTTCCTGGAGGTTGGGAACAAACCACTCTTCCAGCAGGTTAGCTTCAATGTGCTGCTTTGAGGTGTGTGTGTGTGTAGGGTAGTACAACTGCTTGATGACAGCTGTGAGCAATTCCTGGGGCATCAATGCTTTTCCAGTAATGTTGTCTCCAAATTAAATCTGAGGAAGATAGGGAACACCCTCTTTTGATCCATAAATCCTTCTCTTGCTGTGGTGCTCATCCTTTTAATTCGATGATCTGGGTTCAGGGGATCATATTGCAAGGACCTGGCAGCTGCTGAAACGCTATCTCATGGGGGTGCTGTGGGATGTGGTACTTCTAGATATGCTGTTGCTCTTTCTGCGTTATCATTGCCATAAGGAACTGGGTCTCTATTCATTGTATATACTGCACATTATACCACTGCAACTATGGATGGAAGCGTTAGGGCATAAATTAATCTAGAAAGTAATACTGCGTGCTGCAAGGGTGTGCCACCTGACTTTTTTTAACCCTGTCCTGTGCCATCTTGATAACCCTGAATGCACTATAGATATGCAGGGTCTGAATAGATTGTGACATGACACCCTTTTCACACTTCTAATGCTTCTCTGAAGGCTATCAATTCTGCTGCTTGTTGGGAATAATCCTCTGGCAATCTCTTTTCCATCATCACCTCATACTCTCCTTCTACGGCGCTCATTACTGCTGCACCAGTGTACCTTTTGCAGTGCTCTGATCAATCGTTGATGACCCACCAAAGAAGAACACTTCCACTTCCCCTGTGCATCTTCCGTGACAACGGTACCCTCCTCTGTAGTCCCTCTGTATGAATCATCTGGCTGCAGGGGCTCTGCTATGAATGTTATGGGGTTCCCTGTGTGATGTCTGACAATGTGATGGAGCAGTTCCAAAGGATCACTTCATAGCCTGACGTCCTTTGTGTGGTGAGGGTGGACTTGGATTTTTCTAAGATGGCGGAAACTGCATGTTCCACATATAATGTCACTGGGAAAACCATTGTGTTTGTGGACGACTTCTGTATTGTGAAAGCAGCTGCCGCTTATGCTTGCTCAAATGGACAATGAGCCTGCATTACTGGGTCTAACAGTCCACTGTAGTAAGCCAAAGGCTTATGTTCCATTGGTGTCTGCTGAGTGAGGACAGCCGTCATCACTTGACCATTTGAGTGTGAGAAAAGAAAAGATTGCTTGTTGTAATCGGGAGTTGATATTAGTGGTGCATTACTAATGGCCTTTTAAAAGTTCCTGAAAGGATTTAGTCATCTCATCTTTCCTGTGCTTTTCTAGGCCTTGCAACAAGAGTTTGGTGTAGGTGCAATAGTCAAATATCCAGGCCCTACAGTAGTTACATAACCCTAGAAACTGCTGCATCCGCCTTAACAGTGGTTGGCTGTGGTGTGTGTTTAACTGCTGCCACTCTTTTTGGTGTTACTCTTCTCCCTGCTGATATTAGGTATACTACCTCTTTATGGCAATTGTGAGGGGTCAGAAATTTGAGGCGGGCAACTTTGTAAAGTTTTTTCAAAAGATGCCATTTTATTAAATTAAAAGGTTGAATAAACACCTCACTATGCCTACCCTGATGAGGACTTCCCTGCCTAAATAAACTAAAGGAAACACTTTAGCAAAGGATATCTGTCCCTCACACTTATACATACAATAACTCAAAAAAGTAATATATATTGCAGTTCAAAGGCAACAAAAATATAACAATTGAATTCGTAATATGATAAAAGTCTGTCCTTAAGATCTGGGTGAATTCCCCTTCCCCAGATTGAAGAAGAATTCTACTCCACAGTTCCAAAAGTAACAAGGAAATCCTGGTTTGTAACAAAGTTCCAACACAGTTCTTTTTGATTCCAACTTGACATCAGAAAGTTCCAACGCTCCATTGATTCAACAAAGAAAATAGTAGGTTTTCTCTACCCTGAGCAAGAGTAAGATTCAGAGTTATCCTGTTCACAAAAATAATATTTTCTTTGTTCGTCAATAGCAACAACAATTGCTTTGTCAGGATGGACTGCCACAACTGATCTTTTCTGAAGAAATGTAACTCCTCTACAGCAGTTCTATACAGTTCTTTCTTCGTCAACATAAATTGTCAGCACCACTTTATAGCCCTTTATCAACTTCTACCAGGTTTACTTCCATGCCAGGCCTAGTACCTCAATCGCACCTGGTTTACTCCCATGTAAGGCCTACTTCTTCAAATGTCTGCCATTCGGGTATACTCCACTGCCCGAACAGCGATTCACAAACAGCAAGTGCTTCTGTGGTTAGGATCAACTTATAACAGCTTTACAACAGTGTTAGGAAGAATTCTCATAAATGTGCTAATTCCTCTCTACCTTAGAGACCCCCCAGCTCTTTTGCTGAACTTTGGGACTTTGTATTTTTAATTCTGTTTGTTTTCTGTGTTTGTTTCTTTTTGGTTATGGAGTTTAAACAACTCCATAGGCATCATCTTTTCATTTGTGTCACACAGCACCCACAGTGCAGTGGCACAGAGAAGCCTTTCAGGCTTTCCCCAGGTTTAAATACCTTCTCTGGGATAAACTACTGTTTCCCAGAGTAAGTAAAGTGAAATTGACTTTACTAGTCATTTAAATTCCTAGCCCAGTACACCCTATCTTACAATAGAGTCCCGGAGGGTTTACTTTGTATCCCCTATGTCTAGATACTCATGTAGCAGTCAAAGTCTACCATTTCCTCTCAGAATGGCAGTGGTTTTACAACAAACTACCATGATTTTTCCCAACAACGAACTATTCGTAACTCTGGTAACGTTAAATTGTGGGAGCCATGTTTTTCAAGATGGCGTCTGAGCCCCTTTTGTTTAAACAGGTCCTGGTCTTCTTTTTTTGCCATTTCTTTTTGGAAAGTTCCTTCTAGAGTTTGTCTCTGCGTGCCAAACCAGGTTTGGTCCCTTTGTTCATTCGCCTTTGGCAGGCTTCAGGAGTGAAGACCGCCTCTGGCACCCGAGTGTCTGGGGTGGGCAGGAAGTGAGGGACCGTTGGTTTGCCCGGTGAAGCCCTGCTGCAGGTCTTAATTGCCAAGTTCATCTCGACAGAGAAGCCCCTACAAGGACGACTTCTCCCTTTGAGTTGGTGGGACCAATCAACTTGACAGTAAGCCACCTGGATACCAATCTCAGAGCTGGTTGTATTTTCCTCAGAGTGCTGCAGGAAACCGACTAACCAGCGAAAGGGACACCGGTTTGTGTGCTTTACTTACAGCTACCGGAATTGAAGTTTTCCAGTTGCGAGCTTTTGACTGTTCAAGTGCAGTGCAGGAGTTCCTTGACTTCCTAACTCTTGTCCCCATGACTGAGGCCCAGGAACAGCGAGATCTGCAGGAACTTCCAGGAACAGAACTCATCAGATGCATCTTTTTTTTCTTTGTAAGGTACTGTGAAATCAGACTGAAAGTGCTTACCTCTCGCGGTGAAAGTGCTTGAAACTTTTGCGACCCAAACTTATGATTCTTCTTTTTACAAACTTCTTCTGAGAACTTGTGCAAAGACTTTTCTGTTGAACTACGAGAACCGCTTTATCCTATCCAAGACTAGCCCATTGACTTTGGCCTAGCCTATTTAATTGAATTGACTCTTCTGGTGAACTCAAAATATCTACACTGTCTAATAATAATTATAACCTTGCATGTTCTAATAACCTTTGCCTTTTACTACTCTTGAAAAGTATTCTGAAATAGTATTGAAGTATATTTGTGTATTATTATATGATTGCCTCCTTCTAGTGAGTGTTTTATAATTAAACTGATAAATACATTATTAACTGTTATAGAAGAAACCTTGAGTGTAAGATTTTATTTGATCACTTGTGATTGTAGACCTCTGCGTAACATTATT
The DNA here is from genome assembly GCF_040938575.1 of Ambystoma mexicanum. Classification (NCBI taxonomy): domain Eukaryota; kingdom Metazoa; phylum Chordata; class Amphibia; order Caudata; family Ambystomatidae; genus Ambystoma; species Ambystoma mexicanum. Next base: position 189,574,126 of record NC_090933.1, on the reverse strand, counting down.
ACTGCTCACATTCCCCTCTTGAGATAAGCCTGGCTGCTCAGCTCCGCTACCAAAACTGTGTAGTACAGACTTATACCAATGGTTGTTTTGCTTACACCTGTAGTCATAGTTGTGTGTAGTGGTCCCAAAGGGTACTGCATGCAAAATCTGCCTAACAAACAGCTTCACAGTGTTTGTTGTTTTGCAACATGAACATTTTAGCAACTCGAGGGAAAAACGAGATTCACACAGGTGCTGCTCTTCAATACTCCTCTGAAAATGATGCTGCTCTCCTTGTGAATAACCTTTTCCAGAAGGGCAGCCTTCTTGCTACTCTTGTTTGCCCACTGCATAAGTAACCAAATACTGACAAGGATAGGATCTTGTTCTGCTTCTTCCTTGGCTTTGGCTATGTGGGTTTATACCTGCTTTTGTTACAGGCTTCTCAAAATATGGGAAACAAGCTTCACAACCTTTGTACCTTTCATTAGTTCCCTTCTGCCTTTGGTAATCAGCTGTTGGAATTGAATTGCCTTGTTTTTGGTTTCTCTTGGTTTGGGCAATGGTTGTATGCATTCGCTTTTAATACTATTGCCCCATCCGGTTGCTGTGTTCTCAACAAACTCACATGCTTAAAGTTACAGTCATTTGGTTTCAACAAATGTTGCTTTCGCTGCTTTTTGATAGGTATTCAAAATTACTTTAAGTATCACTTCCCCTCATATGCAAGTGTTTGCTACTTGGTAAATACCTGCCGTGAGCATGCGAGTGGTCTCGGAGCACTCTGGGGTCATTATCTGTTGGTGAATTCACTGTTTCAGTGGCTACTCGCAACCCGGCAAATAGCTACTCCTGGTCTGCCGTCGCCCACACCACTTGTGAAAGGAGAGTGCTTTGCTCCGGAGGCTCTCTGGTGCTCACCAGCCACCGGAGACAACCTATTGGGAAGGAAAGCTTCCCACGCTTTTGCTATACATACTCTGTACTTAACGCTTCTGGAGGCACAGACCCTCTTAGGACCGGCTACTGTTTTCTGCCTGACAGTAGACCTAGCATCTTCTCCTCCTCCAGTTCCTGTATCGGCTGCATACATGGATCACACTGCTTTTCCTGCTCGCTCTGCTCAACAATGACCTGCACCTGAGGGGGACTTTTAAGCCTCCCAGTATCCCTCAAGTGAGAGTCATTTCAATTAAGAATCTGAACACTCCTGCAGCATTGTTCTTTAGCCCTCTTCTTCGTCCCAGTACTTAGGAAACTGTGGGACTCGAAGTCCCTAATGGCAAAGTTCGTTTTTCTGGCTTGATGATCATTCTTAAACTAATTTCTGTATCCTATAATATTCTTTAAATTCGTTATTTTTCACAGATTTCCTTTCACTGTACTTTTGGGATTTAGAGATGTTTTTAGCTTTGTAAGTCTCCAGTGTTTTGGAAGGGTTTTTATTACTCCCAATGCCTGTGAAGCAGTGGTTGTTTTTACCCACATTTAGAAGTTTTGTTTGTGGAACACAAAGATTATTACAGCAACAAGCTATTACAGACTTTGGTATGAAAGAGATGTCTTCCTTAGAGGAAGATAAATACTGCATCTCACCCCACAGAATCCTGTCGTTCCCCTGGGCACTTTCACCTCCCAGGTGATCCTCCCTCAGAACACCACCTCGAGGTCAGGATCAGAAATCAACTGCCTTTCCCTGTGCAACTGGGAGGAGACTTTAGGCAGGGGTTTAGTGAAGAGTCTGTAGGATTCATCACACAATACTGCAATTTCTGTTTGTCTACCTTGTAACCCTTTTCTGCAAGCAAAGTTAAAAGTCTGAGTTCTCTCTGTATTGCTCCTCTGCTGGGTTGCAAACCAAAAGGTTGTCTACATATTGAATAACTTTGCTCTATACAAGTAAATGTCCTAAATCCATTCACAATACCCCTGAGGCAACCAAGTGTTATGAAACCTCTGTCCACGGTAAGTAAATGCTATGAGGTGCTGAGAGTCTGGGTGCACAGGAATGGAGAAAAATGCATTCCTTAGGTCAATTACTATAAAGTGGGTTGCTAAAGTGGGGATGTTGCAAAGGATGGTGGTGGGGTTGGGGACCACTGGAAGGAGAAATTACTTACTGTAATGTTCTTTCTGTGGATTCTTTTTTTTTATAGTAATTTTTAGAGCGCACAAACACCCGAAGGCACCCTGGCGCTAAAATGTGAACGGAGCTGTCTAACAACCAGAATTAGAACACATATGTTTTTTGCAGACACTAAAAGGCTAGATGGTCAACTGTCATACGCAGTGCCTAAGGGAGGGCATTCCATGCCTTGGCGGCAGCAACCGGGAATGTGCAGCCGCCAGTACGGGAATTCTTCTCCTGCAGATTCCTCATCTGATATACCATCCAGCTCTGCTGCTTCGGAACATTTTCGACAGGGGGCATTGTGGACCTCAACTTGGCCGTCAATCATCGATCCGTCTTGCTTGGCATCTGATTGTCGACTCCAGACGTGACGTCAGGCGCTATACATATACTTTGTCACTACACCCCACACCTCAGTTTCACCCTTTTTTCCGGAGTACACCTCGCTGCATAGGAAAACAAGAGAGATAACAACGGGCTATTAAGCCCTCAAAAACAAAACAAAAATAAACGTATGATTTTGTTTTTTTTTTTTTAGAAACGCAGGACAGAAAACAGTCACTTAGAACCATCACCAAGTCATCGTTAAAGAAAAGATGTGCATCAACTACTGACTTTCCGAGCAGGGATGGATGGGAGGGGAGATGAAGAATGTGCGGGAGAAGAATCCATAGAAAGAACATTACGATAAATAATTTCTCCTTCATTTGGATTGCTTTTCTCAAGCAGATTCCTCATCTGATAGACTCCCAAAACAGTAGATTTAGGGGGCGGGCAAAAAGTTATGCCAAGAAATTTTGCTGCACTTCCCTGCCAAAACGCACATCAGCTGTACAAGCCGCATCTAGACTCTAGTGCTTAGTGACGGGATGACCATGTTGCTGTGTGACAAATATCCCTGAAAGGGACACCCCTCTGTAATGCTGTTGACGCGGGTTCTCCCCATGTCGAATGAGCCCTGATGCCCGCTGATAATTCCGTTCTGGCGGACTGGTAGCATTCTGCTATACATAAAATGATCCCGCGGGACAGGGTTTGCCTAGATATGGCCAGGCCCTTACGGGCAAAAAAAAAATCCACAAAGAGCTTGTCAACTTTTCTGAACTCCAATGTCCTTGCAATGTAATAACTTAGCGCCCTTTTGGGATCTAGGCAATGAAATTGCTCTTCCTCCTTAGAAGGATGCAGGGGAGGATAGAAGACTAGGAGGTCGATGCATTGCGATAGGTGGAATTCTGATACAACTTTGGGAAGGAAGCCAGGCCTTACCCTGAGTGAGACTTTCTCCTGAAAGAAATCTCAGGAACGGCGGCTTACAGCATAAGGCCTGCAGCTCATTAACCCGCTCGCAGATGTTATAGCCACTAAAAAGGCTGTTTTTAAAGAGAGAAGTCTTTGAGGACTAGTATGCAAAGGCTCAAGAGGAGCCGCCATCAGAAATGTCAGTAGCAGATTAAGGTCCCAATCCGGGACAACAGAGGGAGCTGGCGGAAACTTATTTACAAGGACCTTCTGGTATTGTGCCTTTACCGGGTTCGTAAAAAATTGACCTTGATCCAGGTAGCTCTTAAACATAGACAAGACTGCAAAATATCCTTTGACTTTGGTGACCTGAAGGCCTGCAGAGGCCAGTGACAGAAGGAACGCCATCACTGTAGTGATGGCGCAAGAGATGGGGTCAATCCCGAGTTCCCTGCACCACGCCTCAAATCTCCTCTACCTGCACGCGTATAAAGATCTTGGAGACGGTCTGCGTGCAGCCAGCAACACCTCAGGCACTTCCTCAGAGAGGTCCCATTCATCATACTTCATCCTCTCAAGAGCCACGCATGTAGGTTGAGGGCTTCTGGGGTTGAGTGGAGTATCTGACCTTCCGACGGGGTTAGGAGATCTAGCTGCCGCGACAACTGGTGAGGTGGACAGATGGACAGATGCAAGAGGTCGAAGTACCAGATTCTCCTCGCCCAGTACGGGCGATCAAGATCATGGTTGCTCGAAACCTCTTCAACCTCCGGAGAACCCATGGAATGACAGGAATCGGAGGGAAAGCGCAATGTAGAGGGAAGGTCCAATCCACCAGAAATGTGCCCCCCGGTGCACCCTTTGCTGGAAATTCCCTCAAGCAAAACTATTTACACTTCATGTTGAATTTCTTTGCAAACAGATCCACTGCTGGGGTACCCCAGAGAGAGAAGACCTCCTCTAGGAATTCCTGGCACACTTCCCACTCATCTGAGACCGTGCTCTGCCTCAGTGCATACGCCAAACTGTTCTCTGCGCCTGCCAGATAAACTGCTGAGACCGAGTTGGGGTTCTCCAATAACCAGAACCACCATAGCATCATCGCCTCTTTGCAGAGGGGGTGGGAGTGCATGCCACCTTGCTTGTTTAGTGCATTGCCACTGTGTTGTTCGTCAGAATGAGGGCATGCTTCCCCTGCAGAGATGGAGCAAATGCCTTCAGGGCAAGCCTGATGGTTCGCAACTCCAACCTGTTGATGTGCCACCTGGCTTCCGTTGCTGACCAAAGACCGCTGACAAATCCTCGCAGTGAGCATCCCAACCCTTCAGAGATGCATCTGTGATCACTCGGGTCTGATGCCAAGGAGGCCAGAAGGGTTCCCCTGCCAGGAGACTGCTGTGGTCCGCCCACCTGGACAGGTCGTTGACCACCGATGAGGACACCTCGAGGAGATATGAAAGAGCACTGGGGTCTGTGACCACTGACTCTTCAGGAGCCACTGCAGAGATCTCATGCATAGCCTGGCTTCTGGCTCTAGAAAAATGCAGGAGGCCATGAGACCTAAGAGGCGGAGGAAGGATGCTGCTGGTAGAGTGGCAAGGTGCCGGAACAAGTTGACCATTTATGTCAAGCTTTCGACTCTCTCTTCGGGAGGGAAGACTTTCCCAACCTGGGTGTCTAGGACTGCTCCGATGAACTGGAGCCTTTGGACTAGTGTCATTTGGGAGAAGCCCAGCCTGTGTAGCAGCAAGCAGGTGTCCTCTAAATGGGACAAGAACTGCACTACTGACTTCCCTCGGATCAGCCAGTCGTCAAGATAAGTAGCCGCGACTACCGCCATGAGCTTGGTGAAGACCCTTGGGGCGGAGTTCAGACCAAAGGGGAGCACCTTGAACTGATAGTGCCTGTTCCTTATGGTGAACCTTAGGAACTTCCTGTGCTTTGATGGATCGGCACACGGAAATAAGCATCCTATAGGTCTATTGACACCAGCCAGTCCTGTAGTTCGAGAGCGTGGAGAATTTCTCTCAACGTCACCATCCTGAATTTGTCTTTCCTCAGGAACTTGTTCAAGGCCCTGAGGTCCAGAATGAGACAGAGACCTCCTCCCTTCTTGGGTAACAGGAAATACTGGAAATACAAACCTGATCCTCTATGCTCAGGAGGTACCTCTTCCACTGCACCATTCAGTAAGAGGGCTCGCAGTTCTGCCTGGAGCTCCTGTCCCGGTTGGATTGGATGTGGTCTGTCCGGAGGTTTTCTTAAAAATGGCAGACAATAACCCCACTGAATGAGCGGACGAGCCCAGGCATCGGAAGTAATTCCCTGCCACTGGAGCAAATGCTCCATCAACTGTCCACCAACCGGTATGTTGTGAGAGGGGAAATCAAAGCAGTGGATGCTGCTTGTTGGCCTTTAGAAGTCGCTCTGCCCCTTCCAGAGCATGAGAAAGAATTCTGCCCTTGCCTCGCCTGTGGGAGCTGAGCTCTCCCGCTATGAGGAACATACCGCCTGTAGGCCTGTGCCCTAGTGGCAAAACTGAAGGCAGTTTTGGTCGGCTGCGCAGCTAAGCCGAGAGATTTAGCAGCAATTTTGGATTCCTCAAATGTCACTACAGAATCTCAAAGGGCATGTCCAGCAATTTAAATTGGACAGGAGGAGAAAAACCAGACATTTTTAATTAAGCCTGCCTTCTCAGCATTACTGCTGATGCCATAGAACACCCCACACAGTCGGCGATGTCCAGGCTTGTTCGCAGCGACTCTCTGGCCACCTCCTTCCCATCCTCCACCTGCTTTAGGAAGCTCTTGTACATTTCCCCTTCAGGGACATAATGCGCAGCATTCTCCACTTCTGTACAAATACCAAAAGAGTACTTGGCAAAACTGCTTGCCAAATTGGTAGCCTTGAGGGCCATTGTTATGCTCACCTGGCTCCCACAGAGGCGTCGATCAGAACTGGACAGCTGCGGTCTCCACCAATGTGACGCGTAGGGCCGAGATGACGGACTGGACTGGCCCACCTAGCTTCGTTTGCTTGGCCCGTAGGAAAATTCTTCTGATGGTTTGAAAAGATGAGCTCTCCATCCTGCATTGAGCGCAGGGGCGCGTTGATAACCAGTTGCTTCACTAGCTCGAAGGAATTGGTGAGTTCCAGAACAATATTGACTCCGAAAAGTATGTAGTTCGTAAGAGTTCACATGTCTGACTTTCACTCTTGTCCGATTCCTTGCAGTTTGCAGCTTGACCCCAGCAAAGTGTTCCTCGTGGTAGCTGACGAAGTTCAGGTAAGGATTTGGCTTATCCTACACAGTTCAATAAAATAAGGCCAGAATGTAACCTGTGGCTTGCTCCCTTATTGAGGTGTGGAGAGAAAATATGAAGTTCGGGGAATAATGCCTCCGGCGGTAAAATTAGGTAAGTCTATTGTGGTGAGAAGAGTTCCCCTTGTTTGTCCCTTCGTCTCACCTTGTTGTCCTTTTGTTCCCCTTAGGGGCCGGGTTACGGCGAGGATGCAGTGGAGACTGCGCCGACCCGTGAAGAGGAATAGTACCTCCGGCGGTAATCAGGTAAGTCTATGGGGGTAGTTACTATTGCCTCTGTTTATTCCCTTGGCTCACCTTTGCTGTTCTTGTGTTCCCCTTAGGTGCCAGAGTGTGGCGGGAACGTGCAGAAGGATGCAGTGGATCGTGAGGATGCTGCGAAGGCCGGTGAGTTCAGCACAGCGCTGGAGCAGGCGAGGCGGCGCGTAAAATGCTTCTTTCTTCCAGCTCGAAGGTGCGGTGGATCCGGAATTCAGGTAAGGATCGAAGGTTTTGCTCTTATTCTAACCTCTTCTCCTTCTCTTCCTCCCTATTTCTAGGAGCTGCAGACTCGAGGCGGGCGTGGCAGAAGACTGGATGCAGGCTTGCAGACATGGTGAGCGTTACACTGCTGGAATCAGATTAATGCGAAGCGTGTGCTGCTCTTCGGGCGTGGTTTAAATAGCCTCCAAAGTAGCCCCAGGTAAGTATTCCTCCCCAGCCCCACCCGAGTAAAAAATAGTCCCTAGGTAAAATAGTCCCTTCCAAGCCTCATTTGGCTTGGAGCTCTGCAGCATGGTCTGTATCAGGTAAGCTTGCAGCATGGTCTGCATCAGGTAAGTTCTATTCTATGAGCCTGGTGCCTATGGCGCCAGGACTGACTCTCCATATGAGCCTGGCACCATAGGTGCCAGGACCGCACCCAAACCGCCCCTAGCAGGGGTTTTTGGGCTTGCTCAAAATAACTTGATGCCTGCTTCCGGGGTTGCTGGACCTGGTCTGGTTCCCCGGGGGTAGGCATCATGACAGCCATACTGCCCGGAGTGAATGCCTTTTTGACTAAGGCATCAACCTTTTTCACTTCCCTGTCGGGAGGTAAAGTTGAAGTGGAAGAAGATGGTCTAGATGAGAATGTTTGTTTGTTTAGTTTGTCTAGTGTTTATTATGCGCACCGGACCCGAGGGTCTAAGGGCGCCAGGGCATAAGAAAACATACAGCTCAGATTAAACAGTATAACAATATAAATTAGCGATGTAGGAGTAACAGTTGTGAGCAAGATCAGCAGTATATACATCCAAAACATATTTGAGCATTCATTTATCATTTGTCTCTATTAACTAACTGATCACGTTATGTCTGAATTTGTAGAAGGATTGTTCCATTCTCAGTGACGTGGGTAGCTCGTTCCACAGTTGGGCTGCTTTGACAGGGAAACTGGAGCCTCCAATAGTGGAGAGTTTGAATCGTGGTACCTGAAGGCGATTAGTGTTTGCTAGTCTTGTTAGTCTGGAAGATGCTCTTCTAGAGAATCTGTCTGTTACGTATTGTGCCGCTTTGTTATTTAGACTTTTGTATGTGAGGGAATCAGTTTTAAGTCTAATTTTCTCATAGGTGGAAAGCCATTTGTGCTTCCTTCTTGTTTCAGAGATATGTTCTCTCTTAGGGATATTCAGTGCAGCTCGAAGAGCATTGTTTTGCTGAATCTGTATTTTGTTGATAGTGGATTTGGTCGCTCCAATGTAAAGGGCATTGCAATAGTCTAGTTTTGAAATAATCAAAGCTCTGGCTAAGGTCATGCAACTGTTCGGGATAAGATTTGTTTACCTGCTCTAATTTACATGTGTAAGCTGTTGATGAGGCTAAAGTATATGAGGCAGCCTGCATACCAAGCCCCTCCGAGGAAGGGTGAAAGGAGAGGAATAAAGGGCACCTCTAGCCGGGTGATACTTACCAGAAATGGTGGAGTTGAAAGGGGGAATAGAACAAGGATGCTGCCACAGCACTGTTAGAGGATCAGCAATGGCAGGGTTCAAAGGCATATTGCGCTCTGTCACCAGACTTTCATCCAGGACATCGGTGAGGTCGTACCCCTGCACCGGCGCCACTGAGGACTGTAATCCTAGGGTATCAATGACCCTCTCTACCAAAGCCCTGTACTTTGACAAGCTATGAGTATAGGGCTGGGACTGTTGAAATTCCAGGTCTGGAGAGGTGTCCAGATCAATGGCATCATGGAGGCCTTCAGCTAGTTGTAAGAGCCGACTGTGGTCCTCAAAATAAGCAACACCTCCAGTGACCATGTAAATGGGGTCGACATCCCCTTGGTCCTCTGTGTCATTGATGCCGAAGATACCTGACATGGTAGGGAAAAGTTTGGACAGGGAATGCGGGGTAAAAGTTTTATCATCAACCATCGATACTGATAGCTTGTCTTTCGGCACAGATAGAGAGTTTGTTGATATAGAGAGGCCGTAGCATCGACATCTTTGGATGCATGGAGTTGATCCGGCTTCCATAGGACCTCCTTCGATGTCGAAAGGGTCTATCAGTGCCAATGGCATCAGTACCGGGACACAAGAGGGGTCGGAAATGCGGAGCGCCACACATTGCTCCAAGACCTGCTGCGTGGGGGGGAGGGGTGTTAACCAGGCTGACTGCAGTATGATTCCTGAACATATCAAGCATAGAGGTCTTAAAATCCTCCTATTTCTGGCGGGTGGTAGGCCCCACCGATGGCTTACCTCTTTCCGTCAACAAATCAGAGTCCCGACAGTGGCGGTGATGCCTCTTCTTCTTATGGGACGAGGACAAGGAAGAATGTCTCCTCGAGTGGGACAGCTTTTTCTTCCGCTGATGTTCCTTTTCAGGGGTGTGCCCCTCGGTTTCGGCCTCTGAAGATCATACCGTCGACCACGCAGGTGATTTAGAGGGTGGCCGACCAAGAGCGAGTTTAGACGCTCGATCGCAAAGGGATTTCGATTGCATCTTGGTGCACAACACAACAGACAACCTTCCATCCCGTGACCCGTGCCAATGCACCAGAGACACAACTTATGTGGGTCAGTGATGGACATCTTTGTGCCACAGTCAGTACACTGCTTGAAGCCCGAAAGCCGAGCGTCCGACATCTCGCGTCTAGGAATTAGCAAACGTTTTGTTATGAAAACGCTGAATGAGTCGAAATACTCCTCTGTGTTCCCAAGCAGCGTGTTAGCACGTGGAAATAAGGAACAGAGGTGTGGGGGTGTGGGGACGAGCAAGACAGATCAACGGACAAGTCGAGGTCCAATACGCCCCCTGTCAAAAAATTTCCAAAGCAGCACAGCTGGATGGAATATCTATCAGATGAGCAATCTGCAGGAGAAAAGCAATCCATTGAAATTCTGCTTCTACAATATTGTTTAATGAACCACCTGGTTTTAGCTTAATGCTAACCCAAACTTCAGTTATCCTACATCTGTGCACCTTCTCCAAATCTCCCTGCAAGTTTGATGACAATGTCTTAGCCATGAGCATGGTGTGAGGTACTTCTTTCCGTTATATTACTATATGGCAAGGTATGCAAATTTCAAACACCAGCTCTCCTGTCATCAGTGTCTTCGAACAGCTGTTCGTCAGACACCTCTCTGTGACTGGGCTGGTTCTATGCACACAACTGAACGTCATTCGTCCCCCATCTTCATTGGTACCGGACAGTATTACCTTGTCTGCCTTTGTGTTCACTGTTTCTAAATATGTGATAATGGTGCTTGATGCCCTTTCCTGGGGAACAGCTGGTCTGAACAAGAATTCAGCAGGTATGTGCAGTTTCCTGTCCTGAATCCCAGGCACCCCATCCTAACAATACTGTTACTCTCAATCAAAATACCTATGAATGTAGGTGCACTCCCTGCATGGTGGTGTAGCTACAGAGTGCTTGTGTTATTTCTGAAGCTCTAGCATGGTATATGCCTGGTGTTGAACACACTATACCTTCCACAGTGAATGAAATCCTCCTATTCAGTTTGCACAGGAGATCTCTGCTCAGAAGGTTAATAAGGTGCTGACAACTCCTGTGTGACTTCAGTGATGGGTAAATCTTCAGTGAACAGAACCGATACAATTGCCCCATAAAATCCCAGCGAGTCCATTACTTATCTGACAAGGGAAACTTCTATTTCCTGATACAGGACGTGGTAGCTCCTGTATCGACCATAAAGCTAAATCTTCAGTCTCCTATCCTCACTCCTACCTGGGGTTCCATTTCTGGTTTGGAAGTGATCAACATTACTGGACACGTCAGAGCTCTCTGTTGATTGTCCTATTGGGGATAGGTGTTTGTGCCTGGAAGTGGGAACGGGTTGCCCCCTAAGACGCTTTCTCCTGTGTAATGCATTACTGTGCCCTGTGGCATTTTTTTTTATCCCATGGCTGAGTGTGGGCCTGTGTGGGTAGCTGCTGCATTTGCATCTGTATAGCATTCGGTGGTGTGTATTAGATCGGTTGTGACTGCATGGCACCTCTTTCCTACCCAGTCAAGAGGACCTGGAATGAAGGGATGCACATGGAAAATACATAGTCCGCCAGCTTTGAAATGACGGACATACATCAGACCTCGCAAGAAGATTAGACACGCCAGCATTTTTTTTCCAGAATCCGAGACATATAATCATCACACAAAGTGAACCTGCACTGAAGGGTTGTATCGGAACTGAAACATATTTACAGTAACCCAGAGCCAGCCTCAAGTCAGTCCCCAGCATTCAGAGACACTGATTTTGGCCCTGCATTAATTATACCCTGAAGAAGATGCGGGAGGGCTTCAATAATAGCCATAAATTAAAATGGCAATGGATGGGAAAGAGTTTTTGTATTCAGCTAAGCCCAATGTAGAATTTACAAAAAGGAAAGATTGTGAAGCACCCCTAATGTGTTAAAACATGTGTTGGACCAAATAGGGACAAGATCTTTGACCTTTGCTACTGTTGGGACTTTATTATTACAGTGCATGATGTTGGGCCTCATTACGGGTCCGGCGGTAGCCTTGCCGGTAAAATCAGCAGGCTGTCGCCGGACTCGTGCATTTTTCTGGCACCTGGCTCCATGGAAACACTGGTGTTCCTGGAAGTCAGGCGCCGGAAAAATGCAAATCCCCATTCCCATTTGAGTCCCATACGAATCAATGGGAATGGGGATGAGGGAAGCACCGGCACTGTTAACGAACGGTGCTGCTGCTTCCCGGAAAGTCTGCAAGTGGGTGTGCCGTCCCGCCAGGTCTGATCAGGCAGGAGGGACGCACCCACCCGCAGACTCGTAGTGTGCCGGTCTGGTAACAACGGTGCTGGTAGGCTTACCAGCACCGTTGTTACCGGACTGGCACACTTGTAATGAGGCCCATTGTATATTAAATTATGTAAACATCAAGTGTTTTTGAGTGAATTTGTGATATTATAATGCAATGTGATGAATTGTGTGTAAATACACAACACTGTTGTAACATATTGTGCTATGAATACAACAAGATACTACTTTTGAGATATTCAAAGCATAAAAGTGTTTTTCTTGTGCTGCAGTTTGTTAAAGTTATAGGAAAACTATTCTTGTCAAGGTCAATTAGGTAGTGATACTGCCGTAGAGAGTGGTTCAGCCTGATAGGTTTTTTTTCTTGTGCTTGGGCCCTGGGGGATATGGGATAACTGCGGGCTGTATTTGTGACTGTGGGTGGTAGGTGAGCCGAAACGCTGGACTGCTAGGTTTGTTATAAGAAAAAGGCGGCCTGCTTCTACATTCTTCCCACAAGATCAACACTGCACTCCAAAGCTGGGTCTCATTCCTCCCCATCTGTTCTCTTTTCTAATTGACCCCCCCCCCTGCAAAACCTCCCATTTCCCTTCTGTCCCTTCCGTCCATCACTGCTGGGCGTTCTGCACCTACTGCCATTCATTGTGTTGTTAATCAGTGTCCCTTCCAGGCTGAAATTAGCTAGCTTTTTATGGACCAACCCAGCCTCTGCCATCTGTGACTGTTTCACTATCTGTTTCTCCTTTTCTTGCTCCTACTACAAAAATGCACTTGTGCCTGTATCTTGGGACATCCTTTCGCCTTGATACCAACTTTTTAATCTAAGTCTACTTGCATTTCTGCGGGGAGACACCTGCGCAACATGTGATAAAAAAAGCAATATTCTTGTCCCATCCTTCTCCTGTCCCTAACTTTCCTTTCTGTGCACACTTGCACTGTTTTACTCCTCCTCTTCTTGTGTCCTTTATTCTTTCTGTGCTACTTTGCACCCCCTATTCTGCTTTCCTCTTTAGCGAGCCCCTGGCACTTTTTGTTTGCCTTTTCTCGTGCGCCTCTCTCGTTACGGGCCACTCGCACTCTTGTGCTTCTTTCCAATTTCTCTCACTTTCCGCTCCGATCCGTCTTTTGTTCGCTTTCCGCTCTGATCTGCTTTCTTACTTTCTGCTTTACTTTTGCTTTCAGCTATACTTTTAGCCTTTTAGCTTTCTGCTCCTCTCCTGCATTTAGCTGTGCATTCAGCCTTTATGCTTTCTGCTTTGCTCTGACTTTCCGCCGAGCTTTCAGCCTTTTCACTTTCGGCTTCACTCTTACTTTCAACTTTTACACTTTCCTTTCTTTGCATTTCCATGCCGTTTTTCCTGTCCGTGCCTTTCTCCCACTCTGCTTTCATCTAAATGCACGCCTTTGAGTTTCTCTCATATTCTCCATGAAACCCACCAGGCAGTGTCGCATTGAGAGGCAGTTCCTTCAGGAAATGCGGGGTTGGGGTCAGGGTCTCACCACCTGCCCATCAGGTACCCTTGGGGTCGGCACTGGCCTCAAGGGAACGGGCACTCTCCTTGACCGGGTTGGCAGAAGGCAGGCTGCGCTTCTCCAGCTCCCTAGAGGCACGGTTCCCTCACCACGCTGCAGCCCCTATTCCACACCGGGCTAGCGTCTCTGCGTGCCGTCTTCCGCCTGCCTGCAGCTCCTGCTTCTCTCTGCTCCTGGTCCCCACTGTCCGGACTGCTTCCCCAGCTCGCTCATTTCTGTGTGCATGGCCACACCTTTTATAGTGAACAAATCCTTCAAGTGGAGTCAGGTGTGTGTAGTTACTATTGAGTGCCTGACTCTTAGTGGCACACCCCGAGTTCTTTCTATGGTTGGTTGCCCTTACTTTGCACGTGTATTCCTATGGGTAATCTTTACTCTTTACTGATCTTAGTGTCCTCCTCATCTCAGTATTTGTTGGAAATGGGTAGGGTGAGATTGTAAATATCCCCTGAGGTTAAGGGAGAGTGCTTAAATGGGTAACAGGATTTAGGTTGAGTTCTGATCATCTTATCAGGGTGTTGACAGGGGGTATAAGAAAATCTCCTGATTTGTTCTTCCACACAGAAGGGAAATTGCCCCCTTCTTTATGTCTGCTGATGACTTGGGTATAGGGTTTTAGGTGGTTTTCCCTACGATTTGGAGAGGATGAATACATCTTGCTCTCAGTGTTCTGATCCTTTGCTACTTGCACCTTCCTCCCTGTCCCTCTTGGGTAATCAGCTCCTTCCCTTCTCACTCTGGGGCAATGACGGATAGAATGAGATCTAAGGATCTTGGTATCTGGATTTGGGTTATGGGAATCACGATATCCAAAGAAGGCATCTGGGACTTCCTCCTCCACCATTGTCTGGTTAGAATACTCTGTCTCTCCTAGGGTATTCCCCTGAGGGCAACCCCGGCCTCCCCTATTCAGGTGAACCCCCCTCGCTTGTCCACCCCCAGGGTTGGGATCCAAAAGCGATGGCCCTCCCCTGGCCACCTGAGTAGAGGATTCTCGGGTCTGCATGGGAGAATACCCCCGGTTTCTCGCAGGCACCAATGGTAAAAATGTCCAGTTCATTTATGTTACCCAATCATATCACCATAGGGTCAAGGGGAAGCCGAATTTCCACAATTATTTTAAATCAAATGAATAATAGCTGCCCAAAAAAGTTTAATTATGGGGCATTGCCACCATATGTGAGCCATGCATCCAGCCTCCAAGCACCCACTCCAACATAGGGGAGAAACATCGGGGTATATTTTATGTAGTTTATCTGGCGTGAGGTAGCACCGGTAAAGGTCTTTGTTTGAGTTCTCCCTTATTGTGGCACATATGGAAGTCTTAGAGACCCTCTTCCATACAATTTCCTATGATGTGATTGGAATCATGCAACCCAGTTCCTTCTTCCACTTCTCATATATGCCATCAGTTACTCACCAGTGCCATCTGTTACTTTTCTGTATAAGAGATCTTGTGACAAAAGAGGTTAAATGATGCCAGCTTTTCAAAAAGCATCCGGGCCCTTCCTCCTCCATTTCTAGTTTCTGGGTTGGATGACCAATGTCCAAGATGCATATATTGAAATCTCTTGGATTCAGGCAGTGAGAATGCCATTTGGCATTGCTCAAAGGTGAGAGGTATCCCTTCCTCATACAGTTGGCCCAATTTGCACAGTCCACCCTCTCTCCACATAGTAAAGCTACCCACTGCCAATCCCGCCGTGAAATTTGGGTTATGGAAAATGGATGTCAACGGGGAGGGGTGGGTGGTGAGTTGGTATTTGCGTACCGCTCTATCCCAGTAAGATAGACTGATCAGGGTACAAGGCAGCAAAGCGTACCTTGGGGGCTGGTGTGAAGGCAGCAACCACGGTAGAGACGCTAGTGGCACACCAAGGGATTCCTGTTCAAATCCTTCCATCTCTTATGTAGGTGTGTGTGGTATGAGTGAACAGTGACACCAATGATGGCGCACCATAGGGCATGTATGGAAAGCATTGAGAGGCACATACCCCGATACACGGGACATAAATCTCATAACGGCCAGCATGATGGGTGCATAAAAGACGAAGAAAAGGGGTGCAGGAAGCATCTGAAAGGAAACAAAAAGGTATCAGGAAAAGTAAGAGCAAGAAGACAAAGAAAGGGGCAGAGTGGTCTTGCCTAGGAAAAGCAAACAGCCTGGCGTTTTTTAAAGCCTCCGATTTTACCTCAAGAAAGGATGGTATGTGGAAAAGATTGCTAATCAGAAAAAGGTACATCCTGGCCACGTAAGAGGCCTGAGCTTGGGGAAGGGAACCCTGAAAGGCCCAACCAAAAGAAATCAAAGGGAAAAAAGAGAATTCAGTATGAGAAATACCCTAACCAGCAGGATTTGAGTTGTAAAGTAAAGGGGCCTAAACCAGGTGAAGGGCACCCTGTGAACTCAAGAAAGAACTTTGCTAAATGATGTTTTGTGTTTGAAAGCGGGAAGAGGCCTAAAGCTTGGGGGAAAGGAAGCCTACGAGGCATATCAAAGAAAGCATCCTTATAACAGTGACTTTGTTAAAGGTTGGAAGGGGCTTGAGCTTGGGGAAGGGACTCCTAAGTGGCCTAGCCAAATTGGATACATGCTAGTTTTTGTAGTACTGTTGAAGAAATTGAAGCGTGGGGAAGGGAACACAGAGAAGTTTACAAAAGTAACTGTGTTACAATTTTTCCATGGTGTTTTGAAACTTGATTAAGCTGAAGCCTGGGGAAGGGAATACCAAGGAACTCAAAGACACTGAAGTTAGAATAACTACAAGGGCCCTGTTGGTCTTACGAATAGCCCTGTTGATTGAACTCATTTGTGTGACATTGACCAAGCAGCACCTGGTGAGAAGACCAACTGAAACCAACTCTAGTTTATACTTTTGTTGAACTACTATTTTTCTTATTTTGAAAAGACTTCCTATCACATTTTTGTACAGAGTGAGGTCATGCATAGGTTTAGACACAGACTGACTTTTATTTTGGGCTCTAGACAACGACGTCCATTAGAAACATCAGTTAAGCAAATTAGCCCTTTAGAGTTAGGGCCAGTCAGGCATTACACCAACCCAGGAATCTTAGTAAATAATGATTTTCAAACAAATCCTTTTGTATATGTGTCTCTCTTGACAGCATGCCCATCTCACAGGCCCCACACTCCGTTTTATCAAATCATTTGCTCACCAGAGCCAGACTCTCCATTGCTCAAAATGGAGAAAAAGCAGAAGCTCCCGCACTGCGTATGTGGTGGGCCAAAATGCGGTATGTATGTGCCATGGAGAAGATCACTGCTACCCACTCCTACACCCCGATTAAATATAGGCAGATATTGGGCCCCTTTATCACCTTCATCAACTCAGATGACTACTACCCTCTGATTCCTCAGCAATGGAAATCGTTCTCATTATTGTAACTTGGAGATGCGATTGTTGAGGAACGCGGATATCTTGATGGTGGCCAACCTTGTGGACCCATTAGATGAATCTTAAACCGTTATATTGAATCCCCTCCTGACTGATGAATTTGATCTCAATGGGCCTCATTCCGGGTTTGGAGCTAACCATGGAGTAATTAGCTCCATGGTTGCCTCCGAAACCGTCCCAAATCCGGCATGGTGAATGGAGTAATTACCGGTCCATTCCAGGGTTGGAGGGACCGGTAATTCCCCATTCACCTTTTGCCCTTCCCCATTCCTGCCCCATAGGGCTCAATGTGAACGGGGAAGGAGGTAATTACGGCACCGTAAATTACGGTACCGTAATTACCTCCGAAGTACCTTTGCGGGTCCCGTACTTTACTCCTGCTTAAAGCAGGAGGTAAGGAAGGACCCCCAAAGGGACCTCGGAATACGGAGGTAAGGGATTACCGGCATCGGCACCCTTACTGGTGCTGGTAATTCCTTACCTCCAACCTCGGAATTACCCCCAATGCCTCTTATATGCATTTGCTATTCTTTAATTATTCTATGTATTGATAAGCTCGTGTGTACTCTCCCTTGTTGATTGTTCAATTTATTTTCTGTATGAAAATCAAATAAAAATATATATTTTTTAAATCACCTTCTCAAATTCCTTCCACTCAGGGTCACATTCATTTCTAGTTTGGCTGACATTAATTTCAGTGTATCCCATATTTAATTTAGTATATATGCTAAGGCCAATTCTTTGAATTTCAATGTATGTCATATTCATTTCAATGCACTTTATACTCATCACAATGCATGTCTTACTCATACCAATACATGTATTAACTTAATGTGTCACATTGGTAAAGGTTTAATTTGTATATGAACAGCTTCCCATAGGGAACAGGACACCTGGCAATAAAAGTCCTGGACACTAGCGTAGGGTAGGCACTTGAAACCCCTAAAGTAGTTTGGGTTACCCAATTGTATTCCACTAAGGTTTTAGCACTAGCCAGTGTTCATAGCAGGCCCGGCATTGGGGGGGGTTCGAGCCTAGGCAACCGCCCGGGGCACCACTCCAGCTCGGGGGGAGTCTTTCAAGGGCTCCCCGAGCTGGCATAGCGGGAGAAGGCGCGGCAGGCAGGCTGTTGCTATTAACTGCACCCCATTGTCACCAAAAGCACCCCTCCGCCGCGGGCGCCTTCAACAACAAAAGGCGTCATTAGCCCCCCCCCCACAACGGCAGCTCCGGGGAGTCTTTCAAGGGCTCCCCCGAGCTGGCATAGTGGCAGAAGGCGTGTCAAGCACCTCACTGTTACCAAATGCGACCGCGGCGGTGAGCGCATTCAACAACAGGGCGATGATGCACCCTATTCATATCATTACCTCCTCGCCGGAGCGAGGAGGTTTAAAAAAAAAAAAGAAGAAAATAAAAGTGCCACTTCCTGGCCCCGCCCCCTGTTGACCAGGGGCGTGCGGGGGAAAGGGTGTTGCCAATTCGCCCAGGGCGCTGCTGCCCCTAAGGCCGGCCCTGGTTCATAGGTTAAGAATGTTTTTGCTATGTTCACGTTACACGAGCGGTGGCTGTCAAGGGGAAATGATCAATTCTTACAGTGATCTGCATTAGGACTGAACCGCTTTGAAAATGCACCTACCTCTTGAAGACAAAAGATTGAGATGCTTTCCTTTTTTTGTTTGCTCAACACGTTCCTCGTGTTGCCCAAACATGCTCTCTATTGCCTCTGCGAGATGATTTTGTGGAAAAATAAATGTCTGGCAAACATTGCAAGGGTTTAAGGATTCAAGTCAAAATGTATCAACTACCGACTTTGAACGTGTTCACTATAGATTACGAGACGGAGAGCCCAAGAGTTATTTCTGTAGGTTTTTTCAAGTGTATGGTCAGATAGAGTCACTGAAACATCTGGTTGCGTACTGTCCTCATTTTGAGCAATTAAGAGAACTGTTTTTAGGTGAAAGTTGCCCTGTTGCTTCTCACTTTGCACGTGAATCATTTTGGCTCAGAGCGATGCGAGGAAATAGTGCGAAACTAATCTTATCATTGGCTAGATATTTGTTTAAACTTGATGAGGTGCTTGTTAAGCAGAACCTATACATTCCCCTGGAGAGCTAAATTATGGGTGTGTTTGTATTATACTTGATTTAAATCATCGCATGTATAAATTTAATGTTATTTGTAAAGTGATAATCATTTTTTTCTTCTCGTTACGTATTTTGTATTGTTGTGTATTTCATATAGAAAAAATAACTGTAGTATACTTGATATCTTTTAAATGCTCTGTAAAGGTCCTTTGTTGAATCATATACAATTTTATAAAAGAAAAATGTACTTTTATCTTTCTTTTTAACCACATTTAAAATATGACGTTCACTTGGCTGATATTCCGTGCATAACGAGAGGATATGGCTGTGTGTTAGTCAAGAATTGGCAAGTCTTGTTTGGTCTGCATGTATGTGACAATGCTTTGTTTTCTTTTCGAAACAGACCTACAAGAAAAATGCCACGAAACAAGATTTCAAAGGTGCTGCTGCTGTCACTGAACTCAAGAATGGCTTCCACAAAGACTTTGCAAATGCAAGCAATGGAATCATGTACAAGAAGGATCAATAACCGATATGGCAATAGAATACTGTATTTCAACCTAAGACGGCCCTCTGCTTAAAAATAAAAGAGACCAAGGTGAAATATAGCGATGTAGGATTTAGTTTATCTACCAACAAAATTATGTTGAAAAAAAAAGAATGTATTAATTTGCACCCAAATTGTATTAATGTGTCCGTTTAGGTTTTAACAATGGATGGACCTCTACATATTCCATCAAAGGTTGCCGCACATATTAAAACAATCAGAGTAAGATCCAATGCCGTTCCAGTGGCACAGTCACGGAACCGCTATCCTGTTGTCTGGGAAAACCGCCTTACAGAATTATTATACAGTGCACAGCATTTTCATAATCAACATTAAAAAAAGAGGGCTAGACAAAATAATATTGTGAACTTACTATGCAAGCAGAATATCACTGATCTACTGTGGCGAACTATTCCAAGAACCGACGTAGCCATGACCGTCGTCTTTATTAAGTTGCAAAAGATGGGTAACACTTCAGTTTACACCCATTCCATCTTAGTCCTCCATTGTCATTTTCCAGTACTAGTCAACTGGGATGCAGTCGCCCTTCACTGTCACAAAGTGGTTAAAAGTGCCACATGTCTGAACATGTGGCCTTGCAGTGCTGTAACAAACTTTAACCATGTTGCAGGGGCACAGACGCAAAGTGTTCATGACCACAGAGACTCAATGGCTTGACTGGAAGAGGACATAGCGGAAGCAAGGGGAAATTACCAGCTGATTATACACATGTGGCTGGTTTCGAGCCATGAAGACGCTTAAGGAAGCCCTAAAAACATGGTGGATGCAATCGAAACCCCATTTTATGTATAATATTGCTATCATTTGTTCTTCCAGAACATCTAAAATGTTTGATAATTTTCGATGTAGACTTCTGAATTTCTCAACAGTCATTTCAGATTGGGGTAGAAAGACACTTTTGTTTGGTGTAAAATGCAATTAAAGGTACGGCCTCATATGTAGCACCAGTGGCCTTTGTCATCTGCCCCACCACCATGTTTGGAATAGCTACAGCTAGCTCCAAAATAAGCCCTACATGCCTAGAAGGAGACACCACTGAAACTGGGCTCTCTTTCCCAACTGAGCATTGAAAGTTTTCTCTGACACGGTAACAGTACATTCCAACACAAAGAGTAACCTTGTTACTGAAAATGTGAGGGACCAAAAAATTGCCATACGTGATTATAACATGTACTGTATTCAATAGGCAGAGCAAATCCGGTTTCAAATGGATTCTAAACAATGAGGGTTTTTTAATGCAAAGTGGAAAAAATCATTTTATTTAAAATGAATGATCTATTTGTGCATTACATTTCTAGTCATGTACACTCCCACATTTGAGTTCCTACAGCATCTAATGAGCATCGCAAATCTTTAAAAGTCTTGAAACAGTGGGTGCCGTGGGAAACCCTGGGTGAGTAATCTAACGCGCATACCGACATATCACAGGAACAGTTGCATCCTCCTTTCACTTTCCCCCAAAGTGAACCAAATCCCTACTGTCACATTTTAGTGGCCCTTTTTCAAATTAGAGGCTACTGACTTCACTTCAAGCTATTGATGGTCGGTTCCGCCTTTTTTAATGTACCATGTGCCCCTCAACACCCAAAAACAAAATCATTACGTGTTCTACCTGAGACATGAATTTGCTGTACATAGGCAACGAATATCAGGAACCAACAGAGGTAATGCATCCTTGCTAAAGAATTGGCAGCAGAGTGTCTGAGGCAGCAGTGCAACATTTCCAGTAATGTGTTTGAGTCGAATGATCCTAAAATGTTCTTCCAACAAAGAAATGAAGGCTTGGGCTTTGTGACCACTGGCTGCACCATGCATGTCTTTCAGCAAGAACAGCCACTTGAATCAATTGCCACACTAAATAGCTGTAAAGATGCTCCTCCCACTGCATCTGCAACAAAGACCTTAAAACGAAGTTGGTCTAACCTTAGGGTGAAGCTCTAGTACCAAGAGCGTCCATGGAGGACCACCACTAGAGCGTCCACGGAGGAACAGAACACCGCATTAAACAAGACTATCCAATAATCTAGATGCACAAGTTGAAGTATTATAACGTGCCCAAGGTGAATTACACAGGATACAAATCAATTAAGTAAATACATTCTGGGAGCTTGCTATACTAGTTGCATACTCAAACGTGCATACTGTGTCCATTGCTTCACCATCCCAACCTTGAACACCGTTTATCTTTCTCTGTTGATGACAATCACCCTTCTTAGCCAGTCTATGCATATCCTGTGCACCTACCCATCAAATCCAGGAGGGAAAGGGATGGGCTTTGGGGTTGCAAAGGTATGTTCTTGCTGCCTCAACAAAGAGGTGAAAATGAAACCGGTCAACCATGTAGTTCAGTTCAACAAACCCATATTTCTATAAAGTTGATTTTCCTAATGTCAACCGTCTCTATAGATATTTTGGACTACAACTTGCATCAGCTCTAACCAGTACAGTCAATACTGAGGGATCATCGTAGATGTAGTCCAACACATCTGGAGAGACACAAGTTGCAGATCCATGTAGGCGCTCCCCATATCTAGAGGCAGGATTCAACTCGTATGCCTCATGAGCCCTCCTTCAGATCACATCGTTTCAACAGCTGATTTGTCCTCTATATTGTGGTGGCCAGGTAACACCACTGATTTCCCAAACATGGACACGTAATTCTGTTACAACGGATGTGCCCTGGTTGCGAGTGCTCCCAGATTCAAAGTTTCAAGAGATAAGCTTTCAAGAAACAAAGGCGTACTACACTTGACCATAAGCTTAACTAGGTCTTTTCCCCAAAAAATTGCAAGTTATATTTCCGAAGAGGGAATTGCTTTCCTTTTTCATTCTTGATTGCAGAGAGCTGCAGTTGTGCTATGGGTTGAGGCTGAGCGCTCTCCTTAAGGCAAGCAACTTTTTCTAATAATATGTTTAATTATTTCCAATCAAGTCCAAATATAAAGGAAACTGGCTCGCTGGTCAATTTCGAAAGATTATCTAATGCACTTGCTAGCCAGCAATCTAACATTTACCCCCACTTATAGATGCTTGATGCAGTCTAGAAAGAAATCACAGATCTTTTTTGTAAAACACAATTGACGGAAGCAACAGGGTTAAAATGCAAATTTACAAAACTCGGAAATGTACTTTTAATGCTCCTCTCAGTTGGCAGACCGTTCTCCAGCAATCTATAACATTTCAAAGCCTCAAGCACCAAAGGCAAAGCTGGCACCAGAAGAAGGCACTGATGTGCAAGGGACATTTTCAGAGAATTGAAAATGAGGAGTCTGCTTAAACTTGAAGAGGTAAACCGGCTAAGGGAAATGGAAAGTAATACTATGAATAGAGCTACTAACGTGCTGGGGGAGAGCCCGAGAGGTATCCGATTTAGTCTCCAAAGCAAGATGTTGGGAAGTTCTTAGGACATAACTAGTCACATGATATTGTGAGGGTGAGGAGTATCATTGCCAGCTGGACCTACTTAATCCAACACAGAGTGCACATGTGGAAGAATGGCCTCAATCAAAGACTCACCCTTGACTGGTCAGATTAGCCCGTTCCGCTAATGTTATCATGCCTTGGTTACTGAATCCTAGCCTAAGAAACTTCAAGAAGTAAGTATACAAATAATTGTAATGCACACATAACATTACCAGATATCACAGGCAATACACTTAAAAATGTTTAAGGTGATAGCTTCAAAGTAAGCTTTCTGTTTACTTTATGGAGGTGGACCATGAAAAAATACTTTTTTGTGAGACTGTTTATGAGGCCATGCACATGCTTCCCCCATTGGAACTGATCCATGTCTATTTGCCCAGGTCACCTAATCTGGAATTGGGAATTAACGTGATAATTGTGCAATATCACTACAGGATGAATGTTTTTGTGGTAGAATATGTACTTTTGGCTAGCTGGCACCTTACTGTTTGCGATGATTTCCCACCAAGCATGACTACAATGAAACAATCAAAATAGACCACTCCCATTGTTGGAAGGGTGCCAACAGTACAAAGATAAAGGTAGAATCTGACAAAGTAGTTACTGTTCCAATGTACTTTAATGTTCACTGTCCTTTTCAGTTCCAGTATTGAGTTTTAAAGGGGAAATATTGTATGTGGCATAAAACGAGCAAACAAACCTTTATGATGTGCCAGTTCGGATCTGCATAGCCAGTGGAAATTAATGGCAGAGTTCCATGCAATGTTTTCAAGAAAGAATAGCAAACTGTTGTCTCCAAGACTCTGTAACATGTATCCTGCAAGTCACTTATGGAAGAAAAACACAGTCAACATTGCTGTATGCATCTCTCGCTTCTTTCTACCCCAAGGAGCCACTCCTGATGTTTGACCACCACCATGGCTTTCTCAAAGCAAAGAAAGAAAAAGCGAATGATCGATTGCTCTGTTGAGGGCGAAAGTGCATTGCAGAATGCATATTTTCCTAAATGTCCCTTGTAGTTGATCTAGCAGCAATGGTCATTTCCCAAAAATAAGTATTTGGAGGACTGCAAGCTTGCTTCTATTGTATGGAAATCCTTGGCAGATTGGCAATCTCTTATTTCGGGTCTCATTGACCTCCTGGTGCAACATATATGCTTCAATGGAATGAATGTTCGGATACAGCCATCTCGCTAAGCTGGCTTTTTCCACAGCTGTGATTGATAATCAAATCTAGTAGGAACCTTTTAGATAGACATCCCTGTTCCCAACTGGTAAAAACACTTTAGCATGGGCTGATGTATAAAGGGTACACATCTATTGAATAAACATGCAAAAAGTGGGGCTCCCATTTCTGTTCCATGAAAAAACGGTACAGTTTATTCAACAGAAAAATTATTTGTAGTGGAACTTGAGTAACACAACAGATGCATGTTACATGGTAACTTCAAATGTGCATCAGCTCTAACTGGCTTAGTGCAGATGTTCAAAGACAAACTCAATCATGGGCTTGAAAATAGACTTATCACGGTGGAGTGAGTTGAGTTCCCGTCTTTCAATTGTATTTAAAAAGCATGAGCCTAGTCCCCACAATCACAGAAAAGCTACTGACATAGGGATCATGTTTACGATCCTGTCATATGAAGTCAAATATAAATCAAATGTATTGATAAAAGGCAAAAAAACTTCCTAAATGGGGAAATGTTTGTAATTGGTTTTCTCCCCCAGGATGAAACACAGGAACAATGTCTTCCACTGCTAAAGCTCTAACAGAAGGCTTGGCCACTTGGGGTACAGCTGATAGCCCTAACTATACCAAAAGACAATAAAGGGTCCAAGACAAAGAGGGGGTGGGGGGGAGGGGGGTGTAACATTATATGCCCAATCTTACAAAAATCTAGTTATTTCAGATTTCCAATTCACATTCTCAGTCCGGGTTAAACGCTTAGAACCCATCCCTCTCAAATCCTAATCTATCCGTAAAAACCATAGTTCTGTGCCCCGATATGTTCACTTTATAGGGAGCCAAAAGGAAGAAAGTGTAATCTATGGATGCCTCACTTTAATAAAAGTTGCTAATCATTTTGGAAGTAATACGTTTTGCATATGGCGCATGTTCCCTGTCTGGAGGAAGGAAAGGCATTTTCTCTGGGTATGTGATGAGGTGTGCATCTCTTGGAAGGCCCATGTTTGAGCTGCGGCAGAAGCAAATGGACCGATGTCCCTCTATTAGCGTGCTGTGTTCAGTAGTTCTACGTGGAAAGGTGTATTGTTTGACTAGCGTGCATATTTCTGTGGATGCATGCACTGTATGATCCCAAAAATACAGGGGGTGTTTCTTTTAGTGAAGACTACTTAAAAATGCCTTACTTAAAATATCCAAGGGCTCCAACACAGGACAACATTTACGATTACACACCTCACAAATGGGGCTTCTGAGCAAGTGCACATGAACCCGCATAAAAAATTCTGCAACTTGGGTTTGGACAACAAACGCAAAATGTGTTCACTTTTCAAAGTGATTTTATTGTAACACTTAACACTGTAAATAAACATTTTGCATTCAGTCTTCTTTTTGATTTTAGCCGTGATTAACAACCGGAAGTTATCAGTGTACACAAGCAGCACTGTCAATGCTTTGTTTGGGCTGTTGTCTTTTTAGTCTTATGCCAGTAATCCGCAGATGTGTTTTCCGAGCTACTTCATTTCTTTGTCGCCTGTGCATTAAAACCAAGACGCTGATACACAGATTTGGAGCCAAATGAGAAAATGGTCATGTCTGATGGAATGAATTAAGTATTACATTCCAAATGAAGGATGCCTGTATTAAGCAGAGGTAAGTCACACACAACTAAAAATCAATACATACAAATTACAGTGCCAAAATGGCTTAAAAAATGTCCATCTTGAATGGCGCATATTTTATCACAAAATGCAAACGGTATATCACAATTATCGATTGCACGTAAATATTAATCACGTCTCTGTCTTCACAAATTCCATCAAAGCTTAATAATGAGGAAGCGAGAGTCCTGAAATTGTGCATATTGTGCTCCACATGCAATATGGCAAAATACAAGAAATGAACAACATCCTATCCATATACCGCAGACGTCTATTGATATTCCTTCCTGGCTCAATATTAAAGAAGTAGGGGTTTAATATACCGTTTGCGTTAGGCCTGTGGTGAAAAAACCATGCCTGGTGATCATGGCAGGGGACAGTCAAAGGGGAGCTAGTCTTGACACCATAGGGTGTTCCCATATCAACTCTGGGGATAGTTGCAACCCTCCCCATTGGCAGTGCTTTTTAAGAGATTCGAGGAGCAACAGTCTAGCAGAGCCAGCAGTGAAGGCATGCTCACACAGGCTGTGCAGAAAATGCCCTCAAGCTGGGCCACGGAATCCAGTCAATCAGCTCCAAGCACCACCACCACAGAACTGTAAAGCACCATTATGGGAGGGAGTTACCGGCCAACATCTATACCATCAACGTAAAGAAGAGAGGGTGCAAGAACTTTCAAGATGGCAGACATAATTTCTACAGCAGTCAAGGATGACCAATACAGGCCGGGTGAACTTCAACTCCCAAGTCTCCTACACCAAGTCAGCACAGCTGAATCCTCTTACTCCAATTAGAGGCTGGAAGTAGGGGACAAGGCCCTATATAATCCCACAGCACCAGTGAGTCAGTATGGGCGCTGGTATAGGCAGGGGAGAAAGAGCTGGAACACCAGAGGGGGAGATTGTCCCGGTGAAGAACAGTAAGAGTAAAGTGGTGGAGGTTGTGATAGGTCGCAGAGGGTCCCCAGAAACTCCCTTCTGGTTGTGGACCCCTGACCAATGCCTGCTCTCGCAGAGGATGGGAGAAATCAAACAGCTAGACCAGTGCACTGGAACTAGGCATCTACTAGGACCCCACTGTCCTAGTAGACCCCTTCAACAGCCTGATGATCAAAGCCATCGAGAGCATTGCCCCACTAAAAACTCACAAAGCCAAACAACAGTCCCATTTGAACTCTTGGTTCACCCCGCAGCTCAACGCTCTGCGCAAAGAAAAGCGCAAGGCCGAAGCTCTTTGGAAAAGTCATCCTAGCCCAGCCAATAAAGCCTCCCTCTTGATCACCTCTCTCATTTATAAGGAAGCCATCCTTCAAGCCAAAAAAGAAACATATAATTCTCGCATATCCCAAGCAGAATCCAACACAAGAGAATTATTTAAAATTCTCAAAGAATTAGAATACCACTCGCCTGCCCCTGACGTGTGCTCCAAAGACAGCACCTGGTGCAATAACATACAAAATGTACTTCTGAATAAAATAACCACTCTGCAATCCAAAATCAACGCCAAACAAAACTCCCTCCACACTCCCATATTTAGCAATACACTGCCACCTATAATAGCCACCCCAGGCGCCCCGGTACCGTTCAGCTTCACACCGCTCACCACCCCGGAGGTTGAAAAAATAATCTGCAACTTAAAACCCTCCAATTGCCAAGGGGACGCATGTCCAGCCCCAATCATCAAGGAATCTGCTCATGACCTCGCTCCTTTCATTACCACTTTTATCAATTCCTCCTTTCAATCAGGAGTGGTCCCCAACAATTTGAAGGATGCTTGGGTCATCCCTCTCCTAAAAAAACCTACCTTAGATCCGGAGATCCCAACCAACTACAGGCCCATCACGACGGTCCCATTTCTGCTAAAAATCTTAGATAGAGCAGTGTATCTCCAGATACAGAACTATCTGGAAACAAACAAATCTACTAGGCACGAGACAATCCGGCTTCAGACCCAAGCACGGTACAGAGACAGCCCTCCTAGATCTTAAAACCCAAATTGAGGACTTTAAAGACAAAGGTAAACTAGCCCTGCTATTACTATTAGACTTATCTGCTGCCTTTGACTTGGTCAACCACCAAATCCTTTGCCACCACCTGAAAACAGAAGCCCACTTCTCCGACAATGCCACTAACTGGATTCAATCTTTCCTGGATAACAGACAGATGAGGGTATTCTCCCCAACTTCTTCTGCTGACCCTGCGCCAGTCCCTTGCGGAGTCCCCCAAGGATCGTGTGCATCTCCTACCATCTACATTATTTTCACTAAACCCCTGTTTGATGTGCTTGACTATCTGGGTGTCACCTACACTAACTATGCAGATGACACCCAGATACTCATCCCCATCACGGGCGATTACACAGTAGATTCGAAATCCCTAAATGACATATACCTTGTCATCCAAACTTGGATGGCTCAACATGAGCTCTGTCTCAATGATGACAAGACAGAGCTCCTCATCCTAGGTACACAGCAAAGACTGCACTAAAATCGCTTGTCCTGACCTACAAATGCATGAATAACCTGGCCCCCACCTATCTTTCCTCACGGTTCACACAGTATACCCCATCTCGATCCTTAAAATCTCCCCTTAGCCAGAGCCTACTGATCCTGAGATACAAGCGCCAAACAGCCGGTGGGTCTAACTTCCCAGTTCTGGCAGCCAAATTGTGGAACTCTGTTCCCCTTACTATCAGAAACCTTCCTTCCTTGAATCTATTCAAACACAAAGCCAAACGCTGGCTAGTCACATCTGATGACCAAGCTGCATTCTGAAAATTTGATGACCTATGTATTTCTGACCAAACTACCAATGTGCTTGATTACTATGTTCAATTTCAATGTAATTTGACATGTCATACTGTTATGTAACTATTGTCTCTATGATATGCGCCCGGTAGCCTCCGGGCCTGGTTTGCGCTATACAAATAAAATAAATACAAATACAAATCCATACATCTCTCGTTTATTAAAGAAGATGCAGTTACAGTCATGATCATAAGTGTACACAACTGTTTCAGCATGCTTCCGAATTATACTATCGCTGGGCTACAGTTTGGAAGTAGTGCCTAGATTCCATCATTCCATTCTGATGTTTGGTCACAAATAATGAATGTCAATATTGGATATCCTGATGAATTCCTCTTTGATCAGGGGTATTGAGTGGGTCAATCTAACACATATATGACATGCATTTCACACAGCAATAATTCGCCACCACTGCCCCAAATATTACTGCCATCAGCATTAACACTGCTTTTATTATCCAGTGCCCCCACCGAGTCCCACACATTGAGCTAAACCATCCTGTGATACAATTCAAATCTGTTGTCTGGTCATGTGAGACAGCATGAAACATAGCTGATTGTCTTTGAATATGACACTCCTTCTCCTGTCCTATCAAGCATGAAACAACATGTTACACGGATGACATGGCCCACACACCCTTTTCTCTCTGCTTAATGCTAATCTAGTGTCATCCTGTTGTGAAATGAGTAAGCAGATACAGATAGTGTTGTGGGGCTTTGTGCGGCCCTGCGATGTTCCGTGAGTCCCCCTCACTCCACAGACTCACTCCAGACACGTCTGTGTAGTTCAGGCTCCCCAGTCGCTCTGCCGGCCAGGAAACGCCCCCTTTATTTAAAGGCACGCGGCAGAATGCAACGTCACTCCGCTGCGTGCTGAAACCCTTAAAGGGGCAGCACCAGACTCCTCCTGCAGCACCATACTCCTCCTTTTTCATGAAGGCAAACAATGAACAATATAACAATGTTAACACTAAAACACAGCACTCACAGTAAACCAGATCACAAATGGATCCCTTTAATGACAGCCACCCGGGTGCCCTTTCCACTATCGCGCCCCACCGGGGCCGCTCGGACTCATGGTTCCAACACATAGTCACTGAGGTGAAGAGGTTTCCCTCGCCCTGTCCTCCGGGTGTACCTCCTGCTCGCCTCCTGGAGAGGGGATCGCTCGGCGGCCGTCCCACTGATTGGAGAGCAGGGAAGAGGGGCCACACCCCCACCCTCATCTGGAACCTCCATGATGTCATTGTCCGGGGACACCTCTCCCCGAGGTTCCCCTAGTCTTTTAAAGAAACTTACGTTTTGGGTGACAGATGCCTTGCCATCGGAGGCTGTTACCATGGACCCTTTGATGGCCACTACGTCCAAAGGCTCAGGCTCGTAAGTTAATGATAGCTTCCTGTGTGGGTGCCTGTTTCTGATAAGCACCTCATCAGCCAGGCATGAGTTGCTGAGGTGGGAGACCTCTCCTCAGGTTTTAATGTTCAGTCCTTACCCTACGGTCACATTCCACCTGTTGATCATCAATGACCGCAGGCTCCTTCTCCCCGACCTCGGGTATCAGTCCTCTCGGGCATCGTTTGAATAGGGCTTCAGCCGGGGCCACTGCCGTGGATGTGTGTGGGGTGGTTCGGTAAACACTCAGAAACTGGCAGAGCGCCCTTTCCAGGCACCGGCCTTGCCACTGCGCGATGCGGAACACTTTGTTGAGGGTTTGCATCCGTCTCTCTGCCTCCCCGTTTGACCTGGACCACAGCGGGGTGATCTTCCTGTGCTGAATCCCATAGTCCTTTATCAGGGATGCAAACCTTTCGCCCTGAAATGGCACCCCATTGTCCGAACACAGAATCTTGGGGAGTCCATGAGCCGTGAAGATCTTTTCCATGGCCACCACCCCACCCTCAAAAGCCACTGGCTCAATGAACTCGACCTCAGGGTACCTGGACCATTCATCTACCACCACCAGAAAGTGGGTGCCCTGTGTCGTGGAGCCAAAGTCTGCATGTACCACTTCGCATGGTTGTGTGCCTCGGGCATGACTTAGATGGAAGGCTCCCTCTGTGTGGGAGACGCGGCCTGGCACCATACACACAACGCCACAAACTCCTCCACATGTTTTTCCAGCTCGGGGAACCACACCGTCAGGCGGAGGCAGGATTTCGTCTTGGCAGCCCCTTGATGCCCTTTATTGAGCTGACCCAATGACCTCCTGGACCTTCACCTGAGGGACTACGATCCGGTCATCCCAGAGTAGGAGGCCAGGGTCGGAAAATGACAGTTCATCCCTCACCTTCCACAATTGTTCAAGCGTAACCTTCGCCTCCTGCGTTCGCATTGCCAGAGACTCCAGCACCATCTTCCAGGATCCCTGTTGCATCGTCGATTTCAGGATGCGAAAGCATTCGTCCTGCATTTGTATTTATTTTATTTATATAGCGCACCAGGCCCAAGGGCAACCGGGCCATCACTTAGTTACAGGCATGTTAAGATAAAGCATTTGAATAGAATATACATAATATAAAAATTATACAGCGCTTAGTTACAGGCATGGTAAGATAAAGCATTAGAATAGAATATACAAAATATATAAATTATACAGGAAGGATACAATGTGCAAGAGCGGGTAATAACTAAAGTCGGTGACGCTGTTGTTGTGACCCTGGGCACCATGAGATAGGAGTCATGGCAAGTCTTGGGCAGACAGCCAAGCAGACGCTTAACGCTTCAAGGCTGAGAAGGAGGTTTCAGCTCTAAGTGGATTGGGTAGCGAATTCCAAAGCTTGGCTGCTAGGACTGGGAAGCTGCATCCTCCAGATCTTTGCAGGTTGAAACATGGGATAGAGAGGAAGTTAGTTTGGGCACTTCTGAGTGGTCTGGCAGTGCGAATCTATTGGCTAGGTAGCTAGGGGCTTGATTGGCAAGGCTTTTGTGTGTGAGGGAGAGTGCTTTGAGGGAGACTCTTTGGGAAACTGAGAGCCAGCGGAGACTTCGTCTGGAGCCAGAAATGTGGAGGTTCCTAGGAATATTGAGCGCCGCTCTGATGGTGTTGTTTTGGATGATTTGTAGTTTTTTCATGTTGCATTGGTTGGTACCCAGATAGAGAGCATTGCAATAAGTAATTTTGGATAGGACCAAGGTCCTGGCTAGTGTGGTGCAGTTGGCTGGTGAGAGGAAGGGGCGGCAAGCTGTGATGAGCTTGCAGGTGTATGAAGCCGAGGATGATACTGCGTTGGTTTGTCTGGATAGGGAGAGAGTGGAATCGATGTAGATACCAAGCGTTTTTGTATCCTTAGTCACTTTGATTGTGTTGCCATCAATGGTGAAGGATTTAAACGAAGAGTCAAGTTTGCTAAGTCTTTGGTGGGAGCCAAAGATGATGAACTCTGTCTTATCATCATTTAAGCACAATTCATGCTGAGCCATCCAGGCCTGGATGACTTGATAAATAGCGTTGATGGCTAGTGAGTCGGTTTTGTGGTCGCCTGTGATGGGGATAAGATTCTGGGTGTCATCGGTGTAGTTGGTATACATAACACCCAGAAGATCCAAGATGTCAAATTGGGGTTTTGTAAACACATTGTAGTGTGTCAGGAATACACACGATCTTTGAGGGACTCCACAAGTGACTGGGGAAGGTTCTGCGGTG
The DNA here is from genome assembly GCF_040938575.1 of Ambystoma mexicanum. Taxonomy (NCBI): domain Eukaryota; kingdom Metazoa; phylum Chordata; class Amphibia; order Caudata; family Ambystomatidae; genus Ambystoma; species Ambystoma mexicanum. The sequence goes on along the minus strand of NC_090933.1, from coordinate 189,541,875 downwards.
GGGGAGAAAACTCTCATCGATCTGTTATCCAGGAAGGAGGTGATCCAGGCTGTCACTTTGTCCGAGAAGTGGGCGGCTGTAAGTGACTTCAATCCAGCACTCCAACTAAGTCAACGCCTAAGATGGGATGCCCAATGGAAGCCCTTATTTATATAATTTTTATGTCAAAGTTCTTTAAATCTGGATGATGAACCCTTATATAACGCCCCTCTTTTTGAAACCCCCTCGACCTCACTGAGCCAAGAAGTAGGTTTGTTTTGCAAATTAAAAGGTTTATTTGAAGAATTGAACAATAGATATATATCACACTTTTATGAATAGAATATCTGAATAGCATACTTATGAATATGAACGGTGATCATCAATGGGTAATATTACGATATCAACAACCTCTTTAATCAGTTAGGAGTAGGAATAGAAAGAATAAGGTAGCAGATAATACTTTAGATGATTCAAGGAAATGCAAGGATGGGAAAATGCAACACAAAAATAAACTTGATATGGTTTCAATCAAAAGATGATATAATCACGTTTTCCCCTTTGACTACTCACTCCCCCCACTATGCAATATGAAGAGATGGAAATAAGGGCACACAGATTTCAGGGATATTAATCAACAATGCAGTTCAATCCCAGTTCCCCCAGCAAGCTTAGAGAAAACAGGTATGATTTTAAAACAGGCAAAAATACTTTAAAATGTGGTTTGCAATGAATGGGAACAATGCTAAAATGACTTTAATTCACTAAAGGAGATTCAGGATAAGTGAGAGTTACTTTGGATTGGTTCAGGTCAACACTAGCAATGATTCAGGAACGATTATCAGATTGAAAACGAATTTCAGCAGTTGAAAACTAGAAACAGCTATTTTGACATGTGGTGAAATTGAGCTAAATTGCAATTCGCAGCAATTTTTCCACGTGCGGAAAACGCGATTGCGGAAAAACTATAAAGAATTGGAATGTCGTTTTAGGTTCCTTAGAAAGCTTAGGATCTTAACTTCAAAAGGTTAAATTTCGTTTCTAGGACTTGCGGTTCAAAAGTTAGAGGTTTTTGTGAAGGTAGATTTTTCAGAAATAAAGTCAAGATTTCAACATGACAGATTGCGCTTTACAGATTAGGAATCAATATGGACTTATACTAAGGGCTATGAAACTACATGATACCCAACGGGACAACAACCAGAAACAGGGCGCCTTCCACTCCGATTGTTGTGCGTCAAGACACTTGAAAAAATATCAGCGCATAGATGATTATTGCTACAATTTATCAAGAATAATGTGGAGGAGAGGAGAATTTAGGATAGACAAAATAGGTTCTATAATGGAGTTCTGGGCAGATTGAAATGGATGGAATGGGATTACTTAAATTAAGAGATTGGTTATGTACAGTTCTAGACTGGATACTCACTACTATGGCTTTGGAATGGAGTGGGTCCCGTCAAAGATCTGGTCAAGGGTTTGGCTGTGATTCTCTCTCGCCACCGGGCAGGTCTCACGCCCTGGGTTCTACTCTTAGCCCGGCACTCTGGTCTGGATCTGACGGGTTCTGGATACAGCTCTGCTTTCTGGGTCTGGATCTTGGTTCTAGCACAGGGTTCTTGCCAAGAATAGCAAAACAGCACAGCCCAGCTGTTGAATGTGAGCCCCTTGGAAGTTTAGGGGTTAAAATCAGGTTGCAAAAGATTCTGAAGGCCTCTGAAAAAGGTTCAGCTTGTGGTTTAGGCCCCTCTGCTTCAAGGTTCTAGAGTTTGGTTCTAGAGCTTGGTTCTGGAGTCTGGTTTCTGGATCTTCCTACAGGGTCCTTCGCCAAGAAATCAGTGAGAAGTGGAAAAGTGTGTGTGTCCTATCGGTCCTCAGCAGTCCCTATTTATGCATTTCCAAAGTGGGTGGGGAGGCTGATTCTCTATGCCCAACCCTCTAAAGATCTGATAGGTCAGAGGATTCCCTGTCCCCTGATTGGAGAAAGGAGCAGCGTGTCATCCTGTGTCATGTTTATGGCTTAGGGGAAAGACCCTCCCCTTTTCTCTGTACAGTATATCTTATTTTTCATAGAAAAAACATATTTACAAGGTGTGCCACTTGTAAATGTTCCATAAATTAAATGACAGTTTAATTAAGGTACATTTCTGTTCAACTCTCATCTTCCTAAGAGCTTTGGTTCAGAAATGACAACTTTTTCGCACTTTTGGTGGGTTTCTCAATATTATTTCTGCACCAATTTTTAAACATGCATGCACACCCCATCTGGGCACATTTCTGTAATGTTTTATGTTCATAGCATAAACACAGTGGCTACAATATGAATAATTCGGGGTTTGGTCTCAGAACATCGCACAGAGTCCAGCTTAAGTCTTCAACTGTGAGCAAATTTTTCATTTTAACAATCTCAAAGTTTCACATTTTTGTCAGTTCAGTGCAATTTGTTATAAGCATTTTTCTAAAACATACATTTGCTGTGCTTTCTGAATCCACACAATGGTTTGTCTCTGCCCCCAAGGTCTGGGCTGACTCAGAGGTTACATGTCTCTCCTTCCTGCTAGCAGTTTATCAGTCACACCCAAATCAGCATTTTCTATTCAGCCCAAGGATTTCTTTGTCTGCACTGAGAGCAACAGGCCAGGGTACCACTCCCAGTTCCTTTTGACACCAGCCTGTCAATCTCTGAGCCAAGGGTAGGGGGAAGTCTCCTTTGTCCAGGGAGAAGTGTGGAATTCGTTTGAATACAGTGTGGGAAACTTTAACTCTTAACCCAATGTCTAAAAATTGTCTTTTCTCATAATATAACTCACATTTTTAACACATACATTAAACAATTTCTTGCTTCAAGCCTTTTCAGAATATAGTTTTAAATGGTATCCACCTCTTAGGCTTCTGATAGCAAGTCTTTCTTTGGCATAGTTTGGGCTCAATGTACAACTTTACACAAAATGGTTTTAAAACACCGGCTTCTGCTAGAGGTGAGTAACGGTATTACACCCATTTTTGACAGGTTTCTTTCAGCAAGCAATCCTCAAAAGTGGACTTTGTTCAGATATAGATACACCTCTGTGGACCTTATATTTATGTAGATTCTTGTGGGAGAATGATGTGACCACCCAACAAGGAGGTTGGATCTTTTTGGGTGGTTTGTGAGCCATGATTTGTGCATATTTGACACCAAATAAAAATGGATTTTGAAGACAGCTTTGTTTCTTTTGCAATGATTTTGTTCTGTGAGCAGCCAAATGATGGGTTTTGGCAGTGGTCTCCTGTGTTACTACTGACATAGGCAAAAGTAGATGGTGGCCTATTTTTCAGGTTTTCACTGCGCACTTTCTGGTGATTTCTGGTGAGCAGCATGCTTTCCGACGGCCATTATGATGTTTCTGCTGCCAACAATGCACAGTGATGTTGCAGGGCTTGGATTAGTGGGTAAGACATCCCACAAGCCCCCCTCTTCCAATGGCCGTTGATCTTCCATCAATGGAAATTCGCAAGACTCGGATGTCAGCCTCATCTCTCCGGATTCCATAAATGGCAAAGTTCAGCATCATTTCCTCCATCAAGGGTGGATCGTATGGTTCTCCTTGCCAGTCCTGATGGGAGTATTGAGCGGTACTCCGGGTAACTCGGATCTTTGCTCCCGGTCCCCAGGTCGTCCTCCTTGGTCAGTCTCCATGGTGTTTTTTTTTTCTCTCTTTCTCTCTGCAAAAACATATTTGTAGACAATTCCCCACCACTATTAATGTAGTGGGGCGGACATATACATTTGAGAAATCAGGAGACATTTTTATTATGGTATTTTATAGATTATATGTGGAATATTTTAGAGTTGGAATTGTATGGATCTGGAGTGGCCCTCTCTGGGGTTCCAGAAGACTCCTCCAGTTGCTGCAGAGTGTGCCTAGGATGGCAACACTTTAACTGATTAATATGGACCCACTTGCCTTCCCCCTCCGTCAAACTGCCTTTGGGGATGCGGCTCTTGTAGGCGACTGGTGAGATCTTGTCTTCAATTTCAAAAGGTCACTTCCAGGTAGGCAGACATTTTTGCTGTTTGGTCTGGTTCCTTTGGAAATTGTATAGATAGACCTAGTCTCCTACATTGTATTCTTTCCTGGTAGTCTTTAAGTCATAGTGGGTCTTCATGCTGTCGGCTGATCTTTCTAGATTTCGCTGAGCATAGGCAAAAGCATGTTGAACCTGTTTTCTTAAATTTTCAACATATTCATGAGTTGTGGAGGCATTGATCAATGTCTGCTCTTGGGTTCTATAGATCAGATGCTGGGGAAGCACCATCCTGCGTCCAGTCATCTGCTCAAACAGTGACATTTTAGTTGCAGATGAAGGGGTAGATCTGATGGCCATTAGGACAAGAGGTAATCGAATATCCCAACTTGGCCCAGAATCTGCCACAAATTTTTTGAATATGCTTACAATGGTTTTGTTGTATCGTTCCACTGCACCACTAGAGGCTAGCCGGTAAGCAATATGTAGCTTCCTTTTAACCCCAAGTATCTCCCACAACTTTGTCGTGACTTCGCTGGTGAAATGGCTACCTCTATCCGACTCGATCCTTTGGGGTAATCCAAAACGTGAAAAGATGTGTTTGATCATCAGGACAGCTGCTGTTTCTGCCTTGCAGTTTGGGGCCGGGAGACATTCCACCCATTTAGTAAATAAGCATGTCACGGTCAACATGTGCTTATTTCCCCTAGAGGAGCGAATCACAGGCAATGAAATCTACTTGCAAATCTGACCATGGCAGTGTCATCCCCCTTTTTTGGAGAGGCACACGGTGTGTGAGGGATGTTGGCTGAAATTTTGCACACACAAGACACCCCTTCAAGTATTGGTCAAGGTCCTGCCCCATGTGTGGCCAGTATGCAACCTCTCAAGATTTCAAGTGTTGTATGAAACCCCCTATGACCGGCTGTGGCCGCATCATGGGTGTGACTTAACATCAGGCTTCGGAATGATGTAGGAACCAGCCACTGATTATGGCCGGCTACGGCTTTCCTTACCAACAAACCGTCTTGGATTCGGAACATTTTTGGACATTTCATCAACACTCTGAGGTCCTATTTCCCAATGTAATCGGTATCCGTCAGGGGAAAGTTCTCAGGGTCCTCAATGTGTTGATAAAACTTACAAATTATCGGATCCCCCTTCTGAGCCATAATCAAATCAGCATCAGGGGTCTCCTTACTCCATTGTGCAGTTGAAAGATCATTGTGAGCATTTGTCTGGGACCTAGTGATAGCAGTGACTTGGATTTCCCCCAACAGGGACTCGATCTCTATTAGATCCCCTTGGATGGCCCCGTTTTTTTGCCAGCTGATCAGGTAAGTCATTTCCAGTTTTGTCTGGTCCCTCTACTTTGGAATGACCCTTTATCTTTTTCCAGTAGATGGTCATCCCATTCGAGGTGACCAGATCATCAATATTTTGAATTAACTTACCATGTTTCAAGTGTTTGTTATTAGCACATAACATGCCTCTGGTTTTCCAGTTAACCAGGTGCTCCACGAACCCGTTCCATACATAATCTAAATCAGTGATTATGACCAGTTCGTGGAGTTGATGTTGGACAGCAGTGAGGATGGCTTGATGCACAGCCATCAACTCTGCCACTTGACTACTTTGGGGACCAATCTTGTACCCAGCCGAGGGTTCTGGGGTCTCATTCACCCATGCATTCCCTACGCCGGCCACAAGTTCCTTTTCCCCGTTGTTGTCAACATGGTAAGAACATCCATCCACATAGACAGTGGGCATTCCCTCACACTCGTCTTCTTCAAAGACTTTGTGGTGGGAATTGAGGTATATCTCCATGTTGTCCTGATTTTTAGACTTTCGTCCTCAAGACAGTTTTCTCTGGCACAATCATACAAGTCAGCCAGAGCTTTGGCCATATCTGACCTCCACAGGAAAGCCTTGCATTGACAGAATCCAGGAAGAAATTCGGGAATTACTTACATTTCCGGCCCGGATTCTGTCACTTTGGAGATATTGCAGAGGCTGGTGTGGAGTCTCCACTATGAACTGCATAAGGCAGCAATTGAGCTGACCTAAATGCTTTCTCTGGATCATCAAAGCCCATGGGATTATCCGCTAATCAGGACCAAGCTTTGAAGTTTATTAGGTCCAAACTAATGGCAAGGCGATTGAGAATATCACTGCCTAAGTAAAAGGCGGCAGTGACGTCTCGCACGACCCAACAATTATGGACTATGCTCTTGTTGCCTATGGAGATTTTGAGCATACGCCTGCTTGGCAGGACTTGTTTTGAATTGGGTGCTTCCAGATCCATTTCCCATTTGTCTATGAGTCTAAATGTGGGAATGGCTGGATCTTTTGGGAGTTTGTGGAACATGGCTTCACTAATGAAGCTCTTACCATTGTTCACACACGCTTGGGCGAGAACAGAGTCCTTCTTTTCATTTACCTGAAGGGAAGGACTCTGCTCTCCAATTTGCTGAATATAAGCCAGGCTCTCAGCTGATTTCACATCTTTCTGGACTATAGGAGTGGGAATGTCTGATTGTGGATTGGTAAAGAATTTCAGAGTGTTTCCTTCCAGTGTGGAATACCACCTTAAACTGGAAGGAAGGTTGATTTTCAGAAATAGAGAGGACCCCCCATCACCAGTCTGTTGTCCTACTGCTATTACTGTCACGTCTGGAATTTGGTTCTGGAAGTGAAATTCTACTTGGTCAGATTTTTGTTTAACCATGTGGCAGGTGCCGTTTAAACTAACATGGTTGACACTCTGTTTTAACTTTATTGGTCGGCTAGTCTGGGTCCAGAGGACCTTGTTTACACTCTATTAGGGATGACAACCTTTTCAGGAGGTCATTCCCTAGTAAACAAGGGGTGCCCTCTGGAGTCACAACTATGACCGGGTGCTTCACCTTGTGTCGCCCAATTTTAATGTCCAAATCCGCAGTCCCCTCGACGTGAATTTCCTTCCTGTCAAAGTTCTGAAGTTGCCCAGGAAGAGAGGTGAGAGGAATTTGGTATTTCTCCCCCCTTCCTGAATTTAGTTCATCAAAGGCCTTTTTGGACAGAAGGGTAGCTTGGGATCCAGTCTCCACCATTGCCAAAATTGTACCCTGCCCCTGTACTTGAACCGGGGCATAGTATCTTCCCTCCTTCTCCGCAAGGGGGCACAGATAATGCACATTTTTGGACAACTGGTGGGCTAGTTTTTTAGTTTTGGACATACAAATAGAAGAGATTTGGGCAGAATTCTGTGGGGAGTCTTGGGAATCTGCAAGAAAAAGGTGGCAACTAGAGATGGGAGAAGTTTTGAGTTCCCCTGGTTCCGGGCTGCCCCCCCCCCCTTTTTGGAGGCAGTCACCAGGATGGGTTTGAACCAGGGGATTTTGATGCTGTTGGTTCTAGGATTGGATGATGGGTGGCGCTAGCTCAGTCCCCACATCTACCCAGTCTGGATGTGAATCACTTGGGACCCATTTTTCTTTGGGAGGAGTTCCCCCATCTCTGAAGGAGAAGATCCTTTTCCCAGGATCCTCTGAGGATCCCTCTCCTTCAAATTGGAAGATCTGTACCTCATCCTCAAAATGGGTCTGTTTGGGTCCTTTGTTTCTCCTACCCCCTCTCTGCTCCTTGGGTAGAAGACTTTCAGGGGCTCGTTACAAGTGGGGAAGGAAGCTTCCTCCAAGGCTTTACACCCCCCCTTCCCTTGTGCCTCCTCCCTGGGAACTGGTGAGTTAGCGGGGTGCTGCCCCCGTCATTGTTCTGGAGCACCAGGTCCAAAGTTTGGGGCATTCTGTGCCGGCATGCTCATCTGAGGGTTTTGCTGAGCCCTCAGCATGCGACCCAGATCCTGTGCCATGTTTTGGACCTGGCGCTCTAATTGTGAAACCCGCTCAGGCTGATTATTGATAAATTGTAGGCTGCCTTGCGAGCCTCTTGGGGATTTCTATGAACAGAAAAGTGCTTTAAGATGGCCGCCCTATATGTGGACCATCTTGAATGATTTTGGTCCTCTAGCCCCGCAAAGAAACTTGAGTATTCTGGGGAGAATGTCCATTTTATGTACTGAATGCAGCTACTGCTGTCTTTCAATGGAAAGTCTCCATCATTTGCTCAAAGAGCTCTAAGTGTTCCCACACAGAATACTTGGCCTTCTTGTGATAAGGCGTGATGACACTCCTTATTGCCTTAATCTTTTTTAAGGGGTCCTTAAGCAAGGCCCTTTTTTGCCTTATTGGCCTTCTTGGTTCGGGTAACCCTGTTCCATTCATCCTCTGACTCAGAGGCACTGCTCCCAGAGGTGCCTGTCTGATCTTCTAGGTTCTCCCAGATTCTGCGAGCCTGGGAATAGCTGGCAGAATGTGGGGACCTAATCTCCTGTGTCCTGGGACGCTCAGAGGAGATTTCTGATTCCTCCTTGCTCCCACAATTTGATGGGTACCCCCCCACTGACCTAGCTGGGCAGAGGTCTTTAGGATGCCCCTAGTGGGCCTACTCTCCTGGGGTTCCCCACTAAATTGCACTGTACTTGGGTGCCCATACCCGGATGCCCGCCCATCCATTCCTGGGAGGTACTGGCCTATGAGCCCCATACTCCTGGCTGGATAGTATTCTGCCATCCCCGTGGCCCTGGGCTCATGTGCGCCAGGGGACATGGGGTTGGCAGAGTCCAGGGATGGGGAGAGACGTAGGCCTCTGGTACTAGGGCTCCAGAGGTTATGCTCAGGTGTTTCCCTTTCCCAGCGAACCTCATCTCTATCAGCCCCTGCTCCCTGTTGCCATGCGCGAGCCTGAGCTTTCAGTTCCTCAATCAAGGCCTTACTAGACTATCAGTCTCTCTTGCATGGCTACCTGTCGCTGGAGCTTATCATTGTGCTGACAGAGAGCCTCATTCTCTCTCTGTGCTTCCTGGTTTATCTTGGAGTACTGGGCCAGTCTTTGCTGCAGGAGGGTTACCTCCTGAGTCTCGTCCCTACTGGCCTGTTCCTTTCTTGCCAGAGCATCTTCCACCCTCCTGGTGTGCTCTAACAAGTTTTGATGCTCTTTTTGGAGGTCACTCAGTCCCTGGAGGGCCAGTTGATTTTCTTCCAGGTTCCCTTTTAAGTGACAGACTTCCTGGCCTAAGGTATCCCTTTCCTGACAAGATCCTGCCTCTGTGCCGCCAGGTCGTCCCTCTGCCTTTGAAGGGCACTAGCTTTCTTACGCTCTTCCTCAAATTCTGCCTGGGTGTCCAGGTCTTTCAGAAATAATGAATTGCTCTCTGCCTTTTCTCTATCCAGGTGGCTTTGCGGGTGAATACCTGCTCTGTGCATACCCTATTGAAATCCAGTTATTGCTACAGCTTTTTCTGGCTCTGCAGTAGGGAGTCCAAACCTTCTTGGTACTCCTTCTACAAGGCCAGAATTCAAGTATCCTGGTCTGCCCTTTCCTGTTGCAGGATACCCATATCCTCTTTGATTTTCACTAGGTACTGCCTACTTTAGTTTTCTAATTCCTGGCTCCTCTGCATCCTCTGCTCAGAAGATTCCAGATCAGATTGGGCCTTCTCTAATGCCATCAGTTGCCTACTTGCCAGATCTTGGCCTTCAGCACATTTGTCCTGTATGGCTCCCATAGACAAATATAGGAGTGCTGCTACCCTGGCAATCTTATTGTGCCCATCCTTGGCCTTAGGCCCATATATAGTTCACCCAGGGCCACATGTAAGGGACCCTGATCTCTCCAGACATCTAACCCAGTTGCAGTGATCGGTTGTGTGATTGCCTGAACCACATATTCTGGTCCTGCTCAGTCCATTCACCTATCACAAATAGCTTATGTAAAAGGTGCTCTCTAGGTATCTTGATGTCTACCAATGTCGCCATTCTGGAAATTGATTTCCTTCCTGACTTACAGAAGTTTATTATTTTATTTTGCAAAACAGACCGTTTCCTGAGAACGTTCCTTTTTGAGGGGTGCTTTTACAGCGTAACACAGCGTGGTCGCCCAACAGGATTTATGTATCCTATTAGTTAGCACACTGCATTAAGCTGCACAAGTGGTAGATCTAATCTAGAAGTCCCGCTACGAGCCCCCAATCTGTAAGCGACTTCAATCCAGCACTCCAACTAAGTCAATGCCTAGGATGGGATGCCCAATGGAAGCCCTTATTTATATATTTTTATGTCAAAGTTCTTTAAATCTGGATGATGAACCCTTATATAACGCCCTTCTCTTTGGATCTCCCCGACCTCACTGAGCCAAGAAGTAGGTTTGTTTTGCAAATTAAAAGGTTTATTTGAAGAATTGAACAATATATATATATATATATCACACTTGTATGAATAGAATAATATCTGAATAGCACACTTATGAATGTGAACGGTGATCATCAATGGGTAATATTATGATATCAACAACCTCTTTAATCAGGAGTAGGAATAGAAAGAATAAGGTAGCAGAGAATACTCAGGAATATTAATCAACAATGCAGTTTAATCCCAGATCCCCCAGCAAGTTTAGAGAAAACAGTTATGATTTTAAAACAGGCAAAAATACGTTTAAATGTGGTTTGCAATGAATGGGAAAAATGCTAAAATGACTTTAATTCACTAAAGGAGATTCAGGATAAGTGAGAGTTACTTTGGATTGGTTCAGGTCAACACTAGCAATGATTGTCAAGCCTCGCTCCCTTCGCTCCCGTTCCCACCACTTGGGGGCATGATTTGGGGTTTATCCCCTACTGGACTTTCCCTCCGAACCTTATACTACAGTGCTGTGACCAATTGGGAGCGCTAAAACCTTATTTTCCAAGTTACTTCCCTTCCGGATCCATTCCAGGTTTTTGGCAGCCAGTATGCTACGTTAATCTAATGACTATGCTTCCCAGAATGCCTGGCTCTCTGCCTCACCTCCTCCCTTGCAGGACAAGGTTGGGTGGAGGATAGGCAACACCTGTGGCTGCAGGTGCAGCAGGCGGCACACCTGAGGGGTGTGTTCATTAAGGAGCTTTAAAAGCCTCAGTTTACTTCAGTCCAGCGCTGGTCATTGTTGCAGTGTTCCTGTTGTGACTGGTCCCTTGTTCCTGGTTCCTAGTTCCTGTTTCTTGTTACTCTGCCCTGGATTTCTAATTTATGTGCTTAATTGATTTCTGCCTCCTAGATTTCCCTTTCTGTCTTCCTCTGTCTGCAGGCAGCCTTTCTCATTGCTTTCCCCTTTGATGCAGCCCAATTTGCCTGTGTTCTCTTTTTCTTTGATGCTGTCCTTTGCTACTGAAAAGGTTGATGCTTTAGTCTTTCCCTTTATAGATTTAGCTTCCTGCCTTTATTCCTTTGAGGGGTGGGAGAAGTTTGCCTTTTGTGATATCGTTTTCCCTGCTCCTGCTCCTTATTTTCTATTGGAATCCATTCCATGTTTTCCCTGGCACTTCTGCATTTATTTCCATTGACTATTAGGTGTGGTGTACTGCTGTAGCTAGCTCCTGTGTGAATGCCTTTGTTTTCCTCACTATTCTATAATCACAATTCTTACTTGCCCCTTGTCTTGAGTCTTATGTATTTAGTTATCCTCCACCCATTGCTGTTATAGCCTTCTGGGTCCCTGTTTGATCAACAGGGTTTGTGGGCTCACTGACATTCTAGTGGTATTTCCAGTCCTTGTGAGTACTGTTTTTAAGTTCTTTATTTCAATATCATCAAGATTGTCAGCTCACAGTCCTGTCCTTGCTTGCCCTCTACGTGGGTTTAGCGCTGCCAGTATCTGTAATAGCAAAGTGGGTAAGGAGTTTGCCGACTTTCCTTTCAGTCATAAGGAGGTTCTAAGTGCTTACCCCACATCCCTTTTCATATATTTGTATTATTGTTTCACTCAATCTGCACTCCTGGGTTTAGTATACATGAGTCTTGGTCCTTGTGTGCACGTAGTTTGATTCAAGGTTATTCACTGTGCGATTTTGTGCACATTTCCCTTGCCATATTCGCTGCCTTTGCACTCACCTGATTAATCCTGACAGAGATTCAGGAATGATTATCAGATTGAAAACGAATTTCAGCAGTTGAAAACTAGAAACAGCTATTTTGACTTGTGGTGATATTGAGCTAAATCGCAATTCGCAGCAATTTTTCTGCGTCCGGGAAACGCGATTGCGGAAAAACTATAAGTTATTGGAATGTTGTTTTAGGTTAGTTAGAAAGCTTAGGATCTTAGCTTCAAAATGACAGTTAAAGGACATGCAGTTCAAAAGTTAGAGGTTTTTGTGAAGGTAGATTTTTCAGAAATAAAGTCAAGATTTCAAAATGACAGATTGCGCTTTACAGATTAGGAATCAATAAGGATTTATACTAAGGGCTATGAAACTACAAGATACCCAACAGGACAACCACCAGAAACAGGGCGCTCTGATTGCTGTGCGTCAAGACACTTGAAAAAATATCAGCGCATAGATGATTATCGCTACAATTTATCAAGAATAATGTGGAGGAGAGGAGAATTTAGGATAGACAGAATAGGTTCTATAATGCAGTGTTGGGCAGATTGAAATGGATGGAATGGGATTACTTAAACTAAGAGATTGGTTATCTACAGTTCTAGACTGGATACTCACTCCTATGGCTTTGGAATGGAGTGTGCCCCGTCAAAGATCTGGTCAAGGGTTTGGCTGGGATTCTCTCTCACCACGGGACAGGTCTCAGGCCCTGGGTTCTGCTCTCAGCCTGGGACTCTGTTCTGGATCTGACTGGTTCTGGATACAGCTCTGCTTTCTGGGTCTGGATCTTGGTTCTAGCACAGGGTTCTTGGCAAGAATAGCAGAACAGCACAGCCCGGCTGTTGAATGTGAGCCCCTTGGAAGTTTAGGGGTTAGAATCAGGTTGCAAAAGATTCTGAAGGCCTCTGAAAAAGGTGCAGCTTGTGGTTTAGGCCTCTCTGCTTCAAGGGTCTAGAGTTTGGTTCTGGAGTCTGGTTTCTGGATCTATGTCTGGATCTTCCTGCAGGGTGCTTCGTCAAGAAATCAGTGAGAGGTGGAAAAGTGTGTGTGTCCTATCTGTCCTTACGCAGTCCCTATTTATGTATTTCCAAAGTGGGTGGGGAGGCTCATTCTCTATGCCCAACCCTCTAAAGATCTGATAGGCCAGAGGATTCCCTGTCCCCTAATTGGAGATAGGAGCAGCGTGTCATCATGTGTCATGTTTATGGTTTAGGGGAAAGACCCTCCCCTTTTCTCTGTACAGTATATCTTATTTTTCATACAAAACATATTTACAAGGTGCACCACTTGTTAATATTACATAAATTACATGACAGATTAATTAAGGTACATTTCTGTTCAACTCTCATCTTCCTAAGAGCTTTGGTTTAGAAATGACAGCCTTTTCGCACTTTTGGTGGGTTTCTCAATATTATTTCTGCACCAATTTTTAGACATGCGTGCACACCCCATCTGGGCAAATTTCTGTCATTTTCTATGTTCATAACATAAACACAGTGGCTACAATATGAATAATTCTGGGGTTTGGTCTCAGAACACCTCACGGAGTACAGCTTAGTCTTCAACTGTGAGCGAATTGTTCATTTTAATAATCTCAAAGTTTCACATTTTTGTCAGTTCAGTGCAATTTGTTATAAGCATTTTTCTAAAACGTACATTTGCTGTGCTTTCTGAATCCACACAATGGTTTGTCTCCGCCCCCAAGGTCTGGGCTGACTCAGAGGTCACATGTCTCTCCTTCCTGCTAGCAGTTTGTTCTCAGTCACACCCAAATTAGCATTTTCTATTCAGCCCAAGGATTCCTTTGTCTGCACTGAGAGCAACAGGTCAGGGTGCCACTCCCAGTTCCTTTTGACACCAGCCTGTCAATCTATTAGCCAAGGGCAGGGGGAAGTCTCCTTTGTCCAGGGAGAAGTTGTCATCCCCGCGCCGCTGGCGCACGCATTGGCAACCATCATGGACTACTTGGTACTCATTGATCCTTCTAATACTCTTTGAACAACTCCTATTCACGCCTTGGTCTTTTATTTCCATTTGCTCAACTTTGGTTATTTCTTATTTTATTCAATTAACTACATTTACCATAATGCACCTGGCTACAGTCCTCAATTCCTGGCTATTTTCATTCATCGTTATTGGGACCACAATCCCCAGAAGCCCTAGCGGCCAGTGCTGCTTCCCCCTGCTCAGGACCAGAGAGGGAGGAGGCAGATTGTCTTCAGGTGTGCTGCTCGAGGTGCTGTCAATTAGCCTGCCTCAGAACAGGGCAGGGCTGTATATAAGCAGCTGCCTGCAGGAGCACAGTGTCTTGCATCTTGAGATCTCCCCGCTCCCGTTTGCCTTGACCCTCTTTGTATGCTGTTCCTGTTGCTGCATTATCCTGTTTTGATCCAGTGCTTTCCGGGATTCCTGCCTTGCAGCCTACTACAGTCCTCTGCAGCCCTCTACAGTCAGCGGCCCTGCTCCTCTGGGCTCACTCCTTGCTGCCCTGCTCATCTGGGCTCCTTGCCTTGCAGCCTGCCCCACTCCGGCTGCCTACAGTCCTTGTCATCTGGGCTCCTTGCCTTGCAGCCTGCCTCACTCCAGCTGCCTACAGTCCTTGTCCTCTGGGCTCCCTGCTCTGCAGCCTGCCTCACTCCGGCTGCCTACAGTCCTTGTCCTCTGGTCTCCCAGCCCTGCAGCCTGCCTCACTCCAGCTGCCTACAGCCCTTGTCCTCTGAGCTCCCTACCTTGCAGCTTGCAACCCTCTGCTGTCTCCAAGCACTTGTCCTCTGGACTCCCTACCTTGCAGCCTGAACCTCTCTGCTGCCTACAGCCTGTGTCCTCTGGGCTCCTTCCTTGCAGCCTGTCTCCCTCCGCTGCCTACAGCCCTTGTCCTCTGGGCTCCCTGCATTGTGGCTTGCTACTCTCCTCTGTCTTACAGCCTGTTTTACACTTAGCTGCCTACGGCCCTGCTCCTCAGGGCTCCCTACCTCACGGCCCTATTCTTTTGGGCTCTCTGTCGCCTACTACTAATCTCTCTCTGTCCTGTTCTTCTGGACTCCCTGCCTTGCAGCCTACTACAGTCCTCTGCAGTCCACTACAGTTTGCCTGCACCTAGTGCCATTCTTGACTGCAGACCTGCTTCCTACTTTGCAGTCCTTCTGTTTTCCTGACTGCTGCTCCCTTGTTCTCTTCCTTGAGTCCTCTGTACTCCACCTTTGGTTATCTACTTCAGTCTAACTGTCTTTCCTTCTTTTCCTTCTGCTAGATTGCTCATTGACTTCCTTTTCGCTGAATATATCTGTTCTTGTCTTCTCATGTGTCTTATGTAATCCATTTGTACAGAGCTTGCCTGTTAGTTTCCGGCAGGCAACCTCTGCCCCTTCCCTTGTCATGTTTTCAGTGTTACAGACGCCCACTGCTGTTGTTCCCAGCCATGAGCATACAGCGTGGGCCTCTGTTATAGCAATCTGTGCAGAAGGCTGGTGTTTCCTAAGGTTCGTGGAACACTCTTTCCCTTTTCAGCATACACCCCAAGAGGGAATCCAGTATGTTTGTACCTTTGTATCTTTTGGCTCACAGCTACAGTTTCCTACTCTTCTTTCTTGTTGAACTTCCTGCTGTGTGTGCTTATCTGCTACCTTACTTCAGCACAGCCACCCAAAACCTACCTGGGTACCCTGTGCCACTCTTGACAGCGTGCCATTCTTGACAGAAGTGTGGAATTCGTTTGAACAGTGTGTGAAACTTTAACTCTTAACCCAATGTCTAAAAATTGGCTTTTCTTATAATATAACTCACATTTTTAACACATGCATTACACAATTTCTTGCTTCAAGCCTTTTCAGAATATAGTTTTAAATTGTATCCACCTCGTAGGCTTCCGATAGCAAGTCTTTCTTTGGCATAGTTTGGGCTCAATGTACAACTTTACACAAAATGGTTTTAAAACGCTGGCTTCTGGTAGAGTTGAGTAACGGTATTACACCCATTTTTGACAGGTTTCTTCCAGCAAGCAATCCTCAAAAGTGGACTTTGTTCAGATATAGATACACTTCTGTGGACCTTATATTTATGTAGATTCTTGCGGGAGAATGATGTGACCACCCAACAAGGAGGTTGGATCTTTTTGGGTGGTTTGTGAGTCATGATTTGTGCAAATTTGACACCAAATAAAAACGGATTTTTAAAGACCGCTTTGTTTCTTTTGCAATGATTTTGCTCTGTGAGCAGCCAAATTATGGGTTTTGGCAGTGGTCTCCTGTGTTACTACTGACATAGGCAAAAGTAGATGGTGGCCTATTTTTCAGGTTTTCACTGCGCACTTTCTGGTGATTTCTGGTGAGCAGCATGTCATGATGTCTACCCCCGGGGATCCAGACCAAGTCCAGCAACCCCGGAAGCAGGCATCAAGTTATTCGAAGCAAGCCCAACAACCCCTGCTAGAGGCTATTTGGGTGCAGTCCTGGCGTCTATGGCACCAGGCTCATATTGAGAGTCAGTCCTGGCGCCATAGGCGCCAGGCTCATAGATTAAAACTTACCTGATGCTGACCATGCTGCAAACTTACCTGATGCAGACCATGCTGCAAGAGCTCCAAGCCAAAAGAGGCTCGGAAGGGACTATTTTACCTAGGGACTATTTTTTTACTCGGGTGGGGTCGGGGAGGAATACTTACCTGGGACTACTTTGGAGACTATTTAAACCACGCCCGAAGAGCAGCACACGCTTCGCGTTATTCTGCATCCAGCAGCTTAACGCTCACCGTGCCTGCAACTCTGCATCCAGTCTTCTGCCACGCCCGCCTCAAGTCTGGAGCTCCTAGAAAAAGGGAGAAAGAAGGAGAAAAGGTTAGAACAAGAGCAATACCTTTGATCCTTACCTGAATACCCGATCCACCGCACCTTCAAGCTGGAAGAAAGAAGTTATTTTATGCGCGTCGCCTCGCCTGCTGCAGCGCCGCGCTGAACTCACCGGCCTTTGCAGCATCTTCACTATCCACCGCATCCTTCTGCATCTTCCCCCCCGCACTCCGGCACCTAAGGGGAACACAAGAACAGCAAGGTGAGCCAAGGGAATAAGCAGAGGCAATATTAGTTACCCCCATAGACTTACCTGATTTTACCGCCAGGGGTACTATTCCTCTTCACGGGTCGGCGCAGCCTCCACCGCATCTTCGCCGTACCCCGGCCCCTAAGGGGAACAAAAGGACAGCAAGGTGAAACAAGGGGAATCCTTCTCACCACAATAGACTTACCTAATTTTACCACCAGAGGCATTATTCCCCGAAACTTCATAATTTCTCTCAGCACCTGAATAAGGGAGAAAGCAACAGGTTACATACTGACATTATTTTATCGAACTGTGTTGGATAATACAAATCCTTACCTGAATGTTAGCGGTTGCCACGAGGAACTCTTCGCTAGGGTCAAGCTGCAACCTGCAAGGAATCGGACAAGAGTGAAGGTCAGACATTTGAACTCTTCCGAACTATATACTTATGGCGTCTCGCCGGAAATCTCAGAGTCAATATTGTTCTGGAACTCACCAATTCATTCGAACCAGTGAAGCAACTGGTTATCTACGCGTCCCTGCGCTCAATGCAGGATGGAGAGCTCATCTTTCCAAACCATCAGGTGAGACTATAAGAGGGGACATTAAAGGTGATCAGTGGGGAGAACAGCGGGGGTGGGGTTAACACTCAACTCCACGGGTGGTTAATTCCCTTTCTCCATTTGCAGAAGAATACTCCTACGGGCCAAGCAAATGAAGCTAGGTGGGCCAGTCCAGTCTGTCATCTCGGCACTACGCGTCACATTGGTGGAGACCGCAGCTGTCCAGTTCAGATCGACATCCCTGTGGGAGCCAGGTGAGCGTAACAAACATGCTTTCCAGCGGCCATTATGATGTTTCTGCTGCCAGCAATGCACAGTGATGTTGCAGGGCTTGTATTAGTGGGCTAAGATATCCCACACAGCAGTTTTAAGGTGGCTGCATAGGGTTTGGTGATTTACTAAAAATTGAAGGCCGCGGAGAGATCTAAGAGGAGTAGGAGGGCCAGTTTGCCCTTATCTTTGAGGTCTTCAATCTGGGTTTTAAGGTCAAGGAGAGCAGTTTCAGTGCTGTAACGTGGGCGGAAGCCAGATTGCCTAAGTCCCAAAAGATTATTGGTTTCTAGATAATCTTGGATCTGCAGGTATGCAGCACGATCAAGAATTTTTAAGAGGAAAGGGACCGTGGTGATAGGTTGGTAGTTGGTGGGTATGTTGGCGTCCAGGGTAGGTTTTTTCAGGAGAGGAATAACCCAGGCATCCTTGAGGTTGTCCGGGACAATCCCAGTGCTAAATGAGGAGTTTAGGAATGTGGTGATGAAGGGCGCTAAGTTATGCATGGCCTCCTTAATGATGGCAGCAGGGAATGAGTCCCCCTGAAAATTGTAAGGTTTAAGGTTATTGATGATGTGTTCGACTTCCACGATGGAGGGTGGTGCAAAGCTGAAAGGTTTCAAGGATTCAGTGTTGGGGTTGATATTAACCAGAGGACATCCTACACAGCTTATCAACCACCACTATGAAAGTGTGAACACCAACGACGGTTACACCACCAATAAACATCCGATCAGACGAGAATACGTCTCAGAAGACAGATTAGACTACTCAACCAAAACAAACAGAGGCAACATATCATAACAATCAATCAAACCAAAGAACACCTGGACCCTATGCTCATGGAACAGGAGAGGCAACGCCCACCTATTTAATGAATCATCACCAGAATTTGAAACTTACCAGATCATCCGCTTCCAAGAAACCTGGCTCTCCCAGCCCCCATGCTGTGAAGGCTTCTTAACCTTCCTCAACCCAGCACCCACAAGACCCAAAGGAAGACCATCATCAGGACTACTAACATTAATCAAGACTGACCTGACATGGTCCATAATCCAAACTACAAACATCAACCCATGGACACAAAACACTGTTGTAAAAATAAAAGGTAGCCCAGACTCTGTATACAAAAAATATCAGGACAGAATAATCTCCATCATGAACCTTTACTGGAATCCCGCGGCCATTAACAACGAAACCGTCCTGGAGGGTGTCTTCTTAACAATGGACAAACTTTCTAACGAACACACAACAATCAAATTCATACTATGTGGAGATCTCAATCTCCACCTTTGGGACAAAGATGGACATCCTATTCCACACAAAGACCTGACAACACGCGACAAGAGATGGAAAAAAGAAATAACCATTCGTAACTTTTCTCTCATCGAATACACCACAGACAAAATGAACAAGACACTACCTACATGGTCCCGTGGAAAATCGTCTGCCATCATCGACTACATCTACTTCTCAAAAGAACTAATAGATGCAGTAGAAAAAGTCTGCATAATAGAAACTTCTAAAAGCGATCATAATCAGCTCGTCATATACGGACAAAACATGCTCCAACGACCCCAGTCTCGTCGCACTGTCCCACTGGAAGTTTGCACAGCGGGTAGAAGACTACGCATTACTCAACAAGCCACAACTATGCTTACAAATCAGTTTCTCCAAACAACACTGCCCGACGCCCAGAAACTTAACTACCAATGGCTACTCATACCATACTACAAGGAAACGACGAATCAACCCAAAAAGACACACCCACATTCCCACAACAGGGAGCTAGTCGAAAGGAAAAGGTTACTGAAAAACACAGTGCAAAAATTAAAGGAAAGCAAAGGCAAAGAAGTATTCAAAAAAATCAAAGAGACAAAACAAAACTACAACAACTGGATCAAAACGCATCGCATGACTCTCCTACAAAAGGACACAGAAGCCATCATGTAAACCTACAAAACCCACAAGCTCAGAGATCTATGGAACCTACTAAACAACAACTCAGCCGATCAACACAAACTCACGGGAAATGTCACAGAACAGCGATGTATCCAACACTGCTCGAACATATATAAAGCCCGAAATTCACAAATCGAAGTAGAACCCCAGACAAAAAAAATCAAGTGGACAGTACTCTGTGTTAGGCAGAATCCTGTGCAGTGCCCTTAGGGACCACTACACACAATTAAGTCTACAGGTGGTGATACAAGTTTTACCTTTGGTACAAGCCTGTACTACTATGTCATAGTGGTAGCAGTGGTGGAGCCGCCAGGCTTATCTCAAGAGTATATGAGCAGTAGCAGAGATTACACAAAGGGACCACAATTACTGTGACTCAAGCAAACACTGACTCAAGGTTTCAGGTCGAAAAATATAAGTACATTTATTTTTAAACAATTTGTTATAAACACAACACTTCTATTAAACTTCAATAAAAACCACACGTTAAATATACTACAACTAACCAATTCACTTTGTACAGTAAGTCTCAAGGTAAATACCCTGTGTTGGCATGAACCGGTGTAAGGCACAAAAACACTTTACCGCGGATACGATTGCGATCACTTTTTGACAGTTCGGTGTACTAAACAAACGCATATCCGTCACATGAAATGCTACCGGGGCAAAAACACACTTACCACCTGAGATACCCAGAGGGAGTTGGAGGCAAAAATCACAGGCAATATTTTGGTTAGGCAGGCAGAATCAAGAAACACTCAGAGACAAGAGTTCAAAAGTCAAAGGGCCGGAGCCAGGGTCGAAAGACACCGGGGCCAGTTGCCAAAGATCACACGGTCTAACAGATCATGATTCAACGGAGCCAAAAGTACTTCGATATGGTCAATGTTCGGAAGCAAAAGTTATAAGAAGGAGGGAAGACAAGGTCAAGCCTTGGAAATGAAGAAAAAGGGATTCACCCAGTTTCCTCAACAGAACACAGTACCTTGTTCCAATGGTGCAGCTGGTGCCCTGGCAGTTGTTCCTGTTGGTTTCCCACAGACCCACGATTCCTGGAGCTTCGTCGAGAAGGAGGACGTCTGAAGGGGGTCTGCACCACACAGGGATGAGGCCGGCAGCAGTGACACGGAATAAAAGGTGCGCTCCATAAAAACAGGAGAGGCTCTTCAGGTGGCTATCCGGACCACTACAGCAATGTGCAGCGATTTCAACCACGGAAGGGGATCCTCCGACTGTAGAAGATGAGCTGGTTATCCCCACCAAGCTCAAGGGAAGAAGACTCCGGACTGGATCTTCTCTGAGTCGTTGAAGGGCAGATAGCTCAGGACTGCAGCAGGGCTTCACCAGGACGGGGTAGTTGCAGCAGCCGTCGTTCTCACTGCTTCTCTTCGGTTCCTTGTAGTTCCAGTGGCGACTCTCTGACTTCTAGCCCAAGAGACCTGCCTTTTATGCGAAAAACCCCCATTCACGCAGCCTGGCTGTCAATCACCCAGCAGGGGGGTTGTGCAGGCCGGACAACTACCGTGGCCAATCATGACAAAGTGTGACCTGGGTTTCCTAGGATACCCTGTGCAGGGGGTGACTACACCCCTCCCTCACATTCAGCCCACCTAGACACCCAGGCACCTTGAGGAGGGCTTCTGGGCACAAGCCTGCCAAAAGACAGTGAACAAAGAAGGCGAACCTAGTTTGCCGCGCAAAGTAAAACACAAGAAGGACTTTAACAAAAAGAAATGGCGAATAAACCCAACCGGAGCCAAAATAAAGACGATTTGGTGAAGCGGGTTTATGTTCGAGGCTAATATAATAGCCAAGAACAGTACCACGTTTATCTAATATAATCGCGGTAGGAAAGTTAGGGTAGATATCACTGCCACCAGCCAAGTCTAAATGTTAAAAGAGCGAAACAATGCTCTAGGGGGTACAGATAAAAATGGATACGAGTTAACCCTTTCCAGTGCTCCATGGAAGATGTGGTGTACTGGATCTGTGGTAGATTGACTAAGTAAAGTTAATGGTAACTTTACCCTTTTCTGGGGGACAGTAGTCGCCTCAGAAATGGAGTCGAGGGAAGTCTCAAAGACAACCCTGTGCCACGGCACTGAAGGTGCTGTGTGGCACACAAAGAAGGGGGCTACTGAAGTGGTGTGAAGTGGTGTACTTCAGAGTCCACAATCACAAAAACAAATGGAAATACATAGCAAAGCACAGGTAAGAGTGGGGGGAAAGCTCTCACTCTTACCAGGTGAAAAAAAAACTCCAGAAGTCCAGCAAAGCTGCTGGGGGACTCACTAGGTGAGGGAAATTAGCCATAAATGAGAATTCTCCCCAACACTCTGCAACCATCAAGACATAAAACAGAAACTCAACATATCCCGGGCCCCGACGGGACCTCAAATGCAATGATCAAGAAAGATCCACAATCATGGTCCAATCTCAGGCCAATCTCATGAGCAACATCCTAACACTCAAATAACCTCAACCAGATACCCTCGACATGGAAACCCGCAACAATAGTGCCCATCCACAAACAAGGACCAAGAGATGACCCGGCCAACTTTCACCCAATCGCACTTCTAGATCCTTTGGGGAAGCTGTTCGCATCCATCCTCCTGAAGAAACTCAACCAATGGGCAACCGAGACACATCGATTTGCAACCAGACAAACTGGTTTCACTCCAAATCTCGGTACAAACATCAACCTCCTCTTGCTGAACCTGATCAAGCACGAAGCAATCCACAACAACACAACCATATATCTGGCCTTCATTGATCTCCACATGGCTTTCAACGGGATCTCCAGACAAAAACTATGGGACAAACTCGAAACATGGAAATGCCCAAACGACATCCTGGGACCAATAAAACAACTCTACTCAAACACTTCAATAACAATAAGACTCACAAGGAAAGCACAAACAACATCGAAAATACCCACCATTAACGGTCTAAAACAAGGCTGCCCCTTAGCTTTATAACCTCTACACAGCAGATATCGAGATACATCTCCAACCGGACGCCACAAACCCACCAAAGATCAACTCAACAGCAGTAAAAATCATGACTTACGCAGACAACATCATTCTGCTGGATAAGACACCATCCGGCCTCCAAAACAGCCTCACACAACTAGACCAAATACATGAGCATCAACAAACTCACAATCAACACAAAGACGAAAATCATGCAATTTGGCAGAATACCGCATACAAAAGGAAAACAACAGAAAATCTCCCTAAATGGTAACCAGCTAGATGAAGTATCTACATTCAAATACCTAGGGATCAACATAAACCAATCCAAATTCGAAAAAGAATGGACCACGAAACTGGAAGAAAAAATTCAATCATTGGCAAGACAAGGTTGCGTAATACAGTGAAAGTACAGAAAATACTCATTCAAGCCAATCACAACATACTACAACCAAAAAGTGATCCCAACCATAGTATATGGAACAGAAGCAATGATGAATGCGACCGATTACGATTGGACAAAACTAGAAGCCTGCTCCTGGCACAAGATCCTACAACTTCCATCCTCTTTTCCTTTGCCCAGAAGAAGACACGAGGTAGCAGTGCAATCACTCAGCTCAATCGTCCTATGGAAACATCTCGACTTATACCGCCAGCTGCTGACGGATGAAAAAACACTGGCTATTCAAATTCACCCCAACACAATGAACAACACAACCCTGCGCAAATGGAAAGACAATCTTGAAGAACAGATGATATCCGAAGAGATCTCCCATGAAATGCTTACCCTGCGACCTCAACACGCAAAAACAAAGTTGATGAGAAATGACTGGATAAAAACACTCAACCAAAAAACAAAAAATAGCCTGAACATACAATGTAAAACAGACATAAGATCAATCGATGAACTCCCCGCCTACCTGGCCATCTTCCCGGACAACAAAATCCGAGCAACATATCTGAGAATACGTATGAACATCATACCCACCCGCTTCTATCTAGCAAAAACAAGGCAAATTCCCACAACAGAGCAATTCTGCTGATTCTGCTCAGACACACAGAAACCAGAGACATTATACCATCTCGTCATGGAATGCGTCAGCCTCTCAGAACAAAGAACCCGCTTTGGTGCTTTATACAAGATCGCAGACCAGTCAATGGAGACAGAAGAAAGATGGATGACGATCCTAAACGGCAAATCAAACAAACTGATCCTTACGATATGCCAATTTCTGCAAGAAATACTAAAACTGGACAAACATACCACAGACTGAAATGACAAAAACCTTGCAAAACCGAGAAAAATGAAAAGTGTATAAATTAAACTATAACATTCCAAAAAAAAAATATTAACCAGTGGGGGTTTGTGTTGCAGGCTGGGCTGCAAACTATTTTTTTTTATCATTGATTTTGGTTTGGAGGGTGGCGATTTTTCCTAGGAGGGCTTTTTTTTGTAAATGTCAGCACACCAGGTGCTATCTTTGGAACGGGCATCAGGGGGAGTGGCAGGGGATTCCAGCTCCTTTAAGATTCTAAATAACTCCTTGGTGTTAGATTAGGCAAGTTTGATGCGTTTATTGTACGTCTCTTTTTTTGCAGCGAGTATGGCTTCTTTGTAATTTAGTGTAGCTAGGATGACACTAGCTTTGTTGGCTTCCGCTGGATTGCTTTTCCATCATGCTTCAAGGGTCCTCTTTTCCTTGTGCAAGCTTCTCAGCTGTGGAATGAACCAGGAGTTGAGATGGGCTCACGGTTTGGGTTTTCTTAATTTGGAGGGCGCGATGAGATCAAGGGCTTTCAGCATTGCCTGATTGTACGCGTCTACCAAGACTGTAGGGTCAGAGCAGGAGGATGAGATCTCATTGAGAGTGGGGAGGATAAGTGGGAGTAGTTTGGCGTAAGTTATATTACGCCTATTTCTAGTGGCGAGCGCTATATTAGGCGTGGAATGGGTGATTTTAGTGGGGATGCTGAAAGTGATAAGGTGTTGATCGGTCCATGCGCATGGTTGAATGGAGTCAACAGTTGTATCACAATTTCAGTCAGCTATCCAGTCAGGAGTCCTGCCCTTGGAGTGAGTAGGCATAGTGACCTGTTGAGTGAAACCTAAGTTAAGTAGCAGGTTGTTGACATCCTGGGCGGAGGCGTCATTGGGGTCACGGTAGCCTAGATTGAAGTCACCTAATACAATGATTTGAGACTTAGTCTTAGTATTGTCGGCGAGGATGTGGGAGAGGTCCTCAGCAAACGTGGATAGTGGGCCAGGAGGTCTGTATAGGATATGGAGTGTAATGGTCTGGTTGGGGGTGATGGCTAGCTTGGCTGTGAGTAGTTCTGCTGAGGTGATTTGGCATGAAGTGGTGAGGCGGAGATTAATTGAGGTTTTGTGGATCATGGCGACACTGCCTCCTTTAGTTTGGTCTGTGTTCCGGTCACATCTAATGATCGTGTAGCCTTCAGGGATCGCTAGGGATAGCAGAGGTCCTGAGGCAGCATGGAGCCAGGTTTCAGTAATGGCTATGAAGTCCAGGTCATGAGAAGTGATAAGGTAAGCCATGTCGAGCGTGTGAGCCGTGAGTGACCTGGTGTTGATCAGAGCAGCCTTAAGACCAATTGTGGCGCTGTGTGGTAAGGTGCTCGAGTCAGGCGTAATGTCCTGTATGGGTAAAGGTGCGTGGGGGTGGGCAGAAGCTCTAGGCACGATGCAAGATGGTTTGGTTGGCCAGTTAGCGTTAGTGGGACGGTAGGAGGAATGGGGGAGTCTAGCTCTTAGTCTAAGATTTCTGGCAGGCACAGAGCAAGGTTGGTTGGGAGTAGGCTTCATGGCATAGTGTTCAAGCCAGAGGGACTGCGAGGTGAGGTAAGGGTTAGTAGGAGGGTAGGCCATAGTCGCCGAGGTAAGGTGTTGCTGCTGTGTGCTACCCGAGGGGCCTGGGCCGCAGCCATCTCCATGTCCTCCAAGTGCAGGGAGTTGGGAGTTGCCGCCTCCACCACCAACCGAACATGAGCGTCTGCTTCCTCTGCACAGTCATCTGCCCAGCCCTCGGTCGTTCACCACCGTCACAGGTCGACCCAGAATATATAGCCAAAAGTGCCTGCATCCCCACAGAACAGCCAAGGCCTCCCGCTCGATCTGGCAGTATCGTTGCTCAGTCTAAGACAGCGCCTTGCTGGCATAGGCCACTGGCCTGACAGTTGAATCTGCATCGACCTGTATCAACACTGCCCCCCCCCCCCGACCAAAAGGGCCGACATCCCCTATGATCTCCGACTGGAGGGCGGGATCGAAGAACGCCATGGTGTCCTCTGCTGCAAGGGCACTTTTGATGTCCTCAAAGGCGGCTTTTTCAAGCGGCCCCCACTGCCACGCGGTCTTCTTCTTTGTGAGGGCTTGCAAGGGCACTGACCAAGAGGCCACGTTCTTTATGAAGCGGCCACTGTACATCATCATGCCCAAGAAACTACGTACCTCCAACACATTCTCGGGTGGACGAGCATCCTTGATGTCTTTGACCTTGCAGGGGTCAGGTGACACGTCTCCCTCCTTGAACATCGTTAGGCAGAATTATATGCAGTACCCTTTGGGAACAATACACACAATTAAGACTACAAGTGACAGTACAATTTCACCTTTGGTACAAGCCTGTACTACACAGTTATAGTGGTAGCAGTAGCATAGCAGCCAGACTTATCTCAAGAGTAAGTGAGCAGTACAAATAGTTACACAAAGGACAGCAATTACTATGATTCAGGCAAACACTGACTCAAGGTTTCTAAGTAAAAGAATATATATTTATTTACTCAACAGTTGTATAACATTTCACTAGATATGCAAGACACAACCTCCAACCGATCATAGATAGGTTGGTCAATGACGTCCACCACTGGAAACTCCTCCCTCTGACCCTCATGGGGAGAGCCACACTCTTTAAAATGATGTCACTACCAAGAGTCAAATCTGTTAAAAGTCTTGGTGAGCTTGTGCAGATGTTCTGGTTCTGATTTTGCAAACACCAGGATGCCGTTGCTTATGTTCAAAACACTGTCTAGGTCTGCCAGGGCACCACAAATAATGTTTTGAAACACCACTACTGCAGAGGACGTCCCGAAACTCAGTCACTTGTACCGATACAGCCCTCGGTGGGTGGTGATGGATCGAGATTCCGGGTGCAATACGACCTGATGGTACCCGGCCCTGAGGTCCAAATTTGAAAAGAACCGGGCTTCCAGCAGCTCGGTGATAATGTCATCTATGGTAGGCGCTAAATGCCACTCTCTTTTAATAGCCTTGTTGGGGAGCCGCATGTCAACACAGATCCCCACCGAGTCCGGTTGCTTCGGCTTTCATGCCACGACAATGGGGGACAACCAGGGGGCGGGGCCTTCAACTTTCATGATGATATCAAGGTTGAGATTCTCCAGTTCTTTATCCACCAACTCCTGCAAGTAGAAGGGCACCCGGCGGTGTTTGAGAGTGATGGAATGCAGTGATTCATCAATATGCAATCTCACCGCATATCCTCCCATCTGCCCAATCCCTTGGAATAAACACGAGTATTTTTCCATCAACGTTTGACTTCCACGTATGAGTACACAAAACTCACAATCCCTAGGGCCTCAGCCGCTGCGCAGCTCAACAACGTGTTGGTGCTTACAGGTTTCACGTAGAAGCGTGCCCTTATTTTAGAATCACCATGCCCCATGTCTGCCACAAAAGCACCTTCCAGGGGAATTGGCTAGGATCCCCCAAATGTGAAGATGCAGGCTTTGGGAGCAGCCAGTAGCGGCGGGCACTCCATGGCATCATAGTGTCCTCTAGCCATCACGTTGACAGAGGCCCCAGTGTCCACCAGCACCAGGAAGATGATTCGTTCACTGTGACGATGCACCGGTGTTGCCATATGTTTTTTGATTTGAGGACCTCAACGCTGGATACAAAGAAAATGTTCACCTCTTCCACCTCTTTTAGTTGTGCTCCTTCATCACCCTGGTCGACTTGGGCGACATTGGGCGGTCGTGATTGCCGAAAATAGCCAGACCGAACAGGACCCCTTGGCACTATCACCGGTAGGGAGGCCCTGCACATTCGGGCGTAGTGATCAGCTAGACCACATCGACCACACTCTTTCACTGCCGCTGGGCACTCAGCAGGGTGGGGCAGGTCATACCCACACTTTAGGCACGCCTCCCCAGGCTTTCCGCCCATGTCGCAGAAATTGCCTGCTGGCCTCCTGGCACCCCTGCCACCCCGGCCCACAGCACAGACCTCTTCCGCCTTGGCTGGGCGCACTCCTGCCTCCATCCTTGATGCTCGCACCTCAGACACCTCTTGACACCGACCCAGTTCAAGGATACGAGGCAAGGTGATCCCAGGCTCCTGCAGCACCTGTCTGCGTAGCTTCCCCGATGAGCATCCTTGGATCAAATGATTCCTGACCATTGCATCGGGATTGTCCTAGGCACATGCCACTGACAGCTGCCGGAGACGGCCATATTAGGTGTCAAGAGTTTCATCATCTTTCTGACGGGTGGAAAGCATCACAAAGCGTTCATAGTCTGCATTCGCCAAAGGCAGGAAGTATTCATGAAGAGCCGTCTTCGCTGTGCTGTAGGATCCATCTGTTGGTTGAAGAGACTCAAACATATCATGGACTGCAGGCCCTGCAGAGTACAATAAGTTCGCCAGTTTGCTGTCCTCATTGGTCTCCATGGTGGCCCTGAAGTACATGTCGAGGCCATCAATCCACCGCTTCCACCTAGGCCCCAGGCTGGACGGAGGACCAGAGACATCAAACTCAGGGATTGGCTGCAGCGCCCACGGTGGTCTCATCTGGGCCATAGCTTGAGGTGCAGGTTGGGGCACAGGTGGTGGCTGGACCTGGGGCAGTGGTTGGGCCCCGCTTGATCAGGCTGATTACTCATGGGTTAAGCGCACAAGCATCCCACCCTGGATGACGATGGGGCCACAACTCACCCAGACAGTGTTTCCAGATGAAAAATAGTTGCAGGCCGTCTTGATCTTTAAATTCACCACACCAGTCCAAACATAGTTCAGGGTATGCCCATATTCGAGTCTCCAACACACAGCCAGTATGAAGCAGTAGAGATCATAGGCAGAAGCAGGAAGTGTACAAAAATGGATCCAGGGAGGCCAAGGGGACCAACAAAGAAACTGCAAGCCACCCCCAGCACATCACCTCAACTCGACGTAAAATGCCCATCAAAATCGAAAATTTCCAACATCTGATGTGCTGTGCATGCAGAAACAGCTGCCCGCTGTCCATATTTCCAAAAATGAGACCTGGATGGCATGTGGGAACCCTCCTGGAGTGCCGCGACCATCCTAAGCCTTTGTCATCAAAATGGCCACCAGCCGTATGGTCCACACACTCTCCGCGGCATAGAACAAGACTTTCCAACACCTTGTTCGAAATGAAAAAAAATGTTCACTATCACTGCCGGGCCTGGGCGTGTCTCCCATCTCATCGCCACTGTTGTGGGGCTCTGTGCAGCCTTGTGATGTTCCGTAAGCCCCCCTCCCTCCACAGACTCACTCCGTACACGTCTGTGTAGTTGGGGCTCCCCGGTCGCTCTGCCGACCGGGAAACACCCCCTTTATTTAAAGGCACACGGCAGAGTGCAAAGTCACTCCGCCACGTGCTGAAACCCTTAAAGGGGCAGCACCACACTCCTCCTGCAGCACCACAGATTGCATTTCTTCCCGCAAAAATAACAGGGCATTTTGAGTCAATACCTGCAGAAATGGTGACAAGAGCATGTTCCAACTCCACTAATACTAACGAGGAAAATTGTGCTCTCATGATCGCACTTACCCAAGGATTTCAGCTAAAAGGGATGTAGCTGCTGATAGCTGTGTGAAATGTTCATATCGTGCATGTGCCTGACCAATTAGAGGGCAACGTTTTAAAAGCCGAGTTCCCACATAGCCAATACCAACTTTAATTTACACTACCATGATCCTGCGCCAGTAGTCATTATGATCGGCCCAGCTTGTGCGCCTCTCATTGATGTCAATTGTCTAGACTTGTTATGGGTACAATTAGCAGTGGAATTCATAATACCCCAGATTCAGTGACCCACAAGCTACCTCCCAGGCCGGCATACTTCTGACTCAGGTGCCCACTGTTAGGGAGAATTATCATAAATGGTTAATTTCCCTTACCTACTGAGTCCCTCAACAGCTTTGCTGGATTTCTAGGATTTTTTTTCTCCACCTGGTAAGAGTGAGCCTTTTTCCCATTCTTACATGTGTTTTGCTATGTGCATTTCTACTTTCTGTGTGATCTTGGGCACTGGAGCCTCACCTACTCCATGTGCATCACTTTTTGTGTGTGTTACACAGCACCTTCAGTGCAGTGACACAGGGTTGTCTTTGAGACTTCCCACTGACTCCATTTTTTCTGGGGTGGACTACTGTCCCCCAGAAAACAGGTAACGTTGCCATTAACTTTATATTGTCACTTTAAACCACAGACCCAGTACACCCCATGTTACATGGAGTATTGGAAATGCTTAACTCCTATCCCTTTTTGTCTGTACCTCTTGGGGCATTGTTTCGCTCCCTTAACATTAAGACTTGGCTGGTGGCAGTGGTATCTACCCTAACATTTGTACTGCGATTAGATTATATAAACGTGGTATTGTTTCAGGCTATTATATTAGCCTCGAACATAAACCCGCTTGACCAAATACATTTTATTTTTGTTCCGGCTGGGTTTATTCGCCATTTCTTTTTGTTAAAGTCTTTCTCGTGTTTTTCTCTGCACGCCAAACCGGGGATAACTCCTTTGTTTGCTGTCTTTTCGCGACCTTCTGTACAGAAGCCCTCCTTAAGGCGCCTGATAGTCTAGGTAGGCAGAATGTGAGGGAGGGATCTTCAGACCCCTGCCATGGGTTCCCTTGGTAACCCAAGTCGCACTCTTGTCTGATTAAGGGAAAACTGCATGAAAAGCAGGTCTCTGGAACTGGAAGACCAGAGTCGCCACTGGAACGAAAGAACCAACGAGGAACTGGAAGAAGAGGACCCCTACCACGACAATCTCCCGGTGAAGGCCTGCTGCAGGTCCGAATCGGCAGAATCCGACAACAGAGAAGATCGTTTCAGGAAACTTGTTCCCTTGAGCTGGTGGGACCAACCAGTTTGCCCAAACTACAAGCCAGGACCCCTCCTCTGGTCGAATTCGCTGTACAGAGCTACAGTGGGCTGGATAGCCAGGAAGGTCGGACCCTGCTTGTGGTTTTAAGGTGCGCACCTTTTATTCGTTGTTTTACTCTGCTGCGGGTTTCTTCCCTGGATGGCGCAGGATCCTCCAGTCTTCCTACTTCGTGTCAGTCCAACAGTCACTTCAGGAACCGTGAGCCTGCAGGAACCACCAGGAACGTCTGCCTAAGCTACAGCTCCCTCTCCGTTTTAAGGTACTGTGCAAACCCGGTTGTCCGTTCCGTTCAGCCGCGGTGAAAGTGTTTGAAATTTTTCTCCAATCCAAGGGCTTGTCCTTCTCTTCTCTTTGAACCAACTTTTCTACCAACCAACCTCGTCCAGAATCTATGCCACGAACTTTACTGCAAACTACCCTGAACTGTGTGATCTTGAGCAAAATACTTTTTGACCCGTTGACTTTGGCCCTAAGCCTTTTCTAGCTGATCTCCTCACTGTAGTCTCTCTTGTTCAATTGCCCTGAGTACTTACCTGTTGGTTTTGCCTAATGTCTAATAACTTTGTCTTTCCCACTCTTTTAAATTGCTGGAGTGCCATTTTGCTCCCACTTCATTTTATGAGCTTAACTTGTCTGGAATTTAAGGGAAGAGGTGTGGTGTATTTACGATTGTGATTTTTAACTTGTTTAGAATAGTGAAATGTTATACAACTGTTGAGTAAATAAATATATATTCTTTTACTTAAAAACCTTGAGTCAGTGTTTGCCTGAACCATAGTAATTGCTGTCCTTTGTGTAACTATTTGTACTGCTCACTTACTCTTGAGATGAGGCTGGCTGCTCCGCTACTGCTACCACTATAACTGTGTAGTACAGGCTTGTACCAAAGGTGACATTGTACTGTCACTTGTAGTCTTAATTGTGTGTAGTGTTCCCAAGGGTACTGCATATAATTCTGGCCAACACCCACTATTTCCAGGGGCAGGAGGTCGGTGTTTGTTCGCCACCACTTATTTCCCCTAACTACCTTCCCATTTTCTTCAGGCGCACTGTCACATTACAATAGGAGGTATGTTCGTACCAGAGTAGAGCTTTTCCGAAAATGATAACTCATCAAGGCCACTCCTTCTGGGCTAGTTTGGGGAAAAACTGAGTGTGAAATTTGAATTTTTAAACCAAAATGTAGCGCCTTGATGAACCAACCATGCTGTCATTCCCAACAGTGAGGAAATAAAGGTAAAGTCTTGGGACATGTGTTTAGCGCCATTTACAGAGCCCCAGCAATCTGATAGGTTTGCAGTGGTTGATGCAATTTTATTAAGATTGAAAACTGTATTTTCTATTCAAAGGCAACATGCAGGTGATGTTGGGACTATAACCAAAATATAATTCCTTCTTCCTCCATCCTGGCAAAGGAACACAGAATCCATACGCCTCACATCTGTAACCACCAGACTTCCATGTATGATAAGTAAGGTAATGCAGAAACATTGACCAGACCCTTGCAAAGGGGATTTGAACAAGTGCATCTAGTACAACAAAGTCGTAAGTTCATGGGTGCTGATGAATAGGGTCTTCTAAACGGTGACAATTACACTCAAGATGAAAATGCCTCCCTTTACATTGAAAACAGATGGGTGGAATGGGGGACTTGTCGGCCATCCTCTCCCATACTCTCACTTGTTGCTACGCAGGTTGTACTTAGGCGCTTCAGTCCCTGTTGACAAGTCTGGTGATGCCTTTCAAGTCACTGACGGCGATGCAAACAGTTCTGGGTCGGTCGGATGCTTTCTTTTTTTTTGTTTTTTTAAGATGAACGCAGTGGAGCTACGTCTCCTCGCCAGTCACCTTTGCAGTTTTATTGGTGGTGAGAAGCACCTTGCGAGGACCCAGCCATCTCGGTTATAAAGCGTTGTTCCTGGACCAAATCTGTACGTACACAGAGTGGCCTGCATGTAAGTCGTGTAGAGGCTGAGACGACGGATCAGGAAATGCTGCTTTCACCTGTGGATGCTAAACTGACATGGTTTTACACAGATTCCTCACCTGCTCCACAACATTCTCATCAATGCATAGAAGAACAAGTTACTTATCTTACCTGGTAACGTTCTTTCGATGGGATGTTCCTCCGACGTATTCCACATCTTTGACAGTAATGACCACAGCTGTGCTACTACGGAAAACTTTTTTGGCGTAGGCGTCCTGCGTCGATGACGTTGATACGCTGTCCCTCGAGGGCCTCCGTCGATGGTCGACGTCACCGGATGTTATATCTAGGACGCACAACGCCCATAGCCTCAGTTGTAGTTTTTTCCCAGAACGTGTGGCACCAATCTCATGCCAGTATGAGTGCAGAAAGCCTTGCGGAAATGTAAGCTGCAATCGCATAAGAAATTCTGTAGTGGGGCAGGCTGGGAGGGAACGATGTGGAATACGGAGGAACATCCCATCGAAAGAACGTTACCAGATAAGATAAGTAGCTTGTTCTTCGAGGGGATTGTGTCCTCCGACGTATTCCACATCTTTGACAGACTCCCAAAGTAGTACCAACGTATGGAGGAGGGAAAAGAATTTAAAAGTTCATCAATTTAGAATGCCCAATCAAATTGCTGAATATAGGGCTGCCTTACCAAAGGCCAAATCTTGCCCATGGATAGAGTCCAGGAAATAGTGTCTCACAAAGGTATGGAAAGAAGCCCACGTGGCTGCTTTGCAAATGCTGCGAATCGGGACGCCCCTCTGTAGAGCCAGCCACACCCCTAGTAGAGTGAGCCCGTAAGCCTACTGGAGGGTCCTTACCCGCCAACCGGTAACATTCAGAGATTGTCAAAATGATCAAAATGATCCATCTGGACAAGGTCTGCTTGGAAACAGCCTGACCTCAAGCTCTCAAAAAAAACTCAAAGCTCTCCTAGGATCCAACCTATGGAGCCTCTCCTCTTCCTTACCAGGATGCGGAGGAGGATAAAACGCCGGAAGAATCACCTTCTGACTTAAATGAAATTCCGACACAACCTTCGGAAGAAAATAAGGAAGAACCCTAAGAACAACTCTATCCTTATGGAACACCGTGAAAGGTGGCTTGGCGGAAAGTGCCTGCAATTCACTCACTCTGCATGCGGAGGTAACCGCAAATAAAAATACAGTCCTAAAGGACAACAGTCTCAACGGGCCAGAATGTAAGGGCTGAAACGGAGCTCCCATTAGGAACTTTAAAACCAAATTCAAATCCCATCCCGGCACCTGGAAAGGCAGCGGTGGAAACACATTAGTTAGCCCTTTCAGAAACTGTGAAATCAAAGGGATCTTCAAATAATAACATCCCTCAGACGAGCACTTAAATATGGACAGCGCCTCCAGGTAACCCTTAAGGGAACCTATTTGCAGGCCCTTGTGGGCTAATGAAAGCAAAAAAAAAACAAAACCAAAGTTTGGAAAGGATCCAGATTCAGTACCCTGCACCAGTCGCAGAACTCCCTCCAACGGCAACGGTACAGGGATTTCGTTGCGGGCCTCCTGGCCGAGAGCAACACCTCCATCACGTCTTCGGAGAGATCCCAATACTTATACCTCAACCTTTCAGATACCAAGCATGAAGGCTGAGAGACTTCACCTCCAGATGGAGAACTCGACCCTGCTCCCGTGAGAGCAGATCGTCTCGGAAGGGAAGACGACGTGGAGGGCAGATGGACATGTCTAGAAGGTCTGGGTACCACACTCCCCTGGCCTACGCCGGAGCAATTAGGATCATCCGGGAACCGAACCTCCGTAACCTCCGCAACACATGTGGAATGACGGGGACTGGAGGGAATGCGTACAACAGTGGGAAGGACTACTCCACTACGAACGCATCCCCGAAGGCTCCTCTTGGAGGAAATTCCCGCAAGCAGAATCTTTCGCACTTCCGCTTGACACTGGTGGTGAAGAGATCCACTTGCGGGGTTCCCCAAATGGCGAAGATCTCCAACAGAACTTCCGGAGCCAGCTCCCACTCGTGAGAGACCGTGCTCTGCCTGCTCAGAGCATCCGCCGCTGCGTTGTCGTCTCCAGCCAGATGAACTGCCAAGATCGAAATTTCCTGCTGGATGGCACAGAACCAGAGCTGCATCACCTCCCTGCACAATGGGAGTGACTCTGCCATCCCCTTTTTGTTGAGGTATTGCACGGCCACTGTATTGTCCGTCATAATCAGGACATTCTTCCCCCGCACAGACGGTAGAAAAGCCTTCAGGGCTAGCCTGACAGCCCGCAGCTCTAACAGATTGATGTGGAGTCAGGACTCCGACGGAGACCAACGGCCTTTGGCCGTCATCTCGTTGGCATGAGCTCCACACCCCGTGAGGGATGCGTCTGTCACGATAGTCACCTCTGTCCACGGTTGTCAAAACGGAACACCCTTCAACAGATTTCCTTCGACGGCCCACCACAGAAGGTCCTGGGCGACCGAGGGTGGAATCTGAACGGGATCCGACATCCTGCCGGAGAACTGCGACCACTGCATCTTGAGAGCCCACTACAGAGATCTCATCCACAACCTGGCCTCTGGCACCAGGAAAATGCAGGATGCCATGAGGCCGAGCAACCTCAAGAACTCGAACACCGGGAGATTCTGGGCCCGTTGAAATGTGTCCACTATCTGCAGAATGTGATGAGCCCTCACCTGGGGAGACGAACTTAGCCCCGGGATGTGTCGAGCACTGCTCCGATGTACTGGAGCCGCTGGATAGGTGTCAAATGAGACTTCTTTAAATTGAGGGAGAAGTCCAGCTTGTGAAGGGAGTGGCAGGTGATGGACAGATGATCCAGGGCTTGCTCTGGAGAGCACGCCCTGATCAACCAATCGTCCAGGTAGGGGTAGACATGAATTTTCTCAATGCAAAGTGCAAGAATCGAGCTCGCTGAGATTCCGAAGCAAACACGTTCGCGGAACAAACAGAACTAAGGTTACGGGCGTCGTGCGTCCTAGATATAACATCCGGTGACATCGATGCAGGACACCGAAAAAGTTTTCCGAAGCAGCACAGCTGTGGTCATTGCCGTCAAAGATGTGGAATACGTCAGAGGACACCATCCCCTCGAAAATAGGCTATATGAGACCTAGCAGCAAGTAGTGGCAAAGGGCTTCCCATAATAATTTTTCAAAAAGCGACAGTCCTAGCCTCCCAGGAGCAGCGCTTATGGTCAAAAGTGCATGTGGAGGAGTTTGTATCCACGTGAGGACAGTCTCTGCGTGAACCTTGCCTAATTTTTATTTTCCTGAACTCTGAGGCCTCCTTGGACAGTGCAGTTGCTGGTCAATCCACAACACCTCGCAAAGCTGCTGTGGACACTTTTTATCAAAGTAACAACCCCTGCTGTGATGTATGTGTTGACAAAGACCCTGTCTTGGGACAATGGCCCCTACAAGGATGCATACAACTGTCATTGCATTGTCTCTAGCACAGGGTTAAACCCGTCTGGTCATCCAGGCCATACATCAATTATGACCAATGCCCATTACATCTTGGGTACTGGAGGCATGTGGATACAGTCCATATGGAGTACAATAAGATGGGCAGTTGCCCCATAGGTTGCCAGGATTGTAGGTTGTACACACATTACACCTTTTTACCAGTTGCTTACACTTCTCCAACACTCAGGTGCCCACCAAAACCTTTGCAAGTATCTACTCATAGGTCTCCACCCGATATGACCAGGAGAATATAAGAGCTGGGTCGGGTACCATTGCAATGTATCAGGTGCAACAGGCAAAGAAGATGATTAATATACCCAAAACCCACCATCACCTCTACCATATACATTAGGAGATCTACTGTTATGAATCGGGTGGAGTCATCACAGCAGTGACCTCCTCCCGTCTGGCCAGGGGACGGCAGCCACTACCTGATTCTGACCTTGGGGAGCAGCTATATGAAGGAGGATCACATGGGGGATACATCCTCCGGGAAGCTGTTATGGCTTCATCGGGTGAGACATGGTATCCCTTGAAGATAACCTTCCCATATCTAATACCATCATGGCCTATTGTCATACATCTACTCCTCCTCCTATGAAGAATAGGCAAAACTTCTTTTTTTTATTGTTTGGGGTCCTGTTGGCCTTCTTAATTACATGCACAGCTACATGCCTTGACGATGTACCACTGGTCCGAAATGCATAGGCTTTGTAGCTCTTTGGCATTGGCCGCAGTAAAATGGTCAACACACTGAATACAACATCGTTTTGTCTAAACAAAAACGTGTAGTCATTTACTATTTTTCAACCTATGAATGGAACTAAATTGCCAACACAATTAAGGTATGTTGATCTAGCTTCTTAGCTAAACTAGGGGTGTGCCACCCACACCGCTGGCTTTCACTAGCCGGACTGCTTTAAGTTCCGAAAGCTCCTTAAGACCTTCCTTTTCTCCTTTTCCTATCTGCCTCTCCCCTGCTAAACTATCCCCACCTTCCTTTTCTCTCTTTCTTCCCCTTGGTATCCCTCCCTTCCTCCTGCTGTTACGTTGACTGGCTGCCTGGTGTTCCTCTGAGTCATATAGGACACCTGCCCCCCATCCCCGTGTCAGTGCCCAGTGCCTAGCACTTCCCTTCGGGCCCTCCTGCACTGCCATCTAGCCTTCCTTGCACTTCCTGGGCATGTTCCCCTTGGAGGCCCTCCCTTCCTGAACTTACCCCAGGGCACTGTTCCACTGGGTGCACTTCTCCCCCTTCCCCTTCCCCTCCCCTGCACTTATTGCCTGCACAGTTGCACGATCTAAATTGTGCTAGCCCTAGTAAGACAGTTGTTTATGTTCTCCCCTGTTTTACCCCCTTCCTGCCAGGTTGCGCCTTGAAACACTTGTATATAGCTGCATTATAAATAACCTGTAAATCAATCAGGTTCCACA
Organism: Ambystoma mexicanum; assembly: GCF_040938575.1. Lineage (NCBI taxonomy): Eukaryota > Metazoa > Chordata > Amphibia > Caudata > Ambystomatidae > Ambystoma > Ambystoma mexicanum. The sequence continues at coordinate 189,504,067 of NC_090933.1, read as the reverse complement.
GTTTTGCCATTATCTTAAATGCCCCATGCTGAGGCATTTTCCAATAGGTATCCACCCCTCACTTTGACATTAATCAGCAAAACCTGATAACAGTAGAGAATACTGAACCTACCTATAGTGGTGCCCGCTCACACCTTGAATTAAAGCACACAGTTCGGCCACTTGCGCAGATACACATGGTTTAATAGGTGAAGATAACAGAACTGTAAAAGAGCCTGGGGTAACAAATTGGACCACAGAAAAGGAAGCGCTTTGAAACACTTGCCTGTGTATAGGTGCTTTATAAATAAACAATACCATGTTGACCAGTGGGAAAGACCCATGCACTGCCATTGACAAAGAGCACCACCCCTGTAGAAAGAGTTGTTCGATACAATCGCAAACGTGGGGCAGCCTTTTTTGCAATCACTACAGGGCAATCGTGTGGGCATAGCATCGTTTACTGGGAGCAATGTAGATAAATTCAAAGCCGGCAACTTCCCAGAGTGACAGTTTCACTCTGGTAAGCCTCACATTTCAAGCACCTAGAAGTCGATAAATGCTGTGTGAGTGCCCCTGTATGGAGAGCGTGCACTGCATGAGGTACCCTGAGTGTTACATGGTGACACAATGTAAAATGAGAACTCTTTGTCAGAAACAATACTGAAGCACCTACGGATCTGAGACAGGGGGGAAGGGCCCTTTCAGAAGTATATAAACTTCCACTCAAATATGCTAAGCGTCTCAGTTTTACTCCATGAAGCTGCACCAACACCCCAGGTGCCACCCCTTCCTCTTCAGTACAATACATTATGAAGGGGGCTCGTAATCTGCTAAACCCAAAGCAGAAGCCTGTAAGAGAGCCTCTTTTAGCTGCTCAAAAGCAGATAACAATTTAGGAGTAGGTCCTGAAGAAATCCCTTGCAGTGCTTTAAATGAGAGGTGGACACACAAAGTTGTAATGTTTTCATTGTCATACATCATTATTAAAATGAAAGGGTTGGATAATGGCCTCGCTGTCCCTATCCTAAAGAGAGTTTCCCTACCTAGGAAACTAAAACTAAAGATCAGTCTGTGTCTTGTCATCAAATTGATATACACGGTTCTAGTGTCCAAAGTATACTAATCTGACCCTCATTCTAAAAATGAACTAAGGGTGTAAGGAAACGTCTCTGACCTAGGCTTGGCAAAAAGTGTTCACAATTAAAGCAAGTAGATACATTCAACAAAAATATTATTTTCCACGGTGAAGTCCTTGAATTCAGGGGGTGGTTCCCTTCCCCTGCATATCTCAGGTAGGATGTCAAAAGCATCTATTTCAAACAAGAGTTTCTTTGGTTCCTTATATCTGGTTCAGGAACTTTCATTGCAAACAATATGTCCCACACCATTCAGCTCTTTCTAGGTTTCTTTGCACTGAGGTCACAAATCAAAGGAGACTGATTCACAATGAGATGTTCCACATATGGTTCTCTTCAACCTCTTTGACATTTTAGTGGACCCCCTGAAATACTTGTCCATCGGAAATCCACCTGTGAGCTCTTTCGGTCTCTGCTTATACCTTTCCGCTAGGTATTTTGCTTTCAACAGGAAAAGGTCTTTGTTCAATTTCACAACCTCCACTTGCCTGTTTTCTTAAAGTGTCTGGTGTACTTGTTTTACCATGTGTTTTGCAATACTAAGTTTCTTCCTATGACTTTAGTGGACTCCCTGGCATGCGCCAATACCAGGAGTCCTTTAGTTGGTTCATCAGATACCCTGGTATACTCTCCTGCCAGGTTGCTTCCCACAATGTCTTATTCTTTATATTTTGAAAGGATTGCATGGTATTCTTCTTTCACAGGGCTTCTTCTCCGAGTTCACAGTCTTTCAGTACAGCACAGTTTTATTCCTTCACTGTCTATACTTCATTGGCTTGAGGTACTATTTGTTCCAACTTTCCCCACATTAATCTCTCATATATGGAGACTTGTTCACGTTCTGTCTTTTCACTTCATAAGTATTCATTTACTTGTGGTAATACTTGCTCCAACTTTCTCCATATTGAGATCTCATACATGAAGATTTGGTATTCAAAACAGTCTAATTGCTTACATGCCTGTCGGTACACCCCAGGGTCTCCAATATTTGTTGATCAGAATCACTCGTGTCTGGTACCATCCCCGACCCATTGCACATTGCAGCAGTGAAGTTTCCCCTCTGGGGTGGCGTTTCCCGCTCTGCAGACCTTCTCCCAGATCTCCTGCCAGCTCCACGTACACCTGCCAGTAGGACTGCTGATTCTCGGCAAGACTGCATCCCGGGTAGCTCTGCTGCTGCCGACGGCTCCCCAACAGTTCTCCCACAGTGCCTGATGTCTTTCTTTTGGCCTCGTGCCACGCTGGTATGTAATGCTTGCGAGTGGCAGTCTGGAAATGCCTGTCTTCTCCAGCATGGTCCGGTCCCACGTTGCTGCCTTCTCCCTCGGTTCTGGCTCCCTTCTTCTCTGATCCTCTGAATGTGGACAAAATGTTAAATGTCCTACGCACTCTTGCTTCATTACAACAGCTAGTCCACATGTTTAGCTTGGTGTTTCCTTCAATCCACATTTATTCCTCCTTCCTGTTCCTCGTCTCAGTACTTGAGACTTTATGGGAATTGGCATCAATAGGATTTCTGGGACTCCTAAAGTGATGTTGTTTAGGATTTTTGTTTAGAACATAAACATCAGAAAGAGGCGATGCTAGGTGTGTCTTATGTATATTTAAGGTATGAATGGTATTCTGCTTAGAATGTTTTTGCAGGAAGGGGGGTTGGGTTTTTTCAACGGAAGGGGTTTGTATAGTGACAACAAGCTCAGTGGGGATCAGTGGGGACTCCAAAGTATTCATCACAATCACCAATTCTGTGTATGAAGGGATCCAATTTCAACAGTAATTAAACCAACCCAACCTGGAGCGCAATTCATGTACAGGTGCCGGTAAAGGCATGGGGATAACAGTACCCATTCTGTTGGGCAGCAAAATGCAGTATCCAGCCCTTATTTCCTTTCCCAGGTTTGTGAATTGTGATAACACAAACTAAATCTTAGACCTCTTTACCTTGAGCACTTCAGACGCTAATGCTTACAACAGTACCAGGGGTCTGTGTGCCAGAAGTCTATGATGTTAGAACCAATTAACAAATGATCAACATACATTAGGAATGTTGTCTGATGTGACAAGTCAAGACAATAACGTGCCTGGTGTAACAATTGTGAAAACAAAGTTGGTGAATGTACAAAGCCCTGTGCTAACACAGTCCAACACAATTGGATTCCTTTAAAGCAAAAAGAAAACCAATATTGTGACTCTTCATGCACTTGAGTTTTGTGATATGCAGGAGTCAAATCAGTTTCAGACAAATAATAACATTCTGGAGAAAGTTCTGTTACGACTGTGCATGGATTTGCAATGATAGCTGTTAACAGCTACACAATAGTATTAATTACATGGAGGTTGTGTACTCATCTCCCTTGGGTAGGGTCACCGGAGTATTGCATGGAGAGGGATGGTTCTAAAATGTCTTCTCAAAGGTAACCGTTTATGATCGGCAATAAGGCATCCATCTTCTCAGGTTTAAGAGGGTATTGTTGAATAAGGGCCAGCACAGCACCTGGTTTTGGTGCTAATTTAAAGGAATAGTGCGCTCAAAAATATTATTGTCCCGAGGGTTCAGCATGTGTTTTTAAGCATACGTTGATTGATCGTACAAACATTTCCTATGCACCTTACCGTATTTGTCCTCACTTTTACACATGCAAAATCAGGCAGCAGGGCACCGGCATCTTCTGCTAATCTTATCCGTTGCTGCATCGCCCTAAGGTGAACTGCCCTGGCGGCACTAAATCATATCCCCTGCCCCTGAGACAGACATCACCAAACCTACTCATATTCTCTGCCTATCTCCATGAGGTTACTGGGAAGCGTAGCCAAATGCACCCAGTCATCACCTACGTGTTAACGCCAGTTGACGCAGAACCCGGAATATCAACACACATCATCTCACAACACAGTGCGTCCCAATTTTGAATACAAAACTATATTTTTTAAGGAAATAGATTAACACTCTACAATTTGTAATGTACTTTCATTTCACAAGAAACGCTTCGAGAACATCCGACTATTGCCATATTCAACCAAATGGGTACATTTTGTCTTTGTTCTCGATCCACAAATGTTTGTCGTGAGTCACACGGTGTTCCTTTTGGGTATAGCAAGTGCATTGGACGCATCGTGAATCGCAAGGCTTCTGCATCAGCTTGGCGCTAGGCCACCGTAAAAAATGTCAGGTTGCTCCTTATCGCTGGTACTGTGAAAGGGCATATTGGCCTGTGGCGATCGTCCCAATACAGCGTCATAGTTATCCAGCCATTTAAGTCTATCTGCAGCTGTCGGCTAAAGAAGCCATCAATTGGTATCTGGAATCGATGACATTCGCAGAAAGGCAGGATGTGACTGTGTGGAAAACATAACAGAAATGTGTCTCAGTAGCCGTTCTTTATTATAAGTTATACATTTACACATTCATTCTGCACCGTGTGAAAACTAATGATGAACACAAACGTGAAACAATAGGAACACAGAGAAAACATTGTGGAAAGTACAATTTGCTTGAGAGGTTTATATTAAGGAGTATGTTTAGCTCGCAATGGGATGCGGAAGCTGACGCTAGAATTCGAAGAACACAGATGGCATTTTAACTAAATATTAGCGTAGAATTTGGCGTTGGCGGAACCTGGGGGATCCCAGATGTGGACTGCATGCATTTCGATGCTGGACTGCCCATGAGCCTGGGACAAAGACAAGTACACACAGTTTGTTTTTGCGTGTCGTTGAAATATGCCAGAAACAACAACCCAGTACAATGTAAGCCAGCAATAACGGTCAGAAAATGAAAGCTTGACTCGTTCGTCTATAAAATCGTCTACAGTAAAATGTAAATAATATTCAGGATTTCCATTCTCTCGGCGTAACGCAGTGTCCGTTCAGATCAACAAATTTTCATGAAATGAAATTACATGTTCCTTTGTCCAGTTTTGGAATGGTAAACCTTATCATATTTGATGGTATTACACCCCTCCCTTCATTCATTCCTTTCGGAATCCTCCCTTTCTTCCAAGGTTGAAAAAACAATTGAACCTTATACTGTGTACGATACGTGGGTTTGCTCAGCTCACAAGCAAAATTCAAAGGCGCTGACCTTCACTCCAAATGGGAGCGAATAGTCCTTCAGCACATAGTGGTATTTGAAATATTTTTGAAAAACAAATGAACTGTTTGCTGCCATACACCAATGCCGCATGAAATTTCTAGTGATTTACTTTTTTTTAATGAAAACAGTTAGAGTTAGTTTACTTCCAAATGCCTTATTTATAATGTCCCTCGTTAGAACGTCGCACTCTCCCAGAGCCAGCCCACACCACCTGTCAGCTCAGTCCGTTTCCTGTTCACACAGCAAATCATGTAAACATTTTTCGCAAGGAGCGAGTCTCGAGCCCTGACAAAATGTGCTTGTATGACAATGTCAGAGCAAAGCCTGCTGCAACCCACTTCTGCCAGGCCGCGGTCCCCTGAACCCATGACCCCAGCTCCCTTTGAACGCATCTGGTCACCAGACCCTAACCCCGCACCACCTCAACCTCACCTCCCATATACCTATTCTGAATTGGTCATATATTCTGGTAACACTGACACCTAGCACCACTGCGTTTGAAATCGTAAAAGACTCTGAGGGCTGCAAATCAAAGATCGGCTCCTGTGATAATGCATCCGATAGCAACGACCCCTAACACATGCCCCCATAAAAATATAGGTCAGAATGCACCTATTTCTCACCAACAACCCCCTTTGATGCACTGTTTTGCTTACAGTCAGTAGATCTTGCGTGCCAAGTATCTTATCTAGCCTAGGTCTCATTTCTTTTGTGGGACTCGTATTTATTCAGTTATTTGGACAAGTGTTTGGTAAGGGAACTGCAGAACCCCAAAGTTGCTTTCATGCTTTTATCCATCTGACCCTCCCCCGATCAGTGAAGGACCCACAAGAGCTTGACGAAACCGGGAAGTGTGAAAGTACAGCGTTACACTCTATGCCATCTTCCAGAAGGCACTTCTTTCTAAAACAATTGACAAAGAGGATGCATTTCAAAAGACAATTTGGACGCTTTATTTGGACACTTTATATAAACATCGTTGAACAAATAAATAGCTGCTTATCATTTGTACTGGGAAGTGAACTGTTCCACGAGGTCTGCTTTTGGTGGACAGGGCACATTTGCAATGTTTTGTGGCAACGTATGTGTCCGCGCAAAAAAAAGTAATGCGCGATTCCATGAGAATGTATTTCCAACACAGTCAAAATGAGATTGTTCACAAAATCAAATTCCATTTCCTGGTATGTTGGCTTGACCACCCATTTTTTGCTTCTTTTCGTAAAGGCCATTGTGTAACGAAGCATCCCAAAGTTTCCTGCAGTCCTCGATTGTTCATGCCCCACGTTCTCGTTATGTGCTAAGACCGCTAGTAATGTCCTATATTGCATCCCGTCTATGCAGAAATGCAATCTCTTCGGCTTGTACTTTAAGCACATATTGTGGAACACCTCCAAATCTCCCATGTGATAGAATTCTGTGAGTCCCTTCAGATCTCTTGAAAGAGTTTTATCAAACACAATCTTCTCAAGAGCTTTGTGTGGAGGTGAAGATGGAATCAACCACTTCTTCTTACGTTCCTGCTCCTCCGACAAAGGTCCATGTGCACATTGGTGAAAATGTAGGTTTTCTGTCCAAGAGTGAACGTTGGAACAATGATGCATTAGTGAGCGCCATTTTTCAAGTAGAATTTGCACAGACCCACCACAATTTTTGGAGCTCCACCAAAGATGGTAGCTGAAAGACTAGGACCACTGTAAAATAGTTTCAGAACCTTTTTTTTCCAGCAGCTGAGATTTTTTTATTGGTTGATTTGGCAACGTGCCATGCATTAAATTGACGGTGAATATTTGGAAACTGCTCTCCCATGGTCTTGGCTATTGAAACATGTCTGTCGTTGGCTATGAGGTCTATTTGCATTCCCCTCGATTTGAGATCTTGCAGGGATTTGATAAAACCATGTTTCTCCATGGCCGCTGAGGATTTACATTCGGACACCTGCACGACCACCGAACACACCATTTTTTTAGTTTCCATGTCCTGAAAGTGGTATGTGCAGTACTTTGCTGAAATTCCAGGGCTGTCACACTGTCCATCGCCAGCTAGCTTGAACAGTTTGTCAGAGAATGTTCTTTCAATTGACATTTGTTCAATTTTCCAAGCTTGACTAATAGCAGGAAATATTCACGTTGATATTTGTAGTACTGCGTTTTAGAAAGGAACTGGAGTCCCACAAATTGACAGAAACGGCACAACTTCCTAAAAGTAGAGCCACTGAAAAGTAAAGCTGCTGCACACAGTAGATTTCCAGCTGGCACTTTCCCCAGCATCGGATGAGCAGACCATGAAAATGTATCATGGAGCAGATCACAGGTGGCTTGTATTTTCAGGTGAGTGCCTTGTGATACACGAGTCACATTCAACAACGGCTTGCCGCATACTTCCCCCCCTCACTGGATGGACACATTTCAGCATCAGTATAATCTCTACAAGGCAGCTGTCGAATACAATGTATTTGGGCTCCTTTATTAGACTATCGCCCTGCATGAATTTGGTTTGTGACTCAACTATGGTGGACATATCGGCCGAACAGGACACACTGAAGTCGAGATCTTTGGCTAGATCCTCTGTCAACTGCTTTGAGACTTCAGTCTCTGTTATTTCAGCTTCTGTTATTTGAACACGAATTTGAGAAAGCATCAATGACAATTGTTTGGTGGGTGGCCCTTTTTTTGCGGGTGTAGATTGTGTCAAGTGGTTAGCGAGTAATTCAAAAGCATCTTTATTATATTCAGTTTCATCTTCATCTTGTGGAGTTCTCACATTGTAACAATGGTCCAACAACACTTTGCTTGCTTCGCCGGTCACATTCAATTCATTTTCTGGCCATTGGGCATAAGCATCTCGAGTCTGCTTTTTGATTTGAACACGCTGCAACTCAAACAATAGTTGCTCCATGGTGAAATCGGTTTGGCAAGCAGCATCTCTGTTTTCATTAGTTGTCTGTGTCTTCATAGTTCGTTTTCTTCTGGGCCTCTAGGAGATGGGTTGTAAAAACATTTCCAATGTAAATCCAACATACAGTATATGGCACTTTAGACTTTAAAAAAAGCATGTTATGAAAACACCAGCCCAAAACACTTTTTGTAATCGAAATTGTTTGTCAGTTACCCTTGCTTTCTTTATTTTCTGTCAAACCGTGTTCTTCACTGTAACGACTGCACCGGAAAGCTGGTCCGCCATCTCGGATCCACATGCCTCCTCTTCTATTTCCCGATCTTGTATACATCCCTTGAATAGTATATTCATTAAAAAAAGTAAATCATATTTGAAATCAAATTCTTTCTTCGCACACATGGCTTACATAGATACCCTCGTACACTGTGTACGTCATTTAGTCAAAATATACATTACGAATTTCACATGATTGATGGCTAGTGTACTCGATCAGAGATCACCATGCGAAACCCACTGATTGTAATGTTGCAATCAAGCCTTTTGCATTGTATTCGGCATTAGGGTAGAAATTGTAACGTTAGAACTGAAATGGTAAAAGTTTGAAAAGATGCTCGTTTATAATAATGTCACTGTCTAATAGTATCAGATGTAGTATATACTTTCTTTCATTCAAGGGAACGGTCAGTACGCATACCTCAGGCTCTGGTCAGGTCCAAAGGATGATGTAATTGTAGTCGAAGTAACAGCATCATCCTGTAACAGTACTTGTTTTAGTATGGATGAAAAAAGTGAAATTGAACACACAGCATGGAATGCAGACGGTGGTCGGTCAAAATCTCGAAAAAAAAATCTCGACTAACAAGGTCGAAAAAAAAGAACGAAAAAAAAAGTCGAATTTCTCTTTTTTTAATTATATATTTATTTTGGAGTCCGGGATTAAAAAATAAAATAGTAAAAAAAAAATATTACAAAAAAGGGGTGTTGGGGGGGAACACCCCCCATTTCGAATAAAAAAAGTCATTAAAAAAAATTCGACTTTTTTTTTCGGGCTTTTTTTTTAGATTTTTTTTTCTCGGTCTTATGACCATAAACCAATGCAGACAATGGTGCATGTTATGTTATGTTATGTGATTGCTTATTACGCGCCGGTAGCCCACAGGCATCAGGGCGCGGGATCCAAGAAAAGTCAAAAACACAACGTTCTCCTCATTGAATTAGATTGAGATCCTGGGGAGGGAGACTAATTACTCATTGAAACAAGAGAGGTTTTAAGCTGTTCCCTAAAACTCTGATAGTTTACTTCTAACCGTAAGGTCATCGGCAGCTTGTTCCAGAGGTCTACTGCTTTTACCAGGAAGGATTTACCTTGCCTAGATATGCTCTTGGTCGCGGGAAAATTCAGGGTGCCCCTGTCGGCCGATCTTAGGCATCTTCCAGGTGAGTAAAAAGAAAAGTGTTTTTAAAATAGCTGGGGGCCTCTCCATAAAGGCATCTATGAATTATTGTCATGGCCTTGAACTTGACTCTATCCTCCACTCTTAACCAATGTAGTTCTCTTCTCCCTGTTGACACATGTTCTCTATTTTTTAAATTCTTGACTACCCGAACTGCGTCATTTTTCGAATTTCTCTTTTTGTGGCTCCTAACAAGAGAGCATTGCCATAGTCAAGCTGCGACAGGATGATGGCTCTAGCAATTGTTGCAGGATTGATTTCATTAATGAAGGGTCTTATTGCTCTCAAAAGACGTAGGTAGTAGGCGTTATTTTTCTGCAAGTAACCAACCTGTGCCTCCGAGCCCACCGAAGCGTCCACCATCATCTCGAGAGTTTTGACATGCGACATCACCGGGATGATGGCGTCATTGATAGTGAAGGATTTATATTTGTTCCCCAGCTTGCATCTAGCCTGTCGAGTACCAAATATCAACAGTTCCGTTTTGGTATTGTTTAAACACATCCAATGATGTTGCATCCAGTGATCTATGATGTGATAGACCTCTGAAATGTTCGCACTGTCAATGGTGTAATCGCCTGTGAGTTCAAAAACGAGCTGCGTATCATCGGCATAGTTCGTGAAGAATACGCCGATTTGTTCTAAGAGTTCGCAGAGGCTTCTCAGATATAAATTAAACAAAAGAGGTGACAAGCTAGCTCCCTCCAGAACTCCGTAAAGAATTGGAGCAGCCTTGGAGAAATTGTCACCCCAATGTATTCTGGCGCTTCGGTCTCTAAGGAAGGATGGTAACCAGGCCAACGCCTTGGGGGAACAACCTGCGATGTTGGCCAGAGCCTCCTGAAGGAGCTGGTGATCCACCAGGTCAAAAGCTGCGCTTAGGTCGAGCAGCATGAGCATACCTGCTTTGCCTTTATCTCTCAGGCCCAGCATATGCGACTGAAGGTCTAGCATAGCCGATTCGGTGCTGTGGGAGGCCCGGAAACCGGATTGTTGATTATGCAAAAACTTCAGGTCCTCCACATATTTTTGCAATTGATTTGTGGCAATTGTATCTAACACCTTCAGGCACAAGGTTTGAATTTGTGATGGGCCGTAAGTTTCCGGGATCTTTAGGGTCCAAACCAGCTTTTATGACTAATGGGGTGATGATTACCTCCTTAGGCACCACGCCTTCACTGAAGGATGCATTAACTATCTTCGTCAGAACCGGTGAGAAGAGTTCTTTATGCTCCAGAATTATTTTAGTGGACAGAATATTCTCTGGACACGACGTCTGTTTCATCTTGGCTGGGACTTTACATAAATCATCCTCAGATATGGGTAGGAACTTAAAACTCCCTCTTGCTTCCACGTTAGTGGTTGCAGCATGGATAACCGGTCTTTCGCCTTCCCTTCTAGCAGAGATGTTATTTCTGGCCTTTTGAATCTTATTTGCAAAAGCTTCTTGTACCTTATCACAGTCTTCACTGGTAGGTATATGTGGCGGTGTTAAGATCTTGGGCTTTTCCATTTCCTTAAGGATGTCAAAAATTTTACTATTCGTGTTAGATGCTGCCTCAATTTCTCTATCATAGTAGTTTTTTTTAGCGATCTTGATCCCCTTCCTATAGTTGTGATCAGCCCTTTTCCAATTATCTTTATTTATCAGGGTGGGGTTTTGCCTCCATATCCTTTCTTTAGCTTGTTTCTCCTGTTTAAGTTTATTAAGCTCTCCACTATACCATGAGCGGTTGTTATTGTTTTCCGTCACCAATTTCTGTTTCAGTGGGGCAAATTCTTCCACTAGAGCTTGCATATGTATGTTGTATTTCTTAAGCATGCTCTCACAGTCATCCTCTTCAAGGAATGAGTCTGCCACCTTCTGTAGGCAAGGTTTTAGTATTTTGGGGCCTATGTTTTTAAAATTTCTACTCCAGACTTTGATATGGGGGTTTTTAGTTTGTATGGAAGGTGTGTTCAGATCTAGTTCAAAAGTGACCAAGTAATGGTCGGACCATATACATGGTTCAGTAACAACATTGTGACACTAAGTTGTTTGTAAAAATCCAATTTAACTGATTCCCTTAAGGAGTAGTTGGTTCTCTATTTAGTACCGGGAAACCCAAATTCTTCATGGACTTTTCCAACAGTATTGCTTCTTTATCCTCAGTATTCCCTCTCCATCTATTCATATCTCCTACCAACAACGTAGAAGTGTTGGACGAGATAAGCTTGGTTACTTAAGAGATAACTTCATTTTCAAAATCTGAGATTAAAGAGGGTGGTCTATAAAGATTGATAATATTTAGACTATCGTTGGGTGAGTATGTAAGTTTTAGTTGGATTGCCTTACAGCCTGAGCATGCAAATTCAGCCTTGTATAGCTTCAAGGTATCTCTGGCTATGATGGCCACTCCTCCTCCTATACCCTTTTCTCTGTTTTTATTATATATTATATACCCCTCTGGTACCGCATTATCACACACAGTACCTATAGGGTCTTTCAGCCAGGTTTCTGTTACACATAAAAGATCTAGGTCCTTCTCTTTAATGAGATCGTGAACGTTATGAGCGTGTTTGTTTAGAGACCGAGTATCAAGCAGCCCAACTTGCAATTTTGCTATATTGCTGGTGGTGTCTGGTTTCTTCCCTCCTACTCTCCTTCCAGGTGTCATATCAATCAAAACCCATAAATGAAACATTATGTAAACAAACAACAGGATACTTAAACTATTTCATATTATCTATAATTCCATGCATTATACATCATTATACATTTCCGGAATTGAATAGCGAAATAAAACTACCTGATAGGCGCTCAAAGTTGTTGTTGACTCACGGAAAGAAATGGATGCAGAATCTTGCTCCTTCAATTTCAGTGCATTGTCATGGAGTTGTAAAGGGAAAATCAGATTTGAATTAGAAATGTGGGAAGATCCAACTGTGAACAATATGAACTTAAAGCAAGTCTGTATGGCTCCCAATTGGTATACTGGACGTGTCGGTGATGTCGTCACTACCGATAGTCTGTGCTTCAGTCAACATGCTAACCTAAAAAGAAATTGACATATAAAGCAACCAATTACAAAAAGATTATGCTCATTTCCAAGGGCACTACAGCGTAGTTTTCTGTGTCCATAGTTTTCTATGACACTCCTAAGACCAGGGACAGATGCATAGCAAAATTAGTTATAAAGCAAAACAACCTGGTCAATATGCAAAGTATTATAAGAAAAAACTAAACCAAAAACACCAATCCGCCCATGTAGTTACTTGTTCAGTACCCCAAGGCCTACAGCTAATTCATGAACCGTGACTCACCTGAGGCAGCGTGTGTATGAATAGAGCCGGAATTGCATTTGGAAGCAATTTACAAGACGTTCTGAGTCGATGCTTCTTTGTGTACTGAGATTTGTCATACATATTTGTGGTAAAGTGCAGGCTGCAGATGCGGAATCGACCACCTCTTAAATCCCCCAAGACTTCCTGGACTCGACTTTCAAGTTCGTCCGCCGCAAATCCGCAATATCTGACGCATTCTCTTATCAGATCTATATTCCTTGGGAATATATGCATTATTGTGCCCTTAGGTTTGTTATGGGTCTTAGAACGGCAACTGAAAACCATACAAGCAGGCATTGTTGAATAATCTGTAAAAACAAAAGTCCACATCGTTAAAAAAATTATGTTGCATGTATGCGTGAGAAAGATGGAATTATATCATCAATTTTTCTATGCAATGTTTCTTTTGGTCATAGAGGCAAAACCTGTGTTGCGTAGTGAAATATACACTGGGATAATTTTCTTACAGAATCGATTGATGCGACAAAAATCGTAACGTGTTACTCGTCCGTTGAATGTACTTTCATGCATCAAAGGAAACATGCTTATAGACATGGTCCGCGGAGGATGCAATTCTATATAGACACTGATGACAATTGCTATATATCGAGAACAGAACAAATTAAACAGAAGTCAATGGTAATGGCAATCAGATGAATGAACATTACACTACTGACATTTATAGATCAGGAAGAGATGATTAGGTGACCTGCCCTTACCTTGACCAACAAACAGTTATATTCAGCAAGCAGGGTAGTTAGTAGCAGGAGAACGGGTAGCGTGATCACGAGTTGACTTCCACTGCTCAGAGATGTTCACAGGTAGCACGATGGCGAGTTGATTTTCAGTGGTCAGAGATGTTCACAGGCAACACGATCACGAGTTGACTTGCAGTGCTCACAGATGTTCTCATAATAAATAACAAGGGGGTTTATAAAGAATTTGAAAAGTGGGGGTGTATGTGAATGAGTGACGTGTATATGGCGTGGTCTTCTGTGGATAGCATGGGCGCGGCCTGCTTCAGGGGAACCTGCCTGGAGACACTGGGTATGAGATGGGCATGTGTAAAATGGCCCCTGCGCGTAAGATACCTTTGAAATGTACATGGTATTTGACACCTTGGCCGTTCCCACCCTGCCAGCCCCTTTGGGAGGGCACGGCCACAGGTGCTAACAATCATTGATTCTGGAGGGGGGATCGAGGGGCATGAGGCATGCAGAAAAGGGCCGGAACACTGCTGAATGGAGACACACTTATGTGGATTGCAGGGGCGCAGCCTGCTTCAGGGGAGCCTGCCTGGAGACACTGGGTCTGAGGAGGGCATGTGAACAATGGCCCCTGCACGTAAGATACCTTTGAAGTGTACATGATATTTGGCACCTTGGCCGTTCCCACCCTGCCAGCCCCCTTCGGAGGGCACACCCACAGGTGCTAACAGTCATTGATTCTGGAGGGTGGATGGAGGGGCATGAGGCATGCAGTAAAGGGCCGGGACACTGCTGAATGGAGACACACTTATGTGGATAGGGGCGTGGCCTGCTTAAGGGGAGCCTGCCTGGAGACACTGGGTCTGAGGAGGGCATGTGAACAATGGCCCCTGCGCGTAAGATACCTTTGTAGTGTACATGGTATTTGGCACCTTGGCCGTTCCCACCCTGCCAGCCCCCTTGGGAGGGCACGGCCACAGGTGCTAACAGTCATAGATTCTGTAGGGGCACGAGGCATGCAGAAAAGGGCCAGAACAATGCTGAATGGAGACACACTTGATTCACTGAAAATTGAAACAACCATTCATAAAAGTTCAGTTCAATTTTATTTTCTTGCTGATGTTGCTAGCAGAAATGTACTACACATTATATACTTCGGGTTGCAGCACAGTGTGGGAAAATACCCTGTACTGACTGCTATCACTGGGAAATGTGTCTATAATGGCACCAACGACACTGGCGGGTATTACTGGTCGAACGCGGGTGTCCAGGCCTTGCATGAAGCCACCATGTAAACGAACGATAGGCCACCAGCCTGTACCACCTGTGGAAGAGAGAAATACAAACTGTTTTTAAATTAACAAGATAAGTGTATTAAACCTTAGTTGAAAATGCATTCTTGTATCCTATGGCATTGTTGCCAGTACAAATGTTACTTCACAGATCAATCCACTTGGGTTGTAAGGTATAGACACATTACAATATTGAACGACTATGCATTCCATTACATTTGGGACACAAAGAAATATTGTTTCATGGTTATACATGAAATAAACATAAGATGACCACTATGATTTCCCCAAATCACGAGTGATGTATAGAATTGCAAGACTGCATTCATTTGGCAATGATAGATCTATGTTACGACAATATAGGAGACAAACATGAAATGTTAGTGGCCTAAGTGACATCGCATCTAGAGTACACTTACTCATTACTTGGATTGTGAAGGGGAACTGTTGCGCGAAGTTCTTGCATAAGCACCATCGTAATCCTCAACACGGACCGTGTGAGGTAGGCTGCCCTGAAGTCCTGCAGCTCGGTAACGCATTGTGGCCGTGTCTTGTCTTCCGATATGTAGGACAAGCATCCAGAGTTTTCTCAGCAGCAGCAGTTCTCCTCCTCGGTTGGCATTACCGCGCACCGATTGCAAGTACACCAGGTGGAGACGTCGTCCATGCGACTAGGCTCAGGCTCTTGATCTGGTGATTCGTCCTCCCAACTGTCATCCGAAGCCCCATCGTTTCCGCATCTTTGTCTTTCGAGTAATTCCGCCTCAGAATACTCCGGCTCTTACTGGTAGGGCTGTATTGTTGCCATAATGCGACAAAATTAAAATAGATAGTAATGATAGTACTAGTATCAGTTTGCACGTGCTACGAGCAACGAAGATAGCTGAACAGAGCAGAAACGAGGCACAGGATACAGAAAAAAAAGACAGTGAAACGATTGGAAAGCAAATCTGATGTCTGATGAGAAGCGGTCAGTTCATACTTATTGAGGAAAGAGGCGTCCTGCCATTTCCATGGAGACACGTCATTAGTTGAAGCGCAGAGAATGTTGACACGAGACGTGCATTGGCGTTGTGAAGTGGGCGGTACGCGTCTAGTGATGTCAGCCTCAGGGGCGGGGGATATGATTTAGTGCCACCAGGGCAGTTCTCCTTAGGGCGATGCGGCAACGGATAAGATTAGCACAAGATGGTCGCGCCCTGCTGCCTGATTTCGCGTGTGTAAAAGTGAAGAAAACTACAGTAAGGTGCATAGGAAATGTTTGTACGATCGATCAACTTATGCTTAAAAACACATGCTCGAACCCTCAGGACCATAATATTTTTGAGCACACTATTCCTTTAACAGTCTGCACCCCCTTCAGTCTGCCCACAAGAAAATCAGACAATACCCAGAGAGAAGTGGGCAATTCTGCAAGATCAGCTGCAAAATGCTCATTTAGGGTTTTTTGCAACAATGGTATTATGGCAGGTTTATCCAGAAAGCAGTTTGGCGGTCTGCACTTTAATGTAATACAAAATCTTAACATCAAGTATATGAACAGGGACATTGAGACTAATAAAAATTGATGCCTGCATATTTATGGTCACAGAGATACTGAAAGCAGTATTGTAACAACCACGCATACGGTATTACCTTCCACCAAAATGGTGCACACCGTGTCAGGTGACAATTGAAAAAAAAAGATTGCCCATATATGAGGGTACTCCTGTTGGCCCCCATGTCAACTAATGCCATTATATATTTCCCCTCAACCTTCAGTGAGACACAAAGATTCTGGTTGTCCGTCACAATCTACAGAAATATGGGCACCAACTCGGGCCTCCTCAATTCATGCTGTATAACACTGAAAGGGTTACTGTGAAGCCTACGCTTGTGGCTGCCTCGGGTAAACAGTTTACGTTGTGTACTGTATCTGCAATGGGGGAATGGGTTGAGCAAATGGATTTTGACCAGGGGTGATGAATGTGTACACTGTTGCAAGGGCATAACCGCTGTGCAATTTGTCACCCATTGCCCTCTTCCTCTGCATCAGAGACGGGTATCTTGTGGTGTCCTGTTCCCTCCCATGTTAAACTGTGGTAGACCAAAGGTGCTCAAGGCACTTGGAGAGGGGCCTGCATGGGGGTCAAAGGGAAGGCATTCCCATTTCTATTCCCTCTGTATCCTCCCGCACCTCTTTTGTTGTCTCCTTGGGTGTATCAATCCTGCTATTGCTGGAAACAAATTTTCACAAGACTGTATCTGAAATGCTAAACGTCTCTCTTTCTTCTCATTTTTCTTTTCAAATGTCATTTAAGATGGTGATGAGCATGCAAACAACTGGTTGCAAAACCCCATTCCTCCCATCCAACTGTTGCTTTAAGTTTGTGTTACTGGCGCTGGAAGGTGTTCAATAAAAAGGAGGTAAAAAAAAAGATGACATTTTGAGTCATCTGCAGAACCATTTTCCCCCATTGAGGCATAACATCTTCTCTACATTTATCGTAAAAGAATGAGCTGTATCTTCCTTACAAAAAACACAGCCTTCTCAGCGCTGCAGGGAAGGAGAAATTACTTACCTTAATGTTCTTTCTATGGATTCTTCTCTTGCAGATTCCTCATCCGATAGATAGCCTCATACATCTCTGCTGCTCCAAAACTTTACTACAGGGAGCGTAGTGGACCGCAACTCGGCCGTCGTATATACCACGTCACTATGCCCCATATCTCAGTTCCCCCTTTGTTCCCCATGCCTGAACGTTGCACAGGAAAACGATGGGGAGACAAGGCTAACTAGCCTGTAAAATACTTGGTAATAGGAATCATCGCAATAGGGGCGAACCTACAGAA
Organism: Ambystoma mexicanum; assembly: GCF_040938575.1. Classification (NCBI taxonomy): domain Eukaryota; kingdom Metazoa; phylum Chordata; class Amphibia; order Caudata; family Ambystomatidae; genus Ambystoma; species Ambystoma mexicanum. The sequence continues at coordinate 189,486,352 of NC_090933.1, read as the reverse complement.
TTAGATAAAATTGAAAGATTTTTGATTTTAAAGGTAATTGTCTAGCCCAGTAGGAGCCATCACCTCAGAGCCATCACCAGGCATCTCTTCGCTTAGACAGATGTGCCAAGCCATAAGAACTTTCTGAGTGGGGATGAACGGGAGGGGCAATGAGGAATCTGCAGGAGAAGAATCCATAGATATGACATTATGCTAAGTAATTTCTCCTTCAATGGATTGCTTTTCTCCCACAGATTCCTGATCTGATAGACTCCCCAAGCAGTTAGGACTGCGGAGGCAGGCAGAAAGTGTTATAGTAGCAGATTTTGGAGAACTACCCTACCAAAACATGTATCGGCCCCATGGGCTACATCCTGACAATAGTGCTGGCGAATGTGTGCAAGGATGACCATGTGGCCGCACGACAAATGGACAAATGTCTCTAATGGGAACACTCCTCTGCAAGGCCGTGGAAGCCGAGACCCCCCCTTGTCGAGTGTGCCCTGATGCTGGGAGGAAGCTCCCTGTGTGCAAACTGGTAGCATTCCGCAATGCAGAGAATAATCCAAAGAGACAGCGTCTGCTTTGTTACAGACAGACCTTTGTGGGACAAAGAGCTGGTCAGACTTACGGAACGCGGCCGTCCTAGCGACAAAAAAGCTCACGGCTCTATGAACTGGCAAAGGCGGAACTCAGAAACCACTTTTGGAAGAAAGCCAGGTCTTACGTTAATGGGAAACCGTTTCCCAGAAGAACTGAAAAAACAGGGGCTTGCAATGCAAGGCTTGAAGCTCGCTAACTCTCCTGGCTGAGGTAATCACAACCAAAAAGACTGTCTTCAAAGATAGCAATCGTAAAGAACAGGAATGCATGGGTTCAAAAGGAGATACCATCAAAAATGATTTAGATCCCAGTCTCGCACAACGAAAGGAGTAATCGGAAACGTATTCACAAGGCCCTTCAGGAATTGGGTAATAACTGGAATTGTAAAGAAAGAACCTTGATTCGGGGACCTTACCTTTGACCGTGGTAACCTGAAGGCCTGTGGAGGCCAGTGACAGAAGGAACTCCATCACGGTCATGTGGGGGTAAGAGATGGAATCGATCTCGCGTTCCCTGCACCACGCCTCAAATCTTCTCCACCTGCACGCATGCAGAAGTCTGGTAGACGGTCTGGGTGCAGCCAACAGCACCTCGAGTACCCCTTCTGAGAGGTCCCAGTCATCATACCTCATCCTCTCAAGAGCCACACATGTAGGTTGAGGGGCTCCGGGTCGGGTGAAGTACCCAGCCTTCCAACTGGGTCAGGAGACACAGGTGCTGAGGCAACCGGTGAGGCAGCAGATGGTCAGGTCCAAGAGGTCGGAGTACCAAGTTCTCCTCGCCCATTCTGGGGCAACCAAGATCATAGCTGCTCGAAAACCTCTTCAACCGCCAGAAAATGCATGGGATAACGGGAATCGGAGGGAAGGCGTAGTGGAGAGGAAAGGTCCAATCCACCAGAAACGCATTCCACCAGTACGCCGTTCGCTGGAAATTCCCTCGAGCAAAACTGTCTTTACTTCCTGTTGGACTCCGTGACAAACAGATCCAATGCTGGGGTACCCCAGGGAGAGAAGATCTCTTCTAGGGCTTCCTGGCCAACATGCCACTCATGTGAGAACATGCTCTGCATGCTCAGAGCATCCGCCAAGCCCTTCTCTGTCCCCACCAGATGAACTGCTGAGGCCGAGATCTGGTTCTGCAGCAACCAGGACAATAGCTGCATCACCTCTCTGCAGAGGGTGTCTACAACCCTTTCTCTAGGCCTCTGAACTTAGCATGGATGTGAGTTTAGGGCTGACTTTGTTGAAGCTCAACCTCTGGAAACATGTCCAGACCGCTGGCATCTTGGAGCCCTAGGGCCAGAACCAACAGGTCTGCCTCGTCATCCAGAAAATCGACGACTCCTACCTCTGTATACATGGGATTGATGTCCCCCTGGTCATCACCCTGGTTGGTGCTGAAAATTGATGACATCAGCGCCGCTCGGGGCTCGGGTACCACTGTGATGTCAGGAACGTCAGCCTCTCGACGCTCTTGAGAAGGACCGGGTGTCGATTTCTGCACCTTTTTCAGCATCGAGCCTGAAGGTTTCTCTGACGTCAATGGCGTCAACGGTTTGGCATTCGGGGGGTTGGAAGTGCTGAGCACCGTTTTCACGGCCGAGGCTTGATGTCCTGTATCTGGACCTGCCGAAGCCTGTGTTTTAAACATTTCTAGCATGATTTTTTTAAATGTTCCCACTCCTCTCGAGTGGTTGGCCCAGCCGAGGGCTTACCTTTTTCAGACAACGAGCTGGACTTGTGTTGATGGCACCTCTTTTTCTTACACGATTAAGATGAGGGAGCATGACTCCTCAAGACGGACTACCTTTTTTCCTTCCAACATTGCTTTTCATTCTCTTTTTTGGGGGGGGAGGCCCTTCTGTCTCAGCCTCGGAAGACTGAACAAGTGACCTCGCCAGAGATTTCGGGGACGGTTGACACAAAACAAGTTTGGCGGCCCGCTCACAAATGGATTTCTAGGACATCTTGGAGCATGATGCACATCCCTCTGTGTCGCGATCCGTACCCAGACAATACAGACCAAGGTCATACGGGTCGGTGTTAGAAACCTATGGGTGTTCTCCCGAGTAGAGCTCAGGAATCCCTTATCCAGGTAGCCAGGGCACTCCCATTGCTGTTGGATCCAGTTCCTGGGGGTGGAACAGTGGTGGAGGATCACCTGGGTAGGGGAACCCGGGGTTGTGCTCAGGGAAAAACCCCAGGTGAGACAGGGTATGACATGGGGAAGATGGCAAGAAGGATCAAATCCCTGAGGTTTTTATAGGGAGTTCTAGATTAACCTCCCTTCCACCCTATTGATTTCCCTTGAAAATTCAACAACCTCTCCACATCTGGTAAACCTATTAGGAATCCAAACCCTGCTATCGTGGGAAACTACATCTCCCATAATCCCTGTTTTTCTGTTGCCAACCTGAGTACTCCCAGTCATTCTTCTCAATGTCCCTCTGATTGTTATTCCTCAAACTCCCAACCTGCTTTAACAAAACACTACCGTTCCCACAATCCCCCCTGTTCATTTCACAATCATAAATCTGGTCATTCTCACTTGTTGCCCAAACTCTACCCAGCTCATCCTTTTAACAGCCCCCTTGGTACGATGGTTGTAATTCCGTATAGCACCTTTCCCCCATTTAACCACACAGGACAATCAGACACACTAACCCCTCCCCTTTCATACACGAACACTGTTTTATCCCACGAAAGAAAACAGACTAATAATAAAACTGATTACTTCACATGTCCCAACTGCAGGGTTAGGCAGTCAGGCAATTAACCAGAATCACACACAACTGATGGCCTGCTCTCTTCCCCATAAGGAGAAAAGGTGGCGCACGAAAGCACACGAGGAGCAAGGCAGTCCGCACAACTTGAGAGGTAACTCAGCACGGCAGTTCAAAAGGAGGCGAAAGGAGTTTCCAAGATGGCAGCTAGTGTAGGAGGAGGCGTCTGACTGTCTCTCCCCTCCGGGCCGTGCCACACAAGCCCATTTACAAATGCGTATCGGGCGAGTCTGTGCCCAAATATCGTGAAACTGGGTGGTGTGCCTATAGCGGAAGGGAGGACGAAGCACTGTGCACCTCCGAAGCGCTGAATTGAATGGGGAAGCCAGAGCAACTGGGAGTTTGCAGCAGCGGGACAGCCATGCACAGCCAGACCCTGTGGTGGAGACTCATCAAGCTAGAAGCCGCTGGCGTGTGCGCCCGGTCCATGCAGCGAGAATTGCCACATGGGGACCCCTGCGAGTGGGCAGCACAAGACGGAGCTGGAAGCCGAGAGCGTGAGCACCCGGGCTGTACTGCGGGGGTTACCCGCATGGGGGGCCCGGCATGTGAGCAGGACAGGACACCATTGGATTGCCGGACCGGGGTTCGCCTCACTCCGTGGTCGGCTTCCACCCTGGCCGAGGTGCCCATACTTACCATTGTGCGAAACCACCTTGGCGTGGGGGAGCCGCTACGGGGGCCCTCCTCCCCCCTGTGTGACCTGCCCGCATGGGGAGACACACTGAAAGACCCGGAGTATGCTGAAACGGAGTGTGCTAAAACGGAAGCCCGCGGCCCCTACAGCACTGGGGCTGCGTACTTAAGCAGGGCACCCAACAGCTCCGGGGAAATAGCTGCGTGGGAAAAAGCACTGTAACACAGGCACAGAGTCTCCACTGCTATAAGCCTCAGGAACGGGCGCATGCCCTTGAGGACATTTCTGCAGTGGCCCGACCATCTCTCCATACAACAGGTGGGAACATATTCCATTCCGCATGAGCCAGCAGTGAGGCCTCCCAGAGGGGGATTCTTCCTGTCCATTAAGCGACAACAAGCAGCCACACAGCGGAGTTGCCCCCACATCGTAAATTCGGGGGGACCCTCCTGCACCTACAGCCCCAGCCACAGTCGGCGACGACTATTAAAAGACGCCATATTCATATTCAGTGGCCTAGGAGGAAGAGCTACGCAGGGCAAACTGATACACCGGAGGCACAGACTCATTTACCACCAAGATCCATGGCGGTCCCCATCCGGGCGCCCGTGTACACTGCCATCAGCCCCCAGGGGACGGGCGCACACCCTCAAGGATATCCCCACAGCGGCCCGACAGACTCTTCACACAACAGGTGAGAGAGCACCCTTCGCACGTGTTGGCAACAAGGCTTCTCGGAGGGGGGGGATCCTTATATCTACAGAATGTTGGCTGGCAACCACATAGCAGGACTTTCCTCATATCATAAAGCCAGGGGCTCCCTCCTTCTTTTAACGCCACGGCCAAACCCAGCGGCTATTATGCAAAGTTGCCACTTCCTGGAGCAAACATACTGAATCCTTGAGAAAGACCACAATCTGCACAGTGAGCTCTCTGAATAGAGCTTCCCACGGTACAAGCTGTCTCCTAAACAAACTGCCTAAGCTATAACTGGTAATCCTCTATAGACTTTTTGCTCAGCCCTTCTGCGCCCCCCACAACTTAGCCCTACCAGGTTTTGTATGGTGCATTAATGTCTAAATCGAGTGCGAAGACTACGGCGCAGTCAGGGCCGGTCATTGTGTCAGGCAGCTCAGGCGGCTGCCTGACGTCAGTCAGCCTCTAGGGGGCACTCACCTGAGCCTCAAGCCAGTGCAAAGCCACTGGGTCAGGTCGCACACACTAGCCAAAGCCAGCCAGCCTAGGAATACAAACGTAAGTTAACACCACATTAAAATGATGCATCCTTAGGCAGCCTAAAACTGCCTAATGATGCATCATTTTAATGTGTTAACTTACGTTCGTATTCCATACTGCAGCGGGCGACAGCCTGGTCTCTCAGGCAGGGCAGCAATTGGCAGGCCAATTTGCAACATTTGTTGCTTTATTGACTTCCCGGGTGGTGCCGGCGCTGTTGGTGCTATCCAGGCCCATGGGCGCTTGTGGCCTCCTCCAGCCATGTGCGCGCACACTGAAGTGTACTTCTACTCTGACACGGATTGGGGGCTGCTAGTGTTGGAGACGGTGTTGCGGTTGAAAAACCCTCTTTTTGCAAAAGAGGAGTGGGTCGTGCAACGTGCGGGGCAACCATGCGCGCAAAGTGTTTGGGGCGGGAGCGGGGGCAGGGAGGCAAGCGGGCAGGCTGACCTACTTGCCCGGCAGTCATTAAGTTGAACAGTGGCAGGAGGAAAAGGTAGAAAGCATTGATCGGAGGGGGGTGGACAGTGATTGATGGTCACAGACTACAGACACCCGCATTTTCTTTCCGGGCTGTGATTTCCTCTCCGGCCCACTTTCACTTTCCATCTCCGTGACTCCTATTTATTTTCCTTTAAATTCCCTTCTTTTATCCGCTTTACTATTGCCTCCTCCGCTCTCTCGCCCGTAGGCTATCTGCACTAGTTAATTGTGTAATATCACATACATTTCATTGTTGATGGTGGAGAGGCGTTATGCAGTCCTGAAGCACAAGCTATTTTGTATATGTCATATTACATATGATACGATAGGTTATTTATAACACGCTTAAATACCCAGAGGTTTCTAGGCACCAACGCGGGGATCGAACCTGTGTTTGCTTGGTGTCGTTTTGCTTCCAAGGCAAACACTTTGCCCCTCCTCCCGAGACATAGGCTCTTATTGCATGCATTCTGTGATCAATTGGGGGTCTCTGCGCACCATCAGAACGGAGTGCCATGGAAAAAGATTGTTGGGCAATATTGTGCGGTTTGTAGTAAATGATATGCATCCAATGTATGGAGATCTGACCCCCACATTGAAAACATAACGAGTGATTACATTTTTGGAAAACCAGACATGGACACACTTAATACACAAAAAAACGATATACAGAAATGCCATTGGGACTGCAGACCAGCCCCTAAGTAAATTCAGAAAAGAAAGTGGGTAAGAGCTCCAGAAACAGGTTCAGCCATACTGCACACCAGTCTGGGGTCCTCTGCACCCTAAACCCTTGTATGCTTAGCCCTAGCTCCATCACGTTGCCCCGCAGATCATGAAGGTTAGTGTCGAAGAGTGACTGGCCGACCGGCTTATTGGCACCTCAACACCGTACCAAGTACTCAACCTGTGGCGAAATCTCCTGAAATGGTCACCGCTTAATTGGTTGCAATGATGAAGAGTACAACAACAACTCTGTCGATAACATTCATACCTCAATGTCATAAATTGTGAAAACAGCAGTGACCCGGCGCTAATCTCTCTCAATTGGTTCCCTGCAAGCCAGTCTAGTTCCTCAACACTATCACACTGCAGGGACCCTTTGCCTCTCACCGCTATCAGCCACCTCACACTACTCTAACTGTGCGGTATACCAAGCTAATCAAACTCAGCCTCCTCTTGATCTTCACACCTCACACTCTAACAACATGCCAGTCAACTCCGCTTGATTATGCTCAAGGATGAGGGAGCCTTGGGTGGGGGTCTTTGGTATGGCAGTTCGTGAAGTAACACCACTGTACCCACTCAACAACGAGCCAAGGAAAATAAGACTGCGCAGGACGGGTTGGGTTGGGCCGGGATTTAAATGTGTCCGGGCGCCGATGAAAAGTGAGCCACAATTGCAAAATTTCTTTCAGATACTTTTGGGGACAGACGTTTGGAGTGCTGTTTATCTAGGGGGGCGTTGTGACATATTGTGCATTTTAAAGTATATTTAAACAAACCCGTTTTGGCCCCCCAAAAAACAGCCCAACAGTAAAATGCTAAACCAGCGCTTTTGGCCATTTATTGACCAATAGGCTAATTTGAGCCCCTGAAGACAAGTTTGGCGCCAAAAGTGCTGTACCACAAGTAGTGGTACCTGCATTGGCCCGTTGATACTGTCTAGCCAGAGGCCATCGAGCTCGCAGAGGCAGCCCTTGTCCCCAAAATTTACCCCAGATAATAGTGGAAAAACCATTTGCTTGGGCAGCAACAGCTGTGTTTTCACATTAGAATTCCTCTGTAAAGTACTTGAGTTACAATGTAATGGAACTAGCTTCATTTATATAGCAATTATTTATTCATATTCAGGAGGGGTTTTGTCGCACAACAGAGGTGTAGTTTGGGAGTGACGTGAGCCAGTCGGGGGAGGATGGGCGCATTCTAATGAATGGGGGTGGGGTCTTACCAACAATCCTTCCCGCCTGGGGTGCAATCCGGTGTAAGACCAGCCCTGGGCGCAGTCCCCCCCCGCAGAGAAAACAGAGCAGGAACTTAAGGCAGCTCTGGGGTGCGCAAGAAGACTTTCCCTCAAAGTCGGAAGAGTTCCTCCCGCTCAGCCACAACTCATCTCAAAACAACATGAAGGGGGGCGTGATGAGTAAAGAGGACATACAAATCTGCTTCAAAGAGCTTCAGTCACAATTAATAACCTCTGTACAAGAACAATTCAAAATCCTGAGGGGTGAAAAGAAACAGACTATTCAGGAAATCAAGCAGGATGTAGCCAAACTGGAGGAGAGGACTGATACAGCGGAGAGAAAACTTCAGCAGGCAGAGGAAGACTCTCTAAAATCGGATGAAACTCTGGACAGGATAGCCCAAACAACCATGTACCTAGCGCAGCAGTGCGAGGACCTGGAAAACAGGTTGAGGAGATCTAACATTAGGATTAAAAATCTGCCGGAGTGTATAGAAGATGTGGACCTGACAGCGACGGTGACGCAATTGTTCACCGAGGTCTTGGCTGAGGATATGGAACCAAGGGTGGGGATAGATAGACTTCACAGGGTGGGCCCTAAAAGAGAAGCCGAACCAGGAATGAGTCCCCGGGATGTGCCAGTAGCTGTAACCGCCTATGTACAGAAGGAACAGCTACTCCCAAAGGCCAGGCAAGCCCTCTGATGAGAGTGAATGGCCAGGAGGTTCAGTTACACCGGGACCTACCTCAGTCGACCCTTCTCAAGAGACGGATGATGGGCCCAGTGGTCCGCCATTCAACCTAAGCCCCAGAGGAAGATCCAGGGCCCGAACCAGCAGGACGGCTGGTGGACGGTGCACAAGAAAGGTAGAGAGAGGAGGGTCAAATAGAACATGTGGCTCACCAAGCTTCCCCCCCACCCCCCTACCCCCCCTGAGTTTAAATTGAACAAGTGAATCACCGGAGGAAAAGGAAAAGAGGGAATCGCCCTATCGGCCTTCAGCAGGCCAGGGAGAGAAGTTAGAAAGACACAAATGGAATCTACAGTGGGGTTTAGGACTCCCCACGAAGGGTTAACGAGGGGAAATATGGACCGGGAGCGCTGGACAATTCGTATCAGGGCAAGTAGTAACCCGGCTCCGACCTCACGGGATCAAGGGGGTAAAAATTGGGAGGGCATACAGGTATGGAACTGCGGGACGGCATACAAGCAGGACAACGAGTACATCAAAAAGGAACGAGGACGTCACAAGGTGCTCAATCATCAACCTAGCCGTGGATAGAACAAACATGGCTCTAATGACAGTGCTTTCACAGAACGTCAGGGGCATGAATACCCCCATGAAAAGGGCCAAACTGGAAAGACAAGCCTGGAACCAGAAGGCAGACATTTTATTGTATCAAGAAACGCACATAAAAAGAAGCGAGAAAACCCGGATCGGGATAAAAGGGGCAAACCATGTCTTTTCAGTCTAATGTGGAGGGAAAAGGGGGGGGGGTCTTGGTGGCCGTGAAGGACACACTGAAAGCTCAGATCCATGATCACAGAGTCGACAAGGATGGGAGATATGTTTTCCTGAACATTACACTGGAAGGGAGACTTGTCACCCTAGCATCCGTTTACGCCCCGAATATGGGACAAGAATCCTTCAAACTAAACATGCTGGGAGCGCTGGAGGAGTTCGTGACAGGAGATATTATACTAGGGGGGGACCTGAACCTAGCATGGAACCCCACTTGTGATAGAAGTGCCAAAACCAATAACGACTCGAAAGCACTCTCGGAGGCATTGAAGAAAGCGTTTGAATCCCTCGCCTTGCGTGACATATGGTGGGCAAAGAATGGGGAAATACAAGGCTTCACACACTACTCCCACGTATGTAACTCGCTATCGAGAATAGACTATGTATTGGCCTCTACGGATCTGATAGGAAAAATCAAGGAGGTGGAGGTAGGCCCCATCTCCCTCTCAGACCATGCCCCAATTATGATGTCTATAGCACTCAGGAACAGAGAAATTGGGTGTGGTCCTGGCGACTCCCGACTGAACTACTACAAGATACTGCAATGGTTGAGGAAATCCAGGGAAAATTGATATGTACTTCACCGAAAACGACACAGGGGAGACTGTGTGGGATGCCTTCAAGGTGGTCCCGAGAGGCGAATGAATCACTCTGAAAGCTAGGAGAGACAAACAAATGGCGCAGTGGGAACAAGATCTGGAGACGCAACTGCGAGACGCACAGAAAGAGGCGTCGGCTAACCCTAGTAGGGCCAAGAAACGGGCTATGCAACATATTCAGGGTCAACTGGAACTCCTCCAAGCTCGGAAAGTTGATAAATCGCTTCTGAGGAAGAAACAAAGGTATTACATACTCACCAACAAGGCAGACAAACTACTGGCTCGGCAGCTCCGGGAGACGGTTAGAGATAGGACAATTCTAGCACTGGCGGACTCCAATGGTAACCAGAAAACTACTGATGATGAAATGGGTGAAATTATGAGAACTTTCTTCCAAGACCTGTACAGCAATGGCAACCCAAATGAGGGAGAGCAGAAGAAATTTCTCCAGAACGTACCCCTGCCTCAACTATCGGAGGAAGCCCGAGAGATACTAGATCAAGACATTGAACCGGAGGAAGTGTTACAGGCCATGAAGCAGCTCCCTAAGAACAAAGCACCGGGTCCACATGGTTACACTGAGGCTTTCTACAAAAAGTTCCAAACCTCTCTGGCCCCCAGACTCACGGCACTCTTCAACGCCTTCAAATCTCAGGGGAACATCACACCCTCTATGAATGAGGCAAAACTAGTACTATTCCGAAAGCCAGATAAGGACCCCACCCTCCCAGGATAGGACAGACCAATTGCTTTGATAAATTTGGATGCAAATCTCTTTACCAAGGTCCTCGCCAATAGACTGACTGTGCACCTGGCCTCTCCGGTGGATGCGGACCAGGCAGGTTTCGTCCCTACAAGACAAACAGCGGACAATACAAGGAGAGTATGCCACATAATAGAAAAGGCAGAGCGCACAAACACTAGGGCAATATTAGTAGCGTTGGATGCCGAAAAAGCATTCAACCTAGTCTAATGGTCGCAGCTCTTTCACACGATGGAACACATGGGATTCAGGGAATCCTACATAAGGATGATAAAGCACAACTATAACAGTCCTACCTTAAGAATCTCAATCAATGGCTTTGTGTCCCAGGCTGTCGCCCACACGAGAGGAATAAAGCAGGGGTGCCCACACTCCCCCCTCCTATATGCCCTGTTCCTGGAGTCCCTTCTAGCGAGGATACGTCAACTGCATCAAATTAAAGGGATTCAGATGGGGGGACTAGAACACAAAACTATGGTTTTTACCGATGATATGCTGCTAGCCCTAACAGAGCCAACCACATACTTACCTGCGCTTGTGAGCGAACTGGAGGCTTTCAGAGCCATCTAGGACCTCAAGATAAATAAAAACAAGTCAGAGATACTAAACTTGATAGCCGACCCATCTGCAATTGCAAATCTGGCTCAGAAGCATGGGATGAAACTGGCACAGAACAGCATAACATATCTTGCAATTAAAATCACCTCCACAATAACACGACTATACGCGGCAAACTTCCCGAATCTACTTACCCAGTTGCAAAAACTTCTGACAAGACAGTCGCCCCTCCCCACCTCATGGTGGGGACGGATCTCAGCGGTCAAAATGTCAATTCTCCCAAAGGTCCTCCACTACTTCCAGGCTCTCCTCATAAGGCTCCCCAAGTCATTCTTTAGGTCCTTAAATAGGATGACATCCGCATGTGTGTGGCAGCATAAGAAACCAAGGGTGGCAATGACCATGCTGACAGTGCAAGTGAGCGAGGGGGGAATGGCATTTCCTCACTTCAAGAGGTACTACGAAGCAGCACAACTGCGGGTGATCAAGGAATGGGTGGCAGACTCCCCACAGCTCAAATGGACGAAGCAGGATATAGCAGTGGCTGGTGCCCCACTCTCAAATCTTCTTTGATCCCACAAGAAACACAGACATTTTAACACCGAAATAAGCGTCATTATGAGTGCAACCCTTAATGCATGGGACTCTGCAGTCAAAAGGGGGAACCGGACAATACACCCATCCCCCTTCACACCACTGTTTGGCAACCCCGATTTCCCACCGGGGATGGACCCTAATGCATACACCACCTGGAAACAGGCAGGCTGCACTAAGATCTGTGACATGTATAAAGCTCAAAATTGAGTAAGGACATGAGGGTCTTACTGCTGAAAATCGGATGAACAAGCTCCTAAATAAGAACCACCATTGAGTAGTGGTAGTGAACTAATATCAATAGTTGTGACAAATATTTGACAAGACAATTCTGTGGGCTGCAATAGGGTTTTAATTCGATTGCAGCGGGTGTTTTCAATACCCATAATCTGGAGCAAAAGATACATCAGCCGGTGTACATTTTTGAGGTGTAGTAACCAGTTTGTGGGGTACAAATACTGAATATTTGTGGTCTCAATCTATTGCTTCTACGTCCACTGAGGTGTCCTTGGGAAGGAGACCAGCAGAGATATTGGCTAGACCTTTTGTATTTTATGTGTTGTTGTTGTTCAACCCTGCATTGTTCGGACACATTGTCTGCCGTTAAACGGCTATCACATCACTAAGTCCGCTGGTCTCCTTCCCAAGGACACCTCAGTTGACATAGAAGCAATAGATTGAGACCACAAATATTCAGCATTTGTACCCCACAAACTGGGTCCTACTCCTTGAAAATGAAACACCGGCTGATGTATCTTTTGATCCAGATTATGTGTATTGAAAACACCCGCTGCAATCTAATTAAAACCCTATTGCAGGGTATCCACTAGCTGTCCTCCCCCGACTAATAGGGAGACGGGAACAAGGGACCTCACGAAATTTGAAACTTATATGACAACGGACCCAGGTACTCGCAAATTGACAACAAATGTATATGCACACTTGAACTCGCAAGGGGAGGAGGACGGGTGGAGATATATGAAGAGGTGGGAGGGGACATTGGGGGACACAATACTGCGGCCCCACTGGGAGGAGGTATGGAGAAATATCTCCAAATTGACAAGATCAATCCACCTGAGGGAAATGTGGCAAAAAGTACTACTGCAGTGGCACCTGACGCCAGAGAGATTAAAAATAATGTATCCCAACACAGACGGACAATGTTGGTGAGGTTGTCATCAGCAAGGAGACTGGAAGCACATATGGAGGTCGTGTCCAATCATTGCAGGCTTTTGGAATGCTGTCAAGGCCCAAGCAGGGAAAATGGTCCTAGGGATCGAAAATCTAGGGGAAGGGTTAAGGCTGGCGGGACTCTGGGACCCAAAACAAAAAACATATACCAAGCGCCAACGGAAAGTGATCATGGTCCTGGTGATAGCAGCATGGTTAACGATAGCTCAAAGCTGGAAACAACAGGCGCCCCCAACACAACTCCAATGGCTCAGGAAAGTTTGGCACTTTGTTACTATGGAGTGGATGACCTACAAAATACAGGGAGCCCCCAAGAACTTTCAATTGAACTGGGGCCCGCTCCTTCAATATTTGCAGAGTGACTATATGCTGTAGTGGTGTCCCCATATGATTCGTATCCTGAATAGGTTTTAAATCTTAGAATTGTCCCTGAGCACCTACGGCCATGCGCCCTGTCACTGCTGTCTTGAGTTCCAAGGGAATAAAGGAGAGGGAGTGTGGCGGGAGGGGGGGTAAAGGGCATGTTTTGAGGTTGAAGCTTGTTATATGTTAAAATTAATAAAAAGATATTTAAAAAAAGGAGGTGAAAGACGGCAAATACCAAGAGGGTGGCAAGGAAAGAAGTGACCTTTCCCTTTTTGAGGCCCGTGAAACTTCTGCGGATGGAAACATAAGACTGCAAACAAAAGCCAGCGTGTGTTGCAGCAGATGTCTACGGTACGTGAGACTCTCCTCCGCTGCTAACCAAGCCGGGGAAGGACATTGGTCCCGATGGTACCAACCTTGACTCCAAGGATAAAGAAAGACAAGAGATTCATCACAGCCGATGAGTCGAGGGGAGAATCGAGAAGTAACCAAACTGTGTTGAACGAGAAGTAGCCAACGTCTAATTTGAACTTTGAAATTCTAAATGATACATTGATAAAAGAAGGGCAAAACTAGCAATAGAGGAGTACGGTACCATGTGGGTGTTCAAGTAGGAAACTCTGGCCAATTACCCGAAGGTAGAAACTACTGTAACCAGGAGCCCTTGGGAAGAGGCGACGAAAGGTCAAAGTGGTCATACAGGAGTCTTGTAAAATCCTCTGTACCATCGAAAGTCTTTGACCAACAGATGCTTGAGAAGCTAAGGGAAATGAATCCCGCCTGATGTAATCAGTATATAAACAGTGTGTTTCGTAAAATGTTGGCAAGAGTGAACCCGGCGGAGCGATGCTACCAAAAAGGGGTGAAATCCAAAGTCCAAAAGTACAGTGAACTGTTGTGAACTGTCTGTAAAAGTTGTTGAGAGTGAACCTGGAAGGGCGACGCCGACAATCAGGGGCGAAGCCAGAAGTACTGTCTAAAAAGACAAAGACTCCTGAAAGTAAGAAGCATTAGAAGACCAGGGGAAGTGAATTGTCCCCCTTGTCAAGTTTGTCCGAGCCCTGTCAAGGGAAATCCAGGGCTGAAAGGTCATCACCCAAAGTTCATTGAGAAAGTAACTGTTCAATTGGTTGGTGGAATACGATACGTTAGGGGTCGCGCCCGGAAGAAGGGGATCCAGGGGTGAAGACGTCACCAAACGTGAACTGTGGAAAATAACTTTTTGTTTGTATTTGTTTGTTGGATACATCAGGCCTCGAAGACAAGAGACTTTTTAATGCAAAGAGACTTTACCATCGAAGAACCTGATAGCTGGAACAGAACTGTTGGCTCATGTTGCGAAAACTCGACCATGTACTCTGCTAGCTGGGAGGGAACTGTCGGCTCGTGCTGAGAAAGCTCGAACGTGTGCTGTGCTCCAAGGTCTCACCTTGTCCTGTGCTGAAACCGTGGGGAAGGCAGGCCCCTGGCAATTGCATATTGACTTATTATTTGGAACACTTCTTTTCTTTATTGAAACACTATCCCACATTCTTCCTATAATTCGTTGTAAGGAATTGGCAATAGGGTTTTCTTAGTATAGGCCCTTTTATTTGGACACAACGCCACTAGGATGGCCTTATTTTTCATCTGATGGTCAACGCTTGCTCCCATCTTAGATTTAACCTAGGCGTTTTACCACCCTGCATTCATTGTTTAATAAACACCCTTGAACTGTGAACATTTGTGTTTGTCTTTACTGTTGCCACCATGAATTCCTTGCAGTCGGTCAACAACATTTCGGAATGGCAGTCAGTGCCCCTTTTAGAGCAAGCAATCCAGGGAGCCAACATTGCAGTCAAGGTTTAATGAAGAAAGGTTGACGAATTTAGTAAAAACGCAGAGTCGAAGACTCAATGATGTCATGTTACTCAAGCAGAGTGTGAGCATGCAGAACAAAGGAACTGAGGTATGGGCCGTAGTGACGTGGTAAATATACGATGCCTGACATCACATCCAGAGCCGATGATCGCGCACAGAGCAAGACGGATTGACGGCAGAGTAAAGGTCCACTATGCCCCTTGTTGAAAGGTTTCTGAGCAGCAGAGCTGGATGAGGATATCTATCAGATAAGGAATATGCCAGAGAAAAGCAATCCATTGAAAGTATTTTTGGAAATAGTTTCTTCATATCCGTTAATAAAGCTGATGTGCGCTTGTTATCTCCCGCTTCACTGGAAGCAAAATCTGCTGCTTCCCTCTGCTTCGGGAATGTGGGTGGCTGTGCCAAGTCATCCCTCCACAACCAATTTGCCATTAAATCGCTATATCTTTGGGCTGCCAATGACTTCTGAAGCAATGTCTTTGTGTCAACCCAATTATCTCTGTGCCCTTGTAACGTGGTGAGGAAATAATCTAGAAACTGAGCAGTGTCATCTGGGTTGGGGCTCTTCTCCCAAACTGGCAATCAATGCCACAGTACCCATGTGCTAACTTTTGCTGCAATATCAGCTGCTTTATATGTTTCCCTAAGTGGTTTGAGACTGGTCACATTCTGAAAATGTTGTGATAGTGTCTTCCTTAGAGGATGAATTATGGACCAAGGAAGTGTGAGAGCGACATGTGCCGCAAAAGCACTTGCTGGGGTGGAACACCCCGGCACCGTACTGAGGACAGGAGCGCCCAGAGATGGCTCACCTGGATCCGGGTGAGGGATTGATGTCCTGGGAGTGGGCTGGCCTCTTTAGTTCCTAGCTGGTTCACTCGAGGCAGGTGGACCTTGTCTCCTGCCAGTTTCCTACATTTTGGTCTACAGCATGTGAGAAACCAGGTGGTGTCTGACCTGCTAGTCCTCTGCATTCTCTCTCTCAGGTGGCCAGGGCATGGCCATCACCTTTGGATCCAGACCATGGGGGTGGACCAGTGCGGGAGAATCACCTGTGTGAGGGGTCTTCGGGGAGTGGGACACCGGATGGCGAGACACGGTATCCCTATCCCTTCAACACCTTTACCCCATCCTACCAGGTAGGATATTTGGGACCTTGCCCCCCCCTCCCCCTCTCCAACACTTTCTCATGGACAGCCCACTCTGGGAGAAAACAGACTCAGTCCTGAGCAGCGTACCTGACATGTCCTGCTAGGATGATCAGTCGAAGTCAGGAAATTACTAACAATCACTCACACCTGAATTCCACTAAGCTTCCCCAAATGGATGAAAGGCGGAGCACAAGAGCACACTCTGAGCAAGGCAAAGCACACGAAGGAACAGCAATTTCGAGTTGGCAGCTGAACGAGGGGAGAAAGATGGGAAACCAAGAAGGGTTAACAATGGACCTTTTCAGCAAGAAACTGTTTCTTTCATTAAACCTTTGAGGCAGACACCATAAGGCCAGGAAACCAGATTGAAGAATCCTGCATTGTGTGTCAGAGATACCGAAGGCCCTCCCAGGTAACTGACCAAGGCGGGGAGGAGCAGCAGCAGTTGTCGTGTTATCGTCCTTGGCTCCAAGAACAAAGAAGCGCCAGCGAGATCAACACAGCCGATGAGTTGGGGAGACCTTTGGAAAGACCGGTCTGTGTTGAAGTCAAGGTTGTAAGCAGCAACATTGTATAATGAGTGCTAGAATGAACATTGCCAAATGTGTGTGATGAAAGGCACGAGTAAAGCTAAATTGCTGATGAATGTTTGAACTTGAGAATGAAAGATGAGATGCCATTGACAGAGTGGTCCTGCACCGTAAATGTGCTCAATCGAAGGTCTCTGTAAGGTATCCCGCCAAGAGAAACGAAACTAGACGATTGATAAGAACATTGTGTGAAGTGAATTGAAGTGGTCCTGCGATGGTTTAAGGAAAACACATCACACATTCAAAAGTCTTCGGTTTTGGTAAAAAAGAATCAAAGCCCGAACGAGGGAGGTCCATGGTCCGAGCCCGAACGAGGCAGACCAATTGTAAACAATGAGCTATCAAGAGGATCCAAGCCCGAACGAGGGAGATCCATGGTCCGAGCCCAGATGAGGGACACCAAGTGTGAACATTGTGGTAAAAAGGGGGTCTGCGCCCGAAGGAAGGAGACCCTGATGAAGATTAGAAGCGAGAGCTTGTGCATGGGATACTCCCAACAGGAATGGAACTTAGAGATGTGTTTGTTACGACAGGCTATCTGCAGTAACAGACTGTTATTGGAAAAGAGGCTTTGGCAGAAGGCCCTGATGTCTATGCTTTCAACTGTATCCTTGTGGCCAAGAAGCCAGAGTGTGTGAGAATTTGAACGTGCTGCCTTGTCCCGTGCTGAAAACGTGGGGAAGGGAAGCCAACTGCTCAACCGTCCTGACATATTATTTCTTGAACACTTTTGTTTGTTTGTTTCTTTATTTATGTAGCACACCAGGTATCTGGGCATGTTACAATGTTGTTCACAGAACAGTAATAAGGCAATCAACGTATTTTCAAAATATTTACACATACTAGCAAGTGTTTCTGTTTGCAAACACCATTGTCCGACACCCTTTTGTAATTAGAAGGATTGGCAATAGGTTTATTAGTATAGGCCCTTTTATTGACAGAGACTTGACTGGCACTGCGTTATTATTATTTGATAGTCGTAGCCTGCTCCCATCTTTAGATTAGGTTTAGATAGGCGTTCAACCAACCCATTTGAAGTTCAATAAACACCCTTGAACTGTGATCATGTGTGTCTGACTTCACGGTTTGATACCATGCCTTAATTACAAGCCTTTGTTCTGCCTATTGTCAAAAACTGAGATCAGATCCACATAACTACCGTCCTATCGCAATTCTCGATGCTCACAGCAAGGTCTTCCTTGCCTTGCTGTTAGTTCATCTTGAGAAATGGCAGTTAGTGACGGGAAGGATCTCAAAATGGCATACAGGGTTCCATAAACATCTTGGATCCTCTATCAATGGCTTTGTTTTTTTTAAACTCTTTTTATTAGGTTTTATCGAACAAGAAAACAATATGAGTACACATCAGCATTAGGAGCACTGTCAGTGGGATCGCGGAACACAAAATCACATTTCACAATGAATATCACGATAGGAGCAACAAAGTTTTGAAACCTAGGACGTTTTCTCCATCTTTAGGCTTCTCAAATCTAGGTGGTTTTTAATTTGCTTGTATCTGCACCACCACTAAAATTGCACTGTGAAATCTAGGCCTTTTCTCCCTCTTTAGGAACCTCAAATCTAGGTGGCTTTTTAATTTGCTTGTATCTGCACCACCACTAAAATTGCATTGTGAAATCTAGGCCTTTTCTCCCTCTTTAGGATTCTCAAATCTAGGTGGTTTTTAATTTGCTTATATCTGCACCAACACTAAAATTGCATTGTGAAATCTAGGCCTTTTCTCCCTCTTTAGGATTCTCAAATCTAGGCGGCTTTTAATTTGCTTGTACCTGCACCACCACTAAAATTGCAATGTGAAACCGAGGCCTTTTCTCCCTCTTTAGGATTCTCAAATCTAGGCGGCTTTTAATTTGCTTGTACCTGCACCACCACTAAAATTGCAATGTGAAACCGAGGCCTTTTATCCCTCTTTAGGCTTCTCAAATCTAGGTGGTTTTTAATTTACTTGTATCTGCACCACCACTAAAATTGCACTGTGAAATCTAGGCCTTTTCCCCCTCTTTAGAATTCTCAAATCTAGGCGGCTTTTAATTTGCTTGCACCTGCACCACCATTAAAATTGCAATGTGAAACCGAGGCCTTTTATCCCTCTATAGGCTTCTCAAATCTAGGTGGTTTTTAATTTGCTTGTATCTGCACCACCACTAAAATTGCACTGTGAAATCTAGGCCTTTTCTCCCTCCTTAGGATTCTCAAATCTAGGCGGCTTTTAATTTGCTTGTACCTGCACCACCACTAAAATTGCAATGTGAAACCGAGGCCTTTTATCCCTCTTTAGGCTTCTCAAATCTAGGTGGTTTTTAATTTGCTTGTATCTGCACCACCACTAAAATTGCAATGTGAAATCTAGGCCTTTTCTCCCTCTTTAGGATTCTCAAATTTAGGTATGTCTTCTTTCCTGTCTTAGAATGTCCTGTGCTTTTTCTGCGCTCGCCTCCTGAGTGCCGTCGTCTTGTCCCACACTCCTACGCACTTGCCTCTCGCTGTCTTGTCTGTCTACCCCTGGGACGGCCTCCTCTCCCACCTACTCTATGGTGGTCTCTGTCTCCCCTATCTTTTCAAACTGTTTCTCTATTGACTATCCTGCTCTCCTCACTAAGTCTGGTAGGAAGAAGTTTAAAAAGGGCATCCTGGTCTCCAACCCAGGCCTCCCTATCGCTGACACCTACATCAGTGCCTCCTCCAAGGAAACTCTCACTGACATCCTCTTTGTCGTTCCTTCACCAGATCTATGGACCCCTCATATGGTCTATGTGCTCTCTCCTTTCTCCTCTTCTCCCATTAATGGTGGCACCCGTTGGGATGCCCTCCTGGCCTCTTTCCTATCCTCTAAGGTCATCATTAATGTCTACTCTAATGGGACCGTCGTGGTCCAAGGCCCTCAGGCCAACCTTCATCTCTTTGATAGATGCTTTCCGCGCCTCATCAACTTCCTTTCTTCTCCTGCTGTCCCCTCTCCCCTTTCCTTGGCTACCTTGCCTTCCCCCTCCCTCTCTGCCCCCTCTTGGGCACTTTCTACACTTCCGCAGGGCGTACCTCTGATCTGTACTCCTCCCCGGAAGTCCTTCAAGGAGGGCAACCTTCTCCACATTGCCACTCTTAACTCCCGCTCCGCTGTCAAACACTCCTCTGATATCTGCCGCCTTCTTGAAGAACTTGACCTTGATGTCCTCGGTCTCACTGAGACACGGTTTATGGCCAGCTCTGTCACCAGCTTTGAATCACTCCTACCTGATGGCTACAAGATCCTCTCTGCGCCCAGGTCCAACCGCTCTGGTAGCCCTTATCTTCCCTTAGTGGATTCCTGCCTCTGTCATTCCTATGCAGGCCTACTCCTCTTTTGAATGCCTCATAAGACTGAGGCTCTCTCTATCGCCTAGCCATTCCCTTACTGTGGCTACTATATCGGCCACCTCGTTAGATTTCTTCCTTTCTCTCTGAGTGGGCAGTCCTCTCCTCCTCACTCCTGGCCGCAACCACTCCTCCTTCTTGGAGACTTCAACATCCACCTTGATGCCTCCTGTCCCCCCTCTGAACTCTTTCATGACCTCTGCGACTCTCTCTCACTCACCATTCTCCCCTCTGGCCCGACTCATTCTGCAGGGCACACTCTCGATGTTCTGATCCCTTCAGACCTTCCCCTCTCTGTCCCTCTCTCCACTCCTCTCTCCTGGAGTGACCTCTTTCTCCTATCCTCCCACTTCACCCTCCCTACCCCTCAGGCCAAGCCACCTCCATCACTGCCACCCACCTTCTTGGTCATCCGACCCATGAAGCGTGTGTCAGTTGAGGTTTTCGCCGCTACCTTCTCACCCCCTTCTGCCCCCTGGCTGACTCTCACCCTGACACAGCCCTCTCCACGCTCCACTCTTCTATATCTGATACTCTTCATATCCTTGCCCCCCTCATGAGAATCCACCTGAAGCCCAAAGTCAAGTGTAACTCCTGGTATGACTCAGACATCGTCACCCTTAAACGCAAGTGTAGGGTGGCCGAGAGGAAATGGCGTGCTTCAAGTTCATCCTCTGACAAACTGGCCCGCCGCCTGCTGCAAAGGCAATACCGGCTCTCCGTCCTCACCAAGAAGAGAGCTCATATCCAAGCCGGTGTCTCTGAGGCATCTAACAACTCGGCTGAACTCTTTAAAATCTGCAAAGAACTGGCCAATCCTGCTGCAGTCTCTACCTCTCCTGTCCCTTCCCAGGCCCTCTGCACGGCACTGGCTTCTATCTTCATTTAAAAAACTCAGGACATCCTGTCCTCACTCTCCTCCTCTCGCCCCCCTCCCGCTATTCCCTGCTCTTCCTCTGGCCCTTCTGCAGCCACCCCTCCTCTCTCCTTCTCTGCCTTTCCTCTTTTCTCTCCAGATGAGGTTTCTAGACAAGTCCGATCTATGAAAGTCTCGTCGAAACAGGTTCACCCCTGTTCCTACAAAACTGCTCACAAACCTTGACTCTAACACCATGTGCGTTCTTATCTTGCTTGATCTCTCTTCTGCCTTTGACACTGTCAACCATGCCATCCTGCTCAACCGTCTGCGTGATAACCTTGGTATCACTGGTCAGGCTCTGGCGTGGCTGACTTCTTTCCTCTCAGACCGACCCTCCCAGGTCCAACTTGGGTCCTTCCTCTCCGGCATCTTTTTCTCTACCTGTTGTGTCCCCCGGGGATCTAACCTCTCTCCCTGGCTGTTCAACCAATACCTGGCACTCCTTGCCCACCGCATCGCCGCTCTCTGTCCCAACTTTCAGTGCTATGCGGATGATACCCAGCTCATTTTCAGGCTACCCTCGGTCGCCTCCTCCTCTCCTCATCTCTGTCTGTCTGCCATCCAAGAATGGACTCCAACAACCTCTGCCTTAATGCCAGTAAGACTGAGATTCTACTCATCGGCACATCCACTCCCTCCTTCTCTGCAGCTCTCTGGCCGGCCTCTCTTGGCCCCCATCCCACTCCCACCTGCAAGGATATAAACCCCGGGGTCATCTTCGACTTTCCACTCTCCTTCTCCCCTCACATCTGTGACGTCTCTAAACAGTCACACTACCAGCTGCACCTCCTTAGAGGTATTCTTCATTTCCTCTCCTTCCCCCAGAAGCTTACTGTCTCTAGAACCCTTGTCCTCTCTAAACTGGACTACTGTAACAGCCTCTATCTAAATCTGCCTGCCTCCACTCTCTGCCCTCTGCAACTTATCCAGAACAGGACTGCAAGACTTGTCCTTAGCCTCAAGCCCAGGGATCGTATCTCTCCAGGACTGAAATCTTTGCACTGGCTCCCAGTGGCTGCGATGATTAAATTAAAAAAACCTCTGCATTGTACACAAGACCTTCTGGGGGCTGGGGCCGCAATACCTGCAACTCTCGCTTCCAAAATATCTTCCTTCGCGAGCTCTTCGCTGATCTGCCTCCAGCTCCCTCAGGGTCAGTCGCTTCTCCAAGCAACGAGTTGGTGGCAGATCACTCTCTTCAGCAGGGGCCTCTCTCTGGAACAGCCTTCCTGCCTCCCTAAAACTCGAGGAGAACCATCTCCGGTTCCAGAAGCACCTCAAAACCTTCCTCTTTGCTTCTGCTTTCTCTCTTCTCCTCCCCTGCTGAATTCCTGAATGGAATTGCACTGGTTACCTGGCCACCCTTTCTGATCTCTGGCCCAGGCCCTGTCAATTGCCCACCTGCACTGCCTCCCTGGCAACCCCTGCACCTGGGGATCATTTTTCTGTATCCCTACAGTCCCCCTACTAGCACTTATGTCTGCACTTGCCACTAGCCGGCTGTTTTATTTGTTTTATTTATCTTATTTATTCCACTTTCCCATGTACTGCACTTCCCCCTCTCCCTTCCCCCGCGCACTTTTCCTTTCCCCCTTCCCATGCACTTGCGCGATCTGAATGACACCTGGCCTAGTAGAATCATTGTCTGTCCTCCCTTTCTTTGTTACCCCCTTGCCTCGTCGCGCCTTGCCATATCATATCATATATCATATCATAAAGTTGGCCGACACACAGGGTGACGGCTCGGTGATGTCTGGGCACTCCCTGTATTGTAATTTCAATGCTTATTCTTCCCATTTCCCCCATATTTTCAGAAACTTCTGGGGGCACCCCCTTGCGGTGTAAATTGGTCGTTCCAGGGAGGCACACCTATTAATTTCATTGGACCATCGGTCTATGTTTACCTTATCTGCAGAGCCCCAGGTGGCGGCCGTTAGTCTCTTTCCTGCCCCTAGTTTCTCCCCATATGCCTAATAGAATCAATTTGGGGTCCTTTGGAATTGGGGAACCCATTAATTTGGAGAGGTGCGTTGAACACGTTATCTAAAATTCCTGTAGCACCCCACATTCCCAGATCATGTGGAAGAAGGTGCGCTCCGACCTTCTACATCGGGACACTCAATGTCGTCATCCCCCACCCCCATCTGGCCATCTTTGTTCTGGAGCAATATGACCTGTGTAGGATTCGAAGCTGTATCAGACTAAGTTTAGCATTGATGCCAATTTCTCGTGGGGGCATCAGTGCCTACACCCATTCTTCAGCCTCCAATGCACCCAGGTCTTGTTCCCATTTCCCTCTGAGGTGAGTGAGTTCCCCGGTACCAAAGGAGTTAATTGCCAGGTAGAAGTAACCTTGGATGGCATATGGCTTGGGAGGACACTTGTCTCCAGGGAGGAGCTGGCGGGTATGTCAGTAAGGCTCAGGAATTGGGTGTTGATAGCATGTGTAAGCTGTATAGGTCTAAAACGGTCCATAGGTAGCAATCCATGTTTTGTTTTTAGGGTTTCAAAATCTATCAATCGCCCCTCGTGAATGATATCTGCCAGTGTGGATATTCCTTTTCTCTCCCATGTTCCAAAATGTCCCATCCTCTGAATTTCGGGGAGGTGTGTGTTGTGCCACAAGGGTTGGATCAGGGTTGATCTGCGGTCCCAGCCTATGTGTCTATGTATCGCCTTCCAGACGCAGCGGATATGAAGAGACCCTCTCGGAACCCCTCTTAGGCACGTATTATCGTCATATAGTATGTGGAGGGGAGGAGAGTCAGTATCTTTTGTTTCGACCCGGGTATGTGGAACCCTTGGGTTCCCATGTAGCTGCTCATTTGCCACCCCTGCCTGTGCAGCCCAGTAGTATATACGGATATTCGCCAGTTCTATACCCCCCCTTCCGCACCCAACGGAGGGTTTTAAGTGCAATGCAGGGTTGTTTACCTCCCCAAAGTAATGTGCGCCGAGTCCTGTCAATGTCTGTGGGCCTCATTACGACCCAGGCGGTAAGTTACCGCCTGGGCCGTGACTTTACCACCATGGCGTAAACTACATTTACGCCATGGTGGTAGGCGGACTTACCGCCCCATTCCGACCTTGGCTGGGCGGTAAGTCCCCAATCCCCATTTACCCTTCCCCATTCCCATTTTTGCCCCATAGGGCATAATGGGAGTGAGGAAGGCGTTAATTACGCCACCGTAAATTACGGTGGCGTAATTAACTCCATGGTCCCTTAGCGCCATGGATTTTAACACCTGCTAAAAGCAGGTGTTAAAACCTCCATGGCGCTAAGGGACCTCGTAATCAGGCAGTAAGGGTCGGCGCTGTTTACGCTGCCGTAAACCCCTTACCGCCTGAGTCGTAATGAGGCCCTGTGAATGTTTCGGCGGGGATAGGGAGTGGGGCATTTTGAAGAAGCGTCAACATCTTAAACAGTGCCGCCCTCCCGAGTAGTGAAAGTGGGAGAGATTGCCAGTGTGCAACGTCATTTTCGAACTTTTGCACTACCGGTTGCAGGTTTAATTTGAGGAAGTGATCCAGCATTGCACTGACCCGTATACCCAGATAGGTGAAGCCCGGTATCGAGAGTGGACAGGGTTCTGGAATCGCTTCTTCCCCCCCCTTGAACAGGGAAGTAGATCGTTTTTGTGTGTTTACGCAGAGTCCCCCAAAGTGTTGGTATTCCTCCAGGGTTCTGCACACAATGGGCAGGAGATTATTGGTTTACTAAAATATATAAGGAGATCATCCACGAACAACGAGACGCGTTCCTCACCTCCCTTTGGCCAGACAAACCCAGTCCATTGTGTATCTGCGCTCAGCCTAATCCTAAGAGGATCGATCGCGAGAAGAAATAACAGAGGCAAGAAAGGGCAGCCATGTCTAGTCCCCCGGCCCAGTGGGACTGTCCTGGGTGATTTCCCATTGACACGTACAGATGCTTCGGGGAGGGTATCGAGGAGCTTGACCCAGGGCATAAGCTCTGCCCAAATCTCATATGTCTCATGATTTCCCATAGGGCGTCCCACACCACCAAATCAAAGGCCTTTTCAAAGTCGACCGCAAAGAGGGCCAACGGGTCTGGGATCTCAGCTGCTCAGTCAAGGGCAACCTGGACCCTGCGGAGGTTCATTCGTGTAAATGTACCCGGCATAAATCTGCACTGATCTGGGTGGATTAGAGATTCGATTACTCCGAGCATTCTGTTGGCCAGGACTCTGACTAATATTTTTGCCTCCCCATGTATTAATGATATGGGCCTATACGAGGTGCAACATTCTGGGGGTTTCCCTGCTTTGGGGATCACCACAATACATGTTTTTCGAAGGTGCAGGCGAACATGTGGTGCATGTGTCTTGTTGTTGTCTCGCCCAGTCTTTTCCATATCTCTACCCAAAAACTGTTAGGGCCAGGAATCTTTCCCGTCTGTAGTTGTGATAGGGCTT
The DNA here is from genome assembly GCF_040938575.1 of Ambystoma mexicanum. Classification (NCBI taxonomy): domain Eukaryota; kingdom Metazoa; phylum Chordata; class Amphibia; order Caudata; family Ambystomatidae; genus Ambystoma; species Ambystoma mexicanum. The sequence continues at coordinate 189,460,741 of NC_090933.1, read as the reverse complement.
CCCCTACCTCCTCTTCGCTGATGCCGGTGTCTAACTGTTCTGTCTGTAGCCTAGATAGTTGGGGGATTGTGATCAAGTCCAAAAAGTGTAGGGTGCTTGATATGGGTTCCCTTGCTAGAGGAGAGTATAGTTGCTCATAGTACCTAGCAAAGGCCTCTGCGATTTCGGAGTTGCCCGTTAGCATTTCCCCTTTACTCTGTTTACATCTTTCTAACCAGGCTAGGGTTCAGCTTGCTTTGTCCCCTCGTTCGTATATATCTGGCTCCGGACCAGCCAGTGGGCTGTTCGAGCATTGTCTAGGGCCCTGTCTTTCAAAATTTCTTGGGCCGTTACTAGGGCGTTGTGCGCCTCATGCATCCATTCTTCTAGCAGTTGTTCTTCCCACCTGATCACCTGGGCCTCTGCTTCAGTGATTGCCTCATCATGCCGCTTGCAGTGAGCCGCCAGCAAGGATATTGCTTCCCCTCGAAGGACTGTTTTATATGCTTCCCATCTTAGTATCGGACAGTCAACTGCTTCTTCATTTAAGTCGAAGTATTCCGACGTCTTATTAGAAAGTCCCTCCTCTATTTCCGGTATCCCCAAGTAATAGGCGTTCCATCGCCAGGTAGGTTAACGCTTGTGTTGTGTATCCTTTAGTTTAATCAGTAGGAGGGAGTGGTCCGATATCCCCCTTGCCAGGAATTCTGCGGATAATAGTCGGTGGGTCATGTTCTGAGGAGTGAAGATATAGTCGTGTCTAGAGAGGGACCTATGTGCAATGGAGTAGAATGAGTAGCCTGTGTCTGATGTGTGTATTGCCCTCCACATGTCAGATAGCCTCATCTCTTCAGCAAAGGTGCGCAGCTTGGTCGGGATATCCACAGCCCTGATGCCTCTATGTTCTATCATGAGCGATTTCCATGACCTCATTGAACTCCCCGCCTATTGCCCACAGGTCCACTCGTTCTTCTATCATTATGGCTTGGAGCTCATTAAGGAGTTCCACCATCAGCGTGGGAGGTGCATACACTTCTAGGAGGCTCCAGGTCTCTCCCCACATCTCCCCAAGTACCATCACAAACATGCACTGAGGACCTGTTCTCACTTTTTTGGTTTTGAATGGAACTCGTTTGTGCAAGAGGATCATGACTCCCCTGGAACCTCTAGAGAACCCTGCTAGGTATGTGTGTGGGTAGTTAGATTTTTTCAAAGAATCCACAGTTGGTTCCTATCAGTTGCGTTTCTGTGATGAATGCAACATCTGGGGAGTATCGGTTGAGATACTGGAGCACCAATTTTCGTTTTATACCCAACCCTAAGCCATTCACATTCCAAGTCAGCAGGGAGATCTGTCCCATCTGTGTTATGTCTGTGTGTCTCCCGTCATGGGGTTGTTTGGAAGGATGTAGTGTATCCCTAGTGTCTTTGTCTTGTTTGGTGCATTGAGGTGCCCCGGGCCCTGGTGTCCGTTTGTTGTCCCTCCCGCTGTAATTTCACTTTTGTGTACTTCAAATTCAAACCGATGAACCATTCACTGTAAAACATAGGCCAGATCAGTGTGAATATATCAGCCGCTAGGGGCGGTATTCAGCCCCATTTGTGTCGGGTGTAAGGAATACTCTGCTCTGTTGTTTTGCAGGTCTTGGGTGTAGTCGCTTGTGTCATTAGACCTTTTTGCTTAACTAAATCCCCTGAACTCCCCCCCACCCTGCACTTCCCCCCCCAACCAGAAGCACCTGTCGCCCAAACCAATCAAACCATGAAAACCAAATTGGGTGCAGTCAGGAGGACCTGTCGCCCAAATTTGTGCAACTTAAAACACCTCAGAACTTAAATGGGGAAACCTTGGGGCGCTGTTCCTTTAGTGTCATCCCTGCCAGAGGCGCCAGATTCGGGGCCCATTCCTGGTTGCTTGCGGGTCTCGCTGTGCGCAATCAGATCTCAAGAGGTCCCTGTTCCTGCTAGTGATCCAGCATTCCCAACTTCCCCACGTGGCAGTGTGGTTTGCTCGGGTGGCTGGGTGGCACCGTCGTCCTTGCGGGGTGAGCATTCTCCCAGTTTGTTGGGACGTGGGACGGAGATGACCTGTGTTTCTAACCATTCCCAGGTGTCACTGGGGTTGTGGAACAACACATGGACTGTGCTGTTGTAGTACAATTTGAAGGTTGCTGGGAAGAAAACTGCATATTTGATGCCCAGGGTCGCCAGTTTCTTTTTAACAGAGTCATAAGATTGCCGCGACTTCTGGACCTCCCTTGTATAGTCGGGGGAAAGATCCAATCCGGTTGCCATTATAAGTGATCAGGCCGGTTGCTCTCGTCATACGGAGGAGTGTATCACGATCCTTATAATTCATAAGTCTGGTGATCACCGTGCATGGAGGAGCCACCGGGACCTGTCTGCCCGCCGGGATCCTGTGTGCTCTTTCAATAGAGAAAACATTTGAGAGTTCCTTAGGAGCCATAAGGTCTGATAGCCAATCTTCCAGGAAGAGTTCTGTGGAGAGTCCCTCCTCTCTTTCGGGAAGGCCAAGCATACAAAGGTTATTGTGGCAGGACCTTCCTTCACTGTCCTCGGCTCTGCTCTCCAAAATGGTAATTTTACGCTCCATTTGTTCCAGGCGGTCCTCTAGATTTTTATCAGTGTCCTCGGTGTCGGATATCCGTCGTTCTGATTCCACTAACATGGATGTTAGGTTTTTCAGTTCCTGTCTCAAAAAGGATACTTCAGAGGCTAGGCCATCAATTTTAGTCTCCACCGAGGTCCTGGAGTCGCTAATGTCCACCATGATGTCTGTGAGCGACAGCATCTGACCTGTGCCCCGGGTTGTGGTATCGTCCTATGATTCGTTTGTCGGCCCAGGGAACTTTGCAGGGGTACTCATTGTGTACCTGTCGATTTTATTCTGTTGTGCTCCTCTACGGGGGAGGTCCTTCCCCATCTTTGACCCAGTGGGGCGGCTCAAGGGTGGGCCCCCGTCTCGTTGCAGATGGCTCTCATTGGACCAGTGTACAGCGAGGCCAGCCAGCCCACAATCGCCCTCTGGTATACGTGCTGTGCGGGCTGCGTAGGAGGAGGGTGTCCCATGGAGGGTGGTCTCCAGCTCCCCACCCTGTGGCAGTCTCTCACGTGCTCTCTCGGTGGGTTGGCTGTCTCGTGTGGACCTCTCGCACTGTCTCTGCCCGTATGGTAGCCTGGGCGCACTCGTGCTGTGCCTTCCCTTGTCCTGTGCTTGGAGTGGCACTGCCGTTATCCCCCATTGATTTATTTGTGGGGTCACAGGGCATTAGTGACCAGTATCCCGTCCACTGTCTGTGGTGGGCCTCATATAGGGTATGGCCTCTGCTTGATCTCTGTGACTAGAGGATTTCTTGTTCGAGGCGTGTGCCGTACAAGGGTTCTTGCCCTATAATGTTGGCGTCATTCGGGGTTACTCTCCCCTTCCTGTGGTCCGCGGTTGTTGAGCAGGTCTGGTATCCTGGTATGTCGCAGGTGACCGTGTTATGTATTGTTGAGGGGGAGGCAGTCCGTACCCTCCTCTCCCGTTGTCCAGCTACTTTTGCTTTGTGGGGATGAGCCCATTATGAATTATCCCCCAGATGTGCATTGCACAGTATGGCCTCCCTTGTACGCCTTCCGGCTCTTGCCCCAGGATGTGGTCCCGTACCAAAGGCTGGTCGCAATGCCAGTTGCCCTGCCGCCTCCACGGACACTTTTGGTGGCTTTCTGATATGAAAAGGGGGGGTCCGTTCTGCCTCCCCCCTCCACCTCGCGGTCTCACCTCTAGCTTGATGGGGTCCTTTGGCACCACAGAGAGGGCCCTCTAGATGTGAAGTTTGTGTTTGTGGCGTGTCTCACCATCCGACCCTCCAGTGTTTCGGGCGTTGGTCACAGTCTTTACCGGGTCCCGTTATGTGGCCGTCAGATCTCCCTTTTGGTGTCAGAGCCATTGTTCCGGCGTGCAGCTCCCAGTGAGCCTTGTGAACGTCAGCCAGCTGCTGTGAGGCGGGTCTGCCCAGCGCAGTCCGCTTGCTTTGGGAGGCTGGTGAGTTTCAGGCTAGGGCACGGTTGTACAGCCCCTACCTCTCACCCGTTGTCTGTGCCTGTGCGCCTTCTCGCTGCTCTCCAATGGTGTCGCATGGCCGGGGCCAGAGGTAAAACGGCTCTGATTCTGCAGCTCAAGCATCGATTTCGCCCCAAAATTTGTGGGGGCAGCGTGGAGTCGCACCCCCTCCTCCGGTATCTGCACAGCTCTGGAACTTGTCGGGAAGAAGTATATTCTAAAGGATTTATGGGCTGCTCCCATGGAGCAGCAGAGTCTTAGGTCTGCATCCGTCGGCTGCTCAACAGCGCCCAATGGCTTTGTTTTGAAGGTAGTCATTAGACAGGCATGGTCCTCTAAATATGATTCCATCTTTTTGGCCACTATCGATCTGTGCCCGTGTTTGATGCGGCCGACCATGGCCTCTTATGGACTTAACTGGACAATTGGGATATTTCTAAAGGACTACTACATTTGATTATTGGTCAATATGAAGGATCGAATTTGCAAATTAGGCTAGACAAACAGGGCTCCCTTTCTCTGAAAATTGCACAGTGTAAGGCCGGGGTGTGTGCTTCCCGCAAATATTTTTTATTTATATATGTCAGATGTTGTTGATTCCCTGACTACTGCTGCTGTTGCTTCTCCAAAAATCTGTAATTTGAAAATCACGTGGTTGGCTTACATGGATGATTTGATCATTTTTGGCTGTACGCAAATAGGTCTACAGCGCCTAATCAATGCATTGTGACATTTTGCAAATACCCATTCTCTGAAGGTGAATGCAGATAAAACTAAAGTAATTCAATGTACTAGGCACATGACCATTTCAAAATACACTTGGTGTGTGGAAACAATTGCCATTGAGAGGTGTAACAAACTCATGGTGGCAACAGTAAAGACAGACACAAGTGATCATAGTTCAAGGGTGTTTATTGAACTATAAATGCAGGGTGCACAGGACAAGGTGGATCTCCTGAGCACAGCACACACTCGAGCCTTCCCAGCACGAGTCGACAGTTCCGTACTAGCTATAAGGTTCTTCGAAGGTTAAGTCTCTTTCCAATACAAAGTCTCTTGCCTTCAAGGGCCTGATGCATTCAACAAAGAAACACAAAGTTCTGTTCCACATATACTTTGGGTGACGGCTTCACCCCTGCGTCCCCCTCTTCAGGGTTCCGATTCCTTATCAAACGCTAGCCTTCCTCCATCGGGTTCAGAATGGCTTTTCTTGCATTCACAAGTCTTAATATCTTTTCAAACAATTCACCATGCGGGATTCATTTCGCTTCGCTTTCTCAATCATTTGTCGGTCAAAGAATTTCAATGGTACAGAGGATTTTACAAGACCCCTGTATGACCACTTTGACCTCTCTTCGCTTCTTCCCAAAGCCTTCTGGTTGTGGTAGTCTCTACCATCTGGTAATTGCCCATAGTTTTCTGCATGACCACCCACGTGGTGCACGATGACTCTGTTGTAGGTTTTCCCCTCTCTTTTTTTCTCAATAGTTCCTTTATACGTTTCAAAATACAAATTAGCTGCTTGCTGCTTGTCATTCAACACAGTTCGGTTTCTTATCGACGCTCCCTTCGACTCACCGGCTGTTATGAACCGCTTGGCTTTCTTCTCTTTCGAGTCAAGGTGGGTACCTCAGAGACACGCGTCTCTCCCCCCGGCTTGGTAATCAGCTGAGGAAGGTCTCGCGTACCATTGACATCTGTTGCAATACACGTTGGCTATTGTTCTCAGTCTTAGGTTTCAATCTGCAGAGGTTTCACGGGCCTTGGTCAGAAAGGGCAATGTCACTTCTCTCCTTCTCACCCCCTCGGTATGCGCAGTCTTGTGCCTCCTTTTGAACTGCCGTGCTGAGTTAAGCTCTCACGTCGTGCGGTCTGCCTTGCCCGTCCTATGCTCTCATGCTCCACCTTTTATCTGTGGGGTGGGAAGGGAAAGGGCCGTCAGGTGTGTGTGATTCTGGTCAATTGTCTGACTTTGCCTGACCCTTGTTATTGGGATATGTCAGGTAAACGGCTCTGGTGTTTTGCCGTTGTCTTTTGTGTTGTGCGAAAGTGTTCGTGTCTGAAAAGAGGGCGTGAGGGGGCAGTGTTTTGGAATATCCTACATGGTAGGATGGGAAAAAGTGTTGAAAGAAGGGGGATACCACATCTCGCACATCGGTGTCCCACTTCCACTCCCCAAGGACCCCCATCCGGGTTATCTTTCCTCACTGGTCCACCCTCAGGAACTGGATCCAATAGCAATGCCCGTGTCCTGCCCACCTGGATGGCAGATCCCTGGGGACTAGCTAGAGACACACCTTCAGGTTTCTCACATACCCTTTCTGCATGCAATGTAGCCAGATTTGTTTCACAGGGGAACCAGGAAATTGGAATGCTTTGTGCACCAATAAAGAATGCAGTTCTGATTGTTAATGACAGTAAAATAATGATAAATATGATACATAAGTACATTATGGTTCTATACGTTAGGCAGCAGCATTTTCTTCCAGAGAAGCAGGGGCGCCTCTTCTTGTGGGAGGACCAGGTTGCTGCTCTGGACCCTCATCTTGATCATTCAACAAATGTCAATGTTATTATTCCCTCACCCAATATCGTCTTTCAAGTTCTGTGTTTAAGAGTGTCAGGTGCTTCAAAATTGTCCCTCCTCTTGTGAGTGACAAATTGGCTCTTATTTCAGGATGCAGTTCCTTTGCTAGACTATGGAAAAAATAAAATAAAATAACACTTCAGTGAGTTCCTTTACTGTGCGTGTTCAAAGTAAGTAAGCTCCCAGTCCACTCCTCGAATCTGCTTCAGTCCTGAGGACATATTGGCCACTAATCAGTATGATGTAATAGGGAAAAAATAACAAGTATAACAAGTGAAATTCTTGACTCTTCTCCCCCGATCTGTCCCTCGGCGGAAGGCTTTTTTAGAATCTCCTCAGATAGCTCCTCTGATGGTTAGAAAGTTCCACTTAAAGCATGATTCCATGCAGGAGCATTCCCATCTATGCGACATTAGCTGGATCTCTGATGAATGTGAGGACGTCAACATTGATAGGTCTCCCCACTAGCTCTGGAAAGTCAGTCACTAGGCGAAAGAGGACATTGTGTGCCAATCTGCTGTCTTCTGGTGACAGGAACATCTGTCCTGTCTTGCTGGGTTCAGGATATGTTTTTTTCCTTGATGTAAACAATGTCTGCACTGTACAGGCGCGTGGAGTGCGACTAGAATTATGATCTTATTTAAAAGATGGCTTAAATGTTCGGTGTTCGCTGGGTCTCGAAGAAACGTGAGTGTGTCTGTTGCTCTCCCGATAAGAGTTGGACAGTCTTCCATTATGCGAAACAATAGTGTGTTGATAAGCTCATCTATTTCCGCCTGTGTTGGGAACATTTAATTCTTTCTCAATGTACTCAGGGAGTAGGATAAGTTGTTCGGCAATGACAGTGAGGAGTTGTCTTATTGTCTTTTCATTTTCAGGATCTTGTAAAAAGTCTGTGACACTGGTGAGCCTCCCTACCAATGACGGGTATGATCTTAGCAATAGCTCAAAATAAGTGACCAAGTCCTTTGTGATGTCTTTACTGTGGGACACCATAAGTGATTCCGAAAAGGGTTTCGGTGTGGAACGAGTCGGGATACTGTATTTGCTTCCTATGTAAATGTCCTCAGTCAAAATTTGGCATATTCTTTTCTCATCAAGGCTTAAGTGTGCCTCAGTCCAAAGTTCGGCAGTCACTAGATTATGTTGTGGCTTATACGTACGATTTTTCTTCTTCACCCTGCAACTAGGATGCACAGAGTGTCCGTTTTTATGTCCTTATCCCCTTTTTTGCTTAAAGGAAGTGTCCAATTTAAACCACAATTTGCAAAAATGTTCATTGTCCTTGGTTCGCTGGTCATGCATCATCCTTCCTCGTCATGGATCTTGTCTGCACGTGCTGTGGTTCTTCCCCGTCGTTCGTCGATTCCTCTCGTTGGGGTGCAGGCAGGGGGCCTTCTCCGATGTAGGGTTTGATATCACCGAGAAAAATCCAAGCTCTCCTGACTTGTAGCTTCTCTGCGGATGGAGTGCAGTCCTCCACGATAAAAGGACCGTTGAATCTTGGCTCGTCCCACCTTTTCCTTGTATGGTTTTTCACTAGGACGGCGTCTCCAGGGAAGACGAGTGGAAGACATAGACCTTGAACTTGGTCTGTTGTAATGTCTCCTTCTGTCTTCTGTGCTACGCTGCACCCTTTTCGGAATCACTTATGGTGTCCCACAGTAGAGATATCACAAAGGACCTGATCACTTATTTTGAGCTAGTGCTAAGATCATACCCGTCATTGGTAGGTGGTCGTCGCTGCAGCTGGTCTGAAATTACAGTAAGGCCTTTTCAGACCCTAAAACCTCTCCCGTTGACTGGGCATCACATCTAGCTCGGGGTGTCAGGGGAGGTCTCATTCTTCTTCCTGTGGCTATCTCGTGTGGCGTAAGATGATGGTCGGAGCCTGGTTGGTTCTGAAGTGCATACAGTGCCAGTGGAAGGCAGTGCAACCATCTCTTCCTTAGAGTAAGCTTCAACTTGGCTATCCTCTCCTTTAACAAGCCGTTGAGCTTCTCACAAATTCCATTAACTTGCGGATAATAAGCTGACGAGAACTTGTGCTTTATACCAAGCAGCAAGCTAATCTGCTCAAATATTGAATTAAAGTGAGGGCCATTATCTGATCTCATGACTTAGCCTTGGGAACACTTCCCTCACTAAAAATGTGCCTGCACAGGTAGAGTCTGGGTGTGTACATGGACCTGCCTCTATCCATCTAGAGAATGGACACACCACAACAATTAAGTATCTGTACCCTTTACATACTTGAATCATGTTGACGTAATCGACATACAAGTGCTGAAAAGGCCCATTTGACCTGGGGATGACTCCTCTCATTACCTTTAACGTGTGCCCAGCGGTGAATTGCTGGCAGATTATGCAGTTCACCATAAAGAATGCAACATGCTCCGCTAAATTCGGTATGAACCAGTCTTCCGCGAGCATTGCTGCTAGATCCTCTTTTGTCATATGCGCCGGATAATGTAACTGCTCCAGCGCTATTTTTAATAGGGCTACAGGCATTACTGGTTTACCAGTGCTGTCTTGTCACCACAAGCTGTCAGATGGGTTTAAAGAACACCCTCGACGTTTCCACAGGTTTTCTCTTCCTGTGGTGCCTCCCTTTGCAGTTCCATTAGCTGCGTTTGACCAAGACTGTTATAGGCTTCAGGTGTCATTCGTGCAACCATCATTCTTTCATTTGTATGAGCGATTTCCACTTCCATAATCGTCTCACTTTTGGATGCCATACGCTTGGCTTCCGTGTCTGCGGCTTGGTTTCTGGGTGAGATAAAATATGTCCCCTTCTTGTGGGCAGCGCATTTCACGACCGCTATGCCCACTGGGAGCTGTAGTGCTTTAATCAGCCTGTCCAATAGGGCTGCGTGCTGCACTGGCGTGCCGTCTGCTCGGAGGTAGCCCCTCCTTTTCCAGCGTGCTAGTCCTGCGTGCACTGTTGAGGTCACATAGGCGGAGTCACTGTACACCGTTACTTCCTGGTCGGCGTGATTCACAATGGCGAGTATCAACGCCAATAATTCTGCAGCCTGTGCTGAGTAATAAGATGGTATTCGTGCACTAAGAAGCACTCGAAATTCTCCATTTGCTGTATGTTTCATTACAGCGACGCCTGTATATCTTTGTCCGTCACTTTGATCGATCCTTGAAGACCCGTTGATAAAGACGATCTCTCCTTCTGCTAAGGCATTTTCTTTTACCCTGGGGATTTCATCATAGAATTCTTCATAATTTGCACAGTCATGTATGGGCTCTCCTTCAGTGACTGGCTCTGCTATGAACATGGGTGGGTTCACTATCTTGCATCAGACTATTTTTATCGATGGATTTGATATGATCACTTCATAAGCAGAAGCTCTCTGTCATGATCACTGGGTTTCCCTTCAGAGATTTTCTTTGGTTTCAGTGCAGCAGGGTATTCATGGGTTAATGCTGAAATAGTCCTTGGTCGTTACTTGTAGAACACTTATTAGATTTCAACATGGCTGCCAACGAAATTCCTCTAAATAGAATTCGCAGACTAGTTGCAATCACTCTCACCTCACTGGGTATTTAAGCCCCTCCCCTTTTTCGTTCCACACTTCGCAACTGATTTTTCTTCAGACGCGCTTACCGCGGTTCGGAATTCCTGCAGCGTTCCCTCAGTATTTTTCCCTTCTTTGCCCGCATTTCCTTTCTCTCCCTTGTCCGCCCTTTGTTCTGCCCACGTCATTGTTTTTTCCTGGTATTATCCTGTTCAAGTTTTCACAGAAAGCAAGTTAGTCGAATTCCGTCGAACCCGGAGTACGGAGGGTTACACAGTCACCGCAAGTATTGTCTCCCTTATTGGGAGTTGTTCAAGATTCAGTTTTCTTGCTATTCAATCACTGAATTTCAAGGTAACCCAGGTTTTGAGTAGTTTTGGAATGTTGTGGTGCACCAGTGAATCTTTTGCGCTTCGCCTTGAATTGTGCCATTATGGTTAATTTATGACAAGTCGTTGAGTTTCTCAGTGAATTCGCTCTCCCCAGCAGGCACTCGTATTCTAGTATTTAGTTACGCTTCACAGGCTAGTGTTCATTCAGCACCATACGCACATGTTTGTTTTTTCTCCTCAGCAGGCACTCGTATTCTAGGAATTAGTCACGCGTCACTGGCTTGTGTTCCTTCAGCACCATGCGCACATGTTTTTTCATGACTAGTTTAGGTGCAGAATTATTTTCCTGCTGTACATTAGGTGCGCATTTTTCTGTGAGGAAATTTTGAAACATTATTTAGCATTCACCCTCAGTTGTGTGTCACTAATGTTAATTTAACACATTCATTGCCCACACAGCAGTTCAGGAGAATTAATGGTGTGAGTCCTTCTGGCTGTTTCTGTGTTTCTCTTAGACCCCCGTCAGCTTTCTAGTCAGCAATTTCCAGTCAGTGATATCACTAGCCTCTCGTTCCCTCAGTCTTCAGAACAAGCCAGTTGCAGGATGGAGAGCTCACCAAAAAAGAACCTAAGGTAATAATAAAGAACAGTGGGAATTAATAGTTACAACCAGTTATAGGAAAAGGTTTTCTAATAGTTGTCCCTGGTTCTCTCACTAGACAAAAGGTTCAAGAAGAAGAGTAGCGACAAAAGAGATAGTTGAATACAACGCACCCAGAGAAGAAGGTTGTCCGCATTTAGTGGTGTCCCCGCAGAGTCTAAGGTAAGCGTTACAGAACGCAAAGCCTGTGCAGAAAAATACTCTGCCTGGACATCATGGGATCCCCTGAGATAGATCAGCTCACCCAATTATTGGGCGAATTGAGGTCTGAGGTACTTGCAGCCAGGTCTGAAACCAGTACCCTAAGAAGAGAACTAGGAATGAATAGGGAACGAACTGACGAATTAGCTAGTCAATTGTTAGCGAATCAAGCAGGACAGGTGCCCTTACCCCAAGACCATGCCCAGGCTTCATCCTCTTCATCGCCCTCTGTTCCTGTTCAGGTGGTCATTCCTGGGAACATCCATTGGCACCTCCAGAACGCTTCACCGGAGACCCCAAAAAGTTTGCAGTATTCCTTAATCAGTGCAGACTCCATTTTTTGTTTCGACCGGGAATCTTTCCCAATGATCAATCTAAGGTGGCCTTTGTGTTATCTTACTTGGGGGGATGCGCGACAGATTGGTCCATTCCCCTGGTAAATAGGGATGATCCTATGTTACAAAATTTTGCAGAATTTCAATACGAATTGGAAAAACTGTTTGCTCCCCACACGCAAGGACAAGCATTGGATAATGAATTGCTGTCACTAAAGCAGGGCAATCAGGAACTGCTGGCATATGTTGCAACTTTTAATAGACTGGTAGCTGAAACTAATTGGCCCACTGAAAAGAGAACAACATTGTTCTATCGTGGTCTCCGCAATGAATTGAAGGACGTTCTGGCTCAAGTTGTGAACCCGCCGGAAGGAATTGCAGATTTCATAGATTTAACTATTCAATTGGATCATCGTCTCCAGGACAGAAGACTAGATTGGGCTCGTAAAGACTATCGGCCCTTCGTAGTCCATTCCAGAGAACCAGTGGGGAAGTCCGGAGTGGAAGCTCGTCCAGAACCTCTGCAGTTAGGGGGAATCCGAGGCCCAATATCCCAAGCAGAGCGAGACAAGAGACGGCAAATGCAGTTGTGTTTATATTGTGGCATGGCTGGTCACTTTTTGAAAGAATGCCCGGTGAAACCGGTTCGGAAACCTTTGGGAGGAGTTAATCAAGAGAAAAAAGAGCAGGTGGTGGAAAACTCCAGTGCCCGACAAGTTTAGAGGTCCGCTTGTCGAGCATGGAAAAGGTTGCAGCGACCTCACACTTCGTGTTTCCTATAGTCCTTTTTCATCCAGAAAACCCCTCAGACAGGCATGCTTTAATAGCATACATTGACTGTGGGGCCATTGGTAATTACATGGATCATCAGCTGGCAAGCACTTTGGGATTCTCTTTGAGGAATAAGTTGGAAGTCGAGAATGTTTCAGGGGTCGATGGCATCCCATTAGTGTCAGATCCAGTTACACAGTGCACCAACCCACTCATTATGCTTTGTCAGGAAGGACACAAGGAGAGGATTTCTTTTGACCTGATTCGAGCCCCGCAATTTCAGATCATCTTGGGCATACCCTGGTTGGAAAAGCATAACCCTGTAATTGATTGGTGTGCCCAAACCTTATCCTTTTCCCCCAAGTGTCAGGAAGAATGCTTTTCAGTAGAAGGTTTGAAAGAAACTCGACAGCCTTGTGCAACTACCCAATCTACTCTAGGTTTAATAGGGTCATTGCCAAAGGAATATCAAAGATTCCAGGATCTATTTCAAGAAGAAAAACAAGCAGAAGTATTACCTCCACACAGACCGTATGACTGCCAAATTGACCTCATTACAGGAGCACAGCTTCCATGCAGTAGAATCTATGCCCTCACCGAAAAGGAAAATTTACACTTGAAGTCATACCTGGATCAATACTTAGCCAACGGATTAATCAAGCCATCTAAGTCTCCGGTGGCTTCGCCTCTCTTTTTCGTGCCCAAAAAAGAAGGTGATTTAAGGACATGTATTGACTACAGAGCCTTGAACCAGATTACTGTGAAAAACCGGTATCCTCTCCCCTTGATTTCAACTTTGTTGGACCAGGTTAAACAGGCATGAGTATTCACCAAATTAGACCTGCGAGGTGCCTATCATCTCATCCGCATTAAGGAGGGAAAGGAGTGGAAGACTGCCTTTCGGACACGGTTCGGCCTTTTCAAGTATCAAGTAATGCCCTTTGGGCTTTGCAATGCACCCGCAGCTTTTCAGTCCTTCATGAATGACATCTTTCGAGAACTGTTGGACATCTGTGTGGTTGTCTATGTGGATGACATTCTCATTTTCTCTGCAACTATTTCGGATCACGTGAAACATGTAACATCAGTGCTGCAAACGCTTAAGGAGAATTCTCTGTATGTTAAATTAGAGAAATGTCATTTACATGTTCCTGAAGTGCAATTCTTGGGATTCATCCTGTCGGCACAAGGAATCAAAATGGACAACAGAAAGGTTGAAGGAATTCTGTCTTGGCCCGCCCCTAATTCTATTAAAGGGATTCAGAGTTTTCTCAGATTCGCCAATTTTTAGGGGCGATTTGTTTCTGATTTTTCCCGCCTGGTTCATCCTATAACTTCGTTACTGAGAAAAAATAGAAAATTTGAATGGACAAAAGAAGCTGACGAAGCATTTAAAAACCTCAAGGAGCAATTCACGGCAGCACCAGTCCATCATCCAAGACCCGACCTCCCGTATGTGGTTGAGACGGATGCATCAAATGTCGCCATGGGAGCCGTTTTGTCCCAGCGTGATCCGGATACTCAAGAGTTGCACCCAGTAGCCTTTTGGTCTAAGAAGTTCTCTGCTGCAGAATTGAACTATACCATTACTGACAAAGAACTGCTAGCAATAAAATGTGCACTGAAAGAATGGAGGCATCACCTGGTTGGAGCAAGACACACTGTGACCATTTTTACCGACCATCGTAATTTGCAATATTTACGCTCTGCAAAAGCGCAATCCTCTAGGCAGTTGCGATGAGCCCTCTTTTTTGCTGCATATGATTTCATCATTACCTTTAGACCTGGGGTGCGAAACGGTAAGGCTGATGCCTTGTCAGGCATTGGAAAAGGCGAAGAAGCTTATGTGCCTGTGAATCCCGTGGAGATCATTTCTGGGGAGAAGGTACTTGGGGTTCTAAATAGCGTGATTCGACACTTGAAGATCTACACAATGAGATCAGAAACAGTATTGATCAGAATGAATTGACGAAGTGGGAGTCAAGAGGAGAACGTTTTACTGTGCTGGATGGGTTACCTTTTTATCAGGAATGTCTGTACTTACCCACGCCAAAACTACAAGAGCAAGTGATAGCTAGTTATCATGGAGCACTGCTGTGAGGTCATCCTGGAGTCACCAAGACCTTGGAGAAAGTAAAATGGTCGTATTGGTGGCCTACTTGGAGAAAGGAAGTCATTCAATATTTGAAAACCTGTGGTACCTGTGCACAAAACAAAACTCAAAAACAAAAACCTGCTGGGTTGCTTCAACCATTGAGTGTTCCTCCTGCCCCCTGGCACACGATATCGATGGATTTCATCACAGATTCGCCAAATTGCGACGGGTACAATACCATTTTAGTGGTAGTGGACTTATTCTCAAAAATGGCACATTTTATCGCATTAAAAGGATTACCATCAGCTTCTGAATTGGCAAAAACCTTTCTAGAAAAATATTGTAAGGTTACATGGCTTCCCTACAATAGTGATTTCAGATCGAAGAAGCCAATTTGTCTCTAAGTTTTGGAAGAAGTGTTGTGAATTAGCAAGGATAGATGTACGCCTGTCAACTAGTCATCACCCCAAACTGATGGCCAAACTGAACGAACCAATCAAACTCTGGAACAGTACCTTCGATGCATGCTACATCAACTCAAAGCAACCTGGCTGAATGTTCTATGGATTGCAGAATATGCATATAACAACTCAGTGCATGCCTCCACTGGACTAAGTCCTTTTTATACTTTACATGGCAGACATCCACGTACTTCGGTCTATGATCCACCAGAACCTCTGGAAATGCCTGCAGTGAAATCTCTGCATGAAAAAATCACCACAGCTGTAAACCAGGCAAAAGAACATCGGACCTTGGCTAAGGAATCCCAGAAAAAGTTTGCGGATGCAAAGAGATGTGATGCTCCTGAGTATAAGGTGGGGAATTTCGTGTGGTTATCCACTTGGAATTTGGCCCTGAAGGGATCCCGAAAGTTCCTTCCACGATTCCTGGGACCTTTTGCTATTGAGAAAGTGATCAACCCAGTAGCCATGAAATTGATCCTTCCGAGAACCATGAAAATCCATCCTGTGTTTCATGTTTCTCTTTTGAAACCAGTTTATCCAAACACTCGAATCCAAGAGGCTCCAGCCCCTGTGGAAATGGAGAATGATCAGCTGGAGTACGAAGTCAAGGCCATCTTGGACTCCAAAATTGTGCGCAACAAACTATACTACTTGGTGGATTGGAAGGGGTACGGCCCACAGGACAGAACTTGGGTGCCCCTTGAAAACCTGCATGCCCCTAGATTGTTAAAAAGTTTTACCGTAATAACCCAAGCAAACCAGGGAAGGGGAGATCTTTTTAGGAGGGGATTTGGGGGGGGGGGAGGTATACTGTCATGATCACTGGGTTTCCCTTCAGAGATTTTCTTTGGTTCCAGTGCAGCAGGGTATTCGTGGGTTAATGCTGAAATAGTCCTTGGTAGTTACTTGTAGAACACTTATTAGATTTCAACATGGCTGCCAACGAAATTCCTCTACATAGAATTCGCAGTCTAGTTGCAATGACTCTCACCTCACTGGGTATTTAAGCCCCTCCCCTTTTTCGTTCCGCGTCTGATTTTTCTTCAGAAACGCTTACCGCGGTTCAGAATACCTGCAGCGTTCCCTCAGTATTTTTCCCTTCTTTGCCCGTATTTCCTTTCTCTCCCTTGTCCGCCCTTTGTTCTGCCCACGTCATTGTTTATTCCTGGTATTATCCTGTTTGAGTTTTCACAGAAAGCAAGTTAGTCAAATTCCGTCTAACCCAGAGTACGGAGGGTTACACAGTCACCGCAAGTATTGTCTCCCTTATTGGGAGTTGTTCAAGATTCAGTTTTCTTGCTATTCAATCACTGAATTTCAAGGTAACCTAGGTTTTGAGTAGTTTTGGAATGTTGTGGTGCACCAGTGAATCTTATGCGCTTCGCCTTGAATTGTGCCATTATGGTTAATTTATGACAAGTCGTTGAGTTTCTCAGTGAATTCGCTCTCCCCAGCAGGCACTCGTATTCTAGTATTTAGTTACGCTTCACAGGCTAGTGTTCATTCAGCACCATGCGCACATGTTTTTTCATGACTAGTCTAGGTGTAGAATGATTTTCCTGCTGTACATTAAGCGTGCATTTTTTTGTGAGGAAATTTTGAAACATTATTTAGCATTCCCCCATAGTTGTGTGTCACTAATGTTAATTGAACACATTCATTGTCCACACAGCAGTTCAGGAGAATTAATTGTGTGAGTCCTTCTGGCTGTTTCTGTGTTTCTCTCAGACCCGTCAGCTTTCTAGTCAGCAATTTCTAGTCAGTGATATCACTAGCCTCTCGTTCCCTCAGTCTTCAGAACAAGCGCCCCTGCCAGTTTCAGGATGGAGAGCTCACCAAAAGAGAACCTAAGGTAATAATAAAGAACAGTGGGAATTAATAGCTACATCCAGTTATAGGAAAAGGTTTTCTAATAGTTGTCCCTGGTTCTCTCACTAGACAAAAGGTTCAAGAAGAAGAGTAGCGACAAAAGAGAAAGTTGAATACAACGCACCCGGAGAAAAAGGTTGTCCGCATTTAGTGGTGTCCCCGCAGAGTCTAAGGTAAGCGTTACACTCTCTGAGATGTCAATGTGCCCTTTGGTTTCTCCAGAATGGCAAATAGCGAGTGCTCGACGTACAATGTCATTGAGCATCCCATTATAATGGTTCTCGCCTTTTCTATGGTGAACGCTGCGGCAGCTAAACTTTGTTCGCATGGGAAGTGGCCTCTCATTACTGGGTCCAAATTCCTGCTGTAATATGCCAGGGGCTTGTACCCCAATGAGGTTCTTTGAGCGAGCACTGCCGTCATGACGCTGCCATTTGTGTGCGAAAACAGGTAAAATTCCTCTGCATAATTGGGGCTCACTAGAACTGGAGCTGTGAAAATAGCTCTTTTGAGTTTAGCAAACCCTTTCTCCATGGTCTCAGACAATTCGATCCTTTCTTTCGTCACTTGGGCCTTCTTTAGAGCCTGAAGTAAAGGCTTAGTGTAAGAGCTGTATTCGAAGACCCATGCCCTGATATAGTTGCATAGGCCTAAAAAGATCTGTGTCTGCTTTATTGTGTGCAGCTTAGCCGTGTTCAATATGGCTTTAGCCCTTTCTGGGGTCACTTTCTTTCCTTCATGTGAGATCAGTTGGTCTATATACAGCACTTCTTGTTGACAATATTGTAACTTTTTTTCTTTGTCAACCTTATATCCTTTCTCAGCCAGTATAGTCAATAGCTGAACAGAATCGTGCCTGCATTGCTCTTCTGTTGTGCTGCAGATTAAGATGTCATCCACATACTCCAAGACGACACTTTTTAATGCAATATTGCTTAAGTCCATCTGTAGGACTCTGTTGAAAATAGAAGGCGGCTCACAGTACCTCTGTGGCAGCCTTGTGCTTTTCAGATGCATTTGTCTGAACGTAAATGACGTTAGATCTTGGGAGTCTCGGTGCAACAAGATTGAGAAAAATGCATTAGGGACTAGAAGGAACTCGGCCTCAACAATATCGTTTATTGGCATTAGGTCCTGCACTAGCCTCCAAGATCCCCCTTTACTTTTTTTCACAAGATACACTGATGTATTACATGGTGACTCTGACGTCACTAAGATGCCCTGGTCCATCATGGCAGAAATTGTCTTGAAAATCCCCTCATGTGCCTCTCTGGACATGGGATATTGTCGGGCTCTTGGTAGAATTTCTCCTGGTTTCAGTTTAATCTTTACTTCCCCAACCCCATTCAAGAGACCCATGTCATAGGGTCCTGTAGTCCACACTGAGACAGGCACCTTGGCTATGTCGTCATCAAAATATTCTGGATGTTTTAGTGCCAACATCATTCTCTGAGGTACTTCTCGTTTAATCATCTTTACCCAAAAGGTGAGACTCACTTCCACCATTGTGTCTCCCATTTCTGCTTGTTCTTCAAACAGATCGTCATCGGTGATGTCAGTCACTCGATATCCTTCTTCAATGGCAATTATCGCGCACCATTGTCTGCCCTCATCATCGTAACCGTCAACCAAGACCACTTCCCCTCGCTTTGCAGCTGTGTGTATCATCAAGGGAAATACTTGTCCCTTCTCCTTGTGCATCTGAATTCTGGGTCTGAATAAGAACTCATCAGGGGTTCTCATGACTTTGTCTGTGAGGCCTGGCAATCCTGCCATAAGCACACGCATACCATATGCGAAGATTTCTGGCTCTAATGGTAAGGCCATCATGGCTATGTGTCCTGAGTATACTCTAATCATTTCGCATGCATTTGAATAGTGCATTCCTGAAGTGGAACATACTCCTCCGTGAACGAGATTGTCATGTTCAACTTTGTCCTTAAATCTCGACCCAAAATGTTTACTCGGGTCTGCCGAGAATATAATAGAGGTACATTCATTTCGCAATCTCCTATAGAGACTGGAAGTGCATTTCTAAAGGGAACTCGACTGGTAGCTCCTGTAAAACTTTGAGTATCTCTGGCCTCGCCGGACAAGTAAAATTTGCCTTCATGTATGCATGAGCGTGTCGCTCATGTCAACTAGGAAGGAATATTCTTTATCCCCTATAACGGCATCCACCCTAGGTTCCCTGTGAGGGTCTGGTGTCACTGATAGGATAGAACACATCAGGGTTCCCAGTGAGCTGTCCTAGTTCATATCCAAATTCGGCCCACTGTGCGCTGGTGGATTTCCCCCATTCCCATTATTGCTTCCCATTCCAGAGTTCATGGTCTGTGATAGTTGCAGCGGTGCCGGTTGGGATTGTCCTTGTGGAAAATTACCCATGCTTTGCGGCTGCACCCCTTGCTCCGCTCCTTGTGCTTGTTGTTGCACCGCGTGATTCTGTGCACCACCCTGTTGTAAAACTGCAGGTGGATTTGCCATGCCTGCTCCTATTCCTTGGCCGTTCTGCATCATGCTTTGATTTCTGCATGTGCGCGCCAAATGCCCTGTCATTCCGCCCAGCCAACAAACTGGCGGTGGTCGGACCATTTGCCCATTTGACATATCTTGGTTACCATTTTGCATATTTTGGAAACCTCCCTGATTGTTTTGGAAACCTCCCTGATTGCTCTGCCATCCTCTTCCCCTAAATCTTCTTCCCCTTGGATAGAATCCAGCATTGCCCTGATTGTTCTGCTGCGGACTAGCCACCTGCTGCATGCTTGATTCAGCTGTGCTAGTTATCATGGCTCCCTAAAGAGCATATTTTGACAATTTCTTTTGCACCAATTTCGCTTGCTCACCTTTTCGAGTTGCTTCCTTTTTGCAATTCTTTTCCTGTAACAGTCTACAATAATGTGCGATGGTCAACTGTATTTCAGCTCAAGGCTTGGCTTCGATTCCCACCAATTTCTTGAGTTGTTTCTGCACCGGCTCTGGCAGCCCTTTGCACAGTATATGGTGAAACACAGGTATAGATTTCGTCCACGATTCATGATTGAGCACCCATGCGTCTTGGAAATTCTGTATATAAATTAACAGATCTTCAGACTCCTTCATTTTTCGAGTCATTATAGCTCCCATATCAGAAGTATCTGGGTATAGTACTCGTAGCGCTTTCCATACTGCAGCTCTACAATTGTTAAATGGAGCTCCGTCATGCAAAGTATTAATTGTGGTTACGCCAGGGTAGCCTGCTCGTGCCCACACATCGTCTGCTCTCTCACCAAGTATGGCGATCAGGAGACCTTTGAGGTCCCCTATAGCTAGCTTGTTGCCTCCGGTCATTTTTTCTAACTCAGGCATCCATTTTCTGGCTCCCGATGCCAGCATTGGTAGCTTGTTTTTCAAATTTTCTCGATCCATGTGTGGCCATGGAATATATTGTGGTCTTATTCCCCCCTTCCCGAGCAACGGAAATTGGAATGTATAGCCCTCTCTCTCTTCTCTCATTGTTCTCCTGTCTATTGCAGGGGTAATATTCCTGCATCGCCGTCTACCTGGCAATGCCCTTAGTCTGTCCGCATAGGGCGGCGAAGACACCCCCTATGGCCATTAGATACTTCTTCATATCGGTCAGGCTGTGTGGCGGACTCTGATGCACTCGGTACAGGTTTGCTATTGTCTGACCACGTTATTCTTTTTTCCCTTGGGAGTCGTCTTTTGCTCCGTCCCTCTTCTTCATTTTCCTGCGCTCCTCCCTTTCGGAATCGGACATTGTCTGTCCCCAACTAGTGCGACTTCTCGTATTCTCTTTTTTCCTACTTATTTCTAATTTATCCAGGGATAGCTCTCTATTCCCACTACTTTGAGTGAGCTCCTCAGTATCATACAGCTGAGTGCTTTCTAGGCGCTAGTCTTCCCCTTCCCCTTGGGGTATTTTTTCTAGCCCCATTTCATCATATATTCTATAGATCGTTTCTCCAATGCTTCTGGTGTCGAAGTCATCATCAATATTTGTCCTGGATGTGCCTGGTACTGAATCGTATGCAGGGAAGAACTCCTCGATGTCTTCCCAGTCTACAACTGGAGCGGGTTTTTTAACCTCTCTCCCCAGATATTCAAGATCGTATGCTCTCTGTCTTCGCTTGCATTCTACGTCGTCATCAAATTCTTTGCGTTTCCTCGCCTCTTCTCTGACCCTATCTTCTTCCTTTCTCTTTTCATTTCTACGCTCATCTGCCCTTCGAATGTCCTCATCTCTTCGTCTCCTTATTCTTTTTTCACATATCCTTTGCTCTTCTTCTAACCTTTGCTGTTTCTGTCTGTCATGATCGTAGGCTGCTCTTGGGTTGCGATCGAGCTGTCTTTCTTGCTCTTTGCGATATAGCTGTTCTCGTATTTGTCTGTCTTTCCTTCTTATCCTTTCGTCTCTTAACTCCCTTTCTTTCCCCTTCCTCTGTGTCTCATCTAACCTCTCTTTTTGTTTCGTGTCATCAATGCCTTTCCCTTTTGGTTTTAGTAAAATGTGTCCTCCCATCCATTCGTCTTTTGCGAATACTATCTCATCAGTTCTGTCTTTGCTCCCTTTCCATCTCTTCCCTGCTCTCCCTTTCCATCTCTTCCCTTCTCTCGCCTTGTCGAGAGATGCACTTGTCTGTGCCTGATCTTTTCTTTCATCATCGCGTCTCCCCTTGTCCCTTGGGACTGCGTAGGTAATATTCTTGTCCTTATCTTTCCCTTGATTTTCATCACTACTATCTGTAGGTGACTCATGCAGGGTTGCTGTACCCTGTGGCTGCTTTAAGTTCCCTCAACGGGTATAATACCTTGTCCTTACTTTCTTCAACTTTTGTTTCGGGTGGGGCAGGTGGCGGTGCAGGTGGCGCGGTAGGCGTCTCAGCCCCCTCTGTGCATACATTAAGTATCCAATCTGTTGGTGGTTCTCCCTCCTTTCCCTGTTCATACATTTTCCATAACTTGAGAACAGCAAGGAGTTTTTCTAACTTCTTGCCTGTATATGTGGCATGCAAATATGTCGTCATATGTTGTAAGATGGCTTTAGATAAAGACCCATTTTGTGGCCATGGCATAAACAACATGTGGGCGGTACCTTTAACCCACTCGGTACTATATTTCTTTAGCTTGGGTGCGTGCTTTGGCAACTGTTTTCATAAGTGTGCCAATGGAGTCATATCTTCCATACTTAAATCTGTTCCCTTTCCTCTTATGTAACAATTGTAAATGCTTCGTGTGGTTTAAACAGCTTCTAACAATATGAGCGAGCACCAAATATCGCAAGCTCCAATCCAAATTTCCACAAAAATTTATATCTTCCCATTTGTTCAAAAAACCTCAATCCACATACGATTTTATCTCAGCTATTAAATCGCACAAATTTAAATCAGTTTGCTAAGAAAAATATTTTACATATGACGTCACAACAAAACAAATAAGACAGATGCTTGACAGACTAGACGGACACCAGCTGGACACATCTCTGCCTCTAATCATTACCCCTTCATGGAGTGTAAACGTACCCCTTTCACGACTTCTTTAAACGTTGTGGTACTCTAATTGTTCCCCATTATGTGGGACTCTGCGTACACGTTTCTTCTAGCCGCTATATTAAAGCGCAGGAATAAGGCAAATTCGCTCACTTCTCGGGTGTCTGCCCCGGTAACCGCTCTCTTCAAGGGTGTCCTCCCCAGTAACCTTTTATTTACTTTTTATTATTCTCGAGTCATTATCCCCATATATATATATATATATATATATATACAGTCTTCTCTACTTCTAACCATATTTTTGTTTTCCCTCCTCCTTCCGTTACCTTTTCCCTTTACTTGTTCTAAGGCATGCACTACTTGCCAAAACATTCAATTATTTGCTTCACTCACCATTCGCACTGTTCCTCTCTGGACCCTCGGGATCACCGCCTTAGTTACTGCCTTCTTCAGCTTTTCGCCCGCTCAGCTGCCTGTAGAAATGGGAAGGGACGTGTGGGGAACACTGGTCCCTTCAGGCCCTCACTGCAGGTTCTTTCAAACTACCACTGTCTACGGGGAGCTTCACGATCTACTCAGCCGACTGGCAAAGGACTTGTGATATTGCCAAAGACCTAGAGTTACTTTATGTTGACGGTCAATAGGTGTCTTACTTTAATCAATAATCGATAGTTAGAAACCATCCTCTGCTACCAAGTGTACTGGGGAGACCCCCGGCCGGCCCATAGAGCTGGGGTTTGCTCTGGAGTACTTTAAGACAAGATAGCTGCACCTTTGAGATGGATGGGGGTACAGGTTTATTACTCCAACACCAATCAATAAGGACAACTCAATGGTTTGGCAAAGGTAGTCTGTTTAATAAGAAGTACAAAAAACAGGGAGTCATGGAAATCAACAGTAATGCGATAGTCCGTCTCGCTTCAACTCCAAAGAACTTCATTCAAACAATAACATTTATACTCAAAACTTGTCATAATTGACGTATAACTGTCACGCTTACCAGGAGACCAGGGTTCACTGTTCGCGCTCCCCCTCCCTGGCGCCTCTACCCGCGTTTCCGCGTTTGGGGAGGCGCCGGGGGAAGAGCTCCAGGGACAGGGGCGCCAGCTCCGCGGCGCTTGCGTCGGAAACCGCGATTACGGTTCCGCGCATGCGCCGTGGGGGCGGCAGCCGAGGCGTGGAGCAGCTTGCTGCTCAAGCCTCATTCTGGGGCCGCCGG
This sequence comes from Ambystoma mexicanum, assembly GCF_040938575.1. NCBI lineage: Eukaryota > Metazoa > Chordata > Amphibia > Caudata > Ambystomatidae > Ambystoma > Ambystoma mexicanum. Next base: position 189,437,140 of record NC_090933.1, on the reverse strand, counting down.
CGCCTGGCAACCATCAGGCTTGCGCTCCAGGCCTCGCAGGCGCCGGCGGCCCATAAAGGGAGAGACGCGGTCGGGAGCAGATCGCGTCTCAACGCGTTCTGTTCCGGATCGTGTCCTCGCCTGCTCCCGCGCTACTAGTTAGTGCTTACCTTGTCCCTTGTTCCTCTAGACCTTACCTTCTCCGTTGCCGGTCTTCCCTCCGGTTGCCTGGGTCCTTCCTGGCATTATTCTCTGGTCCTGCTTCATTCCTCCTGGTCCTCCTTCTTGTCTGCCTTGGTTCTCTGCCTGCATCCTTTCTCCCTCCTTTGGCCTGGCCAACTTCCTAAGTTTTCTCCTGAGCCATTTTGGATTCACAACCTCTCAGCTTCCATTGCCTGCTACGGGTGTGGCCTTCCACACCATTGGACTCTACTCCTCCACACCCACTGCCTGCTACGGGTGTGGCCTCCCACACCATTGGACTCTACTCCTCAGCACCCACTGCTTGCTACGGGTGCGGCCTCCCACACCGTTGATTCTACTTCTCAGCACCCATTGCCAGCTACGGGGGTGGCCTCCGACACCTTTGGACTCTCTACTTCTCAGCACCCATTGCCAGCTACGGGTGTGGCCTCCCACACCTTTGGACTCTCTACTTCTCAGCACCCATTGCCAGCTACGGGTGTGCCCTCCCACACCTTTGGACTCTCTACTCCTCAGCACCTATTGCCTGCTACAAGTGTGGCCTCCCACACCTTTGGACTCTCAACTCCTCGGCACCCATTGCCAGCTACGGGTGTGGCCTCCCACACCTTGGGACTCTTAACTCCTCTTCAAGGATTCCCTCCAACCACTTCTTCTGTCAACGCTGTGCAGAACTGCCATCTCTGGAACCTGGTTGTGGCATTGGGAATCGGTCCATCTTCCACCCAGTTCCCATTCAGGGTGGAGGAAGGGCTGGTTGCTTGTGTTACCAAGTCTTCTCGTCAGTCTGGCTGCCCCGTCGAGACCATCCAGAAATACAGGTACGCAGCATTCCCGTGATTCTCATCTTAACAGATTGAGACGCCTTCCTTCCGATTTGGATATGGAGGACACGCAGGACCTGCGGAGTGAGTTGCAAGCCCTCAGGGCAGAGATGTCTGCCCTTCATCAAGAAAATCAAGTCCTACGACAGATGGTAACTCAGGGTACAGGAGGTGTTCCACAGGCCGAAAGTTCTTTGGCCCATACTGCCCCAATCAGGTTTGATGGAGACCCGCGTCGAGTGGCGGAATTTTGCAACCACTGTCGTATCCATTTCCTTTTCAGGTCAACCTATTTCAATAATGATAAGGCCAAGATCGGTTATATCTTGGGAAACTTAACTGGAAACGCCCTAGCTTGGGCGACACCTTTTGTGGCTACCAACAGTCCCATTCTTAACGATTTTGCTGCTTTCGAGAAGGCGTTTCTGGAGGTCTTTCAGACACCGAACCTGGCTGCCGCAGCGCAGAATCAGTTAATGGACATCAAACAGGGCAGCTCAGACATAATAACATATATCAGTCGCTTCCGCCTGTTGGCTACGGATTCACAATGGCCCGAAGTTACGCAAAAGACCCTGTTTCGCCGGGGGTTGAGGGAGGAATACAAGGACGAACTACTTCACATCCCTGAACCTGAAAGTCTCCAACTCTTAATAAACCAGGTGCTTCGCATAGACCAGAGACTAACCGAACGAAAGACCGAGAGACGTCGACTGGAGAGAGTCACTCCCAGAACGGCCAGTCTTCCCGCCGGCGCCTTTGGTTCGACAGAATCTGGACCAGAACCCATGCAGTTGGGTGCCGTGAGAGGGCCATTATCAGAGGAAGAAAGAAGGAGGAGAAGAACGTTACGATTATGTCTGTATTGTGGAGCCGCTGGACACTATTTGGGAATGTGTCCTTTACGGCCACAGAAGAAGAAGTCGGGAAACTAGAGGACCTGTCGTGTGGAGGAGAGGCAACAACAGGTCTCACCCCTTTTTCAGACCTTTCCGCCTTTTGCTCGATTCTTCTTCCCATGCAACCAGCTGTTCTATTAACCTTGAAGATTCAGATTCAACTGCCCGGCCGGACACTTGAAGTATTTGGGTTATTGGATAGTGGAGCATCGGGCAATTACATTGATGAGGAGTTTGCTAGCACTCATAAGATCCCTCTTCTGCCCAGACACTCAGCCCTTCCTGTGGAGGTTATTGATGGTACTCCCTTATCCTCCGGACCAGTTTGTCTGCACACTGTCGGACTAAGACTCAGGATCGCCAATCACGTGGAGAGGCTTGCTTTGGACGTCATCAGGTCACCTACCTACAAGTTGGTCTTGGGGTTACCTTGGCTCCAGCATCACAATCCAGTTATTAATTGGAGGGCTCATACCCTGACCTTCTCCTCCACCTCTTGTACTTCGGGATGCAGCTTGCCTGTCCAGACTCAGGCTTCTTCAACTAATCTGGAACTCCGAGACAAGGGGACTCACCTTTGTTCTGCATTGCTGATTCCTCCTGAGTATGCTGACTTCGAACACGTGTTTGCCGAACCGAGTAATATACCTCTGCCACCTCATCGATCATTTGATTGTGCCATAGAACTGTCTGCAGGAGTTGAGATTCCGCATGGCAGGCTGTACGCATTGTCTCGGGAAGAGAGACGAGTATTACAGGAGTACTTATCGGACTGCTTGAGTAAGGGGTACATCGTACCATCCAAGTCTCCCGCTGGGTTCCCTCTGTTTTTTGTAAAGAAGAAGGAAGGTTCCTTAAGACCCTGTGTGGATTACCGGCTCTTAAATGATATCACCATCAAGGATCGGTACCCTCTACCGCTGATTCGAAGTATCCTAGAGACCTTACATCAGGCTCAGATTTTTACTAAGCTAGATCTTCGAGGGGCATATCATCTGGTTCGAATCAAGAGTGGAGACGAATGGAAGACGGCATTCAAGACTCCTTTTGGGCATTTCGAATATAGGGTTATGCCTTTTGGTCTGTGCAATGCCCCTGCGATTTTCCAACGGCTCATGGATCATATCTTTGGGGACATAATTGGAATCTCTGTCTGGATCTATCTGGATGACATCTTGATCTTTTCCCGATCTAAGGAGGAACACGTAAGTCATGTACGAGAGGTCCTCGATCGGCTGCTCCATAATCACCTGTTTGTCAAGGTGGAGAAGTGTTCCTTCCATCAATCCAGGATCGAATTCCTAGGGTTTGTAATAAGTCAGTCCAGTATTGAGATGGATTCCAAGAAGGTAAAGGCAATTCAAGAATGGCAACAGCCACATGACGTAAGGTCTCTGCAACGCTTTCTGGGATTTGCCAATTTTTACAGGCAATTTATTCCACGCTTCTCTGAAATCTCAGCACCTCTTACGAGATTGACAAGCAGCAAGATAACTTTTCTGTGGGATTATTCCGCTTTGCAAGCCTTTAACGCCCTGAAGTCAGCCTTTATGGCTGCCCCGATCTTACGCCACCAACAGGATGACTTGCCCTTCATTGTGGAAGCAGACGCTTCGGACTTTGCTGTTGGAGCTGTATTGTTGCAAGAGGATCCTGCTACGTCAGTCGAACATCCCGTGGCTTACTTCTCTCGCAAGCTGAATCCTAGTGAGAGGAATTATGCAGTAATTGAGAAGGAGCTATTGGCCATCAAGATAGCCTTCGAGGAATGGAGACACCATCTGTTGGGAGCCCGTTTTTCGGTTGAGGTCCGTACAGATCACCGTAACCTACAGTATTTACGCTCTTTACAATGCCGGACACCCAGACAGGCTCGGTGGGCCTTCTTCTTTTCTCCGTTTGTGTTCCATATTACTTACATCTCCGGATCCTCGAATGTAAGAGCAGATGCCTTGTCTCGGTCTTTGGAGAGAGAGAAGAACGAAGACAGCCCCAGTCAGATACAACCTCTGATTCCTTCTCATCGTTTTCTGTCGACTGTATCGCCACTCTTAAAGTCGATATCTGATGCCACCCGGTCAGATCCTTGGAGGTCGGTCTTGCTTCAACGACCCTCTATATCTGAAAGTCATGGCCTTTTATTCCTTCGGAAAAGACTATACATCCCTAAAGGGGATATTCGCGATGGCATTCTGCATGGAGTTCATGATTCCCCCATTGGAGGGCATTGTGGGATTCGTGCAACACAAGAGTTACTATCACGACAGTTTTGGTGGCCTGGCTGGGCTGAGGAGGTTCGGAAGTATGTACAGGCCTGTCCCATCTGTGCCCAATCCAAGGTTCCCAGACAACATCCTTTAGGGCTACTTTCTCCTACCGAATTGCCGCCATACCCTTGGCACTCTATTGCTACCGACTTTATTGTCGATCTTCCCCCTTCTGCAGGACATACTTGTATTATGGTCGTAGTGGACTGTTTTACAAAGTATGCCCATTTCATTCCCTTTAAGAAGATACCTACTGCGGTCCAGATGGCCACTGCTTTTCTTCATGAAATCTACCGTTTACATGGTCTTCCTGAGAAGATCATTTCAGATCGAGGGTCTCAGTTTCTCTCTTCCTTTTGGGGTAAGGTTTGTGGTCATCTCGGCATTCATAGAGCTTTAAGCTCGGGTTATCATCCACAAACCAATGGTCTCACGGAGAGGACTAATCAGCCCTTGGAAACCTATCTCCGTAGTTTTGCTAATGCCACACAAACAAATTGGAGTACCTATTTAGACCTAGCTGAGGTTTCCTACAATAATTCTTTTCATTCTTCCATTGGAACCAGCCCCTTTCATTGTTCTATGGGTCAACATCCCAAGCTGATCCCTTTCCACCCTGTACCAACCAGTACGGTTCCTTCCGCTGACGCCTTGGTCTCTACAATCCAACAGCAGCATGAATTGGCACGTACCTCTTTGGCGGCCGCTCGTGACCGCATGAAGGTTCAGGCTGACCGTGGGAGGCGGATGGAACCCGATCTCCAGGTTGGTGATAGGGTTTGGCTGTCCTCTAGGAATCTGCCTCTCCGCAACCTACCAGTTAAATTGGCTCCCCGATACTTTGGCCCATTTAGGATTGTCAAACGCCTATCCTCTGTAGCTTTTCGTCTCCAGCTGCCTCGTTCATGGCACATTCATCCTGTTTTTCATGTCTCCCTCCTGAAACCCTATGTGGCAGATCCTTATGGTCGTTCCAGTGTTTGTCCGGCCCCAGTCCTGGTACAGGGGGTTCCGGAATTCGAGGTTCGGGAGATCTGTGATGCCCGCTATCGCAGGGGGGTGCTCCATTTCCTGGTTGACTGGAAGGGGTACCCGGCCTGTGATCGCACTTGGGAACCCTCTCGGCATGTGCACGCTCCGCGCCTTGTGCGCGAGTTCTATCGGCGGTTTCCCTGGAAGCCTGGGGCTCCGGATCTTCCTGGGAGGGGGTATAGTGTCACGCTTACCAGGAGACCGGGGTTCACTGTTCGCGCTCCCCCTCCCTGGCGCCTCTACCCGCGTTTCCGCGTTTGGGGAGGCGCCGGGGGAAGAGCTCCAGGGACAGGGGCGCCAGCTCCGCGGCGCTTGCGTCGGGAACCGCGATTACGGTTCCGCGCATGCGCCGTGGGGGCGGCAGCCGAGGCGTGGAGCAGCTTGCTGCTCAAGCCTCATTCTGGGGCCGCCGGCGCCTGGCAACCATCAGGCTTGCGCTCCAGGCCTCGCAGGCGCCAGCGGCCCATAAAGGGAGAGACGCGGTCGGGAGCAGATCGCGTCTCAACGCGTTCTGTTCCGGATCGTGTCCTCGCCTGCTCCCGCGCTACTAGTTAGTGCTTACCTTGTCCCTTGTTCCTCTAGACCTTACCTTCTCCGTTGCCGGTCTTCCCTCCTGTTGCCTGGGTCCTTCCTGGCATTATTCTCTGGTCCTGCTTCATTCCTCCTGGTCCTCCTTCTTGTCTGCCTTGGTTCTCTGCCTGCATCCTTTCTCCCTCCTTTGGCCTGGCCAACTTCCTAAGTTTTCTCCTGAGCCATTTTGGATTCACAACCTCTCAGCTTCCATTGCCTGCTACGGGTGTGGCCTTCCACACCATTGGACTCTACTCCTCCACACCCACTGCCTGCTACGGGTGTGGCCTCCCACACCATTGGACTCTACTCCTCAGCACCCACTGCTTGCTTACGGGTGCGGCCTCCCACACCGTTGATTCTACTTCTCAGCACCCATTGCCAGCTACGGGGGTGGCCTCCCACACCTTTGGACTCTCTACTTCTCAGCACCCATTGCCAGCTACGGGTGTGGCCTCCCACACCTTTGGACTCTCTACTTCTCAGCACCCATTGCCAGCTACGGGTGTGCCCTCCCACACCTTTGGACTCTCTACTCCTCAGCACCTATTGCCTGCTACAAGTGTGGCCTCCCACACCTTTGGACTCTCAACTCCTCGGCACCCATTGCCAGCTACGGGTGTGGCCTCCCACACCTTGGGACTCTTAACTCCTCTTCAAGGATTCCCTCCAACCACTTCTTCTGTCAACGCTGTGCAGAACTGCCATCTCTGGAACCTGGTTGTGGCATTGGGAATCGGTCCATCTTCCACCCAGTTCCCATTCAGGGTGGAGGAAGGGCTGGTTGCTTGTGTTACCAAGTCTTCTCGTCAATCTGGCTGCCCCGTCGAGACCATCCAGAAATACAGGTACGCAGCATTCCCGTGATTCTCATCTTAACAATAACACTTAAAAGTTAACATGCAATTCTATTGGTTAGGAAAAGGTAAATTTAATATAGGTACTATATCTGTATATGGTAACGGAGTGAGGGCATTGGATAAACACTATCAGGTGGGCGTCCAAGCCCTTCCTTCAAACATTACTATTGTAGACGTCACTAAGAGTATGACCTCCCACTGGTTCTACTATCTATAGGACCCTAGATTATTTGGTCCATTGTGATTGGGTTGGCTTCAACCCCATGCATAAATTTCCACTTTACTTAGCAGCACGCAGAATGGTCAGTCAGGTGCAGGGTGCCCCACGATTCACCCGGCCTTATTTCAATCAATCATTACTTTAGTGGCTACGTGTCAATTAGTTAGCTGTGGTTGGCCTCGAAACTGCATCTTCTTGTCAGGAAAAGTTATGATATCTCTGTCTGGGCGGCTGCCAAGCGTAGGTGTGAACCTGTGCACCTTCTCGCTCGGGTGGTCACGTGCTGCTCACACGTGAATTTGCTGAGTTTCCCTCAATTCGTGCATTTAATTCTTATTTGGCTTGCCACCTGACTACACCTCCTTATCTCGACCTTCCAAAGACAGGATATTCTGCTCTTAAGTTTCAATTATGCGAAGCTACTGTTCGTTCCTTCTATTGGTCTGACCTTGGCTCTTGCTGGCGCAAGTTGCATCTGCTGAGTTTCGATTTCGTCTAGTTTCAGCTGGAATACGAATCTTTTCCTGTTTGGCCTCTAGTAACCTGAGTTGATTCTGCTTTTGTGTAAAGTAGACTTGCACTTATAATACTGTGCTTCGTTTTGAGGTACATTATGTATAATGGTGCTTGCCGCTCTATTCTTCTACTTAGCATAGCAAGCCACACTGTTTTCTTAGCTTTCTTGCGGTTTCAAGCATATGTACAGGCGTTAGCTGGTTGAATGACTTCATCCGGCTTTACAGCTTAAGCTTCTTTATATTTCAACATTGTTCTCTCCTTTTAGGTTCACTTGTCATTTCGTCTCTTGTGTCATCCTTGGGTCGTCATATCGTCTATCTGCGAGTCTGTCCGGGCCTTTGTGACATCACCATTCGTCTTCCATCAAGGCCTTTTTGGTTTCTTCTGGGACGGTACTTGGGCAATCTTCATTTCGTCTTATTTGCTGGTAGGGTTTTCTCAATGGATACCTTACTGTCCATTGTTTTCTGGGTATACAGGTGTTGTTCTTCTGATAGGCACTGGGCAGAGCCCTACTGCGGCTCTCTGCTGGTTTATTTGTTCATCATTTGTCACATATTTTGGTGTGAACGTTCCTGGTACTTCAAAATGGGCGATGGGAGTGCAGGCTTTATTTGGGATCTCCTCTACAGCGTGGCATAGGATAGGCATCGAAATCTGATATGGCATTAACTGGACGGAAGTCTATACAGAAACTCCAGGAACTGTCAGGTTTAATGATCAACACAA